>NC_086175.1:39220453-40450096 GCF_023053635.1 Elgaria multicarinata webbii | reverse complement strand
TGTTCCATACAACTATTGAAACTTGATAATAAAAAAATACTTTTATTTATTACATTTCTATATCACCCAATACCCAAATCTGTGGTTCACAACAATTAAAACCACAAAATACATGATAAAACATAACATAAAACTTTAAAACTACAATATGAAACCAAAATGAAAAATAAAACCCAAACATAAAACCTAGCAGCAGTACAAAGATTTAAAATACAGTAACATGTTTTTAAAAAGAAACTGGAAGACTAAAATGCCGCCCAAAATTCCACAATGTAGGTGCCAGGCGAGCCTCTCTGGGGAGTTCATTCTACAATCAGGGTGCCACAACAGAAAAGTCCCTCTTCTTAGCAACCACCTTCTCTTTTGGTGGAGGTTTCCCTTAGAAGGGAGTCTCTACTAAAGGAATAATACCTGCATTGCTTCTTCCACACTCGTACAGTGTCAAAGGGAGATCAGGGGGATTAGGAAGCAGAATTTCTAGCAAGTGCTGTGTGGAACATTTTGAACAGATATGTAGTCCAGTGTATCTAAGATTTTCAGTCTATGCTATTTAAAACACTACAGTCTTGTTAAATAAACCTGTGGATGGCTAAGCACATACCAAAGAGAAGCATGTCAGCAAATAATGTAAATCTGTAAGTAATTAGTGCAGAAAGGGAACAAGTAGGGGCCTCCAATGAGGTGCTGAGGCACCAATGTGCCCACAGACATCCCTCTAGGTGACTGGCAGGCTCCCTGCCCCTCCCAATTTTTATTTTATTTATTAAGGTTTGTTTGTTTTTTAACAGGGAGGCTGGTATTCTACAAAGTGAAATGCCCTCCTGAAGTGTCAGCTTTTATTTGATTTCAAAAGAGGGGCTTCATGTTTGGAAGCTCAGCCTCCACCTCTACCTTATACTTAGGACATTGGACAGATTACTTTTCTATTACTCACCAGTTTGCCTTCTGAGAAATGAGTGTTTTGTGCCTGGCTATGTACACCATGGTTATCCTGTTTATGAATGGTAGCCCTGCCCATGACAACCATTTTGTGAGAGCACCCGCAGCACACTCACAGAATTCCAAATATGCCTACCAACCCCAAAATTTGGGGGACCCCTGAAACAGACCATTCAATCTGGAAACTGTACCTAAGCTTTCCCCCCACACACACACACAATTGTAATGAGAATTTAAAAAGTTACACTAGATAAATGTTTTGTAGGCGAACCTCAGAGGCTTGCATTCAAATGTAGTGAATTCTACCTTGGGTGAATTCTTCAGCCTTAGTTGCCCATTCTATAAAACAGGAATAAAAGTCATCTACCTAAAATGCTTATTAGGAGATAAGAATGTAAAGAGCTTTCTGACCCACAATAACTCTAAGACTAGGGGGCTGCCGCTATGGCAGAGGGTTGCTGCCACAATAAGTGGTGGCACCCAGAAAACTCTCCCCACTTACCTGGTGCCTTCGCCCCACCTCCCACCTTCCCCACTTACCTGCATCCACTGCTGGCTTGCATCCAACAGCTTTTATGCGAGGATGCTGAAGGCTGGAAGCAGGCCACGGCCTGCTTCCGCCATTCAGCATTCTTGAGTTGAAGCCACTGTCACAAGCCAGCGGCGATGGCGGTGGCAGCGGACGCAGGTAAGGAGAGAAAGGGGCTTAGCTGAGTCCGCCGCAGCTGCCGCTGGCTTGCGTCCAGCAGCTTCTACACAAGGATGCTGAAGGCCGGAAGCAGGCCGTGGCTTGTATCTCGCGCCAGCGGACGCAGGGAAGGGGGAGGGGAGGGAGCTTTCCTGCCGCCTCCGTTTCTGCCGTCATCTTTCTTCTGGCGGCTTCCAGTGCCGCCGGAAATGAAAGGGAGTAGGCCATGCAATAACTTAAAATCGCACAGCCTACTCCCTTTCATTTCTGGTGGCGGCTTCACTTGAAGCCGCCAGAAGAAAGATGGTGGTGGTGACAGAAGCAGCGGGTAAGGAGATGGGGGGGGGTCGGGGTTGGCTCCGAAGCGCCGATGCGGCCCGAAGCTTCAGAGCCAATTGGCTTCGGCTTCAGACCGCCTCGGCCTTCGCCCGAACCGCCTCGGATCTGGTTCGGAAGGGTCCGAACCACCCCGATCCGCTTCGGATTCGGGGTTCAGATCTGAGGCGGTGCACAGCCCTAGTTTTCAGGCTTGTGTGACTTATCTCCAGATTTCCCTAGACCAGAAGACAGGGGAAAATAAACTCATGCTTCTTTTTTGTATATTAGGGAGGACTAATACATAATGTCCAAATAGCTATACTGCTGCAACTCCATCCATAGTGTACTGCCTCATTATCTGACAGAATCATGACCAGGAAAACACATTTGTTACTATGGCAACTAAACAGCAATATAGATTAATACCCTAGCAAAGGGTATTCAGAGAGTGACATTCATTACATTCTGCTTCAATTGCTGCTATCAGTGTAGAGGCACCTGTAATGTCAGTTAGTAGGAGGATGGCAGTGAGAGGAGGATCAGCAATCACCCATTAATTTACTGTGATACTATGTCATATCTTCTGTGTAGCAAATCCCCCATCCCAATCACGAATGTACAGTGAAAAATTTAAATACACGAGATCTTGCATGGATGCCCACTCCTCAGCTATTAAGGAAGCTTATCGCTACAGTAGACACCAAGCCTCACAATTTATGCCCCGTCAGCCTATTCTTTCCAAAGGTCGGTGCTTCAGTAATAGCCCTGCTGTAATTGAGGCTTCAGTCGAGGACTGTCACACCAGAAGAGATATGATTCTGTCATGGGTACTGGGTGTCCATTATTCATTTATGTCCACCCTTGCTGCAGCACTTGCTACAATTACAATCGGTTTGTGATGAGAAAATATTCGTAATTACCGAACTGTACAGTAGAATCACTCCTTGTGGGGAAAGGAGGCTATTCGTAAGATCACTCAATTATATTTTCTTTAAAACCCATTTAGTACCTTGCTTTTCAAATAATCACCAGGATGGTTTAAAAAAATTATAAAGAGTTCATTTCCCAGTGTGCAGTAGAACGTTAAAAGGACAAAGTGCCAATTCTGATCAATATGGTCGATGGTGAAGATATTTCAGCATAATTAATCTGCCAAACCAGACAAAAACTAAGATTGGGAAAACAGGCATTTCAACGCGTGGGGAAGAGGGAATCTACTCATTAAATCACCAATGATTAAACAACTTTGATTTTGTGAACAATAGGGAGGTTGAGGTAAATTAGTTTTAGTATATTTTTAAAACAAAGCGTTTGAACACAACACTTTGTATGTAACCCAAAAGCCTGAAGGAAATTGCTTAAAAAAATTTTTTTTTCTGTTTGAGCCACTATGAAGAACAATTGTTGTGTTTAGTGTGGGGGTTTAGCAATTTACATCAGAATGCAATTTTGGAGGTGGGAAAAATGCCAATTTTGATGCATTAGTAAATGCTAAAGAGGCTAGCCAGGGCTGGCCATCTTCAAGCAGACCTTTCCTTAGGCAAATCTGACGTGTTCAGAGGTGTGGGGTTGGAAAATAAGGGCAGGTGTGCATTTGCAGAGTAGACCCAATGAGAAAAGGCAAGACACCTTTAAAAACAAACAAACATGGAGTGTGTTTTCAAATACAGGACAACTGAGAGGTACAAGTGAGGCCAGGTGCTTTAGCAGAAGAACTCCTGACATACGAGTCAAGAAAATGCCACGCTTAGGGTCTGCAAGCTAAGAGAAGGAGGGGCTGGAATAAGGGGAACAGAAAGTATATGGTTTTCAGGGCAGGTGCTGTAAGACTAGTGGCAAGAGAAATCCAGAACAGACATGGCAAAGATAGCCAGTGCTGATGCACACACCCAGCAGCTGGGTATTCACTGCTTTGCTAGACGTCTGTGATCAGGAATACTGAAGTGAGCAGAAAACATGCCCCCCTCTCTTGACATGGGAACAGCCAGCATTGAGGCAGAGGCTGTACTTCTGGCCACATCTTGAGGGGGGGCGGTATCTACATGGAACTTTTACTCCTGTTCTAGTCCATGTCCAAGTTGATGATGTCAGATGATGCAGGCCCATCTCTGTAGCTAGCTTGGCGTTCCTTGCCCTAAATCTGGTGGCTTTTGTTTTTTCAAACTCATTTTGTGATGGATTTTCCCGTCACTGTAAATTCAGTGCAGTTTGAGAGTCTGTGTGACCTCAGCTGGCTTCAGTGCAGGCTGGTGGAAGAGGTGTTGATTGGCCAAAGGTAAAGTCGTGTGGGGCAGGGGCATGGTGAGAGCAGAGGGCTAAGCATGGCTACCCTGAAATAACTCATTTCCTTCCATTTCACTTTGCCAAGTACAGGAGTGGGGAGGGGATCCAGCCCTGCTGCTTTGAAACTGCACTGTTGCGAACATGGGCTCAATCGCTGCCTTTCCACTCTTTACTGCTGTACTATTTCGCAGTTGTCCAGTTGTGTAGTTATGCAGTTGTGCACTTCCAACACAGGGTACTTCAGGCTTTCCTATTCATTTTCATTTTTACCTTGTGCTATTTTGCAGTTGCCCTCTTTGGCTTTCAGGGCCGGGTTACATTAGTTTATTTTAACTTATAGCTTCATCTGAAGCCCCACTGTACTGCAGAAGCAGAGCATAACGTCCAGAATGAGCCTGCCAGTGTTAAGGGTCGTCAAGGCTGTTGTTCAGAGAACTGCAAACTCAGCAGAACGCTGGCCAGACGCTGCTGAAGCATTAAAGCTAGTAACCAGAAGCCTTTCATTGGTCCAATCAGATATCAGGGTAAAAGAGATTTCTGGAAGTCCCCAGGATTCTTTGCAATGCCAATCACCTATGGGGTGACGGTGGTTCAGCCCATAGTTCAGTGGTTGAGCAAATGCCTTGCATGGATCCCAAGGTCAATCTTTGACACCTCAATTAATAAAGCAGGAAAGAAGAAAAGAAAAATCTGAGCCTGACTTCATAAAGAACAGGTCTATCACCAGTTCCTGCTTGTCCTGACAGCTGCAATTCTGATGTGGGAACATATAATCAGAAATAATATTTAATGCAGAAATGAGATAGCTAGTTAACTGTAGTTTGAAACTGGTTTCCTTTCCTATTATTTACTACCATCCCCCAATGGGCTCAGGGTGGCATATGTAGAGGGTTCCGAACAGTGTACCATTGGGGCATTGATTAGACTCAGACTTGCTTAGCTTCACCAAGGTTGCTTGGTGAAGGTTGCAAGGTTGCTTCAGACCATACCTTGGGGCCATCCCTCGCACCTTACCCTGGTGAACTGAAGGAAATTAAAAACACTACTGTACTATTAATTAGGTGGGTGCATAGTTTTTTAATTGTTTATATATTGTACTCTAATTTTAATATACTTGACGTAATATTCAATCAATACATGCAATGGTGACAGATTCTCTGGCTTAAGCTCTAAGTAATGTTTAGTCGGCCTTTTCCACTTGTAAGTATGAAATGTTACTCCAGAACTGAGGGCTGCTAACACTGGCTCTCTCTTCGTTGTGATTAAGAAATCAGAAATCAACCATGATATCACATGCTCCTTCTCTGGAGTGACTTTCATGCTTAGGGTGACCATATGAAAAAGAGGACAGGGCTCCTGGATCTTTAACAGTTGTCTAGAAAAGGGGATTTCAGCAGGTGCCATTTGTATGCATGCAGCACCTGGTGAAATTCTCTCTTCATCACAACAGTTAAAGCTGCAGGAGTTATACTAGAGTGACCAGATACAAAAGAGGGATTGACTAAAAACTCAATATGCTGCTAAGTGCCTGGGAAAAGAGAAAAGTCTTGACTTGGTTGGCACCAGGTGGGCCTCATTGGGAAAATCGTTCCATTATTGCGGGGCTACCACCAAGAAGAATCTCTCCCTTGTTGCCATCCTCTGAGCCTTCCTCGGAATAGGCAACCAGAGGACCTTAGATGTTGAGTGTAGTGTATGAGTAGGTTTGTGTCAGGAGAGGCATTCTGTCAGGTATTGTGGTCCTGAGCTGTGTAAGGCTTTATACATTAGAACCAGCTCCTTGAATCAGCCTTGGAACCATACAGACAGCCAATGCCAAGTTGGCTGTCTGTATGACTTGGCCAGATTCGATCTTATATGTTCAAACCTCCTGGTCCCTGTTATCAATCTGGCTGCTGCATTTTGCATAAGCTGCAGCTTCTGTACTGTCTTCAAAGGCAGCTCCACATAGAGTGCATTGAAGTAATCTAACAGAGTAGTAAAAATACTACTCTTCAGAAGTATCAAGCAACATAGTTTTGTGTGAGGGACTGCGCATGGGAAGACTCTGCCAGATTTCTTCGTGCTGTCACTCCACCAGGAGATGATCGCTTTTTCCAGAAATGGGAGGAGGTGGGATGCCAGGGACAAGCAGTGTGTCATAGCCACAGCAGCAGGGGAGAGGCAATGAAGAACAAGAGCTATAAATCTGTGTTGTGAGGAACCATGAAGGCCAAGGCAAGCTGTGTTTTCTGGGGATTGTTGGAAGTTACAGGGCTGGAGGTCAGATTTGCTGAGCTGGGTAGAGGACACGGTGAAAACATTGACCTGTGTGCTAAATTAGGCTTCCCTAAGACAATATCTAAGCTGGGTGATATTCAGCTCTCTCAGGGATTGTACAGACACTACACTGATTCTGAGGGGTCTTGTCAATAAGGGAAATTTTCACACTCCGCATTTTAAAAACTTGCTTTCATAGCTGATGCCACTAAACCAAAACAATAAATCATGGCCATATTTTGGTTTTCCAAATTGTTCATTGTCAGCATTTTATGAAGAGCATATTACCTATCAAAATATTTTATGATGGGTTGAATTTGTAGCTTAAACTGTGAGATTCACCATCTGTGCTGCCTACAAAAATCTAACATCTGCAGGAATAAAACTGCACGTGCACATGAAAACTGTATAATTGCATGGGTGTGCGAATGATCATTTCTGCCTTACTATGTTCTAGCCCAGTAGTAAGGATAGAAATACAAATAAACAATTAATCAAGTCCTCAATTTCTGAAAATTTTATCTAATACAACATCACCTTCCCTTTTAATATTTTGCATGTCTGCACCATTTAAACACCTATTTGCATTGCTCCTATTTGCACTGATCCAGCTGTATGGGTTAATGTAGATGGACCTATGTATGCAGATTCACATCTGTATCTGCATCCCCATCTATATCACAATGTTCATCCAAGACCAATTAAACTGGATGCACCATTCAATATAAATGGGGCTATACATCCCCAACAGGTGCTGCTAGTTCTTAGACTTGACTAGCAGTCTACAACTATGTCATGTTCAAATCTCCAATCAGGTGTGAAGTTCACTGGCTGATGCTGGGCCAGTTATTATCTCTCAGTCTAACCTAATCTGTTTCCGCATTAAAATGTGTGTGTTTTTTTAAAAATGAAAATTCAAATATAAATAATGTTTTTAATTAATTTTCTTTCAAAGTGCACATTTCTAAATGCACTTTCTTTCAATTTTATGTTATTTTATGTTATTTCTAAACATATTTTATCCGAAAATAGACATTTCTATACATTTTTGGCCAAGAACTGTATCACAAAATTTGGAGAAGTACAAAATCTGAATAATAACTCCATTCCAATCATTATGTAAACTGGATTAGGTTTGTTTGTATAAGAATTTGCAAAGAATGAATTCCTCAGGCCTTAGCTAGATTATTAGTATAGAAGTAATTATATTACAAAATCTTTATGAAATACAATGTAACAAAGCCAAATAACAATGCAGTCCACAAATAGCACTATGATGGTCCAATTGCTGTATATTACAAAGCTTCAGAGGGAGCCTGGTAAGCTAAATTAAGTTGTTAATCATAAGCAAAAACATGATACTGGAACAGATCCTACAGTCAATATTGGAAGAAGATGACTTGTTTGTTGGGTTGTTGCTTTGGGTTCTGCAAGAAATTCAAGATTTGTAAATCTCCAAGAGCAAAGAGTGATCTCAAGTAATTGGAGACCTACAAAATAATATGTACTACTTTCATTTTTGCTCATCTTAGTGCAGGTGTAGATTTAAATACAAAATCCTTCCATATTCATCTTTCTGTCTATAGGTAGAGAGATATGGTTTGTTTTTTCAAGTTTGGGGATGCTCTTGTTGGTTTGGGTTCTTGCTTATGAGCGCTATTTCTCCCCTCTTTGTTTGAGCTTCTCTACATGAGCGAATTATTGCACATTCATGATTGGTCACTTTACATGACCTTGTCAACCTCCAGGATGTCTCCTGTGGCTTCCCTCGGTAATTTCGCTTTATTTAAAATTATTGCAGGATATTGCGGGATATCTCCAGTGTGTAAAATTGGAGTTGCACTATAGTACATCCACTAGATCTCAGTGTTTCATTGAACAAGCATTGCCAGATGGTAAGTTTTCAGTTACAAATCACGTGGTCACTGTTGGTCACCATCTAAAGGAGCCTGTAGTAAATGCAGAAAGACCCCAGATGAGGAAAGCCTGGTAAGGGCCTGTGTTTTGTCCTTAATGTAGAGATGCTCTTTGTCTAGGGTCTTGGGGTTCAGCTAGGAACTTTCCACCTGGAAGCACCATTAGAGTCAATAGTCACCCTTAATGACTCAGATAAATCTGGTAACTCAGCCCTACCCTTTCCTAGGCAGAATCTACGCTACTGCTTTAAAACATTTTATAACAGCAATGATAACTGTTGGGCTCCAGAACATACTCCATACAGTTTTCAAACTGTTTTCAAAGTATCATATCCTGCTTGGTGTGGATCTGGGCCTAGTCTCTTCCACCACCAGAAGCATATTCTGCTCAATGTTTTCATAGGGTGCAAAATTAATTCTTCTTGCTGGCCTCTGATGTTCTTATGTATGCAGCCTGGATGTTTGGTGTCCCAGCCTTGCCCTGTTTATATTTTGTTCTTTTAATTAAACTTTGTCTTCCTAGTCTGATGTTCCACCTGTTTGCTTCACAAGCTGTTTTGTCCAACTGATTCTTCTGCTTCTGGAGGTGGTTCTAAGTTCTTTCAGGAGCTCTTTCGCCTCTTGGCTTATTGTGATGGAATGGACTGTCCCATCAATAAACACTACCAGATGGAGTAGATATCGCCATCAACATCTCTTGGCTTCTTTAAACTTCATTGTCTAGGATGAGAGGGTGTGCTTTTTTCAGTATTTCCCAACAAAGGTCCTGAAAGGCCATTACTAGCTCTTCCTTGCATATTTCTTTACAGAGACTTCAACGTTCATTAGCAATTATCTCTTTTTTATTAAAATGTACAAAGCAAAACAATTACGTCTCTTGGTCTTGCTCCCTTCTTAGCTTTGTGAGCTATCGTTCTAACTGCTATATTTAAAGGTATGTCTAGGAGAGGGGTAATAAGGTAACTTACAATAAACTCCACCATCCTATCTCCCTCCTCTACTGCTGTAATACTACAGTTTGGTGCAGTCCCCTCTGCTTGCTGCTTTTTGTGGAGCTGCTGGATCTGGGCAGTCATTTGTTCAATTATCTCAGAGTTCATGGACATTTTTACACAAGGCATTTATCGTGTGCTTGTGATTGTTCACTCATAGCACTGAGAGTCACCATCAGACTGAGAGTCAATTCCAACGAAATAGCAGAGGACAACTTGCATTTAAAAAACAACGACAACACAGCTTATGCATGTGGTCTACTGATGTCAGCAGTATAAACATTGGATCAGAGAACTCACATAGGATTCCTTCTCCCTTCTGTGGACTGGAGTGATTTTTCAGTTTCACAAAAGAGCAGGCAAACTTTCATGAGTTGTCTGATCCCACCCTGTTCCAATCATGACAGCAAAGTTTTTTTTGTGCAGATTGGTCTCTAACATCAGAAAAGACTCTGAAAAAGTCATAAGACATAATGGCCATGATACTGAACACAATTTACAAGCCAGCATTAGGAAGCAGCATTCCAAAGCCATGGAGACCTACTGAATACTCCCTTGGTTAGCATAAAAACACACACACACTTGGTTAAGAATGATTACGGGTTAAGCCTACTCAAAGGAAACATCTATCCAACACTAAAGAAAAAGATAATAAAAGTTAACACTACAGAACACCAGAAGAGGTATTACAGCTGCCAGCCAAGACCGTGCTTTTTCACAGATGCTTCTTCATTGATTACATTGACGCAAGCACATTTCACTGCTTTAACTAGAGTTCCTCTTTAGGCCAATAAAGAAAACAACGGGAATGAAACAAAACATCATGCCTCTAATATTTAAAAATGGGATTTAAAAAACTGTCCAGACAGCTTTATCGCTATTATTTAAACATGACTGTCCAAAGTTCACTTTTTATTTGGAAACTCTGGGCCTGTTCAGACAACAGCCTTAACCAGCAGGGTTTAAGGTGTCTTCTGAACAAACCCAATGTGTTAATACTTCTAATATACAACCCCCTTAATAGAAATTAACTTCAGGTTGGCCCTCAAAGCCCAAGTGGGCTGTGATGGCTTTGCCAGTTACATTCTATTCCTTCGCTCTCCTCGTGCTCCTGAGCTAGTCACAAGACAGAAGGTGCAGCACTGTGTCAAATTTATTTAAGGAATTTCTATACTACCCATCAGTTATGAGGAGGGCTTACAAATAAAATGATGAAAAGCACATCAATACAAATATGCAACCAAATTATCAAAAACAGCACAAGAAATCAGATCTTTTGTTAAGCCTGGGAGAATAAAAATGGGCTTCTTTAACTGGCACTGAAAGGATAACAGCATAGGCACCAGATGAGCCTCCCCAGATAGAGTTCTAGAGAAGGGGGTGCTATAAACAAAAACATTTTCACGAGATGGCATCAGCAGATGAACACAGTAACTTGATGTGGGAGCAAGTGTTCCTTCAGAAACCTGGGCCCCAAGGCTTTGAAGGTAAGCAATTGAAACTGAGCTCAGAAACAGACCACAAGCGTGAAGTTCTTTCAAAACTTGCAAGATGTGTCTCTATTTATACGTCCTGATCAGTCACATTCTGTACTTACTCAAGCTTCTGGACCATTGTCAAGAGCACACCATGTATAATACATTACTGTAGTCTAAATGGGAAGTTACCAGAGCATGAATAACTGCGGCAAGACTATCCTTATCCCAGAGAGGTCACACTTGATGCACCAACCTAAACTGATGAAAGTTGCAACACACCAAGCCTCTCTAGGAAGACACCATGATCAATGGCAATGATGAAACCCAGTAAGAGGCCCAGAAGAACCACACAAGGTTGCTCTCCCCCTATCCTTTTCCTAGCTAATCTCAGCCCATCATTGAGACCACAGAAGTTTCCAATTGAAAACCAGATGTGGAATGATACTTTAAAGGGTCCAGATAATACTTTTCTTCCAGGAATACCTGAAGTTGCACAGCCACAACACCTTGCTTAAAGAAGGAACATTTGCAACTAGTTAGGACTTGAGTTCCTGGAAACAGTGTGCAAAATTCAAGTTAAGACTTGAATTTTGTATAGGACTTGAATTTTGTACACTTTTGCCAGGAAGTCAAGAGAACAGGTCATAGAATTACAAAACAATGAATTATTTTATTTTATTTTAAAAGAAAACCCCATAGAAAACATATTGTGAAAAACTTCACGGATTTTTTAAATTTCTCTCTTTAAATAAACAATATATGATTAAATAAATTATATACCTATGGCCTGCCAGCAAAATTTCTCACCTTACCAACTGGATTCCCAGTGTTTTTTCATCACCTTTTAAGACCTAAAAAGTACTGCACTCATCCAAAGATATAGAATATGTTTGAGGCCAATCTGGCAGCTTGATCATTAGGCTGAGGACTGGAACTTTCATAGAGACATGTGAAATATGGTAAGGGGTTCTATTCTGCCAAAAATGAGATGGAACAATCTATAAATCATTAAGCAAACTCAGCCATGAATGGCAGCTGTCCAGCAGCATAATTAACCACCTAGTTTCACCTGCTTGGGATTGCAAACACAGGAGGTTTGTCATGCATTTTACGGGTCACATATGTGGCTGGTAAGCTGCATTTGACTTGCTGAGTTACACATCATGCAGTTGGCCTAAGCTGGACAAGTCTCCTGAAAAGTATCAACAACAATTTCAAAACATGGTAGATTTGTAGCTCTCTACACGCAAAAGGTAACACTTTAAAGAATGTGTAAGCTTAAACTTAAACTTTAAGTATTGTAGAGAGAGAAAAAGAATGTGTAAGCAGCAGGCAGGTGCAATGATTTACTAATTTTTCTACAATCATAACACGCTCTTGAGCTTTGCATGGTTTAAGATGATGGCTCCCTTTGAGAAGCGGCATCTTCAGAACCTGCTCCCCCAGTTCCAGGAAATATATGTATTTAGCTCATAACTTTTAAACAGATTTACCTCTTAAACTCAGAGCTGTTTTAAAAATAACTCAAACATGTGTGAAAATATTACTCAAACTCACTATGAGCTGTACATTTCTAAAATCATAAAAAGAGGGCTGAAGACAGACTGACAAATAGATGACGACCCCCCCTGCAAGTTCTTGTAGTTCTTATTTATTTATTTTTTTCTGGATAACCTTAGCATTTTTTATAATAGGCAAAGGCACTGCAGGATTTAACCATCATTGCTTGGGAAACATGTCACCCAACTCATTAAGCCATTTAAATACCTTAGATTTTTAAAACAGCATTTAAAAGTATTGCTTGCTTACCATTTGTTTCCGGTTCTCTACCAGATGGATACCAATAATCCCTAGGAAGGATCCAAACCCAAGCTATGACAAAGAACAAACCAAGAAACAATAGGTCAAATCAGCTGTTTATATAGGATACAACCAATTTTAGATATGCTAGAAAAAAGAGTGTGTAAGTAGCCATAGCCCAACTGTTGAGTACATGCTTCACTTGTATAATCTTTGGCACATACATTTTAAAGAATTTCAGATAGCAGATTACAGACAACTTCTACCAAGATGCAAGACAGCTGCTGCCAGTCAAATTAGACTAGGAGTCTCCAACCAATGTGCCTGTGGACATCTTTCTTGGCACCCACCAGGTTACCTGACCCTACTGATTTTTATTCTATTTCTTAATCATTTTTATTACTTTTTTTGTATTTGGGAGGCTGGCATACTACAATGCAAAGTGCTGCCCTCCAGTGGATTTAATGTTTTGGAGCTCAGACCCCATATTTACCTTGTACATGGGTTGTTGGGCAATTTATTTGTCTCTTAGTCTTACCAGTTTGCCTTCTTGGAATGTTTTGTGACTCCCACCATAGAAGTACAAAGTACCACATGGCATTCTGATCAGCAAACTAGCTAAAAGTAGGCTAGATGGAACAACTATTAGGTGGATCCACAGTTGGCTACAGAATTGGACTCAAAGAGTGCTTATCAATAGTACCTTCTCAAGCTCGGGGGAGGTAACAAGTGGGGTACCACAGGGCTCAGTCCTGGGCCCACTGCTCTTCAACATTTTTATTAATGACTTGGATGAGGAGGTGCAGGGAACGCTTATCAAATTTTCAGATGACATAAAATTGGGTGGGATAGCTAATATCCTGGAAGACAGAAACAAACTTCAAAGTGATCTTGACAGGCTGGAGCACTGGGCTGAAAACAACAGAATGAAATTTAATAGAGGTAAATGCCAAGTTCTGCACTGCACAGTTATAAGATGGGGGACACTTGGCTCAGCAATACTACAAGCAAGAAGGATCTTGAAATTGTTGTAGATCACAAGCTGAATATGAGCCAACAGTGTGATGTCGCTGCAAAAAAGAGTAAATGCTATTTGGGGATGGATTAATAGAAGTATAGCTTCTAAATCACACAAGGTACTGGTTCCCCTCTATTCAGCACTGGTTAGGCCTCATCTTGAGTACTGTGTCCAGTTCTGAGCACCAGGATACAGACAAACTGGAGGGGGTTCAGACGAGGGCAATGAGGATGATCAGGGGTCTGGAATCAAAGCCCTATGAGGAGAGATTGAAAGAACTGGGCATGTTTAGCCTGGAGAAGAGAAGTTTGAGGGGAGACATGATAGCACTCTTCAAATACTTGAAAGGTTGTCACACAGAGGAGGGCCAGGATCTCTTCTCAAACATCACAATGCAGGACACGGAATAATGGACTCAAGCTACAGGAGGCCAGATTCCGGCTGAACATCAGGAAAAACTTTGTGGCTGCTAGAGCAGTATGACAATGGAACCAATCACCTAGGGAGGTTGTGGGCTCTTTCACACTAAAGGCATTCAAGATGCAGCTGGACAGCCATCTGTCAGGAATGCTTTACGGTGGATTCCTGTATTGAGCAGGGGAATGGCCTCAATGCCCTTATGGGCCCTTTCCAACTCTACTATTCTATGATTCTATGAAGCATCTTTTTGAATGGGCAAGCTCTCAACACTAGGAAACTATGAGTGAGAGCACCCCAGACAGGGCCTGTTTAAACCACACGTTAAACTATGGTTAAGCCACTAACCCTTTTGCACCAAATGGTTAGTGAACATTTTTAAAGCGTGGTTATGTAGCCACTGTGGTTATGAATGGTTCATATGACATGCTAATTCATGGTTCATATGACACGCTATGCCATAATCTTTAGCTCAAAATGTTTAACCACCTGGGCTTAGTGTTTCGTCTGAACAGGGTCACAGTCTCAAAATTCTAAATATGTTCACTGACACAAAAACATTGGGACCCCTGCAGTAAACTATACTGCACTAGATGGACTGGCAGTTCCTTATATCTTCAGTGGGAGCAATCACAACAAATGGGTACCGATATAACATCCTGAATTTCCTAACCTTATCTTACAACACAGATACATGAACTTGAGCTCATTTTGTATTCCCTAAGTTAAGGCACTATAAATCTATGCATGTTAAACACGGTGGGAAATAGCTGTCATTTAGGCTCTCTCCATAAACTATTACTAATGAAAGAGAATTGTGAAGGTAGATAGTATATTAATGTTCTCAGAGACCACAAAACATTGTATCACAGGCAAAAATTCCGACACAAATAGTAGGTGAACGTAACTAGCAGCTTCCTCAGAAAAGCTTAACAGTTCTTTCTGTTTATATGAATATATCATGTCTTGTCCATTATATAGCATAACATTCTGGATATTAGAAAGAATAAAATAAAATATCTGCTTCACTTACAATTATTCCTGGGTAATATCCTCCCACGGTTACATTTTCAGTCCTTGTGGTAGCTGCAAGGCCTATGGTCAGTATGAAAACAGACACTACCAGCAGAGAGACCGTGAACCAAAGAGAAGTTTTCTTTCTTTTTGCGAAATGCCCTGTGGACAAATGTATTATAAATACATACAAAATATATGCAAATCGTAAGGTAGTGGTTTGCTACTTTTGTATCCCAGCCTCCCTCCAAGAAACTCAAAATAATGTAGCAGCCATTTTCTTTTACTTTTTTACCTTTTTGTTTTAATGCGTGGCCCTGCTGGCCCGCAAAGGTACCCAGCAGCCATTTGGCTCACTGGGCCACCCCCTCCCCATGTCCCAGCATGCCCGTGCCTGGCTCCAGTTTTTAATTTAAAAAAAACTTTTTATTTAATTGCAATGCTCTGCTGGACCGTGGAGACAGTCCAGTGGCCTTTGGCTTGCTGCCTCTTCCATGTCCAGGTCGACAGCGACCAATCGGGGTTGTCTGATGTAACATCAGAGCAAGGCGACAGACAGCAAGTGCACATCTGCATCTTGCTCAGAAGAAAAAGTCAGGGTAAGTCCACTTCGGGGGAATGCCCTGGGATGGCTCCGCAATGGCATAGAAATGACCTGCCACCACTGCAGATCCACCCTGGGGCTTTTCCCTCATCAATACAAGCCCATGGATGCATGGATGCAAAAACAAAGCAAATGCTATTTTTCATGAATAGAAGTATAGCTTCCAAATTTTGCAAAGTACTGGTTCCCCTCTATTCAGCACTGGTTGGACCACATCTTGAGTACTGCGTCCAGTTCTGGGCACCACACTTCAAGAAGGATGCAGACAAGCTGGAGCGTGTTCAGAGGAGGGCAACGAGGCTGATCTGGGGTCTGGAAACAAAGCTCCATGAGGAAAGACTGAAAGAACTGGGCATGTTTAGCCTTGAGAAGAGAAGATTGAGGGGAGACATGATAGCACTCTTCAAGTACTTGAAAAGTTGTCACACAGAGGAGGGCCAGGATCTCTTCTTGATCATCCCAGAGTGCAGGACACAGAATAATAGGCTCAAGTTACAGGAAGTCAGATTCTGGCTGGACATCAGGAAAAATTTCGTGACTGATAGAGCAATACGACAATGGAACTAATTGCCTAGGGAGGTAGTGGGCTCTTCCACACTAGAGGCTGAATGCAACTAAACAGATGTCTGTCAGGTATGCTTTAATGTAGATTCCTGCATTGATCAGGAGGTTGGACTCAATGACCTTATAGGCCCCTTCCAATTCTACTGTACTATGATTCTATTGTTTTGATTATTTCAAGCTGTCTTTAAATGGGGTAAAAATCTAAATCCAATATATCTATTGACTTGATCCTCAATTAATAAATAAAATAAATAGTTGAGTTTAACTTTCCACTGCCTTCCCACATAAAAAAGTAATAATGAAAAGGAAACAAGGAAGGTGAGAATTGAAGGACCAATGTGGTGTAGGCGTGCGTAACCTTTCAGCAATGTTTCTATTTCAAATTGTCCTGTTTTGGAAACCTGCATCTTTTCTCTTTGATGGGAAAAATCAGCTTGGGGAAAGGACAAATTTAAAATGAAAAGCAGCCCAAGAAGAAAGAATGAAGCAGACCCTACGTTCTGGATCGGCACTCAAGATTTCCAGCCTCCCACAGCTGTTTTTGTTAAAAGGTCAGTGAAAAGTAGCTTAGGATTCATTTTCTTTAAATGCCTTATTTCATGAGACATTTACAACACATTTCAATTAGTGTGTAGGTATGTGTGTTTAATTTACATGGCCAAAATTGACTTATTAGATATTTTTTTCTTAGAACATTCTAGAAAATAGGGTTATTATTATTATTATTATTATTATTATTATTATTATTATTATTATTATTATTATTCCATTAGCAGTATCTTGATGAAGACTTCACAAAATGGACTCCAGATTGATGCTTTGTTTTTAGGGCAGAATCAGGAGGTTTAAGTATTAACTACTTCATGCCAAACTATATTGTTTTCGTAACAGTCCTGAAAACAGTCCATTGAGATCTGTAATACTTCAGTACAAGATTTATCTTTCACTCCCCTCCACTTGCAGCAACTTGGGCTCACCTATATGCCATGCTGTCAATTCCTCAATTTCTTTCCCATGTTCATATTTCAGTGGGAGGAGAACAGCCACTAAGGACACAATCCCATTCATGTTTAGAAGTAAAAAAAAAAAAAAGTCCTACAACTCCCAGCATTCCACAAGCAGCATGGCTGGCTTGGAAAGGCTGGGAGGTTTTTTCCCCACCTAAACATGCAGCGTAGTATTGTGCCATAAATGAATGAAATTTTTCACTTGCTCTGGCCAACTGACCAGTCCATTTCATAAGTCTTTAAAGTTAATTTGCCAATTTTGCAGAACAAGCATAATTACAACTATCCAATTTACCTACACTTTGTGAGGATTAATTATTATTCATAGACCTGACTGAGCTTCCCAGATAAAAGATGTCGGACAACTGCTGCCAGTTCCAAAGGCTTCTACAGGTACATACAATATACAACAGGGGTTGAACATTTTCCCCAGCAGCAATTAACAGGCATGCAATATTCTTAAACCAAGTCTCAATATTACTCTCCCCAATTATCCAAACAAAACTCAGCAAAGAACACGGTATTGAAATGGCCTCCATTAATTTGACTGCTGGCAATGTGATCAATTCTGTACAGGTTCCTTCTACTCACGGTTATTATAAACAAGGTTCCCGGATCTGCAACCACTCAGCATGGTGGAATGTGCTACATCCTGCAATTGACAGGGTGCAAACAAAGCACTATCTGCTCCATGGACTCAGCAATGTGCATTAATTCCATCAGAAAGACTGCATGGTGCAAACCAAGCAACAGAAGCATGAAGGCATCAAATACACACACACACACACACACAAATTAAGTTTTAAAAATGATTTTGCCTGCAACTGTTTAGTTGCACATCACCCACCCACATATGTGCAACTAAACACAAACACATAGTAATGCATTTTCCAAAGCAATTTGAATTCTTTTTGATATGTCTATGCTTTTTGCACTACAACTGCTTGCAACCGAAAGCAATTTTAATTAATCCTTTTTCCTATGGCACCAGGAGAAATGGTCAGCTCTGCCTTAGCTGATTTGAGTTTTATGATTTATTAACCACTGATTAAAATGACCTCTCACAGTTCTAGATGAAGAGAGAGGCTGTATCACCACCTGCCCTTACATCTTAAGGAGTAGATATCACTGAGAACTCACAGGTTCACCTATAATTGCATTAATTCTATTTTCATATCGTTGTTATCAACAGCATTTGTCAGGCACCTTCAACTCTTACATGGTAAGTTAAGGAATAGTCATTCTTAAACCATAATAGTGAGCTTATAATTTTGCTTGACTGGTTTTGGTTGGCAAGGTAATATTAGCACTTGAATACCACAGTACAATATCAAAAATTTAGAAGGTAGATAATGTTGCTTCCAGAACCAACCCTTATTGAACTGAGCAATGATCAGCATTCTCTTTTGAAAAGTTTATTATCTTTTACAGTCCACGAGGACTGCTTTTATAAGGAATACTAGTTGTACCCTGCCACGCGTTGCTGTGGCTCGGTCTGGTTAAATTGAAAAGAAAGAAAAGACAAAGCGGATGTTTCTAATATGTTTAATTTCACAATGCTTGTGGATATACAATATTTTTAGTTGTTCCATTGTCTGTGTAGATATAGAGATTGTCTGGTTTGCCGACTCTAGAACACGCAACATATAATTGTCCATGTGAGAAGCAATCTGTGTCTAGATCTAAACCGCACAATTCTAAAGATTGGCCCTGAGCTTTGTTGATGGTGATTGCAAACGCCAATCGAATTGGGAATTGCAATCTCTTAAATTGCAATGGCATATCTGTTGGAATCATAGGAATGCGAGGAATGAGGACATCTTCACCTTTGAAAGGTCCAGTCAAGATTGATCTCCGACTATAACAATTGCCACTTCGTCTGTAGTTGGAGCATTGAATCTTCGCACATGTTCTCCAGCAGGCGTTTTGTCAGCATGAATAACAATCTTGTGTGTATCAGATGGCATCATGTCAATTGCTGTTTTGAACAAATGTACTAAATTGTTTTTTTCGTGAAGTAGCTGTTGCAGTTTTGAAACGATGGACCTTTTTATGCCGGTATAAATTCCGCAGCGTGCATTCAATTCATCATTGCCATCACCAATGAAATACATTTGTAGGAATTTATGTTGACTATCTTGAAATGGAAGGAAGGAGCCGGCTTTATGATAAATTTGTCCTTTGACTTTGAAAGTTGGCATAAATGGAGCTGTGATGATTTCTGTGCCGAATGACGTCATTTGGAAGCATGAGTTGTATTTCCTGTTGTTAGATAGGAAATGCTTTGATTCTGCGGTATATCCGGCAAGCAAAGTTTGTAATGGCTCTGGTGGTTCTCCAAGTTGAGGCAGTTTAATTTTTCCAGCAGCACAACACATTCCTTTTGTTTCTCCATTAAATTTAAGAGCCTTGCAATAAGGACACACTTCAGTCATAGTGCCAATGAGAACATGCCGCCTCAAACTATAATCATCAGCTGGGTTGTACCGGAATGCAAGGCGATTGTAATCGTGTGATTGTTTACCACGGAGTCGTGTTTGACGCTGATGTGCTGTTTCTCGTTGACGTCTTTCAGCCACTCTCAGCCTGTCGCGTTCATTCTGTTGAGAACAAAGCAGATCTGAAGCTGTAGAACGCGATTGCCGTGCTCGCAATCGTGCATCCTCAAGTCTGGCTGAACGTTGCTTGGCTGGTTCCTTGGCACGTATTTGAGGCATTCTTTTTCTTTTTTTCTCATTTGCTGATGCCCGTTTGCTGATTCCTCAGTCTGATTTGCAATTTCTCGTCGCAGGGCTTCAGCTCTGCGAGTACGACGACCTAAGTGTGATCTGTGGCTCGGTCTGGTTAAATTGAAAAGAAAGAAAAGACAAAGCGGATGTTTCTAATATGTTTAATTTCACAATGCTTGTGGATATACAATATTTTTAGTTGTTCCATTGTCTGTGTAGATATAGAGATTGTTTGGTTTGCCGACTCTAGAACACGCAACATATAATTGTGTGACATCTATATTCACTCAGCCAATTGTGAGAGAACATGCAAATAGAAGAGAAGGCAGAGGCAGTGGATTGGCCTACTGTTTGGTTTTTAAAAAAGGATGTTTTTAAGGTGAGGAGGTTACTGGAAACTCCTGGCAGTTACCTTTCTTCAGAACGTGTAACTGTCACAGGTGTGACATCTATATTCACTCAGCCAATTGCGAGAGTACATGCAAATAGGAGAGGAGGCAGAGGCAGCGGATTGGCCTACTGGTTGGTGATGTCACAATGATCAGCAGGACTGGTTTTGAGGAGGCCTATTTCTTCGATTTTAAGACAAAACTTTGACCCCATAGAGAACATAGTTACATAACAACGCTCGCGTATTCGAACGCAACGCTGTGTCAAAATTTCAAAGCAATTGGTGAAGAACTTTTGGAGATATAAAAGCATGTTTTTACGGTGAGGAGGTTACTGGAAACTCCTGGCAGTTACCTTTCTTCAGAACGTGTAACTGTCACAGGTGTGACATCTATTCACTCAGCCAATTGCGAGAGTACATGCAAATAGGAGAGGAGGCAGAGGCAGTGGATTGGCCTACTGGTTGGTGATGTCACAATGATCAGCAGGACTGGTTTTGAGGAGGCCTATTTCTTCGATTTTAAGACAAACCTTTGACCCCATAGAGAACATAGTTACATAACAACGCTCACGTATTCGAACGCAACGCTGTGTCAAAATTTCAAAGCAATCGGTGAAGAACTTTCGGAGATATAACGACAGTAACGAACGGTCTTTTTCATTTTTATTTATATAGATTACACTGTAAAAACATGTACAGCCTAACTTGGGTTGCATAAAATGTGGCCCCATAACACCTGTCAGCCCTAGCCAGCATAGCAATGGTGAGGAAAAACTGGAGGTCCACAAGTTGCCCACCCAGCCTAAGGACAAGAATAAAAATGCAGGCTCCCACCACCAAAATCTTCATATATAGTCAGACAATTCCGGAGATACTACAATCTATACCAACCTCTGGATTGCTTAATCTGCTTAACTGAACAAGATGCTCATTTTCATGGTGTGAGCCAGGTGGTCTCTGTAGAAGGGACCTATAGCAGGAGATGTATTTTCCAGGACTCCAAGACCAAGAGTGGGCCCATCAACACAACATTTCTGCTTTGTACAGAGTATTCAAGAAGATCAGATGCAGCCTCAGAGAATTCTCAGTTTGCATGTAACATTTTAATGCATAGTTAAAACTACAGAATTCAATTCCACAAGATGTAGAGATGGACACTAATTTGAATGGCTTTAAAAGGGGGGGTTGGATGAATTCCTGGAGGAGAAGGCTATCAATGGATCACTAGTCATGATGGCTATGTGCTACTTCCAGTATCAGAGGCAATAAGCCTGTATACATCAATTGCTGGGGAACATGGGTGGGAGGAAGCTGTTACATTGTGTCCTGCTTCTGGGTCCCTGGTCAACAGCTGTTTGGCCACTGTGAGAAAAGGGTGCTGGACTAGATGGACGTTGCTCTTATGTCCTTAAGTATTAAAAGCTCGGCAGAGCAAAGTTCAGCTGTCTAAAGGACAATAAAGATCAGGTGATCCTAATCTCCCTCCAGAGGCAGTTCCACAACCTGGGTCCTGCTACACAAAAGTCTTTCAAATAAAAAAGCTTCAGTACGGTCAGAGATAGAAAAGTTAATCATACAAAACGTTTTCTCATTTTTTTTTATCATACATCAACTTCATTCTTATGCAAATGAGAGACCTAGAACAAGACTGAGAATGGGAAGCTGCTGTTAGCTAAGCACTTTTTAGGTGATATCCAGCCTGAATTTCTTGGGCTGCAGTCTAGTGCACAGTTACCTAGGAGTAAGCACCATTCAACTTAATGGGACACTTCTGAGTAGATATGCATAGGATTGTGCTGTTATGATCTGATATTAGGAGATCCCAGGACTGGCCCACAACATTTTTTTACCTGAAGAATAAGACAAGATGATGCTCAACCCATTCGACATACTGAAGCCAACTGAACTGGCTATTGAATCTTACTTCAACAGTGACAATGGGAAAACATTGTTCACTGCACCTGAGTGCAGAAAGCGTGACTAGTTTATGGGCACAGGTCAGGCCATGTGTGACACACACAGAACTCTGACCCCCTACAAAGGGGAATGACTGAGGGGACTCAGGTGGAATGGCTGAGGAACTGCTCCTGCTGCCCCCAGCATCTGCTGCCTGAGGTAGCTGCCTCACTCTGCCAAATAGTAAGGCTGGCCCTGGGCAACCCTGGGCATGAGTGCTTTGGGAACATGCTAGGCTCAACTGAGAGTTGCTCCTCTGCCCAGTCTGAGGCAGATATTTACATCAAAAGTGCCCTACACAGCCTTGTTGCATTGTAGGAGTGCTGTGCTCAGCCATATTTTTGAATCTCTTCCTTCTGTCGTTATGAAGAAACTCCTTATTCTCAAGTCTTGTTCCTCTCATAACACTCCAGCATATCGTATCATTTTAGCAGTAATTCACAGGCAAATTGACTGTCTTTGGCTTTAGCAATACAGAAGTCAGCCTTCCACAGCCTGGTGCCCTCCAGATGTGCACTCATGGCCATGTTGATTGGTGATGATGGGAGCTGTAATCCAACACCAGGTTGGTATAGTAGGCTGAAATTCTAAACAGAATTACCTGGGAGTAAGTCTCACTGAATTCAATAGGGCTTACTTCTGAGTAGACATATATAGGACTGCACTATTAAGAACTTAAATAACCTTGGTCAACACAATATCCCTGCTGCTTAATTCCTACAAGTACCTAGTCTGTGCCTGGAACTGCTTCAGTTCAGAACCTTCTTTGTCTGTGATCTCATGCAATTAGTATATATATAAAATATTCAAAAAAACAAATCACATGTATGGAGTGGCAGTTAAATAAATTTGTTGTATTTATTTGTTACCCCATAAAGCAATTCAGATGTGACTGTTTTCAACCACAGTATATACTTTAATTTATTCAAACAGAATAGAAAAAATAGATATTTCTACAATTATAGCTGCAATCCTATGCACGTTTACCTGAGAATATGCCCTACTGAAGTCAGTGAGACTTATTTCTGAGTAAGCATGCATAGGACTGGGATGCTCAACACTTTGTACAGAAAGTAGATGTTATATTCAAGTGGCATAATCTTTACATATTTAAATTAGATTTTGCACTATTTTCGATTACATGGTGTTCCAAAAATGTGCTAAATGTTTTACATGATCAGACAAATTTATATAATTCTTTCCTGAAAAAATTGTCTGATCATGTTAAACATTTTAACACACACACCAATAGTGTAACATTCAGTATCCAACATTTGGTAGCAATACCAACATTTAAAGGATTACATATGTACATTTTGGAAGCTACATTAACAAATAATTACTATAATCATCACTTCACTGCCTAAATGCTCTTGGATTGTTTTAACCTGCGTTTATTTTAACAAGCTATAAAGGTAAATTTAATTAATGGATCCTAAAACTAAATGTAAGGGACTAATGTGTTCATGGCGATATCAGATCTGCTCTGTCAATTGCTTCCTATGATTAAATGCTTGACTTGTCCAGAAACAAATTAACGAGGTATGACTGCAAACCTCAAGACAAAAATCTTTAACAATGCAGGTTCCTATCTGAGTTACAAATTTATGTAGCAGAAACCTATTGTCTATATTATATTTGATGGTCCTTAACTTGTTGTATTTTAAGAGTGGGGGCGGGGACGGACCATGATTTGATTTTCTCATTAGTTTAGTAGCAACACACAGTATCATTGTGACTCCATAGCTTTGGTATCAATTACTTCTCCAATAAATAATTTAATGTCTAGTTAAAATATCAGGATACACATTTATCTTTATTTTATAGGTTTAATGAAAACTATTTCAGTCAAAGGAAAAGTATTCTAAATAAAGATCTCCTTTTGCCATTTGTTTACCTTGAAGCTCCAGACAACAAACACGAAATAAAACTTACTTTAACATAATATGTCAAGAATTGCTTACCTCATACTAACACTTTTAAGAGAAGAATCAATACATCAATATTTTACGTTATATAGATTATAATGAACATTAGGGAAGCAATAAAATATTTGACCCTTCTTTTATGTGCTATTATATTACTTTATGAGAATATAAGTTGAGACAGTCAAGGGCAGGAAAAATCCAAGTAAGAATATTATATTAAGGAGGTAATCTAGGTAGGATAGCTAAAATGGAAACATAAATCTGCTTGTCATATGAAAATCACAACAGAAAAAAAAAATCCTACATGGCTAGCTGGGAAATGCTGGGAGTTATAGGACTTTTTTTTCTATCTAAACATGCATAGGATTGTGCCCTTGAATAAACTTGATCTACTACATTAATAAACTTCTTACAAACAAAAGAGAGTCAATACTGTACATTTCTCTCTCATAGACAATTCAGGTGGTAGATTCAACAGAAATGTAGCCAAAATGGTGCATTGAGAAACAAGAGAGATGTATCAGCAGCCTTGGGAGAACCTTAATGCTTGTATTAATACCAAAACATACACACACACACAAACACACACACACACACCAAGGCCCTAAGGTTTTTAGGTTCTCTGAGGCTTGTATTTCCTTGAAACAATGTAGCTCAAGTCAACTGAACACTTCTTCATATGAGGAAAACACTGAGGTAGCGAGGGGAAGCTTTGAGATTGACATCTGTAGCTAACCAATTAGCCACAGTGTCCCCTGTTCCCTTCCAAACACGGTGTTTGGGGGGAGGGATTGCAAATAATATAACCATTTTTACTTGCCCTGGAAGAACATTCCTTCTGCTAGCTTCTTGAGTGTTGAAAGGAAAGAGGAGAATGAGAGAGAAAGCCGCTTGCTCTGTGTCTCTGCTGTGACTTCTGATTTATTGTGCTTAGCTTAGTAGTTTCTTTCTTCTGTAGTGTATATATCCATCCTAATCCCCAAAAATCCAAGTTCCAATCACCTTTCCACACTCCCCCTTTGCTGTTAGTGTGCGTTACTGTTGTATTACTCCCACTATTTTTAAAAAAAATACAAAAAAATCCCTTTATCTTTCCAGTCCTTCTTTAAATTCTTCACCTTATATTTTACCCCACATACCCCAGTGCCTGCTGTTTGTGTGTGTGTGTGTGTGTGTGTGTGTGTGTGTTTAAAGTCTACTCCCCCACCTACTAAAAAATCTTTAAAAGATACCAAAAAATAATCCTCTGTGAGGTCTGTGTTGTGTTCTCTTCTAGTTTGTGTGAATGTGTTAGTTGTTGCACAAGTTTTATTATTATTATTTTTATTAAACTCTATTTAACAAAGCGGTTAAAAAAGTTAAAAATATATTTAAAAAAACATACAAGTCAGACAGCTTTCTTAATAAAGACACAAAGAAACCTCACAATTTCTGTAGATGCCGAACCGAGCTTGTTTCCTTCAATTTACTGTGGTCAAAGGAAGGTTAGTTAAACCAGAGTTGGATGTCACATCTGTACCATTGATGTAATCAAGAAAAGGAGACCATATTTCATCGAAAGGGTCATAGCTAAGTTGGCCCAACGAAACTCTGCGGTGGTAGGTTAATTTTTCAGAGCAGGCTATATCCCACACTTTCCCTTTCCCTCCAGTGAGTGTAGGGCCCTTCGGATCCTTCCAATGTTCGGCAATTTCTAAACGAGCTGCCGTAAGGAGGATAAATACCAATTCTTTATGGATAAGAGAGGGGTTTAGAGCATTAGGCAGGGACAGGCTTGGTTCTGGCAAGATTATCTGATCAGTGGCCTTAGAAATTATATTGAAGATAGTTTCCCAGAACTGCTTCAGGGCCTTACACTCCCACCACATATGTAAGTAAAAGCCCTTTTCATCGCATCCTCTCCAACACAACGGGGAGACTGAAGTTGTTGCATATGAGAGTTGAATTGGAGTTATATACCATCTTAATATAACCTTGAGGGCTGACTCCTGTATGCAAGACGATATTGTTTGAAGGGGGGATTTATCCAAATTTGTTTCCATTTTGTATCTTCAATCTGTATATGTAGATCAGTTTCCCATATGCTCCTCAGAGCCAGGGAGAAGCTACCACCCCTCTCAAGCAATAGGTCATAAATTGCAGAGGTCACGCCTTTATCTTTCTCATTGGATCTCACAGATGCTCAAAGGGGGAGAGAGGGCGAAGGTCTGTCTCGTTACTGAATCTGCGGTTTAAGAATGTTCTGACTTGTGTCAGTTGGAGCCAAGAGGGATTAATCCCTTTTAGCTTGTCTTTTAGTTGAGTATCATTAATTATTTGGTCTTTGACTAAAAAGTCCCTCAAACGATAGATCCCCTTACTATCCCACCCAGCAAACTGGACATATTTATCTTTTTGTCTAAAAGATGCAGCATTGGCAGTGCTGTGGGCAAGGCTCCCACCCTCTGCGCCCAGAGACAGGCCATGCTGAACCAGTGGGGCGAGGGCAGAGGGGGCTTCAAAATGCCCTCAGATAGGGAGGTGACCATGGGCGTCAGAGAGATGATGGCTCTCGACGACCAACCCTTCCTGATGGTGGAGTAGGAAGGCTTTCGTCATATGATGGCTCTGTTGGCTCACGCAGGGTGGTGCCATCCCTGTATCGGGGCTGCAGGGAGCATGTGGCGCAACTGTTGGAGGGTGCTGGGGGCACGTCTGTCCACTTCACCATAGACATCTGGTCCAGCTATGGTGGAGGCCATGTGTACCTCTCCCTCACTGGCCATTGGTGGGAGAGGAAGGGGACCATGGAGACAGGGCATTGCTGGGCCCTGCTCCATGCGGAAGTCCTTGACTGTTTACACACATCGGTTGAGGTTCGGGGGGCCATGGAACACATGGTGCAGGGGTGGCTGTCTGCAGGGAGCAGCTCACCCTGGTTTTATGGCAACCTACAGTGCTACAAACATGGTCAAGGAGTTGAAGGATGCAGGGTTCAAGGGCATCCAATGCATGGCGTACAGGTTACACCTGATCATCTGGGACACCCTGGGGCTGGGGGCTACTGGGAAGGAACCTGTTCCCAGCG
This sequence comes from Elgaria multicarinata webbii, assembly GCF_023053635.1. Taxonomy (NCBI): domain Eukaryota; kingdom Metazoa; phylum Chordata; class Lepidosauria; order Squamata; family Anguidae; genus Elgaria; species Elgaria multicarinata. The sequence goes on along the minus strand of NC_086175.1, from coordinate 40,422,728 downwards.
AGATTCGTTCTATTGCCCACCTGATAGGGCAATGCAGGAAGATTGCTGGGTATTTCCACCACAGCGTCAAGGGAGGCCAGCTGCTTAGGGAGAAGCAGGTGCAGCTCAACCTCCTGCAGGCTGCACAGGCTGCTGCAGGATGTCCCCACGTGGTGGAACTCGACGTACCTGATGCTGAGATGGATGGCTGAGCAACAGGATGTGATCCACCTCATGTCCAAGGTGATGGAAATAGGCATCAACACCAACCTCACCAGCTGCAACTGGGAGCTCATTTCCCAGCTGGTCTCATGCTTGAACCCTTTCTCTGCGCCATGGAGATTGTGAGCTCCTTGACCGCCCTCCTCAGCCAGGTGTTCCCCCTCGTGTGGACCCTCAAATCAAAACTTGAGTGGATGGGGGCAGGGTCTATGCTGACAGCCCTGCCTTTGCTGTTGTCACTGGAAGTGGGACGCTGGTGTCACGGCTCTTGGAGGGCATCAAGAAGTGGCTGGATTCCCATGGGTTCCTTGCACATCCCTGCCAAGCATACTTGGCAGGGATGTGCAACCTGAGAATGAAGAGGGGTGCCAGCCTGCTCTTGCCCAGTGGAAGGAGGAGTTGGTGGGGAAATCGAGGGAGGCCCAGAGATGCAGGCTGGGTGCAGAGCTGGAAGGTGCTGGAGTGGCACTCATAGAATCATAGAATAGTAGAGTTGGAAGGGGCCTATAAGGCCATCGAGTCCAACCCCCTGCTCAATGCAGGAATCCACCCTAGAGCATACCTGACAGATGGTTGTCCATTGGCCAGACCTTCAACCTCCTCCTCCTCCTCCACCACACAGTGTACACCAAGCAGCACTGCCAATGGGACGGTGGCCAATGGCAGCTGGGCAGACAGGCAGCAGGGGAAGACAGAGACAATGTGTCTGGAATCTCTGTCTTCTCTTCCAGGGATGTCTTCTCTTCTCTTCCAGCTGGCTGTGCTTCCAGTGCAGAAGGATGGACACTGTGCATAAGGATCCTCATCATCATCTTCCAAGCCTCCTCACCTCTCTGAAGATGGGGAAGCTGTGCTGTTGTTGCCTGACCTGCTCCAATGTGCCTACCTGGTAGGGCCTGTTTGTGAGTTTCTTGCTTTGAATCAAGACCATCCTTGGCTCTTTAAATGGCAGACTCCACCTCCCCCAATAGTAACATTGTATCTAAATTGCATCCACATTAATTAAAAGAATCATGCCTGAGTAGCACAGCTCACACTTGCCAGCATGTTCTCCAGTAACCACTTTATTCCCCTGCCATGGCTGGGGGCCTTTACTTCGACCGGTGGATTACCTCAACTTCTCAAAGGTGGTGGCAGAGATCACAGAGGAGAAGAAGGGTGGCACCAACAGTGCCCCTTCCCAGACCTCTCCACAGGCAGACAGGGGCATCTGCAACTTCTGCAAGACCAATGGCGAGCTGAAGACGGGATAGTGATCTGCCCCATCTTGTGCAAGTACATGCAGACAAGGCCCATATGGTGACATACTGCCCGGTCAACCAACAGAAGCAGTCGCTGTACCAAAGGTGCGTATGCAACTCAGCCGGGCGTAACATCAACAGAAGAAGGGGCAGCAAGGGGGGGGGGACATAGTTCTTCAATCAAAAAGGACAAAATTCAGAAATCAAGGAGTAAAGATGGGACAGTAAGAAGAAGTACCAAGTAACTTGGGGAGAACTCCAAATAAGCAAACTCTCTGTTCTTGTTTTCCTCTGGTTCTTCTTTCAAAATAAGAAAGACATTTCTTCTTTTGTATGATGATTTGCTTTTTCTGCCAAAAAGATGATGGAAGGGAGCAATATCAGTTTGTTTGCTTTTTTAAAGACACTGGAATTTGTGGAACTCCCTCCAAATATAACCTCTTTCAGTTTGAAGGGGGAACTATGGCTGTATTTGTCTTCAAAATCTCAATTTGTGCATTTGCAAGCATTTTTTTTTATGTTTGTAATGGCTCATGTCAGCTTATATGTGGCTCAGAAGGAGGCAGCCTTAAAAATACTATTTTTAAAAATAAAAGTTTGCTAGTACTATATATCCTGTTTTGAACACATGACTCAGGTTTATGTGCTTTGAAAACAAATATCAACAAGAAAGTATTTATTTCAGTTCATTACATACATTGTGAGCCACTTTGGACAAATTTTATGGGGAAATGACATGTAAATAAATGGGTGATTATGATTATGTATTCATAGGACAAAATAAATACACATGCATAATTATGCATAATAATACTCTATGTGTGATACATTCTATTTTCTTTCTGGAAGTACTGTGTTTCTGAGTAGCAACCCTGACCTGTAAAACCACAATTGCATAAAGTCTAACCATGTTATGATTTTCGTATTAAAACTAACTAAACTGCAAGAGAGCACACTTACCCCAATAACTGAAAATCTTACCATAGGAAGTTTCCCTAATAGAGTGTTCTCCCAAAGTCCTCCTTAAAGACATACTGACTAATTATAATAAGCAATAACATGGATCTTTGTAAGCAAGGTTTCAAAACATGTTTTGTTTTTTAAAAATTACTAGTATTTCTGAAACAACTAAGCAACTGACACCGGCCCAATTGTCACACACACCAACATTTAGGATGGAGAGATCAAATGAAAAGCACATAGTGTGATTCCCCACCTCCAACCTGCCTGTCTTGTATTATTTATTTATATATTTGAGAATAGATTTATGTACACTGCAGTCCTCTCAAGGCAGAAAAAGTTACAGCTTGTAACCTCATTAGCCAAGAGGCAGACAACAGTTCACTGCAGAGAGAAGCTCAGATCCGCAAAAGCATCTTCCAAACTGTGTTGTTGTTTTAATGTATATGATATTGTTGTTGTTGTTGTTGTTGTTGTTGTTGTTGTTATTATTATTTTATTTATATAGCACCATCAATGTACATGGTGCTGTACAGAGTAAAATAGCAAAACCCTGCCGCATAGGCTTACATTCTAATAAAATCATAATAAAACAATAAGAAGGGGAAGAGAATGCACCAAACAGGCAAAGGGTAGAGTAAAACTAACAGTATAAAAGTCAGATCAAAATCAAGTTCTAAAAGCTTTAGAAAAAAGAAAAGTTTTTAGCTGAGCTTTAAAAGCTGCGATTGAACTTGTAGTTCTCAAATGTTGGTGTAGCAGGTGAAGAGGAGAGAACAAGGTAGAACTTAAATGTACTGTACACTCTATATGTATTTATTTATTTTTATTTATTTATTGCACTTATATACTGCTCCCATAGCCAGGGCTCTCTGGGCGGTTTACAGAAATTAATATCTATAGCCAAGATATTAATCGTCCCACCCACACCCTAAAAAAAGTTAGGATGGGGAGACGTCTTTTTACAGATTCAACTATCCCTTGTAATAAGAGCAGGGAGAGCTGAAGGAGGAGAGTATTCAAAACACTGGTGGGAGGGTTATCTATCTATTTTATTTTTTGCCAACACTTGTTAGATATACAGATCTTCTTTCAAAACTCGGTGAGATTGGTGAATTTCTGGCTCTTTGGTTCCATTGGTCCCTTCCAGCGCACCTTCCTTCTTCAGGGGGCAGGGCTCTACTCTCAGCGCGCACGGCCTTCAGAATACATGCCTACTTGGTCGTAGGAATCTGCCCTGATGTCGCCCGCCCGCTCGCCCCCTCTTTAAAGTTACGGGACCACAGGTGACAAAACCTGTGGCGGGGAGGGGAGGGGCAGCCAAATGACCCCGGCTTAAATGTGTATCAAATCCTACTCACGCTACAGTATTCAACTAAGGAAACCAGAAGGCAAGGTATGTGTGTGTGTCCCCCCCCCCCACACAAATCACACGCCCCTCCAAGACAGAGCGCCATATCCCTCACAGCTCTCCAGCCCGTTTGTCCTTCAGAAATTACTTAGTAGTGATAAAACAGTCGGGATACATTTCTTGCTTTGGTCGGTCTCCTCAGAAATTGCTTGCCATTTTTATGGCGTCCCACCCACCCACCTAAGTGTGAAACACTGTGCGGGGCAGGGCAACGAGGGAGAGAAGGAGCGGCTTCTCCTGGGGTCTATTCCTGTCACGCCATCCGCCTGAGGACTTACCTGTGGGGTCCAGCATGGCTAAAGGATCCGTCATGGAGGCAGCAGCAGCAGCAGCGGAAGGCTGCATCCTCCGGGCGCCCCGCTCTCCTCCAAACAGCGGGACCTAACGGGCGGCATGCAAACTCGGCCCCCGGGCGCAGACTGGTCCTCGGAAAGGCGGAGGCGCGGGAGGCAGGGCGAGAGGCGGTGTCGGAGCCTGAGGGAGGAGCGAGCGCGCCGCGCTCACCTGGGTTCTTCGGTGATACTGAGGGGGAGACGCGCCGCCATCTCACCTCAGAACGGTCCCTGCAGCTGAGTGCTTCTTTGGGACAGGACAGTTCGTCTCCAGCTGTTCTGGCGCAAGTCAGTGAACTCCTGCACGGCGCTAGGCTAACGTTGCCGCCTTTTCTTAGGTACAGAGGCAAAGATGTCTTGTCTATGCAACAAACATTTATTTATTTATTTATTTATTTATTGCATTTCTATACCGCCCAATAGCCGGAGCTCTCTGGGCGGTTAACAAAAATTAAAAACATTCAAAGTATAAAACAACAGTATAAAACCATAATATAAAATACAATATAAAAGCTCACAGCAGCAATGCAAAATTATAAATTTAAAACACCAAGTTAAAATTTATTTATAGACTGTTAAAATGCTGGGAGAATAAAAAGGTCTTCACCTGGCGTCTAAAAGCATATAATGTAGGTGCCAAGCGAACCTCCTTAGGGAGCTCATTCCACAGCCGGGGTGCCACAGCAGAGAAGGCCCTCCTCCTGGTAGCCACCTGCCTCACTTCCTTTGGCAGGGGCTTGCGGAGAAGGACCCCTGAAGATGACCCTAGGGTCCAGGCAGGTACATACGGGAGGAGGCGTTCCTTCAGCTAGCCTGGCCCCAAGCCGTTTAGGGCTTTAAATGTTAATACCAGCACTTTGAATCAGGCCTGGACCTGGACTGGCAGCCAATGAAGCTGGAAAAGGACTGGCATGATGTGGTCTCGTTGGCCAGTCCCTGTTAGTAACCATGCTGCCCTGTTTTGTACCAGTTGAAGTTTCCGGACCGTTTTCACAGAGGTGGGTTGTTTTCCCACACAGAAGCACACCGGGATAAGAAAACCTTTTTCGGGTTGTGTGTGTGTGGTTTCTCTACCTGCCCCTGTGTCATGGCTTCAATAACTGTTTGACTAGCAGAAATTCAGCACATGAAGTCTTTTCTCCGGGTGTTAAGGTGCAGCTCAAAGGGAAAGTTTCACCTTCTGGATGTCCGCTTTGGTCATATTGCTAGTAAAGGAACAAGTGGCCTTACCAAATTTGTTTACGTTGACAGCTGTCGTTTTTTAAAAATCACACTTCCTCTAGGTAACAACCTTTTAAACTCTGGTTTCTGCACCATACTTCATGGGTAATTTCAAGAGTAGAAGATTTTGTCCCTTGTCAATGGATAGTTACTTGGGGAGACACCCTGCTTTTCATGCAGGCAGGTTCAGGCTCTGCCATCTATAGTGAAAGGATCTAATACAGAAGGACGGGGAATACCCTTTTTGAGACCTTGGAGAGGTGCTGACAGTCACACCATTAGACATTAATGGGCTAGATGGACCAATCTGACTCAGCAGGAGGCAGCTCCTTTTATGTTATGACTTATGTTTGATACTACCAGAGTTTAGTTTCAGCCAGGGCTCACCAGGCCCCCATCTTAATGCCCTCAGGTCTGCGCCCTGAGGCCCCACACTCCCGAATTAGCGCTCCTTTCCAGCATCTGCATGGGAAGGAGCGCCAATTCGGAGTTGCCGCTGCTGCCACTGATAGAACCGAGGAGAGGGGAGGAATGGGGCAGCTGGCTCTCCCCCCCCCCCCTCTGAGCTCGCTTTGGCTGCCCATTACCCCCCTTTTTATTTTTAACCTGTAGACGCGAAGGTTCACATCTACAGATTAAAAATCTGCTCCCACTCATGAATATTATTAAGCATATTTTCTGAGACATTGTTTTTTCCCCTTAAATCAGACAATGTGAAGATAAAACCATCACTGAATTAAGTGTGGGTTCTATCCTTCTTAAACAACATCATAGCTTAATTAGTGCAAGAGAGACTCAATTTTTACATCTCATGCGAAAATTATACGCAAGTACTTTCTTTGCTTTTCCTGCATCAAGTAATGCAAATGAAGGCTAAAATGTACATGTAATTTAAACATGGCTATTTCCATTTTCTATCCTGCATTAAGAACATTTACACATTGCTCAGATTTAGCATGAGCAAATCTCAAAACTGCTTTAGTGACATGCATGGAAAGGCATGAATAATCAGAACCACCCTGGAATATTTTGGATTAGATAGAAGTATCCCAAAAAGGAATCATTCTGTTAAAATGACACATCAGCTCACCATGGGTTATTATATTTCAGGCAAATCATGAGAAATTGTTGATGTTATGATAAAAACAGTGATGACATAAAATTTCCGATGTGATATTCTTAAAACAGCTCCTTGAATAGAGCACCCTTCTGCATTAGTGCTGTTCAGTCCCCAGGCTCTTCGACTACTCTGCGAAGGCTTCTAAATGTCATGGAATGTGATGCACAGCAACAAAATGCACACCAGGTGTGTTGTAGTGGTGTGCAGTGCGCACACAAATTACAACCACAAACTATTGTACAGTTTACCTCCCCTGAAAAAATTGCTGCTGATGCCCATGTCCCCAGAATGTCAATGGAACCCATAAAAATATGTAGTATTATTGATAGAACAAGTTAGAATAATTGTATGTGTTTAGCCTAGGTTGTATATGTTTATCCTGTATAGTGGTTTTGGCTACTAAATACATTATTTTCATAAGTTGTTCTCATATATCGTAACATGCTACATTGCTTGGTTCTATCACATAATAAAACTGACTACACTTTTTCCTTTTTACAATTTCCATTGACTTTATGTTTTTTGATGAACGTTGGTATTTAGACATGCACTAGGTTTTAAAGTTAGGGGTGACATTTAATTTTCAACAAAGCACTTTTGAAGAAAGAAAAATAATCAATTACAGTCTAAAATGTCAGCTTTACCTTTGAAATTTGACTATCTTAGCAGTAAAGAAAAATGGTTCCAGCTTGCCCTTCTCCATCTCCCTCTTCTTCATCTTCAAAAAGACATCATTAATTGAGCGTAAAAGTAACAGGGACTGCTTGCAGAGATAAAGGCAAAGAGAAAGCAATGAGTATAATCAGAACCTTTCCCCACAAATATTCAATAGCTATCAGGCAGCTTTTCCTAATAATTATATCTGAACGGTGAACAATTAAAATGGATGTTAGACTAGTTGTTTTTAAGCTTTCTGGTGATAATTAGAAGCACATATGAATGAGAAAGTATGGGGGAGAGGTCTAGAATATTGAGAATTATGGACAAACTTTATTTGCAGTTTTGTTCTGTAATCATTTCTAGTTCATGATTCAATTGGAAATGGCAAATGAGATCTGGGGATCTTTCTCATCACAAGATCTGTTTCTTTAATGTTATTGTATTTATTAGCCACCTTCTCCACCTGAAGGAACTTAAGGCTGTGAACAGCATTTAAAATACAATTAAAACTTACAAACATTAATATCTTAATCTATAACAGCAACTCTAGTTCAAACAACCAGGAAAAAACCATACACATATTCTATAGTCTAGTAAAATAAAATGTCAGCAATCAATGATGATTCAATACCAGGAAATACCATCTGAAATAAAAACATTCAGCAAGAGCTAGCAATGGATGTTAATCAAGGAGGAGATCAGGCAGATGTTCCTAGGATTTCACAATGGGAATATAACATAAAAGGCTTTGCTTCATTATTACAACTGTGAGCCATTTCTGTTATCCAGCAGCAACAGTGTCAAATGCAGTTTTTGGATGGCTAGGGGCAAATACATATCCCCACAGTCCATGTTCAGGAGATTATATAGATTCAAAATTACATATATAGATTCAAAATTATCTTTTGCTGAATGTGGACCAATCTTTTCCAACTGAAACCATCCAGATGTGTTGGATGACAACTGCCATCATCCCAAACCAGCAGCCAGGAGTCATAGCCGAACATATCTGGAAGGTGCTAGGAAGGCCGGTTGAAATAAACAATGAATGTACCTCATGTGCATATTAGTGCTACAAGTTCAAAACCAACTGCATGAAATTCAGCATGTTGGCTGGGGAGGAATAGTTTCGTTTTTGCCACTATTTTAAAACAAAAATCAGACATGCATTTAAGTAAAATGTAAAAATAAAATATAATACATTAGAGTATTGCTAAAAGAGACAAGAGACACTTCAAACATGTTTGCAACTTTTTAAAAAGTCTAGATTCACATTCATATGCTGTTCAGTGATGGTTGCTTCCTGTGGTATATCCCTGTGCAAACTTGAAGGAGTTGTCTGGATTACATGCAATAAATAGTTGACTGTGCATTTATTGCAAAAAACTGATCATCTGGAAACATTCTCAATAGAAATAATTGATTTGCCTGGCTTATTCTTCTGCAAGTGTAAGCAGAATTGTCCAGCATCGCTACAAATACATTTTGCAATACTATGAAAGGGACACAAGAGAGACAACCAATGTCAAAGATTACAAAATTCCTGTGTCTATAGGCACACAAGAAACAAGGTAGATGAGATCTATGAAGATCATAGATAATTGATCTCACCCTACATCATGTGTTTCACTAGAGCAAATGAGAACTTTTTAAAGAAAAGTATTTAAAGGATCAAAAGTTATAGTGCAAACATTTAACTGTATCCATCGTACTTGTTAAAATGCTAATGAAGGCACGTGCACATATTAATGTATTCTGGTTGCTTAGTAAAGTACATAATTTATCTAAGAAATCACTCTGTATGCATTGCGGCCATTCCATTATGATAATGATATGCCATTTTTTCAGTTTCTTATATAAGGATCATTTATGCAAACAAATATTTAAAACTTCTGGTTAAAAGATTTCTTTCTTCTCCCGTAAAGCAGTAATGCTAATAAGTATATTAAAGTTTCTGCATAGGGTGAATGGCAGGTCCTAGGAACATTGGATGACCTAAATCTGAAGAGGTTGTATGTGGCTTGGAAATCATAGTTAAGAGCAAAATCAATAAAGCCTCCTGAGTTTTGCCGATTTAAACTTTTTAATGGTCAATGTTATTTATTGGTAACACATGCTAAGAATAACAGAATTCTAACATGCAGCTAATGTTGAATATTGACATTTCATGACACTGAATTTGGCTGTAATTATGGAGAAGAGCAGGAGCTGCATGCATGTATGAAGACACCCCTCACACATTTTTATGTGATTTGAATTCTTTAACCTGTCCCCAAACACACAGAACTAACTGGTGACTCCTCTTACTGCTATTGAAATAGCTTCTAGAAGTGAAGGTGTAATTATTGTTAATGTCGCAAAGTTAGAAGATAGCATCACCTGCAAAGGTAATGCAGCCATGGCTTCTCTCAATTCTTTCTCTCTCTCCTTGTTCCTTTGCCCACTTTCTCTTCTACCTGCAGGAGTAAAAAGAATTCCCATGTTGCCCCACAGAAAACAGGTTGGACAATAGAACCAGAGAAGTAGGAGTTTGGGGGAGTGCAGTTAAGAGGCTTTGTTTAAGAGAGGGACATGCACTCTGTGTTGCAGCCTGGGCAACGCTAATGATAGTGCTTAACGCCACTGCCCTGAAAATCAAATTAACACATACCTACAGAATAATAAGCTTCCATTAGTATATTCACTGTTTCAGATAACATCAGTGCTCAAGGGGTTTAAGAATGTGAGAAGTCCCCCAGTTTGGTAGAAGAGGGTTTTCCAGGCAAGCAAGATCTTGTATATTATGGGGAAAGGTCTGTCGTAGACTGGAACGTAGAGCCAGCTCCTTCCGCACATTTAAACTATAGAGATATATCTAATGTTAGTCCTACTTAGAGTATACCTGTAGAAATGAATGAGACTTAAATTAGTCAAACACTGGATAAAAACCCACACCAAGGTTGCCATAATCCAATGGTCCTGAAGTTACGCTTTATCTTATAGCCAAATATCTATTCTATGGCAAAACAAAACATCCATCTCAAGCCCTCAGACATGATCCAAGTTAACTCACTTGATACCTTGCAATTTATTTACAGGGCCAAGTAAAAAAAAAAAAGCAGTAAGAACTGCATACATTGAACACATAAGTGTTATTTTATACCTGCCAGAACAGGCAGATATACATTCTATAAAGATCAAATTCTATAATACAACTAGGTATTCATTCAAAAAGTAAGAAATAATAATGCTGACCATAACAGTGCTTATTATACAGTGGCTTGTGTATGAATTGTAAACCAGGAAGTTCCTGCTCTACATCCAACTTCAGCGATGAACACACTGGGGCATCGCTACACTAAGGGGAAAAACCCACATCCTTACCAGATTTTTTTCCCCTCTCAGATCTTTCCATGTTCATTATAGGCAACCAATGGCAACCATGTAATTTATAATTTAAAACTTCCCCTTTGTGCAATGTTCCATAAAGTTACATGTGAAACAGCATCATCTAGTGGTGAAATTAATCCAGCAATTATTTTAAAAACTGTATTATCTCTGTTGTTGTTTTTAAAGCGAAATTACAGGGGGAAAGCATGGGGGGTGTCCTGGAGGTTGATGGCGTCATATAAAGGATCGCAGACTTCTGTGAGTGGCCAATCATGAGTGTACAATAAATCACTCATATAGAGAAGATCTGGGTTGGATTAGCCTCTTATCTGTAATATGCAAATAATGATGTGGGATTATTAAACAATGTATGTGAAACAGTAAACTGTATAAACACTCTAGAGTTGCTTTTATACATGCAAAGTATTAGTATTCATCCACTAAGAACTTCTCCAGTACATTTATGCTCTTGAGGAATCCCATATATTTAAAATTCCTAGTGAAGTGTGTCCTGTGCCTAATCAAATCCTCCACCTACGTTTTCATGGTCTAATAGAACTTTTTTCAATTATGGAAAATTATTTTATGCCCAGATGGCACAACTGTCTGCAGCTATAATTATTAGATGTGACCAACACAGAAATTACATAATTTAGATGAACTGTACTTCATTAATAGGTTCGGAAGACCAGAAAACCCTGTTCAGATTTGTAAGTAATCCAACACACGTTTCCCTAGTCTTTGCTTCCAAAAGCAAAAAATACAAAAGGCCCATTACTTTAAGATCTTTAATATTGACCTCAAAAATTGTTCCCCATTTTTCTTTATCTGTGTTAAATATTCTGTCGTCATTTTCTCCTGTTTGCAACCCCCTCCCCTATTGGCTTAATATTTGTTAGGCTGCAAGCCTATGTACCTTTATTAGATAGCAAGTCCCATTGGATTTAGCGGGGCTTACTTTTGGGTAGACAAGTTTAGGATTGCACTGCTACTATTAGAGTCATGGCAGGGAAATTGTAAGTGCAAACTTTCAGCTCTTTGGCCTGGATTTGAAGATAAATCAACTTAGGATGCAATACTATGCATGTTTAAACAGAAAAAAGTCCTCTGGCTCCCAGCATTCCCCAGCCAACTGTGCTTTTTTCTGTCTAAACTTGTGAAGCATTGCACCCTTAAGGAAATTCATTGGAGGATAAGTTTTTCAGGGGTTGCAGGTGGCAGAAAAGGATGGGAAACTTTCCTTCTGTGAACTTCTTTGTTAAATTAACTTAGAATCTAAGTCCCATTATTTTCCTGTTATATTTATTTCCCTGCCTTTTGTATTATGTAGACTATGGGGCAGGAAACTTATTTTATCTTTTTTTGAATAGTGTTAGACATACAACTGATGTTTTATAACTAAAATGGTGGTGGTAGTAGTGGTGATGGTGATAGCAACATGCTGATGAGGTTCTGAAATTATAATAGATGGATTTAAAGATGCATACTTTGGCCTCCTGCTACTGTCTCTTATTTTAATTTAAATGTTTAGTTTAGGGATCTTATGAGTATCTTTAAATAGCTACTAGATGCTACTATATCTGTAGCATGATGAATGTATGTAGCACTGTTCTTGAACTATAATCAACCACTTATTGAAATGATGGCAAAGTGGCAGTCTGCTGTCATGCAGATACAAGTGCGGGGGAGGTTCGATTGAAAACACTCCCCTATTCCCAGCAGGTTCAACTGAGACAGAGATCATTTCAAGATGAGGCTTTTATTGCACACCCGTGATTGGCCACTCACAGAATGTTGTCAACCTCCAGGATGTCTCCCACACTTCCTCCACCTCCTTGTCCTGCTTTCAAAAGGATCATAGATAAGCTGTAATAAAAGTTAATCGTACCATATTGGCAGTGTGAAATGCTGCCATTGTGTTATAATTCAGCCACTAGATGGTGCTGTTTAATTCAACATATAGAGCATTGCAGAGAAGAGAAGTTTTCAATTCCAAATCACATGTTTGCTGTCTAAAAGAGCCCATCATAAACTTGAAAAGATTCTGGAAGAAGAAAGTGTGGTACGGGTGCAGGGTTTTAGCTTAATGTAGAGAAGTTCTTGGAGCTGGTTTTCATGTATAGAACACCTGATGATTCACATCCAAACAAGTCACTGGCATCCTTTGAAGCATTTCTTGTCTACTACTGTTGGTATAGGGTAGCCAGTTATGCATAATTAAAAAAAAGAGGACAAATGAGGACCCAGATTTGTATAAAATGTGCATGTGCTAATGCTAATTTAGAATTAATTACTATAATTGAAATAGAAATACAATACATCTCAGGATACTAGGAAAGTTTGTAAGCAGGTGAACTGTGCATCTGCTCAGTCTACTATCCAGGTGCTGTTGATGGGCATCTTCAAGGCCCCACCTGCTCCTCATCCTTATGGTTCTTCGATTTTTAATTGGACTTGGACTGAACAACCCTTCAAATAAAGGACTGTCCTCTGTGAAGTATGACACATGGCCACACTATATCAGTATAGGAATACTTTACTGCAGCCTTCTCCAACCTGTTTCCCTCCATATGTTTTAGACTTCAACTCCCATCAGCTCCCACCAGCATAGACAGTGGTCAGGAATACTAGGGATTATAATCCAAAACATCTGGAAGGCACTAAATTGGGGGGTGGCTGTTTTATTGCATATTAGTGCCATTTGGAGGAACCAGTAATGCTGGTCTGATCTGCCCCATCTGCACTGAAGAACATGAGAATCCATGGGCAGAGAGCACCATTCAGAGGTGGAGTCCATATTTTGCATGCAAATAAGCCCAGGTTCAATCCTTGGCTTCTCCAATTAAAAGCATATCTAATAGAAGGCCAAGGAAAGATCCCTTCCTAAAATCTTGAAGAATAGCTGCCAGTCAGAGCAGTCTATTCTGACTGGTTGGAATTAGTGGCAGGGCAGTGGTAAAACTATATCACTCTGGGCAAAAAGAAACCTTCCTCTCTAGAATGTGTTAAAAAGTGGAAATGAGAACGGACCAAACATGTATATTAGACCATCATGTTAACTACATTTAGGTTGGCTTGTTTCAGACTGGAGAGATAACTTTGTTCTCTCACAAGAAATTGGGGTGGGTAGGTGGAAATATCTCAGAGGGTGGCAAACAAGCAATTATTAGAAAGCATATATGTTACTTATTACAGCATCACCTAATGGGGTGTAGACCTCACATGTGCATGCCAGAGAAAGAGGAGATTTTGTATACCACAAAACCACAAAGATGGAGTTGAAAGGTGACCCTTGTGATCTTTCACAGCAACTCCAATTTTAACTGAGCTGGTATAATAGCCAACTAACTCTCTCTCTCTCTCTCTCTCTCTCTCTCTCTCTCTCTCTCAAAATAGCATTAGAGACATTACATTCATCACACTTATAATTGTGATTTATAACCCTTTGGTCTAATTTTGTTGTAGGCTACATAAAAGGAATCTGCTATGGTTGTCTGGTGATGGTTTTTAAATTGAATTACTCCTCCCCCTTCACTTCTCCTTGATATCTCAGTACCATGTGTCTTAATTTCTCTACTCTTCACAATCTTGCCTTCTTCATTTTTTCCTTATCAGTATGGATTGTTCAGCCATAATTTCATCCCAAGTCATTTTTGAGATCAGTATCCAAATAATTGTATCCAGAAATGCCTGGAACACAATGTTGCAGTGAATCCCCACCCACTAGCCTGGAACAAAAATGCAAGGCATCAAAGTTAAGCATCGTTGGGCAATTGCCAAAGGCCCCGAGCAGGGGCCCACTGACAAAGGGCCCTGGACTTGCTCATCTTCACTACTACAACCTGCTTGTTTACTGACCTCTTGCTCAGGCCCAGACAACAGTGTGGGGAGAAGGAAGAGCAGCAAATGAACCACTGAGGCAGGGCTGGTGCTACCATACAGGCCACTCAGGCGGCCACCTAGAGCACCAAGGTAAGGAGGGCACCGAACGCCACACCCGGAAGCCGCTCTCCCACAGCGGTCTGCCCCAGCATCCTGGCTTCGCTTTGGTTGGGCGCCCACCCAGCCGAAATGAAGCAATGCCTCTCCCCCGCCCCCCAGCGTCCTGGCTTCGCTTCGGCTGGGCGCCCACCCAGCCGAAATGAAGCAATGCCTCTCCCTCCCCAGCATGCTGGCTTCGCTTCGGCTGGGCGCCCACTCAGCCAAAATGAAGCAATGCCTCTCCCCCCCCCCCCCAGCGTCCTGGCTTCGCTTTGGTTGGGCGCCCACCCAGCCGAAATGAAGCAATGCCTCTCCCCCCCCAGCGTCCTGGCTTTGCTTTGGTTGGGCGCCCACCCAGCCGAAATGAAGCAATGCCTCTCCCCCCCCCACAGCATCCTGACTTCGCTTCGGCTGGGCACCCACCCAGCCAAAATGAAGCAATGCCTCTCCCCCCCCCCCCCCAGCATCCTGGCTTCGCTTCGGCTGGGCGCCCACTCAGCCAAACTGAAGCCCCCCGCACCCCGCCCAGTGTCCTGGCTTCGCTTCAGCTGGGTGGGCACCCAGCTGAAGCGAAGCCAGAACACTGGGGTGGGGGGATGGGATGGCAGCTTCGGAACGGTGTGCCCGGAAGTTCCTCTCCCAGAGTGGCTTCCGGCTGGGCGTGCCATTCCGAAGCTGCCCACCCCCACCCCCGTATCTTGGCTTCGCTTCGGCTGGGCAAGATGGCGCCCAGGTACGCTGGGGTGGGGGTGGGTGGGTGAAAGCAGCTCACCTGCCTAGGGCGCAAAATAGTCTGGCACCAGCCCTGCACTGAGGGCCCATTCAGAAGACACCTTAAATTCACCTCATGGTGAATAAGGCTTTTTGCTTTATTCACCATGGTTTAAGGTGTCTTCTGAGTACAGTCTAGCTTTCTGTCTTAACCACCATGGTTAAAGCCATGTCTTCTGAATTAGGGTGACCATATGAAAAGGAGGACAGGGCTCCTGTATCTTTAACAGTTGCATAGAAAAGGGAATTTCAGCAGGTGTTATTTGTATGCATTCAGCACCTGGTGAAATTCCCTCTTCATCACTACAGTTAAAGCTGCAGGAGCTATGCTGCAGCTATACTGTGACCAGATTTAAAAGAGGGCAGGGCACCTGCAGCTTTAACTGTGGTGATGAAGAGGGAATTTCACCAGGTTCTCCATATATACAAATGAAACCTGCTGAAATTCCCTTTTCAATACAACTGTTAAAGATACAGGAACCCTGTCCTCCTTTTCATTTGGTCACCCTATCTGAATGGGGCCTGAGAGAGCTTTGTGAACTGCCCAGAGAGCTTCAGCTATTGGTATGAAAGTGTAATAACTAAATGCCACTCCATATTTGCTCATGTGCTCTTTGCCTGTCAATGATGAGAAAGAAGATAAGAAGCAACAGGAACAGGTGTTAATCATGGTGAGAAGGGAGAGGGGGGCATTGAGGGTGTCTGACCCAAGCGCAGCACTGCATGAGCACCTACTGTGTGTAGTGCAGTTCATGTACTGAAGCTGGGGGTAGGAAAGAAGGTTAGGAAGAGTTGCTTTTTTAAATGGAGTGAAATGGAGAAAGGAGGACTCAACAGTATGGTCAGGTCTTGGCCCTTTGAAGCCTCTGAGCCCTTAGGAGCTGCCAGCTCATGCTGACCCCTGATGCCAGGCCTGGTGAAAGGGACACTCCAGATCCAGACCAAAGAGCACTAGATGGCAGATGTGCAGGTAGCATGTTTTCTCACAGTGTCTGAGGGCGCAATCCTATGTGTTCCACCCTTATTGGATGGATACCGCTGATCTTAGAGGCTTCTGAATATCTAATGCCCTGATGGAGGAACAATGGAGGTGATTTTTGCCTCTCCTTCCTTCGTTGTTGTTGTTTTTCCTGTTAGTTCAGCTTCTGAGTCCATGTAATGAAGGTGTGCAGGTAGGAGCTGGAGAGGCCATGGGATTATTCATACCCTGGCATCTCATCTCATCTCTTCTCTCCTCCCACCCATCACAACTTCCCCTTTCAGACCTTTCCAAAGTAACAAGGTTGCTTTTGTGACCTCATAATGCAGCTGGAGCGGTTCTTTCTGTGGCAACTGTGATGGGGCAGAGGCGGATTTTAAAGCCCCCCTCCTGAGGTTGTACTGGTGTCTATAGGATTGGAGGGGGGACTCTAAAGAATCCTTTGGTCCCTGAGACACTCCTCTGGGATCGTAGAATTACTCTCTGAGCCATTCTAAATGCAAAGGAATTTTAAACTCAGTTTGGGGCACATATCTCTAGATCATGACCGCAATCGATGACTGCAGGTTAAAGTTCAGATTTTGCAACTGCAATTCTGTTCATTTATGGAGGAGTAAGTCCCATTGAAGGCAGTCTGGTTAGCCTCTGAGTAAATGCCTAGGATTGCACTGTGTATCTTCCATAATCAGATCAGATACTAAATGCCATTGCTTGTATAGCAGTATATCATTCATCTTCACATAAATTGCAAATTATTAAATGGTAGGATTTCCCCCCGCCCCAAGAAGAAATATACATTCTCATATTATAAAAATCTCACAAGGACAACCAAAATATTTTATCACATAATGAGACAATTGTGTAGTTCCTAAATAAGTTTAACAAGAATCAATTTCTTTAAATGTGTTGTTTTCTGTTATAAATGGTTGAGAAAATCACATGTTGCAGAGGTTATTCATTTGAGAGAGGGAAATGGGTTACAAATGGGACTAAGTTATCTCTCACAAGAAAGAAAAGAAAAGGAGATAAACACCAGCAATGATGTGCTACACAGAGCATCTCTAAAAGAGACAAACAAGTGAATGGAGACAGACAAGAGATTAGGGCTTCTCTATTTGAGCAATTTATTGCATGTTTGGGACTGGTCACTTTACACAATGTTGTCAAATTCCAGGGCAACTCCCAGGCTTCCCCTCTCCACTTATCCAGCTTTCAAGAAGATCAGAGATAGTGTGAAAAGGGGTGTTATTCTGATCAAATTGCTGTGTGAAATGCAAAACAATTCAGCCACTAGGTGGTGGTGTTTAATGGAAAAGAATAGAAAAGGGAAGTTTTCAATTCAACTCAAATCATGTGTCCGCCATGTAAAATAAAATAAAATACATTGTAATCCTGGAGAGAAACCGGAAGCAGAAAGCCCTGGTAAGGATGCGGGTTTTTTGCTTAATGTAGAGAAGCTCTTAGCATTGAGAGCAGGAGTGTAGAAGCACAAGCCCTGGGGCCAAATGTGGCCCTCTAGGAGACCCAATCCAGCTCTCCGGATTTCCCCAGAAGGCTGTGTGTCTTTCTCCTGGCCCCATCCCCTTTCCCCCAACCACCAATCCTTTGGTGGCGTTCCAGCTTTTGTCCAGTGTTTCCCTATTCTAAAAGAAGGAAATGTCTCTCCTAATGCTTAGTTACTGGCAGTCAGAGATGTAAGCTAGAATACTCTTGTATTGTTATTTTTCATCTCACCCCTTTGAAATTGGCCTTGTCTCTTTTGCCCCATCCACCACTGAAATGAGCCCCTGAGAACATCTCTGAAATGGAATTTGGCCCTCTGGCTAAAAAAAAAAAAAGGTTCTGCGCCTCTAGTTTAGAAAGAGAAAAGTGATGAGCAAGAGCACAACACTATAGGACACCTCGTATTTTTTGCTATTACATGATTTCAAGATCTTTCAGAAACAAACATTAGATACCCATGCAAATTTCCACAAGTCCAGGACCAGGGCTTGAATCCCAAAGACTTCACTTAGGGGGCGGGGGGAAATGAACAAGAAATGAAAATCTAGGCTACCTGCCCAAGGTGGCTCTATCTTGCATTCTGGCTGTAATTTCCACAAGTTATATGACTGCCTGGTCTTCAGGGTGGAGATGTAGAAAAAGGAGGGATGGGACAGACTGATCTCCAATTTACCTGATAGTGCAAGTGTGGCTGTGAGGAAGATGTGGATGCCAAAAGGCAGTACCTATTCTTATTTAATGTAAATACAAGTGGGCCATTTTCTAAAACTCAGAATTAACATTCCAAACTCATGACACTTCAGAAAATTATGATTAGCGGTGACTCACCACTTTTAATTTAGAATGAGCTACTGAGAACAACAGATGCCACTCAATTTGTTTCTTCAACAGCACACGGTCGGTCAGAAATCCCACGAGCAGAACAAGCCCGTTTTAATTATTTATCCAATTACCCTTCTCAAATCAGGAAAGTGAAACTCCATTGGGGTATTTATGGCTACTGAGTGCTCATTTCACAAGTGGCATAGCAGCTTTTGCCTTGGCTGTAGGGGAAATTTGATAGGACTTCTAAAAAGCCAAACAAGAACTGCAATTTATACTGTGAATCAAGCTTAACCTTAAATTAGTCTCATCATCATAGTCAGGAGTAGGCAACTTTATGCCCATGGGCACCAATATACCCTCAGATACCAAAGGGTCGTACTGCTCCTACTTTTTAAAATTTACACATTTTGCTGGGCGATAGGTTTCTGTCAGTGTTTGTTTAGTGTGTTGGGGGCTCAGATCCCACCTCTTTCTTGTACTCAATCTTTTGGGCAGATTACTTGTCGTTTGCCACACCTGCCATGGCAGCCATACACATTGTGATGGTGCCCAGGACAGTTTCATGAATTGTCAACGTTCCCATAGCCCCAAAGGGTTGCTTAACCCTGCTGCAAAATAAACAGTAGGAGGACAGATGTATTAGTTATAAGCAAACTTATTTGACATTTGCTGCTTAATATTACAGCAGAATTTTTCCTCTTTAGCCTCTTGCCTGTTGTTGTGATTCTGTAATGATAAGTATAAAGAAACATAGCCAAAAAGGGGGGGGGGGAGCAAGGAAAACAGACAAAATAGTCCTTCAGATCATCCTCAAAAGCCTTTCTATTAAATATTCATCTTAACCTCTTAGAGAGCAACCCTAAGTGTCTCTTCTTTCCCTTGGCAGCCAAAAATACAACAACAATAAATAAAACGATTATTCATTTGCTATAAGAGTACATTGAAATATCTGTGCCCAGTAGGGAAAACAGCCTGGGTGAAGGAAAGGCAGCTCCCTGCTAAACCTTCCTGACTTACGAAGATACCATTTCCAGCCTTTGCCAGGTGTTTCAGCTTACCAGGCTGAGACAAGGAGAGTCTTTTAGAAACATCAGCAGCCTGCACAGTTCCCTACCCTCCCATGACTGGTAAAAATGGAATGAAACATGTAAATATTTTTCACTTGTATAATGTATACAAGATGCAAAATTCAGTTTTTCTTGGCACAAAATTGTGGGTTACCATCTAGCACAGTATTTTAGCACTGAATACATGCAGCCTTGTCTATAATAGAGAGGGAACAATTTTTATTTTTATTTTTTAAATGAATGTATTTATTTTATACTAGCTGTACCCTGCCACGCGTTGCTGTGGCTCGGTCTGGTTAAATTGAAAAGAAAGAAAAGTCAAAGCGGATGTTTCTAATATGTTCAATTTCACAATGCTTGTGGATATACAATATTTTTAGTTGTTCCATTGTCTGTGTAGATATAGAGATTGTCTGGTTTGCCGACTCTAGAACACGCAACATATAATTGTCCATGTGAGAAATAATCTGTGTCTAGATCTAAACCGCACAATTCTAAAGATTGGCCCTGAGCTTTGTTGATGGTGATTGCAAACGCCAATCGAATGGGGAATTGCAATCTCTTAAATTGCAATGGCATATCTGTTGGAATCATAGGAATGCGAGGAATGAGGACATCTTCACCTTTGAAAGGTCCAGTCAAGATTGATCTCCGACTATAACAATTGCCACTTCGTCTATAGTTGGAGCATTGAATCTTCGCACATGTTCTCCAGCAGGCGTTTTGTCAGCATGAATAACAATCTTGTGTGTATCAGATGGCATCATGTCAATTGCTGTTTTGAACAAATGTACTAAATTGTTTTTTTCGTGAAGTAGCTGTTGCAGTTTTGAAACGATGGACCTTTTTATGCCGGTATAAATTCCGCAGCGTGCATTCAATTCATCATTGCCATCACCAATGAAATACATTTGTAGGAATTTATGTTGACTATCTTGAAACGGAAGGAAGGAGACGGCTTTATGATAAATTTGTCCTTTGACTTTGAAAGTTGGCATAAATGGAGCTGTGATGATTTCTGTGCCGAACGACGTCATTTGGAAGCATGAGTTGTATTTCCTGATGTTAGATAGGAAATGCTTTGATTCTGCGGTATATCCGGCAAGCAAAGTTTGTAATGGCTCTGGTGGTTCTCCAAGTTGAGGCAGTTTAATTTTTCCAGCAGCGCAACACATTCCTTTTGTTTCTCCATTAAATTTAAGAGCCTTGCAATAAGGACACACTTCAGTCATAGTGCCGATGAGAACATGCCGCCTCAAACTATAATCATCAGCTGGGTTGTACCGGAATGCAAGGCGATTGTAATCGTGTGATTGTTTACCACGGAGTCGTGTTTGACGCTGATGTGCTGTTTCTCGTTGACGTCTTTCAGCCGCTCTCAGCCTGTCGTGTTCATTCTGTTGAGAACAAAGCAGATCTGAAGCTGTAGAACGCGATTGCCGTGCTCGCAATCGTGCATCCTCAAGTCTGGCTGAACGTTGCTTGCCTGGTTCCTTGGCACGTATTTGAGGCATTCTTTTTCTTTTTTTCTCGTTTGCTGATGCCCGTTCTTCCTCAGTCTGATTTGCAATTTCTCGTCGCAGTGCTTCCGCTCTGTGAGTACGACGACCTAAGTGTGATCTTCTGTGAGGCATTATTTGGATGAAGTAAAGCAAATTGTTTGGTTTTTAAAAAAGGATGTTTTTACGGTGAGGAGGTTAGCGGAAACTCCTGGCAGTTACCTTTCTTCAGAATTTGTAACTGTCACAGGTGTGACATCTATATTCACTCAGCCAATTGTGAGAGAACATGCAAATAAGAGAGAAGGCAGAGGCAGTGGATTGGCCTACTGGTTGGCGATGACACAATGATCAGCAGGACTGGTTTTGAGGAGGCCTATTTCTTCGATTTTAAGACAAACTTTTGACCCCATATAGAACATAGTTACATAACAACGCTCGCATATTCGAATGCAATGTTGTGTCAAAATTTCAAAGCAATCGGTGAAGAACTTTCGGAGTTATAACGTCTGTTTCGAACGAACATTTACATTTTTATTTATATAGATTCCAAGCTTTCTTTAGAAAAGAAGAATATGCATGACTATTTTCCATTGGAAGGTGATTTTTTAAAAAGCAACAGTTCTTTAGTGAATGGATATGAGCACTATGTTTTTATGAATGATTCAGTGCATGTTCAGATGGTGAGAGTCCTCAGGCAAGTGACTGACCTGGTTTGCAAGTAACAAGAATCCACTGTGGGGGAATTTCCTCATGGGACTTCTTGTTGTGGCAGCAGCTGCCATTTTGAATATTCAAGACATGTCAGGGGCACGGAATAGCTTTCCGTTACATGCAAACCTGGCTAGGATGGGTTGTTGGGGTAGTTGACAAACCACCCACAATCCTAAAACAGACCATGGGTTCTGGGTGGCTTGTCAAGTGCCATAACAACCCACCTTCCACTGGGTTCACACATAACAAGACATGGTGGTGGTTTGGATCAACAACCTCGTGCCTGAGACGCCACAACCCACAGTGGCTAATAAGCCATGGTGGGCTGTGGTGGTCATGTAAACCAGGTCACCATCTCTCAAAATTGGTGTGCAGCGAGGGAAGACCATCTACTCTTATCTCATTGAAGGAGAACAGGATAAAAATATAATAAATAAATTAGTAGCCATTCTGGAGATCTGTTATCAACAATAACTTTCCTCAGGTTTGTGGGAAGGGCAGGGATGGGGAAAGAGCAGAATAAAATCTCTTTAAAAGGTCTTCACAATCTTTCTTTATTTACATTTTTAAAATTGAAAATTGAGTAGTCCTCTACACTACCTATAGATTAATTAAATTTCAGGAAATATTGTCTAAATGTATCTGGCCAAAGCAGCTTGCACAGGACTAGTAAGCCTTGCCTATATGGGGTACAATTGAAGACATCACCCCTAATCCGTGCTTCTAATGACAATGAAGCACAGTCCTAGAAAATAGGGGTTATTGTACTGGAAGATGGGAATTAGTGAAGCTCATTGAAACACTGGCAGACTATCAGTTACTTAGTATTGGTATTGCAGCCTACTGGAACACAAATAAACTATGTCATGCAGACGTGAAATGCTACATACTGACTCTCTCTCTCGTAGCTATAGATAATAAAGTCATAATTCACTGGGAAGCCAATATTCTTTGCTGGACGGGTCAGGCAATCATTATTGCAGTTAGAGGATCAACCTTCCCTTTTATGAGTTGTAAATCAGATACAGAATTTTGCTTCTCTGAGCCTTCTCAAAAACCAGACCATTCTGCAGCAGCCATCTGAAGCTAATTAATCTTCCTAAAGGCAATGGCCTGAACAATGCTTAGCTCTTAATTCAGTCTTCTGCAAATGTTTACAGTAGATGGAGCCTTGATTTGCAGTCACAGTAAAATAGCTTGTTTTCCATTCATGTCAATATCGTGAAGGTTAGGGGGAAGGAAGGTAACAAGTATTACAAGGAAACATGTTGGTGCCCTGTAGTGACTGTCAAGGTTGAGATGAAACATCTCCATTAAAAGAAAAGAAAAATGTCTTATGCCTACTTACCTGAGAGTAAGTCCTGTTGAAATCAGCAGGACTTACTTCTGAGCAGACATATATAGGATTTCACAGCTAGTTTCCATTTCTATGAAAAGAATAATGTCAGGATTTCAAATCTAAATGTATTTTTCATTACAATGTGAAGATATGGCTAAGTTATATGCTGAGCATTTTAACATACTGTGATCACTGTTTTAATCAACTAGATCAAGAAAATTGCAAATAAAATTAAAAACCATTGTTCTTAAAAGTAAGAAAGTGTGGGGGGGGAAGGATCAGTTCTGGATATGCCTATTCTGAAGTAATTACAGACATGGAAAGCCAAGACAGAGAATGGCTGGCTGGAGAATGCTGAGAGTTCTGGAACATTTTTTCTGTTTAAAAGCGTGCATAGGATTGCAAACTGACTGTAACACACCTTTAGGAAAGCTGCACAGTGAATACCAGGATAAGGACTTCCTGAATGTTAGAGCAGGACGACAATGGAACCAATTACCTAGGGAAGTTGTGGGCTCTCCCACACTAGAGGCATTCAAGAGGAAGCTGGACAACCAGGGGGTTGGACTCGATGCCCTTATAGGCCCCCACCAACGCTACTCTTCTATGATTCTGTTTCAAAACCTGGCACCACATGATGGTATGTGTGAGCTGAACAAATTGCACATAAATCATCTACACATGTTATCTGTCATAAGGATCTGTCTGATCCTCCCATGTTGCATGAATCCATAGGCACACTTAACTCACAAAAGGAATTGTTCACATGGTACTGGAGAGGCTCATTTTCCTAAGGCTGGTCCTGGCCCCACCAAAGCAGCAGCAGCAGCAGCTCTCATAGGCCTGCATGTCTGAACTTGGGCTGATCGTTGCATTGACAACTTAGAAGTCAGTGGTAATCAAGATTAGTGGTTGGTGGTTCTCTACAAAACTAAGACCCAGTGACTGAGTTTTCACATATACACAGATGACGTCCTTGCTGATAGTCTAATGAGGGTGGTGGTGGGAGATGTCCATCACCTGTGCAACATCAAAGCTTTATGAACCTTAGACTGGCTCTACACCCAATGCCATTACTGTGGCATGGAGAGGGTAGATTCCACTGTACTTCTTAGGGTGGGGAAACATCCCAACAAACAGGTCTATGCTTAATATCCCTGAGCAGACAGCTCAGTCTTGACACAGTTCATGTTTTAAAAATAATGTATTTCTTTAAGTAATGCATCATGAGTAACTGTTGATTTTAGGGGTTTATTTGCCTGTATTGGTAGTTATTGGCAATCAAACCATGGCTTGTGGCAAGGAAGTCAGTGGGCCATTTCACATGGCATGACAGCCCATTGTAGGTTAATTTACCTGCGAGGGGTTGTGGTGTGTGCCAGGGGTCATTATGAATCACCTAAAACAGACTGTGGATTATTCAAGGATTGCTTAACCCTCAAATAACCCCCGCCACCCAGATTTGGACACAAGCCACAGCAACTCCTAGCTGGGCCTTGCGTACTCATAATGGCAGATGGCAAGCACCGCAGCACCCTAAGGGTTAATTAACCCACAGTGGGCTGTTATGTTATCCAAACCGGGTCATCATCGTGCTGTGCTAATTCACATTCAAGGACAACCTAAGACCCAAATATTCCTTTTTTTACTCCTGTCATCCACAAGGTGGCACTATATACTGTGATACCTGGAAGAAAAGAACTGAGTTTTAACTTTTCTGGATCCAAGGGAATAGTAGGTTCAAAGTAAACAAGTTCTAGAACAACATACTTTTTCTATACACATTTTGAAAAGATGTGTTGTTGAGATTAAACTCATCCCCTGGCTGGATCAGATTGAGACCACAGTACTAGGTGAAAAGTGATTAGCCGTTTATCCTTGCACCATTTTCTCAGTATATCCCTCTCCTCACTCCCCCAACAGCTTCTATCTGTAAATTTTCCCTAACAGGATCTACCTACCACCAACATACACCCCCACACACCTGACTTTAATAGTGTGACCATATAGAAAGGGGACAGGGTTCCTGTAACTTTAACAGTTGTATAGAAAAGGGAATTTCTGCAGGTGTCATTGGTATGCATGCAGCACCTGGTGAAATGCCCTCTTCATTACAACAGTTAAAGCTGCAGGAGCCCTGCCCTCTTTTGTATCTGGTCACAGCTATGTGCTGTGTCAGGAGATACTTCTTTATGTCTGTTCTGAATCTCTTTCCACTCAGCTTCATTGGATGACCCATGGTTGTACTATGGTGAGATGGTGCTATATAAATAAATAAATAAATAAATAAATAAATAAATAAAATAATAATAATAATAATAATAATAATAATAATAATAATAATAATGGGAGAAAATGTCCCTCTATCCGCTTTCTCCACACCATCCATCATTTTATACACCTCTATCACATCCTCACTTATTTACTGTTTTTCTCCTAAACTAAACAGTCTCACATGTTGTAACCTTTCCCCATCGGAAAGTTGCTCCAGGCCCTTGAACAGTTTGGGTGTCCTTTTTTGTACCTCTTCCAGAACTACAAGGTTTTTTTAAAAAATGCAGTGATCAGACCTGTTCACAGTATTCCAAGTGTGGCAGCACCACAGATTTTTAAAAAGGCGTAACAATATTGGCAGTTTTATTTTCAATCCTTTTCCTAATTATCAATTACATGAAATTTGATGTTTTCACAAATGCCACATGCTGGATCAATATTTTCATTGAGCTATCCACCAAGATCCTAAGGTCCCTTTCCTGGCTAGCTCCGACCCCATTTATGTCTATGATATATTAGGGTTTTTTTTTTGCTCCAGTGAGCATCAATTTAGACTTACTTATATTGAGCTACATTTGCCATTTTGCTGCCCATTCACCTAGTTTGGAGCCTCCTGTAGGGGCTCTTTACAAGCCCCTTTTGTTTTTACTGCCCTGAATAATTTGGAGCCAGTAGCAAACTTGGCTACGTCACTGCTTGCTCCTAACTAATTTATTAGCAAGTTAAAAAGCATCGCTCCCTATACAGGACCCTGTGGGACTCCACTGTTTACATCCTTCCATTGCAAGAACTGTCAATTTTTTCCTAAACTTTGCCTTTTGCTCTGTAACCAGTTACTGATCCATAAGAGGACTTTTCCTCTTATCCCATGACTGCTAAGTTTGCTCAGGTGTTTTTGGCGAGGGACTTTGTCAAGCGCCTTTTGAAAGTGCAAGTAAACAATGTCTACCAGATCACCTCTCTCCACATGCTTATTGACACTCTCAAAGAACTCTCAAAGGTTAGCAAGACAGGAATTACCTCAGCGGAAGGTCTCTTGTACCCTAACCTATCAGTGTTCTCTAAACGTCCGAGTTGGTTGCTTTAGATTTTTATTATTTGTTAGCTGTCCTGGAAATGCTTGTATCAAAGGATGGGAATATAGATTATATATAACCAACCTACATCATAGGTTTGTTGTGAGGATAAAAGGAGGATGTATATATTTTCCTAAACTCCTCAGAGGGATAAAAGCATAAGAAATAATAGCCAACCTCAAGGTTGATGACAGGGTAAAATACTGACCTGAGCAGAGGCAGGATAGAAATACAGATGAAGGGAAGGATACAAATGAAAGTAATTGGGTATTTAATAATGAAAATACATAAAGATTGGGTGAGAACAAAAAAGATATTTAGTGTCATGTATGAAAACACCCAAAGCCCAATATTCATTGTATGTTGTGAGCACTACCATGAAACTGAAAACTTTTGAGACTGTTTAGTGACATGATTACACAACCAGCCACATGGTGGGAGATGTTGCCTACGCATGCATGGTGAAAACCACAACTGGAGACAAGGCAGCCCCAATCTGTAGTTGTGCTTAAACCAGCCTGAAAATTGACAATGAGAGAAGTTTGTTGTGACTAACTAAACGCCCCACTGATTTTAGCGGGACTTACAGTGAAAGCTTATGGGTATCTATTCAGAAGTATAACCCATCATGCTCAATGGGACTTACTCACATTTAGGTATGTACGTATAGGATTGCTACCTTAGTGTGTCTAACTTTCTCTGGAGCTGATAACGATTTCTGAAGACAGCCCTCTACTTAATGTTCAAAAGGTATCAGTTGCTGCAGTGAAGGGGCTAGTCCATTGCTATTATTATTATTATTATTATTATTATTAATTAATTAATTAATTTATATAGCACCATCAATGTACATGGTGCTGTACAGAGTAAAACAGTAAATAGCAAGACTCTGCCGCTGGCCCTTCCTGTTCCTGAACCGTTTCCATCCCAGCTGGTCACTGTATGAGTGACTATTTAACTTTTAAGAATCAGTGCTTAACTTTTATTTTTTTCCTCCCCCCCCCTCTCCTTTTTCTGAATTGTAAGCTTGAGGGCATATTCTGACTGTTTGGGGGATTCTCTAGAACAGTATGGGATAAGGCACTGAAGGCTGTAGTAGATAGGAGGAATAAGCAAAAACCAGTTGCACCACCTTATGTAAGCAATGCCACCATCAGATACAACCCAATTGTTTTTGAATGGGTTCACACATTCAGTTGCAAGTATAGAGTAATCATGTGATATCAAGTGATATATGTGCATGTGTGAACCAGCCTTAAGAGTAGAGACATTGCTATTATTTTTATATTAAATTGAAATTGAATCTAAGGAGGACACACAGACCTCTTGATTTGTTTTGCTTTTATATTCAGGTGGTATTACTGTGATGTCCCTTTGTCTTTTGAAAGAGAATCCCAAATCCAGGTGAGGGGGGAGAATGAGGTGAAGTGTGTCACTAGGCCAGTTCCATGGCCTTTGGGCTCCGAATCTATTTCTTCATGCCCTGTCAGCCAGCTGCCATCATTCAGCCATTAGGGTCCCTAAACCGTCCTACCCCCTCCAGGCTGCTCATTGGGATGAGAAGGCACAAGGCCCAGCCGCATGCTCTCTCGATTAAAATGTGTTCTTCTTAAACCCAAAGAAAAACAGCTGCTGCCTGGTCAGGCATTCCATAGCTAGCACATGACTGAGAAACAGCTGCTGGCAGATTAACTCCAGGCTTCATAGGGAGAGGACTTATATAAGCCTCCCCAAGTCTTGCCTGAAGTCTCAGAGTTTTGTCAAGTCTTGTGAAACTTTGTCAAAATCTTGCAAGATTTTGTAAAATCACATGAGATTTCAGGCAAGACTTTGGGGCCTATGTAAGGCCTTTGCCCACGTGGCCTGGCCTCAGTCTGTGAATGGCCACTGCCAAGTCACTCCAGTTCCTGGCCTGCCCAGACAGGTGCCAACCATGAATTGCCTGGCCAGGTATGCATATGGGGTGGGGCCTGTCTCTTTTAAGGACCTAGCAAAGCTTTTGATTCACCTATACAGTTTTGACTTTGCAATGCTATCAAATTTTACCAGAAGCAAAGACCTGATGGGTATATTTGGTGCTTGTTACCTCCCCCCACCTTCAGTACTTTCTCCTAGAATTCCTCCAGTAACCTTCACATGGAAGTTTCGCTGTCCTTCATCTCCCTGGAGAGCCCAAGGACAAGAAAGCAAAATGAAAAGTAAACAGCATGTTCAAATAATTTACAAAGTACAACAAAAGAATATTACGTGCAAGACACCTCCTAAGAGCCATGACAAAATCCTTCACGTGAGCATGCACAGGTATTTCCTATATAAGCAAGGTGCAGAAATGAAAATGTGATGTAAGAGCAACAAAAAGTTGAAATAAGAATTTGGGTGGCTAAAACACAACACTGAATTAATAAAGTTCTTTATATTTAAAAAAATAACAGGGACAAATTCTTGAAAGTATTTCAAGATGACTTTGAATATGCAAGGACACAGAACCAACACTAGGGTGAATATTTGATGATAGATCTTTGAAAAAGCTCCATAGCTTTTCCTCCTGATACACTACCACAGGAAGAGAACCAGATCCAAAGTACAATGCAGATTCACAATTTGTATATACCCTAAACACCTATTGCCATGAGATGTGTGTGAGGGAGGCCCAAATGATTAGGGTTAATAAAATTAGAGCTAAAGGAACCTAACATTTATTTATTTAGTCAGGTTTAGTAGAGGATTGTTTCTGGATATTAGGAAAGTGAAGTTATAGGATTTGGAAGTGGTTAGTATTCCTTGGGAGGTTGAGGGACGTAGATGTATGTGGATAAAGTAGAATAATCTTAAAGTGTCTTTTAAAATCTTTTTCTATGTGAATAAACTTTATTATTTTGTTTAGCAACCATGTCTGCTCAGTCATATGTGTTACTTCAGGTGGACAATACACACTCACACACAAAGGTTTATTATTCGCTCATTCTTTTAGAAGATAAAGAATAGGGTGGTGGCAGTGAAGGAGTGGTTTAATAATAGACGTCATAGAGGCTGGTGACGCCACACAGCCCCTTCCTATGTCTGAGAGATGGCACCCATAAGACACTCAGGGGCTGTGTTTGGAAACACAGGAGTCAATAGTGAGTTAATAGTCAACTCCATGGCTGATTGAGGGGGTACTCCTCTCACGATTGTAGTCAGCTATGTATGGATTAAGGCCAGTATTGAGTTGACTATTAATTCCCTGCCCTCTCCCCCCCCCCCCCAATCCTCCCATTGGTATCCCATCAGCCATTGTAAGTTCTGCCCGCTGAACTAAAGTGGCAGCCACCGCTTTGGTTGCTCTGGCCAGGGGACTCTGTAGTCGCCAAAAGTAACCACCTGCATGCAAGAAAATAGTCAACAGTACCTGACACACGACACAATAACCAACAGTTGTTCAAATAATCAACTCTGCACAGTGTTGGTTATTTCATGAAAAATGGTGTGAAAAAGTCCCAACAGATGACACAGTAACCAACCATTAACTATTTAACCCACTGTTGGTTATTGTGTTGTCTGAACCCAGTCAGGAAGACTTCTCCAGATGACTTATTGTAGCAATAGTTGAACAGCTGTTAATGAGATGGGATGCAAGAAACCTATCCCTTCCCTACAGTTCATTTTTTAACCTTTTTTTTTTATTTGACCCCCTGAATTCTGTGCACTCCCACCCATTCCATTGCACAATTACATTTAAACAGAGCAGGAGAGAATGCAAGTATTGTACCTGCAACAAGCTTATCTCCTATCCATTACATGGGGATGGGACTCTGTGCTGTTAGCCATGAGCAGTGCAAATCAGATCACTGGCCCTTTTATGGATATTTCAACCCCCCTTTCTGAGTTTTCAGCCTTCATTTCAAAAATAAGTTTCTAGCCCTTATGAAAATATAAGAAAAACTATGCAGATTCTGTTCTACTCTATTACTCATGAATTAATAAAATTAATTAAATTTAAGCATCCTACAGCACAATTCCTATACATATCTACTCAAGTAAGTCTTGTTGAGTTTAATGTGGCTTAGACCATGGTAAACGGGCATAAGATTGCAGCATTAGGCTACCTTTTATTTACTTTGGCTTGCTATGATTCCCTGGTCCCTTAGGCCCCCTCATCACAACAAATCTCACTAGGTTAATGCTCAGAAGCTACCAGCATTAGCAGATGACACTGCTAATTGTCTCGATAAATTCTTGCTTAAGGATCAAATTGCTCTAAGAAATTGTGAACAAAATTCTGTCCAGCATAGTACCTGTACAAGTTCGTTGTCAGAAAATCTACAAAGCAGAGTAGCTACGATGTTTGTGGGTTATCCAGGGTATTTGAATTGTATCAACTTTGATAACACCTATCGTGTTGAATGTACAAGTTCTGTGCAAAATACGTAACAAGGCAAGCAGGAAAAAAGGACATTTGATAGCAATTAGTTTTCTCTACCCAGTTGAATGTTTTGCTTATCAACAGTCATTTTTTTTAAAAGAAAAAAGGTAGTGTGGGAGGTTCCATTATCAACTTTTGCTCATGATAGATATAATCTGTCTGACCTTCAGGCGAAAAGGGTATAAAACCAAAAGTGTTACCTGGTCTGCTCTTTGGGCACCAGCTGAAGAGCTTATTTTCAGGAGTTCCTAGTTTTCAGGCAGAGGGAAAATGGCAACTTTGAACGAAAAGAAGACCTGTAGCCAAAGAATGGAAAATTTCCAACGTTTCTTATGGAATCCAGAAACAGGACAGTTAATGGGAAGAACGTTGATTAACTGGGGTATGTGGTCACAACATCAATGAGAATGTGATTTTTGGAGTTTTTGTGCTGTTGGAATTTGTTTTTGGCATTTCTGAATGATTAAAATTTTGTGTTAACAAAATGCTGTATATAAATATGAAGAGAGTTACCCACGATACTTCTTAGTTCAAGCCTGGAAAAGTTACAAATTACTTATTAAACCCCAGTCTGCAAACTCATTGACTATACTGCCTTAGCATACAGGTTGATATAAATTACTTAAAAGATAATTGACAATGAGGCAATTGGATGTGTAAAATGTGATCAGAATGGAGAACTACTATAAGGCCCCCTAGAAATGCTAGTCTGTGGAAGGAAACAAAAACACATTTTAAAAAATATTCTCTTTTGTTTGGATCCAAAGAACTACAGCACCTGTTCTTTGACCCCAAGGAATGTGCTCACTAGTCACTCCCCCCCCCCCACGTTGAATGGCAAAGCTCTTTATGAAAGATGTTTCAAATATAGGGCCTGTTCAGAAAACACACTAAGCCATGGTTAGGCTGTTAACTCTTTTGCTGCAAATCGTTAGTGAATTTAAACTGTGGTTATGTAGCCACCATCGTTAGGAATGGTTCTAAGCCATAATGTTTAGCTCAAAATACTTAACCGTGAGTTAGCATGTCATCTGAACAGTGCTGTTTTGCAATATGGCACAGGGTGGGCTGTTTAGACAGGTGGGGGGGGGAGATAGAAAATTCAGCAAGGTACACCCAATGGTTTGGGCATGACTAGAGTAGTATATTGGATATTATTTGTAAAAAAAAAATTAATCTGCAAATTACAACTCATGAAGGAAAATGTTTTGTAATAATGTGTGATGACTTTTGATATATGTTACTGGACATCATTTTGTGTTAGGTTTAGTATGCATATACACACATACAATTTTATTCCAGCTCAAATGACTTGTGAAGCAGAAAACTTCACTTTCCCCATTAGATTTCAACACATGACATCTTGCTTAGTTTTTTTTTATTCTTGAAATAACAAATTTTAAGCAGTAAATTTCTCTGATCTGAAAGCTAGCATTGGAGACCTCCACAAAGTCTTTACATAGTAGTTGAATTATTTTACTTTCATATGTTTAGTTGTATGGTATAGGTCATAATAACTATGCGCAAGAAACATATACAGATTTCCAGGGGTGATTATTTCAGTGTTAGGACCCATCTTGTGCTGACAGGCCTTCAAAGAACTAATACAATTTGGACCCTTTGTTCTTCATTTACTTTTGGCATGTAATTGATTGCTGCACAATATCATTATTTGCCCAAGGATGACAATGCTGAATATCCTGCTTTATAAAAGTTAAGAAAGTTTAACCTGTGTTTTCTTTATAGTATGGATCAGTCTTTACTATGTTGCATTCTACGTGGTGATGACTGGGCTATTCGCACTTGGTATATATTCTTTAATGAAGACACTCGATCCATATACACCGGACTACCAAGATCGATTAAAATCACCAGGTGCTATCACATTTTTGCCCATTATATTAAAAGTGTACAATTGACAACATTCCTTTTATACTTAAATTTTAGGGGTAACAGGTGAGATTTTGTAGCATACATAATCTTACTTTTCTGACAAAATACTGTGAGATGGAAGCCATGATATGCCCTCTATCCTTTTAGTTGAGTATTATGACCACTTCGTTAAACAGTAACTGACTGCAATCCTACACACACTTACCTATATGTCCCATTGACCTTACTTCTGAGTAGTTAAATATATTATCAGATATTACCTAAAAACTGTTTTTAGAGCCCAGTGTGGATGTTCTTGAAAAAGTTTGATCAACTACCTGTTTCCTTGACAAATGCCCATCATCATTTATTATATTTAGTAGGGAGGGCATGGTTATGAAGACAGAAACAGTGGAGATTACTTTTTCCTAACTGAGGTTTAAGTGAAAAATACTAGAATTCTTTGTTAAGTTTCAGTTCTCAAACCAAGAAATGTCCAAAACAGGTTGTCTCTAGAATTAATGTAAGGGACGTACATTTGTGAAAGACTTCTAGTAATCCTTCGGAATAGGGACTTTTCATTTACAAGTTTTACTTCTACCCCATAGATTTAGTCTAATTAAACTGAGATAAACCTATAATGGAATTATTTCTTTTCTTCTTCTTTGCACCTGTACTTTTAACTGCTCTTTCAACAAAGGGGTGACATTACGACCTGATGTATATGGAGAAAAAGGACTGGAAATTTATTACAGTATTTCTGAAAAGGAGTCCTGGAGTCCTTATGTTACAATTCTTCAAAACTTTCTTTCAGGTAAAGGTGGTGAGTCTTATAATAAAGACGGTCTAGTTATAGGCAGAGGGAAACCAACAATTTGACAGGGTGTTGTTTACTCAAGTCATCTTGAATTTGGTTTTGGCTGCAGAAATGCAAGAATGATTTTTTTTCTTTTTGGATGAACAAATATTTTCTTTGACAAAAAGAAAAATTTTACTGAGTGAGTTTTACTAAGCAATACCAGGAGAAAGGAAGATCCTACAATTTTTGAGGGTAACAGTATTTTAAAAATTAGGACCCAATAATTTCTTTACCAAAAATATAGCAATAAAGAACTTGGACTCAAAGTTCTATCGCTAATGTTAACTAAAGCAGAGACAAACTTTCAAAGATTATGAACCTCAGAAGTGAATTTTCAACATGCAGCAGCATCTGTCCTGTAGCATCACCAAAAAGTGTATGAAAATTGGCTTTCTTCAATGAAAAACAGCAAATATGATAAGGCCATTACACAGATAGACCACAATTGGCACTCAAGGTACTTTGGATTGCAATTCTTATCTTTTTCGCTTATTGGAACTACAGCTAAGTCAGTGGAGATATTCTGGAATTAACTATAAACAAAGCTCTAGCTCTCCAGTCAGCGTTTCTAATTTTTAGAATTTAGCACATGTTTGAGACAAAATACTAGTTAAAGTAGCCTTTCCCAACCTGGTGCCCTCCAGATATTTAGGACAACTCCCAGGATTCCGATCATTGGCCTTGCTGGCAAAGGCTGCTTGGACTTGGAAGTCCAAAACCTCTGAAGGGCACCAGGTTGGGGAAGGATGCTCTAAGGGGATTCATGCTAGGGAAATAAATGGGAGGAAATCTTCAGGTTCACAAATTCCTACTCAGGAACACTCTTAAGCACAAACTAATGTGCATCTTTAGTCTCCAAAATCTGTTGCATAATAAACTAAAATATTTTTCAACAGTTTGGAAAGCAAGGGCTCATGATCGTTGTACTTAAGAGCGCTCCATTTGGCTCAATAAAACACAACTTTGGTTAATATATCAATGGAAATACAACTTGAGAATGTATTCCTGTACAAGTACTACACCCTCCAACACATTTCCATTTGAGATCTGTTA
Source organism: Elgaria multicarinata webbii (assembly GCF_023053635.1). Classification (NCBI taxonomy): domain Eukaryota; kingdom Metazoa; phylum Chordata; class Lepidosauria; order Squamata; family Anguidae; genus Elgaria; species Elgaria multicarinata. The sequence continues at coordinate 40,387,999 of NC_086175.1, read as the reverse complement.
AGACCCTGCATGGAATTCCATCTTAGTGGAGATTCTACTAGGAGGTGGTCTTTCTCAGAAGCAGCTCTGATGCTCTAGAACTTTGTCAATACAGCCTTCTCCCTGCTGTCTTTGCACTTACTGATTAAAATCTTGGCCAGCTGCTACTATACCCTACTGTATGGCTGCTTTTGCAGGGATAGGGGTTGTGCTTCTGCTTTATTAAATTCATTTTAATCATATTTTAACAACAGTTTTAATTTGTGAATTGCTTTGAAACTTTTGGATAAACACGCATATACATTATTTTAAAATTACATTATTTCCTAATTGATATGAAAACTTCCTTTGGAGGAGAGAGTATCTTAATGCAATTCGGATGAATTCGGATAAGAAGACTGGGAAATCATGTTCTCAGGTTGTATTTCCATTGATATATTAACCCAAGTTAGAAACCAAACTATATGGGACAGCCTTCCCCAACCTGGATTTTCCCTGATGTTGCTTACAAGTCCCATCATTCCCAGCCAACAAGGTCAATGGTCATGGATGATGGGAATTGTAGGCAACATCTGGAACTTGAGGGACTCAGGTTGGGGAAGGCTGATATAGGGCACTAAAAATCAAGTACTTTGAATTCACCCACGTTTAGTTTTTTTTAATGGTTTTTAATGTTTTATGTGTGTATGTTCTGTGTTTTAGAGTTTTAAATTTTGTATACTTGTTTTTATCTCAATTTTAGAATTTATGTAAACCGCCCAGAGCTTTGGCTACGGGAGCGGTATATAAGTGTAATAAATAAATAAATTGCTCTGGCAATAAACTGGCAGCTAGTGCAGATACCTCAAAACAGGTGACACATGAAAATATTGGTCCACCCCTTTAATAGGAGGGCCTTCTGCCCCAATTGATGTTTCTAAACAATCCTTTAAAAGGTAGCCCTATAATCAGTGTGTTAGGCAAAATCTAAAGGTCTGAGTAACTGCAGCTACCTCTCATATTTCCACTTCCTAATGGGAAATAAAAGTTGATTTCCCCCATTTTTTTTATCAACACATTTAGCATATAATGAAACCCAGCAACAAGAAAATAAGGACTGTTCTGAAATAGAAGGGTACTTCAAACAAAAGACATTTGACGCACCACATCACACAAAACATTCTTGCAAATTTACACAAGATATGCTTGGAAACTGCTCTGCTGCGGTGGATCCCACTTTTGGTTTTCCGGAAAGAAGCCCATGTTTAATAATAAAAATGAACAGAGTAAGTACCACAAATATATTTTAAAGCATTTATTAGCCAACATTATATTATTAAATTCAAACTATTGAGGAAGGTTCCACTCTTGAAGGTGGCTGAGAAACAATTGTAAATAAATAACTAAATGTTGACAATCTTGAATCTTATTCTTTCCACATTCGTTGTTCTGTAGGACTATAAAGGGTATGAAAAATAGCTTTAGATCACTGTTAGATGATGCTAAATATGTCATATTATTTTAACAGCATCTCATCTAACAAGAACACTACAACAATCCTAGAACAGGAAATCAGCTTGCAAATAAGATATGCAATATATAAAAGCAAAATAATAAGAATTAGTATAGCATAATAGCTTAGAGGGATGACTCACACAAAGCTCCAAATGTATAGAGCCTATATATGGTGCACGAGTGGAATCCTCCCCACCCAGTAAATGTGCTTGTCACATCTCTGCACCTGCTTAATGTGCATACACTGGATATATTTACATAGGCCTATTGATGCTAGCTTACAAAGTTCTCATTGTGGTGGCTAATGAGAAAATTACTACATTACAGATTATCCATTTTCTCCCTGGCAATGTCAGTGCACCACCAAGAGTGAACTGCACAACACAGGTAAGCATGCATTGGCTAAAGGTTCTTGTACTGAAATTATTATATTCACATCGTGTGCAGCCCAGAATGTATGTGTGTTTGCTCAGAGGTTCCACTAAAGGTCAATGTTTAGACAGGATTGCAGATATTAATACTATCCAATATCAACTATTTCTTACACATCCAAAGTGGCAAGCAAAGAACCAAAACTAAACATCTTGCCTTCTGTACTTTGCAGAGATACTATGATATGCATGCTATACAGTTTGCCCTTCTGCTGGTATGTTATTCAACAGAGTTCTACTTTCACCTCAGTTCAAATCAATAAAATTTCCACTCATGTTTGAGCTGTAATAGAGAAGTGTGATTATATTACATGCCTCTAATTGCCAGTTCATGTGCTGCAGTACAGAATACCTTAAGACTAGATATTGCCTCATATGTTAGTGCTAACACTTGGCTTACTTATGACCAACAGAATGGTACCAGCCCACTGGATATAAATTATTATCCTCCAAATGGAACTTTTAACCTTCACTATTTCCCCTACTATGGATGTAAAGCACAGGTATGTTTTTCTACAATTGTGCTCAGTCTTTTAAAGGGTTTATCAGGTATTTTAAATAGTGGAATGATTAACATTTTATGGGTTTATTTCCATCTCAGCCTACCTACAGAAATCCACTGGTAGCAGTGAAACTTGTCAACTTTCCCCTTAACGAAGAAGTAATCATAGTATGCAGAGTTGTTGGTGCTGGAATTACATCAGATAATCCTCATGACCAATATGAAGGAAAAGTGGAATTCAAAATTCATATAAAAAACAGCACTGGTTAACTACTTAAGAGTTCATAAAAACACCACATAATATAATATGTATGTATTATGGATTTTTTTATGTTATTTGTATAATTTCTATTTGAATATCCATACAATTTAAATGCAAATATGTGTGCTGACAGAGTCCTAAAATAAGAGAATGTGTAAAGCCCAAAGTCCTCCCAAATTAGTTACCACTGTTATACTGTACTGTATAAAGCTTACTTTCAGTGTGTATTGTAGATAGTGCTTCATTGCAGATCTTCTCTTACCCATCAACACCACCAAGTTACACTAGGTTTACTAAACATATACCGATGTTGGTGTGATTTCATTAGAGGTGTTTAAAACCACTTAATATAAAACTATATATAAACTGCAGAAATATTAAAAAGTAGTAAAACTAATACAACTAATTACCTGTGCAACTGTCCACCGTAATACACTTTGGCGGGGGGGGAACACTACTTTGGGCATGACTTGTGGGATTTTTTATTTCTTAAATTTGAACAGGAGACACACACACACACCCTGCCCTATACCACAACAGAACACACAACAAGTTTCAAACAACATCAGTACACACACACGTTTCAAGTTTGATCTGCCATGGAGCAGGGATGAGATAGGCATAGAAGGAGGAGCTGCTGTTTGAAACAAATATCTAAAGCCATATTCGGCTTACAGAAAAAGTGGGATGGTTTAGATTTTGAATAGTTTATATATTAGTGTTGTTTTGGAAATAGTAACTTTGTTTAGCAGAAACCTTAATAGACCTCAGCACTCTAGAACCTGTCTTAGATATGGAACGGTATACAAATACTGTAAATAAATAAAATAGAAATCTATTGCGAGATGAAGAATGGCAGCTACTAAGCACGTTTTAAGGTGCATTTAGTGTAGCGATGTTGGGCCAAAAACTTCAAAATGAACAGTGGCAATCAGCAAGCTCACAAGCTGAAAACTCGAATGGTGGCACGTGTCTACATTATATGCTTGCGCGCGTGCGCTTAAGCGAGTAAGCTGGTTTCTCACATCTACACTAGAGGAACTACCTTACCATAAGTGTAACACTCAAAGGGCAGTATTGATACACCTCTAGCATAAGTGACCTCTGGTAGTACGCCAATAGCATAAGCTGGTGCGATAGGTTTACTCAGCCAGTTTAAGGTAATGGCATATTGCTAGAGGTCACTTATGCTAGTGGTATATTAATAGCACAAGTGGACCATCAATGTTGGATTAGCTCATTTCTAATTTTTTAAAAAAACTCTTTTGTAGTACTGATTTATTTTCATTAAACTTTTATTACACTGATATATTTGTACTTTTAAATTGTTATTGTTTCTTTAAGCTGCCCTAAGCTGTGGAGAGATGTTTTAAATAAAAGGCACCAATAAAGAGATCCCCACTTGTAAGTGGAAAGTGCATTCAAGAATGCAGGGGAAGCTGATTTTACCTTGACTGCAGTCTCTCAAATGCCCCCAAAATGAACTCCATGAGTTTGAAGAACAAGAGTGGTGTGGGTGGCAGAAGGAGGTGTGAAGGTGTGAAGGCGAGAAAATTAGCAACTCCCCTACTCTCATGCACACACAAAAGTGCACTGGATTTCTGATGGTGCTTAGGGATTGCCAGAATTCCCAGAACAGATACACAGGTATTTGCGCCCTGAGCAAATGTCAAAATAGAAGAAAAGGCAATTTCAGCTGACATAAGCATATGAGTTCAAGAGTTCAAGAGAAACACTATAACAGAATATATTTTTCTAGAATTAGATGCATCTTAATACAATTCACAGTAACTGTTTTTAAAAATGAATCATTTGTGAATCATTTACTGTTTTGTTTTTACTAAACCTTCCTTTTATTTCAGGCTTATCTCTAAAATATATTCACTTACACATTTCAGTGATCAGATGTATTCTCTTAAGGATTTAGAGCTCATGAACGCAATGCTGTTACGTTGTCTCTCACCACTGATATATAAATATATATATATATATATATATAGAGAGAGAGAGAGAGAGAGAGAGAGAGAAATATCTACCTACTTACCTATTTAAAGAGCTCAGACTCTTCCAAACTGAAGAATCAAATGACACGTCAACCAACACGCAACAAATGTGAAAATAATCTTGATTAGAGAAACAAATTGTTAAAAATGCCCACGCGCGTTTTATTAATAAAAACTAATAGTGCCACAATTGAACAAGTAAAACAAACTGCTTATATTCCATAAAATATTACAGAAAAGTTTATTTGTGTTTCAATAAAAAGGCTACTGTCTTATAACAGGCAGCTGACAGTATTTGTGCAGTTAATTCTTTGTGAATAAATTTAAAAAGACTACCACCTGCCCTGATTTTTTTTTATTTAAAAAATGAAGTATTAAAAGTGATTGACAAATTTTGAGTTAAACATAAAACATTCTCTATATTTAATTTCAACTTTATAATAGATTACTGGAAGATGTTTAAGAAACAAATATAAACATTTGTTTCAGTACGTCTTTTATATGATAGACTTATAGGTATGTAAACACTATATAACAAATTGTTTTCAAAATCTACCTGTAAGAAATCAGGCAAATTTTTATCATAAGCAAAATTCACTCTAAACCTTCAAGACATTTTTACAGCTGAGCCAGCCTGGCAGTAAACATTTGCCAAAAATTGTAATTCATATGTTCTAACATTCAGCAAACACAATATATAAATTTGATGGGATTACAATGATCAGTATAATTTTAAAAAGGGAAATAAATCCACATACTTTCCGCAAACTAACATTTAAAAAGAGGCTTTTTTGTTTGTTTCTTTGGACTGCATGATCAGCAAGATATTACATTTCTTTGCTATGCTTCAGTACGAAGTGTCACCTAAATGCACTCTAAATAAAATGCCATTCAAGTGTATGCATTTTTGACAGGTGGACAGATTTTATTTTCCATTAAATGTGGCTACATTTTCAAACTTAGCAACAACACTTAGGGGCAAAATGCATTTTCCTTCAAGTTAAAAATCCTAAGCAAGAGTAAATAAAAGTTCTGCATTAACACACTGGTATCAACACACACATCCTCACCACATGTAAAAAAATCTACATAAAAAACAAACATTTTTTTTTACTTTATCAGAGGTGCAATTTCTAAATTCAGGACTCTTACCAGTATCTCCTTGATGGGGCAATTTTAGACAATTCTCTTCCTAGAATTTATTCCTGAAGCTTGCTGAATTTTACCATTAAAAAAAGTCTAAATGCAAACAATATCAGTCATCATCATCGTTTTCATTAAAGTCGTCGTCGTCATCGTCGTCGTCATCCCCAACGTAAGACACTGGAGTCTCTACTCTGGAGCCGCTATACTGAGATCCATTGGAACTTGTAGCCAACATCCCATCTCCTCCATTTGAATAATCACTGAAACAGAAGTAAATTACACTGATGCTTTTAATTGCTTTATCTTTCAAAATATAAAACTTTTGCAACATTGTAAATGTTGTAAAGCAACAACGTTAAGTGAGAGATAGCCGGCAGAACCCTGGGGCTAAGCCCCGCCATATCTCTGGCAAGACTGCCAACAAGGACCATGTAATTGCTGTGCCTTTTTATGCACAATGGCAAAAGAAAAGTCTTTATCAGGATAAGCTGGGACTAACTTCCCAACAATCCTTGATGTACTCATTCCCTTTCCTTCAGTTTGCATCAGTGTGAAATCATTTAGAGGTTTTTCCAGATTGGATGCAGTAAGTGTTCTTAGTTGCAAGGCCCATTGGCAGCTCCCAATCACCTCAAGTGTGGCTCTCCACCTCTCTCTATCATTCACCCTCCCTCTCTTTTTACTATAGCAGCTCACTGTCAGCATGGATTCTCTAGCTTTGCCTTGTTTGCTTTAGCAGTGGGCCAGCTGCTGTGATCTGGGTTACTGAAGAAGGCCTCAGGTGTTAGGAGTCAGAAGACCTGGGCTTGTCAGCTGTAAAAGCATCTGGAGTGGGGGAGAAGAGAATACAGGAGCAATCACCCAATTAGCTCTGTGTGTATGTGAGACATTGAGAGGGGAGGGGGGAGGAAGGAACCAAAAAGCCAAAAGAAAAATGAGATCGGCTAGCTGTAGTGATGCAATGCGCAGCTGCTGGAGGTAGAGGTGAAATTGGATGCGTGGGAGAGAAGAGCAATCACCACAGGAACCTACATTGGGAGATTTTGCAGCACTTGGTAGAGCACATCACCGTCTCAGTGAATTTGTCATTCCGAAGATCCATCACAGTCCAAGGACCAAGTAAGCCTATAGTAGGAAACCCAGCAATACCCTATAGTGCCAGCATATGCTGTTGGCATTGCACTAGAGATCACCTGGCTAGTGCTATGTCAATGGCAAAAGTTGAGTGGCAGCACTGGATATTGCCAAATGATTTTATAAGAGGAAAAAAAGGATTGTATTACATGTAAATGTCTAGAGATTACGAGCAAGGAATATTGTTACTAAAAAGTGATATAACTACTGAAATTCTTAAAAGGAATAAACAAGTACAACAAAGACATCTGTCCTTTGGATTTTAAGTTCTTTTGAACTCCTACTACAAAAAATATGCTTCCCGCCCAACTGAAAGTTTGGGCGGGAAAGCAACGGTTGTGGGTTGGGAGGGGCTGGAAAGGAGCAAGAGCTCACATGGCTCAGTGTGCGAGCCTCGTGTGCTGGGGGCGGGGCCGCGGCTATAAAAGCCGCACCGCCCGAGGCTCGGCCTCTTTCGGTTTTTCAGCTCCCTCCCTCCCGCCCGTTCCTAGTTTGGGATTAGCCAGCTGCTCCTTTTGGAAGGAGGGTTAAGTAGGAATTTTTCCCACAATGTGGTTTTCGCCTACTTCATACTAGGAGCGTTAGGGCGATCTGGGTTATAAGTAGGTTAATTTGTGAGCAGGAAGGTGCGGGAATCTAAACCCAGGACAGGGACGGTGAGCCCACTGGCACCCTGGGCGGTGAGCTGCATAGCCAGAGGACCTGCTCCTCGGGGTTGTGCGGCTTGCGAGTCAGGCTATGGCGTGCAGTTGGAGACCATACTGACTGCATCTACCCACTGTCCCTTATGGCAGTGGGCGGGGGGTGCAGTGGGATGGTCTCTCCACACTCTCAGAGTGTCGTACAGGCAGGGAGCCGGTGAAACGGCTTCTTGCCTGGAGAGTGGCTCGCCCTTTGGCAGGCAGTAGGCCTGAGTAGATGTGAGATTCCCGCACTGTCACACTCAGATCCGGGGAGGGTTGGATTAACAGAATTATTCAATAAAGAGGCCCTAGTTATACCCAATGCTCTGGTGTCTGTGTCTTCTTTCATGCGTCCTCCCTCACCCACAACAAGTAGCTAGACCAAGTAGCAAAATTTACATCTTGGGGAAATATTTTCTCTAGAAATCTAAGCAGTCTTTAAATGAGATTTGGGGCGTATTCGAACGACACAATAGCTAACCTTGTCTTTGTAGCCCGCTCCACAGATGACTATTAGCATGTCGCGCTTGGGCTGCAGCCAGAACCAGGAGGAGAAGATCTGTCTGCCGGGGAAGGAGGCAGAAGCGCGGGGTGATATCATCCCGTCAGGGGCCATAGAAACAAGGAAGGGGGCAGCCACAGCTATGGCTTCCCCCATCCTTGTTTCTATGGCCCCACCAGGAAAGGGGAGGCAGTGTGCAGCGATCTCATCTCCTGACAAGAGATGACATCGCTCCATGTCACCGCCTCCTTCCCCATTTGTTGCACAGCCAAGGGTGGGGAGATATGCTGACAGCTCTCTCCACCCTGGCCTCGCAACAAATGGGGAAGGAGGCATTGCGGGAGGATACTATTCCCGGTCAGGGGATGATAGACCTCTGCAATGCCTCCTTCCCCATTTGTTGCTATGCGAAGGGCGGAGAGAGATGCTGTCAAGAAAGTCTCTCCTGACAACATCTGCACCCCGCCACCCTCGGCATAGCAACAAACTGTGTTTACTGCAAAGTTCCTGGCATCCCCTGACACCAGCATTTTCCCTCCGTGGTGGGGGAAAGGGATGTGCACATCCCTGGGAACATGTGGGGTGCCGCGATTGGCGGCTCCCCACCCAGGGATGGCACATGCCTGTTCTGGGAAGGACGTGGGGAGTTGCAGATCATGGTGCCCCACCAAGGGACTGCACGATTGGCGGCTCCCCAAGCACTCCCCGGATGGGATTATTTCCCCTGCCTATAGAGCCCTGCTGGGCAAGAGCAGCAGGGGTTTCTGCTGCTCTTGCCTCATGACTCCGTAGACATGGGAAATAATCAGTGGAGCCTGCCACAAGACACAATAATCGGTTGTGCAGATAATCAGCTCTGCACAGCATTGATAATTTGCATTGGTTGTTTCAGGAAATAACCAACTGTGGTGTGGTTTTTCACTGACAGACGACACAATAGTCAATGGACTATTTAGTCTACCATAGACAATGTAATCAGCTGTTGACTATTGTGTCATCCAAATCCAGTCTTTATTTGCCCAACAAAAAAATCAAAGTTTCCTGATGCCACCACCTCTACCAAGCATTAATCAAGTTTAATTGTTGCCATAAAAAGGTACTTACTTTTAACTGCAGTACCCTATATTACAATCCAAAACTATTCCTTCCTATGACCCAATTTCAAATCCATTAACACCTTGTTTTTATTATTATTATTTATTACATTTCTATACCACCCCATAGCTGAAGCTCTCTGGGCGGTTTACAAACCACTAGCCACCAGCAACCCATTTTTGTCCAAGACTTCCTTGTATCCAGTTTGCTTCAAGCCTCTCTTTTCAGTCCCATTTGCTACATCTTTTACTTGACTCACTCTTTTAGATAATGGCTGCAGTCAGACAATCAGCAAGAGAAAGAACGTAGTATGGGTTGTTTCCCCCATCTCCACTGATCACGTGATCTAACTACCCACACCATGTTGCAGGTTGTCATCTACGCTCAGCGCGAGGCAGTAACTTCTCACCCCTTCTGCAAGCCATGAATTGTAGGGTGGGATAGAAGCTATCCTCACCACACAATATGGCACAGATAATTAGGGGAATGTCGGTCAAACAACTGTTGGGGAAAACAACTTTCCCCTGTTGATCATACAAACCCAGTCAATGTGTGGCACCTCACTGCTGGACTTCGGGTATTTTTGTGCTTTGAACAGGATCTTTCTGGCACAGGCCCTGCTATCTTCACAGTTTAAATATAAATTTATCTATTGGTTAAATTTTCAAGTGGGAAAGTACAATAGTTCTGAAACAAACTTTATCATCTCAGAAGACAAAGGGGGAATTCTCTCTTAAGACTGTGCTTGCCACCTACCTTTTAAAAAAACAACTTACAACTTAACTCTGAAGATGGTGTTTTCGGAGATTGAAGAAATTGTGGGAATGAAGATAGAAAGAACACCAAAAGTTGCATTACTGTCACTATTTGAAGATTTAAAATGTAAAAAAGAAAGTAAGGAATTGATAACGAATTTGCTGATAGCAGCAAGATTGATTGTAGCTAGGAACTGGAAGATTCAAGGGGAATATTCTATTGAAGAATGGTATAAAGAAGTATGGGACATAGCTATAAATGACAAATTGACTTGTAATATTAAATGGAGAAGAGGTATAGCTAAAACAAATGATTTTGAAGGAATTTGGAAACAGTTCCTAATATTTGTGTTTTCTAAGGGAAGTGGGAAACTGCCAGCAGAAGGAAGTATGAGATTTTGGAATCAGGAATGAGATCCCGAGGTGGGGGGTGCACTCATATGTTAAGTTTGATTATGTTATTTAGATATGATATTATGTATTCAACATTTATTCAACATTTATGTAGTATGTTGTTTTCTTTTAATTGTATGTTGTATGTTTAAGTATTGTAGAAAATAAAAAATAAAAAAACAACTTACATTTTAAAAAATGCTATCCCATTAATTGTGAACACCTTTTTAGTTGATTAAAAGTTTGACTGATTAATAATTGCAGTCCTAGTATGTGTAAAGTGACATTAGATTTGTAATGGGTAGATAGATTTTAAACATAAAGAGCAATCAGATCTAACCTGTTTGAAAATCTCGTCCCATTTGAAGCTGAACCTGATGAGGATGAGACATACACACTGCTGATTGATCCCTGAGCCATTTCTGTAAAACAAGAAGCATTATGAATTCTGCAACATTCATTATTTACGAATGCAAGTCTAATCCAATAGATATTTTGTTAAATGTATTTCATAGTTTAATATACAAATACCCATCGCAAGGATGTGTTTTACTTCTATCTCTTCTAATGCCCACTAAAATATAGGATACACTGATCAATCTTAAAAGTGCATGCCAACAATTAGCATGGTAAAACGGAAAGATAAAAATCACATAGGCAAAATTTGAAAGGAACTGTATCATTATAATAGGCCTAATATATTTTAATAAGGGAAACCAATTCTACAGAAGAGATGGGGAAAAGATTAAAATGACAGCTTCCTTTTGCTATGCAAACGTAGATAATTCAATCTCCAACAGTTAAATTGTGGTAATTTTAATTCAATGAAAATCATATCCAGAGGGAGAGGCGGGTAACAAATAAATAAATATATGACGATGATGATGTTAAAAGTGAATCCGATTTATTGATGTCAGAATTATAGTAATTAAGGAAACAATCCAATGCAGATAGTTGTCAGCCCCCTGAACTCGAAGGCTGATAACTATCCAATGCAGAATGGCAAGAGCACAGATGCAATCCCTGTCTCCATGTACTGGGCACCCTGCATTTTTGGCTAGATGAGTGATTTTGCCTGTCTTGCCGTGGCTTTGGGGAGGGAAGGGCATGCAGTGCATAAGAGGCTGCTTCCTCCACTCCCCACTCCATTTCCAAGCATGGAGACATTGCTGGGACATTGAGAACCACATTGGTTACGAGGGGGCAGGGAGCATGGTTTCTGGAAAACCCTGGCTCCAACCTTGGTTCCCAGAAAACATCTAGACAGTGACTAGCAGCTATAGGATTGCGCCCTAAATTGCTATGTTAAGGGTGAGTCAGACAAATCTTATCCTGTCATTATAACCAGAAAGTTGGAGGGGGGGGGGGTAGCCCAAAGGATTAATCTGAAACTTGACAGTGTAGGAGAGGTAGGTTTGAGGATGGTCCATGCCAATTTTGAGGTAGAGAGGATATGGGCATGGCTCATTTACAGGAGTTTAAAGTTTGATGAGTCGCCTTCAGGAGTTTGACAGTTATTGTGTTTTCTTTTCTTTTGCTGGGGAGGGTAAACTTTATGGGTTGATTTCTCTGTTTATACAGCATCTTTCAGGGAACTGTTTGTTGTGTCAGGTCAGGAGGAAGGGCCAGTATGCTCTCTGCCTAGATGTATTTATTTATAATTTCCCACCCTTCCTCACAAAGAGCCTAGGGCAGTTAACAACCTATATAAAACAGTACACTACATAAACATTAAAATAATTACTCTACACACACACACATACATATACACACATACAATAGAACTACCAACACAATCAACTGAAAAACAAATAGAGCACTTGCGTATTCCTTGAAAGCCTTTAACTAGTGCCTAAATGACAACTGCATGGGGACAGCAAAATCTTTATGGGAAGGTAATTTCATAGCTAGTGCCACTGAAAGGACTCTGCCCCACACATTTCTCAAGGGCACAGCTTCCATGGGCAATCTTAAATCCTGGGATGGTCAGTACCGGGGAAGGTGATTCTTAAAATACTTCGGTCCTGATATAATGCATGGACAGCAGCATTTTGCACCAACTGCAGCTACCAGACTGTCTTTGAGGGAAGCTCCACAAAGAGAGAATTGCAGTCGTCTAATCAAGATATTTTGAGATCATGCACTACAGTTGCCAGGTTATTCTGGTCCAGGAACAGTCATAGTGGGCCATAAGTACTCCTCGCCGCCGAGGCTACCTGGGCCTCCAGTGACAGCTTTGAACAGAGGAGTCCCAAAGGCCGTCTACCTAATTCCCGGACCCTGAAATTACACTACAGAAATTACACTACAGTTAGGTGATGTGTTTGTTCATCCCACTGGTATCATGATCAGGCTACTTGGTGTAGTTCAAAACACCTGGAGAGCATTATGGCATGCACTCCAGTCAGACAACAGTCCTTTTATATTTACAACAGTCTGCCATTCTGCAATCTTCTTTGACACCAAGTAAGGACAAGTGTTTAACACTTTAAAACACTGTTCATTTCTGCAATCATTGGAAAGAATGGTCTGCATCAGATCTTACATGATTAGCTGCTGCATGTTCATAATGACTGCCAAGTGATTTGGAAATTACTGGACTAGCAAATTATTGCAGTCATTTAGGAAAAAGGAGGACTTTTTCTCAATAAATGTCTTGCTTAAGCAGCTGTACAGATCAGAGACTTTGCCTTCTCACACCCAATTATTATTCTATAATGCAAAGCAGTTATATAGCATTATCCATTGCAATTGTGTCAAGTTCCAACAGCAGTTTGTTTTCTTCTCAATATTTCAAATATATAAAAAAAGTATTTCATGGAACCTTACCTGTCACATATGGTTCAAGAGCTTTGGGAACCAAGCTCCTTGCATTTTTTAGGTCCTCTGTTGAGCAACTTCCAGATTCCAGCCCAAAAGCCATTCCCATGCGCTTTAGCACTTCTATATCATCATGTATTTCAAATGCATTATCAAAATTAAATAGATACTCAAACCTGCAGGCAGTGAGTGGAAGTTGGTTGTTAAGCTATGCACATATGTATGGAAAGCTTATCTGCTATCGAAATGCAATGTTAAGATATCACATATTTTGACAGCAATATATAGTTTCTGTGCTGTATTTTAAGACGTAATAACAGTCTCAACTATTTTATTGATATACAGAACTGTCTTATACAGTCAGATCATCAGTCCCATCTAGGCCAGCACTCGTTTCACTGGCAACAGTTTTTCTGAAGAGCCCTACAGAAATTGCTATTGAAGCAGCAACACAGACCACAGAACAAGCTATAATCCCATCAAAATTAGAACATCATATAAAATACTGCTAAAGCATCAGCCTTAGCTTCTAATTTCCTGGCTTTGGGGAAACTGAGCCAACATGACAGTCTTAAATAAACATATGTTTTGATCCTTGAATTTTATTTTAAACATTCATATCCAGCCAATCAGCATGAAAGGAAAACAAAATCAGGGAGGCCTCCAAACGAGTAAGTGTAATAATGGGTGACTTCAATTATCCTCACATTGATTGGATAAATGCATATTCCAGCCATGACAAAGAGGTTAAATTTCTTGATATCCTAAATGACTGTGCCCTAGAACAGTTGGTCCTGCAACAGACCAGAGGAGAAACAACCCTGGACTTAATCCTAAGTGGTGTTGCCCAGGACCTAATATGAGATGTACATATTGTTGAACCAATCGGTAACAGTCACCACAGTCCTATTGGATTCAATATATATTTAAGTGGAAAACTGCCCAGGAAGTCCAACACAGTCAGTCACATTTGATTTCAAAAGAGGAAACTTCTGTAAAATGAAGGAACTGGTGAAAAGAGAGTTGAAAGGGGGAATAAAGAGGTTTAAATCCTTGCAAAATGCATGGAGCTTACTGAAAAGCACAATAGTAGAAGATCAACTAAAATGTATTCCACAGGTTAGGAAAGGTAGCACCAAGTCCAAGAGGTCACCAGCATAGTTAACAAGCAGTGTCAAGGAAGCTATTGTAGAAAAAGAGGGCTTCCTTCAAAAAACAGAAGTCTTGCCCAAGTGAGGAAAATAAAAGGGAGCACAAGACAAAGGCGATGCAAGCAAACAATAAGAGATGCAAAAAACATTTTGAAGACCACATTATCAAGGCCAACAATAAAGAATTCTTTAAACATATCAGAAGCAGGAAACCAACTAGGGAAGCAGTTGGACCATTGGATGATATCGGAGTTAAGGCCTATCCAGTAGAATTTTAGGATACTTTTAGTATGCTTTTAGAGCGTGTGGCGCAGAGTGGTAAAGCAGCAGTTTCTGCAGCTGAAACTCTCCCCACGGCATGAGTTCGATCCCAGCGGAAGCTGGTTTCAGGCAGCCGGCTCGGGTCGACTCAGCCTTCCATTCTCCCGAGGTCGGTAAAATGAGTACCCAGTTAGCTGGGGGGAAAGTAATAACGGCCGGGGAAGGCAATGGCAAACCACCCCGCTATAAGGCCTGCCAAGAAAACATCAGCGAAAGCTGGCGTCCCTCCAAGAGTCAGTAATGACAGTGCTTGCACGAGAGGTTCCTTTCCTTCCTTAGTATGCTTTTAGGATGTTTTTTAACACTGTATAAGTATACTATGTTTTTAATCAGTATTTCATGTATTTTATGCTTGCTGTTGTTCCCCACCTCGAACCAACTGGAGAGGCGGGTAAGAAATATATTATTATTATTATTATTATTATTATTATTATTATTATTATTATTATTATTATTATTATTATAGGACAGGGAGATTGCAGAGAAGCTGAATGAATTCTGTGCATAAGAATTCACTGCAGAATATACAGGACAGATGCCTGTACCTGAATTGATATTTTCAGGAAGGTTGTCTGAGGAACTGAGGCAAATAGTGGTGCCAAACAATGAAGTTCTCAAACTTATCAACAAACACAAAGCAAATAAATCGCCTGAATATTATCTATCCTAGAGTTCTCAAAGAACTCAAAAACGAAATTGTGGACCTTCTAATAAAAATATGCAACATGTCCCTAAGCTCAGCCTCTGTACCAGAAGAATAGAAGATGGCCAATGTAACACCAATTTTCAAAAAGGGATCCAGGGGGGATCCAGGAAATTACAGGCTGATTAGCTTGACATCTGTTCCAGGCAAATGGTTGAAAGCAATATTAAAGACAACATTAGTAAGCATATAGAAGGGCAGGTCTTGCTGAAGAAGAATCAATATGGCTTCTGCAAAGGGAAGTCCTGTCTCACTAATCTTCTAGAATTCTTTGAGAGTGTCAACAAACATGTAGACAGGGGTGATCCAGTGGACATTGTTTACTTTGACTTCCAAAAGGCTTTTGATAATGTCCCTCACCAGAGAGTTCTGACCAAACTTAGCAGTCGTGTAATAAGAGGAGAGGTCCTCTTATGGATCAGTAACTGGTTAAACAACAGAAAGCAGAGAATAAGAATAAATAGTAAATTCTCCTGATGGAGGAAAGTAAATAGTGGGGTCCCACAGGGATTGTTATTGGGACCAATTCTTTTCAACTTGTTCATAAGATGTGGAATTACGAGTGAGCAGTGAAGTGGCCAAGTTTGCCGATGACACCAAGTTATTTAAGGTTATTAAAACACAAAGGGATTGTGAAGAGCTCCAAAGGGATCTCTCCAAGCTGGGAGAGTGGGCATCCAAATGGCAGATGCGGTTCAATGCAAACAAATGTAAGGTGATGCATGTTGGGGCAAAAAAAACCAACCAAGTATAACCTAATAGGATCTGAGCTGGCAGTGACTGAACAAGGAAGAGATCTTAAGGTTGTGGTGGACAGCTTGATGAAAATGTCCACCCAGTGTGTGGCCGCTGTAAAGAAGGCAAACTCCATGTTAGGCATTATAAGAAAAGGAATTGAGAGTAAAACTGCCTTTATACAAATCTATGGTGCGACCACACTTAGAATATTGGGCATAGGTCTGGTCCCCACACCTAAAAAGAAATATTATAGAGCTGGAAAAAGTAAGGAAAATGGCAACTAAAACTATTCCCTCCCATGGGTGGGACGGAGCTGTTGCACCATATCCTGCTTTGTTGGTCCCTGGTCGTCAGCTGGCTCGCCACTGTGTGAACAGAGTGCTGGACCAGATGGATCCTTGGTCTGATGCAACATGGTACATCTTATGTTCTAAGGAAATCACTTCCCATCTACTCCACTAGCTCCAAAGACATGACCCATACCGTGGGGAGGAGGACACAGTGGAGACAATTAGGATAGTCTGAAGAAATGGGACAAAATCTACAAGAAGGTATTTATTTTTTCCTTAGCCTTAACTCGAATTATTATTCCCTATAGTTACTAAATGCATATATTTTATTTATTACATTTATATCCCACCTTTTTTCCTCCAAGGGACCCAAGGTGGTGTACATAATCCTCCTCTCCATGTTATCCTCATAACAACAACCCTGTGAGGTAGGTTGGGCTGAGAGTATGTGACTGGCCCGAAGTCACCCAGTGGGTTTCCATGGCTAAGTGGGGACTAGAACCCAGATCTCCTGACTCCTGTACAATATTGTATTTGGCATGTGGCCTGGCTTGCTTGTCTGAGCAGAGGACTTTTTTCCCCCCTTAGCTTGCACAATCTACCACCTCTGCCACTTGTTCGTTAAAGAGGCCCACTGATTATCCTGAAAATGCCACTGCCCATCAAAATGGGTACATTTGCATCCCAGACTTTGTCAATACTATAAAAATGATTCCTTATTTTCAGCGACACCCCCCCCACTGTGTTCACAAAAACAAAAGGAAACACTTCTTCTACTAACAACCTACTTGTCATTAGAAATACTGCAGTCAATCACAGTCTTCTTGCTGGTGTTCACAATGATAAATGGCAAGTGAATAACAGAATTAGAAGCTGGTGGTCTGTTTGCTTGTTGTTCTGCTTGACGATTTCGTTGAACAAGATTTTTGAAGGCAATTTGCTGTTAAGGGATTTAAACACACACAAGTTCACTTTTTTCTTACGAATAGTGAAACAATTGTGACTTTTTGCTTTAAAAAAATCAGGGTATCTGGGTTTTCTGAACATTAGAAGAAAACATACTTTGCAACTTAATCCTAGTTTAAGGGAAAGCCTCCCCTTTGCTACCAGGCGGGATTCATATAAAAATAGATACTATGGGGAAGAGCTTCCCTTCAGCGCTCACAAGGAGCCCAGAACCTTTGGGGAGGGGAGGGGGAGGATTAACCCCTGCAAAGTGAACCAAGCCTGGACAATTAAAAGTAAAATAAAAAGTAAGTACAAATTTTAAAAAATCAATGTGCAAGAAGGAAAACATAGAAAGCAGAAGAGGGAAAAGTTCCACCACTCAGCTTATAAACAGTTATTTGTAGCAATTATGGCTAAACCTTTATGCAAGCAGTTATAAATAAAGCCAAAGAAGTCAAAGCAGTTCATAGGAGAATCTGAGGAATCTTATGCCCTACATTTCAGACAATTCATGCTAATTTTGGCTTTGGACCTTGACTATGACCTTTTGGACATTGCATCCTGAAAATGTATGCCCCAAGTCAGGGTCATCCATGGTAGTTAGCAGAGTTAGTAGTTAGCAGAATCATGGAGCCAGATCGAGCCACCATCAAAATTCCTCATGCATAGATACAGAAAAGGAAAGGCACAGTTGGCATAGTGGACAATCTGGTATTGGAAGGGAAATAAAAACTTCTGAAGAGGCCTGGCATGGAACCTTACCCAAGGAATCATATCACCACAAGATACAAGCATGCATATAAGCTGTGCCAAAGTCAGATAGTTGTGAGTGGCTGACCAAAAAAACCCACTGTGATCAAGTCCTAGATCTGTTGCCTCCTCTCCTGCAACAGGGACACTTTGTCCTGCCAAGTGTTTATGTAGATATCCTGACGTGTAGCTGAACTGTTGATTCCTCACTGTGCTTCTGGATTTCCTTTTGGAAGCTGGTCAAACTGATCAGTAGAGTGCGTATGTGTGGATAGGTCAACACTACCTGCAACTTCGTGACAGCTTGTGGAGCTGATTCAAGTCCAAACAGGAGAGCCCAATATCAGAAATTCTTCCTCACATAAGCAAAACAAAAGGAATCTCCCGCAAGTCAGATTGGAATATGGAGGTAGGCTTCTGAAAGGTCCACTAAGGCCAGGAAGTCTTTGTGGTTTAATCACAGCTAGACGGATCAAAGAATTTCTACCCAAAAGTGTCATTTCAGCCACCATGCTATGTGCAGTCCAGAATCTCTTGTTTTTTCTTGGCTATGATAAACAAAACTGAGTAAATTGCAAATTGAATCTGACCCCAAGGTCAGACCCAATGACTCGCATCTCTGTTGAGTTGTTGTACAGATGAAATTATGCTCATCTTGGCCAGATGCCCCTTTAAATACACAAAACTGTCAGTGGATAATTTTTAATTGAGGATCTCCCCACCCCACAATACCATCTTCTAGCACACTGGCGTAGATTCCTTTGCAAGCCGTTGCAAAGTGATGGATGACCCTCGACTTGCATGAGGTGTTGAGCTCTTTTCATGTCAGTTATCATGGAGTTTCTTCCCTCTTCTGAATCCTGAGAAGGGCCACTGGTTGCCCAAAGCCTTGATGGTCACTTAGGGTAACAAATTTCCAATGGCAAGGAAATTCAAGTATGAGTACTAATGCTCCTGCGTATTCCCTGCCTGATGTCTGAAAACCTTTCCCACCATAAGAGGGGAAGGGAAGCAAAGTGTGGGAAGGAGTGCTGAAAAGAAGAAAGATGTCTGCAATAACGCTGTCTCCACAAGCAGTGGGGTATATGTATACTACAGCCTGAGTCCTTGTATAAGATGGAGAAAGTTGGCAGGGGGTGGGAGGAGAGAAAGTTGTGGGAGGTGGGGCGGTGTTGTTTTATTTATTTATTTAAAAAAAGGCTTCCACAACTCAACTATGAGTGATGTCAGAACCATGCTGCCTGTTAACAGCATAGTTCTTTTCACTGATCATTTCATAGATAGATATCCCACCTGGTAACCAAGAGGAGGTAGTTTGTTAACCTAAAAAACCTGCCACCTCAAACACACTGGAGAAATGAGAACCTAAAAATCCCCTGAAATTGTTCCAGATAATTACTTCTCTATTATTTATTTCTAGGCCACCTTTTAGGACAACCACCACATTGCAAATTACAGTTAAAAAAATAAAAACAATTCAACATACAATAAAAGCAGCATCAAATAAGATTATATATAACAAGCTGATAATAACAAAGAATTTAAAACCATGTTGTGGGTTATTGCTAAAACTAAACAAATTAAAATCATTATCTCCTTATTCCTAAAGCCATTTCAGTTACTGATTTATGGGGGATCAAATGAATGCTTCAGTGGCAGATCAACTCATTTAATGCAACAGAGAACTGATATAGCAATACAATTTGATTTGTTAAGGCAGACAAACATTCCTTGACCATACCTGAAGAATTAGTTCTTGTAGTTGGGACTGTTTTTGCTTTATTCTTTCAAGTCTTCTCTGTCTCTCAACCTTAACAAAAACAGAATTTAATTATAGTTGTTAGATGAATTTGAGAAGTATTACAGGATTTGTTCTGCTGCTGTGTTAATGATGCACTGGTGACACACATAAAATGAATGCTCTTTACACAGGCTACGATTCAAAGAAACTTGAAACTAATTCTGTCAGTCTGAGGGGGCTTTACACTTGTTCTCTTCAAAAGCAGTTTGCAATATGGCGCGAGAATCAGTTGTCCAGATTTTTAAAAATCCAAGCTCTAATAGATGCTAAGGTAGATTCCAGACATTTATGGTTGTTAAATGAGAAACAACGAAAGTGTTAGGTAGCCTAACAGTCAGAAACCTCTTTGCATAAAAGAAAATATTTCAAAAAATCTGAAAGATTTGACTATCCAGAGTTACACTGCTATAAAATGAAACATAACCCTATTCAGATATTAAAATGTGTTATTGTTTTAAACTATTCAACCAGGTAAAGTACCCATTTCTTAAAACGAAGCTATTTACAGAATGTAATATTTACTAGAGATGCTTATATATTTTGCCCTGGATTTCAGGGGCTGATTTACCATAAATGTTTTCAGGAACAGAACTCAAATTAGCAGTTATTCTACTAGTCTTATTTCCAAAACTTAAGTTGGGGAAGTATCACCTGGCTCTCCCATCTTTCTACCAGACAACACTAGACTCATACCATAATACTACCTGGAAGAGAGTGAATGTCAGGAGACTCTTTCCCATCTATATTTTTTATTTGGTTCTGAATTATTTTAAAGTAAAAAAAAAAAATTTACAATTTTGAAAAATGGGAATGACACATGTGTAGAATCAATTCCCCCACCATTCTGATCCTGGGTCTCCAACTGGAATTTAACCAGTGCCAAGCCAAAGAAAAGACAGCAACTTGGAATGGAACTGAGGGAATCTACTCAACACTAGTATTTAATCAGAACACGTGTTAAGAAATTAATATTGCAACAAATATTTGCTAAAATTTACCTCTAAATTCTGACATTCCTGAGCTGAATTAGTAGGTAAGCCAATCCATTTGATTTCTTTCTTCTCCTTGGAAATAATGTTCATGGCCATAAGGACATTTAAGGCATCATACACACGTCGTCTAATATTTTTCTGATCATACGCCTGCTGCAGACATGATGAATTAAGATTATCAGAATATCCACAGTTAATCTATTTAAAATTTCACACAGTAGGTGGGACAAGCTTTGTAAACATGAACTAGAATTCTTTATACAACAGATAGGAATTAGCATTAGACTCAAAGAGAGGAAGCAACCAGTAAAAAGGTTGTGTCCACATATGGGTATTTCTAATACGAAGAGGAATTTTACAGCAGTTGTTTAAATACAATGATGCCAAAAGAAATTTCAAAAATAAATCACTGTGTGACTCCCTCCTCCAGGGCATTCAAAACATGAACAATATATTTACCGATTCATTTGGTGAGATGTGAGCATCTGCGGTACTGAACTCTGCAACTAATTCATCTGCTACCTCATTGTATGAGGTAGTTCCTTTCCTCTGAACCTTCTCACAAACCTTCATAGAAAAGTGTCGCAAACCCTTGCCATTCTTCTCCCCCTTTTTGTTTCGCTTCCTATAAAAACAGATATAATGAGCTATATGCACACAATTCTAAAACGATTAACACAAACAAGTGGTTCAGGTAATTTAAATTTAAACAGGACAACAGATATCCTGAACCACTAGCTTCATGAAAGCTTTGACAGGAAACATTGGGTTAGAATTATGTACGTTAAGTTGTATTTTGTTAGTTACTTGTTATTGTTTATTATATTGCATTTACATAGTTGTGTGAATAGTTTTATTCACTTCTGTCTGTTGTTCAGCAATTGAAAAAAATGGGTGCAGAATCTCTTTCAGGCTGAGGGCGAAATTCCATTTCGGGAAACTCTCGGGGGCCACATCCCAGTGGTGTTGGGGGGGGGGAGGTGAGGGCAAAAGTACCAGCATATTGTATATTAAAGCTTTTACTTCTAGTAACTAACCCTTAGGAGAGGCACTCTGATCTTTTAGAATAGGAGAAAAACACAGAAGAGCCAAAAAACTACCAAACTATTGGTGGTTGGGGGAAAGGAGCTGGGGCCAGAGGAAGGGACATGACCATCTGGCGAACCCAGTGGGGCAGACTGGGACCCCAGGAGGGCTGGATTTGGCCCCTGGGCCTGAGATTCTGCACCCCTGGCCAAAATAGTTAAATTTTTGATACGAGACCTAAATTAGACAGCTTTGGTTATCAGAAAGTCAACACAACTTTAACAAGAATAAAGATTTTGAGGCATGTATTCTCAAACATTTCTGTCAGTCTGTGGGAACCTAACTGAATTTTACTCACCCAGCAGACCAAGGTGAAGAATCTGCAGCCTGGTTCTGCGACACAAAATGTGTGTTGGGTGTATGTGGACTTCCTACCAAAATAGTATTGGGGGCTGAAGGTCTCTGAGGTGTACCAATAACCTACAATTAACACAAAACAGTCCTAATATGATAAAATATAACCCATATTATTCCAATTAATTATCTTAGCTTCCTTAATATATAACCAATTCAGTTTCTTATTTACATTAAAAAATTAGTAATACACAGTCATACTTTAAAATGTTTTATCCCCCACCCCAGTTTCACAAAATTTTAAAATGTTATCTGCAGTATTCCTGACATATTTTCCCTGAAACACTAAATCCCTTTCAAATGTTGTTTTATTCAAATTTGTGGAATTTTAACTGTGCTATAAGCTTGCTCATGGTTTCACAACCAACCTTAACTAGTGTCTCTCTTCTGCACTGCAAACTGCCATTTTACATGCATCCTCATGTTTCATATGCAGATTTCAAACAAATTGTGTAGCACAACCTTATGCACATTTAATCAGAAGTCCCACTGTCGTTAAATGGAGCTTACCCCAAGTAAGAATGCATAAGATTGCAGCTTAATGTGCTACCTAAAATCTCTAAGTTACATATCACCATGAATACCATATCGTCTACTAACATGAAGAACCAAATATAATCTATTGATTGGGGACTAATTCATACATTACCAAAGAAGCATGGGAATGCTTCCCTCGTAATCCACTTCCATAGTACTCTAGTTATGCCTGCATTGCCCTGATATGAGAAGCAATGACCTCATTTCGATGACCTCTGTGGTTACTTCTGAAGGTATCACCAGAGCAGCATGGAAATGGACCATGGGGAAACTATCACATCACATTTTTAGATGTTAAATTAAACCCCCCAAAAAGCAAACATGGGAATATCTACAAATGTTAACTCAAGTATTGAACAGTCTGAGATCTCATGCTGTTGTTACTTAAGTGTGTACTATGATTTCTTTGAATTCTAACTAAGATAAAATACTAAAGAGAATTTATCTACTCAAATTGCTTAAATGCAGATACACGCAAGATATGTGATCAGAGTTGTAATGAAACTTAAAGATGGGGCAGCAATTCACACAGTATACTCTAGTTACAACAAGGTAATTGTGTAGCAAGCAATTGTACAGTCATGTGAATTACACAATGACAGAAGCATTTATTTTGTATTATCTTGTTAAATGCCTACATACATTTATTTTACTATATGCAGATTATCTTGGTGCTGAAAACATTATTAGATGCAACAAATGCAATCAATTTGTAGAATTAGTAGGTTTTCTGACAGCCCTCTTACCACTTGTTGTGCAATGTTCACATTAGACTGTCCAAATGTTTTCGGCAGGAGCTGTTTTCCAAGTGTATTTACTGTGGAAGGGTGAACAGCTACTAATGAAACAACACCTAAAATACCCAAATAATTAAAAGTTAGAAAACGATAACAAATTACTGAAATGCAATGCACTTGGCATCCAATCCTACTACTGGAAAAACAGCAGAATTTAATCTAATTCTATAGTACAGTTCAAAGTTTAACATAGTTGAAAGTATTGTTAAGGTCAGTAGACATCCTTTTATTAAGTAAAAACCAAGATTAGGTATTTGAGATCAAGCTGTTAGAAATGCTTTGTTTCACCCTCTAAAGGCACAGAAGACAACATGTAAATAAAAGAACTATACCCAGCCACCATATACCACTCATATGGCTTAGATGCTGCAACCAAAGTTTATTCTGCAAAAATCTCACACAGTAAACACTGTGTAGTGGTTTGCATGTTAACAGCAATTCCTGGATTGCATCACCCAGGAATTGCCAATGTTTAGTAGGAGTGAGCATGCTACTTCCTGCATGCCCATCACTTCCATGTTCAATTAACAACCCAGGAACACCCCACTACTGAGTTGTTATTGTGATGTCCAAACCTGAAAACTCAGTAATTGGGGCTTATACTCCTCAGAGTTAACTCAACAAGCCATAGCTTTGGGTATTCCTGACTTGTTAACTGAAAGCGGAAGCGACAAGCACACGAGAGGCCTTGTTCACTACTGCTTGGCTCCAACAACCCATGATTTAAATAACCCATGCAAACTTGGCCATTGACTTAAATGACCAACACAAACATCTGCCTTTGTTCAAAAATTAACTCCTAGGTAAATCTTTGTCATCAGCTGAGAACTTTCACATCTAGCCATTTTTCTGTATTAGAACAGCTCTACAGTATCACAAATTTTCAATCTAATCCATGTTGGACATATTCAGTGCTAAATGTACATAGGGTTGTAGCCTTATTCTTGAAGTTATCAAGCAGATAGAAATTTTGGGTGGTTCATTTCTGTGTAAATACTGCCACCCTGTGGTACAAAACTTTACATAAAATATCAATTAAATTAAATTTTATAATGATAGGAAGTGAAAAAGTTACCTATTCTCTTTTCTAGATGCAGACGCATTGGGGGGGGGGGGGAGAAGTTTCTAATTATTTGCATGGATGGTTGAACAACTGAAATACACCAAAACCTTCTTCCTAACTTAAGTGGACTCTAGAATATGTAGACTGATAAGCATGCAGGAGCCATCTAAAGTGATGTGACAACTAAGATATGCAATATTCTCCACTAAATCAATTTGTTGTTCATAATTAAGAAGCATGGTATAAAGATTACATTTTATTTCAGCCATCAGGCCACATCATTTAACAAATAAAGCTTCATTGTATTCAATATATCTCCATCCCATGTTTTAATAAGAATTTAAGGCAAACCACTGCAATATTTGTTAAGAATATATTTGGGGCAAATATACTTATTTCTCTTTTTTCTCTCCTTAATGAGCAGAACAATTCCACTGGCATCAAGTCTCAGGATCACACAGAGGCTTCTATAAAACCATTTTCTCAGAATTTAGTTGTAACAGCAAATCTCTCCCAAAGTACAACTTAAAGGGAAGCCATTTGCACAGATGCACTAGGACGAAGGGGTATACGCAGCTTCTCAGGGGACATGTTGCATTTTCTTTAGCGGTACACTAGAATACTGAATATCATAAACCTTGTCCAGTCTCAGATACTGCTTGCTAGTTGCTCATTGCAATTTTCAAATTCCTTTGCTAATCAAAATCACTATCTTATTATTTCAACTAACAAAGCTTACTTCACTTGCAGATGCTACAGTGCTGACAATGGTCTCTCCACACATGATACCTGCATGTCCAAAGTGTTGGAAAATCTAATTTTCCCCAGTGCTACTGATATTTCCCAACACTCCTGGATCACAGCTATAGGAGTGCACCAGACATAAGAGAGGGAAGAGGAAACTTCCCTTCTGCTGCAGGAGCAGCAGCAAGCAAAGAAAGCCGGCAGGCACATGGCAGGGTTAGAGGGACGAGGTCTAAAGCAGGGTGTACAGAAGGGGTTGGGGGTAAGATAATATTCTATCACAGTCTCAATGGCATTATCTAGGGTGTGGTGGGGTCTAATTTAGGTTGTACTTGGGTTTAGAATAAATTAAGCTCTTTTTTTGAGGCTTGGAGAAAATCATTCAACTGCAAGCCTAATCAGGGGCTCCATCTAGAATGTTACAAGTCTGATGTACAGAATATTGTTCCATAAGAATATCTATAAATGCATTTTTGGGAAATGACTATTGCAGTACATGTACTTATAATGGGCATAATTCAGGGGGGAAAGTTAAATAGGCTTTAGTCCAATTTATTCAAATGAAAGACTTAAGGTACACGCTAAATTCTCTCAGTGAAATCAATACTTACAAGTTGTATACTCATGGATAAAAATATCACAACACTCTATTCATTTTGCTGAACATAAAATTTGGCTTCCTCTTCATAACAAACTCCACTACATAGATAGCATTATATAAATAGCATATATTTACTTTGAAAATTTGTATACTGCCTTTCATCCAAACAGTGTTTCAAAATGGTTTATAATGCTCTATCAATAGATCAAACCAGCAATAAAATAATGTAAGAACAATCTAAAAGACAAGCACAGAACAACAAAAGTCAGTAGAAGAGAACAGTGCAAGGTACGATCACAGAAAATTGTGTTGGATGAATTCTGTTCCACTCTGTGACCAGAATAGTGGGGTGCCTAAAGATTCAATGTCATCTTTCCTGTTTTTCGTATCTATATGAAATCTCTAGGTAATGTTACCAGTATGCTGATGACATGCACCTCTACCTCTTTTTCACCTAAAAAATCAGAGCAATTGTGCATGCCCGGAATTAGGGGTTGGACGCTCTTTTGAAATTGATGACGGAAATTAGCTGAAACTTAATCTGGATTAAATGGAAGGTATTTTGGATTGGGAAACCAACTGTTTTGGATGATGGCGTCAAGTGAATTTTGGATGGGATTACACTCCTCTTGAAAGATCATGTGCACAACTGGGGGGGTTCTCTTGGGCTCGCCATTATCTGGTAAAGCCTAGATGAAATGCCAGCTGCACCCCTATTTGGAATTGTTGGATCTAGTCACAGTAACACGCTCCCTAGTTATCTCTAAACTGGATTACAGTAATGTGCTTTACGATGGGGTGTTTTTGAGGTCAACTTGGAAACTCAAACTATCACAAAATGCATAATCAGTATGCTAATGGGAGCCAGAATACATACATATGTGACACCTCTTTTGTACTAGTTACACTGGTTATCAATTCATTTGCAGGCTTATTTCAGAGTTCTAGTAAGTATATTTTATATTTAAAGCCTTTAAAGTTGTATTTTATGGTTTTAATTGTTGCGAACCTCCCAGAGAGCTTTGGTTATTGGGCAGTATAGAAATGTAATAAAGAAATAATA
This sequence comes from Elgaria multicarinata webbii, assembly GCF_023053635.1. Classification (NCBI taxonomy): domain Eukaryota; kingdom Metazoa; phylum Chordata; class Lepidosauria; order Squamata; family Anguidae; genus Elgaria; species Elgaria multicarinata. The sequence goes on along the minus strand of NC_086175.1, from coordinate 40,360,861 downwards.
TCTGGGACCAAGTTACCTAAAGGTCAGTCTTCACCCACACAATCCTGCTTGTATACCTAGGTCATATGCCCGCTGTTTAGAACAGCTAGTTTGGTAAGTACAAAGAGCAGGGCTTTCACAGTGGTAGCCCCTCAATTATGGGACTCCATTTCTGCTGTTTTGTGCCTTAGACCTTCAAAGCTGGCCTTTGAGACAGTCTCTCTCTCTCTCTCTCTCTCTCTCTCTCTCTCTCTCTCTCTCACACACACACACACACACACACACACACACACACACACACACGAGAGATCTAATCCTGGAAAAGAAGCAAAGAGTACATCGAAGTCTAGAGTCAAATTTCTAAAAAAAAATCCTAACACATATGGATGAAGTTTACTTAAATCCAGTTGTAAATATCAGGACTGGTGTCAGCACATACATCCTTGAGCAGCTGCTACAACCCACTGCTGATAACTGTTCTGCTTAATTTGCTCCCTCACCCTGCTCCCTAGAACTCTGAGCAGCACCAGGCAGCTGGATCAAGTCACCCTTCTAATTTTTCCACAGGGTACCCAATCTATCATCACTCCGGAGATGTTGTGGAAAATTAAGAGTGGCTGCCTTCCACTGCTTAGATCACCATTACAACAGCTTGGTAAGCCCAACAGGACCCACTGAGAGGAGGAAGCCCATGAGAGGACACTTTGCTCAGGGCCTCCTCAGACCTGAAGACATCCCTGGTAAAGATACAGAGGTCTACTTCATTAAACACAAAGGCCAATGACAACAAAAGTTCTTACCTTTTCCTGGACTAAGATTTTGGTCTATAAAAACCTTTAACTCTCCATTAGCTTCAATTAGGCCAGCCTGTGAGAGAAGACACATTTTTATTATGGTAAAAATTACTTTATAGCTAAATTGCAATCCTCAATCAAGTTTTAATGTAGGAAGGTCATTATGATACATGGCTCTACAAAAGAGGTGCACAACCTTTTCAGCCCTGAGGGATGCATATATATGCACACACTCACATTGGGTATGGAGAGGCTCAAGGTTGCTGGGGCAGGAGGGAGGCTGTTACAAGGTCGCTTAGAAAGACGGAGGCTAAAGCCTCCCCGGCCCCCACCCCAGGGGAACCTCTATCAGAAGCGCAGCTTCCTCACTGCCATTAACACATGGAAACAGCAATCTGGGCTGCTTCAGGGATGCTGGGAGTTGGCCAAACCTCCTCCCCCTCCAGTGATCCTAACTGAGGAAGGAGGAAGGGGAAATTCAGCAGCAGCAATGGGATTATGGGAGCCACATGGCAGGCCTTAGAGGCCACATGCCCCCATGGGTTGTATACCTCAGCTCTAAAACTTAGCAATGTCCCATGCATTTAAATAATTCTCTCTGCTTAAGCAAATTGTCCTTTTGCCATTGCTTACAGGAAGCAATCACTTTACCCACCTCCATCATGTATGCACACATTCATGCTGGTTCATACAGTTCCCAACTTGGAATTGTACATACATGCATACAATTCAATGGTCCCTTAGCCTAGGCCACACCTTGCACTCCCAGTGCTCCAACACATGTATAGAATTTTCAACTGGCAATTATGTGACCCAAACCTTATTAAGAACAAAAGATGCAATATTCCCATCCATTTTCTCCCAATTCAAGGAGCTATACAGACCACTGATACAGTGTTGTCAAAGCCTTCTACCAGCTCCTTACCTCAAAGGTCTTATAAGTTTTCCTTTCAACTGATTCTTTCTGTGCACAGAATGAATGTCACATATGACTGAAGTGTTTTAGCCACAACTGGACTTGCTTAAAGTTTTATCTCCCAATTTAGGGAGGCAAAAAGATTAGACGCTCATCTCGGCTGCACTCCATGATTAGTATAGTTGTCACAAGTTCTCGTGACTGGTAAAGTTATCATAAGACCTCACAGGCATTCAGCCTGGAGGTCAGACCTGGGTTTCACTGCCATAACCAGAGAATTTCACAGCAGGTGCCCTGGAAATCTGCAGTGCACACAGTTGTTTACTAGCTCTTCTACAGGCCCAGCCAGAAAGCTCACCAACTCCACACATTTGAGTAATACAAGAGCAAGGCAACTGGGGAAGCATCTATAAGTCAGGAGTGCTGTGAACTCACAGGGTTGAATCTTAAAGAAGATGTTAAGACAAATATCAGACATAAGTAGATTATTTAAAAAAGAAACTAGCGGCCTATCTTTTAAAACTCTACATACAGTATACTCTGAATGTGTTTAAACTGGAGTACAAATTTAAGGTAATATAAATTGGAAAAAAAATCTATTTATTGCTTGCATTTTAATTTTTTTTAGCCAATCTGTATCCAGAGCCCAACAGCCATGAATTGGTCTCCCTGTAATTCAAGGGGGTTCCTTGATGAAACAATTTTTAGAGTCCTTTAAATTAGCATGGAGATTAAAAGTTCTTCAGCATTCTTGGTGCTGCATTCTGGATCAACTGCTGTTTCTCGAGTTTTCAAAAATATCCACGTGTAATGCGTATTGCAATAATCCAATCTAGATGTAATTAAGGCATGTGTCACCACAGCAGGTCTGACATTGCCATATCACAGTTGGGACATCAGACTAAGGTGGACAACGACACTCCAGCTTACAACCACCATCCGAGTACTACCCCATTCAAAACAGGATGAATTCCTATTCTAGAATCCATCTGTCTCCACACTAGGAACACCTCAGTCTCATCTAAAATGTCTCAATTTATTTGCCCTGATCCACCCCAATGCTGCTTTTTAGACACAGACTCAGATCCACTGCTTCCCCGGTGGTAGATGAAAAGCAGAAACAGAGCTGCATGTAACCCACATGTTGGTGGTAACACTCCCCAATCTCAGATGATCTCTTCCAGTAAATCAAGCTGGCTCTCAAGGTGACCAGCAGCAATAAACTACAAATACACTAAATGCAAAGTAAAAGTGAAACAAAAACAAGACCGGTCAAATACAATAAATACAACAAGTTAACCCCATAGCAACATATTTACAAAGGCCATAACAAGTCAGCTTATAGGCCAAAGGCTTGCGTGAATAAAACTATATCTGCTCTTGGTAGAAGACCAGCAGAAATGGAGCTAGATGAGCTTCCTTGGTAAAGATCCTGGGATCAGCTACTGAAAGGTCCTCTTTTGAGTTCCCACCGTATGTGCTATAGATGTCCATGGGACAGAAAGAAGATCTTAAATTTGATGCAGACTCATAAGGGAAAATACCATCTTTCAGATAATCAGGTCCCAAGTCATATAGGGTTTTTCAGGAAATAACAAACACTTTGAATTGTGCCAAGAAAAAGACTAATGGACTAGGAACCAGTGAAGGTGTTGTGACATGGGAGTCACATGATCCCTATAACAGGCCCCTGTCAGTAATCTGGTTGCAACATTCTGAACCAGAAGTTCCCTAACATACTTCAAAGGCAGCCCCACATGGAGTGCATTGCAATAATTCACATGAGATGTAACTAAGGTGTGTCACTGTAGACAGATCCGACATTTCAAGGAAGAAACACAATTGGTGCACTAATCTTAGATGTGCAAAAGTGTTCTTGGTAACTCCTAAAACCTGGACACGCAGGTATAGGACTAAATCTTGAGAGTATACACAAACTGCTCACCTGAGTCTTCAAGGGGAGGACAGCCCCATCCAAGACAGGTTGAATCTCTATTTCCTAATCTGCCTTTCAATTGACCAAGGCAGGATCTACACTACTGCTTTAAAGCGCTTTATAACAGTTTTGACAACTGTTGGGGCCCAGGACACACTCCATATACAGTTGTCAAAACTGTTATAAAGCTCTTTAAAGCAGTAGTGTAGATCTCGACAGGAGCACCACTGTCTTGTTTTGTTTAAACTTCAATTTATTCACCCTCATCTAGTCCATTCCTGACACTAATACAGAACTTGAACAACTTAGGTGGAAAGGAGTGACCCTGAATCCAAAAGCCTTGGACAACCTCTCCCAGCAGTTTCGTGTAAATAATGAAGAGCATGGGGGACAAGATAATAAAGAGCATGCGGGACAAGAAAAAATCTTGAGGGACACCACTGACCAAGGTCTTGAAAAGAAGTCCCCCAGCACCACCTGCTGAACTTCCCCCTCCAAGGAGTTCTGGAGCTCCATTGGGCTTTTCTTGTCCCTCAACTGCCATTCACATGCTAAAACACCTTATAGGCTCGATGACCTTATAGGCCCCTTCCAACTCCACTATTCTAAGATTCTATGAATATTGGAAATTAGCTAAAATTGTCCAATACAGTGCAGCATGAAGCTACATTATAAATGTTATGACACATAATGAACCTAATAGCTTAAGTAACTTTAGGGAAATTGTGTATGTAAATATTTTTTAAAAGACGTCTGAACTTCCCTCTTCTCATATAAGAAAAAGTACCCTCTCCAATCATACCATAACCTACAGATGGGGTACCACTTTTTCTAACAGAGGCAGAAACTGCAAGGAGCACATGGGCACTTGTACTCATGTGTTTCATACCCCCTCTTTACAATCAAATGTCACTGAATAGGGCAAGGCTAGGGTGCAAAATCTGTAAACACAGGAGGGGGTGAGCTATGTCCCTAGAAGTCATCCGGCTCACCCGACAAAGGAAGTTGCCCCACCCTACTCTAAATTGGTGACACCTTCCTTTAAGAGATGCAAACTAACTAGAATTTTACAAAATTACCTTAAAGTATTTTTAGAAGAATGGTGAATTGGCATGAATATTTTTCATCCGTTGAAACAAAGAATAAGAAAGTAGGGCTAAATTCGAGGATCAACTGCATTATCTCAAATGAACCTACCAACATATGCTGATGAATTTCCTCAAACGAGTGCAATAAACTACTATAATGCTACTTATTTAGCCATCATTCTATAGAAAGAGATTTTTAAATCTGAGGTGCTTTAGCATGCAACACTGTAGACAGAGTATCTTCTTAAGTATTAAACATCTGAAATAATGGCATCTGTAGCTATAAAAATGAGTTCCAATAGAGTCTGTGCTATAATCTACTACTACTACTATTATTATTATTATTATTATTATTATTAATTTATATAGCACCATCAATGTACATGGTGCTGTACAGAGTAAAACAGTAAATAGCAAGACTCTGCCGCATAGGCTATAGAAGACAATTAACTGAAAGGGTGCGCAACAATATTTTAAATCGTAAGGAATATTTGCCCTCATTTTATTAGAAAAAAATCCACATTCTTCAAAAGAATTCAAACAAAATAAAAACATTTAAAACCTAAAACCCCCCAGAAAAGAACAGCAGCAACAAATATCATAATAGTCAGGCCCAAGATGGATGGGGTGAAGGAGGACAGGGCAGAAGCAGGAAAGAAAAATTGTAACTAGTCAGCCTCTACAAAACGTCTCCCAGAAAAGCTATGTCTTAATCAAATGTGAAGACACACTTGAAGTTGGAGCCAAGTGGGCTTTTGTGGGAAGGGTATTCCACAACCTATCTGCCTTACTGTCACTAGCTGCCCAATGAAAGAGCTTTATAATTAAACATTAACAGAATTGCACATACCTCTGGAGAGTGAGGAGAAACAGACTGAATTGCCCGATATGTATATACACATGTGTGTGCGCGCGCGCACACACACACAAAACCCCTTTCACAGCTTTCTGCTAAAATTGTTCTATGGATGTTTTAATTCTAACCTTTCTTGAAATCATGCTCTCATTACATCATGTGTAGGAAAAGTTAATATGGTTTGTTTCCTGTAATTCAGAAAGCAACTTCAAGATTCAGTGCTAAGCAAACTGTGTTGGATATTAATTTCAGTGCAATAAAAGAGATTACATCCAAATAAGTGGTTAAGAACAAGAAACCAGTAGATTCCCTTCAGAAGTCACATATACCAGTTGGATATGAAAGCTAATACTCTACATTTTTTTCAACAATGCACTAATAAATAAATAAATGACTTATTTATCTTTACCGAATTCCATCTTTCATCTGTTTTCCAATAGCAAGGAAGAAATGCTCATTGCCCTGCTTTGCTTGGAACTTTGCTTTGTTTTGCGAAACAAAACAATACTGAAAATAACCAAACTACACTGCTTATTAATCTTACATACCTGGTTGTAAGTTCAATTACACTACCTGCCATAGAGCAAATGTCAAAACAAAGTACAGAAAGAAATCAACAGGGTTCGCACGTCACAATATAAGGCACAATGATTTATTTTTCTGAATAAGCCATTATGATTTGTCATGTCATCTGCGAGTGGTTTTCCCCAACCACAGCGGCTTATTTAATCAAATTAAGCCCTCTTGATAAGCCACGGTCTGCAGTGAGGTTTATTTAAACCATCACGGTTTATCATGTCATCTGGCACTCCACCATGGCTTAAAGAGTTATTTACAGATCGCCTAGAGTCGCTTGGCAAGAACTGTCAAAACTGCTGCCTCTGCTTTGTTCCAAATGGCAGATGTTTCCGAGATCTGCCTAACAACAGACTGCACTTTCTGAGGATCTCCGCCCTCACCCCTCCCTAGGCGGTGCACTCAGCAAACTTTCAAAGTGCCAAATTGTTTCCAATGGAGAGTAATATAATCATGCATGGTTTTAAATCTATCTCAGGTACCTCCCTACTAGAGGAAGTTGTGTATGAAGTTTTGTCCTGATCCTACAAACTTCCAAGGGTTTGGCTCTCTTTACCTCAAGGTCGAATTCTCCTTTAATAAAACTGCCGATTTTTTTCCTGTCAATAGTGCACAGGCTTTCCTGTTCCTGGCCATAATGAGCTTTTGCCCTAGTCCTACATTATCTTTAGTTCATCTTTTCTTCATGAAAATCACCCATGATTTCTTCAAGTTCCTTCTCAATCCACTGACACACATAACACTGGCAAATAGTGGGTAAATTAACCAATGGTTTGCTGGGTTGCATGCTATGTACAAGTCACTTTGGTTTTACATAAACAACCTATGACTGACTCAATCATAGGTTGCTGCATGATGTGTGAACTTGGACATTTTGGGTTCTTTGTGGATTAAACAACTCAAAGTTAACCTACAATTCGTTGTTAGGTTAATTAACCCACAATTTCCCATTGTGATATGCAAAGGGGCACAGGGTCTACTTTGACCCACTTCCTTCACTCTTTCTTGGCCAACTTTACTAACATTCCTATCTCCTTCCCTACCTCCAAGGCACACATTAATGGTTAGGAAGATTCTTCAGATGCCCACCCTACCCCCATTAGTCATAGCAGTAGGAATCCAAAGGCTCTAGGGCTTGGATACTAATAATAGGATTTTCAGTCCTTTTTCTTTGAGCTGCAGACCTCTGCTACACATGGCCTGCTTTTGAAGTGCCTTCAGTTTCAAAGGGATTTGCCATGTGGCATAGGATGTTCAAGAAACACAAGCCCAAAGACTCCTTTTGTGCATTGAATTAACTGAGCAGTTCTTTGGAATCTAGCCACATAAAATGTAGACGTATAAAAGCAAATGTCCACACACTATGCAAGTCATCATTTTCTCAGAGGACATGAAATCTCTCCTTACAAGGTTAACATATTACTAAATCACTTAAATAAGTGTAATGATAAATTTAAATATAGCATATCAAGCATCTAAGGTGTTATTGATATTTCTTTCCAATTTCATAATAATTTTCTGAAGACAATTTTGCTTCCTTTCCTCAAGAGGAGAAAACCTGATTTTATTTTTGCTATTCAAAATGGCAGTTCTAAAATGAAAGATTATGTTGTTTAGCAGGCAGCAATACATTTTCAAAACAGGGAATCACGTCTGTAAATATAAATTGCTAAAAAACCCACATCTATTTTTATAAAGACATGTAATGTTCTAAGGCCCTAAATAAGGTGGGTTAGACATCAATTTAATATAAAAAGGTTATTAAGTCTACACTTACCTCTTAAAACTGAATCATGACAGTCTATCAAACAGACTGAGTTAAAGGTTACTTTTGTATATAAGAGAACCATGGAGAAAAATACAACTTCTGACATTAAGTCATATACTGAATTTATTTTTAGGGGGGCCTAGAGGGCCCAGGGACAAGTAGCCAAGAAATGCCACCCTGTATCTCTCATTAGGATTATCCACAGAGCCCATATGGGTGATCTTGGCTTCTTATTTTATTACCTCCCCATCTGCAGTATGTTCAGTTCTGAACATGAGTATTTATGACTAACAGACAGCATGGACATTTACTTCCATCTCATGGAGAAACACCATTTTGCTTAGGAACTACCAGCCACTGTTTAGGGAAAGTTGTGGACATGTGCAGACAGTCCTATGCATGTTTGTATACCTTATTCAGTGGAACTTACTATCAAATAAGCATGCAGAAAATTGCAGCTTAAGCCTTCAAGTTAACTTGCTCAGTATACCTTGCATGTACATGGAGACCAAGACAATGGTCTCTCACTTGTCTCCTTTACAACACAAACAGGCTGTGGGATCCTAACAGCTTTGGATCATGTTCCTAAGTTAGAAAGGCTCTATTTAATTGCAAACCAGTGTGTTTTGTTATAGTAACAAGTCACCGTAAAGTGCTTATTCAGGAATAAATTTCAAAGTCAGAAATTTGACTTAAAACTACGATTAATTTAAGTTGCCTGATTTAGATCAATCCACCCTGGACCTAAATCAGGCCTTCATAATGTGACCCAATCTAAACACAGCCCACAGCACAGTTTGCGCTGTCAGATTCCAATGTATGATTGAAGGGGCCTGTTTGGCTTGGTGGGCAACAAATTGTGAAAGCATGTTTTATAACAATGAGATTACCCATACTGATTAATCTTCTGCTTGTATGGAAACTTAAACACTGATTAAATTCAATGGATTTTCTAGTTCTTAAAACAATTTTAAGAATTGGGGAGGAGTAAAGATTCAAGCAACTGGGTTTTACAGTTCTACTGTACAGTTTTACTATACTTTCAGTGTTGAAGGTGTGATTCTGCTAGAACAAGTTTAGGTTAATACATGTACCTATTATTTAAAAGTAATTCAATAAAAGCAGTGTACTAACTAAAGCAGTAAGAATTCACTATTTTATACTTAGAGAACACTTAAAAGTTTCTTTCACTACCTATGGCACAAATGTGTGAAACACAGTCTGTCAAACAAAATAATGTGATGGACAAATGTCTTATCACAGGTTTTTAAACCTATCACTTTTGGTGATGTAACAATTTCCCTTAAATTGCTTATGTAAAAACAGATCAAAACAAATTTAAGTTGTCAGCAGACCTATCCTATGGGTCAGAATTTCTTGCTCAGCTTTTGGGAACATTATTCTTTTCAGTTCACAAGTGAAATGGTAGGCAAAATATTTACTACACCTTCATTGACAGGGCTTCTGGTTGACAAGGTGCCAACTGGCCTTTCCTAGTTTAGAATAATATGTAACTAAAAGTTAGAGCCGAGTATTGTGACCTGTGGCATTCTGTTGCCGCTTTATTCCAACCCAGTAGAACAGCTTACGTTCATGGTGATATGCAAGATAATACCACCATTAGCAAATAAAGCATAACAGTGCTGCACAAAGCTGCTGCACTACTTGTTATTAAAAGAGATGACTCCTCATGTATATGATATACTAAAGTATTTTAGCCTTGTTACCATAAATACTTTGAATATGGTAGTAGTACTATAGTTATGCCTTACTAGTTATGTAGAACAGGATGGAACCACTTGAATCACCTCATGCAAGATGCCATCACAGCTACCTCTGCATATGCTTACTGCTGTTTAAGGGGAGCTACTAAAATATATAGGATCAATGTAAACTCATTAATATAGTGCTAGCATGTTTCCCTATAGTCATTGCTTATAGATATACTTACATCTTTTGCCATGTTACCAAATCCAAGAAATCAATTCTTTATTTGCTTGATCACCACAGGAGGAACAGAAACAGTAGAACTATATTCTAAAAAAGAAAAATTAAGGAAACCAAATTAGCATAGTGAAACACATTTCAAACTGAGATGTTAGCAATCAGACATTTCTTCTCTTTCAGCCACAGGATTGCTAAGATCATGATCAGTCATCAAGATCAAACTTAAAACTTTCATAAAGCCTTGCAACAGCTCTCCCCTCCAGTATAGAGGACCTCAGGCTTCAATGCATTTGGCTCTTTTCTTCTGAGAAGATATAGCAAGATGGCCTGAATTGAGATAGTACAAGATTTGGGGGGAGGGGGGAATAGACCCTGTCCAGCTCTTTATTGATACATTGTAAGCCGCTCCGAGAGCCTTTTGGCTGAGGTGCGGGATAAAAATACTCTAAATAAATAAATAAATAAATAATTATGCCTCAAACACAAATAAACACACAGTTCACTCTGAGGCATGCAAGGGGCTGTGCCTGACCCATTAACTACAATATAGTTGCTAGGCCTCAGGGGCCCAACCCCCTAACATGCTCCTTCCCAATCCTAAACAAAACGCACACTGCTTCTCTCGTGCAAACATGCAAGCAGGCCCTGGCCAATTTATATGCTGCTTCCACGGGGAAAGGGGAGGAAAGCTGGTCCTGAGAGCCCCTGTGAAAACCAGGCAAGCAGCATCTGTGCCTCAGAGAACAACTCCCGCCAGCCCCCGCCTCCTCCACCTTCCCGCCCCCTCTCCAGGGCCTCAGAAGCCCGACCAGAGCCCTGGAAGTCTAGCCCAGCAACATAACTGACGCTTGAGAAAGAGACGTGGGCCACCCATGCACCAATCTCACCCTCATTCGTATACCAGCCAACCGGGAGAGGGGGAGGCGAGGTAGAAGAAAGAGAGAAGGGAAAGGAGGAAGAGGATCTCTTCCTCACATTAAACCGTCCCGCCTAAACGCTTCCTACACCAGCAGCAGCGCCGCCGCCGCCGCCTCTTCCTCTCCCACCTGTCCTCCTCGTCGCTGTCCGCCGTCGCCCCCTCCCATGCCAAAGGCGACTACAGTACCTGAAGAACTAGAGGAGGAGGAGGAGGAGGAGAAAGAGAGAGCAAACTCCATCCCCCACAACACACTCCCGAGCAATCCCCCACCCACAGCGCCGCTCTTGCACGGAAAGAGAGATGCCAACTGCACATGTGCAATGCACGGCCCTCCTCAAAAACCCCTCGGGGGTGGGGAGAAGGAGCAGAGAAGCAACACCATCACTTCTCTGCTCACCTCGCCGACCCCCCACCCCACCCCACAACAAGGCAAAGTAGCTGTCTGCTGTGGGGCGGACAGAGAGAGAGACCAGTCATAAGAAAAGATATCTACCCACTAACAATTACAAAGCGGAAAATTTTGTTTTTCTTTAAACCTCTTTTTACCCCCTTACAAGCCTCGTTCTTCTCATCCCTTTTGGGCAGATTCATGGAAGTGTGAGACTTCCCTGAACCAATAAAGGGACCAGAGACCTCCACTCTATTTATGCCTTTTTCCACCCCCCACATCCCGTCTTTTTCAACTGTCTCTGCAACATTTACGGCTGCAGTCGAATGCACACTTACTTGGAAGCAAGCTTTATTGAATTGTGTGACTTTTGCATGCGTACTGCCAAATATGTATGCAAAGGAAAAGGATCGGTCTGCAGGACAGCAACCCTAAACGAGTTTCCTTGGGAGTAATTAATTGGTCTTACTTCGATCGTACTTGTCTTGGATCGAGGCACCAAGCCGCAATCCGATGCACGTTTACTTGGAAGTCAGCCCCCTTGAAGTGAGGGATACTTACTTTCGGGTAAGCACGCATGGGATCCGGTTGCAGACCACCTCTCTGTTGGCTGCTCTCAAAAGCGCCATCATTCCCTGCGCCTGCCAAAGATAACCCAGTCAAGTCGCGCTCTAGCCCTTCCTGTCTCGCTTCGCGGTCCCCCTGCCTCTGTAGAGGCGGGCAAGCTGGTTGCCGGTCCACCTCACCGACCCGTAGGTTGCCCCTCACACCTGTTCACGCTTCCTCCACAGAAGGCGGATGGGGAGGGACGGGGTCCGGGGAGCGCCGCTGCCTCCGCTCCCCCTCCCACTGCGATCCCGCAATTATTGGCTTTTTGGCGGTTGGCAGGAAGAAGAGAGGAAAAAATATTGAAACTTACACTTTCGTGCGTCCCTCCGGCGTGACGCTGCGCGCTGACGTCACGGAGTGTAACGTGCCCCACATAGACACACGCGGGGAGATTAGCGCTCCCTCCCCCATCCCTTCACCACCATACGTTTTGCTCAGCCAGCCTACCAGGATGCCGTAGGGAAAGGCGCGCGCATGCGCAAAGTTTTCGCGCCTTCGGGATTCCACCACGCCTTCCTCCTCCCGGGTACAGATCGCGCGGGAAGGTAGAGCGCGAGACCGGCTGTTGTCGGCTTTGAAGTCGGCCGGCTGGCCTTTGCCGTGTTGCAAGTCTAGTGACCTCGCGAGACTGAAACGTCTGTAGGAGAAGGGCTGCCTTTTTTTGTGCCATCATCACCGTTTTCCGCCACTCTCGTGGGACGGGACATGTATAATCAGTGACATGGTAGTTTTGGATTGAAAGTTTTCCATAAAACGACACTGCTTTTGCTCAGCCCCTTTGTATTGCATTGTTAAAAGAACAACCACATTACTCCATTGCAAAGCAAGCCTATCGGGGCATCCTGCCGTTTAGGATACTCTTAAGTCCAAAAAAGTATGCATAGAAGTGTGCTTAAGGCAAACAAGACGGCGTTGTTTGTGAAGTGCACAACTTCCTGCATGGCCTTTTTTGGCTCTTCTAAACATGCATAGGATCGCGCCCTTGACCTGTTTTATTACGTAAAAGCTAATTATTTATGGAGAACTGATAGAAATGCTACAGGTAATGCTTTTTCTTCCAAGAATTATTAAGCAGAGACATGAAGTGGACATTGAAGGTTACAAATTCACTTCGCTTTTGGAGTGGAGTAGGAGGGGGAGAGGAAAGTAATATTTTAGAGGAAGAAATGAATATAAATTGAATAAATTGTACACTGAAAGCAAAAGAATTTATACATGAGTGAATTAACAGACGTAAACAAGATTGAGTCACTCAAGTACTCAGATGTAGGTGAGTTCAGGCACACCTCAAACCCAAGTTTAACTTGCGTAACAATACATGGTCTGTGATTTCTCTTGAGCTATAGTATGTCTGTGGGGGTGGGGTACATTGTTCCAGCCACTGTCGTTTTTGCCTGGGGCTTAGGAGATCAGGATTCTAGTCCCCCCTTTAATCCAGGCACTGATTGAGCCTAACCTGCATCACAAGGCTGCTGTGAGGATGAAATGGAAAGGAGGGGGATAGTGTAAGCCACCTTGGGTTCCTTGGAGGAAAAACGGTGGGATACAAATGTCATAATAAGTTAGTCCTAGAGTAGATCCATTGAAATGAATGGGATTTAAATTAAGACTAACATTGGGTTACGACCATAATTACCTCATCTGCTTACTTGCACAACAAACCTCAACACATTTCTTTAGAATAAAACATTGGCATAATTTAGTTCTTAACAGAACTGTAAAAGTAGGAGGCTTACGGTGCTTCTTTCATACAAAGCTTTTATTATGCAATCACACTGCCTCATTCACAGAATTTTACCCTGGTGGGGGGCATTCTATGTGTTGAGGCCTTACTTGGATCCCTCTGTCTGGAAGCATCCTTAATCAAATTTAGATGCATTGACAGAGTATCATGAGCATTCCACACTTTTAACACAAACAGAAAGAAGGTACTTCTCTTGCACTATTTGAACTTGATGTAGTTGAGAATGTAAAACACCTTTAAAAGAATTAAATCCCCAAAAATGAATTCAGGAAAGCGGATATGCAATATACGAAAGCAATATTTAAGGAAATATTGATTCTTAGACGACCATCCTACATATAGGTATCTGGAAGTAAATATCACTGAATTCAGTGGCTTACTTTTGAGAAGACCTGTATGCTATCGCACTGTTAAAAAGTAAACTGGAGAAAAGTCACTGAGGCAACATTCCTATGCTACTAACAAGAATTTAAAAAACTGTCCAGAAAGCAAAAAGATAAACAGTACAGATTTATATTCTGCCTGTTGCTATTCAAACGTAACAAAATTTCTGTAATAAAAAAGTTGCCTAGTACTTAATAGAACAATCTGAAATTAATTTCAGCTATAGGGTATTTACTTTTTAATAGTGAAGTTCTACATTTGCAGATTGAGACAAAGCTTGCTTAAGACTACCAGTTTTTCAAACTTACATGCCAAATTGAGAAACCTGAAGTAATGAATGCACTAATTTCAAAATGTGTAATGTTGCATTATAATATCTTGGCCACCAAGAAGTTTAAAGAAATACAATTTCAATATTATACTTGAAAAATTAAAACGTAGTAGCTGAACATTTATTACAAGTCCATCTTTATAAGAATGGGCATTCAAACATTCAATCTGACTAAATTCTGAGTTATGAAACTTCAAAACACTCAAGTTCCTTCTTGCTACATTTAAATGTTCATCTAGAGAAGCAACACAAACCTAAGGAATCCTCCAAAAATAGTTTTAATTTAGTTTTAATTTCTGTGGTGTTTTTGTTTTCAACAATTAATATGATCAATACATGAAATTCTTGATATTCATACTGAGAAGTCAATTCTGATCAAGTATTTGTCAATCAAATATGACAAGGACCAAAGTTACAAACAATTACATTACTTAAAAAGCATCAATTAAAGGAAATTATACTCTAGCAGTACAATTCTATATGTGCCTACCCAGAATTAAGTCCCACTGAGTCCAGTGGGGCTTACTTCTAGGTAACTGCAGGAATGCAGCCTTAGAAATACTAATTTTCAGTCCTTTGATCAATGTGTGTGTGAGAAATCCACCTTATATGTGAATGGAAAAACTAACGTTTCTATAGCATTGAAAGTTCTTCTTTTGGGGTGGGATACTAATTTGTTTAGGATACGTAGGACAGATTTCTTTAACAGTACCATGGGCACTATAAATGTTAATTAAGCTTGCTGCACTGACTGAAAATAATACTCAAAAAGGCACATCAGTCAATTATTGGATTTGTAGGCTGCTTTTAAAAAATCATGTTTTAATACTTAAAAAAATAATATGTGAAATATGTTGCATTTTGTTTCAAAAACTGAAGTCAGTGTAAGGCTTCTAACTAAGCTGAGGAACATATAGCTACTTTTGTTTGCTTCATAAGAAATGTAATGAATATAAAGATGTTTTCTTCATGGAAGCTTTTGTAAAGTATCTTCAGCAACTTAATCTTTTTTCGGGCCTTGTTACATATTTCATAATCGCAGCTCTCCAGAGTGCTGGTGCAAGCAATAGGCTTAAAGTAGTCACACTCAGTATAAGGAGGTAGACCTAGAAATTGGCAAGGAAAATGTTATTTCAATTTAAGAATAAGGAACACATTGAAGTATTGAAGGTAATAAACTTAAGATAACTGATATAGCTAAAAATACATATGGTGGACAATCCGTTCATGAGCAATACTGTGATCCAGAGGGGCTGTTGTTAATTTAGATATTTAGGGTGCTTCTAGATGGATGACTTCTAGTGCTACCAATTAAAAGATAATTGTGCAACTATTCCTTTTCCCCCTTAACAGATATTCTGCCTTGAGAAAAAAAAAGATGTAAGAAATGGTGGAAACGCATGGGAGGGTCATTAGCGGAAGATAATGAGGCAGGGTGATGGCACAATAAAAGCCTTGTCTGGAAGTACCTCTAGTTGCCAGTAATAATTTTTAATATGTATATTTGGTTGATGCACTGTACTCACTTTATTGTATTCTTGTTTTGATATTAAAACGTATGAAATTGCCTTATATTTAGAGCATTCCTTCCATCTAGGCCAGTATTTTCTACTCTGACGGGCAATGACTCTAGGTTCTCAGGCAGAAGTGTTTCCCAGGCCTTCTAAGGTTAGGCAACGTGGTGTCCTCCAAATATTTTGGACTACAACGCCCATGATTCCTGACCACTGGTGATGCTGGCTGGGCCCATGGGACATGTAGTTCAAAAGATATGCAGGTTACCATGTTGCATGCCCCTCTATTCTCACAATTATAATCTTACACATATGTTCATCTTAAGCCATTTTTAAAAAAATTCTTGACATGATTTGGGTTTTTACTGCCTTTGATCTGGGGGTGGGATAATTGGAGCTCCCCTTCCGCCCTCACTATTCCTCTAATTAACCTCTCAGCAGAAGCTACATGCAAACTGAATACTATCTACTCTTGGTGTCACTTAGTTAATGATTTTACCACAGAACTTTATAAATGCTTCAAAATGTGAAAAAAACCCTATATAATTTCATATAGGTCATATATGAGAGCTCACCTCTCGAGAAATTATACCCGCTCTGCGTGCTCTACTTCCCAGGACGAAGGAAAACTCACTGACTTGAGCCAAGCCTGCTGATACAATCCATTTGATGTACTGACTCGTCTTTGGAAGAATCATAGAAAGGACAAGTACTGCCAGAAAAAACTTTGAGAGAGATTTTTTTTATACACAGTAGAACAAAACAGGCAAACTTTTTAAAAAATACAATGAAATTCAGTAGAACCTTTTTAATTTATTTATTTTAAATCAGCATAAATACGTTGTTCAATGAGCCACAGTTATTTAGCTATATTGATTAGAAGAGTCCATTGATGGAACAGAACAGCAGAGTAAAATGGTGCAAACTTAAAGAATTCATTTGGTTTGCATTTAGACTTCTGCATAAGCAAAAGTCTGCTCCCACAAAAGGGCTTTCCTCTGCACTGCAGCCACCCGACTCACTCTCCTGAGGGCCAGAATCCCTCAGCATAGTCCTGAAATATAGCACAGGGGGCTGCAGTAGCAGCTCACACAAGCTGCCTCTACCCAATTTTTGCCAGTTTCCCCCTCCACATCCCAAACTTAAGGAGAGCTTTGCAAGACTCTGTAGTTGGGAAGACGGAATGGAAAGCCTACCTGCACAAGTGGAACTGCTCTTGTATAAAACCTGGATACAACATTTTGTCATTAACTTTGACATGGTATTTAACTTACAGATCTGGAAAAATGACAGTCTGAAAAAAAATGTACCAGTTTTACATGAAATAAAAACAGCCAGCTTGCTTGTGAGTTGCAATTTCAACGTTTCTTACTTTTTTGATGGTGTTAACGTTAGCTTCTTTTTTTCAAGCAAGTCTAGTGTTTCACACCATCGCTAGATATCAAACCAGTACATTAAACATAGATTACATAATCTGTGTTAAATGTACTATGCATTCAGCAGTTCTGGTGTCTGATCCCTGTGCAAAGCCATCACTTGTGTTCTTCAAATAGAAATTTAAGGCCACAAAATATCAGATTATAAAATTGATTTATAATGAAACACCAGAATATATAAAACTGTATAAATTGCTCCCTGTTTGTTCTGGGTTTCTGAAATTTAGTCCACAGGAGTAATGAATAGAGTTGATTTCTGTCATTGGTCTAGAAAAGTAGGAATGTTTGATCACTCCTGCCAGCCATGGACTACAGAAAAACTTTTAAGTTAGATACGGCTTAGCATTTTTAGCTGTCAACATTAAAAATTAGTACACAGTATCAATCTATATTTAATATCAAATTGTATTATGAAACAATAAATTATAAATACCTTCATTATTACCACTGAAAATGTAAGAAACAGCAAGACTGTGAGTTCGTAAATTACAAACGTAGGAAAAACATGAAGGCCTGCAAGAGAAAAAGAGACGTCTTACCTCTATGATAACTTTTTCTAAAAGTCGCAAACATACAAACACAAGGATGAAATACTTTCATCTTTCACATAATTTGTTAAAATAAAAGGGTGCTACATTATTAGATTTGTATGCCGAGAGTGGGGGGGGAAGTTACGACAAGTCTGAAATGGGTTTGTTGGGGGTGTGCTCTCTTAAAATATTGACCCAGTTTGCATGATCGTCATAGCATAAACAAGCTATGGTGGCTTGTTTAGGTCCCAGAGTGTGCTGGGCACCAATTACCTAATTAGACATGGTGGCGCAAGGAATAGATTAAAAAGAACCTGAAAGAAAGGTAGGTGAAGAACAAGGATACTTGAGGAAAAGGGCAAGGGACAAAAGGAACTGAGGCATCTGACAAACTAGGGCATTTTCTAGTGTTAAAATTTGAAGCACATTAAAATATTTACAAAAATAGTTAAGATTTTCTTTGGTTAGACTAATGGGATCATAGAATAAAACAAGTGTTCTTTGGATACTTCTCTAACAGCTTTGTTCTCTGACCAGTTTGGAATATTAAAGTTTTGTGCCATCACACCAACTTCACCAGCTGGTGCCAAGAGGCTTCACAGACACAAGGAGAATACAGTTTGGATTTCCCCTAGTTCTTAGAAAATACATTATTTTCCATTTCCTTGTTAAACTGGTAAAATTAAACACGTATATATGCTTCTGTAACAAGTTACCTATAGATGCAAAGAATATGATGGCAAGGAAATCACGTATTGGTTCAATACAAGACATAATCTCTTCAGTAATCATGTGACCCTGAGAAGAAATAAGTGCTCCTGCTAGGAAACATCCCAGTTCCATGGAAACATCCAATAACTCTGTGATCTGTTAGAGGTGGAAAAGATGTATTACTTGTGAATGTTAATTTTACTTTAAATGAAAGATTACATCTTGCTTAAAAATGAAAGAGTACATCTAAACAAAACCACTGTACTTCACTTAATGAAGAATATAGCATTAGAAGTCCAATAATTAAAGTTTCAACAGCAGGCAGTATCCTACACTGCCACTGCATGCCCGTTTTTGTTGCACCAGCGGAACCTACTCTAGTGCAACAGGAAGCTAGTGCTTCCTAAAGCAACTTCGGAAATGAGTGGAAACGCTCATTTCCGAAGTGGGACAGGTCAGTGGAGCTCCCTACTGACCTGTCCGGATCCAGAAATGGCATTTTAGCTTATTTCTGCCTGCTTAAGGATCTGCTAGCTTCCTGTTATACTAGTTATAGTATAACTAGTATAGTATAGTATAACTAATATAGTATAGTTATAGTATAACTAGCATAGTATAACTAGTACATCCTGTTATACTGTCCACTAATGCACAGGTAGTGTTGGATACTGCCTAGTATATACAACATATGCATGTGAAATAAGCTATCCTTTTAGGACTTCAGACATTTTAATCTGTCTGTGAATTTAAAAATGGTTCTCCATTTATCCTTGGTAGTCTGTGCTGCACATAGTAGGCCTTTCTCTCAGTCCCACCAACATCCCAGGTACGCCTGATAGGTACGTGGGAGAGGGCCTTCTCGGTGGATGCTTCAAGGCTCTGGAACTCCCTTCCCAGGGAGGCTAGGCTGGCTCCCTCTGTGTTACAGTTTCGGAGGCAGGCAAAAACCATTTTTGTTTCAGCAGGCTTTTGGTACTATACTAGACCTGTGTTAATGTATTGGATCCCCCCTTTTAACCTGTTACAGTTTTTAAAATGTTTATCATCTTTTTAATTTTACTGTAGGTTTAATTCTATTTTAACTTTTGTAATTTATATTTATATGTTTTAATTGTACATGTTTTAATCTTGTAAACCGCCTTGAGTCCCAGTACTGGGGAAAAGGCGGGATATAAATAAATATAATAATAATAATAACAACAACAGTAAAGACTTATTTCCAGGTCCTAAACCCACTAACATAATTGTAAATTGCACTTAAATCTAAACTCCACACCAACTCCCAATAAGACCAAAAAACCTAATTTCCATGTAAATGTAGCATCAGTGGACATTTTAAGTGCAATTTATTAAAAAAAATTAAATGAATTTTGCAAACTATAAATATATCTTTTGTGTCACTATTTTGTCCAGTGAAAATGCCTTGATGCCAACATTGTTGCTTTTAGAAAGCAATTTTACAACACCCAAGGATAGCTGTTTTAATCCGTTGCAACAAAAAACAGCAGAGAGTCTAGCAGCACCTAAAAGAACAATGAATTTATTGTGGGATAAGTTTTCAGGAGTCAGACCCCACGTCAGATGCATGATGTGACTGCCTAAACGGACTGAATATATATAATCTGAGTACAGAGAATATATTTCTAAAAAGGGGAGGCCAAAAGGCCAAATAGAGCAAAAGAACAGATGTCAAATAACTATGCAGAGTACAGTACAAATGAATACGATCCAGTGAAAATAAATATCTTTAAGTATCTGTTTATACTATTTATCTTGCTCTGCCTCTTCATTATTCATCTCTTAATTCTACCTGGCTGCATTAGAGGCAGACAACACAGCTTGCGCCTCTCCATTGGTGTGTTTGAGACCAACTACCGTTTGGATTATCTCTTCCCCTGCTCAGAACTGTCTCCTTGCAGTTACCATGCATTTGCAGCAATATTGGGAAGAAAAAGAAGACAAATACTCCAATTGGTCAGCCACCAGCAAGTTTTATATATCCCGTCATCATCCTTCAGGCATTGAGTGATGTCCATCAGTTGATAAGTTGATATGACTTGCCGAATGTCACTAGACTCAACCCAGATAACAGGACCTTAAACTAGATACAGGGATGGCTGAAGACCGCAAAACAAATCTATGCCTTGAATCCTTTTAAGTCAAAAGGCAGGGTAAAAATAGACTAACACCAACAGAGGCCCTCTTCAGACAATACTTTGGGGACTGTGGTTAGTGAAACTGGTTCTCTGGAGTTAGCACAGAACACTTTAAGCCACAGTTAGAGCCGCTAACCCTGCTGCAGATGATCCGACTGGGTTTAGAAAGTGACCAAGGTTTAACAAAACCCATTGCACACAACACCTTAAAGCCTGCTGCTTAACCGAAAGCCTTAACCAGCAGGCCCAGATACTATTCTCGAATGAGTCAAACCTACTCTTGTATTAATTTGAGCTTTTCAGAGTTAAATGACACATCTACTGGTCTGTCTTCCTTGTACTTTTGGCTTCATTTTGTATGAAAATGTATGATACAACTAAGTTCAGTGCCATCTTGTGACTGAACTAAATAATTACACTAATCACACAGATACCTAGTAGGGGATGTATAAGAAGCCCAGAAAGCGAAGGGGTATTTGGACCTCCTCCAAAGTGCAGTGGGTCATCCCCGAAGAAGGGTGAAGTGAAATGGGATGAGACCACTCTGGAGCTTTATGGGGTGCCAAATTGGCAGCTGCTTTTGCATTCAGAGCAATCCTGCTCTGAGACATGTATGGGGGAAGCTATCAAAGGGGGAAAATAAAATCTCCACACGTAAAAACAGCTACAGTGAGGACAAAAGTCCACCTCCCAGCAAGGACCTTATTGCCCCAAGTATACTTAATGGGGTTTCAGCTTTCCCCATAGCAACCAGTTTTGTGGGTGTTGTTTTCATTTCCCCCTTATGCAAACCAATTAAGACAGCATCTTGGGAAAACAAAGTCTGCACCTCCTCAAAATGGCTAAAAACCAGAGTTGATTAAAAAAATGATTTTTTTAAAAAAATATATATTTTTAAAAAATGGAGTTTCTGAATTTAATTGGATTTGGGGGGTTATATTATCATGAATACTAATTCTACAACTTCTAATTATATTTTATGAATACGTTAACAGCAGTTTATGGACATGAGAGATAACCTGATCAGTCCTATTCTGCACTGGAGGTGTTGTATAAAAGTGCATGCTCTCTCAAGGCCTTGCTTCTCTCTAAAAGCAAAGATAGGGTCAATGAATAGAGAATTTGGAGAGATGGAGTAGATCTGAACAAGGAGGAGCCTGGATATAAATACAAGAGATAGGGGAGGGGAATAGAAAGTTAAACCAAAAGTGAACAGAACATATTCATGCAGCCCTGACTCCTGATGAAACTTCTGCTGCACATATCCTCTACTGTAGAAGGGAAATACCTAGCATTTCTTTTGATGAAAATTAATCTGAAAAAAATCAGAATAATTTCTTAGTATGTACCTGTCTTCTAATGAAACCTACATATCTGAATATGTATTAAGGTTATATTATACAATAATGTACTTCTTCTAAAAAGTATGATTAAATAAAGTCTACCTCACTAGTGATTTAAACTGTGATTTAAATCATTAAAATTGAGTCCTTCAGAGAAGCAATTTAAATCAGATCAACCCTCTTAAAAACTCGAAGGGCCCACAACAGAGACATTCAAAGCTTCTGAAAACCAAAGCAAGGCTTCAATTCAGTTTCAAAGCAAAGCAGGTCAAGGCTGAACCAAATTGCCTCCAATCCAAATTTATTTATTTTTTCTGTGCATACCTGAAATACCTACCCACTTAGATTACCACTTTAGGAACTGACCAAGGAAACTTATGCCACAATAAATTTGTTAGGTGCCACAATACTATGTTGAATTCCTCACAATACATACATTTACAAAGAGGATGGACAAAAGCATCTTGTAATGCACACACATAGTAGACA
This sequence comes from Elgaria multicarinata webbii, assembly GCF_023053635.1. Lineage (NCBI taxonomy): Eukaryota > Metazoa > Chordata > Lepidosauria > Squamata > Anguidae > Elgaria > Elgaria multicarinata. The sequence continues at coordinate 40,338,447 of NC_086175.1, read as the reverse complement.
TAATCTCAGAAGAGGCATTCTTCCTGTGTGAGAGAGAAGGAAGAATGCCTCTTTCAGACAGTGTCATTTGCAATTTTAATAACATTTGTATTAAAATGTTTCAAAAGCATCTGCTAATTGGGGGAACTTTTTAGTTGATTAAAAATTAGTAATCTAACCAGTTAATGCATTAAACACTGTAGCCCTACTTAGCAGATGCCCACTCCACCACTAAAACAAAAAGTTAGCCATAGCCCAGGATTCTTTTGTTGTAGGCTTGGGCCTTAACACACAAATATGCAACAAGACTTCCCCCCTAGCCATAATGTCTGTAATCATGCCAGCTATATGAGTGGAGCTTTGATATACAGTTAAGAAAGTCTTACACTGGGGCCAGATATTTGGGTGAGAGGAATGCTCCAGCATTTTCATAAGGGGTCAATTTTCTGACTTTAATTTGCAATTGGCAGGTTCAATTTCTGAGTGTTAACATTTAAACTTATTTACGTATAATGTCATTAATTTAGAAGTCATTACATACCAAATAAGAGAACCTATTTTTCTTTTCATCTATAAATCCAGCTACTCTGAATCAACACTACATTTTCCCCTATAATTATTTAAACTTTTGAAGGAAACATATTACATCAGATGCACATTAAGAAATAAAATATTTGGAAAAATTACCATTAACATAAGGAACATAAAGGCCGATATTCCTAGAACTAGGATTTCTTTATTTCCTTTGCTTTCCATATGCAACTTGCGGTAGTATGGTCCTATTAGATATGTCTTTAAAACAAGACATATAAGTAAGACAGCAGCCAGAGAAAATAGAATTTGTCCAATAAGCGTTAGTATTCTCATTATTTCCTTGATAATGCTAGAAAGGGGAAAAAATAAGTTTTAGTCTTATTATACAAATAGTTCCTTCTTCAAAGTATTATTTGTTAAATAAAATGGAAAATGTGTAGAAATCTGTATTATTCATTTCCTATTTCTTACTGATGGAATAGTTTTGTATTGAAGAACAGGATCATTGCCGTTTTAGTTTAAAACATCAAAGGCTAGTCAACTTCAGAAAATAGTCAAGGCTCAACCATTTTACTCTGGCTTATATTTTTATAAAGAATAAACCTGAGTTTGTTGCCACAACTGAAGAAGTTGTGGCAACAAACTACTAAAATATTTTAAATCTGTACTAATTAGAGAGAAATTTCAATAATAATAATAATAATAAGAAGAAGAAGAAGAAGAAGAAGAAGAAGAAGAAGAAGAAGTTGTTTATTTGGATGTTTTTAAAATTTAACCCATAAAGAGACCAGATATAAACCGATGAGATGTCCTATGTCTGCCTCTACAAATTATAGCATGCACCAGTTTCTTGGTCTATCACTCTTCTGCAACGTCCCTGTCAAACTGAGAGAGGTTCAAAGAGCAATTTGAAGGTGGAAAGGCAGAGGCCAGTAAAGAGAAAATTGAATAAGAAATTTTAGTATGCTTCTAATTCATGCATACCTCTGGATTGCAGCAAAAAGCAGTATGTACCTCCATAAAGATTAACAGTGAACTTGTTATTAGATATGTGATAAAAGCACTTAGAAAGTAATCCCATGGTTCTTGGAAGAACTTCCCAGGGAACCATAAGATACTGCCGAGTCCACAAACACACACACACACACACACACACACACACACACACACACAGAGTGAAGCTGTAGACATTTTTATGACTTTGGAAGGAAAATCTGAACAGGGATACTCCCCCTGCTTCCATCCCTCACAGCTGCCACGGAAAACACCACAGTGGCTTCCTCGGCAAAGGTCAGAGCAATGCCCTCAGATGAGGATGCAAATGAGGGGGTGGGCCGGGAGGGGATGACTCAAGGATCCACAGGCTCTTAAAACTTCCCAGCTCCTATCCCAATAACTCCAGAAGACACACTCAATATTGTGTCTAGTGGAAAATCAACTTTGCCAATCAGTCAGTCAAACCCTCTGTCACTCCTCCTGCTCTGCCAGGCGTCTGCTGCCAGAGCAGAGGATATTCGGAGTACGCCTTAGAAAAACATGAGATTGCTCTTTTAATTGCAAGCACATTTTAAAAGCTGAAAGGCATGACGCAAAATACGAACACCCAATATACTGAGATCCTTTGAGGAAGGGCAAGATAAAAGTGTAACGAATAAACGTCCATGGATGAACTTTGTTACCTGGAATGCGTGCCAACTCCAGCTTGAATAAGGGTTGGCATGACAGCGATAAACAAGCCAAGCTGTACATCCTGCATCACCAACATTGCAAGCAGAACACTACTATAATCAATATCTCCTGTTAAACAAAAAAGATAGACATTAAGTAGGTGCAGAAACTATAATATAACTAGTAAACATTTCATTGATAAGGATTTACCACTTGCTTATTTCAGATAATCATGCATTTGCTGGATCAGATTTATGCTGGATCAACTGCACTGATGGAAGCAGGTTTCCCGCCCCCTCCTTCCCATGGTAGCCCCTCCAGCCCCCTGAAAATGCAACACAGAGAGTCAGGAGATACAGGTGAATGCGCCCTTCCTCTTGCACAAGGCAGATCCTGGCTCCAACCTTATATATTTTGTCCAAACACATGCTTGTGGAAGCGTTACAGCACAAAAGGTAATTAGTATCCAAGAAAATATTATTTATTTGTTTATAATACTTCTATATACCACTTAATATAATAAAATCCTCAGCTAAGCTCAAAGCTCCAGCCTTGAGTGAGAATGCAAATGTGAGATTTCACATTGTAACACATATATGATAAAATATAAAAACAATATTATTTATTTATTATATTTATATACCGCCCCATAGCCAAAGCTCTCTGGGCCGTTTACAAAGATTAAAATATAAAATCTTAAAAACATTAAAATGTGTGTGAAGTTCTTACTCCTGTTGTTGAAACTCTTACTTGTGCGAAGGTGTGAATTTCAGAATGTTTATTTTGAGATGAAGATTGATGAGGTCATTTCTGATCCTCAGAACACAAGCCGAGTTTCAAGATATTGAAGACACCAACCCTAAATGCTGCTTTCCACTTTACTCCCTTGAGAGTCATGTGTCCCCACCCATGTATGAAGTCATGGTGAAGCTGACACCCTCATCCATTTCCTAGGCTAGCTTTCCACAACCTTGTGCCCTTCTCTTGTTTTGGACTAAAACACCCATCAGCATGACTAATGGTCATGGATGCCATGCATGGTGCATGCAAAACATGTTGATGTATTAGCAGAGGTCTATGAAGACTTCCTATCCTCAAGCATTTATATTTCCAATAGGTTATTTTCTTGCTTACATATATGCTTCTTGAAACCCATCATCTCTTGAAAAACTGAGGCTTGAATTCCATAGAAGACCACACATCTAGCATTAAAAAAACTGGGCAATGCTGTCACCATACGTACTAATGCATGACGCCTGTTAACTCAGATGCTATTAACTAAGAATCCAAGGCTAACAAATCTTCAAAAATAGTTTACTGCATGGATGGCACTGGGTTTCATCCATGGCCATCAATCAATTCAGAATGTTAGGCAGTTAGCAAACTCGGATCAAAGAACTGGAGTGTAACACAACTGTGACTGAAGTATTTGGATCAAGACCATCTCAGTCATTATTTAACCTGATGTTAACTGCTAGTTAAGAGTACCCTGCTAGCTCAAAGTACCCTTCTACAACAGTCAAAAACTCACAAATACTTTTAGATCAGTTCTTTTTGCCATTAAGCAAAATTTACGTAAGAGTATTCTAATCTAGAATTCAAGTTCCACCTACCTTCTTTATCTCCCCGAGCACTCCCTGCAAGGAATCTGGATACCAATGGTGTGCTTGATAATGATAAACAAGTAGCAATGAAAACACTCTGTGTTGCTCTAATTTGTAGAAAATGTCCCCACAGTAAGCCAAATGCAATCATCAGGAGTGTCATGTAACACGGTCCTTGCAATGATATCTTCCACACCTATGAAAATAACATTCACTTAGATTGGCATAGTACAGTTTCAACATTGTTCTTACAAAATTCTTGTTTTCAATTCGACATTAGAGTTTACTGCAGTTAAAGTTTTCAAAAATGTGGAAGACGTCAAAGGTTCTTTAGACCACCAAAATGTTATTTCACTGTCAAAAACAAAGGGCCTTGTGGCACCTTAAAGATGAACAAATTTATTCTGGCATTTATTTATGTATTTAAAATTATTTTTATGGTGCCTTTAGGAGCATAAGCTTTTATGGACTAAACCCCACTCCTTGGACACACAACCCTCAAACACTGTCCCCAGAATGCAAATATTTACATTTTTTTGCTTAAACCATCAAATGTCCACAAAAGACTTTGGCTGTGCTAGCTGGAAATGATGGAATTTGTAGTCCAACACATCTGGAGGGCACAAGGTTAGGGAAAGCTGGATTACAGTGTGGCTGTAATTGGCTTCTGCATCCCAACCTTGATTCCAAACATGGCTCATTATTTTTCCAGATATTTTTTATCTCAATTCAAACCTCCGCTGAGAGAATAATTCAACAGGTTTAATTCTAACTCAACAGTCCCTGTTGAGGTTCCATTGCTCTACAATAGCCAATTTAAGGTTCTCAAAGCATTGGGATAATGTGTCTGTTTTTTAGTCAAATTGCATGTGTTGAATTGACTTACCTACTGCCAGGATGTTTGTATTATCAGCACCAATTGCACTGAACAAGACCACTGTTAATAATGTGATTATCACTTTCTGCATTTAATTTCTTTCTGATCTTGCTGTTTACAAGTCTTCCTCACAACACACACCCCAACCATATGTACTGCATAAAAACCTGAAACTCTTCAAAATACTTCATGCGTCTGAGGAAGTGAGCTATAAATCACAAAAGCTTATGCCAGAACAAATTTGTTAGCATAAGGTGCCACAAGACTCTTGTTGGTTTTGCTGCAATAGATGAACATGGCTACCCTTTGGAAACTGTTTTAATAGTAGAGTTTCTAGACCTTAGACTTACTGAAAAGTATGAATTCCAAGACAGATTTCCCTCAATGTGATATAAGGGTGACTGATTTGGCTGTTATTAAAATATACTATGAGCTTGAAAACAGTTTAATGCAAGACTGGTCCTCAACATTGTTTAAACCAACTAAAAATTACCAGAATGTCTATTATTCCAAGGAGCAATCAATCCTACAATACTGAGTAAATAGATAGCCTTCCAACTGTAACCTTCAATATATAAGCAGACAGTTTTGGTAATAATTCTTCAGTATTCAAGTACTCTAACTCTCTACATCGTATCTATGATAAAAAATGAGCCATGTTGGAATGCAAGGTTGGGATGCAAAAGCCTCAGGATTACAGCCACCTTGTAATCCAGCCTTCCCTAACCTGGTGCTCTCCAGATGTGTTGGACTACAACTACCATCATCCCAAGTCACCATGGCCAATGTCATGCTGAATGGGAGTAAATGAAGTTATAGTCCCAACACATATGGAGGGCAACAGGTTGGGGAAAGCAGCTATAATCTATTCAACATTTAAGTGCACTTATTATGAATGACACAACAAATGTGTGCCTTTATTAATCTAGCAACATTTCTCTGAAAGTATAAGATAGCCTACAATTAAAGCTTATTTAATATTGTGTGCAATGCAGATTTCCTAGGAGCAGAGGTCTGGCTCACAGAACACTCCACTGAAGGAAGGGGGGACACAGAATTTTTTCCAAATTCCTTCTGCCCATGTAGCTCCCAGTGCCACTTCCCACACTGCTCTGGAGTGAATTGGTAGAACTCAACCTCCCCCCTTTCCTCCAGCAGGTATGTCTGCTGGACCTGTGTCGCTACCTGGAACAGAAGTGGCTTTCCATTTGCAGAAAGGCGTGTCTGGATCCAACCTATTGTTTTTCAAATTTCAGTTGTCTTACTGACATAGCAAACCTGGTTTCGGTTGTACCATTTCAGACTGCAGATCAAGACGTTTTCATGACTGAATGCTTCTTCACACACACAAAAACCTTCCACATAGAAAATTAGATATCAGGAGGAAGGATTCTAGCCTAGTGCTCCCCGATAAGTTAGTTCTCCTTTTCAGAAATTATTTGTAATACTGATGCACTGATGATTTATTTTATTTAAATGATTTATAGACCATTTGACTATATCTAAAAAGGCATCTAGTGGTTTGCAACCTAAAAAAAGTTATACAAAATATCCACAGTTAACTTTTAAACATAGAAAATACAAAACTTGTCAGGTAAAAACATTTAAAATCAAAAGAAACAATCCTCAATTAAAACTTTTAAAACCAGCAAACAATATAGAGCAATACCTTTCTTAACCTTTCAGGGGAAAACTCCAGGCCAACCAGGAACAATGTGAAGAATACACCAAATTCTCCCAAAGTCTCTACCTGTACAATTGACTGAAAACACAAATTTATTCAGCATGACACAATCTGTGTGCCACAAACAGTCTTTTTCTACTGGGCCACTTCATTTGTCACAACAAGCCACCATGGATTAATTAACCCTCTGGGTGCTGTGGTATGTGCCAACTGCCATTTTGAATATGCAAGCTGCTGTGACTTGTGTTGTGCAAACCCAGACAGCAAGATTTGTGTGAGGGTTAAACAACCCTCGTATAACTCATAAAACAGCTAACTGTATTCTTTTCTATGAAGGCAATACCCATAAGTACCAAAAATGTATGTACGTTTGCTTACATCCTGCTTCTACAATAAAAAAAAAATCAGGTAAGACTCATAAAAACATAAATAGGTCAAGTCACCATATTTGCTAGTTTTTCTTTTTTAGAAATAGGAACAAATAAGGATCACAATCAGGATAAAGACTTAAACTGTTAACAACAGGTCAGATACTTCCAATATAAAATAAAAAAAACATATCTTGGGCTTGAGGTGCAGGAGGAAAAAATCTGCAGGAGGGGAAAAAATGGAGAAAAATGTATACAAAGAAATAGTTGTGAAGCAAGAAGTTAGTGATATCATTACAAAGGTTAGAAAGGAGAGAAATGATCCAGGAGATGTGTCAGAACCTCTGTCCATGTAAACAGGGCCTCCCACCAATCCCCATAATAGTCTCTATTATCCAAAGGAATTCAACACACTCTTGGAATATAACAAGTATTTTTTTAATGTAATATCTGTCACACTGAACCTGAAGAGACTAAATGATGCAAAACAAAGCAGCTGCTCTAAGACACTACTGTTTAAGTTCTTAAAAATATACCTCTCAAATCACACAGTTCTTAAAAATATACCTCTCAAATCACACATGTGAATTAAAAGTGAATCATCCTAAAAAATACACTCTCCTACCTTAATGCTGTTTAATCCTGATGGTCCCAGGAGTACTCCACAAATAATGTATCCGAACATAGTTGGTAATCCTATTGTTGTGCACAGCCAGCCACAAGGCAAAGATAGCATTCCTATGGTCACAATATCCTAATGAATACAATAAAAATACAATTCTATTCGCAAGATGCTTACACATGTGACTACATGTAAAGGGAGGTGGCATACATCCAGGGTAGAGGATGCTATTCACCCAGGAATAAACAGATCTCATTGCTTGGATTACCACTGACTAACATTTAGCATTGGGCCTGATCAGGTGATACCTCATTTGTGAGAAATCTCACATCCATGAGTTCAGTAGGAGGTGCAATAGGATGAGGAGTGAGCCTTGAACTCATGCATTGTCCCTCCATGAGAAAAAAAAATCCTGTCTTCAAGGGCATTTACTCTCAAATGCCCTTGAGAGTAGGATGGCAGCTCCAACATCAGATGCAGCTTTTTCTCATCATTTGAATAAATTCCCCAGTCCCATCTACCTCAATAACTTTGAAGCAGGAGAAAAATGTCCCTCTCATTGAGGCATATTGAGCTAACAGTTGTGACATGAAGATCAAACTAGTGTTAATATTTCACATATGAAAAATTAAAACAAACACACATAATTCCCTTTGGACATTTGTTATTAGTCCATACAAGTACAAGTTTGTGGGGTGTCACAGGGATCTGTATTGGGATCAATACTTTACAACTTGTTCATAAATGATCTGGAATTAGGAGTGAGCAGTGAAGTGGCCAAGTTTGGTAACAACACCAAATTATTTAGGGTGGTGAAAACAAAAAGGGATTGTGAGATCTCTCCAAGCTGGGAGAAGGGGTATCTAAATGGCAAATGAAATGAAGTTCAGTGTTAGCAAATGTAAAGTAATGCACGTTGGGGGGGAAATCCCAACTTCAAGAATAGCCTGATGGGATCTGACCTAGTGGTGACCAGCCATGAAAGAGATCTTGGGGTTGTGGTGGACAGCTCGAAGAAAATGTTGAGCCAGTGTGCATAATTAGGAAAAGAACTGAGACAAAAACTGCCAATATCATACTGGTCTTATATAAAGCTACGGTGCAATCACACTTAGAATACTGTGTCCAGTTCTGCTCACTGCACCTAAAATAAGATACTGTAGAGCTGGAAAAAAATACAGGAAAAGGCAACTAAAACGATTAAGGGGCTAGAGCAATTCCCCTATGAGGAAAGTTACAACAGCTGGGATGGTTTAGCTTGGAAAAAAGGAGGCTAAAGGGAGACATGATAGAGGGGTACAAAATTATGCATGGTTTGGAGAATGTGGATAGGAAGACATTTTTCTTCTTTCTCATAATACTAGAACCCTGGGTCATCCCATGAAGCTGATTGGTGGGAGATTCTAGACAGATAAAATGATGCATTTCTTCACACAGTGCATAGTCAAACTATGGAATTCATTACCACAAGATGTAGTCATGGCCACCAATTTGGATGGCTTTAAAAGGCGCTACATGAGAAGGCTATCAATGGCTACTAGTCCTGATGCCTTTATGCTACCTTCAGTATCTGAGGCAGTAAGCCTATGTACACTAGTTGCTAGGGAACATAGGCAGGAGGGTGCTGTTACAGTCATGTCCTGCTTGTGAGTTTCCCTGGTCGACAGCTGGTTGGCCACTGTGTGAACAGAATGCTGGACTAGATAGACCCATGGTCTGATCCAGCATGGCTCTTATGTTCTAGTTTTCATTAGCTCATGCCAGCTCTTACTATTGATAATTCTCATTATGGCTACTGCTTCCACAACCTATTCTGTTTTACTTGAGAGTTGAAGTAATCCAAGGAACAATGACATTTAAGGCGTAGCTCACATTCTTACCAGGATTTGTTTTTTGTTTTTAGTTACTGTAGTTACTGCTCAGACCACAAGCTCTTAACATACCCAGGAACCCAACTCTCATGTAAGTAAGGCCACTGAACTCAGTGTCAACAGAAACTCTAAATATATTTCCTTCCCCACAATCTGAACATAGGAAAGAGATTTTACTTGGAGCGAGAGATAAGAACCACAGAGCTTTCCTACATTAAGGCAGATGTAGGATTCATAGGCATAATTTATACCATTTCCAGTACTAGACCTCAGATTTCACATCCACTGGGACTGTGGAAAATATTAATAATTTAACAGTGGAGACTATCTAATGGTGCCAAGTTTCTTTCAGTGGTGCAAAAGCTGAAACAAAATCCACACATTGCATTTTTGAGATATATGCTCAAGGTATTTCAAACAAACATCTTAAAAACATCGTGTACATTCTTGTCACATTCCCATCATTCACCTACACTACATCTGACATATCTACTGTTTTAAGAATATTCTTGCCACCAAGTGATGTCTGAAACAGCCCTCCAAGTCAGTGACCAAGATGACATGCCAAAATGCTTTCAGACAAGAATCAGGGGTTCAGAAACAGTTATACAAACTACCATAGACTGATGTGATAATTGATATAAATAACAATTCTGAATTCTCACCAAAACAGACTATATTCAGGTTTTTTATTTAGTCAGAAATCAAGAGAAGTATTTTTATTCAGTAATTTAGAAAGAGGCAGCAGACTTTCTTGTGGCATGACAGCAAGTTTGATATCCATATATTGTCTGCATGACTACAAAATTACCTCAACAAGTGTAACCATGATGATAGCTATGATCAGATTACCTCACTGATTTCCCATCACCCTGAATTCTGGTATACATCAAAGGGATTTTGTCATGTTTGATTACCTTTTGGAATATAACTTCTGTAAACCGCCCAGAGAGCTTTGGCTATGGGGCAGTATATAAATGTAATAAATAAAAAGATAAAATTAAAAAATATAGAAAGTAAAGTAAATCTGCTTTTTCATATCTTTGAAAGATATGTATATTTAGCCAATGCAAGTCTTCTACTTATTTTTTCCAACAACTAGTCTGACGTTGTATATTTGTCCATTATTTAATCTCCAGAGAAAGTATTTAATGAGAACAATTTGAAATTCCACACATATCATCATTCTCCTCCTTCCATCGAATTAAATGTTATTGTAACCATAAACCATTAAAGACAGTTGGAACCTATGTTGCAAAAGTGTCTTTTTTCTTTTGTCCTCTTAATATTCTCATTGAGTAGGTTTTTCTGAGAGTTCTATTTCCCTTACTGCATTATACTATCTCGTTATGTTTAAACCTTATGATAACCAACATTTGGCTATCAGCATACATGCTGCTATTAGAAAATACCCAATTTGCTTTTTATAAACTTTGATTTTGACCATCAAATTTATTAAGTAATGCCAATTCTGGTATTTTTATTACTGTTGTTTATGGAATAGTTATTTCTTGGAAAATTTCCATCCAGGATCTTTGAAAACATTCACAGTCAAGTTCAAGTCTTTTAACTAGTTCAATTTATTTTACCTTTATAAAATGATGATCAGCACGTGGAATGGTAGAGTCCCTGGGCTTAGTAAGTATATACTGATTGTTTTGAGAATCAATAAGCATACTTAGACCCAAATCATCTTCCACCTCCCTTTTTGAAACATTCCTTTTTGGGTTTGATTCATCCTCTTCCACTCTTAAGACAGCTTCAAAATTAACTCCTCTCACCTGTGAAGGAAGCAAAGATTTCTCAGGATTTTTTTTAATTTAAGGGCAAAATCAAACGTTACACTTGTGCAATGAGACTTTCCCCAATGGGCCTTCCAGAGCAATTTTGAGGGTGCACAGGTGGGCATAGGGAAGGAAACCACCTCCTCCTGATTCCACTGATAGAAACCATCCCATTGGTTGGAGGGGTAGATTGGATACAACCCTTAATATTCCTATATTTTCTTTTCAGAGAATAAAATGGAAAAAATATTTTAAAAAGATAAAACATGCAGTTTGATAACTCTGGAAATTTAACAGTGCAACCTTATACATACTTAGACAGAAAAAAAGTCATCAATTCCCAACTGGCTGGGAAATGCTGAGAGTTGTAGGACTTTTTTCCTCTCTATACATACATAGGATTGCACTTTCAGATGTACTAATACCAAACTATCCTGCACCATGTCCTAAAGTCTGCCATTCCTATTTATGAAGTCAATTTGCATTGCTTTAAAATATATTCCAGCCAGTAACATTTTGAGTATGTATGTTGCAATTTTATATTGACAACCTCAAGGTTTCTAGCTTTGCTTCTTTAATTTCTACAGTTATGTAGAATGGCACATAAATGCTACTTTGTATTATGAAATAAGATTTTCAATTGCTTTCTTGGATTCCTCTCCACTCTATAGTCTTATAAATCAGAATTTATATTCCTGCAAGCAATGAAATGATTCATCTTCTCTTTTGCTTTTCTCTTCCAAATATACCACTTAATTATTTTTTACTTTCTGTTCCTGAACTGGTAAAATTATTTTTAATTCCTATTCTTTCATAATCTGAATAGCTATAAACTCAATATCTAAACAAACTTACTGACTTGTTGTCATCAAAGGCATGCTCTCCTATCTCCTCTTCCAGTCTATCAGCTGCTTTTCTTACATCTTCAAGAATTTCATCAAGAATGGATAGACTTTTATTTTGATGCTGCATGTTTTTCAGGGCTTCAGCTTGATGTTTTTCTGCTGCTAGAAGTTCAACATATTCGGTTTCCTCCTGTTAGGATATGTTAAATGCCAAGATTTTTAAAACATTTTTTAAAAAATAATAATTAAAAACTTAATTTTTAATTAAGTTTTAATTTTTGTAAACTGCCCAGAGATCTCCAGCTATTGGGCGGTATACAAATGTAATAAATAAATAAAATAAATAAAGGCAGGTGGGAGGGAGTTGCTTCCCCTTCCTAGCATTTCTCTCTGAAAATTAAGGGTACATGAAGTATTGGATTTGAATTCCTCCAGGTACAAGGACCACCTTTAAGAAGTGAACCCCAATAAGGCAGACTTCTACTGTTACTTTCTACTGTTAGTTTTACCCTACCCTGTGCCTGCTTACCCTACCCTGTACCTGTTTGCATTCTCTTCCCCTCCTTATTGTTTTACTATGATTTTATTAGATTGTAAGCCTATGCGGCAGGGTCTTGCTATTTACTGTTTTACTCTGTACAGTACCATGTGCATTGATGGTGCTATATAAATAAATAAATAATAATAATAATAAGGCATGATCTCTCCCCGCTGCCTGACCACTTACAATTTTTTAGTTTGGCCAGCAAAACCAGTCAATAACTGTAGGCTATATGATCCCACTTTTCCACCAAGCTGGCAAGTTTGTCAAAACCAGCCAATAGTCTTGCTATGCCACCACTAATCGTTTAGTTTTGTGGACTGTTAAAATTTCAAATGCAGAGTGGGCTCACCTTTATTGCAGCTTCTCTCAAAGCTTCCAGTCGCTGCCGACTGCTTTCTTTCATGTTCACAACATCTTTGTAATCACCTTGTAGAGCTCTTTGGAGTCCATGGATCGCTTGGAAGACAGAGTTTTCACTTTCGTTTAGCTCCTTTTGAAAAATTTCAAATGTGTGGACCTGAAAAGTCCTCTCTTCAAGTGACAGCCCCGAGTCCTTTTCCACTGCTCTTATTGCACTTTTTAGTTTGTTGAGAACCACATTCTTTTGACGGAGGAGTCCAGATAGCTTTCTGCAGTTTTCTACAAGCCACTGTTTCCTCTGTGTAACAGCAGCTCCTTTCCCACGATGCAGTTTTATTGCATGTTTCACTATATCCTCGTGTTCTGCAGAGGTTATTAGTTGACAGCAAAGCAGTGATGCTAACATCCATAAGGAAATGAATCCAGTTATTCTCATTGTCCAGTTTTTATTACTGAGGAAAGCACTCAGAAATTACCCCAACCTTTCTGTCATATGCTTTTTGCATCTCAAATATACACGCAATATGACCAATTAATAAAAGCTAACTGTCATCTACAGTATACGTTAGGATCACTGAATCAAATATGAATTCAAATTCCAGAAAGCATGAGGAAAAAATATGTTGAACATTACACACTCTTCTTTATTCAAGCTTAAATTCCTTGGAACTAGAAATGTCTTATTTCTTGGCCTGCTTTTTGTCCAAAACATAGCAGTAGCTACTATCTGTCAAACTGGGAAGATAGAATATTTTTCAGTATAGTCAAATATTTCTCTTTGGCTAATATCAAATGCTGTTTAGTTAATTTTAACCACTGAAATGGTTGCTTGATTTTCGCAAGTGGACAGCAAATAGTTGATGATTCCAATCCTACATATTAAAACAACAAAAGTAAAATGCATAATTATTTACAGTTCTTACTATCCAGATGTTTTGTTTCTTTTTTTAAAAAAAAAGTCTTACTGGCACATATTCCTTTCCGTACGTATTCCCAAACACAAAAACTATCTTTGCCTTATGTAACATGTAAACATTAGATGGACAAATACAAGTTGACATCTTTCCAAATCAACCCTTACTACAAACCATTATTTGTATTGAAGCATATTAAGGCTACTTTGGGGAGGGTTTTTTTCTTTAATTCACACAAACAAAGCCGCAATATTTTCTTTTCCTACTAAATACACTACTTTTATATTGTTGAACAAGAGGAAAAAACTCATGTAATCCAGGAATCGGGAACCACCATACCCAGAGCCACATCCAGGAAGCAGAGCCCTTCATACCGGCCTGCAGCCTCGCCTCCATCTGCCCTGCCCTGCCCTGCCCTGCCCTTCCTCAGCACCTCTTCAGCCACACACAGGCCTTTGTTAGAGAGAAGGGGTGCCCCTGCCCAATTTTGACTCCCATCACACCCAACTTTGGATCTGGCCCCACCCACTGCCAGCACCTGACTGATTATGATACGTCTGAGGGAACGTGGCCCTTTCTCTATCATCAAGGGCTTCTTCACATGGGGCATATATGGTGCGATCAAAATTGGATACTCACAGAAGTTTACAGGTCCTTTACATGATGTCATCAAGTTACAGGCCCCTCCCGCAGTTTATGACTTTTATCCACCTTTTTAAAGTGCGGGGAAAGACTGATTTTTCTCTAGGAGGTGCTATCAAGCGCTTTTCTTGCTGGGTGTACTTTTGTAATGGTGCTTTAACAGCAGCAGCACCTAGTGGCTATAAAAATGAAACATATAAAACTTGCCAAAAAATAAAAGCCTGAAAAAAACAGCCACCAGTCAGTCTATGTAAAAGGAGCTGATCTTAATCCCACAAAGAATTCAGATGAATTCCCAGTAATGATGTGGGATTTTAGCCATCTGTGGTCTCTCCACAAAGTCATATAAGAATCAACTTAAAGCTTTCAGTTCTTATATTAGCCACCCTCTCCACACTATGGCCTGGTTCAGACAAAACGCTAAACCATACTGCTTAACCACAAAATGGTTAAAGGTCCCTTAACCATTTTGTGATTAAGTAGCTTGGTTTAGCATGTTGTCTGAACCAGGCCTTTGTTTTCCACCATTTCCCATTCCCATCTATCACTCCTCTCTCTTCCTCTGCTCTTGCTCCCTACAACTTTTATCATGGTGTTTCTCCTTTTGCCTGGGACACCGCACCCTCTCTACTTATCAAGCAACTCCCTTCTCTCTATTTATCAAGCCATTTGAAACTCCTCCCTCAATATCCAATTGTTCTGCAACACATTTTACGAACTTCTCTAGCCTTATCTCATCACCTCCAACATTGCCTTCTGTCTACTACCCTGTTGCCATAGTGACTAATTCCCTAAACCAGCCTTCCCCAACCTGGTGCCCTCCAGTTGTGTTAGACTGCAACTCCCAGCATTCCCACCAGCATGGCAAATGACCATACTGGCTGGGAATGTTGTGTGTTGCAGTCCAACACAACTGTAGGGCACCCAGTAGGGGAAGGCTGCCTTAAACTTTTATCTCCCTTTCCAAATCTCTCTTGCTCTTTTTGTCTACATAAACTACAGATAGGCAACCATGGATAGCCCTAGCCAGCATAGTAAATGGTGAGGGATCATGGGAGTTAAGAGGCCAAAACATTTGCAGGGCTACCACATACGCTGCAAGCCAAACTTTGGTCAAGGGCTATGGCATTTCTTTGTTCTATACAATAACCTGTAACTAATAGTTTATAGTCATGTTAAGTAGCCATAGTCATTTTTAAAACTTGATTTCTGCTCATCATGTCAGGAATCCTTCCAGGTTTTTGGGTGCCCTGAGGCAAGACTCTTCCAATCCCAGCAAAATCCCATTGCTTGCATCCACAATCCTTATTCCCATTCAGCACTCTGTGGACCCCAGCAGTTGTGTAACCTTAAAGTTCTGGCATTAGCCATGTACAGCAGAAACTCAGCTCAAATGTGAGAGACAAGAAAGCTTCTCTACATGATTGATTGATTCTATACTTGTGATTGGCCACTCACAGAAGATTGTGGAACCTCTATACGATGCCATCAACCTCCAGGACATCTCCCACACTTTCCCCCAGAAATCTCACTTTTTAAATAACCAGAGATAATGCAGCATTTAAATTATCGCAGGATGTCCCCCAGTGTATAGCACCTATTGGTGCTATAATTCCACCACCAATAGAAAGCACCATTTCATTGAACAGAATAGTATTGCTGAGAGGAGAAATTTTCTATTTAAAAGCATGTGGTCACGGTCTAAAGAAGCCAGTCATGGAAAGACTCCAGAAGAAGAAACCCCATTAAAGATGTGGGATTTCCCCCCCCCCCTTAATGTAGAGACAACCACTGGGTCTAAATTTCAAGTTTTTGTGTTTATGTAGTAAATCCTAATCCAATTACAATGTAAGTATCGTTCTTAAAATGGTGCTTAGAATACTGTTCTTCTGTCTCATTTAAAAGGGGATATTTTGTATGCAGCAGGGTCTTGCTATTTACTGTGTATAATCTGTACAGCACCATGTACATTGATGGTGCTATATAAATAAATAATAATAATAGAGGGAGACTGGAGCAGGCAGGCACCATCGGAGCCTGCTTCAGTTGGAACACACCCCCCCCCCACAGGGCTAACATCTTCACCTTGTGGGGAAGAAGGAGCTGTTGGTTTGCCCCTCCATTGGGAGATGAGAGGACGGAGCAGGGCCTTCCCACCAGCCTAAACAGTCTCCTTAATTTCTTTTTATTTTCTCCCTCTTCCCTCCCCATCCACTTTTCCTTGTGTGTCACGTCTTTTTTTTTTAGAATGTAAGCCTGAGGGTAGGGACTGTCTTCTTTATTGATACATTGTAAGCCGCTCCAAGAGCCTTTTGGCTAAGGTGCGGGATAAAAATACTCTAAATAAATAAATAAATAAATAAAATATTTTGAAAAACTGTTCAGTTCACAAACTTCCTCCTCCACCCTTTTAATATCTAATGTCTCTAAAGTAGAAAGTGCTGTTTGTTTTGGAGGGCAGGGAGGATCAGCAGCGATGTGTGCGAGAGACTGAAAAGGCATTCTTGTCATAATGCCTAGCAAGGGCAACAGAGAAAGAAACTACCATCCTGAACACAGCTTTGAGCTCTGGTGGTCAGTTGGTTAAAAAAAACATCTCCTGGTGGATCCATATCCAAAACCACTGAGGCAGGTTTGGAACCCTCCTTTCCCAAATAATCTGAAAGGAAGGAGCTGAAGTCCCACTCTTTCATTACTATTTAACCACAAATGCCAGGAATAGGGTCGTTAAGGGTGCAATCCTATGCATGTTTATTCAGAAATATCTGGGGAATGCTGGGAGCTGAGGGACTTATTTTTCTCTAAACATGCATAAGATTGCGCCCTATAAAGGATGTTAATAAGGATTCGAGTATGAAACATCCATGTATTTAAACCTGTAGCCTCCCCTTCTTCCTCACTAGTCAAAGCGGGTGATCATCGCCGATACATCTAGCGGGGATCGCTGGACCGCCGACATCTCACTGTATTCTTCCTGCTCCCCCGACGCCTGCCTGGTCTTCCGTTTACTATTCAAACAGCCTTGGCTCCCTCAGCCTTGTCCGCCCAATAGAAAAACTAGGGCCGAAGGACAGGCTCCCCCACAGCCCACCCCCGGCCTACTCACCTGGACGGGAAGGTCCAACGGCAGACCAGTAAACTCACCGCCGTCCGGGAGACCCCGAGCCACGTCCCCATCATTAACAGCCTTCCTCCTTCTCTGAGGTGCCCAATAGGATCTCTTCAAAGCCGACTGGCTCCCCGCCCAACCAGAATCGATTGCACCGCCCCTTTGAATAACGAACCACCTGCCTTGTTACCTCACCGGCCAAAAATCAGAACTAACCACAACCTCGGTTTCTCTGTAACATCCCTACAGCCGCGTAAGAAGGGGAGGGGGGAGAGAGGAGAGCGAGCGATGAAGTCACCGCAGAACAGCTTTCGACTTCTTTTGGGCCTTGTGGGAAATGTAGTCCTCCCGTTCATTGACTCGGTTCTCTCTGGGCAATGTACTGAATGCGAAGACTCATCGCAACCGCCTCCTCTGCGATGCATTGTGGGAAGTATCGAATTCCGCCCCCCTCCCTCACACAAACCACAGAGGTAGGGAAATTAGCAGGGAAGTTGTCTGGAGAAATAACTTCCAGGTTTATTTGTTTGTCTATTTATTCGTTTTCTATACCGCCTCTCAGTTAATATAACTGCTCTCTGGGCAGTTCCCAACAATTAAAAAACATAACATAAGACATTTAAAAGAACAGGAAAGTTTCCTTTTAATGCTTTTTTCTTTCTCCAACGGGGCCATGCACCAGCAGAAGGTGACAGCACAGACAAGACATTCCAACTCTGGTTTTAATTTGTGTGAGAAGGTGATTATTTTCACATTTAAACATTTAATTTTTCTCTTCTAGTGCCAACACACCCCATTATATTCTGCATGCAAGCCAATGGAGCACAAGACGTCTGCCTGCAATTCATCACTGAATTTTGACTGAAAGGAAGTAGGAGTGGGGACATTTATAAGAGATGGATTCAGGACAAGACTTTGGGGCAGAAGTCCGTAAGGCTCATTCAGCAGAATGAGTAGGAGGGATCCCAAATGGATAAAGGCTGACTTAGCACACTTTGAAGTAACCAAACACACACTCCATGCTAAAGAGTGGCCTGGAAAACCATTACATTCAGCCCGGGTTCGGACGACACACTAATCAATGGGGGTTGGGAGGGGAGTAATAAGAACAAAATGGAAACAACCATTGATTAGCGTGTCGTCCGAACCCGGCCTCAGAGTCTAAAATTAACTACATGGTTAGCACTTACTCATTTTTGCTGCAACCTGAGGGGTGCTTTGATTGAGGAAGTTCCGACAAACCCAAACCGGCCTCAGCCCCACCTCTAATGTTATAAGTTAGATTGGAACTAGATTCTGGCTGGCTTTATAGATCCAGATTTCCCATCCCCCTCCGTCACCCCCATTTTCAGTTTGCAAAGAATGCCAGTCTACTTAAATTGTAGAGTCCCCCAACCCAGATCTAGCACTGAACTGCATACAGAAAGCCTTGTATCCCATTGATTAGCATGTAGATGCATTGCACCCTTAAATGTTTAAAGACATTTTAAAAATAAATAACAAGAAATCAGGCCATAGTTAAAAAGAATATGAATTCCTGTATTTCTTTGTTGGTCAGTAGTTGTGGGAGAGACATCCTGCTGCCCAACCACAGTTACGCTGAAATTCTAGATTTCTCCGTTGATTTCGATCACTTCTACACCTGGGAGGCCAAAGAAAGTGCGAAGGTTAACCGGGAAGTTAGACCTGGAATGATGAGTCTATTATAAGTCTATGTCACTAGCTAGTTGATGGCAGAGTGCACCATGGGTAACGTAGTTCGTCCTTTCCATTTAGCTGTTGTTGGGCCTTGTCGATTCCTTTGCGCCACCTCATAGTAGAGGAGGTGGCAGTAGTAGTGGTAGACTAATCGCTCATTCCCCCCCCCCCCGCCGCCTTAATACGGGAGGCGCGGAAAAGGTGGAGTGGAGATTTCTGAAGCTAGACCGGACGATGGCAGGTGGCTGAGGCTCGTGAGAGAAAGAGGAGGGGGGGGGGGCAAGTGAAGACGGCCCGGTACGCGCGTGCGCAGGAGGACGCCGTAGCGGCGGCGGCAGCGCTGGCGCTGGATAGTGAAGTTGGGTGAAAGCGCCGCTGATAAAATGGTAGGTTGAGGCGGTCGGGGGGGAGGGGGGAGACTGCACCGGTTGTAATAACACCCCCCCCTCCCCCGTCTGTGTATTCGAAGACAGGGAGGAGGAAGCAAAGAAAGCTCCTCCTGTGGGGATGAGGGCAGCTGCTGCCGCCGCCGCCGCCTGAGGGCAAAGTGTAGAGCAGCAACCGAGCGACCTTCTTTTCCCTTTCGCTCTTTCTCCCCTCCCCACAAATCAAGGGGGGTCACGAGGGAGGGGGGCAACGAACTAAACATCCCACGCGGGCAGAGGCTTGGAGGTTGCTCTGCCCCCGTGCCCCGTCGTCGCTCTCCTCCTCCTCCCGGTAATTGGAGGGAGCCGGTCGTAAGGGAAGCTCTCCAGCGAACCTGAGGCGGTCATAACACCGAAAGACAGCGGAGGGGGGTTCGCGTCGGTATTTTGGGAATAGGCATAGCGGCGAAGCTGGTAGCAGCCGCAGCAGCAGTAGTAGTAGTAACACCACCACCAACACAACTCGCTGGCTCTCAGCACCACCATCACGTACCTTTCCCTTTTTTGGGCAGGGGAGAAGCTGACAGGTTGCTACAGCCTGACCTCTCTCGCTTCCCCTTCCCACCGACATCCCCCTTGTCGTTGTGTCCTTCTCCTGCTTTTTACAAGATTAGCCCGAGGCTATATATTTCCCCCCCACCCGCGTTGGCTCTTAAGAAACCTCAGTCTATTCTGTGGGGAGGTTGATTTTATAAGGAGATTCGTAGGCCGGGGGTGGGGGAGGAGTTGTCCCGCAGGTGATAAGGAGCCGCAGGTGTATTTTTTTTTATGCTGTTTTTTCTTTCTTTTTCTTTTGCACAATGACAATTCTGTTTGGCTAAGATGAAATTTTGGGCACAATCTGTCTATTCTGATAGTGGGGGTCACTATTGGTGACACCTATTTTCTCTCATTGATATCCATGAAGATGATGACTGGTGTCTTTGAGCAGAAACAAAGTTTAGATGAGGATTCTAAATTAGGAGAAGAGACAGTGTGTTTTAGTCCTAGATCTGGAGTTGCAATTGTGGCTCAGTAATAAACTGCTGTTAATTTTTTTAAAAATATTTTTCTTGCCTGTGGAAGCTCTGTTACCTTGGGAGCCTTTTCCACATGCTACTACTGCCCCCCCAAAAGTGAATTATGAATCAAAACCCACCAGAGGAGGAGCAAAAAGTACACTTCACTGTAAGAGTAAAACTTAAATCCTTGAATCCTGTAATTGGTTGGCAAATTTATCAGTAGAGATCTACATTTTACAGGGATTTCTTTTTCAGCATAGTAGCTCCAAGGGCTGGTTCACACATACTGCCCACATGGGACCTATTTAGACATAGGAGTAAAATCTCACACATAATTTATGTGGCCAAGGCTGCATCTGAAATTCATGCAATTTCTTAATCTGAAGTAATTAAAGTAGAGAATTCCATCTTGAAAGGCGTCCCCAAATATCGGAAAATAAAAATTCCATTTATCTTGCTAAGAAATGTATAAAAGCAATATTGACAATTCAAGAATGCAATTGAAACATTAATGCAATAGAAATGCATAGTAGAAGAGATTTATGGTGCAATCCTATGCATATTTAGACAGAAAAAGTCCTACAACTCCCAGCATTCCCCAGCCATGCTTTTAGAGGCCATATCTTAAATTTTTAGTTTATAACTTAAACAATATCCATGAAGTGCCTACTTCTGAAACTGTTTTTTCTGCAGCCTCACTGATAGTGCAACTGACAAAGCAATCCTGCGCATGTCTACTCAGAAGTAAGTCCTATTCATTTAAATGAGGCTTACTCCTAGGTAAGCGTGTATAGGAATGCAACATCAGTTTTCAGAAGAGTTGGGTCTTCTTACTTGGAAAGCTGGTGATGTATCTAGAGATATAAAGCTGAGACCAAATGTATTGCCCTCAGTTTTTTATTATATGTGTGCACACATAGATGCTGTCATTTCAGTTTTCAGAAGTAAGTGCTGTCTTTAACCACAGAAGAACAAGGATTTCTTTGTTGTATTCTGGAGTGAAATTGGTTACCCCACAGGAGAGCTAATCCCTTTTTAAATATAGGCAGATAGTAGAATTTTGAAACATCTGGATTAGCTTCATTGGTTTTCCTGCTTCTTTTGCATCCCAAAGCATAAGCTTAAATCGTCTCAGAAGGACAAGGTCCGCCAGTTTATGGCAGTTACCCAGGCTGGTGAAAGGACTGCTATATATTGCTTAATGCAGAATGAGTGGAAACTAGAAGTGGCAACAGACAACTACTTCCAGAACCCAGACTTGTACTACAAAGAATCCATGAAAATTTCAATAGACAGAAAGAAATTAGAACAATTGTATAACAGGTACAAAGGTAAGGTTTATTTTTTCACTTTTCCCTTTGATCTTGACTTCCAGCTATACACCGGGGGCAGGGAGGGGGGACTGTAATCTGGGACATACTCACTTGGAAGTAAGTCCCATTGAACTCAAGAGGACTTAGTTCTGGGTAAGCATGATAGCATTGAGCTATAAACATGTATGTAATATTCTTCTATGATCTCTCTATATATTGGGGTTCAGAACCACTGGTACAGGGGCAATATCCCCCCTCTGAGGTTCCACAGATGGCTCTGCTCCCTTTCTCCCATCTCCACCCCTTTCCCTGATCATTTGGTGGTTTCCTAGCTTTTGTGCAGGTTTTTCCCCATTCTGAAAGTTTGAAATGCCTATCGTTAAGTTTGGTTACTGGCAGTAAGAGCTTTAAGCTAAAATACGTTGATATATTTGGCCCCAAGCCTTTTGTCTTCAAACTCACCCAATACTGGAATGTGGGCCCTAAGAGCTTCTCTGAAATGGAATTTGGCCCTCGGGCTAAAGAGGTTCTGCACCCTTGCTATATACACTGCTGTAGGAGCAAAACAAATGTAAAGCTTTTCTTCCGCAGCCCCCTCTTGTTTTATAAGTATCTTTAGTGTACTATATGGAGTACCATATAGTACTCCATGTGTACTATATGTACCATATAGTATCTTTGTGTACCATATAGTATCTTTTAGTGTACTATATGGAGCACTCTTGTTTTAAAATTTAGAAAAACATGTGTGCTAGCAAATATAGCATCAGTCTTAAGGAAAAGCAAATTAATCACTTGTATACATATATGTGTGAAATAGACTAGCAATACATAGATCACTGAATGGATAATTATGGTACCTGATTCATTACATATGAAGCCTGTGTTGAGTTTTATAATTGAACTGTATTACCCTGATCCAACTTGCCATGCAGATCACTTGCTGGAACTACAGGCATAAATTGAATGCACTTCCAGATGTGGATGCGGTTCATGTTTGCTGGATTGCTTTCAGTGGAATCTGCTCTCAGATGTACAAATGTGCAATATCATTCACATGAGGATGCGCATGTACATGCTTATCTAAATGGATATTCCACTCAGAGCAGTGCAAAAGGATGCATATTATCCACATTTCAATGCGTGTTGCATTTATGCCCACAGTTCTGCTCCAGGAAAGGATACATGTGGGGAAGCCTACTTCTCTTCAGAGATCTTAGATCCAGTCCTGACTGAAAGTTAGACTATATCTTTTATGAGAATTTAAAGTACAAACAAATTTCAGATGCAAGAATCTTATCTAAGCATGGGAATTTGGGTGAAATTTCTTCCTTAGTTCAGTCTTTTAATGGTTGAATTCACTAGGCACATTGTTTTAACTGTTTTAATAGTTTTAAATTATATATTGTTTTAACTTGTTTTATGTTTTAATTTGTTTTTAGCTGTGTATATTTACTGTTTTATACTGTTTGCTTTTATCTGTACACCGCCCTGAGATCTTATTGATATAGGGCGGGATATAGATGTTTTAAATAAATAAATATGTTACTGCAAACGTTCTGTACAAGATTGCATCTTCTAAGAGATGGTTAGTAAATTGTTAACAAATTAACAAAGACTTAAATCAGTAGTTGGGGGTTTAAAAATACTAAGGAAAAATTGGTATGGGGGACACTAAGAACTATTGTTGTTGTTTATTCATTCAGTCGTTTCCGACTCTTCGTGACTTCATGGACCAGCCCACGCCAGAGCTTTCTGTCGGCCGACAGAAAGAACTATTACTGTAACTGAAATACTTTGGTGTACTTTTAAGTACATTGTATATTAATGCAGTACATCTTTGTACATTCCTGGCTCTCTCAAAAGATTCTGGCCTGAACTCGGAGGTTCTTGTTTGTAGGATCATGCTCCATGGATGATGATGCATACAAGGATCTTCACTACCTAACGGGTGGTCATTGCTGTTATTCCAGATGCTGGTTGTGAGGCCTTCTTTCCTTTGCAACATAAGCACATCAATCTAACGATTATTATTTTCCAGAAATCGTTTGGCTCTCCCCTTGTGCAGAATTTTGTCTCCCCTTGCACCCCAGCAGATCACCCTTGCTAGATTGGGCTATTTTTTATATATTTTTAACAAATTTTGTGTTAGAACAATATGCCCTACAGTAGTTTATTACTGATATACAGCTCAGTGATAATGAATGTTTCTATGATTCGTTTGCGGTTCATATAGGGATTTTGTGTATCTTTGTGTATCTATTTCCAAGTTATATTTTTTGAAATATAAATACTTTTGACTTTTGCCATTCTTAGTCCTAGCAGTATGATACAATGTACAACTTCACTGAGAAAGAGGCATGGACTCCAAAAACTTGGATCCCTTTAGCCTTGAAGATGTTGCTACAGTTTGAGCACAGGAAAATTGAATCACAATCTATTTTGGTCACTTTTTATCCATGTGTTCGTAGTGCTTCTCTTTTAGGCTCTTCAGCATGCTTACATGAATATAAACGTTATACATTTTATTTTATTTATGTAACATTACTATTAGGGAGACCAGGCCACCCGGAAAATTCTGAAGGCAACCTCCAAAATGGTGTGAGGTCAGAGCAACCGGGGCTCAGGGTCCATTTACCGGGAAATGGACGCTCCCGGGGCTCACGCTCAAGTGTTGCTCTGGTTCACAAGTGTTGTTCCAGCTTGTTTTCCCCAGGAAGTACCAACTCTCGTGAGACTTGCACATCCCAGAAGTCTCACGAGATTTGAGACTACAGCAAGAGAAGGCTTGGGAAGGGCTGGGGGCCTGAAAGTGCAGGAACGCAGCCTCCAGCCCGTCCTGCCACCTATCCAGGTCTTCTTCTTGGTCGATGCAATGGCGCTGGCCAAGTGAAAGCCCAGATCGAGGGGCTGGAGCCTGCGTTCCCACACTTCCGGGAACGTGGCCTCCAGCCCTTCCCGACGCCCTTCCCGACGCCCATCCAGGCCTTCTTCTTGGTCGGAGTAATGGTGCCAGCCAAGAAAATGCCTGGATAGCTGTGCGGAAGGCGCTTGGAGGCTGCACTTCTATACTTCTGGGAACACATCCTCCAGCCTCTCCCATTGCCTCCCGTCTCTCATCTTGGTTTCTTGTTGCGCTGTACTTCAGGGTCCCTCCCAGGATATCAGATCAGCTATTGTAAGTACAGAGGCCATTAATAAAATCTGCAAAGCCCACCCTCTGACTCCCTGTTCATTTTGGCCAAATAATGCCCCTCTCTAGTTTACCCAAAACCAATAGCAATGGAGGTTTTTTTAAAAAGTAAGGGGCTTCCATTTGTGTCATTTTTGTATCTTGGATTTTATTTGGGGTGGGGGGAGAGAGAGACTTAGGGTAGCTTTCTTTCTTTCAGTCTCTACTTTTGTGCTGCACAAATGAACAGGACTGCTGATATTTATTTATTTCATTAAGAACATTGGGGTAGATGGGTACTTGGTCCCTGGTGGAGTATTAGACCAGATGCTCTTGTGGTGCTTTCCTTGGTTCTTGGGCTGTTCATTATGTCATGGGGCTGGCACATGTGTAGCCATCCTGCACCTGTGGGCTCTAGACATCACCTCTCGAGCCACTTTAAATACTTTTAGACTTGGTCATCTGGATTAAAATTATAACTGTGTTAAAGTCTGTATTGTCTTGTGTGGCTCTAGAAGAGATTATACACATACCAGAGCTGTGGCATAATAGAGAATGCAACAGTTTACTGGTACCATGATACTTTTAATCTGCTTTAGTGATTATGAATTTTGGATCTTACAACTTAACATCTCTTCGGTGTTGAACTCGTTTTTAGGGTGCTTTAAGAAAGACATAAAGATGGATTTTCCTTCATCTTTTCAATGTATGTTCAAGTGCAAAGCAGAGATGATAATCTAACACTGGCTGTAAATAGTTATAAATAAATAACTTCCTAAATATTGCAATAATTGAAATGGAGCAGGAGGTTGTGATCTTATTGAGGTGCCATCGTTTGACTTGTTGTTGTTTTTAGAGGGGTTAATATCCACTAGTGTTGAAAGAAAAAGCAGGGTTTGGTCTTGTTTTCTTGTGTTGAAGCTTTCTGAGCTGCTCAGTTTTCAGCTGTAGAATGGTAATGCCTGCTCTTGAATACATTCAAGGCTTAAAGTGCAAAATTGCTTGGTATTTTAAGAGCATTTGTTGTGATCATTTTCTTTTTATATCACATGACTATAACAATGTTATCAACTCAGTACCGCACACCTACTTACTTTCTTCTGAAGCAAGGATTTATTTTATTTTTTGCCTTTAGCATAAATACCTGCAGGTCCATAAGCCCATTTAATTGTATCTCATAGCCATTCCTGTCTGTCAGCCTCCTCCCAACCTGGTGCCCTCCAGAAAAAAATGCTTTAAAAAAGAAAGAAAGAAGATGTGTTGGAGTGAAGCTCCCATAATTCCCAGCCAGCATGCTGGTTTGGAATTCTGGGAGGTGTAGTCCAATACACCTGGAGTGCTCCAGGCTGAAGAAGGCTGCTATAGAACTAGTGAAGCTAGCTAGAGATATAGGTGCTTCTGAGTTATAGTCACAAGTGGCATGAAAGTAGGTCTTTGAGGTGGGTCTGTCCTCTCTTCTCGCCATCCTCCCTAAATTGTGCATGTTTACCTGTGGATGATGATGAACATTTAGTCAACATTTCAAGTTTCAAAGCAACACAACAGCCCTTTAAGGTAGGCCAATTGCATTAAGAGATTTTATTCTGTTTCTAAGGAATTTTTATTTTATCTTGCAACATTCACTTACTTTGGCTTCCTTTGGAGAAATGGATTGAAATACGTAACTATTTATTTTAAGGGAAATAGCTCTGTTTTACTTCTGTGTTTCATAGTACAGGATTTGTTGTGCTGTGGGTTGGTTTGAGGAGAGATGGTTTTATAGCCAATGATGCATAATAGTGGTTGAATTGAGCACAGAAAATAAGAACTAAAACAAAGAAACTGCCTATTTTTTCAGATCAGCATCTGTTGTTTTAAAGAATGTACAAGCTTCTACATATGACAGAACACTTCATCAGGAAGCCTGCAAATGCTTATTCAATCCAATGCTTATTTCTGGTTTTTATAGAACAAAACATCCTGTCATAAACAACGTTAATTTGACCAAATGAGGCCAGGACAAACATTAAGCAGAACAAATAAATTGCACAAGATTGCTCATCAAATGAGCTGCTTTAACATAAGAGTTGTTGAGGAAGCTCATTTATATGACAGCAGCTTTAGTTGGTAATGCAATGGAATCAGATTGTAAATATTTAGGTCGACCTTTCCTTCTAGCAAGAAGTGGTAACCTTAGGCTGGAATACCTCAGAGCAAGCTCCATTCAACTCAGTGGGACTTATTCTGAGTAGACATATATATTAAAATAGAAGCAAGCTTATACTTTATTACTTTTTGCTTTACTGATTGCATTCGCGCCTCAAAAAATGGCCTCTCCTTTGGCAGGAGAGTTTTTTTTTTGAAGAGCAATGGCGTGCGTTGGGAGGGGCAGTCATGTCAAGATGGTCTCGCCTTGTGGGGTGGGCATGTTGGGGTAGGCATGCATGCCTCCTTTGGAGTGGCCATATTGTCATGTGACCAACGCCACTCCCCCTTTGGGGCCGGTCATGTCAAGATGGTCCAGTCTTGGGGGCTGGGCATGTTGCTGTGGGTAAGCCTCCTTGAGGGCGGCTGTTTTGTCCTCCTTTTTGGTTCCAAAATAAGGTCAGCCTAATTACTACGCCACTTCTCTGCCATCAAAGCAGCACTCAAAGTGGTATAGATTAAGAAAGGGGTGAGAAAGGGGTATTTAGGAGTGAGATATTACTAGCAAATTGCAGATTCTTACCTGTCTCCAGTTATTGAATAACACAATTAAACCCAGATCTCTAGCATAGCAATATAACATTGTAGGCATTTTCACAAAACAGGGTCAAGAATTGTATTTTAATATCCCACATTTCTAAACTCAGTTGATGAACCACTGGATTGGAATGTACATTCAGATTAAAATGGTTTCTAGAGGCATAAGCACTACAGGGATGCACAACCCATGACCTGCAAGCCATATGCACCCCATAAGGCCTCAATTGTGGGGCCCCCATGGGAGATCCACCACCAGTTTCTCTCCCCTGGTGATCTTGATACAGATTCTTTCCCCAGCAAGGAAAGAGCAATCTGTATTAGGATCACTGTGTGAGTGGGTGGAGAGAAAGGTTCTCCACTCTCTTTTCCAGAAATCCTCATACAGATCACTCTTTCCCCACTGTTGCTAGCAGTGAGGAAAGAACAATCTATATCAGGATCACTGGGATATTCCTGCATATGTGCATGCATGTGTGCTCAAACACATGCGTTTCTGTTTGTGCCCCCCCCAAGTCATCACATGTGCCTCTCAGCCAAAAATGTTGTATTAATCAACTACCATTCTAGTTTACTAATAAGCAAAGGATTACAAAAATGATTGGCTTGTAAAGGTAGTGTGGCTCAGATTTCTCACTTCCTCCCTCATAAAAGCAACTCCATCCCTACCTGATCAGGGAATTTCATAGAGAAGAGTGACAAACAAATTTTGAGTGTGTATGTTTGTAACAATTTGTCCTCTGCAATCTATGTCACCGATGCTGCTTATATAGAGTGACCCTATGAAAAGGAGGACAGGGCACTTGCATAGAAAAGGGACTTAACAATCTAACAGTTGCATAGAAAAGGGAATTTCAGCAGGTGTTTTTTGTATATATGGAGAACCTGGGGAAATTCCCTCTTCATCACAACGGTTAAAGCTGCAGGAGCTATACTAGAGTGACCATATTTAAAAGAGGGCAGGGCACTTGCACCTTTAACTGTTGTGATGAAGAGGAAATTTCACCAGGTTCCCCATATATATAAATGACACCTGCTGAAATTCCCTTTTCAATACAACTGTTAAAGATACAGGAGCCCTGTCCTCCTTTTCATATGGTCACCCTAGCTTATAGCATAAATCTACCACCCTTCTGAAATAGGCACCCTACTTCCCTGTGCTACCACCTGCTTTTGGGAAAACTTATAACTCTCATAGTAAAATATGCTAGAAGGTGAAATATATTAGAAGCTGTTCACTGCAATTAAATTTATGGTCACTATATTAGTGAGCCCTTGCTAATCAGTGAAATTGCAAATCATGGGCACAGCTGATTATCTTCTGAGGCTGTTAAGTTCTGGTGCACTACTGTAATAGGAATGAACAAGATATATTGAAGATGGCCTTTCCTTTTAACTTACAGTTCAGCAAAAGCTAGCTTACATTTCCTCTTATCTCAAGAAACTTTGGTAATATGCAAATACGTTTTTTATTCATTGTTTGTATTTTATGTTTTCAATCTATTGTATACCACTCGAAGAATTTGGGTTGGTGGTTTAAAAATGCAATAAATAAATGCTTTAAACAATCAAAAGAGAGATTATTATTCATTTAAAAGAGCAATGCTATGATCCTTGGAAGAGTTCCCCAGGGAACATAGGTTTGTTTGGTATCACCCTCCCCAGGCCGTAGACACTGCTATGATCTCAAGAGGGGGACTCTGAGATTCAAGCCCCTGCTTGAACTGCATCGGCTGCCTCAGGACTTTGCAAATGAGGCCTGGTAGGGAAAAGGGAGCATTCCAGGGGGAGGGGAGAGAAGAAGCTGAGAAATCCTAAGATCTCTCCAGCCTTAGTAAGTGCAAATCCTCTAGATGGGCTCAAAGGCCTCTCTGGAGGGGAAAAAATGTAAAGAGGAGGACAGAAAGGCAAAAATTGCCTCCATCCTCCTCTTGCATTGCCAGCAACAACCCAACAAGGCATTAAATACTTGCAGGCCTCCGAGATGAGAAGTTTCCTTCTCAAGAAAATATTTTAATCAGCTTTAAAATACTTTAATCACCTGACAGTTCTTATACAAAACATTAAATAGTAACCTGTTGAAGCTTGAAATATGTTCCTGTAAAAATTTATTCCATAAACAGCAGAGTTATAGGTGACAGCTGCAGTAAGCATGTAGGGAAAGTGACTTGTTCCTTTTCATTAGTATTATGATGAAATAAGAGAAGGAATTACTGCACAGCTTAAGAAAAGGCATTTAAAAACACTTGAAATAGGGTATTTTAATATGTAACGGCACTTAACTGCTTAAAGGTCGGGATCTTGGGGGGAGGAATGAAAGGGCAGAGTGATCCCTAGAATTAAAATTAGGGAATCCGTTCACCTTATGCACATGATTATCTAATAATCTCTTGAAGCAATCATCTGTTTTCTCAGCCCCCCTAAAAAGTTTCATGGAAAAGCATTTAAGCTTGTTAGGAGTATGCCAAGCCATTCCTGGACCTCTGGCATGCTGAAACCCGTCAGGTGATATAGGTTAGGATAGTCTAAATAATGGTGATGGAAGTATTACCTAAAAGTATTGATGTGATTGATACCTGTCCAATATAAACATATATTTTATATGTTACTACCAAAATATATTTTAAATGTTACTACAATTCTTCAGCTGTAATTAAAAAATGAAGAATGTCTTTGAAATTCAGCATTTGTAAGTTACTTGTAGTGTAAAATATAGAGCTGTGCTTAGGAGTATTACTTCAAATTTTGTTACTGAATTTTTAAGGAAATCAAAGAAGATGGTCTTGATGTTTTATCCTGGTTGTGCTTTTTATATTGTATTTTGTATTTGTGTTTTTAACTTGTTGGTTGTTTTATGATGGTTTTAATTTTTGTGAACCGCCCAGAGAGCTTCGGCTGTTGGGCGGTATAAAAATGTAATAAATAAAATAAAAATAAAATAAATGTTAAGGGTACGTTCTGGCACATGTAGTACAGTACAAATAACATACAAACTAGCTGAATTTAATAACATAGTTTCATTTTCAAAACATTTAGGCTGAGTGTTTCATAAAGGTGTTGGTAGGAATGTACTACTTTAATGGGTGAAATTGAGTTCTGCATAAGATCCTTCAGAAAGAGAAAACAGGGCTATGTCTTGGATTTTCCATGCATTAATGCTTCATCTTGAGAGCTTCATCTGTAGGTGGTTAAAGTACTTAGATTTAAGATTTTGAATTGCCCTCACACGCTTGAACTTAATAGGGTTGTTGAGTGCACCTGAAGTAACTTGGCAAATTATGGCAATTTCCATTGATTAATTTTAACTAAACTAGAGATTTTACCATCAGATTAAGAGAAAATTGGTCCACAATGAATGCTTCACCTATAATCTTTGATCAGGCATATTTGCCTGGAAATGATGGTATGCTATGCCTTGTGCTTATTTATTTTGTCCTTGATTCCTAAGTGATAAGATTACACTGCAAGTGACTCACCCCTTAATCATGTTGAATTTAATTATTTGGACATCTTATGACATTTTTATTAGTAGTACATTTTTTTAAAAAAAATTAGCACAACAACACAACTAAATCCATTCTAACAGCAATTTTCTAAATTTTTATGAATGTAAAAGGCCTACATTAGCTGTTGAAAATAATGTTTGCAAAAACGTTAACTCAGTGTTTTCTTTTTAATTCAGTACAGGTAGGCCATGCAGTGTTTGGCTGGCTAAAATAGGGAGAAAAAAAGTGGTGCGAGCTTTTATTGGACGCCCACTAATACAGGGAGAAGAAGAGAAATATAGATGAAGTGATGCAGGGATTCTCCCACTTTTAGAGCTGGTCAAATAATGCCCTCCAATTTTTGCAGCCCCACATTTTCTGCTATTTTCTCTGGGATCAGGAGAAAACCAGGCAATTTTGGGGTGGGGGAATGACTTAGCATTGAGACATTCTGTGACATTTTCCTTCTGTCTTTAAGCCAGTGGTGAGCAACTTGTGGCCCTTCAGATGTTTTGGCCTACAAGTCTCATCAACCCTAGCCAGCACAGCCAATGATCATGGAAGTTGTAGACCAAAACACCTGTAGGACCACAAGTTGCCCATCACTGCTTCAATAAAGTTTGCTAGCTGCTTCAAGTGGAGCATAGCTACAATCAACAGCCAGACAGGCCACCATGTTTCTTCAGTGCCATACTTGGAATGATGCTTTGTCAACATGTAGCATCTTTCCAGAGACATTATTATTGAAGGGAGAAACAGTTGCCATCTTTTTTCCTAACAGTGTCTCTAGAATGATGCTGCATTATGAAGTGGTATCACAATGCGTAAGGCATTGCAGAGAAACTTGGCAGCCTGCCTGGCCACCAGTTGTAGCTCCATGGGAAGCCCTTGACCTTCCCAAATGTTCCTTTCTTCTACCCACCAGAAGGTACCTTATTTTTCTCCTTTACTTTTGCCCAACCCGAATGCCCTGAATTCATCAGAAAAGTTCCGGCAAAGACTTTGTATCAGTGCTACTTATGAAGAGCTTGGGCCAGGTCTTAGGTTTTCCACAAAGAGTTAGGAAAGGGTCACACACCAGATGGGCACTAATAGGGAGAAGGGCATAGTTTATTTATTTGTTGCATTTATATCCCGCCTTTTTTCCTCCAAGGAACCCAAGGTGGCGAACATAATCCTCCTCCTCTCCATTGTTATCCTCACAACAACAACCCTGTGAGGTAGGTTAGGCTGAGAGTCTGTGACTGGCCCAAAGTCACCCAGTGAGTTTCCATGGCCAAGTAGGGACTAGTTTGCCTATGGGCTTTAAGTTGTGCATTTCTTCTCTAAAGTATGTCTACTCTTATTGTTGAGAATTGCTAGAATTCACAAGGAAATCACCCCTTGCATATACTCAGATTCACCATTAGTTCCCGAGTGATCCATTTCTGGCTTTACATGAGTGTCGTCCCCCCCCCCCAAGGAAAAGAGTTGTTTGTTTTAAAATTTTGTGATTTAAAAGTAGATCAGCAGGATGATTGTGATAGTGAAAGAGCTGCAATTCTTTGAAATGTGATTGTTTGGCAAATTTATTAAAATAAAACATAACATTCTGTTTTGTTTTGTTTTTCAAACAGACCCTCAAGATGAGAATAAAATTGGCATTGATGGAATTCAACAGTTTTGTGATGATTTAAGCCTGGACCCTGCTAGCATCAGCGTTTTAGTCATAGCATGGAAATTCAGGGCAGCCACTCAGTGTGAATTCAGTAAAAAAGAATTTGTAGATGGCATGACAGAACTAGGGTGAGTATGGCTGCCTTTAATAAGATTCAAAAATTTTCTTTGTAGACCAACAGTAATACTTTCTGAACTATTTTAAAGGTGTGCATTCTGAATAATTGCATTCTTTAATTCATATTGTCCTCCTTATACTCAGATGACCTGAGCTGCAGTCCAAAGGAGCCATTTGTTGACAAAGGAACTGTGCATGTATCCAGAGCTTTCTTTGTAGCATTTACTTCCACAGCTCCTATAGCCAACAAAGTAAGCCACTTTTAAAATTGAACAATGACTTGCCTAATTAACAGTGGGAACTGTCTCAGTAAGAACTACAAAAATTGCTCTTAGTCATGCACATGGTTCCATTATATGTGCATGAATGCATTAGAGTCAGGGCTTTTCCTAGCAGGGATAAGATGTTTATGTTGAAGGCAGGCAGTTCTGGGAATTGCTGATCTTGCAATTGAATGGTGTGAATATATCCTTTGGACATCAACACAAACATTGTGAGTTGAATCTAGACTAAGTTAGTTGAACTTAGGTCCCATTGAAAGTAGTGGACAAGTAAGTTATGACTTAAATCTCATTTATTTCAGTAGGAATTAAGCACAACTAACTTAGTCTAGATCCAATCCTGTATGTTTATGTGTTCCAAAGAGTTCTTTTTGTGAGCATTTCATCTTAAAGTGAATATTGACCCAAAGAGAAAAGGAAACTTGCCATCTTTGTGATTTGATTTTTAGCTCAGCACAATATCATACTTCATTACAGTTAGAGCTTTACTAAGCTTCAGATAGCAAAGTAAATGAGACTACATGCCTGATGGCTATTTTTTCAGAATGCACTTATTACCATTTGCTTCCATGTCAAAGCCCTAATACTGTCCCAGTGCAAGCAGATGAGTAGCCCATTAAGGAGGTAGTTTCCATGCACAGTTACATTTGAAGACCAACTACAATGAAAGCATGTCCACTCATTGTCTGTGTACCCAGAAGTAGTACCTGTGAACAATTATGCATGCAAAGTAACAGCACATGGGGTGGGGGAGGCAGGAACTAGAGCTCACTTCTGCCACATTGCTGCTTGCCCAAAATCCCTGCTCTGTCAAGTTACATGTAGAGATTGACTACATGTTGCAGTCAGGGTAGTATTAGGGGTTCCACAGAGGTGTTGCCTGGAATGGAGGGATGAGCTGGCCTCATCCATGGAGTCACTGAAGTCACCCAATTTAAAGGCTGGAAGAGCATCCATGCTTGCCCCCTGGCCCTTCTCCCACAACAATCTCCAAGTGCTTTTCAATAGACTTGTTGCATGGTCAGGGCATGTTGCAGGTAGAGATAGCATTTGGGGACACACACATCTGGCATCCATCACCATAGGTTAAGGAAAGAAATAAGTTATTCCATAGACGAAGTTCAGCAAAACTGTGCTCCCATTACAGTAACACACTAAGCACAGGAACAACTGAGAGGATCCCTGGAAAGTCATACACCCACCTCAAGAAATGCCAGCGCTGGTATTCCTAGCATTGCCTGGATACATCCCTCTACACATTGGACCATGTGCACAACAGAGGGCACTGTGTTAGGGCTCCAGTAATTTTAGTTAATTAGATTGACTTATTGTGAAATGGTTATGCTTCCTTGTTGTTGGACAAGAGCTTGTGTGTTTTAGCAAAAATTGCTTTAGCATGTAAGTTTACATCCAAAGGTTCCCTCCATCCATAAAGCAATGGTTAGTCCAGTGAACAATCTGGACCACGGACCAAAAGTGGTTGCCTGCCTGTGTCTTAATAGGACATTTTAATTAACTAAACATGTATTTGGCTTTGTTGGCAAAAATTCAGGAATGTCTGATTCTTATCCATGCAAATCAGTTGATCACATAGTGGACAAAAATCCATATGTTTCTGTTTTGTTTAATAAGATTTTAAATTTGCTTCATTACAGGCCTGTTTAGATTAATTTCTTCCTGTTGCCCCAGGAAAGTGTTACTTAGAATTATTATTATTATTATCATCATCATCAACAACAACAACATATCTGTACCGCCCCATAGCTCTCTGGTCAGTTTACATAAGGTTAAAACAATTTAAAACAATATACAAAATTTAAAACCACAAAAACATGCAACATAATTAGAATGCATTTCAGGCTCTCACATTTCCCCTACCCCACATGTATGGAATTTAAGATCCGAAACAGGAGACCCGATGTTACAATAACTATGGTGTTTTAATGTGAATCAATTGGATCTTCAACATGTGGTGAGGGAAAGAAGAAATTAAAAGATTGGGAGTAAATACATGTTATTGTATGAATTGGTTCTATAATGCTCAACTGGGGTTACATTGAGATGACAGATTTAAAAATATTTAGAACATAAAACTCTTGTCATGGTGCAGAGCATGTTCCTTATCCATGCCGGTACTGTAAGACAATCCCACCAAACAGGTTTGCTGACAGTTGCGTTTCAGGCTCATCTTGGTATCAAAAGAGATTTGCCGTGTATTGTAGGAAGCTACTGTTCAAGAAATAAGCCCACAGGCCCCTAGAATGTGCAGAACTACAAGGGGCTGGAATTTTTGGTCCCTTGTGAAAATGCTGCCACCTGAGACTCATTTCATCCATTTTCTGTTAGATTTCAGATAGCAAAGAAATTTAGGAAGAGTGATGGCATTAGTGTCTTTATTACTTATGCTGTTTCTTCTCTATAGTAAATATGCTGTTTGTGGGCAGAACCACATGTTGTGAGTCACATATGGGGTTCCCAAACCTGTGTTGAGGGATACCTGTTCTACCACAAGATGTAGTGATGACCAGCAATCTGGATGGCTTTAAAAGGGGGTTGGATAAATTCCTGCAGGAGAAGGCTATCAATTGCTACTAGCCCTGATGGTTGTGTGCTATCTCCAGTATTCGAGGCAGTAAGCCTTTTTGCACCAGTTGCTGGGGAACATGGGTGGGAGGGTGCTGTTGCACCATGTCCTGCTTTGTTGGTCCCTGGCCGATGGCTGGTTGGCCATTGTGGGAACAGAGTGCTGGACTAGATGGACTCTTGGTCTGATCCAGCATCAGGGCACTTCTTATGTTCTTATGTCAAGGCAGATTAGTCATTCCTTAGCACCCTTTAACCCCATTACATTGTTCTCAAAATCAGGACGGGTAAAGGGGAGAATTATACCTATCCTTTCAGTGAATGCCGATGAATGAATGGGGGTTCTAATCTGCATCAGTGGTTGCAAGTACAGAACAAAAAGTTGGAAGTTTTAGTTATATTTTATAGTCTTATCATTTTTGTAAAATGCTTTGATAATTCACTGGAAAGTGGTATATACATTTGTATAATAAATAAATATATCAATATTGTAGCAAGTCCTTGTGTTTACCAACCAAGGCTGATATTGACCATCACTTAAAGGTAGATTAAGTGGAGAATAGTTGGTTGGGTTTTATCTGCTGCTATCTTAAGCTGTTTTTATTATTATTGATGTTGGTTAATTACATTTTAATGATGTATTATTTTTAATTTTTGAAGCTGCTTTGTGTATCTATGGTCAGAAAAGTGGGGTAAAAAATAATAAAGTCAAATTCAGTCAAATCAAATGTTTGTCTTGGAATGCTAACGCTGGGGGGGAGGGGCATTTCCAGGACAAAAAAATTGCAGTTTAAAGAGGATACTTAAATCATCCCCTGGCTGCCAATGTTCCCCTACAATTGCCCCAACCCCTTTTTACATTACCTTGGCAAGTACTGGTTTGTGACACGTGTTTGCCAACAGTCCTGCCCTGTTTTAATCTTTATTTTATTAATTCTAGCTGCCTGTTTGTGGCCTAGACAAAGGATAAAATTAATTAAAAAATGAAGTAGTTTTGTAGGTTTTTGCATACCTGCCATAGCGAATGAATGAAAAATTGCAATAATCCGTGTTCATATTCTATTAAATTATCACACCAGGTACCTTAAACCAGCAGTCTCCAACCTTTTTGGCACCAGGGACCAGTTTCGTGGAAGACAATTTTTCCATGGACTGGGGGGGGGGGTGTTGAGGGGATGGTTTTGGGATGATTCAAGCACATTACATTTATTGTGCACTTTTATTTCTATTATTATTACATTGTAATATATAATGAAATAATTCTACAACTCACCATAATGCAGAATCAGTTGGAGCCCTGAGCTTGTTTTCCTGCAACTAGATGGTCCCATCTGGGGGTGATGGGAGACAGTGACACCCAAAGTGTGTTGTTTATGTCCAGTCTACTCCGTAATCTCGTTTTGGTTGTTGTCAATGCAGAAATTGTATTGTTGTCAATGAGAATGCGGCCTGGTTCCTAACAGGCCACGGACCGGGACCAGTCCGTGGCCCAGGGTTGGGGACCCCTGCCTTAAACAGTTCCTTAAATTTTTAAAGCAAGCTATGATGTTCTATTTAATAAAAAATGTGAATTATGATTAACAACTAAAGTATATTTGTAATGTTGTTCATTGATGTGCTTAAAAAAAGTCTTAAAGAAATATTATCTTTTCTCCAGGTGTGATGCCACAGACAAGCTAAAAGCTCTTTTGCCAAGACTGGAACAAGAATTAAAAGATCCAATGAAGTTTAAAGATTTTTATCAGTTTACTTTTAACTTTGCAAAAAACCCTGGACAAAAAGGTTTAGGTGAGTTTATTTTTAAGCTGAACACAGAATTCAGTCAACTTTTTTTCAATCAATTTTTTTACTACCAGTTTGAACATTTGTTGTGATACATTTGTGATGTTAGCTTTTTAGATAGAGATATTCTATCTAAATTATAAGACATAATATTGACTCAAAGCAGATAATTTCAGTGGATGGTTGCCTGCAAATGTTTTTGATCCAAACGATGTCAACTAAGATAATATTTTGAAGGCACACTCTTCTAGAAAAAAGTCTACATGGTTATTGAAATTATTTACTGCCCAATCATATTTATTTACATTAAAATGTATATCCTGACTTTCTAGGCAAAATGTCCTCTCAGGGAACAACAGCTTAAAATAAAACAATGTCTATCAGACATTTGGATGGGGATGCGCATGGATGAAAATAGTCTGGTTTTAAGTTTTGTCTTGATTTGGCATGTTTGTGTGCATATGGTCTAAGGAAGAGAAGACATGACAACGATTTTCAACTAACTTTCAAAATCCAGATCATCTTTCTAAATTAATCTACTACACCAAAGGAATGCCAAGCTTATCTTAGAGGCTCAGACACAATAGCTGTGAATGTCAGAAGCAATGTGTACTATCTTGAGAAGGAAATACTTCTGTTCCTGCACTGCGAACCATTATTTATGCATAAAATACACAAATTGTAGCATCGTTGTCAATTCAACCTTGCCTCAATTAAAGCTGGGAATGAGGAAGGCTAGAATCCGTAATAAGTATGCTAGAGAAAGCAATATGATATAGTACAGAATCAAATTTGCTTTTTAGTTGTCTTAGTGCTGACTTAGTAAGTGAGGAGGAACTTGTTTAAAGAGAGAAGGCCACTACTTATTCCAGGAATCAGGCTTGGAAGTAGACAAACTCCTGCTCACATGTGCCAAATAAAAATTGCTTCCAGGTGTCTAAGCAGGAAAACTTCAGAATTGTCTTTCTTTTTAATCCACAAATGAGTAAAAAGTATAGAAATTGTGTGGGCAACTAACTTTTGCAGACATACTTGCAAAGTAGCCATAGCATTTATATAGTGTTTAGAGTTGTTTGGTCATTTACTGAACAAGGAAAATAAAAGGAAAAGCAAGATAGATACCCTTCTTGGCTTGTAAGGAAAGGGGTGATCAGGGTAATGGAGACTCTTCCATGTGGAGTCCCCTCTGTGTGAGGTGACTCATTATGCAGAATTCCTGATTTTCAGCACAGTGTTGTAGATTTACAAGAGGGATGGTTTACAGTGGCATCGTGAAAATCAAAGGGTTTTCATGCTATGGAGCTCCTTGATTATTCCATACCAGTGGCTTGGAACCTAACTTTCTTTCTTTGAATGGAACAGAATTCATGTTAGTCAGCTTTCCCACCTCTCCCTTCCCCTTGCACCACCATCACTCTAAAATCAGTTCCTGGGGATTGGGTGACCTTATATCACTAAGAGCCATACAAATATAATTGTCAATGCAATGTCTGTCTGAAGTTCTGTATTTCTTACAATTTATTTGGTACTTCTGTGTACTTCCTATTAGATGTACTTCCTGCACATCTTTGATTATTGTGGCAACAAGCTGCCTCAGTGGGTACAACTTTGAGTTTTTAAACAAAGACCTTGTATAAGTAGTTCTAGAGAAATTCCAAATAATTGTGTATCTAAACCTGAGTTAAAAGCATTGAAACAGATACCTAGTGATATGAAACTAGCCCTGGGTGCAAGTGTTGTCCATTTGTGGGTGAGAAGTTCACTCACATCAAAATATCTGCCTTGAATTCTTTAAATTATGGCGATTGTGAAGATATATCTGACTAATTCATGAAGGTACACAGTGATAGTGCAGAATAAATAAGGTTGATAATGTAGCACATTCCATTTGCAGGCAGCAATTGCAGTGGCCCATTCATGGGATTTTTGTCAATATATGTATTATTAGCATTACTGTTTTGTTTCCCTAAAAAAGTACAATTGTTGGCTTTGTATTGCAACTGCATAGATTTCAAGAAGGTGCTAAAAGGCTGCTAAAACTAGATGAGCATTATATATACCTCAAATTCAACTGATCTCTGATCAACCTACTTTTGACAAAGCCCAAGATAAGGCTACGATCCTGTATATACCTCTGAGTTCAATGGGACATTCTTCTAACTAAACATACATAGGATTGACCTGTAAGCAATTATGGATTGTATCCAACGTTAGTTCTGCTTATACTAGACCCATTGAAATGAATGTGGGACTGTATTAATATTGGATACAAGTTGTATTAATATTGGATACAATCCTATAAATGACAGTCTTTAAATTTACCTGATGAAATTATGCTGGTGTTTGTGCAATATTATTCTCTTGATTATGTTTGTTGTGGTATAGTAACTCGGAATAACAGGTTGAGTCACATCTGGAACTAGTACTAGTAATATGTCTAAATATGTTAGTATTGCTAAAGGGTAATAACTTGAACTCTTTGCATCTTTTTTCTCCTTAATGAGTTATGATATTTTTAAAGCATATTGTCTTGTTTTTATATTAGGAATATTGTTTACATTCAGAACTTAAAGCGAATTGGTTATATAGATGACAAAATGAATATAAAAAGTATGTGTGTCTGTTTTTAAAAGCAAGTATTTTATAGTTCAGACTACTTCTATACAAATACCAAGGCTGTACAGTGGAACGACCAAAATGTCTTTCCAAAATCTTGTTGACAAAAGACATTTGTCAGCATATACTATCGAGGAGCAACAAAACACATAGCTGTCTGCAGACACAGTTTTAATCTGGTTTTCATAAGTATTCATATATTGAATAGTTTTCTCTTTTTATATTTGACAGCTATAACACAATATTCATAGAAATATATATAAGCTATCTTTATTTCTTTCAGATCTAGAAATGGCAATTGCATATTGGAATTTAGTCTTATCAGGAAGATTTAAATTTCTAGATCTTTGGAATAAATTTTTATTGGTAAGTACATTTCTGCATTTTCTGCCAATATAGGGGATTTCATAGAAATATTTAAAATACTGACCTTTTTATTTTAAGTTTAGTCTGTTACAGACTAAAACTTGGTTCGCACATTATGCCAATTCATGAGTTATTTAATCCATGAATTGGTGGGGCTACAACAGAGCAAGCACGTGTGCTGCCTGCCATGTGTTCACTGCTTCCACTTTCATCAACAACCCAGAAATGCCTCGTTCCTGGGTTGAGGGAGATATAGCCCAGAGTTTTAACCCAACAAGAAACCATGTTGATGAAAGCAGATGCAAAATGCAAGTGGGTGGGAGGCAGCTATATGGCCAAACTGGGCATAAGAGATTTTGCTTAGTTATTATTTTATACAAAAATTGCTACGCGATTTGAAAATGGCTTATGCCAGCTTGTTTTCATTGCATAGGAACATCACAAAAGATCAATCCCCAAAGATACTTGGAATCTTCTTTTAGACTTTGGAAATATGATTGCAGATGATATGTCAAACTACGATGAAGAAGGTAACTGATGTGGATGTTCAAAATTAAATATATTGGTATTGAAGTAGAATTGCCCGTAAGCACCCACCCTGTGAGTCTTTTAGGCGAAGTGTGTGACTGCACACAACTAATGTTTGAAATGTAGTTGAAGCACATTGTATATTATTGTTAACAAGTGGCTATGCAACTTAGCTTTCTTTTGGAAGATTTCATGTATTTTCATGTGAATAAAATCTGTTGAGCTCTGAACAGAAATTGATTGCTTTAAACATTCAAAGGTTTTGATTTAAAACTGTTTGACTCTTCTTTAGGAGCATGGCCTGTTCTAATAGATGATTTTGTGGAATATGCACGGCCAGTAGTCACAGGAGGAAAACGTAAAGCTTCCTAACCATAGACTCTTCTCAGTGGACTTAAATTTGCAGTCTGAACTGCATCAGGTAATGAAGACATTTTGGCCAATAACTGTGCACATTGTCACTGGTTTCATAAGTCATGGTTGGATGCCACTGACAAAATGGAAATCACTACTTCTGCTTCAAGAAAATGATGGCTGACTTATGGACACTGCAAGAAGAAATTCAGAAGATAGCCCAGGCTGTTTGTAGAATATTGGCTTCAATTATTGTACTGGTTGTATCATATAGGATGTAGATTTTGCATGATTTTATACTTTGGAAAAGTTTAACTAGAGGCCATTTTAGTAAAGTTTTGACAGCACAGCATGCCATTCAGTTCATAACCCAGGGTGAACACCAGCAGTTACATAATTACAACTGTATTATATTGTACTTATATTAAAAGCAGTATTTGTGGTATATAAATTAAATCCCTAAATAAAATATGTGGTATGTGGTATTTTTATACGAACTTCAAAGTTGTTAAGATAATGCAATCAAACATTTATTGACCCATCTCTATAGCCTGGTGCCAGGATTCTAGATTTATTGAGAGGCCGGTCAGATCCATTTCTATAATCTTGATTTCCTCATTCCAAAATTGACCTGAATGAGATTTGTTTGTACTTGATCTACCAAAAAAGTTTTGGTATTTCATGCTTGATCATGAATATACTAAGTATATTATGGACCTGCTCAAGCCCAAGTTAAAGCCGTCTTAAGTTCCACTGATCTCCATAAAAATGAGCCATGCATGTACTTCATTCTCCCATTGAAATCAAAAGCACTTTTAAGTGCTAAACAACACAAACCAGTGCAAGTCTACTCAGAAGTAAGACCTGGCCTTACTCCCAGACAAGTGTGTACTGGATTGCAGCTTTGGTTTAGCTTGATCATGCCCTATATGTCAAGCATTCTCTGGGAGCGAAGTGATTTCTAAATGGCTAATAGCGCATTGGTCCTCAGGTACTAAGGATGTATTGGTATTCAGCTGGTGGATCTGGAGCTACAAATAGGTCGCACCTCACCTAAAGTGGGTCACACAATGCGCTACCATCACTCTTTTTGTTTACCTTTAAAAAAAAGTAGGAAGGAAAAAGGATTATTAGATGCCAAAGAGGACAGGGTTGTTGTGTCTTCTTGCAGCACAGGTAACTTCATCAGACACCTTTCTTACCCTTCCATACCTTCTTAAATGCCTTCTTCTACATAACTGTTAAAATTGCTGAATCTCTATCCATTTTTGTAACTGGCCATCCTAGATAGTAATAGAGAAAGTGAATTTACGCAATAAATTAAATTGGCCCCTATGTTGCCTGTTGAGTCTGATAAGATTGAAAGCTTGTACAAACCTTCTGTGTTGAATGCCAGTGTGTAATGTCACATTATAGAGCACAAAAGTGGCAGATTTCACAGATTACGAATTGGGAACATCATCTGTTTATGCAAAAGTAAAATTTCTGCTTCATAAGAAATGTGGGAGCTAAATATTGCTTATATTTCATTCTACCACTAGATGCCAGTATGTCAGCTCTTAGACATTTTTCATTGTGCTGGCCAAGCATTTAGGCTATAATCTATGGAATACCAAAGTAACATTATCAGAAGAGTGTTCAACTTGATGCATTTGTTCAGAAATATATTAAATTTATTCAGGTTGGATCTAGAACAAGAAGGGCCCAAAAGGTTAGAGTGGGAAACTGTCATTGCAAAATCAGTGGTATATAAATGCTTAGTCTTTCAATGTTAAACCGTTCCGTGTTTTTTAACCACTTCTAATCCAAGTATGAAGAGTTTTAATGTAGAGACAGACATGTATTGCAGATTAAAGATGAAAGTCTTAGCATGTTGACAGCGTGTATTAAGAGTTGAACTGCTTGATATATTTCAGTATGCCCATTGCGATCACTATCCTTACGTTATCCTGTTCGCGTGGTTTCAGGGTATATGTTGCACACTTTTTATGATAGACAATATTCCAAAAATTTAACATCATTTAGTTGAAGCTAACTTAAATGTTTTTACATTTCCTTGATATATTGAGAGCTTTTGATCATCATAGTGATCCTAAAGTTGATTATGGGACAAAGTAATAACTGATGGTGACCAGGTATCTAAATATAATCTGCAAAACTGTGATGTGAATGGGGATTGATGAAATTGGGATTAGTTGATGTGCATTTTGTGTGTATGAGAGCAAAGAAAGTATTCATTTATTATCAACATAGTGTGTTTATTTACAGTGTTTTATCATCTTCAGTTCAATTTGTTTTTAAAAAATCAATACAAGTGAGAAATACATAAAAGATCATAATCATAAAACAGAATGAAATGTTAATATTAATCTTTATTAGAACAACCTGTGAGGCAGGTCACAATTTCCATATCATGTAATGGGAACCTGGGCTGGAATGAGAATGACTTGCCTTAGAGAAGGCAAAACCCCTGGGAGTTTAACCCAGGTCCTCATCAGTTCTCATGCATAACAGTTGTGCAACTCCAAGTTGTTACAGTCTTAATAGCAATAAAGCAATTATTACCTGATATGGGGAGTGCATTTAATCATCACCAAAGTTTTATTTAAAGTACTAAATTCTTTGCAAAAGGGGTATGACCTGGAGTGAAGATAACCATAATCCCTGTAACAGTTCAAGTGCTTTGACTACTCTGCCAAAATGTATCTTATCCTTTGCTAAAACTGCCTTGTCTTTCCTTCCAACCATAACCACTGCAGGAAATTAAAGAGAAAGTGTTCTTTTGATGCTGGATCTTCCAATATACTGATGGATCATGAACTTGTTTGGTTTGTAAAACCATTTTTGTATTACTATAATAGAATATAATTCCATAATGCCAGATGTAATGAAGAAAATATTAAAGATGGCCTTTCCTTTTAGCAATGAGCAGTAGCTTTTGCCTGCTTCCTTCATAGTTCTGTGAAGCTCTGTTATTTATTTAAAATATTTCTCTTACACCTGTCATGTACAATATATCCAGTGCAATAATAAAAATATAAATACAC
Organism: Elgaria multicarinata webbii; assembly: GCF_023053635.1. Taxonomy (NCBI): domain Eukaryota; kingdom Metazoa; phylum Chordata; class Lepidosauria; order Squamata; family Anguidae; genus Elgaria; species Elgaria multicarinata. The sequence goes on along the minus strand of NC_086175.1, from coordinate 40,293,896 downwards.
GTTATAGCTAAATCAACTATACAATATCATCAGCAGGCCATGAATTAAAAATTTTAAGGACAGGTATGAAATAAACCCTGAGGTGAATAAAAAGTTTTCAATGTATGCCTAAATTGCAAGAATTAACATATATTTTATTTCTGAGGGGGTGAGTAGTCCAGAAAGTGAGTGCCATTGCAGAAAAGGCTGTTTTCCTGGTTGATGCCAGATGGATGTCTGTAGGATGCGGCACAACCAGAAGGGCCTCTGAAATGGCAGCAGTTGGGTAGATCTATGGGAAAAGGCATTCTTGTGTGTACCCCTGTCCCAAATTGTTTAGGGCTTCGTAGGTTAACATCAAAACCTTAAACCTGCCCCACTAGCAAATTGGCAGCCAGTGCAGTTCTTTTAGCAATGGTGTTATAAGGCAGCAACTAGGTGCATCACACAACAAGCAGCTTGCGTTTGCACTAGCTGCAGCTTCCAGACTGCAGGCAGCCCCACATAGAGTGCAATACATTGGTTGAGTAGTAAGGTTAGCAGTGCAACCAGTGCTGTAAGAAGGAGTGGAACCGCCAAAAATGCTGCCCCCTATGCCCAGCTCACAGAGACTCTGGTCCAGTAGTTTCTGGACCAGGGTCCAGTAGAGACTCTGGAAATAGTATCAAAAGCCAGAGAGAGATCAAGCAAAAATAACAGTTATATTCCCACTGTCCCTCATCTATCAGTATGACCAAGGCCAATTGATCTGAAATCCAGGTCTGAACCCAGACTGAAATGGCTCTAGTAAATTGGTTACCTCCCACAGTGCATAACGCTGGGTTGCCACCACTCTCTTAGGTACCTTCTCAAAAAGAGGGCATTAGCAACTGGGTTGTAGTTATCCAATACATCTGGGTCTAGAGATTTAAATCTATTCAAATAATCAAAAGTACAGATCTACAGTTTCTCCACTGTGAGAAAAAGCTGAAGTAGTTGTCCTAACTAATTGCTCAAGTGTGAATCCTGCCAGAGATTTTTCACAAGGAGGGAGGGCCTGGAATCATGATGAAATCAGAAACCACTGGTAAGTATCCTTTGGGAATGCCTAGTTGCCCCAGAATAACCCATCTGTATGCACACACAAAATGTGATTCTAATGGAGGAGCACTAAAAAGGAAACACTGTCCAAACTCTCCTGTATGGTGCAATATCAGTTCATTGCAACGCAACATTTGTGAGTGTGCTGCAGGGCAAACAAACCTAAGGTTAGCTCAATTAATTTAGGAATTGGAGGCTTTCCACTGTGTTCTTTTAATTGATGACTTACTCTTCAACTTTCTGTTCTTATGCCTGTAAGGTCCCCTAAAAGAAATCAGTGCTTCTTTTAGTTTGTTTTTCTCAGTACAAAAATCAGAAGAAAATATTCTTATTTGCACAGCCACAAAAATAAACCTCCTGATTACAGCATGTGTTTTTCCAGGTATAGAGTTACTTAAATTGGATAGCCAAAATATTTCTTGGCTTGTTTTGTCCTGGATTGTAAGAGGGCTTTTGATTTTTGCTACTTGCATATGCTAATGTGTTGCACACTTCGTGAGCTTGCAGCTTAAAAATAAGTTAGAAAATACTTGGACTAACAATCTGCATCCCTTCGCTGGATGTAAGACAAGTGGTGGCATCTGCAGAGGCAGAAAAGGAAAGACTTGCCTTATACGGAGAGCTCTGTGCAATGACACAATGGCTCCGATATAAAGTGTTGCTTGACCTGAGCTTGAAAGCAGAAGAACAAAGAAACACCAAGTGACTGTTTTTGAGACCAAAGAGAATTGAAAAGGCATCTAACTCATCTTGAGATGGATAAATTTAAGGCTGCTATCTTGCTGGCAGGAGTAGGGGATGCTCTGGGCTATCGAAATTTCACACGGGAAAACAATGCTTTAGGTGCAAAGATCCAAGGGGAACTGAAAGAAATTGGGGGACTTGAGAACTTGGTCTTGTCCTCTGACAAATGGCCAATGAGTGACAATACTCTTATGCACATGGCTACTGCTGAAGCTGTCATCACAGGTAAGAAAAACTCAATCGTCTGGACACAAGCTGGGAGGGGAGAAAGAAAACTGGAGAACCACTGTAATAACAATGTTCTGCCCAGTGAACTTTTGCAGAGATTTGTGCTACTTTCGGTGATTAATGTATAGTATACCTTGCATAGCTGCCCTAAACTTATTGTGATGACTAAGAGTGTAAACTGTGAAATAATAAGTACTTGCTTCAAATACCACCTCTGCTGTGAATTCACAAAGTGGCCTTAGACAAGCCACTATCTCTCAGCAATCTATCTGCAATATGGGGCACATAATACTGCTCTGCCTTACCAATTTGTTAAATAAGAATGGCTGAGAATAATTTATGTGAAGGACTTCAAACCTCATTTTACAGTAGATAAGGTTGCCTATTTATTGGTTTGCTTCCTTGGTTGTATATGTTTATTATTAAAGACATAAATTAAAACAATACATATTCTTTCAAACTGGATGCATTGGTGTGAACTTGGTTTGAACAAAATGTGGATGGGGAAAGTAAAAACCTAAGCCTTTTTCATTTATCACAGGTACCAGTTCCTGTCTGTTATACAAGCAGATGCCTATCATAGTAAGAATCAACTGTCTTCTGCATAAAAAAATGCATCTGAAATGTCATTTTCCTTTTAATGCAATTGTATTTTACAACAGAATTTATGTGCGGTATTTATGATGCATGCCATATGAGACTGAAAAAAATATCTGAATCTTTGCTTAAAAGCAAATGCACTTCCACAGATGGCATTTTGCTGTTGTTCTCAATTGGTTTTTTATACTCAGTAATGTCAAAGTCAATGAAATTTCACTTACATTCCATTCTTATCTGACTGCTGCTGAGATGCTCTAAATTTAGCTGCCAGAGGTCTGTTGAAGAGAATCTTGGATATTTCATGTCTAGCTACTGGTTAGCCAATGATGTGAGCAGGAGCTAATACCCTAAAGATAATGGCAAGTTGTCAACCTATCAAGGGAAAGGATGACTAACATACTTCTGAATATAGTCAGTGATTGAATGCACATCACATGTTTTTTGCTTCTTGACCTCTATGAGCATAAATGTTATCTGCATGTCTTATCAAGCTGTTTTGCAACCATTTTTAGTTACACTAGCTCTGTGTCTATATGGTATATTACAGCAGGACAGCTGTTGTTTCAAGATACACCTTGTTTTTGATATCAGCAATTACATTTTGCGTCACTGGCTATTTAATATCGATGTGTTCTGGCATGTGAGCTTTCTGTTCCAGATAGAGACTGGGTTTGGTTGACACATGACACATGATAAAAACCAACCAACCATTTTTTAATTATTCAGGGCCGTATATAATTTTCTTTAAAAAAAGGGGGGTACATGGGAAAATGCACTTTAACACAGAAGGGGAGAGGAAGTAGAGATGATACTATAATGTGTGCTATCTGCCTTTGGATCAAGATGGTTAATTTGGAATCTAACTATGACATCTGGTTCATTCTAGATAGGTGGGAGGCATCTACCTAAACTCCCCCTTTTGTACTTTGGTGATACTTGAATTGCTTTGCCATGGTTAAAAAACATTAATTAGGAATGTTGCAGCCAGAACATTAAAATCTCAGGCTGAGCTAATGACAGTCTGCCCTACAGTGAATTACAACTCAGATTTGTCTAAGCCAGGTAATGTCATTACACAATTGCCTCTTTCCTTAGAGAGCTGTGTACATTTTGTCCATATCATTCCCATTTTACAAATGAGGAAACGAATGCTGATGGATGGTGTCTTGTCCAGGCCGACAAGTGGATCTGTGGCTTCCGTTGGTCAAAGTAATTGCATCGCCTCCTAGCCAAGAACTGCAGCCCTATGGTTATCTGTTCCACATACTATGGTTATCTGTTCCTCATGGCACTCAGTGCAGAGGGTTGTGGGAAAAGCACCATGAAAAGGCAATGAGAAAAAGAGGCGACTAGTTCTGGTGCTATGAAATGTCAAAAGAGGTTTCTTCATTTTTCTAATCGGAAATATAAAAAAAATTCAAAACAACTTTCAACCAAACTTGTACAACGCTAATCATGAGTAGGTTAGTCCAGTAAAACGTAGTGTAAAGGTCCATATATTGGACTGTGAGTGTTTTCTTTTATTTAATTTCAAGTTGGATGAACTTGTTTACGATGTAATATGATTTTATATATATTTTACTTGAATGTCTTATAGCTCCTGACGAAGGATTTCCAGATCCGAAACGTTGAGCGTTGTACAAGTTTGGTTGAAAGTTTTTTTGAATTTCTTTTTATATTTCGGATAAGAAAAATAAAGAAACCTCTTTTGACATTTCATAGCACCAGAGCTAGTCGCCTCTTTTTCTCATTGACTCAGTGCAGAGGGGCCTGCATCCTATGATGCCAATAGAGCCATTGTTCAGGTGGGGTATGCAGCAGGGGCAGGGTAGAGTCAATCCATACAGTACTGTGGTCTAAATCAACTGAGCTACATTGAAGAGAAGGATTGTAGTAAGGATTTTTCACTAAGCTGGGATGAAAGTCTCAAGATTAGTAATAGGAGGCCAAGCAGGACGATGTGTTCTTTCTCTATCATCACTACTGCATTTCTGTTCGAATCTTCATGTGTGTGTTTGACGCTCTGCAGTGTTAACATGGCATCAGTTCATCTGTGAGAGTGGGGCAGCAGACGTACAACCTGTAAGCATTTTCCTTCTGACTTTCCATCTGCATTGCTTTTGATTATTTATGGTGAAAGGGAAGGTGGAGAAAAGATATGAGTAAGCAAACCTTTTTTTCTCTGCTATTTGAGTAAAAAAATAAACCCCATACAACAGTGAACGATATTTGAAAAACTTGCTTAAAAAATTGATCCTGATTTTGTCTTCACACTGGTAAAGAGTAAGGGGGATAAACTAAACCTCCCATTGGTGGGCTTCCCAGCAATGCAGGGGTTCATAGGGGATAATTGAAAGGTGGGAGAGGGCCACTCACCAACACACCTCTTCAAATGCCACCCTGTAATCATTTTTAAACAGCTGGGGAAAATGAAAAACAGCCTACAAGGCATTTGCAGGAATAAAATTCTTACTAAACAACGTTCTGGGAAAGGTTCACCTTGTGGTCCGTTTACCAGTTTATCAAATGCTAGGAGAATCCAAGGCTTCTCAGTGTTGTTTTGAGATCATAGAGAAAGGATATAAATACAGAGCACATGCTGTCAAAGTCTTGATGACTGTTTCAAGGAGGGGAGAAATCAGTCATATTTTTCAAAATTAAAAAGTATGATTACAACCCTTCTATATGATCTTGGATATTTGGATGTTTTTAAATTATAGTATGGAAACACAGCTGCTATTAAAAGCATAAGATGGGTCCAGTATCTTTCTGTCTCCCTCTTTCTCTGTGTGTGTTTTTCCTCTGGTTAGTTGATTACTAATCCCCTCGTCCTCCTCCTCCTGAGAATAATGCTGAGAGAATAAAAAGGTCTTCTTCACCTGGTGTCTGAAAGAATATAGTGTAGGTGCCAGGCGAACCTCCTTAGGGAGCTCATTCCACAGCCGGGGTGCCAAATCCCAGCTCAAGTTATTAACCCATTACTGAAATCCCAGCTAAGTTATTAACCCATTAGGAGGTTATAACTCTCAAGCCATTTCATTCATAAAAGTCATCATTGGAAGCTTCTGAAAACAACTTGCCTCACAGAGCCTGTGATGTTTCCAAACCCATTGTGTGTTTTGGCTTGATCAGATGACGAGTCCTTTTGCCAGTGCCACATTTCTCACGATGACTCCATGCATGAGATAAGAGGCTTATGCACATTATGCTCCTGGCATAAAGTGTCGTCATGTGGAAATGACATTTGGCAGCCTCTGACTGGAGGCTGTAGTGCAACCTTTCCCAAGCCAGAATCCCCAAATGCTGTTGGACTACAACTCCTATCACCTCCAGCATGGCTAGTGGTCAGGAATAATGGGCATTGTAGTCCAACAGCATCTGGGGGTCCAAGGTTAAGAGAGAACACTAATTTACAAGGTAGCCCTCAGAGAGCAATACAAGATTTTTCCCCCTCTGGAAAGTTGCAATCCCAATAGTAATCCGCAGCATTCCTGCTCCCCAAACATACACACACACCAACCCCTACTTTTTGCAATGGACAAATACTTATTTTAGGGTGCAATCCTATGTATATTTAGACAGAAAAAGCCCTACAACAGCCAGCATTCGCCAACTAGCCATGCTGGAAGCTGTAGGACATTTTTCTGTTTAAATATGTAAAATGTGACCAAAATAGGGATACTAAAAAGGGAGGAAGTGAGGAATCCACATAGTTCCTGCAGGATCCAGTTTACCAGAAAAGTCCTCTTGAATAACATAATTCTTCCACAGGTGAATTATGAATGGCTTCACATATACATCTAAAAGCAAGTGTTGCTTCAGTCAGCAATTTTTTATTTTGGTTCTAGTAAAAAAATAAATAACCAGACATACACGTTAATATTGTTTCTTATAACCTCCACAGTTGCATGCACATGTCTGTAAGGAAGATAAATGCTGGGTGAAGAAACATAAAATCCAGAGCAGGACTTTTTGCAAGGGTAGAACCCAGTGATGGCAAAGAAGAGGCAAAGTAAATTTTAAGGGGGAACGTGTTTGGTACCATATGTTAGATTCCTGAAAGATAAATGATATATTTTGTTCTAATACTCCCATCCCAAACATATTTTCTCTGCATCCTCTTGATTTTTATGGAGTAAGTGTGATTACTGAGTTTAATTTCCATTTTATGATTCATTTATCATTTGCATGTGAAGTGTGCCTTTCTTTTAAGTAGTCAACAGGGGGTCTCACAATATGGGAGGAGGAGCTACCTGTCGGGAAGAGGAACCTCCATCCCACTCTGGAGCTGCTTATGGAAGAACCATAAAGTGTGTAGGGTGTGGGGGAGTTTAGTCTATTGCAGAGACAAAGGTATTGTGGACAGGAGGAAAGACCAGGCAAAATATTAATGACCTTAAGTCCTATCACATTTACTGAGGTAAAACAGCAATGCAAAACTAATTCCTTGAGTATACAGAGAGCATTTCCATTCAAATATTTAGTTCACACCCATATACTTCATATTAACACACCTGGAAGACCCACCACCCTTCTGTCCTCACAATGAGGTACTTAGGTGGATTAGAATCTGTACTTCACATAAATCAACATTGAAACTGACTAAAAATGTGTGCCTTATCATTTCAGGTAAAATACTAAATATACTTGGTAGTAATGGGAACATAATGGAACTTTCTTTTGAGTAAACATGCACAGTTAATAATTTAGCCAATTTAAGGTGCAATCCTATGCATGTTTAGACAGAAAAAGGCCTATTAACTTCCAGCATGCCCCATCCAACATGGCATGCTGCAGCATGCTGGGTATTGCAGGCCCTTTTTCTGTCTAAACATGCTACAGGTTGTGGCCTTAACTGTATAAGTGGCTGAGAAAGATTAACAAAGAGCATCATCAAACAAGTGTTTTATCCCATGCTCGCTACTGCCCACTGACGGATGTTCGCGGGTCCTTCAGTTGACATCATCCACCTCCTGCGGGACCTCCTGCTCCTTCCTATCATTTTTCTTTCACAAAATAGACCCCTTTTAATCCATCTTTTTTTGAAAAACACGGAATGTGCCACCATTTCCTGCTGTGTGCAGGAAAAGTGGCACGATGTGAACTGCCCCTGAATGGGCCTCGTGGTCATTGCTATTTTCTCTCCCCGTTTAAAGAGACTGTCGCTATTGTGGGACAGCAGCAGGAGGCCATAGTGATGGTAGGGAAACGCAAAAATCCACCTGTCATATGATGCTCTGATTCGAGTTAAAGACAAAAGCCGGGGGAGAAAAGCACCCAATGAAGTGAAAAGAAGGGAGAAACGAATTCTCAGGATGCGGAACTTTTTTATTGTAGGTTGTAAAGCCCAACGCATTTTGGCCTGTTCAGGGGTCTGTTCAGCATCCTGAGAATTTGTTTATTCGTTCTTTTAACTTCTGATTCAAGTAAAGCAACCATGACAAATGAAAAAAGCAGCTGTATGTTTTTCTTCCCTTTTAAATATTTCGTACTACTGCTTCACCTAACTATATAACACTTCCCTAACCCCAAACAGATTACTGGTGTTTAGAAGACCTGTATCGGGAACTTGTAAAACGTTACGTTGATGCTGTTGACAAACTTCCTGGGCGACGGTCAGACCCTGCTACTATTGAGGCTTGCTTACAACTGAAGCCAGACAACTATCTCCTAGCTTGGCACACACCATTTAATGAGAAAGGTAAGGTGGGTTGTCGTTTTTTTTCTGAATAGAAACTATCCTACATCATAGTCCTTTTAAAGTAGGAGTGGGCAACTTGTGGATCTGCAGATGTTTCCGCCTACAAAGCCCACCTTCCAAAACATCTAGAAGACCATGAGTTGTTATCCCTGTTTTAAAATAACTTATTTTTATTTAAATTAAATAAATTTAATTTATTTAATTTACACAGGAATTCTGTGGATTAAAAAATTACCAACCTAAATTCAGTAATCACAGTGAGTGTGAGAAGGTGTTCCCCCCCACTTTTTTTTTCTATTTTAAACTGCCTTCCTTCCCTCAGTCTTTCACCAAGTTTCTTGAAACTTTCAAGGTATGTAAAACCAACATTTCTTTCTGGCACATGTAAATTTCAGGTAAATTGGTGAAACATTTTTGATTTTATGAATGTTAGAATGACCACCCCCCAATTACCCCTTTATAATGGTAGAATGCTTTTTTTTTTTACTGTCCAACCTTAACTAAAGGGTCACTGCCGTGTCCCTTTAAATACTTTTCCACACATGTGTGGGCCTTAGAAACCTGGATGTTCCAGCTTGCTTTTAAATGAACAGATGCCCATCATTACTTTATAAATTAAATGGTTGTTGCTGTTGTTTTAAATGTTTTATGACGCTGTTTCAGTTAATTGTATTTTATATCTTATATTTTTTATCTTGTTATCTTGTTAACTGCCTTGAGGAGTCTTCACCTTGAAAGACGGGATAAAAATACTTCAATGAAATAAATAATCCTATGCATACTCTATTTAGCTGGAGTAAGACCCATTGAACTTAGCGGGGCTTACATTTGACCAGACATGCATAGGATGGGGCCATAGATAAGTGTGATAGAGCACATGTTTTGCATGCAGAAGGTCCGAGATTCGACCCCCAGCTTCTTTAGGTAGGACAAGGCCTTGCCTGAAATCCTTTGAGAGCCGCTGCTAATCAGTGTCAAAAATATTGGGCTAGATGGACCAATGGTCTGACTTATATAAGGCAGCTTCCTGGGTTCCTATGATTGCACTGTTAGGATGTAATCTTAAGCATACTTACCTTGTAATAAGCCCTATCAGACAAAGTGGGACTTACATCTGAGTAAACACAAACAGAATTGTGTTGTAATTCTTTTGAAATCTTAATAGCTCTCCACTTTGCTATCCAAACACTATCCAATGCTAAATCCTTCTTCATTGTATAGTCTTTTACATAGCACAGAAGTACTACTAATGCTTGATAGCATATTATATTTTCAGTTGATCTGATCATAGTGCCTAATTTTAGCACATGCTTATAAATTGTTTCAATTCTTTATTTGCTTCACATGTTGACTGTAAAAAGACACACATATTAGAATCTGCAAGGTGTGTGTGTGTATGTGATTTTTCATCCTCTTAAAAACACAGGACATGTTTCTTCCCTGCATAGGTAGTGTGACTGTGCAGGGAAGGATTGTGCCTGTTGTATAGTTCTACAACAATTCCATATTTGCCTGGATATGCTAAGTGAACTGCCAGGAATTCCTTTGGTAGAGCACTGTGTCCTTTCATAAGTTATCTCTGCCCAGTTTTTATATCTATTTAAAGAGTCTTTGTTCTTGGCATGATGCCTCCCCATCCAGTTTTTTGTCCTGGAATTTTGTATTTATTTTCAGGAATATAATCCGTCATGTTTCATTTAAGGGTCTACACTTGCTAGAAATGTTGTCAGTGTGAAGTGAGCTACTCAAACCTGATTGCTGAAATTGCAAAACTATGAAACGTACAACTTCTCCATAGATGCCTATTTATCATGCTACTTCGTATTATTTCACTTCTAGAGAGACTTTTAAAAGTCTTTAATATTGGCAATTTGGAAGAGCTCACATGTCCTCCCATGGGTAGTGCAGATTCTAGATGCAGAAACCGTGTTGATAAGGCACTATATCACTGGGTTATTGAGTGATATAGAATCACTCAACACTAGTGTCATATATTGATGCAGCATCATGCTGTAAACACTGCAATGTAATATGGTGATTATTTTTGTCTCTGCAATCCACCCAGTTTGAAAGAGCTGATCTTTTCCCCACTTCAGCCTTCTCAGGGCAGTTGGCTGGAGGGAAAAGGAAACAGAGAACCTGGATTCGTCAGCCCACTTACTTTTTCTGTTGTACCTCATGTGACCTGAGGTACAATTGTGTATTTTGCAGAAGAAGAGACACTCGAGGCATTTTGTATTTGTGTGTGCACACATTTGCAGCCCCCTGGCATGGACCAGGTTGTGCACCCCTGGTCTATACTGCAGATGCAACAACCCAGACTCATTCATAGCTTAAGATGCAACAAGCCATTTTGAGAGTCATTCAATTGGAAGGCAGGGTATAAATAGATAAATAGGACTGAGTTACACCACTAGAGTTGAAGCTCATTCCTGTGTCTGGCCAGTAGGACATAACCAGTTGGCGTCCTTAACTATTAGAAATAAATGGCACCTATTTTGGGATGCATTAATAGAAGTATAGCTTCTAAATGATGTGAGGAACTGGTTCCCCTCTATTCGGCACTGGTTAGGCCTCATCTTAAGTATTGTGTCCAGTTGTGGGCACTACACTTCAAGAAGGATGCAGATAAGCCTAAGGGGATTCAGAGGAGGGCAATGAAGGCGATCAGGGGTCTGGAAACAAAGCCCTTTGAGGAGAGACTGAAAGAACTGGGTATGTTTAGCCTGGAGAAGAGAAGGCTGAGGGAAGACATGATAGCACTCTTCAAATACTTGAAAGGTTGTCACACAGTGGAGGGCCAGGATCTCTTCTCGGTCATCCCTGAATGCAGGAGACGGACTAATGGGCTCAAGTTACAGGAAGCCAAATTCTGGCTGAACATCAGGAAAAACTTCCTGTTAGAAAAATATGACAATGGAACCAATTACCTAGGGAGGTCGTGGGTTTTCCCACACTAGAGGAATTCAAGAGGCAGCTCAGCAGCCATCTGTCAGGTATGCTTTAAGGTGGATTCCTGTATTGAGCAGGGGGTTGGATTCGATGGCTTGTAGGCCCCTTCCACCTCAACTTTTCTGATTCTATTGTTTCTATGGTGTGGGGGGAAGGCCTCATAGGCTAAGTGGTAAGTTGGAAACCATGTTCTCTGACCTGTTTTCACGCCTCCCTCCGAAACCCCTCAGTTTCCCTCTCCTGGGGTGGTATTGGGTAATTCCGATGCCAAGGAGGGCGCACAGGGCTTCTGGGCTGCCATCTAGGCCCCAGAGCTGTCCTGCCCTCTTCCTGGTGGAAGGAGACCAATCACTGGTTTCCTTCCTCCAGGCTCCGCCTCCAGGTTGACTCCGGATTGGCCACAGAGCAACGTTACATGGCGGAAGCACCATGTTGATGTCGCTCCATTTGAAAGAGTCGACTTTTTCAAAACGCAGCATTGCAGGGAAGCCCTGCAGTTGCTACAGAGCTGAGCCTGTGTTGTCTAATTAATGCAGCACAGTTCCACAGCCACCATGGGGCTTTCCCTGCATGTAGACAGAGCCCCCTAGACACTTCATCCCTTAATCTCTCATGTGGGGTGACCTGTACGTGTGTGTGTGTGTAAAATGGATCACTTAGGTTAATGACTTAGGTTATTATAAACTTAGGTTAATGACACTTGTTGTCATCAGAGGCCCTGCTCCAGATGCCCATACTGTTGAGATTAGGTGAATGGTGACTGAAGACAGGGTCTTTTCCATGGTGGCTCCAGATCTTTGGAGCACTCTCGCCAGAGAGGTCTGCTTGGCACTGACACTGTTGCCCATTAGGTATCTAAAGGAGACATGTTTATTCTCTGGGTTTTTTGTTGTTGCCAGAGTTGATTATGATGATGCGTTTATCATTATTGTTAAATGGATAACCATGGATTATTGTTTTGGTTGACTTTTATGCATTTATTTGTTATTTTGAGTTATTTCTCACCATTTTTACACACCCGAGGCAGTTTACAACATGTCGTGGAATAATATCAAGCTAAAATCACACCAATAAAGCAATAGTAAAAATAGTAAAAATAACAGCAGCAGATTAAAATGGTCATACATTGCTTCCCCCATTCACGTTTCTATGCAGTTGGCCTACATAGAGCCTACCCTATCCCGGGCCTTCATTTCTCAAACCAGCTGTGTTAAGCCTATAGGAATCTAAAGGGTTTAGACTAGAAGTGGTGGACTCCAATAGCTATCAGCCCCAGCCAGCAAGGCAATAGTTGGGAATGATCGGTGTTGTAGTACAATGGAAAGATTCAGCGGAGCTCCGCTAGCATTATTTGAGTTTGTGGAATGACACCATTCGATACTGCCCTGCATCACACACATATTTACACTGAATTATGGTTTCTACTATCTTCCTCCTCCTAACTGCATAACTTTCTGGCTGAGAGAGGATGGGCCCGTCATATTCCATCTCCCATGCTACTTAAAAATTTACCACCAAGACCTGTTAGGATCAAACATAATTCAAATGATTATGCACAGATGTTTTGTCCTTTTAAAAACATACACTTCTAATTTTTATCGATGTAGGTTCAGGATTTGGAGCAGCGACAAAAGCCATGTGCTTAGGGATGAAATACTGCAAGCCCGAGAGGCTGGAATCTCTCATTGAAGTGAGCATTGAAGTTGGACGAATGACTCACAATCATCCTACAGGTAATATCTGGGCTCGCAGGCACCGTGGGGCTTCCCCGTGATGCTGCACTTCGAAAAAGTCAGGGATTTACCCTGACTTTTTCAAATGGAGCAACATCAACACAGTGCTTCCGCTGTGTGACATCACTCTGCAGCCAATCCAGGGTCAACCCAGGGGTGGAGCCTGGTGGAAGGCAACCAGCGATTGGTTGCTTTTCATCAGGAAGAGGGCAGGGACCTGGATGTCCACCCAGAAATCCTGGCTCGCTCCTCGACACTGTCCTGGGAGAGGGAAAGTGTGAGGTTAAAGAGAGAGGCAGCGACAACCAGGCACCGTGAAGACAGCCCCTAGGTGAGGCTGCAAGCCAGAACAATGCACAAATCAAGTTGTAGAGATACCATGAAAAAAACATTAGCTATAGTTAATCAGAGCAAGAAGGAAGTGTCAGAGCTAGAATTCTAATAAACCTCCTAAATTGCTGTTCCTGCAGAGTGTAATTGAATGACATGCAACAAATCACTAATTCCTTATGATGTTATGTTAAAATGGTTCTGGGATTCATAAAAACAGTTTGTTTTGAACCTATGTATCCCATTCTCGCATCCCCTTGGAATGTTAACATCAGGCAACACTTATAACATGCCAAATGGCTGCCTCTTAATTGTTACAGATGTCTACCCAGTTGCCAGCCTCTCTAATTAAGGGAAATCACATTGTTTACCCAGGGCTTTTGTGCTTCCTGGTTCTTTGTTGCGATTGTTATGTGCTGCATTACATGGGAGTGGAGGGGTGACACATGCTTTGAATTGAATACTTCCACTCCATTCAGTTCCATTGAGACACTGCCATCTAGTGGTAGAAGATCCTGCTATTTCCTGACTATTTTCACTTTTAAAGTGGTTTTTTTCATACTGGGATTTCCAGAGGATTCCACAGGAGACATCCCAGTTGTTGATGACATCATGTAATTGACCCGAAAACTTCCGTGAGTGGCCAATCATGAGGGTGCAATACATCGTTCGTTTAGAAGAGCCCAATGTCTATATCACAGTTTTTTATTTTGCCTTTTAGATAAACATTGGTAAATCATTTGGCACAGTACATGAAGGATCTGTATGAATAATACTAATGATGCTGCCAGTGCTTTAATTAACTGAATTCAAATAAATCTATCTTAGGATTCTCACCTTAATAATTTAGCTTGTGTGGTTTTATCATGGAAATTAAGTAGCTGAAGCATTTTCTGGTTTTAGGTTTAATACCTGTTTTGTTAGTACAAAAACATTCTTGAAGATAGCTTATAGTGTCTACACACTAGATTTCTAGAGCCCAATACACGTATTTTCTTCTACGCCTGTAGACTCTGAGTTTCATCAGATGGGGAGATCACGGTTCCCTACTGTTGCTTCTCCGCCCCCGCTTCTGTCACACAATACTTCCTCTTTCTGATGGAGAAGAAAGAGGAAGTAAACAACAACCACATGGCCCATCCATTGTGCATTTTTATTGTGCCACTTCTCCTGCACACAGCAGGAGATTGTGGTAAGTTCCATTTCTAAAAATAAATCGGACTTACCAGGGTCTTTTTTTCTCATGGGAAGACTACCAGAAAGAGCAGGAGATGCATGGGAGGCAGACAGCGTCATGAGTAGGACTTGCAAAAATCTGTGACTGCCCAGTAAAGAGTGTGCTATAAAATGCTCATCTGATGATCCCCTGATTTTTATAGAGGTGTGCAAAATTATGCATGGTGTACCGAAAGTGGACAAGGAGACATTCTTTTTCCTTCTCTCGTAATGCTAGAACCCAGGGTGATCCCATGAAGCAGAATGGTGGGAGATTCTGGGCAGCTAAAAGGAAGTACTTCTGCACACAGCACGTAGTTAAACTATGGAATTCGCTACCACTTGTGATGGCCACAAGTGTGGATGGTTTTAAAAGAGGATTAGATAAATTTATAGAGGAGAAGGCTATGAATGGCTGCTAGTAATCGTGGTTATATATCATCTGCAATATGCATCTGAGGAACATGAGTGGGAGGGTGCTGTTACACTTCTTTCCTATTTGTGGGCTTCTCATGCACATTTGGTTAGCCATTGTGGGAACAAAATGCTGGGTTAGATATGGCTTTGGTCTGATCCAGCTGGGCTCTTCCTATGTTCTTTTTTGTGTTATTTGGTGGGGTGCACTCCGCCTTCTTCACCGTAGCGATAATTAATTATCTTTATATGCTCATTTCAGGTTTTTTGGGGTCACTGTGCACAGCTCTATTTGTTTCCTATGCAATACAAGGGAAGCCACTGGTGCAGTGGGGAAGAGAAATGATGAAGGTTGTCCCTATGGCTGAAGAATACTGCAAAAAGACCATTAGGCACATGGCAGGTAAAATTGTGTAATGAGCCATTTTAACTCAACTGCAAGGCAAGACTTTCGCATTTCTTATGCTCAGTAATTTTGATTTGGTAGCTTCACCCCCGCACCCTCCTGTCATTTCAAACATTTCCTTTTTTCCTCTGGAATGGACTCTAGATGGTATTCTTATGAGCCTAAGGAGCTGCACACTGTTCTAGAAATATACCTATATATATATGCATAATTTTTAAAAAAGCGAGCAGGGGAAGATGGCAGGGCTATTGTGGGGGGAGCGGATTCCAGAGGGCTGGATTGGGACCCCAGGAGAGCCAGAATCGATCCCCGGGCCTGAAGTTCTGCACTGTCTTAGAGCAATCCAGTTAACCTCTTTAATTTTCCTGTAGGAAATCATATCAAGACATTCTGTATCTTATGTGTAGTGACCCTACACATGGGATCTTCACTGGGATGCGAACACATTTTTCTTGTCTATGTCCATGTAGTGGGAAACCTTTATGTGGGATCAGCAGACATTATGATCTATATTCTGTTTTTCCACATTTTGTGTCAGTTGTCTCTAGATCTTCATCCTTGCTGTTACGCTCCTGCACACCAGTCATGGGAGGGGTGAACTTGCAGGACCTTTAGTCTTTCCTCAGACTTTGGTTTCCTAGGAGGAGGGCACTGTGTTCAGGACTTGTGTTCAGGCCTACAACAACCCAGCTCCAAGTAAAATCCTGCTTCCTCTCAGGTGTCCATCTCTTTGTAAGACAAAAGATGCTCTCCTTTTCTGTCAGGTTCAGTCTTACCCCAGATGAACGCCCTTTGTGAACCGCCCAGGGAGCTTCAGCTATTGGGTGGTGTAAAAATGCAATAAATAAATAAATTCTACCCCGCTCAGGCCTTGTTGGACAAAAGCTTGCGCATTTAGGAATTACAGTGTGTGTGCGCGCGCGCAGCGGGAGGACCCTCAATCTGTTTTACCCAGAGACACTGAGTTATAAGGGGTCTCTGAAGGTAATTTAGACTGGCTCCAAACACATAACATTACAGTAGAGAATTAAAATCTGCCCCTTCCCCTCTCTCCACTGTGCAGATAAGTTAATTAGTACTGTTGAGATGCTATGAAACTATGATTAGCTGGACATATTTTCGCTTGGCACCTACATTATATGCTTTTAGAAGCCAGGTGAAGGCCTTTTTATTCTCCCAACATTTTAACAATCTATAAATTTTAAATAACATGGTTTTAAATTTGTAATTTTGCATTGCTGCTGTTTTTATCTGGTTGAGCTTTTATATTGTATTTTATATTATGGTTTTATACTGTTGTTTTATACTTTGAATGGTTTTAATTTTTGTGAACCGCCCAGAGAGCTCCGGCTATTGGGCGGTATAGAAATGTAATAAATAAATAAATAAATAAATAAATAAATATTTTATTGGATTTTCTTCATGAGATCTCTGTAAATTGAATTTTACCATTCAAGCTTGACTAAAGTATTGAAAGAATATTTTCAGTGTTAAATGTACTATTATTCATTTTTTTTGCATTCAGAATATCAGGAGCATTGGTTTTACTTTGAAGCAAAATGGCAGTTTTACTTGGAGGAGAGAGAAATCAATGAAGAAAACCAGAATAAACCTAACTTTCCTGAGAATTATGATGCTGAGGAAAGAGAAAAGGTAAATTCTTCAAATAAAAACGTATGAATATATTTGGGGGAAAATATTTTTGTTTGTTTGCAATTTATTTATTTATTTAAGCATTTTTATGCCGCCATTCAGCCAAAAAAGGTTCTCATGGCGGCTTACAAAAGTATTTCTTAAGACAGTCCCTGCCCACAGGCTTACAATCTAAAAGACATGACACAAAAGGAAAGGGGATTGGGAGGGAGGAGAAGGGGAGAAAGGAAAGCAAATTCAGGCACTACAATCTTAGTTGCAATATCTATATACTGCTTCTCACTCAAAACAAATCCCACACAGACATGTACTGATACATGTTTGTCTGAAAATGGATCTAGTTGTGCAACTATGTACAAGTGGAAGAGAATTTATTGTGTGTCTTGCATTTTTTTTAAAAAAATATTGATTGATTAACATCCAAGTTTAATCTACCATGTGAGAGAATTTTGAGAAACATAATTACAGTCAGCTAACATAAATAGTGAGTGGTAAGAGTGGATTAGGTGGTCAAGGCCTCTGGGTCAAATATTAGATCAGGTGTGGATTTAGAACAGGGGTGTTGAACTGTTTTCATCCCAAGATGTGAATTCCATTTTAGTTGAGGCTCTCAGGGGTCATATTCTAGTAGTAGGCAAGGTCAAAGGTAAAAGGGGCCAGGCCAAAATACCAGCATATTTTAGCTTAAAGCTCTTACTGCCTTTAACTAAGGGGTTGTCTTCACAACGCTGTATTGGCCCCACCTCCCTCCAAAACCCAGTGATTTCCCTCTCTTGGGGTGGCATCGGGCAATTCCGATACTGAGGAGGGAGTGTGGGGTTTCATGCAGCCATCCAGGAACCAGAGCTGTCCCCTGCCCTCTTCCTGGTGGAAGGTGACCAACTGCAGTTCATCTTCTACCAGGGACCACCCCTGGATTGGCTGCAGAGCGATGTCACATGGTGGAAACACTCTGTTGATGTTGCTCCATTTACCCCGACTTTTTCGAAATGCAGCATCACAGAGAAACCCCATGGTGGCTGCGAACGTCAGACTGTGGAAGAGCCATACTGACGTTGCGCCGATTGAAAAAGTCGGGGGTAAGTCCCCGACTTCTTAAATTCGCAGCTTCATGGGAAAGCCCCGCGGTGGCTACGAAGCTGCACCTGCGTTGTGTAACTGACACAGCACAGATCCGCAGCCACTGCAAGGCTTTCACCGCATATAGACAGCCCCTGAGTTTAAGAGACTCAACCTTTGAGAATGCGAGGAAAAACTGCACAAAACCTGGGAAACCACCCATCTTTGATGGTTGAGGAGAAGGTGGTGAGGCCAGAGGAAAGGGGCATGGCTATCTGGGGAACCCCATGATAACTGGATTTGGACCGCATGAGCACCAGGTTTGGCTCTGAGCTTCTGCACCTCTGATGCACCCAGCCACATGCAGGGCAGTGAACCTTCAGTCCACTTTGTCCAAGTTCAAATCTTCTGTCTACTGGCTCATTCTCTCTCCCTCCCTCCCTCCCTCCCTCCCTCTTTACAGAAAATGTTGAGCAGTGCATGAGATTCATTTACAGGGGAAAGTTGCAGTCTTGGAAGTATTTAGGCATGATGCAAATGACCTCAGGGTGATGTCAGAGGAGCAAATGGCATTGTTGAAATGGCATTGCGGCAAACATAAGGAACTCAAGAAAGATATCAAATAATATTTCTTAGCATGGTCCCCAAAAGCCCCCCCCCCAAAGATAGTGTCTATCTTATTCCATTTTAAAACTTTCAAATATTGTGGGGGGGGGCTGAGCAAGGCATACCCAAGAAATAAGCAATGATCAGTTGTAGCTCAAAACCTTTTAAAAACAAAACAATAAAATAGAAAGGAATACATTGATACGTAAGCACAAAGTGCAGTTTACCTCATGTGTCAATGCCACGCATAGAAAAAAGAATGTAGAGTGTGTCCTGGTCTACTTGGCCATTGAATTCACCCAACCAAGTTGTTAATTATCAATTCAGACTTACAGGAGATGGAGTTCTGAAGGCCGTGGTGGAAGGAGAGGTCATGATGCTCCTATGATTGCATATGATGCCCTCTTAGGATGTGGTAGTGATTGGACAGAGCTTTGCAACCGTGCAATGTTCCATGGCGGTAAGTATTCTAGTGCTTCCTTCACATTATATAGGATTTCTGTTCCTCGTCATTAGCAGCAAAGTTTCTATAATATATAGAACATTTTTAATAGGCAAATTGGCTAAATTATGTAACTCATAAATCTACCTCATCCTGATTATTGCATTTCTTGAAACATCTTGTGTCTAAGGCTCTTAATGTGCTTCCCAATCACTAATTTGGGGATATTCTTGTCCCTTACTGGGAAAGGCATCATCTGCTGTTGATTTCTTTCTGTTGTGGTGCCATGAAGAGACATAAAGCCTCTCCATAAAGAAAGTGGCAGCAATATTATAACTGGAAAGAAAAGCCACAGGAGCTATGAAGAATGTATTATCCATAAAAGCATATAGAGCCTGAACTTATGATCTGCATCTAATTCTACTGAAGGGGCACTTTAAGGAGATGGAAGACAAAGTGAGCCAAAGATGGCCATTGCCACAGCCATCAGTATATCCGCACGCTGCTTTTTCCTCTGGGAGGCAACTGAGAGACCAGTGGGTATTCCTGAGTGGCTGGACTTGGCCCTGGGCCCCTAGTTCCTGACCCCTATTATATGGGTTTCAAGTTATATTAAAGACTATGTGTAGTATTCAACAGGGCCACTGCAATCCTGCTCATTCCATTGCTCCAGCAGGACTCACCGCTAGTGCAAAGTGGAGCTTATGGTTCTAAAAACAAACCAAGAAATAAGTGGAAACACTTGTTTCTGGATTGGGACAGGTCAGTGGTGCTCCCTGTGAGCATTTCCACTACTTTGAGAGCCAGTGTGGTGTAGTGGCTAAAGTTTTGGACTGGGAGTTGGGAGATCTGGGTTCTAGTCCCCACTCGGCCATGAAAACCCGCTGGGTCAATTTGGGCCAGTCACAGACTCTCAACCCAACCTACCTCATAGGGTTGTTGTTGTGAGGATAAAATGCAGATGAGGAGGATTATGTATGCCACCTTGGGTTCCTTGGAGGAAAAAGGCGGGATATAAATGCAATAAATAAATAACTAAAATAATAACTTTGGTCTCGCTTTTAGAACTGTTAGCTCCCAGTTGCCCTAGTGATGTGTCCTGCTGGCATCCAGGCAGTATCAAAGACTGTCTATGTTACTGAAAGCATTATAAATATAAAAGTGTGTTTAAAAAAATCCCATTTCACTGCTATTCCTGCTTGAGGCAGTGATATAATCTCCTTTCGGTAAGTAGGGGAACACTTCTTGTAAGACTTACGGGTCAACATCAGATGAGCGTTTCATGGCATGCTCTCGACTGGTTGCTCCAGACTGGTTCCTCCCGCATGTCTCCTGCTTTTTCTGTCGTTTTCCCCCGCTTCAAAATACCTAGAAAATCTGGTTCTTCTGGCTGTAACACTAATTGGCACAATTTCCTGCTGTGTGCAGGAGAGTCTGCCCCATAAAACGCCCACTGAATGGGCCACGTGGTCATTGCTTGCTTCCTCTTCCTTCCCCGTGTGAAGAATACTGCAGGACAGAAGCAGGAGGCAAAGTGACAGTAGGGAAATGTGGTTTCAACTCCATCTGACGATCCTCATGGTATTTTGTGCTGCTCGCTTAAGTGCTAAAAGCTCACAATTAAAAGCTTTTGCCCTCTATCTTGTTCACCTCGTTTCACTAGTACGCAGATAGAACAGCAAAAAATACACTTCGCACATTTCTTTCATGTTGTATTTGTCTTGACAGCAGATTCGAAAGCAAATATTACTGACTCATGATGTGAAGAACAGGTTGCAGTAGTTATGTAGGTCACCTTTTTTCTTTGCAGTTATTTGAGGGAGTTCTCTGCATAAAGAGTAAGCATTTTTTAAAAGTTTGTCTGATGTTGAATTTAATGGTCCTCTACCAAAATCTTAGAAAGTTGTTTACATTGTTTATAGACTGGCCTGAAACATCAAAATAGTAGGTGCCAGCAGGCTCTCTTGCTTCAAGAGCCAACGTGGTGTAGTGGATTAGACAGTTGAACTGGGGAATCGGGAGATCCAGGTTCTAGTCCCCACTTGGCCATGGAAGCTTCCTGGGTGACTTTGGGCCAGTCATAGGCTCTCGGCCCAACCCACCTCACAGGGTTATTGTTGTGAGGATAAAATGGAGTGGAGGAGGATTATGTGTGCCGTCTTGGGCTCCTTGGAGGAAAAAAGGTGGGATATAAATGTAAAATAAGAAATAAATACATACTGTAGGATGCAGGGGTGTGGTTTGTCCCCAGTTGTTGTTGGGAAAGTGGAAGGGCAGAGATTCCACTTAAATACACAAGTGGAAATGTCTGAAACCATCACATTCTCTCTTTTGCTAACAGAGAATACTGTTCCACTGGACAGCTAAAAGGCGCTCTAATGAAACTGCATGCTCATTTATGCTTGATTTTACAGGTGAGAGTGCAGCCACCGGAACTATTGCTGGCTGTTTGTATGGATTGCTTTATGGCCTCAACAAGGTTCCTAAAGGCTTGTACCAGGATCTTGAACAAAGAGAGAGGCTAGAATACTTGGGCGAGACTATCTATCGACTATCTTCAGAGGAAAAGTAAAAATGTTTTCGCCATTTTCATTTCTGTTATTTTTTAGGATTACATCATGTAGCTAAATTCCTAAGACTACAAGTTTAAACACATTTGCAACAATTTGGGGAAATAATTGAGTGTCCAGAAGCCCCACTGTGTTTACAATCATGGTATTAGGTGACAATTTTCTAGTCATTTGCTCCAAAATATTCCCATTAGTACAATTACTAATTACTATTAGCAATATAGCTAATTGTACTATTGTATTTTTTGCAAGCAGCCCTGATAATGTATTTGAAGGGTAGCGTATAAATCTAAATAATATAATATAATAAATTGAGAGTTTAAATGATGCCAGCATTCAAAATTTTGGAATACCTATTAATATTAATCGTGTTTCTTTAAATATAGTCCCTTGGCATTCCTTTTAATTTGAAAATTCTGCCTCACTTGTTTTGTCACTCCCTATCACCAGTATTCTCATGTTCACTTATGCCAATAGTTTACATTAAAAAACTAATGCTGTCTGCACCCTTATTTAAGGTAAACTAATGTTATATCCCTTCTTAAGGGAGTATTCTTGAGATTCTAATGTTTTTTCCCTGCATTTTATGTATTCTTTCTGTTTCTCCCTGAACTCCTTTATCTTAACTTCTCTATATCATCATCTAGCTCAAGTTCCATTTAATATATATAACTACTCTAAAGAGGGAATGCCAACACTAAGAAGTTGTCCAAGATATAGCAGAACATAAATAGATACCAAAAATATGCAAACAAATGTAGCAAATCGATGTAGGAAGACAAATATTCCTATTTTAGCTTTCCTATATATTTTTGTGGTGTATTTTTTTTTTTATCCTAGACAAACTTTTTAATGATTTGGGTGGCTAAAATTCTTGTAAATAAATTAATCTTATGCCTCTTCATAAGCATTATTCTTTATTTTCTTATTTTGCTCATTGCATGTTACTGTGTCATTGTTGGAATTTTTGCTTGCAGTAGGTCAGTGTCGGTCAAGGCTATGGCGTTTCACTTGTTATTCTGGTGCAGAAAGAATGTAGATAGACAGAATGGAAGATAAAGACATTCCAAGGCAGTGGGTTGGATCCAAACTGAAGTTGTAGCTCAGCGGTAGAGCACCTGCTTTGCATGCAGAAGGTCCCAGCTTCAATCACTGGTATCTCCAGGTAGGGTTGGAAATATTCCTCCCCAAAACCATGGACAGGTGCTGCTAGCCAATGCCTACAATACTGGGCTAAATGGACCAATGTATGACTCAGCAGAAGGCAGCTTTCTATGTTCCTGTACAAATTTTATTTGGAATAAGTCCCATTGATTTCAACATGACTTTCTTCCGAGTAGATATTAGAAGTGTGCTGTAAGGTAGTTGCAGACGGGTCCCATTGAAACCATTATGAAAAGCTAGGGTTAACTTCATCTGGATCTAACCCAGTATCTGGTATTTTAAAATATCAAAATCCCACGTTAATTACTCCAGTGTAATTAATGTATCCAATGGTGGTGTGGTATTATTGCAAATGATGGTTTACACTAGTGCAACATCATTAGTGCTAACCCTGTGCCACCATTGGATACTACACTATGAAGTGTATTTGCTTGTTAACTTTTTTGGTTCACCCTACTCCAACAATTCTGAGTCACCAATAATATCACACCCTGGTAGCTAATGGTCTGCTAATTTGATAGAGGGAGCCTCCCATCCCCTTGGTCCATCCTTTCTCAATTCTATTCCCCATTATTTCTCCCCATTGCCTTCCCACCAGGCTCCTTTCTTCCTGTCCTTGCTAGGCTCAGAGAGCTCTGTGATACAGACAAGGAAAGACAGGCAAATGAGGTACGCCAAGAAACTCTGGGCATTGTGCAGGGAGGCCTGGTCTATACATTACACTGAATAAGATGGTAGAATCCTGAGGTGGTAGAGTAGGGTGGCCCCTTACAAATTGGTGTTGTTTACTGGTGGAGTTTATTGGTCACTTATAACCAGCCCCAAAAGAGAAAATGCATCGCCAAAAAGAGGGGAAAGATAGGACATAGTGTTGCACAAAGTTTGCATATGCTCATGTGTATGTGCTATACATACTGTATTTAGAAATAATTACTATAATTTAAATAGAAATACGATACATCTCTCCGTCATGACAAATTGGACTGCTGCCCAGGTGCTAACTCTTGATGCTCTTCCTTCATGTGGTTCTATATCTCTAGATATAGAGGACTTTCCTCTGTAAAATAGGACACATGGTCACCCTATAGCAGAGTGGACTATGCCTTTGTAGAATGCAGATATGGGATGGGATTTTAATGCTCCTTTATGTGTTTTGTTTTTTTAAAAAACCAACCTCTTTCCAAGTATTAAAAAACTCCGGTTAGCGACATCCCACTTCTTCCTGTTATAGTTTTCCACTTGCAGGGATACAGTTATACAAGGAAGTGTTTTTTTAAAAGCTATCCCTTAACTGTATTTTGAAGAGGAACAGTCTATTCTACCACCTCAGAACTCTACCACTACATTGCCACCTTGTTCTGCATAATGTGTGGACCACACCTAACTTACATCGGGCTCACAGTGCTCCACCACCAGCACAGATAGGGAACGGAGAGAATCACTGGGAGGCACAAGTGTAACTGTTAAAAGTAACTGGGGCATCTATAAGACAATCTTTGTATGTAACATCCAAATTATGAAATTGTTCATGGTCTTTGTTTTATAATATTATCTTCGTTTTACAGCAATGTTTTGGGCAATTTTTGTAGTCATTCTTCTTTTCATTCTATTTTCACTTTCAACCAAAGGGAAACATGTTTAAGTCTCATTTATTTTAACTGGAGACAGTAAACATTCACTTAAATATCCCATTGAGATACAAGCCAATCTAAGCTTTTTACATAGAAAGTAAGCCCTGCTATATTATGGGTCACACACATAACCTCTTTCCTGTCAAACCCATCATGTGTTTCCTTCCCATGATGTTTTGGTAGCATATCTAAGAACTCTGGGAATGCATGTGAAGAGCTGCTAGCCAAATTTATTTTGCACAAGTGCGTTGTTTCTCCTAAGAGCTGGAGAAATGTATATTTATTCTATGTATTTATTTCCTAATTTACAGACCACTTTCAGGGCACATTTGCCCTTCCAAGTTAGTATACAACATTTATTTAAAACACAAAAATAATAATCCAATTAAAACTACACTACACCTTCTAAAATTGAGCAGTAGCAATTAATACATCAGTAATAATACCAGAAATGCTGGTGTACCACCTTCTTGCATCCTCACCTCCTTCCTTTGTTTCTGTGTGTTACCATAACACACTTGGCCGCCTTGAGGTCCACTATTGGGCAAAAGTCGGAATAATAATAATAATAATAATAATAATAATAATAATAATAATAATAATAATAATGATGAAGAAAATGGTTCCTACACCACTGAGGTAACATAGAAATTAGTTCTATGGCATTTGGCCCACACTTTGGGGGTATCTGGGTAAGAATTAAATCTTCTTCCCCAAGACAGAAAACTAAATTGAGCATTAGACTCACAGCATTGGTTACAAGACTTCCTGAATGTGACCTTTGTGTAGGGGAAGCAATGTTTCAATCAGCCATGGAAGTAGAGAAGTGTGTGTATCGATTAAGGAATGCGTCCCCGTCCTGTTTCCTACTGAAACTTGTTGACATAGTCTTTCCATTAGAAGACTCCCATAATCTTAAAGGGCAGCTTTTAAATCGCCTGGAATATTTAATCTTCGTCCTTGAATTCATGCTTCTGTAATGAAAAAGGAATCCAGTGATTGGCATGGTTTTGAGATTAACACCAGTTCAATAAATACAATCCTTGAAGCAATGACTTCATCCATTCTGTTATGTGTGCATCATGGCACAGCTTCAGCAGAACAGTGCTTTTTATAAAAGTGTTACTGCATGTGTATGAGGTGAAAAAACACTGCCCTACGAATGAGGTTCAGTTACTCATTATTCTACCCAGGTTGCATAGAGTTGATTATATTCATTGCTGGTCAAATTGTCAAACTCCCCCCACCCCATTGTCTTTTCCCCCCAATATGGTAATGTTTATTATAAACAGAATCTGTGACATTGAGAACGACTACTCTAATGTTTTCATGTGCAGCATTTATCCGTAAGCAAAGCTCTGAGGACTAGGTTCTGCCATCTTTATTTTCAGGTGGGGGTGCCATTTAGAGAGGGACAGAGGACACTCTGCTACTGCCATGTGTTACTGTTCTTCAGGAACACCTATATTTCTAGTTATTATGACATAAAAAGTCACCACAATTGTTGTTAAAATGCTTTTTAAATAATTTAAAATTGAGTGCATATCCGAGACGCAGGACTTTGACTCTTGCCTGGAATCTTTTCTTCCTCCGTTCTTGTATTTCCTCCCTCAGAACCGGGAAACTTGTTTACAGGACATGGTCACTTCTGTTACAAAAGCACCTCCAAAATCAAATGACACATCTTGTTGAATAAGGAATAAATAGTTGACTGGTTTACAGAGATCTGGATGGCAGAATCTACCTGAACAGCTTATGTTGCTTCTTGAAATCAGGAAAGCACTTACTTTATTTGGTCTTGACACCGTATTTCTATGTGATAAAGATGAAATCCTGAGCTACTGGAGTCTAAAGTTTTGCTTGCCTAAAGTTTTGCTTGTATATTCATCAGAGCCAGGATTTCATCCCAAGACGATTTGTTGTCTGGGTTCTGTTCATATATGAAGAGGTATAAAAACATAATACTGTTCTGGTATGCAAACCAAAATCCCATTCACATACTACTTTATTACTACATGAATTAACCTCCCAAGTTTTTTTTTATGGTGCTAGGAAGTTGAAACCTTGTGTGTGTTCTTTTCTCCCTCCAGGCTATTGTCTATTGCTGTTGACTTCACTCTGTAGCTTTCACACTGAGTTCACTATTTTATTTAGTAACTGATCCTCACCGGTTAAAGCATTTCCTAAATCCTCAGCTGCTTGTAGTCCTAATTCTTCAAACAGAAGTTTACTTATAGCCATGCCAAATGTCCAACTCCATGTTAATAACTAAAAGGATATAGAGGTCAATTGATATCGCTATGGATGTCATTACATACAATGGTTTTATCTCTGGCTCTTGTGGTCTCATTGGGATGATCCTTCCAGAAAAGAGATTTTAAGAGAACATTTCCCCATGTAATTCGCGGGAAAACAGATTAGATATTCACTAAGCAGTGGATGGGTTTTATTACACTGGAAGGATTTCGTTTGATGATGTTGCTAGTTCCCATCAAACATAACCAGAATAGGTCAAGTTCTAAAGTGTTTCACACAAACAAGTGTGCTTTGGAATTCTGTTTCTCAAATAATTGTCTCCTGTACCACATGACAAACTGGTTTTGAGACTGGGGAAGTTTCAAAATCAGTTTGTGATATGGCATGGGAATTTATTGAAAGAGAAAAGTGTTGATTTTTTAAAAATCTCACTGGGCAAATCAAGTCCGTAATGTTTTCCCAGTATCCTGCAACCCTCTGTGGCTGCCCACTTTTATAAATAATCAGGACAAAGATGTATAAACCTGGCAATACATGGTAATATTTTGTTTCCTTGTTTTCTGCTACCATTTTTCACATAATAAGCTGTATGCTATAGCATTTTATCATGATTGAGGACGTGCTTGCACAGGTGTGTCCTGTATTTCAAAGAAAATAAAACACACCTGTGCTTCTACTTATTCATCCTTTTTGTGGATAACTGCCCCTTCTGGAGAAATTCCAATAATCACCTGTTGATGATGGCCATGGCTCAAGTGGCATATCGTATATCATCTTTCGCATTAGACAAATGTTTACACCAATGTGCCTGGTGTTAAGGAGAGTGTCACTGTGAAAGACATAATTAAAAACAGTGAGGAAATAAAAGCAATGTTTATGGTTCCTCCGCCAAAAAGCATTCATTTTCTTTTATGCAGCAGAACTAAAGGTACAAAAATGGGCAATGATAAGGTGCTGATTGATCCCATGACACTGAAGAAGAAGCTCAGTAAGATGTCAACAGAAGAAGGTGCATTTGCAGTCCTCAGCAACCTTCTCCTTTACCTCACAGAACTTATGTCCAGGCACCCACAGGTCCAGAGCAAGAAGGCCAAGTGGCTAGAAGCCACAGAAAACAAAGTGAATTTAAGACGTGAAAGCCAAAGGCCAGCCATTCGGCCCTCAAAATTCCAACTTCTGCAGTCGAGGTTCATGAACAACAACCGTGAGTCTTACAAAAGGAAGTCAAGAGAGGTTGGCAGGCTAATTATTAAAGAAAAGCAGACTAACAGAAATGGCCTAAACTCCATTGTAAGTAAGTTTGAAAGAAGCTCTTTAACAGAAGAAGAAACACTCCAAGAAAAAGCCAAATGGGTCAGCTCATGTGGGAAAAATACTGTGAAGAATGTTCTGAAGAAATTTTTAGCTGCTGAGGAAAAAGAAGCTAAGGAGAAGCAGCTGGCTCCAAAAAAGAAGGCCCCAAACAATAGCCTGCCTAAAATAATCAACAAAAGCTCTATCTTTTCCAAACTGAAAGAGAAGTTTGAGCAAACCAGTAATGTTTGTTCTGCTATTGACGTGAAAGCTTTATTGCCATGCAAAGGCAAGAAAAAGAACAAAAAAGCCATTTGCAAAGCAGAAATCAGAGAGCTAGAGACACACCTGAGGACAGCCATAAGTATCCAAGGCCTTCAGCCTCAGCATTTGGTATGTTCCACTGTCCCTATCCCTAAATTCTGTGTTCCTACTGAAATTAATCATCCTTGGAGTTGGGCAACAAATGCCATGTGTGCCATTAACCCTGAAGTAGGGGGAACAAAAGACACCCAAAAAACACATGGCATTCAGTCTGATGAGAAAGGGTTACCAGAGAAGAAGGGGCATGAAGGACAACAGAAAGGACAGTTGCAAAACAAGGGTCATGAAATGCCTAAGGTTGTGAATGACAAAAAGGACATTGTTGAGATGAATGTAGCTTCTGCAAGTCCAGGTTGTAACCAAAAGAGTGTTCCACCATTACATGAAAATGTATCCGCTGTTGGCCATATTCCCTTATCTAAAGAGAATATCATACTGCCTGTGGACAATACAGTTTCCAGCTTTGGGGACGAAAATGCAACACAAATTATTAGCAAAGAAAACATATCTACTACCTCCTGTTCTTCTAGTCCAAGGGAAGGAGTTAGTATGCACAGTCACCAGGAAATTAAACGGGATGAGATTTCTGGCATACCAGAGGGCATGTATAAGCCAAAGGAGACAGAAATAGAATTAACAGAGCCTATAAAAGATCCCCCCTTTGCCAGCCAAAAATGTTTCCCCGAACAGAAAGTGTCGGAAAATATTCCACCATTTCACTCTCCTATAGCTCAGGCATCTTGGAACACAGAACCTCCTTTCAATGACCTGCAATCAAGTGTTGAACCTGCAGCTGTTGATAGAATGCCTCAGTTAAAGCCAAGACAGGAGAATGCAGAAGATTTTGGGAGCAAAATTTCCAATCCACTTCAGAACAAAGAAAAGCTGTCTGGTAAAGAAGCAATATTTCCTAACCCTACCAAAAAGGGCCACAGAAGTCAAACAAAACAAGAGGAGCGTAAGCCAGCAAGAAGCCTAGATGAGCTGTCTGATCATCAGATGGAAAGAGAGCATTTGCCTCAGAAACCACTGAGCCAACAAAACAACCAGGCTAACTCCAGCCCCAATATATCAAGACAGAGTAGGCAATCTCCCACCTCAAATAATAGCAAGAAAAATGTAAAAGAAAATAATATTTGCTATGATTTTGAAAAACATCGCTCCCCTTTTTCTAGTGATTTAGAGAAATCCAGCCAAGCTACAGCATTAGAGAATATTGACAAAGCCAAATCATGTTCAGTTAATGATATACCAAAATCTGAAAACAATAGTGAGAAGGGAAAGATTAGCTTGAGTAACTTGGAAGCCTCTCAAAGCCTGCTAAAAGAATCCATCAACCATGAAGCCCACAATCTAGAGGAGAATCCCAGATCTTCTTCTGAAAAATGTCATTCACCCTCATCAGACCATTCAACAAAGCCAGAGAGCAATACTGCAGAAATTAATAGACCTTGGTGCGGCGTTGGAAACCTCCAATCACCTTCGTCAAATGAATTGATGAAGGATGAAAGCTGTATTAGAAAAGATAAGGTAGCTAGTCGTAATTCTGAGAAACGCCTTGTACCTTCTCCAAATGAGCTGCTAAAGCCCAAATGTACACATGGACAAGATGACAAAACAACACACAGCTTGCACAATGATTTGATCGACAGTAAAAGTCCTGCAGAAGACAAGAGTATTAGTCATCAGAGTGAAAAATATCAACCACCCTCAACAAGGCAGCTTAGGAAGCATGGAAACAGTCCTGCTGGAGAGGCAAGTCCCACATGCGATGTGGAGAAGCAACAGATGCCCTTGGGAAATGGAACTGAGAAGCAAGTAAACATGAAAGGGCTGGCAGGAGGAAAGCCTGAGAAACGCAGTTCCCCTTCCCAAAATGAAAAAATGCGGCAGGAAAACAATGATGCAGGGGAAATAAATTTACCAAAAGCACCACAATGTTCCATTCCCTCATCTGTTGACGGAAGGGAGCAAGACAACAAGAGGACAGGAGAGAAAAATCCTACAGTGGAAGGTAAGAAGATTGTGCATAATTCCAAGATGCCCCAGAAATCAATAAAGAGTGACCTTAGAAAGGATAGTGGAATTAGAACAGAAAATAAAACTAGTAATACAGGAGCAGTGCATAATGTTGATAACTCAAAATACCAAACACCACCAAAGGATCTAATAAAACAAGAAGGCATTTTAGCAGAAGATGAAAATACAAGGAAATACCAACCCCACTCACTTAAGGAACCAGTGAAACATTGTGGTAGTGCTGAGGGAAGAAGTGCCCAGGATGGCCTTCAGAATGACAAAACGCCACCACCCAGTGATAAAGTGAAGCCTGGAAGTAAAACAGGAAAGACGAGAGAGAACAGTAGTAATTCTAGACAAATCCAGTTACCTTTAAAAAATGAACTTCCGAGGAATGAAAATAATACTGCAAAAAAGGGGAGCAGTGCAAGAGATCAAATGCCTTCCTCTGAAAAATTGAAGACTGAAACTGCAAATTTTGCAGCAGGGCAGCCACAGAACCCATCCTTAAATGACTCTAGAAACCCTGGGGTTCTTGCTAAGGATAAGAAGCAGGCACTGAGGAATCCCCAAAATGACAAACTACCCTTACCAGATGTGAAACTGGTGAGTCATGAAAATAGTGTCACTGCAGGAAAACAGCAGCAGCAAACCCAAACAACAAAGGATTGTGTCAAGCCTAAACTTCAACAGCAGCAGCAAGCCCAAGCACCAAAGGATTGTACCAAGCCTAAACAGCAGCAGCAGCAAGCCCAAGCACCAAAGGATTGTATCAAGCCTAAACAGCAGCAGCAGCAAGCCCAAGCACCAAAGGATTGTGTCAAGCCTAAACAGCAGCAGCAGCAGCAACAAGCCCAAGCACCAAAATATTGTGTCAAGCCTAAACAGCAGCAGCAGCAGCCTCAGGCCCAAGCACTAAAAGATTGTGTCAAGCCTAAACCTCAGCAGCAGCAAGCCCAAGCACCAAAGGATTGTGTCAAGCCTAAATCTAGTGATGAAAAGCATGCACATCATAGTTCTCAGAAGTATAGACTGCCCTCTTCAGATGAACTGGAAATGCATGAAAAGAGCACTAGTGGGAAGAAGGACACCATGAAGAACTTTGACAAATACAGGGGTTCACAGTTAAGTCATGATAGGTCACTGCAGAAGAAGAGAACAGTGTGTGAGAATGAGGCAGGCTCCGAACTGTGCCCATCAAAAAAGACCTGTCCTGCAGAAGAGAGAAAAACACCACGTAGTTCCGGCAAGTACCAAATACTATCAGGAAATGATTTATCAGGGCCGGAAAGTGGAGAAACTAAAAAAGAAGCAGCTGGTGAAATAAATGAGAGCAAAGCTAGATTAGTAGGCCTGGAAAAGTACATAGCCAAGAGTTACAGTGAAGGACCAACGGAATCATCTTTTAAACCAATAGTTATTCGAGCAATTGATACAATTAAGCTTGATAACTAAAACTAGATTGAATGGCTGAAATAAAGATCTGAATTTTTAATCCTTCAGACATTGTTTCACTTTGAGGCATTAAATGATGACATTTGAGTTGCACTGAAATGGTTCTCTGCTGATCAGTTTTAGCTGTCCTTAAAATGAGTGTCACATGAGATCTCTAGTATATTACATGCTAACCTAGAGTACTCCTAAGCCTATGATTCATGTATGGGGAATCTTAGGTGTAAAAACTATGGGAACAATCCAGCCAATAGCCTACTCTGTGGCAGAATTAGGTGGTGGGATGCTGAGGTGGTAGCATGTCTTGTACCACTGCAATAGCAGAGTGGGTGGAAATCAGTTTTCAATGCTTCCCTTGTTGCAACTAGAAAATCGGCACAGGACGCAAAGAGATGACTGGAATCTTTCTTACTGATGTGCTGACTTTCTCCTTGTATGGAATGTTTTTGCCTTATATGGGGAAGCTTGCCAAAGTTGTGTCCCTCACCTTTAGTCAGAGTTGACTGTGTTAAGCCATGGTTAGGCCGCTAACTCTTTTGCAGCAAATAGTGAGTGTGTTTAAACCATGGTTATGTAGCCACCATGATTAGGAATGGTTCACATGACACGCTAAACCATTATGTTTAGCTCAAAAGGCTTAACCACACTGGCTTTGTGTGTCGTCTGAACCAGGTCAGTGTCTCTTCTGTCATTTGAGCTTGCTACCACTTCTTTCTGCTGTATGAGTACATTCAGCAAAATTAAGCACTTTGAGTTGCAGTCCCTTGGGCAACCCCCCCCCCCCCGCAAATTCCACTGGAGTAGATTTGGGGTGTGTGTGTATGCAAGGGCTGCAGTCAGGACAAAGATGAGGGAAATTCCCACTGCGTGAGCAAGTCTGCTTGCATGATGTTGGTTTTAGCTCTTTAAAGTTTCTTCCATTAAATTGAACAGGATTATTAGTAAAAACAATAAAGAGTCCCATGGTGCTTTCCTAAGGTAAATTAAGTTAGGCTGTTATCCTATACCTAATTCTCTGGGAGTCAGCCCCATTGAAATCAATGGTACTTATTTTTGACTTACAGGTTTCTGCCACCAGCTTGCTTTTGGAAACAGAATACTGAGTTGGATGGGAGTGAACCAGTATGACAGTTTTTTTGTTGTTGTTCTTACTTAAAAGTGCTTAGCTTCAGCAATGGCATGCCTAAAATGTCTCTCCTTCCTAAATGCTGAGGTTAGTGCATAATTAAGGTGACACTTCTGAGAGTGAACTTTATCTGTATTTACTCATTCTAATAAAATGGTATTGCTCATCTTCCAGGAATGGCTGTGGACACTGTCCCTTTTAAGTAAGCTATACAGCCACTGAAATCCCGCCAGGGTATGCAGTGTGTGTGTGTGTGTGTGTGTGTGTGTCCGTCCGTCCTTCAATTGTTTTCAAAAATAAGCTGTGAAAACAGTGATCCTAATCGTGTAGAGGAATAAAGCATACAAGTTGGAAAAAGCCTATGAGAAGATTTTAATAATGCTACAGAATGCCATAACCATAGGCCATTTTTTTTTGTATATTGTAATCAAAGACTTTCAGAATTTGACAGTTAAAGTATACTGCAGAATATAGCTAGGTATTTTACTTTACAAATAATTTCAAATAATGAGAAAATAATGAGATTACTATTATTATTATTATTATTATTATTATTATTATTATTATTATTATATTTATTTGTTACCCCCCTCTCCCTCTGGATCGAGGTGGGGTACAACACTAAGGATGATATGGTAAAATCCTGAATGAGCAGTTGTTATAAGAGATACATTAGCACAGATGTGGTTTAAGTATTGAGGAAATATTGCTCGAATCATTTGCATTTGATCTCTTTCATGTGTCCAGTTCTTTCATATGTCTGTATAGCTTTATCATTTCATTTCTTGCACATCATCTCATTGTGGTTGTTTTATTTATGAAAATTCTGAATGTAGTAAGCTTACTAGTACCAAATGTGAAATTGCACAGAATGTGAAGAAAATTGAGAAAGTCATAATCATAACAATGGAATTAGAAATCATCTTCATTATATCCAGAATCCAGCACCTAATTATGAATACTTTTCAGGATGCTTCCAGACTAGGCTTTTATTGTGCAATTGCCCTGTCTCAAAAAAGTTTTTTTATTGGGGGGTGGGGTGGAAGAGTGTCCAGATATCATCTTCCATTTGTATCTTATTTATTTTTCTCTGTATTTTCCCACCACTACTTGTGTCTTTTTTCTTACCACAAAATATCCATTAAGGAGGGAAAGATGGAATGGATGCACAGTGTCTTTTGGTAGCATGTGGAGCTGTCTGTCTGGAAGCACCCTCCCTCCCTTTTTTCCTCCAGTTTCTTTGGCTACAAAGTGAGAGTCAGTCCTAGGAACAGCAGGGGAACACTCCTGTAATGCAAACACATCAGAAGGATGTAAATCTAAGGCTGGACCCAGGTGTCACATTAAGGTCAAGAGAGAGAGAGAAAAAGACAGCAAGAAAATTCTGTTCTGCAGAATGAAACTTTATACTAAGCAACCAGAGCCCCTAATCTATCCAAAAGGAAAGGTGACTTTGAGAATTAAATAAAATACTAGCAACCCCTGCCTGAAGCTTGGAAGAAATGCATTTTGTTAGGAAAGTTTTGCTTGCTTTGGTTCTTTCAGAGAGTGGTTATAGAATTTATATTTACCACTCTTTTCTTTTTAAAAGAAAGCAGCCATTTTATACACTTCTAAATCCCCCCTCCATATATGTTGAAAGTCCTGTTGAGTTCAATAGGACTTACTCCCATGTGAGTAAGTATAGAATTGCAGCTTAAGATACTTTAAACAAAGTACACACACACACACACACACACACACACACACACACACACACTGGGTTGTATACAGACTTGAAGTAGACCCATTGAAATCAGTGGGATGCCATGTCTAAATATGACGAAGTCTGGTTCTATCTCAATATCAGTTCTTATCCAGTAGTGATACAACTAGCAATCTAAAGACATATAATGTAAACATTATATATTTGACATATTTTATAGAAATCCTAGACTGCTTACAACTTAAAGCATGATGCAGTAACAGTAGACTGTTTTTAGTCCTACTGATTTCAGTAAGGGGCAGTTATGCATGTGTTTAACTCTCCCATTCAAATCAATGGGATCTAAAGTGCTTAACTTTGGCTGGATCATTCTCTGTGTGAAATCTTTATATGGTTATTAGATTTGCTTCTAAAGAGTAGCAATACCTGCATTCAACAATTGTTGCAGTGCCTGTTTCACTTAAGACCAAGTGCATCTTAATACAACTTTTTGCTGCTTTTATCTTACAGCATAATTCTAACCATGTTTACTGAGAAATACATTTTACTGAGTTCAATAAAACTTACCTCAAGATAAGTAAATCTAAGGCTGTAATGCTAAGTGTACCTACTAGGAAATAAATTTAGACTCAAACTCACTGGAACATACATCCTATCAAAAGTGTTTAGCGGTGGAGTATTAGGCAGATAGCTGTTTGACAGTCAGTAGGGTTTACTACTACTGTAATAATTATTTATTGTAATGTTTATACACCATCCCTAATATACTAGAACAATCACATTCATCGTTATCTCTCAGGAAAATGTCCACTAGGAGTTACTACAAATTTGCAACTATGGTGTTTTTATTATCAGTTTAGAATTATTAATGAAGATGGATTCAGGAATGATTCAAACATTATATTTGAAGTACCCAAAAATGTTTCCACTGACAATGCAAACATTTTCAGCAAGCTCTACATGGGGTGTGTTGTCGTGGAATGAAATCTGAACCAGTCTTCAGGGTACCATTGTGGGGGACTTTGAGAAACTAATTGGAGGTTATCACACCTTGTGATTTATTGATATTTTGTAAATGACATGTCAACATAGGTAGTTTTGTTTGAACAGTATTTTTTCACACTGAATCATGATGGGTAAGGCATCAGCTGAAATGGACTGGCTTTCTGTTGATAGCAAATCTCATCCTGGCTAAAGTCATTTGGAAATCTTATGAAGATCAACGACACGACAGAAAACTCAAAACCAATTTTAAGGTGGACTTTACAAGTTTTGTATGAATTCCATTATATATCTGGCTCCATGTAGTATATTTAATTGTTTTACACACCTTTTGAATGAGATAATACATCAAGACGTCTGTAATTTGTCATGCAACATGAAGTTTTCTCATTTGATTACATTATGCTGGTGCCTTTTTTAATCTTTTGCATTTTATATATGATAGTGTAATGATCTCTTTTTTGTATGTTGCTTAATCTGGTTGGAATTTATTTATTTATTCATTCTAAAATTTAGAGACCTCTAGGCTAGCCAATCATGGGCTCTTGTGGAAGTCACT
The DNA here is from genome assembly GCF_023053635.1 of Elgaria multicarinata webbii. NCBI lineage: Eukaryota > Metazoa > Chordata > Lepidosauria > Squamata > Anguidae > Elgaria > Elgaria multicarinata. Next base: position 40,257,653 of record NC_086175.1, on the reverse strand, counting down.
TTGTGTCTTTGGTTATTTTGATGTCATACTTTAAGAGAAGCACAGCCCCAGCCATTGGTGCAGTCCAGGCTCTGCAGTCCAAAAGGTCCCCAAAATGACTATCCAGAGAATGTCAGAGGCCGGTGGCAAAGGGCTGGCATCAGCCGCAGTATGGGAAAACGAGAGCTCTCTAAGCTTAATGCTACTTGCTGTACCATCCTTTCATTCATTAATTATTTTTAAAAACATTTTATAGTCAGGGGATGTGGGGCCAAGCACACACATAATTACTGATTCTCATTTTATTGTTTGTACTTCAAAATTATATCATTTTGACCCACAAAATGATGCTTATTCCCAAATAAATGCAGCTAGCATCAGGGCAGCAGAAGTGACTCCATCATCTTGCTGTAGTCCTGGGAATGTTATGATTTAAGTGAGTTTAAAATGTGAACGTGCATGTGATCAGAGTGTATTTCTTTTAAATCAGGGTAAACAAATTTTGTGGGCAGGTTGGTTTGGTTGTGGGTTTTTTTTTTGCTTTTTTTTGCTTTGACATATCAGGAACATACATGCAGTTGTAAAGCATGGAATGGCATTGGAACACCCCCACCCCCAAGTAAGCCCATTAAGGCCAGCTTCTAAAATTATCTAACTGTACCACTGCTGCTGGTGACCAGAGACAGTCGGTGTTCAGAACTGATTTTGATTAGTGAGAATGACACTAGAAGAGAATTCTTGAGCTTCTTTACACAAATGATTTATTGCACGATCATGAATGCCTCTTACGCTGCTTTTGAGTAGGAATCTGCCATTTAAAACCCCGAAAATGCTGTAATAAATTGAAATAATACAATAAAGCATCACCATCTGCTGGCAGTATAAATGAAACATATGGGAGGGAACTGGCAAAAAGAAGTTCATTATTATGCCAAAGACTTCGGGAAAAAACAAAGTGCTGGTAAGGTTGCAGGATTTTTTGCTAAATGTGGAGAAGCCCAAAATGATGATCGGCTGGATGAGTTTCAAGACATAATTCTTATAGGGAGTTGTCTTAAGCTCTATCGAGCCCATTTCTGTGATATTAGGAACTTTAAATTTCCCCAGATAAAATAATCTGTTTATAGGTGAGAGCAATCCTTAAATTTATTCACTATAACAGTAGTTAAGACTAAAATGATTTGCTGGATCAATCCAAGGTCTATACTGTCTTAGTCGGTACAGCATGTTGGTCAATGGTCTACGCAACTAATTCATTTGCAGGGTTTTTTATTCACTTTTGTCCAGGATGCTGAGGCTGCATCTTTTTCACATCAAAACGATGAAAGGCTGAGTACAATCTCCCTTAATGAAATTGTGGAAGAGCACTTACATATATTAAAACTTGGAAAGACAGAGCAGGAATGCCAAAGTTATGACACAGTACATGTTGTCCCCTAGGATATTAAAGAAGGTGTCAGTTTTACATTCTCTTTTGAAGACATGGGATTAACAGGTCTTCCTAGTTTAAGGACACTCAGGGTGAAAAACACATTCCAACCCCTGAAAGCACATCTTTAAACACAGGGTTAATTTAAGAAAGGACTCACTACAACAGGAGCTTTAGGATTTCAGCCCAGTGCCAAGCTGCAAACCCTTGATACATGAAGCAAGAGATTGAAGCATTGGGTTTTAAGGAGGGAGGCACTCCCCTCCTCATTTTCTTTCTTCCAGATCACACGTGATAATTTCTCAGGGACCAATATCTAGAGCTAGCTCATCTTTTATTCACACTAATATTGTTATCAACGATTAAATGATCCTCGGTAGGGCCAGCCCATGACATTTTCCAGCCTAAGAAAAAGAACAAGATGGATTCTTCATACACTGCTACGTTGTACACTGTACACTGTACATTTTATGTACAGAAGCTGAGCAGACTCATAGTTGTATCTTACTCCAGCACTGGTCATGGGGGAGAGCACTGGCACATATAGCTCTTCCTCTAACACTTCACTGCTTCTCTCTGCCCCTGCCACCAGACCTTTCTGTCTAAGGTGGCTGACTTAAAGGGTGTCTTCACAGTGCCATTTTGCCTTTGTCACTGCTGCGGGGTGGGGGCAGGAAATCCCCATGTCAGCAGGGAGTGGGAGCATTCTGGTGCCCAATCGGCTCGTTGGACCCACCCTCAACCTTTCTTCCAGTGACCTATCAGCCATTGCCATCTGCCCTGGATCGCCCCTAGCTCAATGCCAAAGTGAGGTCTCATGGTGGAAGGACTGTGGTGACCTCGTTTCAAAGGAAAAAGTTGGGGAAAGTCCCCAACTTTTCAAATGCGCAGCTTCAGGGAAAAGCCCTGTGGTGGTTGTGAGTTGGCTGTGTCGTATATAACCAACATAGCACCACAGCGCAACCACTGTGGAGCAATGAAGATGTATAGACAGCCCCATACTTTGGCTAATGTTAGGACAGGCACTGAGCCTCAGTAATCTGTACATATAGCCTTTGCAGCTAAAGTATAATTTATAATGGATCTGCGTTGACAACTTTACTATTATTATGAGGTATAAGGAAAGATAAAATAATCACAACAAATGCTCTTAAAAATACTTTTTCACCCCCCTGGATTTTCATTTATTTATTTGATTTGTACTCCACATTCTACAAAGAAAATAGCACTCAAGGCAGTGATTCATAGATAAATAAAACCTGATTCAAACAATAAAACAAATATGTTAAAACCTGACAAAAACAGAATAAAAACAGCACCCAACCCAGCAGATCTGCTGAGACACCAAAGGCCTACTTGAATAAAATTGCCTTTGCCTGCTGGTAGAACGACAACAGAGAGGGCAATAACCTAGCCTCCCTGGGCAGGGAGTTCCACAGCCTGGAAGCAGCCACTGAGAAGGCCCTCTCTCGTGTTGCCACCAAACACACCTCTGAAGGCAGCAGTACTGAAAGAAGGGCTTCTTTTAGCTGAAATATATAAATTACAGCTTAAATATGCCCATGTGCAGGCATTTGAACTTTCCTGTGAATCTTGCTCTTTTTTTTATTCAAATCTATTTGCCTTTACTTATTAAAATCTGAAGTGCTTCTTGAATAGTAACTAGCAAAAATGAATCAGTGACAATTCCCCCTGACAGGTTATGTGGTAGGTAGCCTAAGATATAGCAATCAGATGAGTGTTTTATCGCAGTCTTGTTATTCCCCACTTATGGATGCTCCTGGGTCTTTTTAACAACATTGTCTGCCTCTCACTCCTTTTTGCCTTCTTTCCGCCACAAAATAGACCCCTTTATTTTTTGAAACAGAATGTGCTACCACTTTCAGCTGTGTACAGGAAAACCAGCGCGATAAAAGCGGCCAGTAAATGGGCCACTTGGTCATTGTTTACTTCCTCTTTCTTTCCGTGTGAAGAAAGAGGAAATATCATGGGACAGAAGCGGAGGGAAAGTGATGGTAAGGAAACACAATTTCCCCCCCCCGCCCCGTCTGATGACGCTCATAGTGATTTGCCCAGTGTCATCCAGTGAGTTCCTTGACTGAATATTGAATCCAAGTTTTCTAATCCATTGACAACACGCTTTCTAATCCATTGACACGTTTTCTAATCCATTGACAACCACGCGGATTCCTGCCCTTGCTGTTTACAGTTTCAGTCTTTTGCATTTCAGTTCTGCAGAAACTGTAACAGATACCAATAAGTATTATTAGTATAGGTAGTCATTCCTGCCCCCTCCTTTTCCGTTTGTTACTTACTGGAACAATCACTTGCAGTGGGAAAGCTCCATCTTGTGGCTTGTTTTATACAGCAGAAAATATATTTAATGACAGAATTAGCAATAAATTTGGTGACTAAAATCCCAGAGATTCAAATGTTGATTGCATGAGCTAAATTGCTTTTAAGGAAACATGGTTTATTCATGTCACATAAATAGTTTGCATTCTCGTTTGTTTGGTGTGTGTTTTTTGCTTCCATAGCCATGCCTATAATAAAATTCTTCTTGTGCCTTAATTAGAGTTTTTAGTATAAAATGGTCAGTGCTCCACTGCTTACCAATGTCTTTTGCCAGTGTTGGAGTAGTGGCTAAAGTGTTGAACTGGAAGCCGGGAGATCCTGGTTCTAGTCCCCATTCGGCCATGGAAACCCACTGGGTGACTTTGGGCCAGTCACAGACTTTCAGCCCAACCTACCTCACAGGGTTGTTGTTGTGAGGATAAAAAGGAGAGGAAGAGGATTATGCACACTGCCTTGGGTTACTTGGAGGAAAAAAGGTGGAATATAAATGCAATAAATAAATAAAAATAATAAATTTGTCTTAGGCTTCGTTCTCAATGAGGTGGTTGAGTAGTACATGTCTGCGTTGTACTACTTCTCCTCAATCTCTCACACACAATTCCTGCACATTGAACATGATACATCAGGAAGGAGGTTAGGTTGGAACCCTTTCCCTTGGCATCTATTTAAAGAATTTAAAGAATTCCTACAAAGGATCTATAATATTCTCCTAGACTACACAATATAAATTAAGGAAAAAGGATCTGGATTTAAATGTAAGAGCTTTGCTAGTAACAAAACAAAACAAAACGAAGGTAACTGGTCCATGAGTAAATAAATAAATATAAAATACCCTTAGGCAATACTCTTAGTAGGACCAAACATAATGCCACAAAGATTGTGCAAGCTTTCAAGTTCACTTTGTTAGTGAAAACTATTTGTAGCATGGCCCCCTAGATACTCCATGTGTGCAAATGTCAAAGAAAATGTTATAAGGATGTTTCAAGGGCATCTTACTCCATTTAGATGAAAGAAAACACAGAATCATTGTTCATACAATGTCATTCATATTGTTGTGCTCGCCCTATTTCTCCAAGAGGTGAAAGCTCCCAGGGAAACTTGACCCAGGTTTGGTAAATCTTTGGAAGGAGGTCACTGGAGGCCAATTGGCATTTTACAATATTTGCATTTATTTACAAATACACAGATGGAGCCGCACCTCAGAAAAGTCTAACAGACAGCCACATTCACTGCTCCATATCGAATCTCCACAGAGATGCGCTCCCCCCAAAAGGCATTTGTTCTCTCTGTAAAATATGCTTATATTGTTGCCACCTGTTGCTAAGAAAAGGCAAAAATGTTTCTATTTATTAAAACATTTGTATCCTGCCCTATATCATTGCGATCTCAGATAAAAGCCATTCAAACCATTAAAAACAAAAATTTACACAGCTAAAAATGTATTCAGCTATTACCAGTAAAAAAAATATTAAAGCAATAATAACAAATAAAACTATATGCAGCTTTGGGCAAATTTAGCACTCAAGGCTTTGATAAAAAGCCATGTTTTAACCTGGTGCCGAAACAAGCCAGCATCTGTGCCAGTCAGGCCTCCAAAGGGAGGGCATTTCACAACCGGGGTGCCACAACAGAGAAAAGTTGGAATTGAGCATGCTCCAGATCTGTGTTTTTGGGTGTGGTTCCAAGAAGTATGCCAAACTGAGAACCTTGTGAAGAAATAACGCAGTTATTTTTTCACCTTACTGGTGTAGGTTACCTATGAAGGTAAACTGGATACCTCCTCTGGTTCTTCACGCATTGTGGGTGGGTGGAAAATGGCTACTTATGGGATTATGAAGGAGTTTGATGCTGATCAGGAGGCCTGGCTGCAATACGCAGAGAGACTTCCCTAGTATTTCATTGCTAATGATATTGGTGAGGATAGCAAAAAAAACAACAACACCATTTTAAAGACTGTTTGTGGAGCAAAGACATATGGCCTCATTAGACGTTTAGTAGCTCCTGATAAACCCAGTGCCAAATCATTTGTGGAATTGATTGGGATTGTCTCAAATCACCACACTCCCTTGCCACCAGAGATTGTGCAGCAATGTAAGTTTAAGTTTCTCGTGCTCTCCTGGGATGCCTGTGGCACAATTGCATTGCCTGTCAGAGCATTGTGACTTTGGGGATACCTTGAATGCCTTGCTGAGGCTTTGGGTGGTCTGTGGCATAAATGATGCCAAATGGAAGAGTCTAAACTGCCAGAATCCACTTTAGACTTTAAGAAAGCCCTGGAAATTGTGGAAGATATGGAGGTAGCAGCCTCAAATATTTTGGATTTTGCAGAGAGTGTATACCCACCCCAGGCATTCACCACTACAATGCATAACTTGTCTGAGGTAACATTAGCTGAAAAGGATTCAACAGTGGGAGAGAGAGATACCACTTACATAAACATAGATTACACTCTCACACAGACCCAGCCAATATATTTTTCAGCCTGAGGCAAAGAACAAAATGGCACCTCCCTTGTTCCATATACACAAGCTGACCAGATGGACAGTTGAATCTTACCTCAATGCTGACTGCCTCTATTTTACCCGAGTATAGTAGGCAGGCTTAGGGGGCACAGGGCAAGTTGTGTGGTGGTGCATCCAGCTGGGAAAAGAAGTTGGGGCTGGCATTCAGCTACCCACTCAGCTGCAACCTAATTTTACAGTCAGGTTACCCATTATCACCATTTTGTGAGCATCTTGCTAGTAAGAGGTGGGTGGAAGAGTCCAAAGGTTTAGGTTAATTGAACGATCAGAGTCCCCCTCCCTTGATAATACCACTTATTTTCCAAATCATTCTCCCTACCATCTCAGAATACACACACACACACACACACACACACACACACACACACACACACACACACTGGACAATGCCCTATTTTAATTTGTTCAAACAGTTCATGAACTCTGCAAAGAAGCTCTTGTGTTTCTTTGCCCCTATTAAAGAGTACTCACATTTTCCCTTTGTTACTACTACAGAGAATCAGACAAACCTATTATTGAACTGAAACCTAAGTGAAGAGCAAGCAATGATCACATTCACAAACATGGCATTAAGCTGTCAGATTGTTTTTTTTCTAAAGCAGCTACTGTCATCTTCAAATTCTATGACAGGTTTATAAAGTCTGAAAATACTGTATACCTTTTATTCTATCAGGGAGACAAATCTGTCTGTCTCAATTTGACAATGTTTATAAAAATGGGGGGAAATGTCTAAAGCACACAATCCAGTGATAATATCTCAGTTATAACAGCCCAAGGAAATTCATATTTTTAAAAATCAAAAGTCTAACAGCGCAATCCTATGCATGCAATCAGAAGTAAATACCATTGCATTAAATGTGGCTTAGATCCAGGTCAGTGTGCAAAGGATTGCAGACAAGTATTTTCAGTGTATAGATTTTCAGAGATGACCAATGCAAATGAACTTCTCTGCTTCTAGTTGTATATCCTCTTATAGGCATCAATAGAGCTACCATTTTGTTAATTTCACAGATATATGCTCTAAAGTAGGGGGGAAAACATAATTGGTTTCAGGTCAGTTGGATCATAACCCTCAGGTGATGTACTTATATACAAACAAACCATGTCCTAATAAATCAGACCTTTATTTTTTTAAAAAAAAATTCTGGCCCTATTGAAATGGCCCCAATCCAATAAAATTTGCAACATTGAAATCAGTGGAGCAAGTTAGTTGCTGTGACTGACTCCAATCCCATTCATTTCAGCAGGCCTCACAGTGCACTTTTTTGCCTCTAGATGGTGCATTTTCCATTTTGCAAAATGAGGGTAGAGTGATAAGATGGCATCACCAGTAATGTTTATGAGAACACTTGTTTAGTTAAAGATCAAATACATATGCCCTAAAAAAGTGTTTGCCTGTTATAATATATCCCAAAATAATCAGCTAGATGGCACATACACACAGTGGTGTAAGTATAGGGCAGGGGGCATACTATTTTTCATTTGAGAATTTCTGATAAAAAAAATACAGCTGTTCAAACAACTCAATTTAAGTTTGCAACAGCAGCAGGGCCCAGATTGTGCTGCAATGCTTGGAGGGTTATGGTTCATGCTTCCCAGATAACCAGCAGGTAACAAAAAGACAGAGATCCAAATTCTCCATTAAACCATGAAGCCTAACAATCTCATAAAGTTGAAGGTCTGGGGAGACCCTGGTTCTATTCCCCACTCAGCCATGAAGCTCATTGGGTGACTTTGGATCAGTCACTGACTCTCAGCCTAGCCTCCCTCACAGGGTTGTGAGGGTGAAATGAAGAGAAGGAGTACCTTGTAAGCCACCTAGAATCCTTTAGAGGAAAAAAGTCAGGAACATTAATAAATTATTATTATTATTATTATTATTATTATTATTATTATTATTATTATTATTATTATTTATATAGCACCATCAGTGTACATGGTGCTGTACAGAGTAAAACAGTGGGGTGGTACCACATGTATGCTATTTATTTATTTATTTATTTATTTATTTATTTATTACATTTCTATACCGCCCAATAGCCGAAGCTCTCTGGGCGGTTCACAAAAATTAAAACCATGATAAAACAACCAACAGGTTAAAAGCACAAATACAAAATACAGTATAAAAAGCACAACCAGGATAAAAAACCATGCAGCAAAATTGCTATAGGATTAAAATACAGAGTTCAAACAGTAAAATTTAAATTTAAGTTAAAATTAAGTGTTAAAATACTGAGTGAAGAAAAAGGTCTTCAGCTGGCGACGAAAGGAGTACAGTGTAGGCGCCAAGCAGACCTCTCTGGGGAGTTCATTCCACAACCAGGGTGCCACAGCGGAGAAAGCCCTCCTCCTAGTAGCCACCTGCCTCACTTCCTTTGGCAGGGGCTCACGGAGAAGGGCCCCTGTAGATCTTAAGGTCCGGGTAGGTACATATGGGAGGAGGCGTTCCTTCAAATAATCTGGCCCCAAACTGTTTAGGGCTTTAAATGTCAATACCAGCACTTTGAATCGGGCCCGGACCTAGACTGGCAGCCAATGAAGTTGTAAAAGGACTGGCATAATGTGATCTCGCCAGCCAGTCCCTGTTAGTAAACGGGCTGCCCTGTTTTGTACCAGCTGAAGCTTCCAGACCGTTTTCAAAGGCAGCCCCACGTATAACACATTGCAGTAATCCAAACAAGAGGTTATCAGAGCATGGATAACTGTAGCTAGGCTATTTCTGTCCAGATAAGGGCACAGTTGGTATATCAGCTTAAGCTGATAAAAGGTGCTCTTTGCCACTGAGTTCACCTGTGCCTCAAGTGACAGTTCTGGATCGAAGAGCACCCCCAAACTACGGACCCTATCCTTTAGGGAGAGTGCAACCCTGTCCAGGACAGGGCAAACATCACCTCGCCGGACATCACCTATTCTGATTTCCTTGGAGGAACCATCTGTCAGGTATGCTTTAGAGTGGATTCTTGCATTGAGCTGGGGGTTGGACTCGATGGCCTTATAGGCCCCTTCCAACTCTACTATTCTATGATTCTATGATTCTATAAGGATGGGATAAAAATGCAATAAATAAATAAAGTGCAATGGCCCCAATTCATGAATTAGCTCTATATGCCCAATGGGTTTCTGAGCAACCTTCATTTCTGCACCAAACAATTCACTCTTTAAACTTGGGGAAACTGCAGAAACACCCCCATGGTAGAGCAGCATACCTTACTATGTGTAATGCATGACATGAGTAAAAAAAATCGCAGCATGAACATAAGCCCTTGTGTGCCTCTCAACAGGACCTTTCAATCATGAACTAAATATTTTTAAAAGCACACACTCTGTTGTTTTATATTAAAAGTCACAGTGCAAAGGAAAAAGAAACAGAAGTCACTGCATTGCATGATATGAAACTTTCTGTAAAGAAACCCAGCAAATTTCTGTGTCCCTGCTTTTAGAATCCTATGTTCAAAGCCAGCTCACACAAGGCAGCTGTACACTGTAATGCAGCCACATCTCAGTTGTCTGTTCTGGCTGGTTAAGAGATATTGTTGAGACACAGCCTCTAAAAATAACCCTGTTATACATGTGGCATTCTAGAATATTGATTCAATTATTTAGCCCCACTGCACTCTCTGAAAGTATGCATTGCGGTCTCTGAACCATAATGTGAGGGTCATTTTGATGGGTGCTATCCATATTTGTGTGTGTGCGCTTTGTGCAATATCTGATTTTTTTATTTGAGGACCATGGTGGTGATTACTTTGATAACAAAAGAGTTTGTTATATTTGGTAGATTCGAATATAACTCGTAGAGTATCAGGATCCATGCGGTGACTCAAATTCAGACCTCAGAGTCTGCAGATTCTCAGGACTCCTGAGGTCAAGTGCCTTCTGGAATGCAGCCAGAAAAAAACCACTGTTCTGTTGACCAGGCAAAGCAGGTCAAGCTCTTAGTATGGATATTAGGCATGGCTAATCGAGCTGAGGTGCCATCAGGACGGGGCTTTGGGGCAGGGCCTCAGGGCCCCATTCATTAGAATGAGCAGTAGGACTGGCTTACCATGTTTTGTAGCAGGCTTACTGGGAGTAGGGTATAGAACCTAAAATGACAGCACCATTGATTTAGAAGCTTTACACTATTACCTTCTGTGCCTGAAGTGAATTCTGAGGCCCACCACATATAGTCTATGGAAGCTCATTAGGCTAGGTCCCAGTTTCAGGCCCTGAGGTTTTCCTTTCAAGTTCTCTCACGTCATGGTACTATGAAGGGAAATTTTTCAATTTCAAATGAGACTTTTCACCTTATCCATTCTTAAAAGTCCACATTAAGGGTTTTTCTACATGAGGCATTTATCATGCTCTCGTCATTCTCTGCACCCAGTTGTTTATGGGTTGTTTAGATAACATTGTGACCGTCCTGTTTCACTTTTGTATCTAAAGAGTATTTTTATGAATTTTTTAGAGCAGCGAAAATGCAGTATTTAATTGTAAAAGCGAATGAAAATACTTTTTTTCACTCGTGTATTTGCACTGACCTAGATGTTATGTAGCGGAAAAGCAGAAAGGAAATGCTGTTCATATAGTGCTATATTGCGCAAATGTTGGGGGCTGAAAACAAAAGCCAGGAAAACAAGTGACAGCCTCTCCAAAGTGCCATTTGGGCACCATGGAGGTGTGTGTCACTGGTGATGGAGACATGAGGCAGGTTGGCTATGACTGGGAAGAACAGAAGGAGTTTTTGCTGTTCTTGCCAAGCCACTTGCTTACCGACCTTCAATTCACAATGGAGTGGATGTCCCGTGTTCGGATGACATGCCAACCCACCATGGGTTGAATAATACCAGAACACGCCATGATTTGTCAGGGTGGCTTGCTGGGGAAGAAACAGCCACCCAACAGGAAGTGGTCCGGGTCAGACGACACAACCACTCACTGCTGCTTGTTACCCTGATGAGTTGTCGTGTCATGCAAACCCACTCACAGAAGGGTAAAGGATAATAATGTTATTAGTAAACATTAGAAAACTATCCTATTTTAATGCCTTCTCCTTATGACATGCTTATCTATTGTAATTTGTGAACCACCCAGAGAGCTTCGGCTATTGGGTGGTATAAAAATGTAATAAACAAATAAATAAAAATAATTATACACTCCTTTCCCCTGGTTCCAATCCCATCTTTTTCTTTCTGTTAAATTATCGCCAAACACTGCTTTTTTTCAACCATGTATTTATTTGATTATATATTTGTATATAATACAAAATACTAAACAAATCATTAATTAACTAGGAGCAAACACCAAGTACATTTCAGATGGAATGTCCCAGGCCGCATATATGGAAGTGATAAATAGCACAAGACTGCATTACACATAGTAAGGTATGCAGATGTACAATTTGGAGCAAGCTTTACTACATTATTCCTCTCAATAATTAAGGGGTGCAAGCAATGGAATATGTAGCACTCAAATATATTCATTATTCTTATATAAATATTCCCTACAAATTAGATTTTTCTGGTGTGTATATGTTTTAGTCTTTTCTGGATTATAATAACCAGTCACAAATCTTCTCTCAAGCACTATTTGCTTCCACTGGACTGGAATTACCAGTATTACTTGCTTTTGAAAGAGCCTGAAGACAATTGGCTAGAACATGGTGACTGCAGTTCTAATTCAATGTTGCATTCCATAATCCCTAAGATGAGCATGGTATTAAAAAAATCCTGAGCAGCAATTATTAACCTATACTCACAACTTCTACTCATCATACATATTATGACATAAATCCATTTAAATGCTATTTCAACAACTCTGGGCAGAGATTGCATTTCTCCTATATTTTATATAGTAGATAGTTCTCGGTTGCTGCAAAAAGAAAAAGGAAAAAAAGAGTTAAGCAGTGAAAGTATCCAATTTTTTACATGCACAATAACAACACAATGTTATGATGTTCAAGAAGGAACATAGGATGTTGCCTTATACAATCAGACAGTCTAGCCAATGGTCAACACTGTCTGGCAGCTGCTCTCCAGGTTTTGAAGCAGGATTCTTTCCTCACTGGAGATGCTGAGGATCAAACCAAGGACCTTCTGCATGCAAAGCATCTGCTCTACCACTGAGCTATAGCCCCTGCCAACCAGTTCTGTAGGCCTCAGAACCCACTCTCTTATTTGTTGTGGACTTGCCATTCCCTACTCATGGTTGTTTATGAGCTCTTAAGATGATGACATGACCCTCCAGTTTTGCTTCTGTTTGTAAACAGTACTTTCCATGAGTTTTCCTAGAGCAGAGAAAAGGGTGTATTACTTCTAATGGTGAAAGAACACAATTTCCTCTTGCGTAGTTGCGTTATTCCACTGTGCCACTAGAGGCTATGTAGTGGAAAAGCAGAAAAGGAAATGCTCCCTCTGTAGGGCTCGGAACTCAATTCTGTGATGAAACTGAAAGTGGATAAAGAGGGTTAACATCTTCCTGTAGAAAAGCCTGCAGTGCACTTAGAACTGGGATACCACTAATATTGATCTGCTGTCAAGGTATGTGTATTTAGCAAGTCCCCATCCTCTACTTAGAACAGTTGCTTCCTGTCTGGACTATGGTCAAGGCAGTGGCTTCCTGTTTCCTTGGAAACAGCCAAAAAGGAATCTGTCTTTTTCATACTATGTGTAGCAATCACTATTTCTCTCAGTGATAGTCATTGCTGTATGTAATATTATTATTGCTATGTTGGTCCCAGAGAAAGACAAATTATTATAGGAAGAGCCACTCTGCCCAAATCCTGTCTCAGCTCACCACTAGCACCTTTGGGGTCCAGAGGGCTGATTTGAGCTGTTCTGTGTATAGCTCAAATGTCCTGTTTTAAGGCTAGTAAGTGCCCTGGTCAAGGTCCCGCTAGTTCCATGAGTAAAGAAAGCAAGAAGTCAGTCCAGTCCAAAGTTGTATACAGGATTCTAAACAGTGCTGTAGCAAGGCAGGGGTGAAGTCAAAACAGTCCAGTGGTCAGTTCACAGAAGGGCAGAGATCCAAATGTCAAAGCCAGTCAGGGATTGTCCAGGAGCGTGGTCTAGGTGGGTTGCTTCCGATACAGACGCTAGGGATAAGAATCCACATTACATCCATATCATTAGCTCAAACTTACTCACTAATCTTCTTTTCTCTCCTTATTCAGATCTAGAATCTTACTATATTGCTTGGTGCCAGCTGAATGTGTGCTGCAGCTTGAACTTTTAGGATGCAAAAGGGGAAGTTGTTTGAAGAATCATCTTGCACATAGGTAGCTGTTATCGTATCCAATGCCATATGCTGGCAGGGGAATTTAAGTTTTCCTGTCTTATGGTCCACAGACAGAACTGATAGCCCCAGTAAGCATTTGCTTCAGATGTTGCTTGCTTGCACTCTATTTATTTATTTATTTATTACATTTCTATACCGCCCAATAGCCGAAGCTCTCTGGGCGGTTCACAAAAATTAAAACCATAATAAAACAACTAACATGTTAAAAGCACAATTACAAAATACAGTATAAAAAGCACAACCAGGATAAAACCACGCAACAAAATTGATATAAGATTAAAATACAGAGTTAGAACAGTAAAATTTAAATTTAAGTTAAAATTAAGTGTTAAAATACTGAGAGAATAAAAAGGTCTTCAGCTGGCAACGAAAGCAGTACAGTGTAGGCGCCAGGCGGACCTCTCTGGGGAGCTCATTCCACAACCGGGGTGCCACAGCGGAGAAAGCCCTCCTTCTAGAGGCACAATACAGATGTCTCTAAGCTCTATGAAGCCATCACCAAAAATAAAAAGTTACTCCCCATACAAACATTCACACTTTTTCACCCTAGTCTCCCCCCCCCATCCCTCAACTGGTGTGCAACACACACAAGGTAGGAAAAACCACTAGCTCTGGCTTATTTGTTCCCTTCAAAGCTGCAGAATCTCTGGGTAGCAACTGGAAACCCCAACTGAAAGGCATGCAGATGGGTTTAAAATAAATCCAAACAAATAATACTAAAAATTCACATCAGGAATTATGTATAGGAATTATATAGAGCTATGTATGGCAAGAAGGATATGATTAAACTCTTTGTAAGCATAACTGTAATTAACCAATGTAAATGACTCTGAAGGTGATTAGATAGGTATGAGATTGATCCAAAGAATGTTGTTTTATTAAGAAACAATACAAGATTCCCAAAGCATTTTGCCTACTCTCTAGCACAAAGGCTGCTTCCAGAGGGAAGACTCCTATTGCTTACAATCAAAAGGCAGTGCAGCTATTCCGTCTTTTACTGCTTAATGAGTTTTGTGGGGGGGGGGGGATAAAAAAGACAGCAACAGCGATGGGAATACACAAGAAAGTTCCAAATGGAAGACAACGTGGTCCAGACCTCCTGGAAAATTCTGTGAATGAGGCTAGGAAATTTCATGATTCAAAAAATACAACTTTATATTTTCAGAAATGGAGATCAGCCACTGCTTCTGCTTCTCAAAATACATTACTTGGTGTAATCCGATACCTGCAACACCTACCACTGGCTAATTCATTCAGACTGCAGATCTCTTTTATGAAAGTGGATGTATCTAAATTGCAGAGCTCATGGCCACAACAACAGAAAAGTAATGGACTTGTCTGTTTCTTCCCCCATACCATGTTTTTTGTACCATCCAGCCTGATGAAGAGTTCTGGAGAACCCAAAAGCTTACACATTTTTATTGAATTCTGGTTGGTCCTAATTGCCCAACTGTTGATTCTGGGAATGTTTTTGTATTACAGTTATACATGTTGGGATCCTATTAGACCTGCTGCTGTGATACTCCATGCACATTTATTGTACACATGTCTGAAAGGGCTTCCTCTTGCAGTCCTACTCTATGCATGCTTACTAGGAAGAAACTTCCACTGAGGTCAGGTAGACTTTCACCCTATTAAGTACACTTAACATTACTCTTGAAGTTTATGTACAATGGCACCTTAACATTTTTCTTCCATAGATGCTTTCCCAAATCTGAAACAGAACATGGCAAATTGTGTGCTACAATATAATTTCATCTTATTTTGGAAGATGTATACAGGCTGAACATGTCACAGAGCTACAGTGACAATCTTATCCTCATCTTCTGCTTATTGCCCCAACCTATGTAAAAAAAGGCATATTTAGATGCAGTTTTGTTTTAACATAGGATTCTTAGGGTAATGTTTATGCTCCAGGCTGTTCTACGCTTCGAAAGCAACCTTATATCCGCCACAATACATTAGGAAGTTTTGATTCCTGAAGCTATAAGTCACATGGAGATTAAACTACAAAATGGAATCCAAAGTAGTTTTCACTGACAGCTTTCATCTTCCCTCAGCTTACTAAGTCAACATGGCCCCGGTACCTCAAATATAATGTTGAAAGCTTCTGTACAGAAAAATGAGTTTTTATTTTGTGAAATATTTATTCTAGGTCTGACCATGGAACTTTGTGGAAAGTAGGCTTGTCATCAGATTAAAGAAATATTACTTAAATTAATCATGTAATTTTTAATTGAACAATTCAGGCTGCAATCCTATATATACTTACCGGGTGGTAAGCCTCACTGAACCCAATGGGAGTCAATTCTGATTAGACATACATAGGATTGCGATGTAAATCTGTATATATTTGCATATGAATAGAATTATAGTTCTGGAAAAAAGAAGAAAGAATTACTGTGTCATACAAGCTCCACTCAAAAGAGACATCTCCTCTGTGAGAGTGAATGGGGATTTTTTCTTCTAAAATGCCACCTTCCATCTATTGTTTTTATTAGCATTTGTATTAAACGGTGTTTGTAATTTACTGCTTGATTAATCAGGAGCACCTTTTCAGCCGATTAGAAGGTTTTTACAGTGCAGTCCTGTGCATGTTTTCTCAGAAGCCCCATGGAGTTTAATGGCGCTTACACTCAGGTAAGTGTGTATACACTCATGGGTAGACAACATTTTTGGGTCGTGGGAACACATTTGGCAATTTGAGAAGGTGTCCTGGCACCACTACAAAATGGCAACCGTGGGAAGCCTGGCAAAATTCAAGTATGCTGCCCAAAATACTGAGTACGAGGTGGGATCTGATCCCTAACACATTAAATAACTCCTTTGAATAGTAGTTGGGCTTGCAAAAAACTATAATGATGCAACAAATCCATATAGCTCTACTGAGATCTATACATAGTATGAAATAAGACTGAGGCATGATCCAATCAAAGTTAAGTATGTTTAAATCTCATTGATTTCAATTAGTGTGCCAAGTATTTAATGAAATCTCTCCCACTGAAATCAAAAGGATTTAACAGTGCTTAACTTTGGCTGCTCCGACCTCATTGGCATCAGCATGTTCCAAGATTTCCAGACAGTAGAACGTACAAGTCAATTGAGAAGAACCTTTCATTACCATTGCCAATGCCACAATTTCTTTTGCCAATTTTTTTCCGTGCCGTATGTATGTACATGTACACACACCCAATTTGTTTTTAATTTACTCAGTTTATACTTTTTACATGCTGAAAGGTGAACTTAAATTATGTCTTTTTCACTGTATGGGGCAGCACAGAAGGAACCAATTGCAAAAATAGCAACAGCAAAGGAGTCCTGCCTCCTCTTGAGTAAGTCTAGGTTGTGACTTTATTTTAATTATATAGTAATTTTGCACATTTGTAAGTGGACCCTTAATTCTAGGTTGTTATTATACCACACGAGGTCCTTCTCCTTTCTCTTGTTAAGTACTTTAAATAAAGATGCTGATAATTTAAAAAGTAGGTCTCAATAGCTAAAAAGTAGCTGGTATGACAGATGTCCAAACTGAATACATTTGTTCAGCATAACAGGTACAAAAGTTGAACATCAGGTATTATATATTGTTTTATTTAGCTTATTTAATTATTGTTTATTTAATAGATTTAATACCCTGCGTTTTAGGATGTCTATCCTCACAGAATAACTAAGTATAAATACCAATTAAAATGCCAAAACAATCAAATATAAAATATATTCACAGCTCATGAAGATTTCAAAGGCCCTTTATATCTGTTGAAATGCTCTCCACCAACTTTTCAAGTCCATGAAGACAACTAAACCACATGACCATAACTGGTGGAACTGCTCTATCTATGCTCAAGATGGTATTGTGGATTGAACGTTGGATCTGAATGTCAAAAACACGAATCTATTTTCCCCTTCTGTCCTGAAGCTCACCGACATATGCCTTGGACAACTTATGTCTGATTTGCACAAAAAGACAATCCATGGGTTATTTAACCTAAAGGTCGTCAGGGCCAAGTGCAACCAAATGTGCTGCTTCCCACTTGCTTGCTGCTTCCACTTTGCAAAACAACCCAGGAACACCCCCATTCCTGGTTGTTAATTGATTGTTAGCTGCTGGCTTGAGTGCCATTTTTGCTGGAAAGCACGATATGAATTTAATATGGGGGGAAAAGGTTGCTTGAATTAGTCCCCTTTTGTGATGAAACCACACCATATTAAATCAGTTCCCTGTTTTTATCATGGGTTCAGAATTTGCTTAATGTTGGTTTGATTTCTTTTCCTCTAAACATCTGTTTCAATGATCATGTTACTGCTTCAAAAAATTAGAAGAGTCATCAAAGCATACTAAATAAAGACACTGTGGTCATAGAGAAGTTCCAGAAGCCTTTATTCACATAAGTGATAGGGGAGGCCTAATATTTTTCATTCAGTAGGGATTCAGGGAACAGAAAATCCTTTAATGATCTATCTGAGACATGTAGGAAACAATGGTCCCCTTCATGGGCTCAAAGATCATGAGAAAATTATTGACTAGCCCCTCCTGCCTGGGAACTTCTCTCCAAGTACAATACACTCTCACAAAGCAGTGTCATTTGGTTAGAACTAGGGGTAAAGTACTGGCATTAAATACTCCTGAATTTCTTCTATGGCAAATACAGTAATTACACAGGACATCCTCTTCCTGCTATGATTGATATTTTGATCAGGTAAACTACTTGCACTGCATGTAATATATATACATAATTGATCAGACAGAAGGAATTTGGGTGTGATCATGCTACTGTCATGTGTGTCATCAATATTTTATTTCCCCAAAGTTTTGCAAAACATTAAATACCAAAAGAATGAATATGTTCCTACTAAAGTCCCGACTGAAACAGGGAAAGTATTTAAGGCTACAATCCACTTATCTGAGAAAACCCCTCTGAACTCAATGAGAGTAGTTATTTTTGAGTATATACAAGATTGTGATGCAAAACAATTTAATAAATAGGGTACAAAACATCAAACATGAGAAGCCTACATGTAGAGGTGGTACAGAGAATTTAAAATTCTTCCCATTTTTTAAACTTATTTTTTTTCTGTAGTTCATCTTCTGAAACATATAAGCAGCTTCCTTTCAATATTTCACCATAATTAGGAGGTGCAGAATATATTACACCTGATAGGAAGTCTGAGTACTCTGACAGTTTTTATTAACTCCCCCCCCCCCCCACACACATTTAGGTAGTGGTTGAACAGGATAATGGAACGAACACATATCATCCCGGAATCAGCAACCAGAACTCCAAGGGCCAATTCTGAGAAACACAGCCTCATCATCCTAGTTAACCTAGTAAAGGGTGGTGGTGGTGAAACTGGTTGTGGGGTTTTCAGGAGCATGCTTTTAGGAACAGAGAGGAGGTTGGCTGACCCATGAACCTGTTCCTATAGGTGGTCTATGTGGCAGTGTTAAACTTGAACAAGTTCCTCTATGTTAATTTGTTTTCAACAGTGAAGAAGGCATTAGAAGGAAATTTAAGACATTATCTAACAAAAATGACAGGAACAACATCTGTTTTCTATTTTTGATGGATATTCTTGCCCTTGGCCAGTCACATGTCAAGCATCAAGGTCTGGGGAGCATAAGTGTCCAAGAGCAAAAAATGGGATTATATATAAACTTGTGCATTGAGAGAGTTTTAATGACCTTTTCTATCACCAGCCCCCAAACTAGATTGTTGACTCAGAGAGCGTGTAGCAACAATGAAAATAAGTTTTCTGATTCTGGAAGTTTCTAGCATTATCCTAACACCTGGTACATTCTGTTACTTCTATTGCCCCAGTCCAACTTTATTATTTTTGTGAACCGCCCAGAGAGCTTCAGCTATTGGGTAGTATAGAAATGTAATAAATAAATAAATAAATAAATATTAATGCTTTTGAAGGATCTGTATGTGTGACTAATTGCCCCAGATTAGAGATGGAGATGCACATTCAAACAGGACTTCAAACTGAAAGCAAGGCAATGCTCACTCAAGATGCCTATCTGAATACACATTAGACGCCCATGGTTCCTGCTACAAGGGATAAACCGTGGGAATAGAAACCTACGTACGCATGTGGATCTCTCTAGCTATTTTGGGGTGCAAGGGTTTTCTCCTGAAGTGATATAATTTTTTTTCTGTTCTATGATGTAAATTCAGCATTTAGTTTTGCCGTTGGGAACACAGATCTCCCTTCCCTTTGTAAACCTCAGCATCACATCCCATGCTGTGGAGTGGTCCCCAACCTTCCAGAGCAGATTTTGTAGGGAGAGGGGCCTGCATGTGAAAGAGAGAAACAGCAGTTGCCTCCTCCCTTGTACTGCCATCAGAAATGCCTTGCTAAATCAAAGGTCTTCTGCGGACAGAAGGAATCCTTCTGTCCATAGAAGGTAGATCTTGGATCCAAGTGTTCGCCAAAGTTATGTTCTGAACTATTTAACAGACAATCTTTAAAAGCTTCCTTCTGCCATCAATTGCTTGAGCTGCATCATTCATCATTACAATGTTATCTTTCAACAGTTATTTGATGGTGAGAACAAATAAAATAAGCAGAAATGGACTTGGGGGTTTCAATAAATTTTACAACAATATTTTCCTGTATTCTTCAATAATACTTACACCCTCCAGAGGATTAATCCTTGGAAACGGATAGAGAATGCATATTAAAATTTCCAGATGTTCCATATTTAGAAAGAACTAGTCATTTTTCAGAATATTGCACATTAAGGACTTAATTGATGAACCACAATTTAAACTAACAAGCTTTATATTGTGACATGCATGGATATACCATGCTAGTTTCATAGACTGCATTTTTAAAAGAAAAAAAGCAAAGTATTTAAACTCATGTGGGAATTGGTTTATTAATAAGGGATAATTCACAACAACAACAACAACAACAACAACAACAACAACAGAAGATGTGGTTTAGAAACCCAGGTCAATTTAAAACAAAAGCTAATATCATTTCAATGAAATGAAACATTGCCAATTCCCCCACTAAGCTCCTTATGGGATAAAGAAAAAGCTGATGGAAAAGCATGCCAAACTTAGAGCTAAGGGGTGGGGAACATAGCAAAGCCAATATCCTTGATAAGTACAGCCTTTTGAAATGTATCTGAAGAACAAACAACATGCTGCTACCCAATATTTGCCACGGAAAACATATTTCAAAGATGCAAAGTTAGTTCTTACAATATGTGTTCTTTTATAATGCAGTAACTGCATTAACTGTTAATTGCAGTATACGGATCTTGTTAGTACAAGCAACGATCCAGTCCAAAGTGAAGCACTTCAGTGCTGCAATCCTATCCCACATAGAGATTTTATTCTATTAAGTGGTACACAAATATTAATAAATAAGTATACACTCTTACCTGGAAATGAGTCCCGTTGAACCCAGTGAGGCTTACTTCTGAGCAGACACATATAGTATTGCATTAAAGGTTGTATGTATTTCAACAAGAGACATCTATCTGGGCTGCAGTCCTCTACATATTTACCTGGGTGTAAGCTCCATTGAACTCAGTAGCGCTACCTTGTTAATTATGTTTCTATACCGCCCAATAACCGAAGCTCTCTGGGAGGGTCACAAAACCAAATTAAACTATAAAATACAGTAACGGTGTAAAACATAATATATAAATCTTATATTTAAAAAAGAATATAACTAAGTAAAAAAAAAGACCAGAGCAAAAGTCAGCAGCAGCACATAGACCTAAAAACACATTAACACAAATTTTAAAACTGAACACAATTATTAAAAATCTGTGCAGCCATGCACAGGATTGTCCTGGAAACTGCTTGACTTTGTCTTGAGGTCATGTTTTAGTGTGTATAAAATGGGCGCATGCACACACAGTAGCTACATGCAATGCAGTCTTATGTCATCCAGCTGATTTGACTAGGAACTTTTTCGTTCAAGAAACAAGGAATTCCACAATATAGTTTGTAAGGATGTGTTTATATCAGTATTTATATAGGCTTGCATCCAGATTAATGCAGGAATAAGGGGTGTAAATCAAGCAGAAAATAAGAAATTAAATAGCCCATAATTGCAACAGTTTTGTTATTGACAATACTTCGTTATTTGACAAACAAATGAAAGCATAAAAATCAGTATCAAAAATATTTGTCTAGGTTTGCCTTTTCTTTATAAACAGATCTCCTTGTGCTGTTCTGTGTGTGATCTTAGGGTCCTTAACTTGCCACAGAAGCTTAAGAACACTGCTTTTAGCATCAGTGAATTGCTGTTATCCAGAGGTCATCTATTTCAGAGACAGGAAAATTCCTAAGCTACTTAAAAACTGATCTTGGCTCATACTGATCTTGGACACTCCCTGAGGAACCTAATCCCATGCGATTTGGTAGAGAACATTGGAGTTGGTTTGCCCAGATAGTGGGTTCATACGCATGAAACTTTGATGCAAAATCCTACAATAATAAGGAAATTACCCTGGCTACTGGGCCGATGACTCACCAAAGGAGAAGGGAGAAAAAGAGGAAAGCAACATTTTACAACATATTTTATATCTTTTCTGTTAAGGGGCATCTTTAGAGAGGCGGTCCCTTCGTTTCCTTCCCTCTTTTCAGCATCCATTCCAAGGCACTACTTCACAAGTTCCAGTCCTAGGTTTCTCAACTTTCAGGTTCAACTAACGGGCACAAAAATATTCTGGGCACTTCTCTTAGCCCCTGCTCCTCATTTGAACCCGTGGATCTACAATACGTGGAAGATGCGCTGGTTTTCTAACTGGAAGTCCTGTTTTCTAATCCCAGACTAATCAGCAATGGCTTCTTTGGCAACTGGCCCCAAAATCAATCAGTCAAAATAATCAAATTCAATTGCTCCCCAATGACCAGGCAAGGGAGTAGGTTACAGAGCACAATCCTATGCATGTCTGGGTTCAATGGGACTAATTTACTCCCAGGTAAATTGGCCAAGAATTGGAGCCACCCGCTATATTCTGCAAGTACGCGCCTCTGATGCTCCACCACTCAAGTGAGTAACCATTAATAAGACCTGCTTAAACGATTATGAACAGTCTTGGGCCTTAGCTAGACCTAAGGATTATCCCAGACACACGGAGGGGTCATCCCTGCCTGCTCCCGGGATCCCCTGTGTGTCATTTGGATGCACAGGGATGATCCCAGGACAATCCCGGGATATAGGGCTGGTCCAGCCATGGCCTTGGTTTAATATCTGCAGGGAACCTCACATGCACTCATAGCAACAAATGTGTAGGAACATCACAGTCGGCATTATTTATTAAGCACCATCAGTATTGTATTTTATTTGTTACATTTATATCTTGCCTTTTCTCCAAGTAGCCCAAGGCAGCATACTCAATTCTCCTCTCCATTTCATCCTCACAACAACCCTGTGAGGTAGGTTAGGCTGGGTGAGCGACTGGCCCAAAAGTCTCGCAATGTGCTTCATGGCTGGGTGAGGACTAGAACCCAGATCTCCTGAGTCCCAGTCCCACACCCTAACCACTACACTGGCCCAAGCATAGTATATGATAGTGTACAAGAGGGCAGCTCCCTGCCCCTAGACATTTACAGTATAACATTCAACTCAGAGAAAGGCGAGGGAAGTGGAAGCAGGTCTCAACAGGAAAGCAGTATATGGGGGCTTCACTAACAGGTGCTTAGGGTTGGTTACAGGCTCAGTTACAGCAGGGCATGGAAACTTTAGCAATCTGGGATTCAAGCTTATATGAAAGTCATGCCACTTTTGCTCTAGAACTCCCAGTTATGTGCAGGCTGCTTTCTGCACTTGCCCACTAGGGTGGCAAAGGCATTCTACACATGCTCAAAGGCACTCTTTCCTTACTGCTACTTCACCTGGTGGTCCAAAAATGAAAACAGATTCTGGGTCTCTCTCCCCACCCTCCCAAGCCAAGAGTTGCCCTCCCTGCCCAGCCGGGCTGCCTTCCTTGTCGACCGAACAAACACTCCGAGGACAAAGAACATAAGAAGAGCCCTGCAGGATCAGACCAAGGATCCATCTAGTCCAGCACTCTGTTCGCTCAGTGGCCAAGCAGCCATCGGCCAGGGATGAACAAGCAGGACATGGTGCAACAGCACTGTCCCACCCATGTTCCCCAGCAACTGGTGCACACAGGCTAATTGCCTCGAATACTGGAGGTAGCACACAACCATCAGGGCTAGTAGCCATTGATAGCCTTTGCCTCCAGGAATTTACCCAACCCCCTTTTAAAGCCATCCAAATTGGTGGCCATCACTACATCTTGTGGTAGTGAGTTCCATAATTTAACTATGCGCTGTGTGAAGAAGTACTTCCTTTTATTTGTCCTGAATCTCCCACCAATCAGCTTCATGGGATGACCCCAGGTTCTAGTATTTTGAGAGAGGGAGAAAAAAGTCTCCCAATCCACATTCTCCACACCGTGCATAATTTTCTACACCTCTATCACGTCTCCCCTTGGCCTCCTTTTTCCCAGGCTAAACAATCCCACTTGATGTAACCTTCCCTCATAGGGGAGATGCTCCAGCTCCTTAATAATTTTAGTTGCCCTTTTCTGCACTTTCTCCAGCTCTATAATATCCTTTTATAGGTGTGGTGACCAGAACTGTACACAGTATTCTCTAAATGTGCACCATAGGTTTGTATAAGGGCAGTATGATACTGGCCGTTTTAGTCTCAATTCCTTTTCTTATAATGCCTAACATGGAGTTTGCCTTCTTTAGAGCGGCCGCACACTGGGTGGACATTTTCATCGCGCTGTCCACCACAATCCCAAGATCTCTTTCTTTTTTGGTCACCACCAGCTTAGATCCCATTAGGTTATACTTGAAGTTGGTTTTTTTTTGCCCCAACATGCATCACCTTACACATTGAACAGCATCTGCCATTTGGATGCCCACTGCCCCAGTTTGGAGAGATCCCTTTGGAGCTCTTCACAACCCCTTGGTGTTTTAACAACCTTAGGAGCATGGCGAGGATTCCTGCCCTCTTCCCTCCAGCTGAGGTTGTCCTGGGAAGTGCGCGCGCAGCAGGTCGCCGGCGCCGAGGGAGAGAGCCGAGAGCAGGTTAGGAGGCGGCGTCACTCGGGGGCGGGGCGTCTTCTCAGCTGCTTTCCCAAGCCTCGGTCTACCTCAGGCGAAGGTTGCGCTGGCGTTGTCCTTAAGGAGGCGCAGTTTGGAGCTCCACCCCGGCGGGTGGGAGACGCGAGAAGCTTGAATCAAACTGAAAGCAAAGGCAGCCGCTTTCCCCCAGCGCTGCAAGGACCCGCGTAAAAGGCGCCGAACATGGCAGGGACGCCACTCTGGGAAGCCCAGCGTGTCCCTTTCCGTCTCTTTCTGGGAGCCGGTGGAGCAGCCCTTGGAGGGGTAACGCTGCTGGACCTTTGAGCCTATTCCCCCCTCCTCCTTCTCCCCCCCCCCCCCCGTGTGGACGCCTCGCTCCTGCGCTCTCCGAGACAAGCCGTGTTCTTGACATTTTGCAGCTGCCCGGCGAACTTTGGAGCGCTTTTGGAGCGGGAAGAAAGAACGAGCCTCGCGCCTCCCTCTTGAGACTAGAAGTGGGACTTTGACTCCTCTCCCACGGAGGAGGAGGAGGAGGAGGAGGCCAGCCGGGTTCCCCCCCCCCCCTTTCCTCACCCCCTCGATCATTTTGTGCTGGAGGAATCCCCAATACTCCCTTCCCATGGCGGGGGAGGAAGAGCGGCGAGCTCAGCAAGGGAGCCGCGAGAGCGACGTGCACAGGTACGCCGTAGCCTTGTCGAGCGCTCCCGACTTCGCGGGCGCGGGTGTGCTTTCAATGGACTTCTTGGACTTGCCGTCGCGGCCCTCCAGGTGTATCAGGTGTAACAGGAAGTTAATGGTTTGAGATGTTAGAAATAGGACGCGCGCGAGAGAGAGAAAGGGGGGGCAAGCACCTCTTTACACTCTGGGCAAACTCTGAGCGCCCCTTTCTCGCCGAAAGGGCCGCGGGTGTGATTTTTAACGAGACAACGTTTGCGTGGACTGAATTCCCTTTCGTTATTGGATTCGCAGCTGGGCAGGCAATCCAACGAATGCCCCTCCAGGTTTTCATGGGCACAAGATTACTTAGAGAAGACAAAGAATGTTGTTTTGCTATCTAATATACCGGCTAATTCCAGTGCACAGTTCCACCGCCACCACTCCATAAACGATTTTTATTTCCTCGTGATAAAACTACTTTCTCATTGCCTGGATTCGTCTGATAGTTTAAAGCTGCAGTCCTAAACACACTCCTTGGGAAGTTTTACTGTTAGCAGTGGGATTTTCTTCCCGATCTTAGAACTCCCTTTGAAATATAATTTATTTCAGTTCTTAAAATGTGCTCTTATTGGTATACTTGAGTTTGTAACATAGGATTTTCATTATTTTGGAAATACTATTTACAGTGCTCATTCTCCACAATCTTTTCTCCAGTTGGTATCAGCATGTGGAGCTTTAGAAAAGCAAGAAGAGATATTTACAAACATGTTCCTATAGATAATTACAAGAGGTATTTACAAACATACTATTTATTTAGAAAGATAGCATGCAAAACAATTAACTTACAATGGAATGTGTAACAACTTCTCTCACTTCTTGGGAGGGTTTTATTAGGAAAAATTAGATATTCAAGAAATATTAAACAGGTTATTCTGATAGTCATTGGAAAATATGAAGAGGATGAATATGGACTAGGCAGAAGTTCCCTGCAGTCTTAAAGGCTTGTTTTTCCTCAATGGAATCTCTACAGAGGGACTGATGAGAATGTTTGATTAATATTTCCCTCTTCATGACCAGACAGTTGACTAATACTGTCGTCTTTGTTCTGGTGCCTATCTTCAATTGAAAAGGCCCATTTTCATACACACAGTAGAATCAAGTGATAAAACTTTTTCCTGGGCTTTACCTCTTCAGGTTGTAGGTGGAGGTGGGTATGATCGAATGCTCCCCTGCCAATAGGGCTTAAAGACCATGGAAAAGTATGGCTATAAAAAGCTTAAACTGCATGTGATCACTATGTGGTACTTTTCTATAGGGAAGCTAAACACAGTGCATTCATGATACAGTTCAGGAAAAAGTTTTACAAGTTGCTCTGCTATATGTATTAACTGGACCTAAATACTTGGATATATGGACGTATTCTGGAAGCTTGTAGAGAGATGTATTTATGCACAATACTATACTTGAGAAAGACATGGCCTTATTTTGGCTTTCTATGTCCTCCATAGTATGCATGCTTAGGTTCAGTTGAAACCAATGGCACTTAAACACATGTACCTGTTGCAGATTATTGTTCTTACATAGATTATTTCTTGGAAATGACTTGCACAGTTTTTCATTCTCTGATTTGGCCATGTGTTCGAAACTAATAAGCAGAGGCTAGAGGGAACTGAGAGTGGGATGTTTCTGATTGACCTGTTGTCTTCTGTGTGTGTATTCAGATAAGCAACCATGTAAACAAATATTGTTTCTATTATATAGAGCTGGATGGAGTTCAAAACTTTATGCAAAACCCGACAGAGTTTTGCCTGGTAGTCAAGGATACACCATGGCTAAAAGAGCCAGGGTTTCCTTGTAAAGTTGGGATAAAAACTCCGTTTGAAAAGTTGCACATCTTGGATTTATAGCAAGCCTTAATAAAGGAAAAATACTCTAGGATTAAAATCACAAAACATTTTAACTGGACCACACACCATAAGTGGTTCATTGATATCACTTAATGATTCTCAGCATTTATATAGTGCATTGCCAGCACTTTAAATACTATGTGTGTATCTTGGTGATTTTCACAACAACCCTGCAAGGTAGATTAATTTTATTACCATTCCATTGCAAATGGGTAGAAGGAGAGAATGATGGCTTGCTTCAGTACATCCGCCCCACCCCCACCATGCATCACCCCAGTACAATAAAGGTTGAAATGAGATTTGAACTTAGAATATATTGACTCAGACTTTATTGCCTGCCTCACTATAATATTATAATACATATCTCTAGCTTACATGGTATGGATATTAGGGCAGGAGCCTTAGCTGATAATTTCCTTGCTTTTTGGAGCATGAGTCATTTTTTAAAACTGGAGGGGAGTTTTGTCACATCCCCTGTAAGAGTGTCACCCTTCATGTAATCCCCACTGTGAATGTGTGTGGCAGGTGATTAGGGAAGCTGTACCTGTTGGGTAGCAGCCTGATCATTTTCAACTGCCCTGTCATCCACTTATTTCTGCAATGAAGAACAGGACATTGACAGTCCTTGTCAGGCAGAAATTCTTTACCTGACTATGTAGCAAGCGATTGGGAAAGCTGCAACTATTGAATGTCTGCCTGGACACTGAACTCTTTGTGTTGCTGTGCTGGATTTCTGCCTGGAGACATAACTACATTTTTGTTATTTATAAAATTGAGATGACTGTTTGTTCAGCATGAAATTAGGCAAAGAGGATTTCATGATATTCAGGAAGTTCCATTTAGCCACCATGGCCCATGGCATTTTGACTCATACACCATGATTGCAAATAGCGTTTGTTTGCCATTAGGCAAGGGTTAGGCTAATTTAAAGGAAAGATAGAGTTGTGTCTTTTGCAGGGTCAGCATCAAGAGTAGGCACAGTTGGACACCTGCCCATGGCCCACACCCCAGCTGGGACCCACTGGCAAGAGCCCAGTGGACTTGTTTCCTCTTTTCACCATTGCAATCTGCTCGTTTTCCTGTCTCTTCCTCTGGCCCAGACAGTGGTGGTGAGGAGGAGCATTAGATGCCACTTCTTTCTTGCTCAAATACTCTCTGCCAGTCAAGCAAGCAGTAGCAATGATGAAAATGAGGAGCATTTATAGCTGGTGACAATGGCAGAAGAGGATGCTCATTGAGAGCGTCTTGCCCAAGCGCCCCAAAAACCTGTAGCCAGGACTGTTGTTTTTGTTTTGTTTTGGGTTTTTCATCACAGTAGATCCATATATGTTGTCCTTGACCTCAATTCCCAGGTAACCAAGCTGTTATCTGGGCATTTCATCTTTCTCTTGCAATTGCTTTCCACTTAAGGATAGTCATTGGCTGCAGAACCTGCTACAATTTTTCAAATGTGAACATCTGGTGGTTAAGATTGGGGAACTGCCATATGAACTAAGCATGATGGGCATGATATAGGTGCAATGTCTGATCCCTCTCCCCAGCATAGTTGAATAACATGGCAATCATCCCTTGTCTTTGAGTAAAGCCCAGAGACCTTATAATTGTAATAAAGCATTAAACAAAGCAACTCTGCTCTGCTTACCATCCTAAATACAGTAAGTGGTCTCATGATTGCAGTCACAAACTACAGTATGAACAAATACTTTCTACGGCAAAAACCATACTTGCAAAAACCAATCCTCAGAAGCTTGTTTTCACTTTTAGCTAACCACAGTTTTGCCATGTCCTATGAATCAACAAACTGTGGTTATAGTAAACCATAGTTCCAGGTTCGGATGATAATGAGGAAATTGCCGTTAATGAGAAGTGATAGTGAAAACTTCCGAACTCCTCTTCTTGTCTGCATTGTAGTGCATGAGCCCAGGAGGTAGGTAGGCTTGCTCATGACTTGCTAAACCATAATTTAGTAGGACATCCGAATATGGCCACAGTGGCTATATTTTCTTTAGTCATGAGCTACAGTCCTAAGAATGATTGGGGTGTCCCTTAGAAATAAGCATTTTTCTCCCTGTTTCTGGTCTTGTGTGGTGACCAGAGAATAATGTCTCATTATCCTCTGTAATGATCTAAGAATGGTTTACACATCTTTTCTTCCTGTTTTTGCATGGGACTCAGAAGCAAGGAGAAGCAAGCACACCAATGCTCTCTCATTGCATTAGTAGACTGTGTGAAATGACTGTAACTTCCAAATAAAACATGCTTGTTGTTAGCTGAATACCTTCAAAACCAAACTTTCAGAATGTTTATCGAATCTGTTCTGGCACTGTCAATTTGATGCACTGTCATTATCAATTTAATTTTCCTCCTTTGAGTTGCATTTCTGAAAAATCTTAAATTTTGGTATATAAAAATGAAGCTTATCTAATTGCATAAAATGAATATGTCTGTGAAATAACCTGTTTTATATTGTAGAGTGGATCCATATGGGTTTGAAAGGCCAGTGGACTTTGACTATGCAACATATGAAGAATTCTTTTCTAGATACCTAGTGATACTCACTAGAAGAGCAATTAAGTGGTCCAAGCTTTTAAAAGGAAACAATGCTGTACAGAAAAGCTTAAAAGGTAAGATTCCAGTGTGTCATGGGATTTGAGTACAAAAACATGATAAATATACTTTAATTTTAAATAGCTATCTCCTATTTTCTGTTCCTGGCTTTCCCCTCTTTTTTGAAACCATACTTAAAACATTTTTAAAAGCTTTTTTGTGGACTCCATATGTTAGGTATCTGATAATCTTCCTTTTCTTGTTCAAATTTATTATTGTGCCAATGGCCCCAGAGGCGTTTTTATAGACAATTTTTGTTTAACTAATAGTAGGTGGGAAAAACTGTAGTAGGAATAACTCCTACGCTTGACAGCTGATCATTTATGAATAGCTTTCATTTTTACGTAGATTCTGACCTTGTAAGAAATTAATCCATTTGGTATTATCTATGTCTGATAACAGCAGCTATTTGTTGCAAACCTGGTACAGTAAGCTGTCATGGTAGGATGTCTCTTTCCCCAGCCCTGTTTTTTTAAAAGCATACTTGGATAATAGAACTTTCAAATGCAAGTCGTTATAAAAGCAAACTTAAATGCTGAATGAATGGATACCAACTTGTTTCTTAAAAGAGTACAACACAACTAAAGGTGAGGCAGAAAAGTATAGTTCAAGTAACTTACAAGTATAGTGAGTTGGATCAAAATGCATGAGCATAAAGGCTTTCTGCTCACTCAAGGGAAGGCCTCTTAAATTTTGCTTCTACTGCCCCTTGCAACATCCAACACTTGGAAGCAGATTTTCAAGGGGCACAGAGGGCTTCAGCCGGAATGGAACTCTGGTCACAGAAGTTAGGATCCAAGCCAGTGAGATTAAACTTTATTGGTTTAAGGGAGATGCACAGAACAAAGTTTGATGAATCTCAAGACTGAAGCAAATTAAAAGATTATTACATTTGCATGCACACGGGGTTGAATAAAAAAGAAACAAATTAAAAGATTATTATATTTGCATGCACATGAGTTAATCAAAATACACTCTTTCAGAAGTATTTTCTTCTTCTTTGAAGAGAATTAGGAGAGCTCATGTCTCACTGTTTGCTTGACAGGTTTACTGCTTGAATGATAACATATAATTGCTACCCCTTTGGACATTTATAATTGCATGTTATCTGTACATGTGAAAACACTATAACTAGTTAGGTGACTAGATGCTATAGATTCTTGGCAGTTTTTATTGGGTAATGATAGCAGTAGGGGCTAAGCTAGGAAGTAATTAGGCCATGCATGACTGATAAAATAGATGCCAATGTCTCATTCAATGCTCGCCTTGGACCACTTTCTAAATTCTAGATACATATTCTGGGCAAACAGGTGCCTCCTGGGATTTCCCAGCACTGTGATAAGATTATCAAATTTGGCTTCCCTTTAAAATGAAATTATGAATTCTCTCTTTAAAAGATTCAATTAGAGGGTGTTCTTGATAAAGTTTTAATTTTGTAATCATGAATGGTTATAGTTGGATGCTGGCTCAAACTGAATTAGAATGGGTAGGGTGTGTGCGTGTCTTTACTGAATCAACCTGGTTGGGTGGGGAATATCCTTTAGATTAAAATGAAGTAGACCTGACATACCTAAAACTTCCAAAATTTAAGGAATTATAGAGTTAATGCAATTTTTTCTTGTGTTTTTAATTGTGTTTTGAATTTATTTGTTTCCATGTTATGTTTTAATTATGGATTTGCTTTTAATCTGTATTTTATAAGTTAGCAGCTCTGAGCATCAATTTTTGGAGGAAAGGCAAGATACAAATTAAATGAATAAAATGATGCATTGGTAGACATTAAAAAAATCTTACTGCTAGTTGAAAAAGGATGTGTGGTCTCCAGAACTTAAAGGACTTTCCCTCATTATAGGCCTATGGCTCTACTGTCATATTGACAACAGTGTTAAGGAATAATGAGTGTGTGTTAAGCCGCAGGGCAGCTTTCCCCTTGCACTGGCCACCAAAGTCATAAGGCAATGCTCTGCCTGCAGCGTTTGGTTTAACTATGTTTCAGGCAGACTTTACTTTCAGAATCAATAGCCATGATGGGAAAGGGCCAGCTGCAAAGGCAAAAGAGACATTATGGGAATATTACACAAACGTGGGTGCTTTTTCTTCTTGGCTATAAATACCCAGTTGTTATAATATCACGCGGAGGGCAAAAGAAGTCCCCACCACCACCAAATTCCATTTTATTAGATAAGGTTGCCATTTGATTATCAGAATGGGCCAATTCGCATGTAACGAAAGCCCATGGGCTGTCAGAGATGCTGCCTTTCATGCACCCGCCACTTCTGCTTTTACTCAACAACCTACGATCAGCTCATTTGTAAGTTGTTGAGCGTGATGTATGAACCTGGGTTCAGTGGTTAACTGGTGTTTGTTGTTGAACTAACTTGCTGCTTTGTTCAGACTTTAAACAACTCATTGTTCCGGGTTCGCACAACATGTTCAACAACAGTGGAGTATTAATTTTAATGGGTCCAGGAAAAGGATGTTTAGAAGATACCACAGTTTTATGTATGATGAACTTTAGGAACAGAGGAAGACCACTGGTCTAAGTAGCCAAGGTTTGTGAACACTGACTGACAGCGGCTCAGGATTTTTTTCGGCAGATATCCCTCCCCCCACCCCCCCCCAGCTCTACCTGGAGATGCTGGGGTTTGAACCTGGGACCTTCTGCATGCAAAGTAGGTGGCTCTACCCACTGAGCTGCTTTACAAATGTGGAACTTCTTAGGATTCCTTGGAAGAAGCTGGAATTAGTTTTCATTTACAGTGTTAGTTTCTATATCCGCATGCAGATATGGTTGGGTTGTCTGAACGATAGGAGAAGTAGGAAAACAGGCTTTTTTTCCTTTTCTTTTTTTGCCTTTAAGTATCCAAAAATGTATTTTCAAATGATTGGTTTTTTTTCAGTGAAACGCTATATCAGGAAAGGCATTCCAAATGAGCACCGTGCACTGGTTTGGATGGTGGTCAGTGGTGCTCAGTCCCACATGGATCAAAACCCTGGATACTACCAGAAATTACTTGATGGGGACAAAAATGACAAGCTGGTGGAAACAATTAAGACAGGTTAGTTTTTAAATATATGTAAATTCTCTTCCTGTGTATACCTAGAAGCTTGTAGTTTACCATTCTGTGTATAGAGATGGATGCAGGTAATTTTATGCCAGCTTATGGACACAGGTGAATTGAACACATCATTGTATCCTCTTCACAAAAGCAATGTTTTTTTCTGCCAATGTGGGGCAGTTGACCTGGTTCATGTGATTAAATAACCTTTGGTTTGTTAACTCTGGGTTGTTTGGGAGTGTGTGAGAGCAAGCTGGCTCCCATCCACCTACTTCCACTGCTCTAAACAACCCAGGGACTACCTTTTCAATAACCCATGACGTGAGAACTTTGGGTTGTTGAGAGAGAAACAGTCTAGAGCTTTTACCCAAGAACAACCCATGAGTTCTTCTAAATATGACTGTTCCTCCTTCAACAACTCAGAGTTCCAGGTTTGCACACCATGGAGAACAGCCCAGGGATGGAGCACCCCTGGTTTGTTTAGTTAGTGCACAAGAAGCAGGCGAGTGGTCAGGATGCTCAGTTGTTCGCCCACACTCCCAAACAACCCATGGTTAAACCATGGGTTATTTAATTGTGTGAACCAGGTGATTGTTTTGACAATTTTTATGCATGATCTTTTCCTTATGTGCATCTTTATTTAGTTTGGCTGGTATGTTGCTATCAATCTGGTACTATCCGGAGTATAGCTGTCAAGTAAATTTCAGTAAGTGTAACATTTTTTAAAAGATGCTACAAATAACTTTTTCAAAGTGAAATGTGGGAGGACTAGTCAATGGTGATCGTAGTCAGATATTTTCAAAAATATGCAGCTAGAATAGTGACAAAATGGTTCTAAGTGATTGAAGTTGCTTTTGTCCTGTGCTGCTATCATGATGGACCTTCTAGGGACCTTTTATTATTATGAGCTTTTTGCAGTTCTCCCTTTTTATCACTTTAAGCTGAAAGTGAAATTAATGATTTCTTTTTTAAAAAGAAATTATTACTGTTTTTTATAAAGGTATTGGTAGACTTTGAATAATTAATTTCTCGGGAAAATATTTGACCCAAGTCAGGCTCCAAACAAGATGGGATTTCACCTCTGAATATGGTATAATGGAAATGATGAGATAATTAGAATGCAACAATACTAGCTCAAAGAAGCTTCCTGTTCACAAAGCTAATGTTCCAGGCAGGGGACTAAGGTGATTATTCAAGGTCATTTTAACAGACTGTTGAGATTTCCCATAGAGGCTAATCCCTGGAGTGCAAAAATAAACTAAACCAAGAAAAGGTCTCCTCTTTAGTTCTAGGAAAGACACACAGTGGGATAATGTTAATTCCATTGACTGGTGAAGTAACGATTTTTTAAAAAAAGAAAAGAGGTTTGAAAGACCAACGATATAGAAATGGATAAAAATACTACTTGAAGTTACACACCTTAATAGGTTTACAGGACCATACTGCAAAGCATCTGTACTTAGGTCTTACTTTTACGACTTCCACTCATCATAGTGAACACCCAATAGAAGCTTGTGATATTCGTTGTTGATACAGGCAACCTATCCACAAAAAGCTCATAATTGTATTTTTATTAGGATTTAAGTAGATCCTTAATTGTCATTTAAACTTTCTTTGGTGTAAAACTGCATTTTTTCTCCTTTCAACCTGGATATATAGGGCAATTCCATATTATCATTTCAACACTAGTATACTAGCTATTTCACAATTATTAAGAGGGTCCAGTTTTTCCCACCCATCTGAATCTTCCTATCAATCTCCATGTTTAAAGCTCAATGTAAATTTTAGTTTATGATGCTTTTCAATTCCATATTCTTAATTTGGAATTGAAAAGCATAAACAAACCCAAAATGTACCTGTGTTGCAGTCTTTCACAACGAGAATGGTAAGCCTCCCAATAAAGTATGACAAAACTATATTGTGTTCTTACTGACTGGGTTTGGGTGATCACTTAGGGAGATGAAGCCATTGTGGCTTCTCCCTCGCCCCCACACATGCTGCATGTGCGATCGCTATTTGCATAATTCCCCATGCTGTAGTGCAGGTTGGTGTGTCAGCCAAACCTGGTGCACAGCAGGAGTGGCTTCATCCCACCCTGAACCCACAACATGCAGTAGAGGTTGTAAGGTAGTTATGAAGTCACTCCTGCTGCATTGCACACCTGATTCGGATGACATACCAACCCATGCTGCCTTGTAGTGGTTATGCAAATGGTTGGCACAAGTGAAGCATGAGTGGAGGCAGGAGAATAAGCCACCATAGCTCCCCCTCCCAGTATTGCGATCGTCTGAAGATACCAATTTTTGCCCTTGGAACTTTTTTATTTTAAAGCACTGTTGTAGAGCACACTAACTTCTTTGGCCCAGAATAATGCTGGTCACTGTAGTTATAAAACATTTATAATTTAATTTTAAAACTAATATCTTGAATGTCAGCTCTAATATTTCCAATGTATATTCAAAGTTTCAAGAAATAACTAACAAGTAACTGACTGTGGAGGTACTACCTTGCAGGGCTGACCAAGAAAAATAAAAACACATTACTTGTACTTAAAGTATTAGGTGTAGCTCATTCATAATAAAATGGTGTTATCATTTATATGCTTCCAAGGAACACATCCACATAGAGATTCCTAGCACATGATCCAAGTCCTCTTGAAGAGCAGCCTCTGACACACACAGCATCAATACCCTTGTTTGTGACAACACACTTTTGTGGGGATTACTGTGTTTTCTCATAATTGTGGGTGTAGTAACTAGGAAGGTGTATTCATGGAGGTCTTGTTCAATCCTTTGGTTTTTCTGTTGGGTGGGACATTGAAAGGGGCCCTTTCATATGCTGGGTGGTGGTGATGGAAGAGGAGGGCAAGTGAAGGAGAACCTCCTTGAGATGAGAAGAATGGAAAAGAAGGTCCCTGGCTCCTTTCTCTGTCCCACCTCTTCAAAAATATTGAGAAGAGGCTGGATAGAGAAAGGAGTTTGTTTCCTTCCCTCTGTACCCTCCCCTCAATTTTAATGATTTGTGGCTCTTCTATATAGGATGAAATTCTAAAATCAGTTTACCATATGGCTAACACTTCACAGGCTTACAACAATGGATGGCTTTCAGGAACCTCCCATTAAAATGTTGTTAGCTTCTACCTCGCCCCTTTTTGCATGGGGCTGCTGTTGGCATTATGGCAGATGGGAGTCTGTTATATAGACATCAGAACCCAGTAATTATGTGTTATTCAGGAGTAAGTCTATGGAAATGATCTTCCTTGCATACAATCACTCTGACCTACTGACTCTGCGTTTTTGAGGAGGGAGTGATGATGATAAAAATTCTTGCTCAATTAGGAACCCCACACACAAGGTGGATGTTACCCATGTGGATGCCCACATCCGACATGTGTGTGCCTGTGTGACTCTGGTCTCAAGATTAGGACTACAGATACAGTGCTGACCATATGCTGTCCACTACTGCATTCACAATGTTAACTGTAGGGTCTGAAGGAACTGAATTCTTACTTGTTCCCATAGTCACCACATCTGTCAAAACCGACAACTCCAGCACAACTTTGGCTGTGGGGGTCTCTAAACTGAGTACAGTGTCTTTAAGATCAGAATTGCTTGACTTCTTAAAAATACAGAAGAAAAAATTTAAAACTAGTGACATTCTGAAAGTGCTGCTGCTTTAATGCAAGCAGAAAGAGGTGGTCAAAATATTGGATTTGATACAGGTTTAGTCATATTTGGAGTTGATCTATTGAAATCCCTGGGACTTACGTTAGGCATGACTAAACCCCCATTTATTTCAGTGGGTCTACTCCAAGCAGGGCTGGCGCTACCATTAGGCCAACTAGGCAGCCGCCTAGGGCACAGAGGGGTGCAGTACTGACCTTTAAGGGTCACAGTTTTATACAAATTAGCTGTTTTAAGAAAAAATGTAATAAGTTCAAGTTTTGTGCTTTATATTTTTTTCTACAAAATATCTGTTCTTAAAAATCGAAGTTGGCAATTTTTGGTGTGTATGTGTGTGTGTGCAAGGGCGCAAAATAGTCTGGCGCCAGCCCTGACTCCAAGTGTGACTAAATGGGATCCAATCTGTTGTCAAGTGAAACATTTTTTTTTTAATCTGCAAAAAAGTATCTTCATCTTAGAGGTTTTTTGATGAATAAAAATGAGAACCCCTTTTCTCTAGCAAGAATGTTTAGGTTAATGTTTAAGCTAAATTTGACTAAAATGGGATTGCCAGTGAAGGAATAACTGTTCTGATATTCAGCTAAATTGCAGAGATTGAAGCAAAGAACGAACAAAATACATGACCGTGCATCTCTGCACTGAAAAGTTCTCTACGCTTTGACCTTTCCCTTGCATGAAGGAGCAGATTTTTCCATTCATGACTTCATTTTTCTGACTGCAGTAATAGCATAATACTATGTTTAGAAAAGCCTTGTAAAAAAACAAAAACACACACCAAGCTGATTCCAAAACTAACCTATGTGGAGGAGTAGGTAAAGCATGATTTTTGTCCATTTAAATCTGCACTGGTCTGTTGCGTGAGCTCATCTTTGTTGAGCTAATATGGCAGTGTAGTTTTCAGTAAGGCAATTGGTTATATTTTATCTTACGAAATACTGTTATATGCCTCCATCGGTTAGTCTCTGCCTTGCATGTGGATCAGAATCACTGGGGTGACTTTAAATCTCTACCACCATTCCCATTTCCTCATCTCAGCAGGCAAGGAGGGGAAATTTAAACTAGAGACGTGTGAATCAACAAACCTGAGCTTATCAAGGCGATTTGATTTTGTCCTTGGAGTTTGTACCAACTTGAGTCCATAATAAATGGCAGACTCTGGTTTTTTTCCCCTTTTTGCACAAATGTTTGAGTGCATTTATGTGCTTTTTTTCCTTTTTCAAATGTACGCATCAAATATGCACTTTTTAAAAATGTGAATTGCACTGCAAGCTTGGAAATGTACAGACTTCAATCTCAGACTATGTTTGTGTCAATGTTCAGTTGTGGAAGATGTGAGTTGGCTAAATTCTGGTCCAAAGCAGTCAAATGAATTTCCCATACATCCCTAGCTTGAACCTCCCTATGCCTTTGCTTGTCTTGTGACCGTAGTATATTATTATTATTATTATTATTATTATTATTATTATTATTATTATTACCACCTATGCCTGCACACTGAGAAGTCTGTGAGTGTTGGAAGGAGTGTGTGTGCACATGCTTGTGTGTTGTGGCAAGTGACCCAGCACTACATGTGGCTCTCAGGGTGAAAATATTTGCCCATCCCTGCTGCAGGGTAAAAGAACATCAAATCAAACTTGGATCTTCCAAAAATACAGCCTTCGTTTTGCATAACTTTTGGTTTTAGAAGTGAATAAACAAATGCCAAAATAGACAACATTTTGTGATCCACTAACTCCATTGGTGAATTGAACTCTAGTCCAATTAAAATCCAAAGCTTTGTTTATTACGTCACATGTTTTTAGATATATTTTAAATTCTTTCCCTTTTTTATTTTAGACATGAATAGAACATTTCCAGATAATGTAAGATTTCGCAAAACTGCGGATCCCTGTTTACAGAAAACACTCTACAATGTATTGGTGGCATATGGACACCATAATCAATCTGTGGGATACTGCCAGGTATGTAACTTTAAGGATGCAAGTACATGTAACTTCTACTGTGCTTGTTTGCAATGCAAGCTTTGAGCAGTGTAGGTTTCACACATGTTAACTTATCATGGCATTTTATCCTAAAATTTAGGCTCAACTCAATAGTATCTAGTTTGCTTGCTTCATTTGTGAGTTTCTAACCATATGCAAAACAGCCTGTAAAACTGCTGATCAGGGCTCTCACACCAGGGCCTCATCTACACCAAGCAGGATATTGCACTAAGAAAGCGGTATATAAAAAGCAGGAGCCACACTGTTGCTTTATAGCGGTATTGAAGTGCACCGCCAACTGTTGGGGCCCATTGACATATACCATATACCACTTTCATACTAGTATATCCTGCTTGGTGTGGCTCCTGCCTTTTATATACCACTTTCATAGTGCAATATCCTGCATGGTGTAGATGAGGCCCAAATCTGGAGCTGGCAAGGTCTTGCATGCCAATATTCCCAGGAATAGTAGGGGTGGAAGAAGCACAAGTTAAGGACAAAGGGTGCAGATGGCATGCAATTAGGTATGTACCTCAAAGCTGTCCCCCTCATATATATGGACATATTAATTCTAAACTTCTGCTCTTTTGGAAACAAGTCTTAGTGATTTTAAAGGAACATAATGCCAAATTAAGCTGGAGATTGAAGACAAAAGGATCTCATTTAGCCACAGCAGAGCTGGGTGTAGATTCCAAAGAGTACATAGAACAATGCATGTTTATTTATTTGTTTATTTATTGCATTTCTATACCACCCAATAGCCGAAGCTCTCTGGGCATGTGATTCTGAATAACCTGCACTTATGTTTCAGGACCTTCCTAAATGCATCTTCCAGCAATGTTAATGTGTGCGAGAGTTAAGTTGTTATCGAAAAATGTAACTGTGAACTTTTCCTCCAAAGAGCTAAAACAGGTTTGTTTTGCTATTATGTGCAGCAAGTCCTGCTTTATGCTGGCATGTGCAATAAGTGAATGTGGTTGTTCCCAGAACCGTCTTCTGAGGGGCAGCGTTTTGTGCCTGCTGCAGTTTAAGTGCCAAATAGCCTTCTGTCACCATGGTTGCTATTGTCAAGCAAACTGGCGGGATAAGGTCTGAAAAGGCATCCTCACAATGGGAGGGCAAATGCCCCAACAACACTGAACAGTTTTTACAACAGCTGTTGGCTTTTTACAGACTGGTGGGTGGGGGAGGGGGGTGAATTGAAAACAAACGCTTTTGAAGAGTGCCCCGTTAGATGGGGGAGAGATGGTTATGAACTTTTGGAATGTGAAAAAAAACCCAATTGGTCCTGTTTGAATAAATGGACATGCTAGTCCTTGATGTATCCTCTGTGTTGGATTCTTTTTCTTCCTTGAGCCCCAATTGGCAGCGCTTATGAGATAAAATGAAAAAGTATTATTCTCCCACTATGGAAGAGGATAGTAAGGAGATGAAGAGTGATTGTTGAAAGAGGAGCTGGGAGGGTTCAAAAGAAAATAAGGTAACTGGAGATGCATCCAAAGATTAGACTTGAACAAGTGCAACTGATACTAAGGTTCATGAATATTTTAAAACAATCTTACAACTTATACATGTAAGATTTCCAGAATAGCAGTTGCTAGAGGGGTTGGGGTTGGTTGTGGCTCAGCTTTGTTGCAAAATAATTCCATGATTTTCTTTATTTAAAAAATGTACTGCAGAAATATAGCAATGTTGTAAAATGAGCCAATTGTTTACCATGAGTTTATAAGCTTAGAACATGACTGCATTTTATGTGCTACTTGAAGTAGATCTCTTTCCCACACCAAACTGCAAAGAACATTCAAAACATAGTTCTTATACAGAGCCTGTATTTCCCTCCACCCCCGCTTTCTCCAATATGCTACATCCAATATGGATTAGCTACATCACAAAGGGCTTGGAGAATTGTCAATAGAACTGCAATTCCTATCAGCCCCAGGCAGCATAGCCAAAGATGATGAGAGTTGCAGTCCCACAACGTCTAGAGAACCGCACATATCACATCCTTGACTTGAGCCAAAACATGTGTATAGTCAGTTGTAGAATGCTTAAGTGGTATTAATAACATGTAAATGGATATTTACTCCAGGGAACTTTTGATATTATCGTTCGTTGAAAGCAAAGAAGTGTATCTGGAGTGCCTATTAAGTGAAAAGTATAATCTAAAATGGACCTTGTTTATATTCCCCTACGTATAGCTAAATGCCCTATTATTCTATGCATTCATTGTGCAGCTGCAGTAGTTCAGTTTTCATCCTGTATTTGGCTTGTAAATTTGTGTAGTCTTACACTTTCTGGGGCAGACACGTTTGACAAGAAACTTGATGGTGTTCTTCAAGGCAGTAGGTTTTTAGACTTCTTAGAATTGTAAATGGAGAATGAATCTACTGAATTGTCAAGTCAAATGGCCCCGACTTCATGTTTCCTTCAATGTAGCTTCAGAAATTGACATGCATTTAATCACATCTGCAGGCAAGAATTTGCTTGTAACACTTTTAAAATGGACTTTGATTAGCAGGTCAATGGTGTTTTGGCTCCCCACCCCCCCAATCCCTAATTGGCTCCTTCAGGACTACATCTGTCAATATGAAATCAAGCTAGATCTCCTAGATAAATTAGACTTTTCCTTTTTATTTCAGGGCATGAATTTCATAGCTGGATATTTGATTCTTATTACAAGGAATGAAGAAGAGTCCTTTTGGTTGCTAGATGCTCTCATTGGTCGAATACTACCTGGTACGACAGATTCTTATCTTATCTTTGTGTTGCAGCTCATTTTCTGTGTTTGAATTAAGAGTGCAGTAGCCTTGTCAATCAAATTTATAGTTTTTGGTTTCCAGGAGTCTAATTGTATAATATTGTAATTGTAATAAAGAGCAAATCTGTGAAACAGTAATTACTGTGTATACATTTCCCATGTGTATCAAAATATATGTGTATACGTTCATCCTTTTTGTTGACATATGGGGATGTTGCACAGTATTTTCTGATGTGGCTGTTCTTTCCATGTAGAAGAGGCCCTGATTCCCAACACAATATAATCTTACACAAGAAACAAAAACCTTTGACTAGTGGCTAATTCTAATCTTATAACTATGACTAACATTCAGCTAGCATGTTAGGCCTGAAGCAGATAGCATGTTATTTCTGTAGCATTTATTTTATGTATTACCCACATTTATATAGCAGTTTCCACAGTTATCAAAGCAATGAACATACAATGTCATTACCATTAAAAAAACAATAAAACAACACAATATCAAATATTGGCAATAAAGCTACACACCGTACTGTGCTTTACAGACCATAGCTGGCTATGGCTCAGTTCAGACAACACATTTCTCTACGCAGTGGGAAAATCCACTCAATGGTTGGGTAGGGGGAACTTACCACACAAGTGTTCTAACTCCACCATTGTGTGACTGTGGGCTACCATGGAGTTGATTAGAAGGCAACACAATGTTTGATTGACAGTTCCTCCACCCTCTCTCCTCCCTGAGTCTTCCTGATGGTATCCCATCAGCTATTGCTGCAAAAAACTAATCCGGTCGAGTCACCTAGAGTGGTACTCACTCCTTTCTCTGCTCTTGCCAGAGAACTCTGTAGCCAGCAGGAAAAGTCCACAGAGCTCAACACACAGGCTGCTCTTGCCAGAGAACTGTGTAGCAATGGGAAACTCCACGGAGCCCTACACACAACACAATGGTTGTGCATGAACTCTCCGCTGCACAGCGTGGATATTCAGCATGGTGTGTTTACTACAAAAAAACAAAAAACTCCACTGTGGGTGGTGTTTTCCCTCCAGACAACAGATTTCTCAACAGTGGGGTAAAAATTACACTGTGGTGCTCTAAAAACACTGTTGAGAAATGTGTTGTTTGAACTGAGCCTATGTCACACTTCAGGAAAAGACTGCATGAAGGGATGAGTCTTGGGGAGACATCTAAATGACAGAACTGTTTAAAGGCCATTGGTAATACATTCCAAAGGGACTGTGACATTAAACACTCGATTAATGTCACAAACTGTGACATTAAACACTCGATTTGCAATTGCTCCTGAGGTTTGAACCTCAGGAGCATGTGGCACCCTCAGAAGTAGACAGCTGTACAGACATCCCCATTTTCCCTATTTGTGCAGGCACCATCTGATTTCTAAAGCTGGTCTCCTTTTATTCCCCCTCTTTTTTCCTTTTGTTTTTACTTCTTAATTTTCAGCTTTGATTTCTGGTCCCCTTCGTTGAGGCTTCCTGGGCAGCTTTGTTGGCACTTGAACTGTCCCTTAAGAGCAGAACTTGCTAAGGCCCAATTCTCTTTCGGGTTTGTAGCACTTCAAGTGGGGCTTATGTGATTGAATGTTTCTCTGTACAAACAAACAAAATCATCAACACTCACTCCACAAAGAAAATTAGGAGACTGTTTTTAGCCTGGCCTTCTCCCTCCCATGTCACATTTCTACGTGTAGAGAATATTTTCTTCATGAGTTCTCATTCCATCACGTGAGCTCCCACCTGCAATTTGAAGTGGTACAGTCCAGACAGATTTACTTCTTCATTGAGAAGCGCAGTGCTTTCTGTACTTTTCAACTTGCATTCAAGCTACTTAAAATTTTATCTAAACCAGAGCTGCACTTCTGAAGACATCTGGATATTTGCATGTTTATTAAAGTAATAAAGGCCTAGCTCTTAGAAGATCTAGATGCTTTAAAAGATTAGCTCTGCCAAACTCAAAGCTGCTAGATAGCTCACTGCATTAGGCATTCCAAAAATATTTGTTGGTGGCCATGGTTTGGAAGAGACAGATGGGCAGTTCCAAAAAAACAAATAAGAAAAAGAAAAGGCACACCTCAGGTTGCTGCTTGAAAGAAACAGTTGGTTTGTGAAAAAGGTCCAACATGGGCCACGTTTGGACAACACAATAGTCAACCATGTATCAGTAGTTTACTCCACGGATGACTATTTTGCTGTGTTGGGAATAGCCCCTAAATAGTCACCCGAGAGATTCTTGCACCCTGTCCTCGGCATCCCACCCAGGGATGGGATGTG
Source organism: Elgaria multicarinata webbii (assembly GCF_023053635.1). Taxonomy (NCBI): domain Eukaryota; kingdom Metazoa; phylum Chordata; class Lepidosauria; order Squamata; family Anguidae; genus Elgaria; species Elgaria multicarinata. The sequence continues at coordinate 40,214,085 of NC_086175.1, read as the reverse complement.
TGTGTTCCTGGGAGTGCATGGGGCGTTGCCAATCACGGCACCCCACCCAAGGGCTGCCACGATCGGCATCTCCTCGCGTGCTTCCCTGGATGGCTGACACATGCCTCTAGAGCTGCGCTGGGCAAGAGCGGTAGGGGTTTCTGCTGCTCTTGCTTCGTGACGCTGTAACCATGTAAAATAGTCAATGGAGCCTGCCACATGACACAATAATCAATGGTTGTTCAGATAGTCAACTCTGCACACCATTAATTATTTGCATTGGTTATTTTGTGGAAATAACCAGTCGTGGTGTGGAAAAGACTCACCAAATGACACAGTAGTCAACTGTTGACTATGTAAGCAACTGTTGACTATTGTGTCATCTGAACCCAGTATACTTGATTGAATTGTTTTATCCAGCTTATCAGAATAAGACAAATGAAGATGCTTTTTACCTCCGAAGAAAACCACTGTAATCTTTGTGTAACAAAGAAGTGCTACTTTAAAGGCTTGTGCCAAATGTGTCATAAAAAGTATCATTACATGGTATACACCACTTACATGCAGAACAGCTTTTGGCATTCTAAAGTAGTCAGTAATGCTACCAGTTGTGTGAGACAAGAATTGTTCATGCTAAAACTCTGATATAAGGGATTCATTGTATGTTGATACTATATGCAAAGTAGCATTGTTTTACATCCAAACTAAATGTTCTTCTAATCACACTGGGGCTGTTCAAATGACACACTAAGCCATGGTTAGCCGCCAATCCTTTTGGAGCAAATGGTTAGTGAGTGTGTTAAAACTGTGGTTATGTAGCCATCATGGTTAGGAGTGGTTCACATGACACACTAAGCCATAATGTTTATCTCAGAATGCTTAATGACCATGGCTTATTGTATCGTCTGAACAGAGTCACTTGTGTAACTATGGATTCCGATTGGGAACATGGTGCTGATGTGTGTGTGTGTGTGTGTTAAACTTTTGCCCCATCTATTTCCCACTAAAATTAACAAAATAATACTCAACTGAAGGTGATTTTGAGGGGGGAAATTATCTTCCATTGGGAGAGACTGGGTGGGTGGAATAGGTGGTCCCAATCTGAATTGGGGCCATACTTGCTTACACAAGAGTAAATAAAACTATCATCCATATACATGATATGTGATTAGGAGAACATTTAGTTTGGCCCTTTATCATCTTCTGGTGCTAATTTCCTTCCACAAAGATAAAATTTCTTCGCCATTTTCTTAGAGGATATGTTTAGAACAGTAGAATGATTAACTGAACTAGAGAGACTGGAGGCATAAATGTCCTGCATCTTTGACCCAAGAGACCAATTCAGCCATGAAGTTCATAAGGTAGCTTTATGCACAGACAAACTGAGTGTTGTTGTGAAAATAAATTAGAGTGACTTCATATATGCAACTGTGAGCTCCTTTACAAATATGGTAAAATAACTTTTCCTCTTGGAACTGATGCATGCTTCTAAAGCAGAAATATCTTTCAAACAAGTTGATGTGTAGACATTTGTATAAGGTATGAATGCCTAAACTGAAGAGTAAACATGTAATTAGAAGTCTACCTTGCAACTTAATTTTTGTCTTTACTGGTCATGGTAGCTTCCTCATTTACCATCTCATTGCCAGTAATGTTATGTTGGCTCATAAATAATAATTCATTAAACAAAACAAAAAAACCTACGGTTTACAAAACAGTGTTAAGGCTGTAGAGCTTTCAACCAAGCACCAAAAAAGCAGGGGAATTGGGAGTTAAGGCTCACAAGCCTTAACTCCACATCTTCCCTAAGGAGGCAGAAAGTGCAAATGAAATTCTTATTCTCCCAAAGCAGATGATTTATTTATTTATTTATTTTTATTTATTTATTTATTTATTTATTGCATTCCTATACCGCCCAATAGCCGAAGCTCTCTGGGTGGTTTACAAAATCTACAAGGACAGGATGGAGAATGTGATATGCCGAGGTGACTGTGGGGTTGTGGAAAACTGATGACAAACAATTTAGGGCCACCTACTTCTCTTTTAAGCTGATTGTATTCCCTGGGTTGACAGTCTTTCAAGTGGAAAGCGTCATGGAAGTTCAATAGACAGACGTATATTTTGAACAGGAATGAGGAACTAGCTGCAGCCCTCTGGGTAATGTTCAACTCCAAGCTCCATCACCAACAGCCAACATACCAGATGGTCAGGGATTATGAGAGTTGTAGTCTACAAAATATACAGTGCCACAGATTCCTCACCCCTGGTTTAGAACATTTTATGAGCCTGCAGTGACATTTTGCTTCTAGCTAAGAGGGTTCAAATGTTGGATCAGAAGATGCCACTAACTTTTTAAATATATATTTATTTTTCTCCAATCATGATGTCAAACCATTTACAGCAACCTGGTGCCCTTTAGATGATTTTAATGATAACCCCACAACATTTTTGACCATTGGCCAAGCTGACTGGGGCTGATGGGAGTTGAAGTCCAAAGCATCTGGTGGCACCAAATTGGGGAAAGCTGGTTTACATCATCTTTGAAATTCCTAAATAATAACAGAACAATTTAGTTAGTCTCTGTGTTTAAAGTGTTATGAAAAGATGCCCTTAAACAAATGTGCAGAAGTGTAGGCAGCCATAGCTTTGTTCTTATGTATGTTAGAAGGGCCACCAAGTGTTGGGCCAGGATCTCTCTCTCCAGTAGAATGGTGTCTCCAAGCACCACACTTTATCTGTTCTCGTAGGAGTAAAGGTGGCCGTTCACTTACATTTGAGAGAGTAAAGAGGTGCACTTGGGGGATGTTACTGGAGTGCTAAAAGCTACTGCACATTGTTTATCTGAAGATGAAGATGGAAGTGTATAGAAAGTCCAGGAATTGCAACTCCCACTCCCTGCTATTTTGAGAGATACTTTTTAATCCATTTGTGGCAGAGAACAAGGTTACATGGGTCTTATAACCTTTATTCCTTATTCCCTGCAAATCTCATTACTGTATCATAAGTCATGGTTGCAACTTCATCTTTGCATTATGAAAAGTATTTTAACATTAAGACTAAAGCAAACAAAAGCAAACAAAAATCCTGCTAGTGATTTTTGTTCCAGTTAGCCAAACAGAGAAGGTTGTCAAGATAGTTCTGTTGTGCCAAGAGCACAAAAGCCTGTGTGTGTGTGTGTGAATACTGCATCCATCAATAGCACAGTGCATCCACATTCCTGGGCATAATAATAAACCCTATCTGCATCCCATGTGCTTTGCTTTAGTTTCCTTTGTAGGCACACAAGTACATGCACAGCATTCAACTCCTTAAGAGAGAGGAGGAAACAGTTTTTAAAGCATGCCACCGTCCGGCAGGTTGGGTAGTGTGATGGGATTTGTAATTTAGTTTTTGTAGAACTTGGATAGGCAATACACTTGCTTGGACCAATTCACAGGTAAAACTTAAAGGTGGTGGCATTTTTTTGTTTTGTATTTACACAAAAAGCCATAAGCAAAAGAATCCAACATCTAAGCCAACCCAAGTTCACAAAATAGTGTGTGCAAGCTCTTGGGATCTCCAAATCTCTTAATTGGGCAAGATAGTAAATGTGTGTTGAGTGGCTGATGCTCAGGTCATGGAGTCTACAGCTAGTTAGAGTTTTCAGATGGAATGTGAAAGGAGACTGCAAATATTCAAATAAGGCTGTACCAGGAGATATGATGGTTTCAGGTTGCATTTGGGACAGTCCTGAGGTATGCTAGAATTAGCCTCTCAGCTTTAAAACTATTTCATGACTTGGTGGGTTGCTCTTGAAAACTGGTCATTATAAAGCTGTTCACAATTCAGGGAGCTTGAAAGGTACAAAGTGAGTATGGATGCTTCAAATTTCAAATGACCATAACTGATTATACTAAGAAAGAGAGATTTGAAATTGGGAAATTAAAAGCAATGTAAAGGAAGAAGAAGCACGTAATACAGGGCCTGGATAGGTCTCAATTAGATATTCTCATAGTCAAGTATAAATGTTCATCAATAGGCAACAATACAATTTAGTACAGCATTATACTAAATCAGAGGGAACACAGCAGCCCAGTTGGATTCTGCCCTCCATATGTCACATTCAAATCATTTATTTGCCTGTGTAAGGGAGTGTTTAAAAGCCTCCTTCTGAGCTTCTTCCTAGCCCACACATGAGAAATGACTTTGCTTTCCACAAGTTAAAGTGCAATTCTATGCATGTTTAGACAAAAAAAAAAGTCACCATTCCACAGTCGACATGGCTAGCAGGGAAATGCTGAGGGTTGAAAGACTTTTTTCTGTCTGAATAGGATTGCGTGCTTATTCACGAACTAACTCTTAGACCCTGTTCAGACGACATGCTAAGCCATGGTGGTTAAGTATTTTGAGCTAAAAGTTATGGCTTAGCATGTTGTGTGAACCATGACTTAGCATGTTGTGTGAATCATTCCTAACCTTGGTGGCTACATAAATCCACAGTTTAAAGATGCTCACTAATCATTTTCTGCAAAAAAGTTAGCAGCCTAACCATGGCTTAGCATGTCGTGTGAACCATTCCTAACCATGGTGGCTACATAATGACTGTTTAAACACACTCACTAACTTTTTGCTGCAAAAGGGTTAGTGGCCTAACCATGGCTTAGCGTGTTGTCTGAACAGCCCTTAGTCTCTCTGTATCTTGTACCAAGTCCATAAAACATGATATATTGCACTGGGCCATTAGGATGTATATGAAAGACAGCCTACACCCCTCTGAGCCTGCCCTGACCAGTTCGTAAGCACATCACCGGAGGCCTGTCTTTAGTTTCCCCTGTCTCCTGTGCTGGGTCGCTCCTTTATTATTGTTGCCTCAGCTCTGGAACTCTGGTGCCAAACATGATAATCTTTCATCACCAGGTAAAACTCTCTTGCTTTTGTGGGACTTGAATGTGTTTTTAATTGGCCTTTAGCGTTTGGGGTTTTTTTGGTTTGTTTTTAGTGACTTAATGTCTCTGGAGGATGTTACTGCTCCTGAAAAATGCTATCTTAAAAACGTTTCATTTTTTAAAATAATGGTTTGGTTTTCAGTAAATGTTGTAGTAAGCCACCTTGGAAATATTTATTTTAATTTATTTAAAGTATTTGAAATTTTTAGCTAGTTTCAGCTCTGTACCCAGCTTGATTTTTCATGACAGTGTTTACTCCTCATGTCTCTTTTGAATCTGAATGATAATATTCCATGTGTAATAACGCACAGCTTGTGGTGTCGTGATAGTGGAGAGAAGATTTAAAGCCATAAAAGTCGGAATCCTCCTTTAATTTTTAGTGTCCTTCCTTCCCACTGGTCAGTTTTCTTGCCATTTTGTTATCATGAAAGCAGGGTAATTCCATAATGGCGAGTCTAGCCGTGGTCTAGCAGTATTTCTAGCTGCTTGGAATGATGCCCTGCTATTCTTGCCCAAGAGCTTTGGCATTCAGCTTCTGCTCTGGCCTCGGAGACTGAAAGCGGCAACTGCTCTTCCCTTTCAACAGTTCAAATGCTTTACTTAAAGGAATGTAGACCGCACTGCATGGTGACCTATGCCAAGTCATGGAGCGCCATCTGGTGGCTTCTTTAAGTATCAATTAACTGAAGAACACAAGTAGTGCCATGCTGGATCAGACCAAGGGTCCATCTAGTCCTGCACTCAGTTCACACAGTGGCCAACCAGCCATCTGCCAGGGATGAACAAGCAGGACATGGTGCAACAGCACCCTCCCACCCATGTTCCCCAGCAACTGGTGCACACAGGTTTATTGCCTTGAATACTGGAGATAGCACACAACCATCAGGGCTAGTAGCCATTGATAGCCTTTGCCTCCAGGAATTTATGTCTGTGTTTCTTTCAAATATATGCATGTTCCTTGGGGGGGCGGGGAATTGGTTTGCGGTGGACTGTATTGATACTGTCTACCTGGTATTTTTTTTTTTGCCACCTGCACGAAGGTCATGCCTCGGTACATACATTCGTTTCTGTGTTCTTGCATTACATTTAATAACTTTGCATCATATATACCACATTTTTCAGGTAGCTGTAATGGACGGAGAATTAGCTCAGAGCAGTTTCTTTCTAGCACTATTCCATTCAGTCTGAAACCCAGGAATGCACAAAAATGGCAGTCCAGCAGCTAGTCAGAAATCTGTCTGCCTACTACATAGCTCTGATTGGCTTCACTGATCAGCAATGTCTGCCAACCACCTAGCTCTGGTTACCTTTGCTTTTCCAGATTTCTCTGTGTATCTCGGAGAACTCAAGTGGTGAAAGGCAGTCTCTCAATTGATGACATGCAGGAGAGACAGATGCTGCCCTTTACCCAAATTATCTAGTATGTGCAGGGAATATAGGAACTCACTCAAAACCAGGCTGTGGAGAGTGTTGGATGAGGTTCTGATCCTTTCCTTTTCTTTGTGTAGTCTCTGGTAACCACAAATAATGGCTGTCTAGGCCAGCAATCATCCATGGACCCTATTGAGAACTGTTTGTCTTTAATGGACATATCAGATCATTTTGTGGGCTCAGGTGTCAGCTATAGGTAGATAAGGGTTGGGATACAATGAAGGATAAAGTTGAAAAGGTAACACAACAGGGTTGCAGTCAGTTGTATTGTCTACTCTGTATTTATATATTTGGAACCGGGCCCGCTCAATCCATGGTGCATGAGACTTCTTTTCTTTTCTTTTTTGACAAGCTTGTGTTCAGAGTGGCCTCCCAGGTACAGTGTGTGGGGTGAAGTCCTTCACTCTTAAGAGATTATGATTAAGAATGGGAAGGACAAGCCACAGCTTATCTTTGAAACATAAAAGCTTGATGGAGTGCCCCTCTCCGTGTAAACCTACTGATCTGAGGCCCTCAGAGTGCCTCCTCTGAGGGAGGTTCAGAGAACAGCAACAAAGGGACAGAGCATTTTCAGTGGTGGCCCTTGACTATAAAGAGGTTTGACTTGTTTTAATATGGTATTTTAATGGAAATTGTTTTTAGCTTTTTTATATTTTTGTATGTTTTAATAATTTTGTTGTTAGGACTTTTTAAAGAAAAAGGCAGCTAAGAAACTCAGTCGATGACGATGCATTATGGACTTTTTTTTTTACACACAATAGTTACTTTAAATTGACCTTTTTGACTTATACTTTTTTTCAGTTGACTTAGCTTTTGTTTGTCCTTCTTCTAAAGATTATTATAGCCCAGAAATGATGGGTCTGAAAACAGATCAAGAAGTTCTCGGAGAACTTGTGAAAATGAAGATTCCAGCTGTGGCGGAATTAATGGAGAAGCATGGTGTTATGTGGACTTTGGTAGTATCCCGTTGGTTTATATGTTTGTTTATCGACATTCTTCCAGTAGAGGCAAGTGAGAACTTGTTTAGCTATATGTATGTTACTGTTTTTTAGAAGGTTGCCCTACATGTAATGCACTAGCAAGGCATACACTAGTAGTGCCTAAACAAATATCTTTCTTCTTCTACAGACTGTACTTCGAATTTGGGACTGCTTGTTCTATGAGGGATCAAAAATAATATTTCGTGTGGCCTTAACATTGATTAAGCAATACCAGGGTTTCATTTTGGAAGCCACGAACTTTCCAGATATCTGTGATAAATTTAAGCAGATCACCAAAGGTCCATTTGTAACAGAGTGTCACACTTTCATGCAGGTGGGTGTCTGTTCTTCTAGAAAATGTATAAATCTGCTTGAAAATGGTTATGGATATTGTCAGCCTTCAAAGTGTTTTGCTATAGCTGTTCAGAGTATTGTATCAGTGAGTTTTCACCTAGTGTGTTTGAACACTGGGTTGGATCAAGAATACCTGTGGACAGAATACCACAGCCCACAGCACAGAAGGGGGACAGGAAGTAATTTTCACCCATCGTCCTTGCAAAGCTGCTCTAGAGGGCCAGGGGAAGATCCAGGACATCATGGGAGGAGGCACCAGGAAGCTAAAGGAGGAATCTGCAAAATCACCACCTCCTTCCCTCAGCAGGGACCTCCTGCTAGATCTGTCTCTTCTGTGAATGGAGGTAGTCTGGATTCAACTTGTCACTATGCTTTGGAAGACATTTCTCTGTATATTCATGATACTACTTGAATGACAGGAAAATCCAAGGATGTGTAGAAAGTCCCATCCATTTCAATGGGTCTACTGTAGGTAGGGCTAACTCTGGATACTGTCCATTGTTTCACAAAGAGATGACAATTAATAGAAGCAATTAACTTCTCGTATTACATCCTTTGATGTTGCCACACTTTTTACGTAGCACCTAGTATAGACAAGAGCTGGATGAACACTTTCTAACCCAATAAGCAGCTATTATTCAAATGTCAAATAGAGTAATGGACTTGACCAGAGTGTGTGTTCGGCCTGCTTTTCTGTGAAGGACCTTAAAGTATCATTTTAGTCTTGCAGTTACTTTGATTTAATTACTTGTCCAGTGCCATATATAGCTAAATGGCCATTTGAAAATAATGGTTTCTGTATACAGCGTTCCCCATCTTGGTGCTCTCCAGATGCTTTAGACTTCAATTCCTAATAGCCCCAGCCAGCATGGCTAGGAAGGCTGGGAGTTGTAGTCCAAAACATCTGCAGGGCACCAATGCAGCTGTTCTTTAGGCCTGGAGAACCCCTCTGATGAGCTATACTGCAGCTTCTTTCTTTCTTGCCCATGGTTACTATCTTTTTAATAATTACTGCCTCTGCATGCCAATTAACTTTGGGGTTTCTGAATTAAGTGTTCTCCCAGGAGTGTTGCTAGATCAAAGGCCTGTCTAATTTAACTGTGGCCAATCTAATTACCTGGAGAAGCTTATAACCAGCAGGACTTCCTTGTTCATTCCTAACTGGTTTCAGCAGTATACTGCCTCTGAACATGGAAGTTCTGTGTAGCTATGAAGACTAATAGCTGTTAGGTTTGTCCTAAAGCCTTCTGAACAAGTGGCTGCCATCACATCCTCTAGTAGTGAACTTGCAAATAAGTTAATTATGGAGAAGAACCCAGCAGAGACACACATTTTCTGACTGTCCATTGTAATCCTCCCATTATATTATCTTCAGATTAGGGTGCCACAGTGGCATTGTGCTTGCTAGTACAAACGGAAAAAGTAGACATTGGTTGCTGAAATTTGGCAGCACCGATTTTTTCTCTCTCCCTTTGCACTAGCAAGCACTGATATTGTGCTAGTGTTGATTTATGCAAGCATGATGCCATTAGTGCGAGTGTTGGAACACCAGTAGATCCTACTCATGAGCACATCTGTGAATTTATGTGGAAGAAAATGGAATTTTAGGCATGTGAATTCAAAGGGGCATGCACTACAATACATAAATGAGAATCATGACTAATTGGAACGTTATAGAGAAGATGTGTGTATGCCTCTGTGCTGTACCGAACCCAGTGGACACTTCAATGTGCCACCAGTGTGAAATATCCTATTTTGGAGAGGAGCTTGTTAATAGGTATAAGGAACTATGTGGTGAGAGAAATTTTTAAATGCAAGAATACAAGTATCTCTGCTGCCTGTTCCATCCTATGAAACACCATTTTTTCTCCTTGACCCTGGTTTATACTAACAGTTTAATTCTTAATTCTAGAAAATATTTACAGAGCCTGGAAGTTTGCCAATGACTACAATAGACAAACTGCGAGAAACTTGTAGAGCAAATCTGATTGCACAGAGGTAAATGGACAATATTTAAAACAGATAAAATTCTGCAAAAATGGGTACATTCCTTCACTTCATTGCACTGATGCACAGTTTCTTCAGTTTCCATTACTGTTGATTGATACTTGACCAATTCTCTCCAGCTTTTCATGTAAGTGTTGATCTGGATAGTTTACTTTTTTTTGTAAAAACACGAGAACACCTTAATTACTATGTGAATAAAATGTTATCAATGTGGTAGTAACCTCTCTTCAAACAAAGAGGCACTACTTTCAGGAAATGTTGTCATATTTAAATCCATACATTTATAAATGTCTTAATGTGAAAATACAAAATAAATTCTATTTGTGAAATTTTCACTTCTTGAATCTGCATTATCAGGTTGAGTTGTGTTTAGGAAACTGAGCAACTGGATAACCTCTCCTCAATCTTCTTTGAAAGTGTTTTGGGAACAACACTCTTTTGCTTTCCTTAACTTGCTGGAAGTCATTAGCATTCTTTATTTTGCTCTTCAAAATACTTTTATCTAAACAAAAGGACTGCTGTCATTGCAGGAGCAGGAACATTAAGCAAAGCTTGCTACAGTTGCTCTGGGATATAAAGGTTTAAACTTGTGTTCATCCTTTTATCTTGACGTTTTACACCTTCCTGTACAAACTCTTCGTAGCCAGAAGGGCTCCAATGGGTGTTCCTTTGCCTGAATGTGAAAGATTCCATGGATGTGAAAGGTTGAGCAAAGGGCTGTTTGCATGCACAACAGCTCTAGCCCAGCAGGCTTGTCTGTGCCTATTGAACAATGTCAGCCAGGGGTTACATTGTATGGGTCCTATGGCAGCATGTGGGTGTGGTTCCTTTATATTACAACTTATGTTTGCACAGTAATATGTTGTGTCCCTTTTTGTTCTTTCAGTATGCAAGACAGCATATTTAACTCTGCTGGAATATAAGACTATGAAACGGAGTTGCAACATGCAGTATAGCAACTCCTGCTTTATGACAGCACCCTCAAACCTAAGCTTGGAAGCTGCTTGAAAGCTTTTATTCTACTGTTGCTCCTGTAAACTCAAATATTAAATGAGTCTACAACATAGTGATTTTAATTCTGCAAGCCTTCCCTAACCTGGTACCTTCCAGATGTGTTGGACTACATCTCCCAGTGACCATGTTGCTTGGGAGTTACGATCCAACACATTTGGAGGTTTTCCAGGTTGAGCTACAGAAGACTAAGTGCAGGCTCCTTAATGCAGCACCCATGGGCACCTGCACAGCTCTATAAAACACTGAGAAACCTTAGGGTGCCAGGTTCGCATTCCTGTTCCATAATCTGCTGCTGTTCAGCAGGCAGGAAGAGAAAGCAAGTGAGAGAGAGGCTAGAGGTAACAGATAAAGGTATGAGTGGGAAAGAGCAAAACTAGGGACCAGGAAGGGAAAGAAATAGCAAGGAAAGGGGTTGCAGAGAATTAGTGAGGGTAGGAGTGAAAAGAAAGGAACTAGGAAAGGTCTGTATGGGTGAAAGATAATTGGGTAGCCTAAGAAACAATTCTTTCTATTTCCCCCTTCCTTCCATCCCCTAGCCTTGCTAATTCTCTCCCCCACTCCACCTCTTGATTAGCCAGGCCCCTACAGCAGCCATTATGCAACTAGCCACATGCTCAGTGGGAGCCATTTTTTTTGGTGGTGCAGTTTCTCAAATGTGTCCACATGTCCAAAAAGGTTGGGGACCCCTGCAGTAGTGACTATTATACTAACACTAACTACAAGCTGTAATGTTTACTACAATGGTTCTTGTAATAGAGGCACTATATACATAAACATAGGCTTAGAAGTGAGGCTAATTTCACAAGAAGAGAGCTTTAGGCTCTTCTGCAAATTCCAAGCTTCACAATTATGCATCCACACCCCAAACCAACCCTTATAGTTCAACTCATTAATCCTTAAGTTGTGATTATGTGGATCTGGTTACTAGAGGACAAACCCTCTTCGGAGACAGGTTAGGTAATATTATACAGTACTCAGAATTTCCATCCTATACACACCTAAACTGATGTTGAAGGACAGGGAGAAATTTGGCCTTTTCAAACTGCTAATTTTGTAGTAAACCAATTCTGATGTGGATTTTGTGCAAACAAGCTAATATTATTTATAAATCTGCCATTACCTAGAAAGTAAAAGTCTGCACCAATATCAGGCTTCAACTCAGACCCTGAGTCAGTGCTTTTGAAATTGGTCTAATTCTTCTTTGACCAATTTGGAGGATATCCACTTTGACTTGGTATCAAACCAGTCAAGATTTTGAAACCCGAGGCTTTGTGCCTACCATGGGAAATTTTAAAATGTTTACAATAGAAATGGATGATATTTACAGACATAGGCCTGGTTCAGACAACGCGCTAAACCATGTTGCTTAACCACAAAATGGTTAATGGAATGCATTAAGTTTTAAGGCTAATGGAATGCACAAAATGGTTAAGTGCATTCCCTTAACCATTTTGTGGTTAAGCAGCATGGTTTAGTGTGTTGTCTGAACCAGGCCATAGTAGTCCTGGGATGGGTGGGAATTACAACTACCAGATTTCAAGTAGATGCAGGTTGTTCTTATGCGACTAATGTTTCTATTTTGATTTTTAAATGGTGGAACCGCCAATTATTATTTTTTTTTGGTAGCAATGAATACCATTTGCAAGGAGCGTTATGGTTACTGAAATCATATTTAAGGCTCATCCTTGCTCACCCCAAAAGCACAGTATTGGAGATCCCCCAGTGCCCAAAGATTACAAGATCGGCCTATCATTCAACTCTACTCTCTTCCTGCACCACCACCCATCAGCATTTAGAGAAAGTAAAGTAAAAGACACTATTTGCCTTTCCAAATGCAGCCTTGTACAGGATCCAGCTTTCATTTTGGTCACTTTGGAGGGAAGGATGCTTTGACGAAGGAAATACTAGAAAGACTAAAGGTAGCCAATTTGGCTCAGGCTCCAGCTGAATCCAATCACATCCCTACTAACTAGAAAGCCTATTCAAACCAAGTAAACATAAATTAGTAAAGATTTCAGGGCAGTATTTTGTGATGAGTAGTATAAATGAAGCAACATTCTAAGATGTACGAATAAGCTTCATGCACTTCAAACTGTCCCTCAGAAGTCTTGACTACAGACTATGTAAGACACCCTTAGAAGCCCTGCAATTGCCCAACAAAACACTGAAAACATACAGAAAAGTCTTTATTAGCATTGTTACAGGCAATGCATCCATAACTGATCCTTGCCGTGTACAGTCCCAGCCAAAGTCAAAGCAAGAATTAGCAGATTGAAGTCTATTGTACACATGTGCAGAAATAGGATCTCCTTTAAACTTCCAACAGAAGAGACTGAAATTCACTTTACAAAAAATAAAGTAACACCCATTTTTGTTTGTTTGTAAAAAATGGCCAGCTCCTACCAAGTTGACAGACCAAAAATATCTTTAAGAGTCGGCCAAATTGTATCTTCACACCTTTCATATACCGGGCTTAGTATTTAAAGCTTAATGATACACACCTAGGTAGAGACAAAGTGAGAATAACTGAGCTTGATTGGTCAGTCATTACTTTAACTGCATATGTTCAGTAACTAAGTTCAGCACAGGTTGGTAGTACCAGAAAGTGGAAGTTTCCCTTTGTTAGATACAATTAATCTGAATTTTAAGTGAATGAATGTGACTTAACTATATCACACTCATTTTAAGTAGTTGACATTAAAAACCATGCCAATTCAGAAAAGCATTCTTAAAACTTCAGCCTGTTTCTAGGTGGGCAAATACTTAACCCATTAGCAAATTAAACAGAATTATAGAAGTTATCTTTTGTGCATAGTTAAATGCCACGAGATGGATTTCACATTTAGTAAAGCAGATACTGCAAGAAACAGTTGATAAGGAAAAGATTGTGCTCCCTCATATCAATCTATTTGAGGGGAAGATGGGGGAATAAGGGGAGGAGAATCAATTTATCTGCTTCTTGCAACTGCTGCTCTTCCACACTGGTTTAATTAAGTGCAAATCATTAAATAGTTTGATAGCCAGCATGGCTACGTTTTCTGCCAATTAAATATGCAATCAACACTATAAGGACAAGTCCAGCAAGGGCTGCACCAACTATGATAGGAATCAACATGTTATTTTCATCCTGCGGACATTCTTCCACTGAAAGAAAGGGGAAAAAAACAGTTTTAGTTCTGAAATTCTATTAAAGAGGAAAAATAGTAAGGGATCAGGCCAAACACAACAGAATAATCCCAGGAACTAGTTCATTCGATTTTACAACAATCTGTCAAAGCACCCACTGATTATCAAAAGTTGAATCTAGACTAGCTTTTACATACAGCAAGCATACATGTAAACAAAGTATCTGGGGACTGTCATCGTAGTCACTTGGCTAAATTGCCACATTTGCACCAAATCAGAATTCTAGGTGGTAAAACACCACCACCACTACACTTGGTGGAATAACTTTCCAAAGTTATTTAATAGTCTTACCAAGTTGCCACTTCTTAAAAGACTAATCTGTACTCTACCGAATACTTCCTACATGTTTTAGAGCTACGCAGTAGTATAAAGAGAAAGATGATTGAGTTACAACCGTCACCAACCATATTAGTTAACCTTTGGTAATTATCCTCTGCCACAAGTAGAGGGCAAATCACCATACATTTGTGGTTAGTGGCATACTAATTGCAGCATGGCTGTGTACTTTTGCACAAAGGTCAACTGATTCAGCAGCAGTACACATTTTGACAAATGACACACCTTTTTTTAAAAAAATACATGGCATCTTGCTTTGTCTCAATCTTTGTTTAAATTATTGAGGATGAAAGGCAGGGGACCTCTTATGCTGGCTGTGGTATGTTCAGATGGGCAGGAATGACAGCCTTTCCTTTCAAAACTGTTGACCATTTATAATCTTTTAGGCGTGGCGGGATAAACATACCAGATTTAAACATTACTTTGGGATTGCTGTTGTATGCAAACTTGTTTAAATAAAAGAGGCAGATGAACAGGCAACTAAAAAATTGTTAATTTGTTAACTATACTAGTTACATCAAGAAAAACAGCAACAGAACTGGTTATGAACCATTACCATTGCTTTAAGAATGAATATTTGCATATTCGAATACTGATTTTGCAATCTGTGTTAAAGTCCTCACCTGCTCCAAACTTGTCTCCTGAAATATTGAAAGCCTGGATTTGAACATTGAATATGTTGACAGAAGCTTCGTTTGAGAGCCAGACACTCTCTTCTGTAGTACATTTGTAAGATTTCCCAACTGTAGCTTTTAGGGAATTCAGGGTATTGTTGGCAGCATAAATATCTTTTTCTGCATAAAACAAACATGAAGGTTATGAAAGACTGGCCCTGAACAAGTAAAGACAGTTAGGAAACGTGCACTCTTTTTGTCCCCTTGTTTTACTGATGGTGGGATGGGGTGGGGCAAGATGAAGAGAAAACAGGCTGAATGCGAGTACCAGCCCCCTTCCCGCTATCAATGTTGTGTCCCCATGGGCAAACTACCCCAGAGAATGCTCATTGGCCGTTTACTGCCTTGGCTTAGTGGTACTCTCAAACAGGCTCATAGCACTTGGGACATTCCTTGTACCCTTTAAAAGCTAGACCTGGAATCTACAAGGTAGCATCCATGGGCACCAATGTGCTCTACAGATACCTCTTTGTTGCCCGCCAGTTCTCATGCCCACCTTCCACAAGATTCAAAATGTGCCTAGAGACTCAACAGTTGGGGATCCCTCTGCTATGCCATAAAGGAGTTTTAAAAATGATAACATCTTACTTGTCGCTTCAGAAGGCAAACTTGCGTTCACAATAATGCCTTGAAGAAAATATTTCTCAGTAGTTGCATTCTTAAAAAGAAAGGTAAAACTGATTTACTTCTTAATCCTAGTTGTTGTTTTTAAAAGCTGCTGATCTGCACTTGTTAATTTATAGAGAAAACATTTTTATGAGGCTTGGAACAGAGATGCTGGAAAATTCAGTTTTAGCCACCAAAAATGTATCTTATTTGAAAGTATACTTACTATCTGAAAATTAAAACACCGTTACCAATCCCGAAAAGCAACTCTTTTATTTCTGAAGTCACAAACAATGGAAGGCATTTCCTAGAGGTGGGATTCCATTTCTGGAAAATACCTTTTGTTAAGATAGTGAGGTTATTTCACTAGCTCAAGTAAAGTAAAATAAAATAAACCCTCCCAAAATACAAGACTGGCATGAAGTTTATCTGCTGCTTTCTGAACAATCTCTGCAAAACTTAAACATTCACAATGTTATATGGACTCTACTACAGTCATTCACACTTTAATTGGTGTCATTCTGATGACTAGAGTAGCAATAGTTATGTTTGTTAGTAGCTGACTTACGGGGGGAAAGCACTACTAGTTTAGCCTATAGAGAGTCATAATATAAGGCAAGATTTAATGAAACCACTCATGCAGGTCCTGTTTAAACTTTTACTGTAAGCTGCTGAGATAACTGATTATTGGGCAGCATACAAGAAGAGTACATAAACATAAATACAAGTAAATAAATTTGACAATTCTGCCATTAATGTATTTAAACTGAACAATTCCGTCCATCACCATTTATTCAAGAGGTTTAATGACAATGAACAACATGAGAAAATGTACAGCAACCTGCAGCATCACTTAAATAAGGACAAGGGCACCAAAAGATACTCAACAATTCTTAATAGTGCAGAAGCATCAAATTTAGTTCCGAGTTCTACATCTTGGACAATCTCAGTCCCCTTTTAAAACCATTTTATTCAGTCTCTTGGGGAGAGACTAGGATTTCTAATGAGTAGGGCTTCTACAATGGACCAGGCCCCACTTTTGATAACTAGTAGAAGAATTATGCACATAAATAAATGCACATTTGAATAGTTTACACATGTCAAATATAGCTTTTTATGACAGATGTTTCAGATCATAAACAGCTCTGTCTATAAAGAATCATGAAAACCAATTGCACTGTGTGAGCAATGGACACTGTTTGCTGTCTTGGGCATACTTAAGCATTCCATAAGGCACTGCATTCCATAAAGCTTACCTGAACAAAACTGAAAGAAAGGCTGATGTTACTAGTAGTCAAATTTAGAGTAATTTTCGAATTCTCACAGCTCCCAACGGAAGATGTAGTCGAGGGAAGATTAAACACCTCTGATTTAGCCTTGAGAACAGAAAAACAAGTTACAATGACTATTAGGGATCATGTAGCAGTAGATGGACTTTTTCTGTGCAATCTTGTTTGTATGAACAGCTACAGGGAACATTGGATAAATGTAAGTGGCTTTAGGGGGCAGTATATTCCTGCCATGGCGGTGAAGAGATTATCTTTTCCAAATTCATCCATGTCAATAGTACAAATCTAGCTGTTAATTGCAGTATAAGAGCAAGATATTTATTTAATAAATTTGTCAATCACCCCTCCAATGACAATATGCTGATGCAATGTACAAAGCAGATAACGTAAGTAAAACAAAATCTTTAAAGTATCATAAAAAATGACAGCACAGGAGCAAAAACATCCAGTGCAGTTAAAATTATAGAACATTACACACCACAATTAAACAGAAGAGAACTGCGTTCTCTACCCATCAAAAGCATAATAATGAGGGGGGCAGTTTGACCTTTCTAGGAAGGTAGGTTCCATAACTGGGTTGTTGCTCTAGAAAAGCCCCTGTCAAGTATCCAGCAATATAGCCTAGTCTATCGAGGTGACGGGACATCAGAGGGGTTGACTGCAAATTGTGATCAGGTTCATACAGGAGGCAGCAGCCCTTCAGACATTTCAGCCTCAAACCATTTAGGTTTTTAGAGGTAAGAGTCAGCACACTGAATTGTGTTTGGAAACAACTTAGAAGCCAGCAATGGTTCAAGAGTTCTACAGCCTCCTTGGCATTACTGGAAAAGAAGAAATAGTGCTAGGTATCATCAGCATATTCAGGAGACCCAAATTCCAAATTGCCTCCATCAGCAGCCTCACATAGATAAAGTAGCAGGGGAAATACACCCCTGAGGAACCCCATAGGCCAATGTCCTAGGACTTGAACTCAAGTCCTCCACCCCACCCCCAGTACCATCTTCTGGGAATGCTGAACCACTACAAAACAGTGCCCCAAGTCCCACATTTACTAAACATCCCAGAAGAATACCATGGTCAATAGTGTCTAATGTTGCTGAGCGGTCCAGCAGTGCCAACAAGGATGCACGCTCCTTGCCCAGCTCCTGACTTAGGTCATACACCAAAGCTGGTTCTGTACCCACACTGAAATTGATCTAACAATCAGCTTCATCCAAGGAAGTCCGGAGTTGTGGTACCACTCCACGAACTTACTGAGACAAGGAAGATTTGGAATTGGCCAGTAATCACCCAGAGTTGAAGGGGCCAATGCACCTGATGAGTGTTGAAATCCCTCAAAACAATCAATTTGGAGGAAAATAATACCACTCTAAAGCCACCAGAACTAGCTGAGGCAGGGAGACAGTTGAGTAGTGGACTGGGTGCTACCCCCAAATAATCCCTATCCTGTGCCCTTGTCCTGTCAACATATTCAAATCCTGGGGACCACCAAATGCCGTACCTCACTAGGGGAATGGACTCACGATAGGTCACTGCAGCTCTCTCTTACTGCCCACCCCAACATGTTAAAACCATGTCTGTTTCCAGGCACAATTCAAGTGCTGGTTATCATCTATACAGCCTTATACGGCTTGGGTCCAAGTTATCTAAAAAATCATGTTCTACCATATGAGCCAGCCTGTGCTCTGAGATCTTTCGGGGAGGACTTTCTCTCATTCCCACCAACATCACAGGCACACCTTTTTGGTGGCTGCTCCAAGGCTCTGGAACTCCCTTCCTAGGGAGTCTAGACCAGCTCCCTCTGTGTTACACTTTTGGAGGCAGGCAAAAACGTTTTTGTTCCAGTGTGGAAATACTCTGGACCTGCATTGAGGTATTGGATTTTATTTTATTTTTTAAAAAATGTGTTACTGTTCTTAATTTTTTAAAATGTTTTTAATTTTATAGTGGATTTAATTCTATTTTAACTTTTGTCAATTTATATTTATGTGTTTTAATCCTGTAAATCGCCTTGAGTCCTAGTGCTGGGAAAAAGGCGAGATATAAATATTATAATATAACAACAACCGGAAAAGCAACGCCTCTATTTCCCTCCCTCATTCCAAACACATACATAAACCAAAACAAGGCAGCCCATAGAGCTTGCTCAATATCAAAGAGCATCCACATTTTAATAACTAATCCCAGAAACCAAACCACCCACAAGGAAACTCTCCTACACTGAACTGATTGAGGAAAAGGTAAAAGATCCTGGCCAAGTGTGCAGAATACATTACAGGGAGAGACAATCTAACAACTTTTTGTGTGGTGCAGGAGTAGTTTTGTTATTAAAAATCTGCTCTAAGGCTCATTAGGTCTCCTGAAGCATATGTGTGTGTGTGTGTGTCCATAGGTAATATTAATAAATAGAACTATACCTTATCGTTTACATTGTAGGTGACATTGACTTGCAGACCCATAAAAGCAAGCAAGCAGGTCCCATTCACGCCAGTCACATTATAATGCCCAACATATGGAGTTTGTGTGGGTGTGGGTGGTGCCACACTGGTAGTTGTAGGGGCAACATGGGTAGTTACAGGGACGACGTGGGTAGTGGAGACTTTATCTTCAGCACAGACAGTTTCTGAAAGGCACAAATCACAGAATTGGAGGCAAGCTAGCAAGAGGCAACCTCATCCACTTTTGCTCAAGAATTACAAACTCAGCAGCATCCCCACTTACGGTAAGCAGAGGAAGAAAAACCATACTGAGCTGATTAACAGCTGCCTTTGGCACAAGTGTATACAGTTTTATTTTGCCTTTTTCATACAGTTTGTCTATCTAGTACTTCTTTACATTGCTTTTTGCCCCAAACTACAAAAATACCTACTTAGTTCTTCTATATTTAAAAAGATTTTATTATAGTCAGCCCTTGTATTTTGAAGGAGATTGTAAACTTAGATGTCTGGCGCCCAAGACCAGATAAGAAGTTTGGTTCCTGATATACAAAAGGCTACATAAAAAATGATGAAAAGCTTCAATCAATATGTTTCAAATATCCTACCCAGATGTCACCCCAAATCAATATCCACTTCACAATTCCTCCTCAATAAATATTCTGGTCAGACATCACCCCAAATTCATTCATCAAGCATGCACATTCTTCCTCTCTATGAAAGAACAGGTCTCTATATGCTGATGGGGGTGGGTGGGTTAAACCTTCCGTTCCCTCCCTCCCCACTGTTCACCTGATGGATGGAATCAGCTGAGCAGCAGAGGGCGTGGCGGAGTGCTAAATTGAAAGAAGGGGCCAGAAATTCCCCATATCTGTTTTTAGGTATTTGCACAACACGTTGTTGGCCAATGAAATCCAGTGCTTTACTAAGTGAATTTCTTGATAAGAAACTCATTTTATATAAACCTTTAGAAAAAAAAGTCAAATAGCATCTTTCAGCTCAAAGCTAGACAGTGAAAAAGAGACCCCCACAGGTATGTCTAGTTCTTCTAGGAAGATCTGGCTCACTAGAGGTTCTCTTTGAATTTATTTATTTATTACATTTATATACCACCCCACAGCCGAAGCTCTCTGGGCGGTTTACAACAGTAAACATTAAAAAGTATACAAGATTTAAAAAACCATCAGAAACATAAAAACAGTATAAAAACAGTATCCATTTAAAAAACAATTCTGGGGTCCATTAAAAACAAACTTAACGTTGTTAAAATGCTGTTAAACTGTTAAAACGCCTGGGAGAAGAGAAGTCTTGACCTAGCGCCAAAAAGATAACAACGTTGGTGCCAGGCGAGCCTCATCGGGGAGATCATTCCACAGTCGGGGAGAAGATCCTTACCATTTTTACTGAAGGTGCTATTTTTAAGGTATGCTTCGAGTGTAACGTTACTGAGAAGAATGACCACATTTTCCATGCTTATCTTGTTCTTGTTGAGACACGTGTATATTGTATCTTCTGGTGCTTTAATATCAGTTTCCTTGGTTGTTTCCTTTACTCCTGTAACAGAAAATGTGCAATTGTTTGTGCAAATGGGTGATGGTCTTCAGAAAATTCTGCACAAATGGACCACCATCCAACTTATTACCATCCCAGCTACAGTGGCATACTGGACTTTGCAAAGCTTAAAAGTACTTACCTCCAGTTGCATTGGGGAAAAAGTTGGTATCTGACAAGTTGTATTTAAACGTCAGGTTATTGACCATATAGGAAGACTCCTTCTCTTCAAATGCCATTCTTAATGAATGCCCGTTGCCAAATCCAACTACAAGAACTTGTAAAGTTGGATTCTTACTGCCACAGGTGCTTACATCTTCCAATACGTGAGCATTAGGTGGAAGTTCAAAGGTACTGTTCTAATAGACATAAAAGCAGGATTTATTGTTTTGTTCAGTTGCAATTGGTAAACAGCTCTCTATTTTACCCTGCACTCTATTTTATTGTATTTTTATTGCAGCACTAATTTTTACCTTGTCATCCCTTTTAAGAACCTGGTTTTATCCCTTTTCTCTTCCCTTTAATAAACTGCTTTAAAGCCATAAGCTGGTGTGGTTTACTTCATGGTAACTCCTGGTGCTAACTTCAGTGTTTGGCTGGTGGCAGGCAGGTGGCTGGGTGAACAGTTGGGACTTGCCTCACCTACCTGGTAGGAAGGGCATATTGACTGTGCTCTTCCTTCTCAATAAGAACATGCAATATAGCTAAGATTAGAAGTGGGTAGGTACATGTAGCCATCAAGAAGTCATCCAGAAACAGTTTGAATGACAAAAACAACCAATGGTGTAGGGACTAGAATGTTGCACCTAGGACTGGAGATATATAGCCATGAGAGCTCATTGGTGCATTCTTAAGCCCGTCACCATCTTTCAGTCTAACTTCCAGTACTGGGGCTTGCTGTGAGGATAAACTGGGAGAGAATTATACACCACACTGAGCTCCTTGCAGGAAAGGCAGGATTTAAATGTGGGATATAAATGTAATGACTTCATGGCAGTGTCTTAAAATGCTCACCACACACTGACATCAACTAGACTGATTGCACTTTATCAGGCAGATCTTTTTGCCTTCCAGCAGTGAACTCTGAACCAATTTACACATTACTTTTAGATGTACATTTAAGATTCTCTTAAGGGAACACCTAAACATGAAGCATGAATAGGCTGAACAAATGCATCAGAGAGCTATGTTTAGCTGAAGCCCCCTCTAAAATATGCATTAAGTTGGAAAACCAAGTTTGTTACCACCTAATATGCAAAATGACAGTTTATTGTTAACAAAGGCCCAAATTTGAGTGTGAGTTAAATAGCTCTAACTCCAAATGTAGATCTTGCTGATTTTAGCCACATAGTACTCTGACATGTGTCTTAAATTACAAATCCTTGCAGACAGCTTTTGGCCTAGCATTCATTTAAATTTCAGTCTCACCTCCTGTTTTTTATCCTTCTTGACATATTCCACTGTGAATTCCACAGAGAAATGGGCTAATATGCATATTTTTCCAC
The DNA here is from genome assembly GCF_023053635.1 of Elgaria multicarinata webbii. Classification (NCBI taxonomy): domain Eukaryota; kingdom Metazoa; phylum Chordata; class Lepidosauria; order Squamata; family Anguidae; genus Elgaria; species Elgaria multicarinata. Next base: position 40,191,813 of record NC_086175.1, on the reverse strand, counting down.
TTTTATCTTTTACTTGAAATGTTGAAGATGCTTGTGAAACCCCTGTGAACAGAAAACAAGCAGTAAAAATCAAGCAGTACAATGTTAATATGCGTCTTTGAAAAGCACAATGCCCATGTGTAACCATGGGAAACACTGAGATGGATGACATGCGGAAGGAGAACACAAGTACTTTTAGAAGGCTTGAATTTACTGATCAATTCTTATTTGGACCACATGATGCAGATAATCTAAGCTCTATTTATAAGGGAAATGCAAGTGTCCTCCCTCCTTTTGAAAAGTGGAATTCCAAGGCTTAATAGTGAGAGGTTAACATCGCTGCGTGGGAATTACTGTGCCCTTATTTTGCATTTTTCCATTTTCTGGTGCTTCTGAATTATGAAAATAAGTTCCTCTATGCTTTCAACATTTCCCTGAATCTCCAGCAAGTCCAGAAATAGGAATCATTGGCTCACCTGCTTTTTCATAGCCCCTTTTGGGATGTACTAGACTCTGGGAAATGCTGAACAGGGCAGGAGAATGACAAGGGTCAGTTCAAGGTATAATGCTGAGAGGATGGACATTGCCAAGCAGGAGTTACTGTCTCCCTCTCCCCCATTAGTGCTTCTTTTTGGAGCACTTCTTTTACTTTTCTCCCTCCTTTTTTGTGATTCTGGGGTTGTCCTTTCTCTTAGTATTATTTCTCTCTCAGTCCTTCATAACTCTGTGCAAATTAGCCTATAAGTAGTCCCACCTTGTCAATTTCCTTGTGTGTCAGCCTCCCTTTGACAGGTGAAACATACAAGGAAATTTAAAAGGCAAGATTACATAGATTGGGCAGCTCATGCACGCTTGTGAAGTCCAGGGGACTTTTTTTTATTTTTAAAGTCCAGGGGACTTTTGTATTTTTTTTAAAGAAATAACTCATTTGCATACTCCCAAAGCACCAACCAATTTTTTTTTAAAGGTGGTAAACAAGTGATGGTCTTCTTTTCAAACTGTTTGGGCATCAGTGGAGTAGCAATCATTGGTGAGATTGTGAAGAGTGGTGCTGGCTTTTTTGATGCTCTTGCCAAGCAGCTGTGTAGCTTGGCACACACTATGGTAGCTGGTTTGGACGTCATGACAAGCCAACCTGAGAACAAGCTATCTTCAACGACCATGACTTGTTGAGGAAAACACCCCTACGCTGAATCACATGCGGCAGGATTGGATTTAACAGTAAACCACACTGACATTAACATGGTTCACAATCCTTCATGGCTTATTGTGATGTGTGATACGAGTCCATGTCTCCCTCCCTCCCTCTCTCTCTCTCTCTCTCTCTCTCTCTCTCTCTCTCTCTCTCTCTCTCTCTCTCTCACACACACACACACACACACACACACACACACACACACACCAGATTTATAGACCAAAGTCTTTTTTGTATACAAGATCTCTTTGGTAGAAAAAGGGCAGAAAATATATCACTGGAATATTTGTTTCTGACTTTCTTGAAAAGGGGCCAGTATTTTAAGGCGCAAACAAGAACCTAAAAAGGTAAGAGCTGTGCTGAATCAGACCAAGGTCCATCTAATCCAGCATCCTGTTCATGAAGTACCCTGCAGTTGTCTGTGGAAATCCACAAGCATGAGAAAAGTGTTAACGGCACCCTACTGTTCATGTTCTCTAGCAACTGGTGTACAAGACTTACTGCATCTAATACGCAAGGTAACATATAGCCATCTGGACTAGTCACCATTGACAGCTTTATCCTTCATGAATTGGTCAAATCCCCTTTTAAAGCCATCCAAATTTGTGGCCATAACTGCATCTTGTGGAAGTGAATTCCATAGATTTAACTATGCACTGTGTGAAGTAGTACTTCCTTGTATCTGTCCTTAATCTCCCACCAATCACCTTCAACGGATGACCCCAGATCCTAGTATTGGGAGGGAGAACAATGTCTCCCTATCCCCTTTCTCCAGACCATGCATTATTTTGTACACCTCTCTCATGTCTCCCTTTACTTGCCTCTTTTCTAAGCTAAACAGTCTCAGATGTTGTAGCCTTTCTTTAGAGGGGAGTTGCTCCATCCCCTTGATCATTTTAGTTGCTGTGTTCTGCACCTTTTCCAACTCTACAGTATTTTCTAGGTGCGTGACCAGAACTGTATAAAGTATTCCAAGTATGGTCTCAACACAGATTTATGTAAGGGCAGTATGATATTGGAAGTTTTATTTTCAATTTTGTTTTTTAATTATAATTAATTATATTTGCATTCTTTATGGAAGCCACACACTGGGTCAATGTTTTCAATGAGCTGTCCACAACCCTAAGATCTCTTTCTTGAGAAGTCACTCGTAGCTCAGATCCCAGCAGCATATACATGAAGCTTGGAGTTTTTTGTCCCAAATTGCATAACTTTACACTGCATTTGCCATTTTAATGCCAATTCTCCCCATTTGGAGAGATCCTTTTGGAGCTCTTTGCAGTCCATTTCTGTTTGAAGCATTCTAAATAATTGGGTGTTATCGGCAATTGTAGCCAGTTCACTGCTTGCTCCTAATTCCAGATAATTTATGAACAAGTTGAAAAATCATTGGTCCCAATACAGATCCCTGTGGGACTCCGCTATTTACATTCCTCCATTGGGAGAATTTACCAATTATTCCTACTCTCTGCTTTCTATCCTTTAATCAATAACTGATTCATAATAACACCTCTCCTATTATTCCATGACTGTTAAATTTGTTCAGGACTCTTTGGTGAGAGGTGTGTTTTTTTATCAAAGGCCTTTTGGAAGTGAAGGTAAGCTAGTACTGTTGAGTTCACCTCAGCTATCAGACTTCATTAACAATGTTCTAGTTGTTACAGTTCAGGTTGTTGTCAAAGGCAACTGTAGACTAGCAGAAGTTAATGATTTACTCGGATTGTATCTGTACAAAGGACAGTTCAAACTTCTGCATTATTAAAGCCATGTGTTGAGTGTGCGTGTGTGTGTAAGACTGAATTGTCACGAGGAAGCTGTCCAGTTCCCCTCACCATTTATGCTACAGTCTTGTCAGTTTCCTCTCTAGGTTTACATTTGTATACTGTTTATTCTAAAATAATTGTGTTTCTTGGAGGCAAGAAGAGGAAAGAGAGCTACCATGGTTTGAAAAGCAGACATTGGAGAGCCAAAACTAGACACTTCCCTGCAAAGTGACTGAATGCAAATGTTTGTCAGCAATATACAAGTCTTAAGTTAAGGTACTATATCATGTCTTATACAGACAGAGTCTGGTATGCTCTCTCTCTCTCTCTCTAAAGATGAGCCAGTATACTCTACTTTTTCTCTAGAGGATGTTATTTGTCCTACACAGTGAATTAGAGCTGGTTGCATGTTGATTCCCCACCCACCCGGTCTTATGAGTTACTTGTGCTTCTTTCACCATTTGTACTGTAACATGCATGGTGTGAGAATACTTCAAATTTATGCAATATTCAACTTTATGTAATAATTACTGAAGAGACAGACCATTAATGAGTTAAATTTTTGGTACTGGTCGATCACCTTACTGTCTAAGGTGATAAAAATTGTCAGTGACTTTTTCAAACAACAGTGACTCTCTAACCCTCTGCTTCCTTCTCCCCACCCCTTGAGAAACACACAACTGTTTTGGAGTAACAGCCATTAATAGTGACCAGCATTGTTGGGAGACACAGATGTTAAGAGTCAGTCAGATTTGTAAACACCAAGCTAGCAATATTGGCTTTGCTAATTACATCCTACCATTTTTGTTGATGTGTCTTTTCCGAACATGCTAGGATAGCAGCAATTCAAGACCTTTATAAAAATGTATTCATTAAAAGTTCTTCTTTAGAACAGTTTTACAGAGACACAGGGACAAAGTCCACTGCATTGTCTTGCTTTCCTCTTTAATACAGGAAAGTTGTTTAGAAGCTGTTTGCAAATGACCAGTCTTACTGCAGTAGAATCATGATCCATTTGTTGATAAAGAGCTCCGTGCATTCAATCACGACTAGATGCTGTGAAATTATAGCTATTCTAGAAGAAATGGATACAGATGTTTGGATTCCTAGCCCATAGTCACATTTAAGACATAGATTTGGACCAGATGACAAACTCAGAAAGAGACCAAAGAACCAAAAAGCTATTCAAGAATTAGAGCAGGCAGATTTCAGATTTATTGAATCTACTTTGCTTTATACTAGAACTCAGTGATCCGCTAACCCAAAGCCTGGTGGCAAAAGACATACTTGGGGAATTAAAGCATTCTGAGCTCAGGATTTGTTTTGAGTACCAGAACTAAACACAGCTCATAGCCCTTCCAGACAAAAATCCACTCCTGATTATCTCAAACTTTTCCCCTTTTGGTCCTATAATTTAGGGCATATGTGTGTGAATTTTGTAGTTCCTACTGGGAATTAGAAATTCTTGCCAATCTACTGTGAATCACCCAGAGATCTACAAGTAGATCCAGATCTATTTTCTCCCCAGCCCTGCTCTAGAAGAGCAGTCAGAGAGGGTAGTCTTACCCAACTTTGAGAATTCAAATATAGTTTTAAACCACTTAATTGCATACATCAGCGCACTGAAACATCAATGTCACTGTCTTTAACGACTTGTTTTCAGTATTCACTGTATGAAGACCATATTGTAAAACTAAGATCACAAGTAACTAACTACTTGCTCAATCTTATTTAGACATGCTCTAGAATCAAGAAACATATGATTTTAAAAAAGCCATCAGTCTTTTTTGGTGAGCTCTCATGGGTTAGAAACTACCACAATGCAGAGGGGGAACTGCTGAACAGGAAGAGGGGGTAGCCAGCACAGTTTGCATTTTGTAACAAAACAGAGGTGATTTACATCTAAAGATATCACCCTTCAGCTTTCTGACTCCTTACGAATTTTTCATAGAGTATGCAGCTAAATTAAATCCTCTTAATCTATAGGATCTATACAAAATTACTTGCCATTTGGGAGTAAATTTTAAGGGCTCCAAGGAGAGAGAGAGAAAAAAGAAAAAGGTGCTACTTTAGCTATAACCCCTAACCCATGCACCTCATAGTACACATTTGGACACTGCTGCATGAATTTGCCATGGCCCCATCAATATTCTTTACAAAACGGCTAAGAACACAGCAGCAGGAAGACTTCAGGCCAGCCTGAATAACCTCTTCATGACAAATGTGCCACTTTCAGGTTGATAATTTAAACAGTAGTGATATCTAATCAACTGTGAAAAGCAGCGACATGCAAAAGTAGTTTACACTAGGATTTCACTTTCCATCTAGGCTGAGAGTCAGTGGATAGTATAACTGTAAATCCTGGAACTGAAAAGTTCATGGCTATAAAAGCCACATATCAAGACAATGTATTACAACTTCCTGCCAAATAGCTGTTCCAGCCCAAATTTCATGCTGGATCAGCTGTTTTATCAGAAGCAGCTCTTCCTGTTTAAGCAATTCTACTCTATGGATAAACAAACTACAAGTTTTAGCGGAAAATCAGCAGTAAGTTTCATTTTTCAGATTTTCTCTGAAGTGAAGTAGTAAGGTGTTCAATCTAGCATTCAATCTAGAAAACTTGTCATGTTTGCAGGTTGTCTTCCTGTAACCATTGGGCAATTGTAGATAATGTTAAGGAGTGGATATTACCCCACAATGTAGCCATTTTAAATGAAAATCTTCATTTATTTTCATTTGATTAAGCCCACCCTTTGTAACCCTTGTAAAATAGTGACTTGTACCAAGAGATAAGGCGACACTGATTAGTCAGCATCTCTGTGCAATATATGCAAGAACTCGAGACAATACTGCACTAGCAAGAACCTAACTTGCATGTTTCACATTGCTGCAAAAAGCTCAGATTGGATGCTTTTTAGCACCAAAAATGAACAAGTCCACTACAAAAGGGTGGGGTCTACCTACATACCCAACTCCCTCAACTAAGAACTGAAAGAACAAGAACTATCTTCCCTTTTACTGCCCCAGTTTATCATCTTTGTTTGTTCCTATTAACTCTCCAGATCTGCTAAACTGGGCAGTTTATCTATCAGCCTTGCAATTATCTGCTTGTGTGCACGTGCTTAAGGATTCCTTCTAAAGTTACCCTATAAACTTAAGGCTCCAGTGCTGGCAGTCTGAGCTAGTCACAGGTTCCTAAATGCTGTAGGTTAGATGAACCCCTGGTTAAGATTACACCTTCCACTCAATTAAACACATTTTGTTAACAACACAAAGTGGTGACTTTGATCTTCATATTTTTCAGCTAGAAAAAGTTGTCAGATACTATACTTTTAGTGGGTATTACCAGGTGTTCCAGAGGCACAGAGACAAACAACAGTTCTAGAGAACATAAGATTTGATGGAATTGTACAAAATCAGCTTAGAATGATTATGTTGATTTCATTTTTAGGCACTGTAAAACTACCAAATAGACCATGCGCTGTTCTTTTAAAGCCAAAAATATTTTTATTTTGGTAAAATGTAGGGAACAGCAGGGAATCACAAAATGAAGTAGTGATAAGGAAGTATCAAATGTATTTTGCTAATGAGGAAGAAAAGAAAAGTAATTTCAGGTAGAAGGAAGCATCACACCCAGAATAAATTCCAATGTTAAAGTCATGAATTCATCTTTAATGTGTTCAGAACCCCTAAAAATGTGTACACATAATGAACAGCTGTAAAAGGGAGACTTGGCCTCACTAGTCACAAGCCTGTCCTTGTATTTTCCTAATCTGTTTCAATGCCACTAAAACATTGTAAACTAAGCCTCTCTGGATTCTTCTCAGATATAGCTTTTCAATGCTAACATAACCCAGCTTTGTTTATGAGAGGCACAAATACTGCAGCCTGGCTGACTTTAATGACACTGTTTTTTCCAAGGTGAAAAGAGATCTTGCAATCACTTCTGGGAGAAAACACTGTAGAACATACATACTCAAGCAAACATCTCTTTGAATCAGGAAGGAATGGAGTAAGGCTAACCAGTTATTCTAACGATCCAAAAAAAATCCATATAATACCAGATTAAAGCAAAATAGAATGATTCACATTCATGAACCACGCTTGTTATGCATTCTATATTCTGGAATTCCCAAAATTTATAATGTACCCATTCACACAACCAGATGCCAACAGCAATAATAAGAAACAGAAGAAAACTACTCTCAGGATAGAGACATTTTGCTTTCAGTTGGATCATTAGTGGCATGTTACATTCAAACACCATATCCAGTTCTCACAAGATATTGGATTGGGGAGATAGGAAATGCTTTGCCAATTTAATTTTGTTTGTACAATCAAGGGGGGGGGGGGGGAAACGGTGAGGTTATTTAAAAAACACATACCACCACACATATGGAGAGATGTGTGCTCCAACACTTGGAAGGAGGGCATGGTTTAAAAAATAATTTAAAGAAAGACAAGGCAAAAGCAATTGTTCAGTGTTTGGCACAAGTTGCTTTACAGTCATTTGCCACTTTTGGTTCAGAGAGCTATATAAGCACTCCCACGCTCAAATGACAGAGCAAGATGGAAGTTTATTTTATTTTTAAGAGGTACAAGAGAGAGATGAAGGCATGGGAGAGAAAAATAGTTGAGCACAAGAAATGAGATCACATACAGTATCCAAATAAGTGCTGTAACATCTTCTCTTTATATTGTATATTGTATTTGTGTTTTTAGACTGTTGGTTGTTTTATTATTCTTTTCATGGTTTTAATTTTTGTGAACCGCCCAGAGAGCTTTGGCTATTGGGCGGTATAAAAATGTAATAAATAAATAAATAAATTAAATTCTCATAATCCATACAGCACTGACAACTGCAAAGGAAGTACTAGGGGAAGTACTCCCCACTCTCCCCAAAACAATTCGTTGCTATTGGAGTATTGAGCCGCCTTTTTCCTGCAAAAAAATAAATATATGCTACCTTGAAGAAAGACAGACACACTCCATGGAACAACCAAGTTAAAACCAGTCACTTTTAAATGCTAAACACAACCAACTATGGCTGCCTGCCCATGGTGGGTTGCTGTGTCATGTGAACCCAGTCAGTATCTGGGAAGGGTCTGGTGATCCAATAGCAGCTGTATTACATACAGGTGCTTCCTTTTAACTGAAGCATTTAACTTTTTTTTAATTACCACAACTGTAAGGCTTGAACAAACAACATATCACCACTATGCCAGTAGCTTTCACTACATCAAGTTAGGAACATGTGAAGCTTCAAATGCAAAAAGGCAGGCAAGTTTCCTGACTTACACCTGTAGTTGCTAGGTGCTTCTGGTGAGCACCCATAAGAACTGTTTGTGGAGCTGCTGGGGGAAGCAGAATACAGGGGCAAAGCATCTGAGCAGTCTTCAAAAACATTGTTACACCTTGGAAGGAGAACAACCACATTCTTAAGATATGCACGCACAGCCAAGAGAAATCAGACCTCAAGGTTTAAAGTTACAAAACCACCCACATCCAGCTTGGAATAAAACTACTCCTACAGCGCATTCAAAGAAAGGAAAGAGAAAGTATTTAGTCATTCACTTCCTTCTGCCTTTAGAGAAAGAGAAACGTTCACTAGAGGCTTTGCCAAGAAACATCTATAATAGCCTTCCCAAACCTGGTGCTCGCCAAACGTTTTGGATAACTCCCATAATCCCTGACAACTGGCCATGTTGAATGGAGCTGATGGAAATTGCAATCCTAAACATCGGGAGAGCACTAGGTTAGGGACAGCTGATTTAAAGTCTATAGACAAATCAGTGGAGTGGCGAGCAAACGAGTAGCAGGGATTTTGCTAGTACAGACATAGGGAAGCTGAACAAGAAACACGGGTAAAGGTTAACCTAGCCACAGCGCTTCAAAGTTTAATTTTAGCAAGCACTCTCGAGGGTTAATAACTGTACTGTTTGGCGACAGCATCAAGCAGGAGGGTCTTATCACAACAAGGACACTGGGCGGAAGGTACTGTTCCCAGCTGCAGGGAAAATATGGAAGGAAACCGCATCTCACCCCCTCCCCTTCACCTCCCACAACCAGGACTTGCTGTGTGGAACAAGGAGGGCCTAACCAGGACCTACCTGAGAGACCCACATGGCCTTTAGCTTGGCTATCTTGCCTACTAAAACCCCAGATTAGTGCACCGTGTTAAAGGGACAAGTGCCGGGGCCGGACCCTTGGCTCGAAATGCAGCTGCGTGAAGCTCCGACGAGCCCGGGGCCTCAAAGGGACGAGAGAGGGGCCTGCTTCTACGGGGTCTTCCGCGCACGCAGCCCCAGAGCCAAGGAGGTCTGGGCAGGCCTGTGCGGCGCAGGGGGAGCGGAGGAGAGGAATGGCGCTCAGGTAAGCAATACCGAGCGCGTCACACAAGCCGGTGCCAGGCGAGGCAGAGGCCTACGGGGCGGGGGTGAGAGGGAGACGCGCCCGCGCCCGTGTCCCCGTCCTCCCCCCGGCTCGTCTTCTCAGACTCACCCAGCATAACCGCCGCCAGGAGCAGCCCCCACACACACCGCGCCGCCATGACAGGACCGAGCCGAGCGAAGAAAGACGGCCGAGGACGAAGCGAAGAACAGCTCCTGCGACGCGACACGGGAGTGGAGACTAGAACAGACGCCAATAGGCGCGGTCACATGATCGACGACGTCACCCCACCCCTCCTTTTCTCTACCTCTCGGTCACCTGATCTAAGCCACGCCCAGCCTCTTTTAATTACAAAAGAGAGGGAGCGAGAAAGAGTCGGGTGGGGAACGGCTGGCCGGAACCAGCCCTGGTCTCGCGAGAACTAGTGAGTGGCGAGAGCGATTGTCGAAGCCCTACGAGACTGCGTGTCCCTCCCGCCCCCACAGCTGTGCAAAACGATGTTCATCTTGGTGTTATTTTATGATTGGCGTGTGATGGACGCATTGGCTGTGTCTTAAGGAAGGCTAAAAGCGTCTCAATAATATTAAATAATGATGATGATGCAGTAATACTAGTAGGATTTAAGAGCGGTGTTGGATTATTTATTATTTTTCTGCACCGCCCAACAGCCAAAGCTCCCTGATCCCGTTTTCATAGTGGCCAAACAAATGCCTTTGGAAAGCCCACAAAAAGCAATTGGAGCACTCTCCCAGCCAAGTGCTATACAGAGGCATGCTGCTCCTAATACCGGAGGTAACTTGAACCAGATAAAACGGGCTTCAACTCATTGGTCTTGCTAGTACTAACATTTTACATTGTGTTATAAATTACCTGAACTTACAATGTTTCATACATTATAAAGTTATTAAAGGGAAGGCATTTCTGTGTGGAAAATGATGTTCTCCCAATGTGCAGTGTAAGGATCACATGTGAGTTTCACTGAGCTTTCACATTTAACCACAGACAATGTGTATAGCAATTTTGCAATGTCCGAAGCAGCCTGATTCTGAGCAAAGGAAATAACTCATATAAGTCACATGCTAGCTTTCCTGCTGCTCCCAGATTCAAAGGGCAAAAAAAAGAAAGAAAAAAGGTGATTGCAGATGTTATAACACATGCAATCTCTGCAGGAGGATTCTCAGATAGCGCTTTTTTAAAAAAAAGGCTATTGCCTTCTACAATGTCAACACACCATAATTTTAATACATTGATGGGAATGCCTGGCTGTCCCCCAATCTAAAATATCAGAAGTAATTGGAGCAGCTTGTAGCCAGAAACGATATGGTGAAGTGGTAAAAAAGGGAGGAGAGTCTATTATAATCAATATGAAACAGTAAAAACCTGTGTATACATACAGAATTGAAGTTATTTAGTAATCATTTGGACCTATTGGCAGCATCTGGCAGCAAATTGTAGGTTAATGAACCTACAAATTGCAGGGACACACACTACACCCAAGCAGCGTGTGTTTCTTTAACACCCTCAATGTTTTGTGATGTCTGAACAGGGGCACTTGAGATCGTTTGTGGGTTAAACAAGTCCAAGTTAATGCATGGCTCGTTCTTGGATTAATTTGGGTTTGTTTAACCCGTGAACAACCCCTGATTGGATGTCATGGAAACAAACCTTGAATGCTGTATTCAAAGGTTGTTAAAGCAAACAAGTGACTTGCGTGTGGCACATGACCCTGCAATTCATGGGTTAATTAACCCATGATTTGCTAACATACATAGCTGTTACATCCAAACAGGTTCAATTTATTAAGTGAAATTGAAAGTGTTTTTATGTCTATCTATATAGTTTTATCTGACTAAACCATTTCCCACAATCCTGTTAGTGGTTTTGTATACTTTGTGCTCTACATAGGGCTGCCATTGTACCTAGTTCGGAAACTTCAACTAGTTCAAAATATGGCAGCCAGGTTGGTCACCGGTACATCTAGGGGTGAGCATATTACCCCAACATTAAAATCACTCCACTGGCTGCCAATTAGTTTCCAGGCAAAGTACAAAGTGTTGGTCATTACCTTTAAAGCCCTAAATGGTTTGGGTCTAGGTTACCTGCGGGATCGCCTTCTCCCATACAGTCCGCCCCGCACACTCAGGTCCTCTGGGGTGAACTTACTTCAGTCAGCTAAAACTAGGCTGACGTCAGTTTCCCAGAGCACCTTTTCTTCTGTCGCCCCCAGATTGTGGAATGGCCTGCCGGAGGAGATTCGTAAAATTAACTCTCTGTGTGATTTTAAGGCAGCTTTAAAGACTAGCCTTTTCCGGCAGGCCTATCCAGATCAATGTAAAATCAAGAATTTTTAAGGGGTGTTGATTCTTGTACTAATGTTGTTTCCCGCCTCGATCCAAAGGGAGAGGCGGGTAAGAAATAAATAATTTTTTATTATTATTATTATTATTATTATTATTATTATTATTATTTGAAATATTTTGTAACTAGGTTTATTGTACCCCAGAAATGTTACCCACATCTTTGTTAACAGACTTCTGTGTGAACATCAAATCTGAACAGCCACTTAGTTGCAGGAAATAAAGCAGTAGCAGAGACAAGGAAAAGAAAAATGAGGGTGAACTTTGTAAAATATAAAAACATTAAATTTATGCTCCTTACAAAGTCTCATGAAGGCTCCCCCTTTTTACACACTTCTGTAAATATAAGCTGTATAAAACAGAAAATAGATGGTCATATTCATACAGTGGCTAAGAAGTCAATATGCATAAGATTTGCTTTAACTAAAATTTAGCTATTCAAAGTTAAAATAAGTAATATTGAATAGCTTTTTATATTTGCCTAGATTTAGTTTTTTTTAAATACAATAGTAAAATGGAAGGAAAATGTAAAGAATGAAACACTTATTGACAGTAATGCGGGGATTTTAATTTGAAGACGTCAAAATAGTACAAGGGAGTTTTTTTATATAATTAATCAAGTTACTAATTTGATGCAAAGCATTGTAATAAAGATATTACTAACAGTAATGACCCAAAGGTCAAAAGCTCCTTTGGTTTCTTTTAAACATATACTCTTTTGCATATTCTGAAAACCAGCAGTTACAATTATCCGTTTACATACTTTTCTTTCTCCAAATTTGTCAACAAGATACTTTCAAAATCTGTCAAGACAAGAATGGTGGGAACAATCCAGTCCTCTGCACATGCATGCATAGTTCTGAGTATATAGGAGAGAAACAGCAGGAATCTTCTCTCATATGCATAGTTCTGCAATGATGAGAGATATGGAGAAGGACTGGATTGTCCCTTATATTCTCACAACAAGGCTATAAAGCCTTTAAAAATACTTTTAAATGTTCTAAGATTACGCTACAGTAATTGCTGTTGTGCAATTCTTAGTGTAAAACTAGATTATCCTGTAGTGTTACATGAAAGTTTACAAACAAATATTCTGGACTAAGAAAGTGCTTATTTGATTCACTCTCATGTAGCCAAGAAGAAGAAAAAAGTTACCAATGAATATCTTGAGCTAGTTAGCTCAACTTGCAGTCATCCTCTTGGCACTTGATCTATCTAAACAGGGATAAAGTTTAGAAAGATGTGAAATAAAAAAATCAAATAGAAATACTAGAATTTGTTTGCATAGTTAAAAATTCAGTGTACTCAGAGACCACTGATTGTTCTTCAACAGAGTTTTAAAAAGAAATTCATATAATTCTTGAAGCTAAAGAATGCAGCATAAAAATTCTTTATGATGTGCAAACTCACACAACCACCCTAATTTCTTCAGGCTAAAGAATTACATCATAGGGGACTGTTGCCATTCACTTCCAAAGGAAAGTTTGAACAAAATTCCCAAAGAAATCAAGAATCAGAACTAAAAAGAAATGTCTTTAAATACTGCCGCAAAATCTGATCAAGGATGTTTCAAGTATCAGCTGGGCATGCAGTTGATCAACCAACATCATTCCCAAATCCGCTAAAAGAAAGGTTTGGGAACAACACAGGTATCCACTGTTGGGAAGTTAGTGTCCTTTTGTTTTATAAAAACAGTTTCTTCCTTATCATGCAACATAGTGATACTGATTAGGGTTATCTTTGTCTCTCTCCATATAGTCTCTGTCTATGAGAGATTCAATCCGCTTTTTCAAATCTCCAGGCTGTAAAAAGAGAATACATTGATACTGTGTTTAGCAATGCAAAGACAAAAGAAAGAAAATACAATATACATATAGCAAATATATGAAAATGATATGGTAACTATTCCGTGATCATAGAAACTTTACCATGGTTGTGTATTATTATTTATAATCAAACTTCTATTAAATACGGCTTTATTGTTTTTCTTTAGTGAGGGAAGGAGGGTAAAAATATTAATATTTCACTCACCTTTACTGGAAATTTTAGCTGATTATATAACTCTGAAACAAGAAGATTATGACCAAGTGTCTTCCTCATCTTCATTATTCGTACTATGGCAGCATCAATCTGATACTGCCTATCCTGAAACACCCTTTCAGTTGTGCTGACTTGTTCCTCAACCTAAAGATAAGAACAGAATATTTGCATCTCTCTTTCTCTCCCACACCCACATGTGCTTGTGCACATATGCACATTTTGCTTTGGTTAGTTATAAAACCTTTGGCTGTATATAGAAGCAAAGGACTTGATCCTCTAAAGAAAAATTAAATGGAAAAGTCACAAAGTGATAATTTCATCATGTATAAATGACGATTTAAACTGACAATTATCCTGACATGTTTAGACATTATGTAAATATTTCATATGTAGCAGACATATTATAAGTCAAATTACATTTTAAAAAGTGTAAAGATGAGATAACAGATATCCAACACTCTGCCTTCATGACAAATGTATCCAGGAGGACAAGAAGAATATATTTATATGGAAAAATGGATGCTGGTTAGGGTTGCATCAAAAAGGAAGAAAGCTGGAGTACTATTCACATGCTGGAGGAGTCCACTGTTATGGAAAAATTAGTCGCCTCGTATTTGGAATTTAAAAAGCTCTTGCTATGCCTGTAGTATCTGTTTGATGGAACCCTAAACGTCTTTGTGCATTACTATATTCTTATTGTTTCTCTGGATATATTGCGTATTCATCATGTTGGACATCCATTGTTGTCACTGTCTGAGTTGGGACTATACTGTTTCCATTTTCAAGCAGAATTTCTGTTTTATGAATGAAGAAATATTTAACCTACAAATCACCCTTGTACAGTAAGTGTGATGTAAAATAGATTTGTAGGAGAAATATTTCTTCATTACAAAAGGTGGAAATTCTGCTTGAAAACTGAAACACCACAATTTCAATTCAGTCAGGATACACTCATAAACAAAGCACCATAGCCCTATACATAGAATATGTCAAGAAGATGTTAGTATTTGATACATACTGTTTCCTTCATCTGGATTTGATTGATTTTTATTCTGAACAACTTATGCTTGAAATCACCATTAAAGGTGAACTTGTCGCCATCTTCTACATCTTTGCTTCTTGGACTTTTATTCAGCACTCTTGCTTTACCACAGGCCAAAGACTGCAAGGTTCGTTTTAATTCACTGTCCTCTGTAAAATAAATTTAAAAGGTAAAACAGCAAAAAAAAAAAAAAAGACCCCAGCAGAAGTAAGTTTATGATACAAATACAAAGCATAGGCTGGGGAAAATATTATGTAAACACAAGGCATACACTGATGAGATGGGGACAGGGAAAGATTGTTCCAGTTTAGGCCTGAAATTTTGTCTGGGAGAGAGAAATCCTATGGTCCTTGAGAGAGTGTCCCAAGGACCGTAGGACTGCTCATAAAATCTTTCCGAGGTTGGAGACAGTGCTTTGATCTAGGAAGGGGGAGTCAGGGATGTGAACTCTTCCTCTCACAGCTGACATGGAGAGAACTTCCCCTGCTGCCTCATCAGAAACTCAGTTTCAGAAAGGGAGAATAGGGGGCATTTTGGTGGGTGGGGAGGGCACTGGGGATGCCAGGATATGACTTAGCCTGAGCCTCTTCCAGACTCCTTCCCTCCCCCTCCCCCTCCCCAGCTCCTCACTAGATAGACTAAAAAGCCCGTCCAGAAAAATCTGCAGGGTGGGAGGACAGGGTTCCACTGCTCCTCCCGCTCTGCATCGGATAATCAGACACCTTTGAGTTTGGGGGCTTCTGATCAGAGGATGCAATCAACAGGATTGTGCCCTTACTCATTTAGGATGGGCTAACAATATCCTGGGTGAACAACTAAGTTACAAACAGCTTCTGTCCACTTTCCCTCTTCTGCCACAGTGCTGAATTTCTGTGTTTTAAATCCAGGAAACAACTACTGTAGCTTTTAGCTGCATTCCTTTACTTAGGGAAACACAGCAACACTACTGTGGCTGCATGTGCCTGCCTCCCCCCACCCTGTTCTATTCTGCAGTTAAGGCTAGAAAAAAGAAGCAGGAAAACTGCCAACTGCCTCATTGCCATGGTGCATTGCTCCAACTAGGGACACATTCATGTCAGGGTCGTATTTTCACATCCATAAGACACGTGTGTATGCACGAACTGCTACATACCTATAAGAGTGGCCATTTTAATTTCTTCAAAAGCAAATTCATCTCCTTCATTGAACATTAGAAGCACTAATGTTTGAAAAAGTGATACCTGAAATTCCTTCTTGCCCTAAAATGGAAAAAAAGCCACACATGCAGTATATGTATATATACACAAGCATACAGATTTGCTTGACTGTGATAATCTTGTTCCCCTCCATGCTGCATCAAGAACCAAAAGTCAAAGACATGTGACACATACAGTATATCTAACAATCTGCAGTGAGATAGAATACGTGAATTTATGAGGACACTATAGCATCAGTTTTATACTTTCACATACAATGTTTTAAAATGGGTTGGGGGAGACTTCCAAGTTGAGGCAAGACACAAGGTTGTATCTAACTGTCATTCTGCTAGCACAAATGATTTTGTACTAGTGGAAACCAAGTTCTAAACTATGTACAAGGGGAGAAGTCCAATTAAATTGCTGGTTGTGCAACTGCTTGCAGATCTTAGGTTTACTAATTGGTGTGCTAGCACTTATACAACCACTTGCACATGAAGAAAAGATAGTGGAGCTTCACGAACGCAGCAGTTTCTTCTGTTGATGGTACTTCTGATTTAGGCCATAGTTCTACTTGATAAGAAGGTCTTATTAAGAACTGTTGCCCTTTTCTCCCTCCTTCCTCTTCCTCTTTTCATGTCATGTCTTTTAGATTGTAACCTAGGGGGCAGGGGTTTGTCTTGTCTTTTTATTTTCAGCCAAAGGGCAGAGAGAGAAAAATGCTTCAAAATAAATAAAAAACTCTCAAACTGAAGCTGAATTTACCTCCTTCAAATTCTGATTGACACTGTTCAGATGATATGCTAAGCCATGGTGGTTAAGCATTTTGAGATAAACATTATGGCTTAGAGTGTCGTGTGAACCATTCCTAATCATGGTGGCTACATAACCACGGTTTAAACACGCTCTCTAACCATTTGCTGCAAAAGGGTTAACGGCCTAACCATGGCTTAGGATATTGTCTGAACAGGCCCATTGTTTAAAATAAATTCACATTACCAGTCAACATATGGGCTGCTTTCTTCCTCAAGATTCAGAAGCTCAAATGCTCTTGTAATGCTCAAAGTAAGCTCATGTAGCAAAACCAAGGGACCACATTCTAAAACCACACTAGAAATAAGCAGACCTTAAGATATGGTAACTTATAATCTTCCCACATGGAATGCTTTGCCATTTTTGCATAAACATTTGCTGCATAAAAACAGAGGGAAAGTCACCCCTCCCAGAGTGATGTATTCCAAATCCAATTGTTAATTAGGTTCCACAGTCTACAGAGGAAGTACTGATGCTAAAGGGTCGGTGGTGGAAGAAAATTGGACAGATATGCCTTGTCCCCCTTCCTTGATGAACTCACATGCCATTGTAGGCCTGCTTATGGGAGAGATAATTTAAAACCTACGGATTCAAGACTTTTCTACTGACATGAGTGGTTTGTCACTGAGGTATGAGACTGTAGGACTCACACGGAAAGCACACTTAGACTAAAAAAAAATCAGTTTTAAATACAGAATTCTTTGATCAGATCAAACCTGACAAAAGTTGCTTTTGTTCATGCAATTATCTGGCTATAGTGTAACAGAAGTAAAATAGACTACAGAAACAAAATCAATTATTTAGAATTCACAAAAGCTACAATTTCCCAGTCAGCTTATTGCTATGTGAATGTGTTAGACATTTTAATGTCTTTTAAAAGCAGTTACTGATCTAAAATACCTAACAAAGATAAAAGGAAAACCATATTAATATTTCAGTTATTTTATACCTTCGTAATACTGCATACATTTACAATGTAACGTATTCATCATGTTTAACTATATCTTGTTTTTAAAACATCTACAGTTCTTTCCATGAACTCTTTAAAGAACACAAACAGCTTGTGACATTACTAGGTTGACACTTCAGTTCAGCAAGATTCCTGTTTTCTCTTAGATGAGTAACATGGGAGTTTACACTTTTTACACTTAAACATGTATTATTGCCAGTTAAATGTGATGATGGCTTGCCTACAAGCAAGGTCCAACCAACTGGACCTATTCAGCAAGACTAATTGGTAATGAGAACATACCTTGCTCCAGAACGTTTTTCCCACATGGTGTGCTTGACCAGACAAGGTGGAGAAGAACTGGCTCAGTTTGCCTGTAACAGCAACCCATGCATTGTTTAAACCATGGGTTCTTAGAGCTGAACAGGAGCAAGGAAGCACTCTGCCTCCCGTCTGCTTGCCACTTCTGCTTTGCATCCAGTTTCATCCTGGGTTGTTTGACGCAATGTTCAAACCCAGTTAACTGGATTGTTGAGAAACAACCAACCACATGGTTTGTTGCTTGGGTTAAATTCTGGGTTCTTTGTCCTTCAACAGAGTTCTGAGTTTGCACATCATATCAAACAATCCAGGAACTGGGCATTCCTGGGTTGTTGATGAAAGTGGATACAAAGTGAAAGCAACAAGCACCCGGGGAAGCAAGTGTGCTTGTTCCAGCACAGCCCCACCAATTTATGGGTTAAACATGAATTGGTCTTACATATGAACCAGGACAATGAATGCTGTGGTAGGTCTGCACAATAGAAAATAATACTTATTCGCTGAAATACTGCCTGAACTAAGAATAAGAGTTTGACTATTTCTGCCGTGGATTGCACTCTGCTGACTCGTTAGTCCTCAGTGCACATGCTTTTGGCTCTCCAGATGTTTCAGCCCATAACTGCTATCATCCTTTACCACACGCTGTGCTGGCTAGAACTGATGGGAGTTGTAAGCCAAAACATCTGGCGGGCCACACCCCTGCTCTAGGAAGTGAGCTAACTGAACACAATTTTCAGATTTCTGGTTACTGAAATCAACCCATATTGAGCTTAGCTATTCCAAGTCTTTTTGGAGAATTCTATGAAGGGCTTAGAATTGTTCCCAGCATTCACTTCCTGCTGGTGACCAATTTGTATTTCCAGAAAAGGATACCCAATCCAAACTATACCTCATGTTGCACCAAGCATACAGCTAGTTAAATTGCCACCTCAAATTCCAAAACAGCACTCAACTGAATGCAGATGCGGTTGTGCTCCATTCACTTTCATACAGATGTCTTGTACTTTTTCTGTGGTTAGGCTACAATCCTAGGCCCATGTACCTGGGAGTACATTACACAATGGAACTTACTTTTGAATAGACAAATATAGGATTGCACTGTTATAATGTAAAATGTAGAAACTTGTTTAGAAACAGCCCTCAGCTTAACTCTGGGAACTATGCTTTTTTAATCCTTTTGGTAAGAAACAAAGTTCATGTCAGCCGAAACAGCTTATAATATAAGTACGTATTAGAAGCAGCCTACAGCTTTATCTTCAGTTGATTTTCCCTCTTTCGCTGTCCCCAGCAAGTCAGTAAGTATGGGAAAGGAGAAAAAGAGAGACAGTAGTGAGGGCTGGCATTATGAGAAGTGAAATTTAGCTTGGAGATATCCAAACTCCTCCATGCCCATTTTTTAAATTATTTTCCACTCCAAGTTATGAACAGAATCCCAGAGGATACTGATGCAGTTCAGATAATACTCACCCTTATCTGCTCCCTATATGCATATAGTGCAGGAGCAAGTTCCCCCACCCCAACAGTCCTGGATGTCTATGCATGGTATAATATTTGAATACAATGTGCAGACATAAAATCCAATGCACATAGACCCACATCACATGGCTGATTTCTTCCTGCGTAAATCTATGAATAGAATGCATGATTTGGCCTTTCACACATTGAATGTTACATGCGCATGCTCCATCCAAAGGTTATACACAAGCAAGATGGGCAAGCCTTGGGCAAACAGGGGCAATCCCATAAGAAGGAGTATCATCTGAACCAGGTTATTCTTGACGAAGACTCTTACTAGTCGATTTTTGCTTCAACAGCAACATTGAAGTCAGAACCTGATGTATAAGGTCCATAATCTGGACTGGTAAATAATCTCATAGAATGATGTTTAATGCATGCCTGATGCTGGTGTCTAGGTTTTTGCAGTTTCAGCACATGGCCTCTTTGAGCCCAATTTTATCATTATTGCCCACATATGGAAGCGTGTAACTTGCAGATTGTGCTGTAGGAGTTTACTGATGGTCAAGTCCAGAAAATCCTTTTGGCCCCCAGGGGAGTGAATTCCTTGAATGTAAGACAATGAAAAAGTTTATATGGTTTATCTAGGCAGATATGCTGGCTATCAATTTATTGTGGAATATGAATATCTATATTTGAACTGTTCTATAGTTTCCTTTCTTGAAAGATATTTTGGCTTCTCAAGGATTCAGGGTAGAAAAGGTTAATAGTTTGAAACCGTAATAAGTTACATAGTTTAGGGTGCATGCATAGACAGAAAAAAGTCCAACTTCCAACTGGTAGTTGTAGGACTTTTTTTCTGTCTAAACATAGGAATGAGCTCTTAGAACATAAACCTTCCTATGCCAAAATAGTAGCTAAATCACTAGACTACATCTTTGAAAATATAATTTAAATGTAGAAAATATTAAACACACCTCTTTAAACTCCGCTTTCAGGACAGCATGTCCTAAACTAGTCTGCCACTGAAGTTTTCGACCACTGTGTTTTCCAAGATAAAATGTTTTAAATACTTCTTGAAGCTTAACCATCTGTAATAATATGAAGAGAGAGAAATAAATACTGTCCAGTACACACACACTCACATCAGTCTAAGGCTTAGGCTTTTCCCAGCCTCTCAGCAATCCATATAGCATATTTACAAGCAATATTACTCTAGTAAAGAACAGCGTCAACAAGCAAAGCACGCAGCTAAACACCGTATTGCAAATCTGTACAATTTGCATTATTATACAAATTGAAGGATTCAATACTATGTCCTTGAAGATCCCATTGATGTGATCACAAAACCAACAAAAACAAATAATAATAATAATAATAATAATAATAATAATAGAGCTCTAACGTTTCTGTCTGAGTTTGGAAAGGGTATAGATACATTGCCTTTATTTGTACAGGTAATCCAGGTTTTTGGATTTGACCTGAAACATTCTTCATATCAGATATGAATGGGTT
This sequence comes from Elgaria multicarinata webbii, assembly GCF_023053635.1. Taxonomy (NCBI): domain Eukaryota; kingdom Metazoa; phylum Chordata; class Lepidosauria; order Squamata; family Anguidae; genus Elgaria; species Elgaria multicarinata. The sequence continues at coordinate 40,170,819 of NC_086175.1, read as the reverse complement.
ATATAGGATGAAGATAAGTGAATTAAGTATACTGAAGCGGTATGTTTGGTCAAAGCAGCCCTATGCTTCATGCAGAGCAGCTTCAACAAAAATACATACTACACATTACTCCCGGGGATAAGTGTATTTATTTATTTATTTCTCTACTAGATTACCAGAGTTCTCTGATGTGCGATGTGTATGTACATATATAGTGTTAGTTATCTGCATGCTCCCCTATGGCAAAACGTTCATGTTACAAAAAGGTTTTCTCCCTGTTTCAATAGCTTTCCACATGCAGGATCTTTTCTGACATGAGAGTACAGACATGTATGCAACCTCTACACCTGAAGTCTGAAGTTATACACTCCTGGAAAGATTTATCATGTGCATCTGCTGCACTATTAGTCATTTTTATCAGGTGGGACTAAATGGCATCTACAAGCGTCACACTCTTCACTCTGGGGTCAAAACCAAACCAAAATGGGAAAGTGTCTGTCCCTTAATACATGCTTGTAAGGAAGGAAGAATATGTTATCAATGGGGATGAAACACCTCCCTTTTGGCTGAAAATCACTAAGATACACAATGCTGCAGAGACCACAACCTTCTTGAGGGATCCCAACACTTTAGAACTTCTTGAAGGCTTACCTCTGGAGGCAAAAGAACATCCATAGGCATGTAAGTTGGCCAGTATCCCATAGTAAGTATATTTACAGTCAAATCTATATTGCCTGGGTCACTTTGATTCTGCATATACTAAGACAAAAAAAGAAAAGTATTTGAACTTATGCAAATATGTAACTTTAAAAGAGTTATACCAGGCAGTCTACAGTTGTATCTGGCAGTCTGCAAGTTTTCAAACACACCAGTTATATGGGGCAGTTTACTACTGTGGACCCGCGATGAAATTCCATTTCACCCTGGAAGTCTTCCTCATGTAGATGAAACTCATAACAGTTCCTAATAATTTACACAACTCATAACAATTTGTGAGGACTGATAATGTTGGAAAAACAGCTTAACATTCCTAAACGACGGAACAGTCTGCTGGTTGGTAAAGGCGAGATAGCCTATTTTATTTTAAAGACTGCCAGATACAACTGTAGACTGCCTGGTATGTCTCTTTTGTAACACTGATTGTTAAGACCTCTACTGATATTGTTGTTTTTGAAAACCTATTGACTGTTCATAAGATTAGTTCAATTAAGTACTGAGTTTAATTGTGCCATTTCAGTTTTGTATAACATTTGGTTGTTTGGTTCCTTGCACTTGGAGAGTTTGGTTTGAATTAGTTTACTGTGTGTTAGCCAATTTGTTCATTTGGGTGTGGTGTGTTCTTTGCCTCGTGTATGTTTTGCCTGGATTTTTTGTTTTTGTCGTGGTGTGTGTTTTGCCTAGTGTGTGTGTGCGTGTGTTGTCTGGTTGTTGCTTTTCCGCCTGTATACTGAGGAAGCCCCATTCATTTTGCTGTGGAATTGAAAAGCAGCCTGCCATATCAATAGGTCATTTGCTACTGAGATAATAACTGTGCTGCTGAAAATTCACTGTACTATCCCAACTGAAGTTAAAACATACCTGTTTAAACTGAATCATAATGTCTTTGGAAAGTTCCATATCCTTAAACATTCCTTCCAGTTTACTAGTGAAAGCAGCACCGCATTCTGTCATATAAACAAAAACAGCGAGATGCCATGTATGCAGTGACTTTAGCTGCCATTTAGACACATAACAAAGGCCCCAGAAGCACCCAAAAACAAACAGTAAGATGTAATGAATTCCACATGTTTTTATTTTAGACAAGGGCATTTTTATAGGATCCTAGATTTAAGTAAGATTCTCCTAATGGATACAGGAAAGGAGTGAGCTTATATGAGGATCTCTGGGGGAGGGAGTGGACAGTACAGGTGCCGGAGAATTCAGTGTAGTGGTGGGATCAGGACACACTTGTGGGGATGCTGGTTATTTATTTATTTACAATATTTATATACCATTCCCCATTCAAAAATTCAGAGCAATGTACAAGATAAAATAAAATAAAAACACATTAAAATAGATGGGTGGGTTTCTTCAGGAGTGGTCACACTACTGCCTCAAGGACAGCAGGGACCACACCTTCCCGAAGGGAAGCATTTATCACCCCTGGACCCACCCAGCCAACCCCCCTCGGCTGGGTTTTATTAGCCAGGAGGGACAGGGATCGTGAGGGCAAGTGGTTGCTCGCATTACTGCAAGCACCTTGTCCACATTATTCGGCTGCAGTAATTGGGCAGATGGTGGCATCAGACACTTCAACTGGAGCTGCAAAAGTGTCAAGCTCACTGCAGAGACAAGCAATTTTGTCCTCAAAGTGCAATGCAAAAAGGTTGTAGCGGGACTTTGACAGGGCCAGGGCCCGATTTGCTGGGGAAGGTGTTAACCGCCCCCAGACTACCCGAAAGAACTCCGCTGGACGGCTACTTGAGGACACAATGGAGGCAGCAAAAGTAAGCCTTCTTTGCTGCCCGCACTGCCAAGCAATAGACTCGGATCATGAGCTCTAGAGCGTGCTTGGTCATCTTCGCTTCGAGTCTTATGCCATTTGCGCTCTAGCCGATGTCTAGCCTGCTTCATTGACTGCAGCTCCCTAGTACACCAAGGAGCAGAGCGGGCTCTACAGGGCTGGAGAGGGTATTCAGGTGCAATCAGGTCTATTGCCCTCTACATCTCACTGTTCCGCAGTGAGGCTAGGGCCTTGGCTGGATCACCAGCTCTCTCCGCTGGAAAATCCCCAAGAGCATTCAGGTTATGACCCCTGATGACTTTAACGTACAATTCAAAGAACAATATTTTCAAATGCTTACCATGCTTAAGCTTAGATAACATCGATTTTTCAGCATCAACTGAAGCACTTTTTCCAACCAGCAGTCTCTTGGCCAAATCTTTTTTATAAAATGCTTCAAACACATCTTTACCTATAAGGATAATATTGGGGGGAAGAGACATACCAAAGCATACCAATGTGAAACTTGAGAGTCACTTTCTTTTTAACTACAAAGTAAAAACATCACAAAAAGAAATTTGGCAGGAACGTGTACATATAATGATTTTAAAGCCTTAAATAACTTTTAAAACTGTATTGGAATACTTTCCCTCTGCCCTTCCTGACATTTTGAAGTAGATCCTCCCAGGCTTTGGATTATGTAATTAAATGCTCTCTTCCTATCTGACTGTGGTAATCACACACATATACTTTGCTCTTCCTTCAATCAGTACTTCCTTTCCCATCTTATACAAAAGGGACTAAACACTTTTCCAAAAATGCATTCTTATGTGTACCTTCTCAGGCTTCTACAAATCTTTCATTAGTGTCTGTGCAAATGGTCCTTTGAAACAGGTTTAGATTATATAGGCCTTAGAATTTATTTATTCAGTACCTTTAATCAAACATTTCAAGACAATATACACAAATTAAAACACATAAAACAATACAAACATAAAACTCCCAGCACAATTAAAAGTCAGGGAGTTTCAAATGTTTATGACAGAAAAATCTTTCAAAATGCCTGGGTACATTAAAAAGTTTTTTTTTTCCTGGTGCCTAAAAGACATCAAAATTGGTGCCAGGCATGCCTCTCAGAGGAAGACACTCAGGAGGATATTTAGTATTGGCATTCCATTGTTGGGGCGCCACTGCCAATACCAAGTATCCTCCTGAATATTAATACACTCACATCTCTACAGAAAAAGAAGTTAGCATCTTATCAGGTAGGCTAGAGTTCGGAGTTGTTTATAACTGCTTTAGACCAGGGGTGGGCAACATGGCACCTGCAGCCCCCTTGTACACCCCCCAAAATTTTAAAAAAGAAGTTATCCAGACCAAGCAACTTCGAATGCTATTTTGTTTTTACTTTTTAAATCGCCTTCTTTTGGCACCCCCCTTTGGAGCATACAGCCCTTGTGTGTGTGGGTGGGTGTCTTGTGGGGGGGGGAATGGCCTCTGGACCACCTGAAGTTGCCAACCACTGACTTAGACACTTTGGCTAGCAACCAAAGGGCCTCAAGCACCGTTCAGTTGAAGATACCTCTGTCACTATTTATTTATTTATTTATTACATTTCTATACCGCCCAATAGCCGGAGCTCTCTGGGCGGTTCACAAAAATTAAAAACATTCATAATAATATAAAACAACAGTATAAAACCATAATATAAAATACAATAAAAAAGCTCAACCAGATAAAAACAGCAGCAATGCAAAATTACAAATTTAAAACACCATGTTAAAATGTATTTATAGATTGTTAAAATGTTGGGAGAATAAAAAGGTCTAAAAACTAACATGTGAGGGAGAGGGACTCCCCCATTCCCACCAATGCTTTGTGCCAGCTGCAGCACATGCCACCTTACATGCCATCCAGGTGGGTCCTGGGAATCTCAGAATCAGCTTTTTGGCAGGCTCAAAGAGCTGCTTTGGATAGGGGTCCCCAGAAAGTCTCCCTGTGTGCACAGGATCCTGCTTGCAACTTGTCGGGCAGAAGTCTTGGCTTAAAATGAAGCAAACTACTCATTTGAGTGACAGTCGGTGGTCTTTGTCATAATGTGATTTGTCTATTGCTTTTCTATATTCATTATGGTAGAAATGGTTCACAGCACAGCAGGGCAAAGAATGACCAAAAAAACTACTACCAGAAAAAAAAACCACCCCTTCATCAAACACTATCCATAAAAAAAAATTGATAAAAAGCTTCATAATACTACACTAAGCAACAGTAAGATCAAAACATTAAAAAATAATTACTAATTAAATTAACAGCAGCCTAGGGAGCCTTCCAGAAGAGCTACAGAGCAAGGTGGGACTAATCCTCAGTCCCAGGTGTCAGCAAGGCAGGATGGGAAAGACTGGGTTTTTCCAGACAAGACTTTTATTATTCTCATTCACAGAAATTTGGGGGGATGGGTCCAGACCTTGTTGTATTTGGGATGGCATAAGTTGCACAATGGCTTTCTGATTGCTAGCACTAGAAGCCCCGTCTGCCATTCTCTCGACAAAGGGTGCTTCCAAAGAGAAGGTGCTTGCTTTCTGCTGAAGGCTACAAGCTGAACTGCAATGGGCTGGCCACACATTGAAGGGTGCAGCATTTGTGTGTGTGTATAAATTCTGCTATGATTTGTCCACATCAGGAGAACAGGAGACAATTCCACCCCCTCTTCTTCATCCCTTTCCAAAATAACTGCAGGCTCTTAATCAGATTGGCTCTGCTGTTCTAGTTTTTAGAAAGAAAAAAAAACCCAGCAAAGATGCCTATAAGAAAGAGGTTTATGCTACCTCCTGCCCCCTCTCCCAATGTACCTTGCTGTGATCAGTTGCAAAGTGAACCATGCAGGTAGAAAACCACAGTTCAAAGCAGCATATATGTTTTTCTTGTTACAAGACACTGGGACTTCCTCTTCCACGCAGTCCAAAGGGTGTGGAAAAAAAGTGTGAAGAACCTCAGAGCTTGAGTGTTTCTGCCTGTTCCTCCCTCCTCCAGAATCTCTGAAAGTTGAGAGGTTGGGCTGCTTTTCAGAGAAGGAGATTCCCTCCCCACCCTCTGCAGCCCGCGCTCAGCAAAACAATCTCTTACAGCTTTGTATTCACATTGGTGAGTCAGGAAGGATTTGCAGTGTTGTTGTTAGAAAGCCTCCCTTCCTCCACCCAGATTACTAAGCACTAGCAGCCTCAAACGTTTTTTGAAAACATTTTTTATAGTACTTGCGCAATTCTGTTTCATTGGAATTGCGATCAGATAAAAAAATATCAAAGGCCTTAGTTCAATAGTTTCTTTGCCTGTTAGGGATGTTAAGACAAACTCACTCTAGGAATTAACAAGTACAGAAAGCAATTACTTAAGGGGCTGCTAATGTTGAAGCCAAGAACCAGACGCAAAGCTGCTTTTGATCAACCAAATGCATTTGTGTGGTGTTTTTTTTTAAAGAATAAGGAAATGATTTACAAGGATTAACATAGATAAAAGACAAAACACTTTTTGGAAAAGCATGTGCTGGGAATGAGCTGCAACCAACAGAGAACGGAGGGGAATTTCCAACATATCACCCACTTTCCCCAGAAATGACAACTACACTCTGTGAACTAATTACATTTTTTCCACACTTGCAGAAAAATTATACTGCTATTCTGCTCTTTCCCTCCTTAATACATTTTCTTCAGGGGAAAAAGAAGCAGCAGCACCAGAAAAATATGGGGGGATATATGGGAGATATGTGCATGACTGTGGCAAGGCAATTCCACTGCAAATTCCTCGTCTGGAAGCACCCAAAATGGTAAAAGACAACAGAACAGCTCTGTACACTGGAGGCAGCAGTCTGGTAGCAGAACAGTAAACTCCTTTGAAGAGCTATAGTGGTCTTTATTTTATTTATCACATTTCTATATCACCCAATAGCTGAAGCTCTCTGGGCGGTTCACAACTGTGTATGCAAGGAACTTTCCCAACTTTTGGGGAAATAGGTTTTATCACACAGTCTCCAGCTAGATGTAGTATTTCTGTAAATGCTGGTGTCTGGAGTCATAGCTCTTGGAATGAAAGATCCAGGAGTCAAGTAGCATCCTTATTCACTGGCCGTGTTCAGAAGACAACTTAAACCATGGCTTTAATCACGGTGAATAAAGCAAGAAGCCTTATTCACCATGGTTAAAGCCGTGGTTTAAGGTGTCTTCTGAACATGGCCACTGTGTTCCCAGTGGCCAGATGCAGGAGAGGGACTTCAAATTTGCAGGCAGTGTCAGTGAGACATCTTCAGGCAGAATCTTTCGATCTAGGGAATCAGGTGACCAGGAGGAATGAATCACGTAGTGCTTCCTCCTATGAAAATTCTGCTGAGCCTGCTGTTGCAATTAAATCTCAGCAACACAGTCACTGAGGGAAACCACATGCCTGCACTCAATGACTGCCAGTAAAGGTTTACATAATCTATTCACTTCCATGTGCTAAATAAACTTTTCAACACAATGAAGATTTGAGCAAAAAAACCAAAAGAACTAACAAGCAGTTTGTTGATTCAGAACTGGGTTCTCTCAACCTTTTTCTATAAGCCCCTTTGCACAAACATAACCTAGTAATTTCTATGGGCACATATATCATGCCTGCAGTAGACTGCCTAAATATTCAGTAGTGCAGAAAAGTATGCCATCTTTACACAGTTGATTAAAAAGAGACTTCTTACCATGAATAAATCTGAATATTATCATTATTTTGTCAAGGATTCTTTCCAGTTCTTCATCTGTTGCTTCTTTATTGCCAGCTCTTAGCTTTGAATCCACATGCTTTGCTAAAATGTTAAAAAATAATCCTTAAATAAGTCACTTGGTTTTCTGCATATTAAATTAGTGATAAAGCACATAAAGCTATATTAGATGCTTTACAAATGTTGAAAGAAATCACTCCATGCCAAAAGCGTTTAATCTAATAAGGATTTGACACCTGAAGAAAGTGGGCAGGGGAGAGGGAAGAGCTTTGCCAATTTAATAACCAATGTTTAAAAAGCAGCAGTGGTTTTCCAGGTGCAATTCTGCACATGGACTTCAATAACATTTATGCAAGCTGTGTACAGGATTGCATTGTCTACAAGGTTTTAAAAACTGAAATTATATTTCACTTAAGGGGAGAAGAAACTCAATGAAAGGAGGAGAGAAGCTAGAAGAAAAAGTTGGCCTTGCAAAGTTTCTTGATGGAGTTCTAGAGATATTCGAGAAATGATGGAGAAGAAATCCAAAGCTCAGGTAGAAGCAAGAGAAATAGTGATGGTGAGCAGATAAAAGAGAGATAGAATAGTATCATATATCTAATTTGTTTAAATAGTAAGAACAAACAGTTTGGAATTTATACATGAATGTACAGATAGCTAACAGAGAGAACAATAGGGAGATATGACATCATTGGAGAGGCAAGCAAAGTAAACAATGCAAACAGGAGATCTGAGAACAACTAGAGAACCATTTGAATGTGAGGCTGGAAGAACAGATAAAAAGATAATTGTCAGGAGCTGGATCCAGACTTAGCTGCATGCAACTGGGCTGGTAGAAGCGCACTTTATTTATTTAAAATGAATAAATCACAGGATTTTCCATTCCTTATTAACAGAGCTCCCAAAAATGTATACAAAGCTATTCTAAACCATTTTGTACTGGATGAGTTATAAACAAATTAACATAAGCTTGTCAGACTGCCAAACAAGTAGAGGCTTTATTAGCAGGATATGGCTAAATCACAAAACATTCTTAATCTAACCTATTTTTTTTGCTAGATCTCCTGATAGGCTATTCAAGTTGAAGGTTAGGGTTTGGGGGCACTGTGTTTCAATAGTTCTGTTCCTACCTGAAAAGGCAATCCCAGAAAGTACTGCTGGGAAATTGCTCTCAGTAGATGCTTTTATGCTATGGGACCTCATCATGTCTCCCTTGCTATTTAGCATCTCTATGAAACTTCAGGATGCGGTCATCCAGAGGTGCTAGCAGCATATGGATAATATCTAACTCTACCTTTATTTTTCATCTAATTCAGGTGAGGCAGACAGAGGCAGTGCTGAATCTGTTAGCTCCATCACACCGGGGGTTAACACGCTCCCTACCTTCGTGTTTTCGTTCCTCAGTTACTTCCTCTTTTCAACAGAGCACGAGGCCCATTGAGTCCGCTGTTCTAATGGCGCTGCTTCTCCTGCACACAGCAGGAGAGAGCAGCGATTCCGAGTTTAAAAAAAACATTGGACTTAATGAGGGGTGCAACGAAGGCCAGGAGGCGCGCAGGAAGCAGACGACGTCTTGTGAGGGACCTGAGCAAACTCCGTGAGAGCCCAGTAACAAGCATGCAATAAAACGCTCGTCGGATATAACCTTTGTGTCTGGTATTGAAAATGGACTGAAGGAGGACTGACAAACTGAAGCACAATTCTGACAGGGCAGAGGTACTGCTGGAGTTCATTTCACCAGGAGATGGTGTTCAACCTGTTCTCAATGGGGATGCACCCTCTCTAAATTATGGAATGTGTGCCCCCTTCAGATGTTGTTGGTCTGCAACTTCCTTCAGCCCTAACCAGCATAGCCAATGGTGAGGGATAATGGGAGTTGCAGTCCAACAGCAGTGAGAGGGTCATACACTCCCCAGCCCTGCACGAAATGATTAGGTTTGCAGTGCTGATAAATGCAGCATTATCACTGGAAGCTCAAGGACCTTCCTCCATTTGAGGCTTGTGAGGTGCCTACACCACTCCGGAACAGAGATAGCCTGACTACAGTTATCCATGGCGTGTGGTAGAGGGGGAAAAGCACCACTGAACAGGTGATGGACGAGAGACAGGCTCTGGTGCTATTAAAAAGTATAAAATCTTTAGTAGTTCTTTCTGTATCAAAGGCTCAACGTTTCAGAATAAAAATAAAATCCTTCTTCAGCAAAATCCTGACACTAGACAAAGGCTGCTGTTAAACAACCTGTTCTTGTATATTAGAAAATCTTAAGCTTTTCCTTCTCCAAGGTGTTCTGTTAAAGAACTGCGTTGTGCCGAAGAGTTCTTTCTCATGATGATGAGTCTAGACTGTCTTCTCCACATGAACCTGCCTGTATACTGAGGTTATTGCTGGAGGCCCTGCTTTGGGTACCCCCACTTCTTCAAGTTAGGCAGGGGGCTAGTGGAAAGGGGGCCTTTTCAGTTATGGAGCCCTGTCTTTGGAATGATCTCCCTAGGAAGTGTCACCTCTCACTCACTCTTAAGTTTTTTTCAGAGTCAGGCAAACTCCCTTTTATTCTTACTTGTCTGTTTAAATGTTATTTCCATGATAAAAACAACTTAAATGGGCAGATAAGTTGGCTGCCCAGAATAAGACACACTGATGTTAGAATTCCTAAGGGAAGTGTGTATCTTCTCTCCCCACAGCTGAACTCTCTCTTTTCTCCCCCCAAAATTAGCTGTAGTTAAATCCACTGCTGTTTAGAATGCAAACTATTTGGCCTTCTTTGTTCCATGGTCAGTCAATATATAGAAGAAGGCTATCTGCTTTCTCTTTTGTGCTAGGAGTCAGTGGGACAATCTTTATGTTTTGTTATTGTGTTGTTTGGATGTTACATGCTGGGTTTGGTTGTTTTTTTAGCTTTTCTCAGGACCACGTCTTCGGATGCCTCTGTTCTCTCCTTTTCTCTTTCATATGACTATGCCCAATAATAAGCAGCACAACCCAAGTTACTCTGCCTCTTTTAAGTTTCCTTAAATAGAACTGCATTGTAACAGCAGCACGGCTATTTCCATGTAATTTTCTAAGCCAACGGCACTGCAATCAGTCAGAATAAAAGCAAGCACAGACGCACAAAAAGCAGAAACAAATATGCCACTAAGTATGCAGCGAGCCTCCTTATCAGAGCACACACAGAAGTATATGCATGGAACAGATACTGTATTGCTGTACTTTGGCATATTTAGCAATGCAACCCTATGACTATGGTTTTTAGAAATAATATTTTTACAGAAAAATATTAATACCTATCAGTTCTGCTGGTTTATTTGGTCTTTTGTTGATAAATGTTTCAAAAGATTCCTTCATCAAGTTTATACATTTCTCATTTTTCTGAAAACACACTTCTATGATATGATCCACTTTGTCCTTAAAATCTAGCAGCTCTTGCACCATATCCTTGTCTTTTTCAGGATTTACCACTATTGATGTCCCAAAGTTCTGCAAAACAAACACTTTTGATAATCAAATATGTCAGTAGTACTTACCTCTCTTATCTCTTAATATTCCCCACTCTTGAAGAATTTTAGCGATAATAATAATAATAAAAAGTTCATCACAGTTGCTTTAGTGCAACTGAAACATCAAGGGCACTAAAATACGGATGGCATCATATTTTAAAACAAAATTAAACAAACATGTAAATGGATTGAAAACAGCCAATAAACGCTTTTCTACTAAGCAATTCTAAATATATAATCGCATTAAGACAGGTTTGGACTTGCATTGTGAGAATGAGCCCACTTAGCCCAGGACTCAAGCCCTCCGCCCTCCTCCTCTGATGTGGCTGTGAGGAGATCAGAAGCTTCTGATTCTGACTTACTGCAATTAATCTTAACTATGATTAGTGGGCATGGATCAGCTGGCTTGTTTGCACTAGCCATAATTAAGATTAACCACAATTTAACCACAATTTAAGGCAGGAGTGGACAACTTTGGGGGCCAATTTCACCCTTGGATCCTGCGGAGGGAGGGGGACTGAATTCCTGCTGCTGAGCCACTGAAATTTGGAAGCATGGCACAAGCAACAAAATCGACAGGTTGCCACCAAAATTCATCAACAAACCATCACAGAGACTCAAAATGGCCATATGTAGCTTGAAAACAAGTGAAATTTGGCACTTTGAGTCTCCATAGTATTTTTTTTTGCCACCGCTGCAACATTGGCTTTTGAGGTGTGCGGATTGCACTTGAGACCACTGGAGGCCGCATGCGGCCTGCAGCCCACATGTTGCTCATCCCTGGTTTACTGTACAGACGACACATTAAATTGTGGTCAGTAAGAAACAGAAACCTCTAATTTCCTCCAGAAGAGGGAAAATGTTGCAGCGTACCCTTACTTCCTAGTGGGAGTGTTTCTGTTCAGGGTTCCTGCCAGCTGGCCACGCCCAAATACAGGATACTAGGAGCTGAAAGGAGCTGAAGCCGGGCATCCCACTCCCCCATACTGACATTTCCGTTTCTCTTTTCAAAATAACACTCAACATTCTGTGGTTACTGAGCATGAACCCTAAACAACTTAGGACCAGGTTACAAGTCGTGTGAAAAGGAAAGTACACCCTCTTGGAATTGTATGATTTTACATATCAGGACATAATAACAATCATCTGTTCCTTAGCAGGTCTAAAAATGAGGTAAATACCACCTCAGATGAACAACAACACATGACATATTACACCGTGTCATGATTTGTTTAACAGAAATAAAGCCAAAATGGAGAAACCATGTGTGAAAAAATAAGTACACCTTATGATTCAATAGCTTGTAGAACCACCTTTAGCAGCAATAACTTGAAGTAATCGTTTTCTGTATGACTTTATCAGTCTCTCACATCATTGTGGAGGAATTTTGGCCCACTCTTCTTTACAACGTTGCTTCAGTTCATTGAGGTTTGAGGGCATTTGTTTATGCACAGCTCTCTTAAGGTCCCACCACAGCATTTCAGTCGGGTTGAGGTCTGGACTTTGACTGGGCCATTGCAACACCTTGATTCTTTTCTTTTTCAGCCATTCTGTTGTAGATTTGCTGGTGTGCTTGGGATCATTGTCCTGTTGCACGACCCAATTTCGGCCAAGCTTTAGCTGTTGGACAGATGGCCTCACATTTGACTCTAGAATACTTTGGTATATGGAGGAGTTCATGGTTGACTCAATGACTGCAAGGTTCCCAGGTCCTGTGGCTGCAAAACAAGCCCAAATCATCATCCCTCCAACACCGTGCTTGACAGTTGGTATGAGGTGTTTGTGCTGATATGCTGTGTTTGGTTTTCGCCAAACGTGGCGCTGTGCATTATGGCCAAACATCTCCACTTTGGTCTCGTCTGTCCAAAGGACATTGTTCCAGAAGTCTTGTGGTTTCTTCAGATGCAACTTTGCAAACCTAAGCCGTGCTGCCACGATCTTTTTAGAGGAAAGAGGCTTTCTCCTGGCAACCCTTCCAAACAAACCATACTTGTTTAGTCTTTTTCTAATTGTACTGTCATGAACTTTAACATTTAACATGCTCACTGAGGCCTGTAGAGTCTGAGATGTAACTCTTGGGTTTTTTGCAATTTCTCTGAGCATTGCACGGTCTGACCTTGGGGTGATTTTGCTGGGATGTCCTCTCCTGGGAAGATTGGCAACTGTCTTGAATGTTTTCCACTTCTGAATCATCTTTTTCACTATAGAATGGATTTTAAATTGTTTGGAAATGGCCTTATAACCCTTCCCAGATTGATGGGCAGCAGCAATTGCTTCTCTAAGATCATTGCTGATGTCTTTCCTCCTTGGTATTGTGTTAACACACACCTGAATGCTCCAGACCAGCAAACTGAAAAAACTTTGGCTGTTATAAAGGTGGTCATACTTGTTGATGATCAAAAAATCACGGGCATTTGATTAGCAGCACCTGTCTGCTACTTAGCATCTTAATTCCTATGGAAGCAGTAAGGGTGTACTTACTTTTTCACACATGGCTTCTCCATTTTGGCTTTATTTCTGTTAAATAAATCATGACACGATGTAATATGTCATGTGTTGTTGTTCATCTATTTACCTAATTTTTAGACCTGCTAAGGAACAGATGATTGTTATTATGTCCTGATATGTAAAATCATACAATTCCAAGAGGGTGTACTTTCTTTTTCACACGACTGACTTGTTAGACAAGTACAATCTTCAAGGAAGGCCTTGCTGTCTGTGCCACACCCTGCAGAGTCCTATCTGGCAGCAATGCAGCAAGGGGCCTTCTTTATGGTGGCACCATCCCTCTGGAATGACCTCCCCCTCTATGATATAACAGGGACTGGCATAAGAACATAAGAAGAGCCGTGCTGGATCAGACCAAGGGTCCATATAGTCCAGCATTCTGTTCACATAGTAGCCAGCCAGCTACAAGTGCAATAGCACTCTCCCACCCATGTTCCCCAGCGTTTACCTTGGCATGCTGCCTCTGATACTGAAAGGAGTATATAGCCATCAGGATGAGCATGTGCTTTTGACAATTACTAAAACTTCCCTCAACCATTAACTTATCTAAATAGTGTTATGCTTTCAATGATTTATTTATTTATTTATTTATTACATTTTTATACCGCCCAATAGCTAAAGCTCTCTGGCCAGTTCACAATGATACTGCTAGTTTTACCCTACCCTGTGCCTGTTTGGTGCATTCTCTTCCCCTCCTTATTGTTTTATTATGATTTTATTAGAATGTAAGCCTATGCGTCAGGGTCTTGCTATTTACTGTTTTACTCTGTACAGCACCATGTACATTGATGGTGCTATATAAATAAATTATTATTATTATTATTATTATTATTATTATTATTATTTTATAATATGTTGTAAACTGCTTTGGGATTTTTGAAAGTGAAAGCAATATATAAATGTTCTAAAATAAATAAATAAATATCATGGGCAGTGCCTGCTTAGGTTTTGTTTAAAAGAAAATATTGTTTGTACTTCGGCAAACCACAAGGTCCCCCCAAGTATGGCGATACCTCCTGCATTTCTCGTTTTATCTCCATTTCTGTGAGCACTAACAACCTGAGTCTGAATCAGAGGGAGTAGAACAAATTAAAACAACCTTGAACAAAGGTGAGCTTTGTTATGTTGGCCTCACACTTATTGCATCAACTTCACTAATTTCTAATCTTGCACCTCAAACCAATCTGGCAATGGGAAGTCCCACGTCCTTTTTTAAAACTTTATTTTTATTTAATTTTAAAGACACTACCACTTAAATGTATAAAAAGTTCATCCAATATTTTTTAACGATATGTTTACTGCTTCATTTTAAAATTATCCTTTCCTAAGTTTTAGGTGATTATTGCTGCTGCTGCTTCTAATTTCCCCCCCTCAATTTAGCAGTTCTTCTGCTCTTCTGCTATCAATAGTTTTTCATTCTAGTCAAACAGGAAAAAGCACTCAACCTCTCCATTGGGTCCAACAATCCCCCCCTATTGTTCTCCAAAGTTGTTTTAGTTATAAGGAGGTAGGTCAGATCTTCCTCAAGCAGATCCTCTCTAGGAAGCTGAGCCATATTCCAAACATCCCAAATGTTTTTTTTTTCCTTTCCCTAAAATGGAAATTACACTTTGCTCTTAAAGAGACAGTTTACTGTTCCTCCCTAAACACTCCCATGGTTCTTTTGTATACCCTCCCAATATGTAAGGCAGCCCTCCTGATTGCATGCAATTGGGGTGTGTCCTCCTCTAGCCCTCGACTCTACTAGTAGGTGGCTACGATTCAAATGGTTTCTGTTGTTTAACGCAAGGAGATTTTTAAAATATTGCAAAATGCAGTAGCCAAAGCCTAGTCTACACCTAGAGCCCTTTCCAGAGAGGGGAGGGACGATCAGGAATACTGTACTTTCGGGATCATCCCTCAGGGGCCAGCGAGTTTTCCCAGAAGTAAAGAGGGCTGTTCCGGGGCAAAGGATTTTTCTTATAAGTGGAGACAATTGCAGAGCAGCGATCCTGAGTGAAGGTACAATTTCTTTAAAACAAAACAAAACTCAGCACTGGAAGATGCCAAGAGCCATCCAGGAGGTGGCAAAAATGCTTTCCCCCTCGATACCCATGGGCTCCCCCCCCCTCGCACAGCTGCTTTGGGAGGGGGCCCACACTGCCCGCGTACCTCCGGATTGCCCTGAGAGATGGAAAATAATTGTGCTAACTGCAGTGTCTGATATTCCGGGAGAAACGAGTAGTCATCCCCGGTTCACCCTGGGATCAGCTGTGTGTCATGTGGCTCCATAGGGACGACCTTGATATTCTCCCGGGATGAATAGCAGGTGTAGATTAGGCCCAAGCCTCAAATATGCAATGTTTCTTTTGTCACCCTAAAGTATATTTTTCCACATGGGAAGTACAGCGCTATTTTCAACTTTGCCTTGACAGCAGGACAAAAGTAGGGATGTGCATACAAACAAAGCTTGCGTTTGTCAAAGTTCTCCAAATTCCACTTCAGAGTTCATCTATCTTGTGTCTGTGTCACTTCGAGATCTTTGTTTTTGTCCTTCCGCATGAAAATTTGTATATAGTTTCATGCCTATTTTCCCAAAGTATGGATCAATTGTGCACATCTTTCAAATGTATGCATTCTTCTCTCATTGATTAAAGCCCGTTTCTGTACGCTTTTGAAAAGTATGCTTCTTATGCGCATTTCCAAAAAGTACACATTTTTCATGCACATTTTTCAAATACATGCATGCTGCCCAATGCATTTTGGGGGGGGGGGTCTGTGAATCGCATTGCAAGCTTGGAAATGAGCAGGTTTCAACTGCAGATTTCTTTTTAGTCCATGTGCACACCAGAAGGTGTGAACTGGGTAAATACTGATAAAAAATGAACTGAAACGGATTTCTCATATATCCCTAGACAAAATGCATGCTATGGCACAATCATGTATCAAATTATCCCCCTTTTTGTCTTGATTAGTAACAGACATGACTGTTGTTCAATAGCAGGCAGATGGTAAGTGGCCAGAGTTTATCAAACGTCAAAGACCTAAAACTATATGTACATGTACCATGTCTTGAATTATGTATGAGCAATTTTTGATTTGATTAAAAACGACTTTGAGGTTATGAACCTGTTCAAATTTTAAAATTACTAAGACACAATCCTACATTTAGACCAAAAAAAAAAGGCCTACAACCCTCAGCATTCCCCAGCCAGCCATGCTAAACGTGCATAGGATTGCATTCTAAGTATTCTAGATCAATACTAAGCGATTCACTTACAACTAACTTTTAATTCTACGAGAAAAGAAAATAACACAAATTTTAAATACCTTGATGTATTCACTCCAGAACTGCAGAAGGAGCTGTTGCCCACTTTTTACTCGGCTGAAAAGCTGGCACATCTGGGTGAGGTCTGCAATTCTGTTTTCATCAAGCAGATTATCAAGTCCTAAAATAAGAGCAACAGATTAAAAGAGTTGGTACTATTGGGGGAGGGAGAGAAGAGAGCCTTTCCATGAGTTTAATCAATAGAAGCTCAACATAATGGTTGCTATAAACATGTAGGCCTTACATTTTATTGAAAAGAAGAATAAACATATGATTGACAAATGCTATCCTGAATAAGTGCTTGTACTTGGTAATGGGCTGGATGAGGGCCAATAAACTGAAATGTAATCCAGACAAGACAGAAGTTCTGTTAAGTAGATGGTTCATCTGTCCAGCTAAGAAGCATTCAACCTGCCCTGAATGGGGTTGCACTCCCCCGGAAGGAGCAAATTCATAGTCTGGGGTGCTCATAAATCCAACTCTGTCACTTGAGGCCCAAAGGCCTCAGCAACATGAAGTGTCTTTTATGAGCTTTGGCTTATATATCCAGCTATGTGACCCTGCCTAGAAAGAGATAGCTTGGCTACAGTTATTCATGCACTGATAACTTCCCACCTGGATGCCTCTAAAGACAGTCCGGAAACTTCAGTTAGTGCAGAATAGAGCAATGAGGCTGCATACTGGGGTCAGCCATTTTGAACAAGTTACTCCAGTGGTTGCCAGTCAGTTTCCAGAGCCAATTCAATGATAACCTTTAAAATCTTAAATTGCTTAGGACCCGTTCACCTGCCTTCTCCCATATGTTCCTGCCCAATTGCGAAGATCATCTTCAGAGGCTTTTCTCTGGCTGCTGCCACCCACAATGGTGTAGAAAGTGGCTACCAGGGAAAGAGCTTCCGTTGCTGTTGTTGCTGCTGCCATCATCATGCCCGCAGTTGAGGCTGCTGGCTCTGATTTTGGTGGGGCTGTGAACCTATTCTGGGTTTCAGTCAGAACCAGCCAGAACTCTGAAGGAACAACCCAAGTTACTGAATCTATTTTGTGGCTAGATTTCAGCCCCTTGGATAGCTCCTTTAGAGTTCTGGCTAGTTCTGACTGAACCCAGAATGGATTCGTAGCCCCACCAAATTCAGAGCCACCAGACTCCATTGCCACCCCCACCCACCCCGTCTGCAGAATGCCCTCTTCACAGGGATGCCTGCTGTCTTCACTGCAGATGTTTAGATTCCAGGTTAAAAGTTTCATCTTCCAGCAAGCATTTAATTTCTAATCTGATGCTCTGATTATTAAACTTTAATATTTTAATAGTTGCATGTATTGTTTTGTTGTTGGTTTTTGTTTCATTTCAATGTATTGTGTGGTTTTTTTAACGATTGTGAACAGCCCAAGCACATCACCCAATTGAACAGTATACAGATCTAAATCTGACTTGCATATTTTGAACTTTTGTTAATTATTAAATATCTAAATTAGCAACATTCATTAGACAGTTAATTGTATTTTTATGATTACTACAGAAACTAAAACCTCTGATCCTAATAGACATTTGAAAATGGGCTTCTTGTGTAGGTTTTCACATTTTGCACATTACACCTAGAGGCCAAGCCACATTTTATTAGCATCTCAGTAGTACATATTAATAGCACATAACATCAATGTTACTTCTTTTCATATTCAGCATTGCTGCCAAAGTCAATTTAGGTTCCTTACTTTCCTTAAATTCAATAACTACTTGATACGTTTTGTAACGTATTTTCAGATTTTCATTAGAAATTGGTTAAACAGTTATTCTTCAGTCTTAGTTAATGCTATCATGTATATCACAGTAAGCAGTAGGTTCCTTTTTCTTCCTTAATTAATATGTTGTATGATTAAGAATGCCAAAAAAATAAAATAGTATTGATGTATTGGGGGGGGGGGGGAATTAAGTGAACATTACTACTACCCTTTCCTGTACATTTTTTTATTCAGAAATAACTCCCACAAAATTTAGTGGTGCTTACTCCTAAGTAAATGCCTATATTATTGTAAGCTTACAGCACAAACCTCTACATGTCTGCTCAGAAATAAGCCCCAATGAGTTTGGATGGGATTTGTTTCCAGATAAGTGTGCATAGAATTGCAGCCTTAGTCTTTCATTAGCAAAAGACACTACAAAAACTGCTTAGAAAAAGCAGATACTGATACGTTTAAAAATAGACCCCACGTTGATTTATTTGATTTATTAGAGAAAGGAAAAGATCCAGATTAGCGTGTACTCTACTAAATAAGATACAAAAACAGGAGTAGTATTTACTATGCATGCAGAGGCATCTGTCTTGCACAATCTTTTATTCTTTAGCCATCTGACTAACCGGAGAACACAAATGCCTCCCCAAAAGAGCAGATATAAGAAAATTACACAATCAGAATAGCCTTAAAACTGTGTGCCCCCTTCGCCAAAAAACAGATTTCATACACATCTATCAGTGGCAATGGGAAGAATACAAGAAAATCTTTCCATATATATGCCATGAAATATATATGCTTTTCTTTTCCATTATCAAACTGATTACACCATGTAGGATATTTTAAGTGGTTTGCAATGTGCTCAGGACCAAACAAAAGCAAAAGTTTATATAAATCAGTACAAGCAAGACTTACTATTTTATGTTACTTCTTTAGTGCAAGTGTAGGCAAGTTTAGTGGAAAAACCTGCCTGATGACAAAGGAGTGTGAAAAGAACAAAATAGTAAATATAAATGTGTACACCCATTTCTAAGAATGGGTTCAAGAAATTCTGAATCTAACAGATGATCAGATTATAGTATAAAAGGATGGCCTGCTCCCAATCTCTAAATAATTCCTTCCACATGCAAAACGAGCTTCTTTCCCATTTTTATACTGGTGTTGAAGTTATGGCATCCACGTGGATTGGGTTTGGAAATTTACACTCTATCAGGGTTAATCATTACAGAAACATAGGTGTGTGAAAGAGTCACTGCACAAACTTGTTTGATACCATTTGTATATTGATATGGTTTATTAGAGCAGATAATAGTGGTGACAAAAGATGAAGTTCTCAACCTTATTGACAAATTGAAAGCAAATAAATCATCAGGCCCGGATGGTATTCATCCTGGAATTCTCAAAGAACTCAAATATGAAATTGCGGATCTTCTAACAAAAATATGCAAATGTCCCTAAGTTCAGCCTCTGTACCAGAGGACTGGAAGATAGCAATGTAACAACCAATTTTCAAAAAGGGATCCAAGGGGGATCCAGGAAATTACAGGCTAGTTAGCTTGGCATCGGTTCCAGGTAAATTGGTTGAAAGAATTATTAAAGACAAAATTAGGAAGCGTATAGAAGGGCAGGTCCTGCTGAAGAAGAATCAATATGGCTTCTGCAAAGGCAAGTCCTGTCTCACTAATCTTCTAGAATTCTTTGAAAGTGCCAACAAACACGTAGACAGGGATGATCCAGTGGACATTGTTTACTTGGACTTCCAAAAGGCTTTTGATAAAGTTCCCCACCAAAGACTCCTGAATAAACTTAGTAGTCATGGAATAAGAGGAGAGGTCCTCTTATGGATCAGTAACTGGTTAAAGAACAGAAAGCAGAGAATAGGAATAAATGGTCAATTCTCCCAATGGAGGGAAGTAAATAGTGGGGTCACACAAGGATCGGTATTGGGACCAATTATTTTCAACTTGTTCATCAATGATCTGGAATTAGGAGTGAACAGTGAAGTGGCCAAGTTTGCCAATGACACTAAATTATTTAAGGTTGTTAAAACACAAAGGGATTGTGAAGAGCTCCAAAAGGATCTCTCCAAGCTGAGAGAGTGAGCATCCAAATGGCAGATGCGGTTTAATGTTAGCAAGTGCAAGGTGATGCATGTTGGGGCAAAAAAACCCAACTTCAAGTATAACCTGATGGGATCTGAGCTGGAAGTGACCAAACAAGAAAGAGATCTTGGGGTTGTGGTGGACAGATTGATGAAAATGTCAGCTCAGTGTGTGGCAGCTGTAAAGAAGGCAAACTCCATGTTAGGCATTATAAGAAAAGGAATTGAGAACAAAACAGCCAGTATCATACTGCCCTTATATAAATCTATGGTGTGACCACACTTAGAATATTGTGTACAGTTCTGATCACCACACCTAAAAAGGATATTATAGAGCTGGAAAAAGTGCAGAAAAGGGCAACTAAAATGATTGAGGGGTTGGAGCATCTCCCCTATGAGGGAAAGTTACAACAGCTGGGATGGTTTAGCTTGGAAAAAAGGAGGCTAAGGGGAGACATGATAGAGGTGTACAAAATTATATATGGTGTGGAGAATGTGAATAGAGAGACATTTTCCTTCCTCTCTCAAAATACTAGAACCTGGGGTAATCCCATGAAGCTCATTGATGGGAGATTCAGGAGAAATAAAAGGAAGTACTTCTTCACACAGCACATAGTTAAATTATTGAGTTCATTACAACAAGATATAGTGATGGCCACCAATTTGGATGGCTTTAAAAGGGAGCTGGATAAATTCCTGCAGGAGAAGGCTATCAATGGCTACTAGTCCTGATGGTTGTGTGCTACCTCCAGTATCTGAGGCATTAAGCCTGTGTGCACCAGTTGCTGGGAACATGGGTAGGAGGGTGCTGTTGCGCCATGTCCTGCTTTGTTGGTCCCTGGTCGACAGCTGGTTGGCCACTATGTGAACAGAGTGCTGGACTTTGGCATAGCACTTATGTTCTTATGATCTAATTATATGTGGGAGGTTTATGCCAGTGTGTTTCCTATTGCAACAAGAAGTAGAAGTTCTCTACAAAAAAGCAAGGCCATTTCAGTAGAGATCAGGTTCCAGATATGAATACGGTATATTAAAACAATTTACAACAGTGCACTGTTGAAGAAGATGGCAAAGAACAAGGTGGTCACAGACATTCTTAGTGTCGTACTCTAAGATACAGTATATGTACCTGAAATACTAACATAGTCTTCCCCTATATAACCCAGCCTCTGTTTCCCTTGTGTTTATTTTTAGATTGTAATCACCTTGGAGTAGGGACCTGACAAACTTGTTCTTTGTGAAGTGCCATACATGTGATGGCACTATAAAAACAAAAAAAAGGAACATTTTTTAACAGGGTATACACACACACACACACACACACAAAGAGAGAGAGAGAACACAATCAGAAAGGGTGTGCAAATGGCCCAAAATATGTTAAGAGATCACTAGCAAAATGGCAAACTCTTGTTCTTCTACATTAATGACTACAGTTTCTCAAAGGGGAGGAGGGATTGATAAGACAATCATCAAGTTAAGCACCATGCTACCTCTGCTCCAGACTGCAGCTTTCAGCAGCTGCCATTCATTAAAGCAGCACACACACAGGAAAGTTAAAGTGTAGCTTGTTTTCCTTTTTTGGCTTATACAAAATTGGACAGGTTTGTGACCTCCGTTATTGCCTGATTTGCTGGTTTGGCTGTCTGCCTCTGCCCACATGAGCCTGTAAATCATTCCCATGCAGCACTTTCCATATTCTATGGATCAGACAAATCCATTTTATATGAGTATGTGGTGTGGGATTCCTGGTGATTAATGCCTTCATTCACCCTTTTCCAGGCCACTCTTTCCCATGTTGTAGGAATTGATAGGCAGCTCCTATCACAAAAGATGCGAGATTTCTGTATCCTTACCCAACAACCCACTCCAATATAATAGTGGTGGATTTTGAAGTTAGAATGTTGCTTCAGAGAAGCATTAGATTCATACAGAGGGCAGGATCCAATCGTGCCCTTGCACAGGCGGCCAGGTCCATCGGTCCCAGTGCGTGTGCAGCCGGCTCTGGCGGGTGTATGCCTGGGCTCATTGTCCCTGATGTGTACTGCCCCTACTGCTGGCAACTGCGAGGTAGAGCTTCCAGGCACTTCCATTTCCTGCTCACTTCAGGGCTTGCCCCCGGAAGAGCTACATCACAGCCGCCAACGGTAAGGACCACGCATGCACTGGGGTTGGCGGGGCCAACAGCATTTGCAAGGGCATGATTGGATTCTGCCCAGAGACCCTAGCTTGTAGAAGCCAGACTTTAAAATTTTGACTAAGATGTTGCTTGCTTTTCATGCTTCGTTCTTATCATGCTATGTTATCTCCATATTTTTTTGCAGGGTTTTGGAATAGAAAACTAGCAAAGATGTCCATAAAGGAGGACTTAAATGCCTTAAGTTTTTATTAACTTAGAATGCAGCTTACAGAGAATGTTCTCAGTTACTTCATGTCCCCTTTAAGCCTTACCATTTTAGTTCAAGGCCCCTTCAGACCTCACACAACTGTAGCAGGGATTCCCTACCACACAATTTGAAAGATCCCTGTTTCTTAAACAACAGCCTGGCCATTATGCAAATATGGCCCTAATGCAACTATCAGCCTTATTAGTTTTCTTATCAAGTTCGAATGTTGTTTGAGGAGCAGCTAGATTTTAATCTCTGCTACAGCACCAGGAAAGATGTATACCGTTTTCAGAGGCCTGTGACAAAATAAGCAGTTTTCAGAGCATCACTGGTGATACAGCATTCCTGGCAATGTGTTTATATACAATGTTTGTCATTTTTCATGGATGATTTTTCTGAAAAACGTGTACACATTTCCTTAATTTGTATTGCTCTGAAAGGGGTTCATTACATTGTTTGCAGTTAAGTGCATGTGGAAATATTTATGGTCATTATGTTTTAGGAGTAGCATAAATTATGAGCAACATTTGTTACAAGGGTTTTTCCGAGGCCAAAGAGGCAGCTGTACAATCTGTGTTCAATTTTCCATAAAATGCGAGCAGATTATGCAGCTGTTGGCTAAAAAAGCTAATTAGAAAAAGTACCTTTTTGCAAAATAGCTGTTAAGTGTTCTCCTAACAGCTGCCTCTCCACACAAGCAATGAGTGGCTTCCTGTTCAAGGCAAGAAAAAAGAACCTATCAATACCTGTACAGTTTAAGAGGAAGAATCTTCCATAGGTGTGCAGGTGTATGCTCTTGGTCACACATCCAAGAGGGGGGAAAAGACACTATCATTTTAGACAGATATATACAGATCTTAGATTTGTTACTTCTATGTTAAACTAAATCTGCAGAGCAATGTTACAGCAGAATTAAAGGGTTAAGAAAACAACCCAGCGATAATTTATGTGGAATCACTATTCATTTTAATGGGGCTTATACACTAATCAAAAGGAAAACAACATAAATATATGAGAAACAAAACACTTACTTTTGTTACATATTGATCCTAAAGGTATGTAGCACTGAGACTGGTATAACTATAGACTCCATAGTATAGAGATATCCTAAAGGTTTGCAAGCCTATTCTGTTATGATGCATATATCTAGTACCATTAAAAATGTGTGTGCCTATCAAAATGGAGCTTAACTGACAATTAAGCTGAACAAAAGCAAGTGGACATCTGGCACACCAAAGGCTTGTTCCTACACTCTGCAAAGTATAACTAACTTTTGTGCATGTGTGCACATATCTGGAGATTCTCCTTACCTGGGGAGGGCAACATTAGGGGCAACAAGTAGGGAACTGCAACAAAATATTACCATATCCGCAGTAGCAGTATATTCCCAAACCCTTACAGGAGTACTTCAGATAGCCTGGAACAGGAACTTTCTAGTGCTGTTCAGATCATGGGGGGTAGTTTCAGGATGCAAAGGAAAAATGATGCCTTTTTTCTGTTCCATCTTCCTAAGACCTTCCCCTGACATGCTATATGTTGCTAAGGGGCCCAGGTTCAAGGCTGATTATCAGTCTCGAACCAGTTATGGAGGTTTCTGGAGAATGAGGAAAGACAAGGTGTCCTTTCCCCCCCCCCCCTCTTTTGTTCCTTTTGGGAAGGGAATTTTTACAAAATTTCATGGTGCATTCCCCCTTACAACCTTAGCTCCAGGATATTGCTAGTTGCTCAGAGAGACCACTCTCTCATTCACCCATTCCATTTCCCATTTTTTCCTCAACTGACACCTCCAACATGCCATTGGTCCTGGAAGCCATTGAGCAAAGGTACTTGGGACATGTTTCTTTTAATTTTTAAACTAATGTACTTCTGCATGTTACATGAATCTTAAGTATACAGAAACCACTATCTTATTTCATTGTGCATCAAATTGAGAGTCACCAGTCCACCCAAATTCAGTATCAGATAGAATTACTGTATACAAAACGTGTTTTAAATATTGAGAATTCATTAAAGTTCTTGGGAAAAATCATCCACATAACATGGCAGAGACATCAGAATGGCATTTAAGAACAGTCAATTGCTCTTTTGCAGCTTCAGTAAGCCAAACTTCCACCCACTTCTTTCAAAACAACCTGAAAACTTCATCCTTACGGAGGCTATCGTTAAAGATAGCTTTTCATGTAACGATAAATGCGGAAAAGATGGTTTCACCAATTTTACTCTTGGATATCAAGAACATAATATAGTTTTTTTTATGGAACCATATATTTAAAGCAACAACAAACAAAAGAAACTAAAAATATATATAAGAGGAACTCACTGTGTGCTATGGTCTAAATACGTTACTACCCTATCTGCTTCTTCTTCTAAACGTTTGTTAACATGGTGAAGATATTCTGGGATCTGTCAAATGTAAAGATATATGTTTGGAAGGGAATTTTGTATTACAAAAAGATAGGCGTAGCATTTTAAAATATCAGCTGTTGTGAGTCTAGACTACTAAATAGTAAAACAACATGCACCATTCTCTCACCTAACTTCACCTCATGTGATCATGTAGATAATAGGCACTGATAACTCTGGTCGTTTAGTTATTTAAAGTAATTCTTATCCCACCACTCAAGTCACAATAGACCCTCCCCCAAGATGGCTAACAACAATGTAAGGGCAAGTAAAATGGTTAAAATTTGCTTTCAGTTGTGATTTTAGACATTTTATTAGGAACCAAAGACAATTACTGTAGTAATGGAGTCTCAAAATAATGCAAACAGCAGTTTAAATCTTGCTAGGAAGTCCCGTCCCCCCGCCCCACCCCAAAATGAAGGTGAAGACAGAGGTTAACATTTGTTATAGCAGTGGAGGAGGGATGAAGAAGTGCCTGTGCTGCATTCAGTCCAAACACACTTTGCGGCAGAAGCTGGCTGTGCACAGCACTGATGAGCTAATATTCATGGTATCATGGAGAACCCTGTCTCTGAAGACATTTTGTATTCAACCATACTTACTTGAAATTTGTATCTGCAAGTACTTAAGCCTCTCTTCAGAGAGCTAGTACACATATATATTTTTAAAAGTACTCTTAACCAAAGTATTGGGGGTGTGTGTGAATATTTAAGCTCTCTAATAGAAGCACATGTAAACAAAATCTTTTCATATTTTTGTGCATTCTTATAATTTCTTTTTGATGGATTTCCTCAAATATCATAGAAAAATCTCTTAAATATATATTCATAGCATATATTTAATAACATAGTTACCAAAGACAACTGTAATGCATTATATCCTGTCAGTCATATGTGTATAGATAGTTAAGCAATTCTGCCAAATGCATTTCCCATTCAAGCGATTGCCAATCATATCCCACTATATTTTGTTTAACAGGAGATCAGGTTCCTTAAAATTACTTCATGAGAAACTCAACTTCATACCTCTCTTTCTTGCATTAACCTTTGGCCTTCAGCAGTATATAAACGGTTTGTATCTTCCAAAAACCTTTGTTCAAATGAGTCTTTGTAAACCTATTTAAGAAAGATATTGATATAGTTTATTAAATTTATGTCTAAGCATAGTAACATGGCAGTAAAAGGTGAGATGTATTTTCTAAAGATTTTTTGATGTATATCTTATTTTATATTCCTTATTTTATACATTCTCAAAACAATTCTATGATATAGGAAATATATTCTTACAGATAAGAAACTAATAGTGAATAGGGTCATTTAAACAGGTTTTATACAATGCTTGGATTTGGACATAATGCATTTAGGATTACATGCCTGAGCCTTGAACTTGTATACTTCTCGTTCACCTCTCCTCCTTTGATGCAGCTGCAAGGAAGAACTGAAAGCTTTCACTTCCACTATCTACTAAATGTGATTTGTTATTATGTGCAGATCTGGTTAATCTTAACTAAATGCTAAATCTTAGATTAGTCTTATGCCTGAATGCAGCCAATATGTTCAATAATAATGCTGCAATCCTAGGTACACTTAACTGTGAGTAAGCCCTACGGTACTCTGTGGGACTGGTTTCTAGATGAACTTCCATGTGATCAGGTGATTCATTACAAAATCCAATTACTTTCATTACCTTTGCTCAGTCTCAAAAACTAGTCAGCACTACTGGATTAAAGACAATAAAATGTTTTAATTGAATCATAACAGCACACTACACTTTGTCAATGGTAGCAGATATAGACCAGAGGAAGCCCTACGATTTTTTTTTTTAAAAAAGCACACAAAAAAATTTGCTTCAGAAATAGAGAATAAACAGTGAATATTCAACTCACATTTCTATCTCAAAACAGTGAGAGAAAGTTCCCACTTGGAACAGGTTCTTAATTCAGCATGTTATGAAATACGGGGTTTGTAATGAAATCCCTCCCAGTAATTGGGTTTTGTAATGAAATCCCTCTAATTTAGGCCACCTGATCATATGCATGTTCACCTAGAAATCAGTCCCACAAAGTTCACAGTTAAGTGTACCAAGGATTGCAACCTTTTTATTGAACATAACAATGTCCTTGTAATAAGCACGGCTGCAAATACCATGTCTGGAAAATCTGACTTTTCCGCAAGCTGTTTGCTAAGTACTTGGGGTAGAAGGAAAGCCTCATCTTTTTACTTTCATCAAGGAAAGTAAAACAACACAGCAATATCATTCTTGCCTACCTCTAGTATTGTATGCAGGAAGCTTCTCTGCACTTACTTGTAAATCAGACAGCATACTTAGCAGACTTCGTAACAAGCTTCTATCCACAGCTTCACCATTCCGTTCTCGTTCAATCAATATTAAAATCCCATCAATTGTTTTAGTTTGAACTAATTTATCACTAATAACATGATTTCTAAAGAGTTCTAGTCCCATATCCCTGTAAAATATAAAAGATGTACATGGTCTAGATACTTAATTTTCAAATGTATATATTTACAAGCATTACATATGTATATTACATCACACTTGGGTTTCACATAATGTCTTGGCTTTCTGTTTATTCCAAAGTATAATTCAAGATAATTTCATCAACGCAAGCCCATCTGGCTTGGGAACTTGTTACCTGAATAATTGTCTATTTCTCTAAACACTTTCACTGTCATTCAGATTAGCCTGAATGCTCTACCTGCAATTTTAGGAATAGGAAGCCAATAGAAGGAGTGCAGCCAGCTGCAAAGGAGGACAGCACTCCTATATCTTTAAGAGCTGTGTAGAAGAGTGAATTTTAGAAGATGGAGATTATTGTGTAAGTGCAAGAAGAACATCATCTGCTAAAATTCATTCTCTTGCACATCTAAGTAAACATACAGGAACTCTGACATCTTTGTATCTGGTATTCTCTGGGCCACCTTTGTAGTGGCATGAAGAACCATTGGACATCCTTATCAGTCTTAGCCCATAAAAACCCAATATGCTGATCTAGAGAAAATGAAGTGTGTCCTTCCTATTTTTTTTTAGACTAGATTAACACAGAGGTGGGGGGACAACCTCCAGCCCATGAATTTAATCCGGCCCAAGGTGAGTTCCTCCCTTTGCCCTGACCCAGGCCTCGAGGCTTGGAAAGGAAGTTGGGAGAAGAATCCCCACATTACCTCCAAACTGTAATCGAACATACCAATACGAATCCCCTGTGTGCCACTCGCCTTCCCAATGGGAGGGCAAATGGCATGAAAGTGAATCTATTTCTGATCTCTGAAATTAGAGGTAACATGGAGAGTGTTCCTCCCTGTACCAGTCACAACCCAACTGGGCTGTGAGCAGCAGAGAAAGGAGGCAACTCAGCAACCTCCTGCACATGCCAGTCAAGTTCCTTCTTCTCTGCAGAGAGAGGCACAGAGCAGGCCTTTCTCTGCATGGAAAGAAGAAAACAAGAACAAAAATTAGGTGAGGCCAGATGATGTCATAGGAGGGCAGTGCCCCTCTCCATGACATTTTCTGGCCTTCCAACTTGGTTCAGGGGGGCAATCCAGCCTCTGGACCAAATGTGTTTGCCTGGTTTAAGGTTAGTTAACTAGTCAGGATCTCTGTGGGTACAGCTTTTTCAAATCGAGTCTTTGTTTTAATCTAATCTATCTTTCTATCTGTGTTAGATACCTGTAACATACCAATATGACTCAGATACTGTACCTACCATATAGAAGGTAGCATTGAATTCTGAAGTACATAGGTACGATCCAAAAACAAAAAAATGCTTCGAATCATGATCTGCAAACAAAAATTAAAGAATAAACTTTTTTGTTTATCTTTTACCACATCCACATGTCATATACATTTCCTGATTTTCTGCCTTCTACCAATCCCCAGATTATTGTTCATTCAGAATGAATTGTTTGTTCTCTGCAGTAAACCTAGTCAAGCAGTTTTCCCTAGGAGAAAAATCTGCAAGCACATATAATTTACATATGGTTATGAGATCACATGGTCACTCCCTGCAGCCTCTTAATCTTGGTTAGGATTAGTTAGTTATTAGTTTTATTAACCTTATTAATAAAACAAATTTAACACAAACCTAGGATAAACAATAATTAGTCTTGGCACTCTTAAGGACTAACAGATTTATTTATAGCTTAAGTTTTGGTAGACTAGTATCCACTTTATCAGATGCTACCCTCAGTTGGCTTGCATATATCACATACATACACTCGAGGAGAGAGAGGATATTAAGCAGGAGGGCCAAATAGCCATGAAATGGAAAAGCACAATCTGTGAAAAGTCCATGTAAAGCTTAAATCTATATACAACAACTCTCAATAGTAGTAATTGGTGATAAGTAATTCTGCTATATGACAGGAAACCACTAGATGCATTTGGATGTCATGATAAACCATACATTATCGTGATGGGAATGAGATGCAGCCAATGTTAGATTTGCATGCTTTCCCCTCCCCTCATCCCCATACCCAAGTACAGGTTCAGAAGCTTTCACTTCTGTTTTCTATTCAACACAGCTTGCCATGCCATCTGAACACAGAAAATGGGAAGATTCAAACAAAATAACAAGCCCCCCTGAGACTAAGCTAACTAGCATGGATTATTTTCCGAACAAACCACGGTGTGCCCAACAGACGATTGGGCTCTCCATGGATTGTTCTCCCCTCAGACATCCAGCCAGTATCCCAGCGTCCTTCATGGCCTGTCTTGTCTGCCTGTCCTGTCCTTCTTTCCACTCTGTGACCCCCCTTTTTGTTCCTCAGCTTTTTTGGGGGCCCTGAAGTTTGTGTAAATGGGGCCATCTCTGCCCTAGGAATTTGCACAAATGTGTTCATATTCCCCCCCCCCCTTGTCAGTCTTTTGGAGGTATGCAAGTGCAAGGTTATGGCTCGCCTAGTGAATATCCTTGTATGTTTCAGCAATCAAAGGAAAGGAAATATATTAGGAAACATATCAGGAAATTGACAAGACAAGACTGCATATAGACTAATTTGCACACCATTGACAGTGACAGGTCAGAAAAGTAACTGCACCAAAAAGTGGGTGGGGACAAGATTGTCCAGTTAGCAAGGTGAACCTCAGGGTTTTAAGTGTCAGTGTCCTGCTTCCATTCAAGACTTCTCTGAGTTTTCAGCTGCTCCAGACACAGTTACTGCAAATGGGACACTGGGGATTCTCCCCACCCCCAAGGTTTGAGACAGCGCTCCAACCTCTAAAGGGGGAGTTGGAGATCTGAGCTCCCTCTCCTGCCCCCTCGCAGCCAGCATAGAAAAGGATTGCAGCATCTCGCCTCTAAGGTTGGAAAAGCAACCACAGAGAGGTGGGAAAACGAGCATTTTGGTGGGGAGCAAAGGGAGGAGACTGAAAAGACCAGGATACAAGCTATCCTGAGTCCTCTTCAGCCTCCTTCCCTCCTCCTCTGAAGCATTATCACTAGACAAGCAAAAAAGTCTGTCCAGCAAAAAATGCAGGGTGAGAAAACAGGGAGGCAAAGATTGCCTTTGCTGCTACTTCTGCTCTACACTGGAAGATTGGAAGCCTCCAAGTTTGGAGGCTTCCGATCATTAGGGGTGCAATCAACAGGATTGTGCTTTAAACATTATAAATTGTAATGTAAATGTAAAGATATAACTGTCTGGACCCTACGATTATCTTCAGAGGCCCTCTTCCAGGTAAATTACCCATGCACAAAAGCTTAATACTTTTTCTTTATCCAAAGTCCAACAAGAAAGAGAACACAACTAGAGTTTTGTCAGATGCTGAAAAACTAAGAGCACTTACACATATTACAGCAAAACATCCACCAGCAAGAGTTACAAATTAGTTAGTAATTTTAAAATTGAAAGAAGTGATGCCTTTAGTTCCTATCATAAAGGCCCTTGGAACAAATGAGCAATGTTGATGATTTACTACATAGTCTTATATCCAATTCAATGATCAAAAGAACCTCCAGTTTAAGTCCAGAATTAATCTCATGTTGGCACAAACTCCACAAAGCCAGGTAAAAAGAAGCTAAGGCTGATGCTTTGACAAATGTGTCCCATGGTCAGTAATCATCTTGTGCAATGTCACAAATTGTGCTCACTTACAGTTTACCCTCCATGCACCCACACTTTTTCTTGATCATTTAGGCCCAAATTCAGATGGGGAGGATGGAGTGCTTGGTACTATCAAAGATGACCCACTGGTCCTTTATTGTCTTATGAAGCATCTAAAACTTACTGTATTGCTAGAGGAAACCTTCTACCTGCTTTTTATTATTTAATTTCCCTGGTTTTTAAAAGGAAATGCAGGGCTGGCCTTTCCATAGAGCAGGGTGGATCCCCTGCCTCAGGTGGCAGATCCCAAAAGGTGGTGATTTACACTCCCAGGAGAACTGCATGCCCTACCCAGCCTTCCAGAAAACTGTACTGGCCATGTTCCTGGAATGCCACCAATCTGGCTTCTCAGAGCACAGCATCAGGTGAGTGCAACTCTCTGGGAAGACCCACCAGCTGATCAGAAGAGAGAGTGGGCAGTGCAGTTCTCCAGAGAACCTGGCCACAATGTCTAGCTGTGAAGGATTCTTCCGCAGGGCAAGGAAGTGGCCCTGGAGATCACCTGTGCTACCACAGCACTGGCACTCTCCTGGGCAACCTCACCGCCAATGCCTTGTACTGAGAAAGAACCCCTCACAGCAAGGCATGAACCGAAAGACCTGTGACACAGCAGTGTTCTGAAAAGAAAAATCACAACACAAACAAGTAGGTAGATTACATGTAACTGAATAGATGTGTCCCTGTAGGTTCAGAAAGGCTTTCTTCTGAGTGAACCTGTACAGAATTCCAGCAGAGTTTTGTCTTTTCCCCATCTTCATGAGCGACCCATCAGGCAGAATGATTATCGCAGCCCTCAAAATTATCTCACTCATCTTAGTTTCCTGCTACCCCTTCGCTACTGTCACAATACTGACAGGAGAACTGCGCTGGGTAAACTTGACTTATGTCAACCAGCGCAATTTTCCCCAGATAGAGGAGGCTGTACTTTGCAGACAGTCACCCTCGACGTGTAGAGAGCAACCGAGAACAGTGAAGGAGGGGAGGGGAGCTAGTGGAGCTGCTCTCACTCCTTGCGTACAATTATCCGCAAGCAAAGCAACTGAATAGCACTAGATTCCCACAGCCATCTTAATGAATGTGAATGCATGTGCAATATAATGTGTGAGACAGGGATTCTTCGCACATCCTTTTTTTTTTAACCACACAGAAAAGAATAGCAAATACTGTCTTCCTGTCTTCAATAATTCAGCACATAGGCCCCAATCCCCATATTTGTTTTTTTAGAAAAGGAAGATCAGGGCCCTTGTGCTGCATTTCTGGTTTCAGAAAGGTGATGTAGAGCACTAAGTCTATTTATTATATTTGTAAACCGCCCAGAGAGCCTTGGGTAATAAATAATAATAATAATAATAATAATAATAATAATTCCCCCACCTGTGCATTCCAAACCGCTCAGCCCAACCCAACCCAGCAAATCCCCTGAGGATTAAACTACGTCACTTTAAATATGTAGCTACTTTCTTCTTCGTTTTTTACTCAAAACTAAGTGCATGGGAACTAATACGGATCAGGATCCTGATGGGGGGGTAGGGGGCCTTAACCATTTGCCCTATATCTGCAATTTACATTACAAAGGTATGACTTTTTGGCAGTGCATAGGGTGGGGCTGATCCAGATTGGGATCCTAGCCAGGGGATGGGGAAAGGATTAAAATTCCTCTACAACCCCTCCTTCCGCATGCTAAGGTCCTGATCTGTGTAGCCTGACCTTCTGAGGTCATATTCCATAGCTAAAAGAATAGGCATTGAACATAGGATCCCATAGACTTTCTCTGCAAAACTCTTTGCAAACACCAAACTACTGGCAGTATTCCAGCTTAGAATGAAACTGAGCATGCCTGACATAATATTAGGTACAACGGGACAGGAAAACCTTAAAAAATTTTGAACCATTTCTCAGAAGTTCACCAAGCCAATGAAAGGCACATCTCCTCAACAAGCCTGAATAATTTCCATCAGTAGTTTCTGCCAAAATTTAAAAGTAATATATGATATGCCATGCCAAAGATTGGAGTAAAAAGGGCAAATGTGTCAAGTTTTAGCAAATTTTAACTTGCTGTACCTGTGGCAATTTTTATCAGATTGATTAGACAGTTTTCACAGTTGTAGACCTCATTATGCAGCTCACAGATACCAAGGTTCAAAATATTAGCTTAACAGGTGTCATTTTTACAAGGAACAGAGGCTGTTGTTGGTTACTCACTTTAACTAAAGGGGCACTCCTATAAGGGAACTAAAAACAAGTCTGATGCAATCCTAAATACTAGAGAATAAACCCCATTAAATTTAGGGGGATTTAATTATTTGATTTAAATATATCTAAGCTGCCTTTATTGAGAAAGTCCACGCAAGACATGTCTGAATAAACATGCTTAGGATTGTGCTGTTAGTTGACATTCCAGATCTTTCCAGAGCTTTTTTTTAAAAAATGCAAGAAGAAACTTGAGGATTGAGAGGGTGGGGGAGATCAGGGAGAGGAGACAAGGACACCTCCCTTGCTAACCTAATCCTCAACTCTGAAAAGAATTTGCTAAAGAAGGAGTTTGTTCTTCTACACATAAACATTTGCAGTGTTCAACAGCACTGTACTAAGATGTGATTTCTGTGTTCTTACACAAATAACTAGGGCATAGACACATACTGCTAATTCCAAAAGAGACTGTGTGGATGCCAGACTAACTCCAAGTGGACTATACACAAAAGTGGCATCCCTTATTTCTGCCAAGAGCTGCACAACCATTGACTCATCCTGCTTCACAAACTCAACCCACTGTTTTCTAAAAGACTGTGCCAAGGACCAGTAAGCTTTTCCCAGTACAGCTTCAATTTCAGCAGCTGTGGTGTTCTTTTTCCACTTCTTGTCTGCTTAAGTCACAATAACCTTCCACATATCATGCAAGTCATCAAATGCTGATAGCATTGGCCGTTTTTTCAGCATGTAAAGCCTTGTTTGTACAGCATTTCAGCACCATGCACACAGTTTTAGGATTAGGTGGTCCAACTGCATGTCATTGTCTTGCCATAAACTTCTATGAAATCTTTGCACTGCTCTCTCACCCTTTTAGGTAGCACAGAATATAAAAACTCCACTATATTCCACTCTCCCTTCCTCATCTGATTTACTGTTTTTCAGGAGGCTGGTTATCTCTTCCACTATAAATTCACATAAAGTTTCTGCTTGACTTAATAATTCTCAATTGGTTCTACCTTTACTATATACTATATAGATGGTTCTGCCATCTGCAACACCTACCAAATTATTTATCTCCATTATCATACTAATTGACTTAAAAGTCTTAATTATTTCCTTGGAGTTTACTTTCAAGCTAGTGGGTCAAAGGCCTGGTTAACATTTATTTATTTATTTATTTCATTTACATACCACCCCATAGCCGAAGCTCTCTGGTTGAGAGAGGTTACACAAAGACACAAAATCAGCAGTGTCAGAATGGGCCTCATTTTCTTGTTTGTGGGCAAACAAAAAGAATGAAAAACTTCTACTCTTTGATCCAAGTCTTTTCCAGCTCTGGATTAAAACTCAGAGTACACTTTTACCTCGAAACAGGAAATATATATAGCCTCTTTGCCCCTCAAAGGTTTCTTTCACTTCCTTTCTCTGTCCCCAGCAGCAGGTTATCTTCTAGGTTTTAGCAGAAAAGCACATCCTTTCCCTTAAACTGCTCTTAAATTTTAAAGAGGCCCTTCTCTTGATTCAAGAAGCTAATCAGTAGCTTTAAAAATGATAATGATGAAGTTATCCAAAATATCCAACATCCTCCCACTTTAACCCAGTCCCTTCCTGCAGCCTTGTCAAAACATTACTGGTTGAGTAGAAAAAGCAACTTTATATAATTCAAACACTTAAGGAAAGTTCACACATTCCCCATAGTCAAATACCTAGTTCCTAATGAGCTGTAGCAATGTGCAATTAAGCTTTCAAGCGACCCTGCTGGAGCCTACACCATCGTGTTATGTAACCTCCTATTTGTTACACAAAGTAACAGCTCAAGCACTCTTAGAAAAGCTGGCTTTCTTTAAAAAGAAAAGAAAAGAAAAAAGCAATAACAAAAAAAAAACCAGGGATGCAATGCAACTAGGAATGTGAGTAAGCTGAAGCTTTAACATCTTTGAACTAAATGCATCATTTCTGTGTGATGCATAGAGAACACTCCTTTCCTTTACCCATTCAATCTCACTAAAGCCTTTTTTCATAAGCACGTTTTTAGTATTGTTGGAACCCAGGGATATCTCTCTTTTACAGTAACTGTATTGAGATAAGGAGAGCTTTTCCTGTGCCTAAAGCACAGAATGTTATGAAAAGGATACAATGGTCAATGTTGATTCACCAGTGTCCTACAAGGGTATAACTCGCTACAATTTAATTTTTGTAAGATGTTTTCAACATATTATATATAGTAAATTTAGCAGAGAATCAAAAAGTCAAGTCAAGTAAATACTTCTCCAGTAATCAAGTCATTTCCCTTGACTTGATTAACTGAGGAGAACTAGAGAACCAAGTCCAAATTACCACTAGACAGTTCTTAGGAATTCCTAGGAATATGCAATATGAACTACACCTGACTTACCATTTGTCTGCAGTGATCTTGCCAGCATTTGTTTATTTTCTTTAAAAACAGAAGGTTATCAAGAGAATCTGTGCTGCAAAGGTTAAGGAAAGCTGACTATTTTTGAGTCAAGATATCAGCTGTTCAGAAGAGGCATTCCAGAGTCTAAAGCAGAAGTAAGGATTTTAGCTTGAATTTTAGCTATAATTTCTGAAAGGAATTAATGCTTCAAATTAGGACAAGGAATATCTAGATTGTTACTACAATGTCCACATAAAATAGGGATCAGCAACTTCTGCTGGTCCAGGAAAATCTCAGTGAAAATCTCATGTAGACTATGGGTTGTATCCAATGATGCCATTCCGCTGGTCCAAAGCATCCACCACAGGCGGAAACCCTGTTTTCTCCTTGGGCAAGTGTCAAAGCTAATACTTTGAGATTGCTTGTGCAAGCTGTTGCACAAGGCTTTTCAAGAGCCATTGTGCAAGCTGTTTTACAAGT
Source organism: Elgaria multicarinata webbii (assembly GCF_023053635.1). Taxonomy (NCBI): domain Eukaryota; kingdom Metazoa; phylum Chordata; class Lepidosauria; order Squamata; family Anguidae; genus Elgaria; species Elgaria multicarinata. Next base: position 40,134,504 of record NC_086175.1, on the reverse strand, counting down.
TGGTAAACTGTTCTGCAACTCATTGGACAAGGCATTGCAAAACTCTTACGACTCCAGCAGATTATTTACTACTTGTGTTAGTTGTGCTAGTCCTTGTAACTTTTCTGCTCACATAATACTGGATAAAACCCAGAAGTACCACAACTAATACAAGCAACACCTAATCTAATGAAGTCATAATGAGTTGTGCAATGCCTTGTGCAACAATTTCAGATAGCCTATGCAATACTTGCACAGCTGCTTGTACAGAAGCTTGCACAAGCAGATTCAAAGAATTGGATCATTACATCAATATATATTTAATTTTGAAATTAATGTTTCACAATGAAAAGCTGACAACATATTACAAACCTAAACTAGAAACAGACTTCTACATTTTACAATAACCTGATAACTTTTAAATATAGGATATATATTCTTTATGCAGTATTTTTACCTTGCAAATATTACATTCTTTATTACCATTGATACAATTAATACAGTTTGGGGATTTTTTGAGTATAAAAAGGATATTCTCTAAACTGCAGTATTTGTGCTTTCACATGATCTTCACAGACTTGTCTTAGCTGTCTGTACAGTGTAGGGGATGCTTTATAAGAACAGACATTTTCAACAGCCTGGGGGGAAACAAACACAAAAGAAGTATAACAAAATAAAGGCAAGATTCAAAAATATAATGCCAAAGGGTAAGTAACTTCCATAAAGAACAGCAGACTTCTGCATAAAGCTTTTGTGTTAGAGTCCAAAACCTTTATTTTATATTCAAATAATATTAGTGCATTAAATCAGCATCTTTCCCAATCTGCCATTTTAGTAGAAACTTGTAAGGATAGTATCTACCTTAATTTTAACTGCTGACACTTCTTTGTTGCAGATGGTAAAATAAAAGTGTAGAGTAGGAGAGAAAATACTAGAGAAAATTCAGGAAAACAGAACACAATGGAAGACAGTAAAGCTGACCATGTGAATGAAACACAGTGCAAGCCCTAAGTAAGGTTTGCAGAAATATATAAACATTGGGGCTGGTGGGGAAACCTAAGTGGGCAAAAAGTCCCAAAGCAGCCAAATGAGGACTAAACATGATCAGGAGCCACAAAATGCTGACTATTGCAAGGGGGGAAAGGGGGGCAGGGCAGAATAGAATGGAAAAGCGGGTGGGTGCAACCTTGAACAGGTGCACTCCACACTGTAGCATTTTGTTGCAGGTCTATTTGCATATTTATAAATATATAAGAACACAACACTCTTGTCATTTAAGACAGAAGAAAATTTTGAGCTATTTGTCAAAAGCCCAGACTACATAAAAAAAACCATCATGTGATAAAGCTGTTCCTGGACTGTTCCACTTAATCCTGGAGGTGGAGGGATAGCATTATTGAATGCAGTCTCCTATGAAAAGGGCCTTGTACATAGATAAAGAGGTGTCAGGGAGTGCTAGACTTTCCCCTGAGATGCCAGGTTTTAACATGCTGCTCCCAGTGCCTATAGTTTGAAGTGCCTAAATTGTCCAGCAATAGTTTTTGTACGTGATCAGCTATTTGTTTAAACCAAAACATATTTTCTTAAGGATGCAATCCTATGGGATATGCCCTGGCTACTTGTAAGCCTCTGAACTTGAACGTTTACAAGTATCCAATGCAGAGTGCCTCCCAGTTTGCATTTTAGTTAGATGAGAGTTTTGCCCATCTAGCTGAGGTTTCGGGGAGGTCTACGTCATTTCCCCACATTCCAGTCTCCCCCCCCCTCCCCAGGAGTGCCCCCTTTCACCTCCTAAAAGCTTACAATTGGAGCTCATAACAGCAGCCAGAATGGTTCTCTCCGTGCTGGCTCGAGGGGGCGAGGGAAGGGAAGCATGATTTCCTGGGTCTAAGCGTAGATCCCTGTCTCTGAGCTCAGATGCCTAGGGGACATAGGATTGCTCCCTAAAACAATGTAACTAAAATTTCCATCTTGTCCACATAATTTAAAAAAATTATCTTTTAACTCTTACTTGGTAGAGTTCTTCAAGATTATATTTAATAGATGTACTACTCTGTATAGCTCTGACTGCTTCATGAAGCTTCTGCCATGTATCCCGAGTGTAATTATCAGCCAAGGTGGGTCTCTCTGCATTAATAGACAAAGAAGAAGTGGAAAAAATTATACATTATCTCACAGCTTTTTATTTCAAAACAAATTATCATTGAAGCATTGGTTTTTAAATAAAGAAAATCTATTTTATTAGAGGGCTGTGAACATCATAAGAAATGCTTTAAAATTAGGAATACAATCTGGTGATTAATAAGATCACATACCCTTTTAACTTTTTATGAATTAGAACCACAATTGTCTAGAAACATGCACTGAACTGTGTAAAAATCACTACATCAGCAATCTTCAACCACCACTTTCATTATATGCAGGAAAGGGTAGCTAATGATTAAGTCCCCTTATCCATATTTAAGGTATTCTGCATTACTGCATCACTCTTTCATAAAGGTTTCAGTTCTATGCATATTTACTTGCTTACAGAAATGAGTCCCACTGAAGAATTTACTTCCAAATAAATATGTATAGGATTAGGCCAGCCTCCTTCAACCTGCTGGCCTCCAGATGTGTTGGATGGCAACTCCTATAATTTCCAGTTAGTATGGCCATTGAGAGTTGCAGTCCAAAACTTCCGAAGGGCACCAGGTTGGGGAATGCTGGATTAGGTTGTACAAGGAATAAATGCACTTTATTCTATTTTCTGTCACTTGCCCACTGTTTTTATTGTCTCACTAAATGGATTCCAGCCTTCAAAAAACTAATTTGGACCAATATTTCATGATGCCTTTTAAACCAGTTTCTTTACTGTCAGAATCTCTTTTTTCTTATTTAAAAATGTTTACATTAGTTTTGTGCATCTGTATCCATTCATCACAGCTAGACAATTTCTTCAGCTGATTTCAGAGATGGGTATGTTGTAAGTATGCACAACCCTGGCTACTTCAAGCCCTCCCCAAAGTATGGATTTGCCTGTGGATCCAAAAGGTGTAATGGTTCATATTTAGCATTATTTTAAAGAAAGCCAGTCATCCCCAGGGAAGGAAGCGCACATGAACTAAGAGCCCGGAATGTTTATTATCAAAACAAGGCATAAACAAAGGCTGAAATCCTACGCATACTTATTTGGGAATAAGTCTCACTGAACACTCTGAGACTTCCATCAGAGGAAATGTGCACAGGACTGCCCTTCTTCTTCTTAGGGTGCCTCCTCCTATCTGAGGTTAGCTTTCATTACAGCAATTTTTGTTTTTGATGCCACTGCTCTAAACATGTAATCATTATTGGTGGAAATGATATACCCTAAATCAACATGAATATATTTCTGAATTTGTTAAGTTTCTATAGGCCAAACAGGGGAGAGGAGACTAACAACTTGTAGACAAATAAGTGATGTCCAATCAAAGATATGTAAAGACCTGGTTCAGAGGAGCGAAATTTCCCATTTGGAGATTTTTAACTGGAAGCACAAATGGAGTCAGTGTTTAAAGCATATATACTTTATACTGATTGGATGCTGCTTTGCACATTTTAACTACTCCATTCTTTCAAGTGATGTCTGAGAATTTTAATTTGTTAATGACTGAAAGTATGAAATCACTAGGCAGTAGGTACTTAAGAGGTAGCAAAATAACTTTACCTATGTAACTGTCTGTAACAGTTCACTGTGACTTAGTAGACTATAAACAAAAACAATTCATCATGATATCAAACAACAGATGACTTAAAGATAAGACCCCAAACTTCCACCCTGGTAACAGCAATATAATCAATTTCACTCCAAGAGGAGAAAAAGCTATAGAGAGGGTCAGTGGACACCAAAAGCTCCCATACAAGCCTGCCTGAAATTTGTGTTTGTCATCTGCTGCTGGTACATGTTTCATGTCCTAAAGAGGTGAAGTTAATGGGTACTACAGACAGGTCCTTTTTGTAGTAGCACCCCGGTTGTGGAACTCCCTTCACAGGGACATTCAGTTCACTTCTTCCTTAATGCCCTTCAAACAGCTGATGAAGATGATACTGTATGGCTAATGTTGTTCTCCATAATGGCTAACGTTGTTCTCCAGTTTTATTGGTGATATCTGGTTCTATTGTAATCTAGTTCTTCTGGTTTGCCTATGTTCATTTTTTTGTAGTTTGAATGATGTATTTTTATTCTTTCTACTACTTTTCTATGTACATCACCTCGAGCACGCATCGATCCAAAAATATACTAAATAAATAAATAAAGTGAAGGAAAGGGCAGCGAATGTCACGTGTCAGCAAGCAGAGAAGCCTGTGCTCCTGATTGGCTGCCAGGTGCTGATCTGACCTAGGCAAAGTGCCAATCACCTTCTTTTCCATTTCTGCATGTCAGGCAAGGAGAAGTTGCTCAGAGACCTTGATCTGCCTGACATAGAACATCAAGAAAAAGATAATACTGGGAGAGAATGAGTGAAGGTGTGTATTTACACTACTCCTCTACACTCAGGCAAACATTTTTGGAGTTCTGGCTACTGAAATAAATAAGTCAATAGCATCCCGTTCAATGGAAGATGTCAGCCTCACATGCTTTTACTACCCTTGGGTTGTAACCAATGTTAGCCCTGCTTAAAGTAGATCCACAGAAACGAATGGGACTTAAATTAGTCATGCCTAACAACATCAATGGGTCTACTCTTAAGTAGGACTAACGATGAATACAACCCATGAATTCTTACAAAACACCATCTCATGCATTTATACTTATTAGAAGTCAAATTTTACCTGTAAAAACATAGTGAGATTAGGACAAAAATATGTTTTTGCCCATAACTTCCTGAAGTGGGATTAAGGATGTAATCTTATGCACACTCACCTGAGAGTAAACCCACTGAGTGTACAGAAGGCCTTACTTTGAAGTAAACATGCATCAGCTTCCACCATAAAGCAGCTTGTGTAAAGATGCTACAGGGTAACCCATCCACACTGTGATTAACTTTCTAACATTCCCAGATGCAAAGCAGTGATTATACTTTTAAAAATTGTGTAGAAGATCTCTGTAATTTGTCATCACACAGCCAGAGCAAGAAAAGGGTGCACTAATCCAAAATCCCTCTTCTATGCAACTGTCTTGTCCTCCTTTACATCTGAACACATCTACAAGCATCTATAGGGGAAGGAATATTTGAAACAGATCCCTTAATGAGGTATCAGTGAGAAGCAAAACTAAGTATCCGTCTCAATTGAGGCACATTCCATTTTAAAACCAAATGGGACAGGAGACAACCATGTTTTTTATCCCATTTCTCACACATCCTGCACTCCAGCTTTCTCTTCCGCACCCACCTCTGAAGTTCTTGATCACTATTTTCTTGGAAGTGGCCCCTCCGCCAGCAGCAGAAGCCCCAGAGCCGGCCACCCCGCTTCGGGCTCCAGCTACAGCTGCCAGGGAAGCGGGCTTCGTGAGCCCGTTGGTATGGCCCACCAAGGCCGACAAGTGCTGCTTCTTCTGGGGCTCGCCGGCCATGTTCGCCCCAGAAACCGTGGGCGAGAAGACTTCCGTAGGTCCCGTCCCGTCCTCCTCCTCGCAGGTTTAGCTGAGGCAAAAGAGGGGGGAAATGCCTTTAAAAGGGGGGGATCTTCGCCGTGAATGGAACGGCATCGTCACGCCGAGAGGGGAGCCGCATCTTGTCCCGAAGACTTATGAAGATCCACGAAGCCCTTGAGGGCAGCAACACAAGTAAGCGAAGTGACCCGACCGGCGGGTGAAAAGGCCAGAGCAGCGCCCCTATATCGACTGCAGGGCTCCGGGTGGAAAAAGCTAAGCGGCGGCGGAGGAGGAGGAGGAGCCCCCCCTTCTCTACGATGCCTCACAAAATGGCTTCTTCTCGGTCATCCCGGCGTAGCCAAGGCCAGAGTTGTTCCACCAGTCGAAAAAGCGAGCTGAAACGATGGCTGCGCCTTTCCAGGCACCCGGCAAGCACCTTCCTCGCTGTCCTGGGGGAGGGCTCTCTCTGCCTCCTGTCACGGGGCTCAAATGGGGGCAAGGCCAGGCTGGAAGCAAGTGGCAAAGGAGCTCAGCCGGTGTCCCCACCGTGACAGAGGGAGCCTAGGCGGAAGGCTGCAATCCTCTAAGGCTGCAATTCTTCCTGCACCTGGGAGCAAGCCCCAGTGAACTCGGCGGGGCTTACTTCAGAGGAGACGCGCAATAGGACTGCGCCGCTTCTATTCTGCCTGTTCTTCTATTCACTATTGCGCATCAGTTGTCGTGGACTTTTGAGTCCACTTCATCACGTGAATCAACGGTTCGTGCATTTGGCGAAGTGGGCTCAAATCCAGGAAAACATGCCACACAATATATATAAGTCTTGAAGGTATTGACTGTGGAATTGCGATAAGCGTTTTTTTCATGGACCAGCACGGCTACCTTTGTTTTGTCTGTCTTTTATGTGTATCCACAACACACAAGTACACACACACAGAGCTACCCCACCCCCTGGAATTTGTTCCTTAAACTTGCCAAACTGCATACCAGCCTACTGAAGTCTGTAGGGCTTGCCATCGTAAGCAGACTTACTTGGGAGTAAGCCCTGTTGAATTCGGTGAAACCTCAGTAAACATGCATAGAATCATATTGCTTTTGGTCAATAGACTTTGCAAAAAACAAAGACCACATAAAATGATAGGTATGGATTGTAACCAAAAGGATTTTCGTAAGAGACTCTCCAGACTAATCAAGGCTTTTTATTTTTTTATTTTATTTTTTGCTCTAAAACTTTTTTGGGGGATTATAATTTAGCTACTGCAGTTCCACTGCACGAAATTATGCCTAGATGATTGGTTGAATCCAGATTCAGAGTAGATCTATGGAAATCTATGGGACTTAAATTACTCATGACTAACTTAATCTCAATTGCCTTCAAAGGTTCTATATTAAATATGTCTAAGTCTGGATCCAATTTATTATTCGTCATTTTTACATGTAAAATCAAATGTAATTTTAAATGTCTGTGATCTAGACCAGAACTGCAAGAACAGATTAAATTTAGCACTATCTATCCTGTCATTTATATCCTATTACCCATACAGGAAACATCCATTAGTACACTAACAGGACAAAAACTCAAATAGAACCCTTTCCATCCTAAGCCGGACATTGCGGCTAATTGGCTTTGACACTCCACCGATCGCCACGCCCCCTAGTTCGATCTACCGCAAATGGCAATCAGAAACCACGCCCACCTCGCTGAGCTCGCGAGGAGCCGCTTCGCAGGTCGAATGGAGGGTAGATCACGTGGCGAGAAGGGTAGGCGGGGCTTCGAGGCGGCAGCGGCCAATCCGCGAAGGAGCGGGCTTTCCGTCAGCAGCAAGGAAGCTCCTTCTCTTTCCTTTTTTTCATCGTTTGCTTTTGAACCTTCTTATGGACCGAAGCGGGCCTAGGAGTGACGTGCTTGCGGAATCGGGTTAACGGTAGGCAGACCCAACGGGGATGAAAGGGGTGGGGCGGAACCGGTGGGGTCGTTGTGCGCATGCTCGGCACGTAGCATGGCCGGCCTTTGATGCCCTGCAGGTCGTGACCGTCTCCCGACCCTGAAACTCGAGATCCCGTTTTCCTTTCAAAGTTTCTACCGCAATAAACAGTCTTTAAGCAGCCAGAAACCTCTTTAAAAAGAAAGGTGCTTTTAGGTGCAGAGTGCCTCCCTCCTCGCCCAGATTTTGTGGCCATACCTACCTGAAAGCTTAGTGTAATGTCTAGACAGGCCTTGTACTCTCCTTTTCCGGGTATCTCTGTGTTTTGTTTTGTTTGCAATTAATCACTACCAGATGTAGGATAGTTGTGAGTCTGTGCCTGATTGGTGTCTAATCGTCCCACTGATTTGGTGCAAACATAGCTTTTGATCCAACTCTGAACCAGAACCTACTAGAAACGAATTTCCATAGTTAAATGGCCATGCAACTTCTCTGATCAAACTCTGACATCTGTCAAGAAAGAGAAGTGGCAAAGGAGTTTGCTCTATGACAGTGCAATCCTATGCATGTTTGCTTGGATGTATGTCCCACTGTGCTTAATGAGGTTTACTCCCTAGTAAATATAGGGTTGTAGCCTTAGTCATGTCTGACTTAAACTACAGAGGCTTGTTTCTAATACCATCATAAAAAACCCAGTGTATTAAATACTACTTATATAGAGATTTTTGCCTGTTGGGCAGTAGTATCTAGCAAGTCTAAAGCAGGAGTGGACTTCAGCTCCCAGCATGCTTGACCATTGGCCATGCTGGCAGGGGCTACTGGGTGTTGAAGTTCAAAACATGTGGATATATACCTTCTGGACACCCCCTGCTCTAGGGTGTTCTCAGTGTTTCTATGTTCAGGCATTTATCTCCTTCCTTGTATTTTGAGAGGTGGGGGGACATATCACTAATTTGTACTTGTTTTGCTTCTCTTAATAAGGTTTTCCAGGCCCTATTTAAGCAAGACCTGGAGCACATTTTTTTCACAATTGCCGCTAGTTGTTTTTCACACTGATTTGTAGCTGGTGGCATAGACCAGTAACATTTGCACAATTCTGCACACAACTTTATGCTGCTCAAAGTAGATCTTCTCAAGCACTCAAAAGTTATTGCAAAAGTGTTCTACATGTGTTCAAAGTGGGTATACAACAACCTCTGTGAGTGTAGGAAGAAGGCATGCCACATTATTTGTTTTCATTTCATTATTTCCTATAAAACAGTTGTCATACAATTATTTTAAAATAGAACAATGATATTAAAAAATAAAAAGAACTAAAACATAACAGTATAAAGCAGACATGGTAAAAAAAAAAATCAAAGCAAAGCCAGCCTGATTAAAAAATACAAAGTCAACCCCCAATAGAAAACAGTAAAATAAAAAAAGGAGCTCAAAACTGCAAAGAAATAAAATGTGTAAGCTTGTAATAAGGATTAAAATAGCAATTAGAAGGCCAGGAAAAAGATAAAAGTATTAACCTCATGAAGAAAAGAAAATAATGTTAGTGCTAGGAAAATTTCCCTGCAGAGAGCGTTCTATAAGCAGGAGACCACCACTGAGAAACCCCTTTCTCTAGTATTCTCCTGAACTTCAGAATGAGGAAGCATGTTTAGATGACCTTAAGGTACTGGTAGGTACATATGGAAAAAGGCTTTCCATCAGATGCCAAGGTTCCAGTCTGTGAAGAGCTTTATAGGTTAAACTAACCAACATTTTGAATTTGGTTTAGAAATGAACTGGGCTTCAGTGCACCCAAGGCAAGACTGCTAAAATATGTTCAAGCCACCTAGTCCAGTTAAAACTCTTGCAGCCATATTTTACACCACCTGTGCTTTCTGGACCATCTTCAAAGATAGCCCCATGTTCAACACGTTACAGTAGACCCAGCAGGACATTCCAGACCATGGATCACTGCAGCCAAATTATCAATATCCAGATAGGGTTGCAGCTGGGATTCTAGCCTAAGCAGGTAAAAGGCCCTTTGCCACACAAGTCACTTGAGCCTGTAATTATACTGATGGATCCAAGAGCATGCCCAAACTATGAATGGAAATGCAACCTCCTCCAAAATAGGTTGAATCCAACTCACCTGAATTGAGGAAACACCTACCAACAGTATCTGTCTCACCTAGCTGTGAAGAGAAAGATAGTTGTATGTCATCAGCATGCCCTCATCACTTTGGCCTTAGCTAGACCTAAGGTTTATCCCGGGATCATCCTGGGGTCGTCCCTGCCTGCTCCCGGGATATCCTGTGTGTCATTTACATGAACAGCAATGACCCCGGGACAATCCCGGGATAAACCTTGGGTCTAGCGAAGGCCTTTGAAGGTGATAGTATCCAGAATAACATATTGGTTTGGGATTTTTTTTATAATTTATATGCTGCACCTTCAACATTGCAGGGCAGCTAACATGTAGTGAGAAATATATGATGGTGATGCAAACAAACTAATAAAGCAAGAGTCAGCTCAAATAGATAGTAAAATCAAACTTTTCTAAGTTAAAAATGGTAACATTGCCAGTTCTTGCAAGCCTAGGAAAGCAGAACTGCATTTGCCTGGTACTTAAATGATAGTAATGGGGGTTTCCGGCAGGCCTCCCTGGGGACAGTCTAAAGGCAGGATGACACTACTGAAAAGCCTCTCCAGACACCAGTCACTTTAGGAAGTAGGAGCACCTTGAGAAGGCCCTGAGACTGCAATCACAACGGATGAGTAGATTGATATGGGAAAAGGCGATCCAATAAATATTGGTCCTAAGCCATGTAGAGCTTGAAATGTTAAGACCATCACTTTGAATTTAGCATAGAAACTTAGTGGGAGCCAGCAGAATTGTTTCAATATAGGCAAGTTAACAATTTCTTTCTGATCCATTTACTAATCTAGTTGCAGTGTTCTGGACTAACAGCAGTTTCTGAACTGTCTTGCAAAAGCAGCCTAATTATTGTGAATAATTATTGTGTTGTGACTAAGTGTTATTTTTGGTTGTTTTTCAGTATAAAGCATTCACTTGCTTTTGAGCAGAATCTTTTTAATGGCGCACATCAGTATAAACCAATATTTGCAGCAGGTAAGTGATAGATGTAATTTTAATAATTTGTCACATAGTTGATTCATTACGGTGCCCTTGTAAAGTTCTGTGCAACCGATCTTCGAAAATTGAAAATGTTCTTTTGAATACACCCCAAAATACCAGCAACATTTAATCTTCAATAATTCTTTGAAATTTCCTGTTTAAAATAGCACTGTTTTATTGACTCGTTATCTTTGAAGCTACAGCATATTAAATCAACTATGCCCATTATACCAACAACTCCTAAACATAAACTTAAAAAAAAAAATCTTTTTTTTTTTTGAAAATGTGAGTAGTTCCTAAACTACCAATAGGAATCATTTAATCCAGGGAATCACACTTCTTCTGAGTGTTTGATTTCTCTCTCGCTCTCAAATTAATTATTCATCATACTTTTTTTTTAAAAAAAAGTGCTGGTACAGCATAGTGCTTAAGGCTTATTTAAGTCTTAAGCAAATGACTTATGAACTGGAAGCCCTCAGTTTAAATTTCAGCTCAGCCAGGTAATCTTAAATCAGACACCACCCCTCAACCCAGTCTGCAATATAGGGGTTATACTGGTTTACTTTACATGGTATGCTGGGATAGGAGGTATTGATCTTTGAGCACTGAAAATAAAACACTAAATATTTTTAGAATTATTACGTTTTAAGTTATTATGCTCTGTCTTTCATTTGAAAGAAACTAATTGACTGGGTGCAAAATTACTTCAAATACTTACCCGTACTGAAATCTTTCACTGGTCAAGGAAGAATACCACATTCCCTCGCTGCTGGGATGTGTTCTCCACCCCTTCCATCAAGGGAGCGATAGTCAAAACAAAAAAGGAGCATGAGGTATTGCTTCTTTAGTCATTTGTTCCATAATATTTGTGCATTTTTTCTGTCACAGGTATTAGAATCTATTGACAGCAGGGATGGATTATTTTGTGCAGAATTAGTGTCATTTAAACATCCTCATGTTGCAAATCCTAGACTTCAGGTAAGAAAGTTGGGTTGCAGTCCTATATATGCATGAAAGTAAGTCCAATTGAACTGAATGGAGATTACCTTTGAGAATCTAACTCTGTCATTCTGTTAGCACAAATGACGTTTTGAACTATATGCAAGAGAAGAATTTAAATAAAATTATATTTGCATAATGCGTTGTGCACCCCGTTGTGCAACCAGTTGCGCATAACTCTTGTGCAACCGGTTGCACATTCCACTTATGCAACTGGTTACTCAACTGCTTGAACAAGTGATTACACAAACGTAAAGGGCAACCGCTTGTGCAATGGAAAGATTCAGCAGAGCTTCCCTCAAGCTATTTGAGTTTGCAGAATGAGACTGTTGGATACTGCCCTAAGAGTAAACATACATAGGATTGTGCTGTTGGACAGACAGAGTCATAGAGATGGCTGAAGGCCAGTTCAACCCTCTGCTGATGCAGGAAATCCAGGTCCACCTCAACACTAGAGCACTGTGCATCTCAATCCTTATGCATATTTACTTGTATGTAAGTGGTTGCTTTCCTTGTTTTGTCTCTCTGGATTTTAAAGTTTCAGAATAAACGTTCGCCTTGTTAAACACTAAACAGATACATGATAGGCCCTGGAAGTGTAACCCCTGAAAAATCTACAGAGTCCTGGGCCAAGCTGAAGGTTAAGTCATTAATTGTGAGCTTTTGTAGGGAAGAATCTATTGCATCAGATGCATGAAAAATGTGGTTTTCCCTGGATTAGTGTGTGAAATGACTTTATGTGTTCTTCCTTCTGTTTGTCCCTATGATTTCCCTTTCATTAAAGAGACCTACTTTTATCTCGTGAATGCCCTCAATTGTCTTCTCCCTTCTATTTTGTTTGAATCCTTCTCCATTCCCTCCTTCCTTTCTTCCACTTTACTTCCCTAGCAACCTTTTCCATTGATGTTTCTGTTTGTGAAGTTTTATATCTCGTAGTTTGTAAAACATGAAGACTGAATCCAGCAGTCTGAATTTATATGCCATATATTAAAACCCAATATTTAGGCTGCAATTGTAAACACACTCAATAAATAGGAAGCAAACCCTACTGAACACAATGAGGAAAGGAAAGGAACCTCTCGTGCAAGCACTTGAGTCATTGCTGACTCCTAGAGGGATGCCTGCTTTTGCTGACGTTTTCTTGGCAGACTTTTGTAGCCATTGCCTTCCCCAGTTGCAGTTACCTTTCCCCCAGCTAGCTGGGTACTCATTTTACCGACCTCGGGAGGAAGAAAGGTTGAGTCGACCTGAGCCGGCTGCCTGAGAACCAGCTTCCGCTGGGATTGAACAGGCTGTGGGGAGAGTTTTGGCTGTGCGCCACACGAGACTTACTTCTAAATGCATATGCATAGGACTGCACTGTTAATGATAAAATATTTCATATTTACATAAAGGGAGCTTCAATCTTTGCCTATATTTGTATTGACAGGGTAAGAGACAATTTCTGTAATAGTCAGTTCCAGTGTAAAATGAATGATATTGTACTATATTTGTTATCAGGCCAGACCAAATGGTGACCCTGGAATGGAGAATGTGAATATGAAGACATTTTTCTCCCTCTCCCATAATACTAGAACCCGGGGTCATCCCATGAAGCTGATTCGTGGGAGATTTAGGACAGATACACAGAACTTACTTCTTCAGATAGTTCATGATCAAACTATGGAATTCACTACCACAAGACATAGTGATGGCCACTGATTTGGATGGCTTTAAAAGGGGGTTAGATACATTCCTGGAGGAGAAGCTACTAGTTCAGATGCTTCTATGCTCTCTCCAGTATTGAGGCAGTAAGCCTATATATTGCTGGAGAACATGTGCTGTTGCATACATCTCCTGCTTTTGGGTTTCCTATCAACAGCTGTGGACAGAATGCTGGACTAGATGTTCCAGTATAGATCATTTTATGTTCTTATGTGAGGACTGCTTCAGCACTTACCTTCCATTCATCCAGCTTTTGAATGTCTTATTTTTTAAAAAATTGTATTCGTCGCTTATTTCATTTGCATGTATGATTTACTTGTCATGTAAGATACATTTCCACTCATGGATCTTATCACAATTACTCTCGCGCACACACCATTTATGGAAAGGGCACTGAGGGTTGTAAATTTTCTCATGAATGATAATTTTTAAAAGGTATTTTAACACAATGCTGGACACATAGGTCAGTGTTTATAAGTGTTCTTTATAAGCAAAGAACTGTCTGTTTCAGCTGTTAAGTGGCTAGTTAAGTCAACAGCCCAGGATAGGTGCCCAGCAAGCCCAGTACCCAAGTAGTCAGTCACCTACCCATAAATCTGGCCCTGTTTTGTTATATTCCTTTATGCATCACATTTCCAATTGTATGTATTTTATCATTAGCTTTCATCTCCAGAAGAAAAATGTCAACAAGTGCTGGAACCACCCTATGATGAAATGTTTGCTGCCCACTTAAGGTAAAAATGGTTGGGATGACAGTTTGATATTATTATTTTTTATAGATTCAAGTTGCAATTATATGCCTATCTATCTGGTGGTAAGCCCAAATGAACATAGTGAAGCTTACTTCCAAGTATACATGAATGGCATTGCAATCTGAGGAAAGAGGTGTTTCAACAATTGTTCTGAATGAACTAAATGAATGAATTTACATAATTTAGTTTTGGATCATCATTATTTTGGCAAGTGCTGCATAGAACTAAAATATCTGTAATATGTCTGGATCAATACTACCAAGAAATAAATTAACCGCCCATTTCTTTAGATTTGTGTTGTTAGAATGGTGCACAAAATGGCTGATATCTACAACTTTGTACCATTCCAACTGTTGGATATTGTTTTTAATCTTTTATTGCTGTGTTTTAAACTTGTGTTTTTTATTTATTTATTTATTTATTACATTTCTATACCACCCAATAGCCGGGGCTCTCTGGGCGGTTCACAAAAATTAAAACCGTTCAAAGTATAAAACAACAGTATAAAACCATAATATAACATACAATATGAAAGCTAAATCAGATAAAAACAGCAGCAATGCAAAACTACAAATTTAAAACACCAAGTTAAAATTTATTTATAAACTGTTAAAATGCTGGGAGAATAAAAAGGTCTTCACCTGGCGTCTAAAAGCATATAATGTAGGTGCCAAGTGAACCTCCTTAGGGAGCTCATTCCACAGCTAGGGTGCCACAGCAGAGAAGGCCCTCCTCCTGGTGGCCACCTGCCTCACTTACTTTGGCAGGGGCTCGCGGAGTAGGATGACTGAGGATCAATAAATACGTGCTTGTCAAGAGTGGGGAGCCCACCCTACTGGACTGTGAATCCACAATAAAATAATGGCAGAGCAGAAAGCAAACACATTATAAGCAGTTTTGTGAGAGTTGTATTCCCAACACAAAACTGTTAAGCCAACCTGTGTGAGTGTGTTTGGTACATTTTAAAAGATACATGAACAAAGTATGAGACAAAAACAAACAATGGCCCCGTTCAGACGACACGCTAAACCAAGCAGCATGGTTTAGCATGTTGTCTGAACGGGGCCAATGGTAGACCTAGCAAGCAGTGATTGTAAAACCAGAAAAACTGTAAAAGGGGTTTGATGCCCCTGTGTTCTATATAATATGCAGCCTGATCCTGTCTGTGTATGTTTACTTGAAAATAAATCCCAGTGTCTTCAGTGGGTCTTGTTCCGTGGTTTATTTGCATAGGATTGCAACCTAAAAACTATAAGCTTAGAAAGTAAAATATTTAAAATATATCAGACTTTGACATTCTATAACTGCTCAAATATCTGTTTTGGGCAGATGAACATAACAAATAGTAAATTTTGCCATTCAAGATGGCAAATGATTTAGATTGCAACCCTAAACACGCATACTAGGAGGTAAGCAGCACTGAACGCAATAGAATTAATTGCTGAGTAAATATGCGTAGGATTGCATTGTTAATCTATCAGCCTTTTCCAATGTGGTGACCTCCAGCTGTGTTGTATTATGGCCATGATGCCTGGGGATGATGGGAGTTGTAGTTACTGTGATTTTAGAATGTAAGCCATATGGCAGGGTGTTTTGTATTTTGTTTTATTTTGTTCTGTACAGCACCATGAAAATTGATGGCGCTATATAAATAAATAATAATAATAACAATAGTCTAAGCCATCTGGATGGCCCCAGGTTGTGGAAGGCTGAGCTAGCTAAAGAAGATATGCTAAAGCTTGGCTGTTAGATATTATCTCTTGACTTTTAATATGTTTGTCTTTTCTCTTGCTAGATGTACTTACGCTGTTGCCAACCACGACTTTGTAGAAGCTTACAAATGCCAGACAGTTATAGTACAATATCCTTTTCCATTAACTCCATTGAAAGTCTGCCATGAAATTCTGAGTTCACAATCTGCAGCACAGGCTAAGGCATCGGCAACCCCTGTGCTGTAGTTGAACATAAGAGCATGGAGAGACTGGAGAAATGGCTGTACAAAGTATGCAGCTGGCTTTAAGGTACCTGCAGGATTATCAACCCATAGTGGAGAGGGTCGCATCCCCTCTTAAGGACCAAGTTGCAGTTTGGTAATGAGTTGCATCTGTGGCATGAAGCACCTCTCACCAGCTTTGGTTGGTGTGGTAGCTGCAGCTCCTTCTGGATAGATAGAGCCTGGCTACTCTCATCCACGCCCTGATAACATCTATATTTAACTAGTACAATATGTTGTGCGTGAGGCTCCCTGGTCACTATTGACATTATTGTTGGTCTTTGGTTTTGTAAGTGCAGAAAAGGGCAACTAAAAAGATTAAGGGGCTGGAGCATCTCCCTTACGAGGGAAGGTTACATCAGCTGGGATTGTTTAGCCTGGAAAAAGGGAGGCTAAGGGGAGACATGATAGAGGTGCACAAAATTATGCATGGTATGGAGAATGTGGATAGGGAGACATTTTTCTCCCTCTCTCAAAATACTAGAACCCGGGGTCATCCCATGAAACTGATTGGTGGGAGATCCTAGACAAATAAAAGGACGTACTTCTTCACACAGTGCATAGTTAAATTATGGAACTCACTATCACAAGATGTAGTGATGGCCACCAATCTGGATGGCTTTAAAAAGGGGTTGGATAAATTCCTGGAGGCAAAGGCTATCAATGGCTACTAGCCCTGATGGTTGTGTGCTATCTCCAGTATTGGAGGCAATAAGCCTGTGCGCGCCAGTTGCTGGGGAACATGGGCGGGAGGGTGCTGTTGCGCCATGTCCTGCTTGTTCATCCCTGGCCAATGGCTGGTTGACCACTGTACGAACAGAGTGCTGGACTAGATGGACCCTTGGTCCACTCTAGCATGGCACTTCTTATGTTCTTATGGCTGTGCTATTAAATTCTATGTATCATACTATAAATCACAGTATTTCAAATTTCCCTAAACCGTACACATCTTTCCTGAGAGCTTTTCAAGCACACAAAGAAGAAAACTGGTAAGTATCTGGTTAACATGCTAGAGAAATAAATGAATTGCTTAATAGGGATGAACATTTCGCTTATAGGCAAATGCCATTTCTTCCCTTGATGTCAAAGTGCCATTACGTTAAGAGGTTTCTCTAAATCAGGGGTGCAGAACCTCAGGCCCAGGGGCTAAGTATGGCCCTTTAGGCTTCCCCAGGTAACCAGGCACCCTCCCCGGCCCCTCCCTTGACCAACAACCGCCAGGTGGTTTCTCAGCTTCTTCTTCATGGTCTCTGTGGGTCACACATAAGAGTTCTGCGTGGAGCCTCATTTCGGGAATTTTCAGGATGTGGTTTCTGAGAGCTTCATCAAAATGGAATCTGACCCTTGGGCTGAAAGAAGTTCAGTACATCTGCCCTCAATGTTTTACCTTAACTTGTGTTTAGAGCCAACAAAATTATTATTATTGTTGTTGTTGTTATTTGTATCCCACCTTTTGCCCAATGCTGGGCCTAAAGGCGGAGTTACAAAATTAAAAATTATACAGTTAACACCTATAAATAGAAATATACTAAAGCGAAAAATATATTGAATATGTTTCAATATGAAAACATTTAAAATCCATGACGATTTTAAAAGTCCCAGGCATAGACGGAGGTCCAGATTATTCGCCAAAGGCCTGCCTGAAGAAGACAATTTTTGCTGCCTCTGAAAGCACATCAAGGATGGAGCCAGTCTAGCTTCCCTGGGAAGAGAGTTCCAGAACACTGAAGCAGCCACCGAGAAGGCCCTCTCCCACGTTCCCACCAGGCGTGCCTGTGATGGTGGTGGGACTGAGGGAAGGGCTTCTCATAATTATCATATAAAAGCAAATGTCAGTCAGCCTCCAACTAGGGTTGGAGGTCTAGAGAAAAGGTTTAGAGAAAAGATGGAGCTTGATCAAGAATGAGGGGAGGTGGTATCAAACAATTCCCAAATAGAAGACCCAGTAAAGGTTGAGGAAGGCCCATTTTTGTGTCAACCCCTTCCAGGTTTGGAATAGGGATTTAAAGAAGAAGCTGACAAAAGAGTGGTAATTCTTCAAGTATAGAAAATTGCAGCAAAGGGGACCAAACCCAAGCTTGATTCATTTGCCACTCTAATGCAAGGCCTGGCACATTCCATTTTTTCTTAATTTGTATTGTGAATATTAACAAAACACCTTCCAAGTATGATCCGCCTGTCAAGACTTCCTAAGTAGCCCTTTGGCATCCCAGCAGAAATGTTAAATGTGCCCCATGCGAAAAAGTGCCCATAAAGCTTCACTTGGGCACATGGATGTTTGTTAAACTTGAGCTGCTACATTCACTGTGCTTTTTCCAGGACCCAGTGCATTTTGAGCAGCCCTAATGTAAACGCTTCCAAATCACAAGAAGTCATCTGTTGATTTCTAGTAATGATGTGTGTCCATTTGCTGCTGTACTTAAAATTATAACTATTCTTAGACTTGGAATAGGTGGTTTGGACAATTAACCGTATGTCACATGTGTTTTTTTCCCAGGGCTTTGCCTATTATGTATGCAGTAGCACTTGATCTTCGAATTTTTGCTAATAGTGTAAGTAGTAGCTTTAGGGGTGAAGTTCCTAGGCACCCTGGAGGTGCAGGAATGCCTGAATGGGACTGGGGAAACCTTGGGGGTCCTCTGTGCTCTTCCTGAGATGTGCCTCATCTTGGGAACACTCTATCTACATGTGTGCACACACACACACACACACAAGGTTACGTTGTGTCCTAAGGTGTTCAGTGGGGGCTGACTCAAGAACATCACCACAATCTTATTTGGAATGATAAATGAGTCATCTGTCAAAACCTCCAAAATCAGCACGAACAGATTATCAACCATTCATGCAAGGAATGTTCAGTCATCTAACTGGATGTATTCCTCATTGAAATTTTGGGGAGTGTGTTCTCTAAATTATGGAATTTGATAAAGACCAAGTGTTTTCTTCGTGGTTTATGATTCATAACTCCTTTACTTTTTACCAGGGTGGAAGTGGCTTTATGTCAGTAAAGTAGTGATTGTACTTGTGAGTGAACATAGTGAGCACCTCTGATTAGTAATTAAAAAAAAAAATCAAGGGTTTTAAAAAACATGAGGCAGCTCTACACCAAGCAGGATATAACACTTTGAAAACGTTTTAAAAACTGTATAGGGAGTGTGTCCTGAGCCTCAACAGTTGTCACTACTGTTATAAACCGTTTTAAAGCGGTAGTGTCGATCCTGCCATGGATAAGATGGTTAGTTTCATACTGGCTAGCTGTGATAAGATAATCAACGTTTCAGACCTTTTAGGAGTCTTATTAGTGGGGGAAGCAAGACGTGCATTGTGTCTACAAAGCAAATATTTTTCCTGGCAAAGTGAACTTTGCCTACAGAGCAATCATTGTGGCTTAAACAAACTTTTTTTTTTTCATGAGTACAAGGAGCTGAAAGTGCCTCTAGCTCTGGTCCAAATTTTTAGCTATGACACTAGCCTGTTTTGTCCCATGCTTTATATACTATGTTTGCAAGCCAAACTACTTACTGGTTGGAAGAAGAAGAGAAAGGGCTTGTGTATGAGCGTGTCTCTTGGTTGCCTTATGTCACAATAGGCTGACCAACAGCAAGCAAAGAAAGGGAAAGGGAAAATTGGTGACATGTTGGAAAAAGCAGCAGAACTTCTGATGAGCTGTTTCCGAGTCTGTGCCAGTGACACGTAAGTGAATGCTCCCTTCTGGATCTCAGATTAAACCATTTAGAAGTATAGATTACTTTTCCAGTTTGAGAAGTATGATGGCATAACACTCAATATGCACACACACACACACGCATATATATATACACGCACACACACACTCACAAGAGAAAGAGATTGTGAGATAGCTCATACCTTCTGAAGAACTGGAGAGATGTTTTTGCAGGAAGATTATTAACTATTCTCCTTCAGGACAGGGTGGTAAAATAATATATGAAACTGTATTTTCTCTCCAATTGTGGCTTCCCAAAACCTGCTGACTGAAACAGACCCTGTAAGTTAAGGCAGATATGTAAAACAATAGATTTACAAATAATTAACACATTTATTTTATAGTGTTAACTTTGCCCATGCATAATTATTCAATTAAAGCTGCAATCCTTTACCTACTTACTACTACTTCATCATCATCTATTAATTAATTAATTAATTAATTACCTGCCTTTCTCTCTGGTTCGAGGCAGGGAACAACATTAGATACAAATATTATAAAATACATAAAGCTGATTAAAACATATAAAACTAATACAATAGTAAAATAAGAGTCAAATATCTTAAAATTCAACTGGGTAGGCCTGCCGGAAGAGATCAGTCTTTATAGCCTTCTTGAATTCAAAAAGACTATTAAGTTGATGAATCTCTTCCAGAAGGCCATTTCACAGTCTGGGAGTGGCAGAAGAGAAGGTCCCCTGGGTAACATGGGAATGAGACCCATTGAACTCAGTGAGATTTAACATCTGAGTAGACCTGCATAAGATTGCATTATGAGTTGGTATGACCTTAGCATGCAGGCCTTGATTTGATATGGAAAATCTTGTTTGAAAATATGAATCAAAGGCTTACGGAAGGGGGTTAAAAGATTTTTTTTTCCCCTTAGCAATTTCATTCTGATGCATTTTTACTGTTTTTGTTATAGTCGAGCCGGCATTGATGATTCCAAAAAGTGGGGCATGTTGTTCCTGGTGAATCAGCTGTTTAAAATTTATTTTAAGGTATGAATTAAAATGCTTGTCTTCTTGATTTTATACTCCCTAATCAAGGCTGCTGTTGCATGTACATTTTCATCTACTAACACCACTGTTATTTCCAGATCAACAAGCTTCATCTGTGCAAACCACTGATTAGAGCAATTGACAGCTCGAATCTTAAAGATGAATATAGCATGGCACAGAGGGTTACATACAGATATTACGTTGGACGGAAGGCCATGTTTGATAGCGATTTTAAGCAAGGTACTTTCTGAAGTTTTTTTTAAAAAAGTTTTAACTGGGCAGCTGACATGTTGCAAAGCAAAGTGCAGCCTTCTAGCACCCCTGTTTGCACCGAACTAAAGGGCATTAAAAAAAGTGGATGGTTGCATTTCAAATTAGCCTAGAGCCAATGATGCGGATTGAAAAGAACTGGGATGGTTTTAGGTCCATCCAAAAAGGAGTGGGATGACATCCCACCCCATGTCGCTCACTGACTGTTTTTGAAGCATGCCAGAATTGACCACGTTCACATATTGTTAAGTACCTGACAAATGTTGGGATTTAGACATCTGTTGCCATTCAGGAATGTTGGGATTACAGAACTTAGTACGACTGTTGAGAACAATGCAATTAAACTTGACTAGTTGTACAAACCACTCTCCAACATCATCATTAATATTCTCCTTGGTATGTGTGGATGAGTGGTGGAGGTTGAGATCAGCTGATTTTATTTCCCCACAAATATGCGGGAAACTGTTAAATATGGGACAGAAAGCCGCTGATTTGGATGACTTTAAAAGGGGGTTGGGTAAATTCCTGGAGGAGAAGGCTATCAAATGGCTATTAGTCCTGATGGCTATGTGTTAACTCCAATATCAGAGGCAGCAAGCCTATGTACGCCAGTTGCTGGGGAATGTGGGCAGGAAGAAGCTGTTGCATTTGTGTCCTGCTTGTGAGTTCCTGGTCGACAGCTGGTTGGCCACTGTGTGAACAGAGTTCTGGACCAGATGGACCCTTGGTTTGATCCAGCAGGGCTCTTCTTATGTTCTTAGCCTTTGAAAAGGTTGCTTTGACATGATTATATTAAAAACGGTTTTGCTGTTGTCACGCCTTATTATTATTTATTTCATTTCTGTACCGCCCAATATCTGAAGTGCTCTAGGCGGTTTTCAACAATTCATAAACTGCATCATAATAAAAATAGTCTAAAAAAATGAACATGGAAAAATTAAAACAATGTAAACAGCTAAAAACAGTTCAAATAAACATTGTTTACCCCCCTATTAGACCTGTTCTAAAACAGCAGACACAGATGCCATTAGATGCCTGGGAGTAGAGGGTGGTCTTTACTTGATGCCGAAAAGATGAGTGTCTGCATCAGGCAGGCCTCAACGGAGAGCTCATTCCATTCCAAAGTTGGGGGTCACCACTGAGAAGGCCCTCTCCCTTCTCCGCATCCCTTGGAGTTGGCACTTGGAAGGGTACCCCAAATATTAATTGTAGTGTCTGGATATGTTCAGGTCAGGAGAGGCATTCCATCAGTCCCAAGCCATGTAAGTCTTTATTTTGCTGATGGCATCTGCTACCATCCATAGCGGTCATTTTCTTTCTGTGTTTGCAGCTGAAGAGTATCTGTCTTTTGCCTTTGAGCACTGTCACCGCTCCAGCCAGAAAAACAAAAGGATGATTTTGATTTATTTGCTGCCAGTGAAAATGTTACTGGTGAGTAGTGTCTGAATGCATCAGGATTTCTGACCTGGCACTTCGTAGTGTGGAGAATAGGGCCTGTATTTACCAAGATGTTCAAACAGGTGACCAACACATGTATAGGCTATGGCAGGCCTGTACAATTTGTGACACCCACCCAAGCTCAATGTACCCTACCAGCCCATTCACTCTCTCCTGCCACGTACTTGATATAACCCTTATGTTTTTGTGGCTTCCAGGTAGGCAGCAAAAAAAGGAAGCGTATGACCTGCTGTGCTGCCTTACATGGCTGGTGTACTGTGTTTGCCTTGGTGAATCACAAGTGGTGAAGGCCTGAGTCAGTGATGAAACTTGCAAAACTGCTGAGTTGGAACTGTGTTGAGAACCAGTCAGGAGACAGAGGGCATGTCTAGACGATGGGGGTGGAGGGGTATGATCTCGCGATTTTATGATCACGAGATCATCCCCCTCATCTACACATGTTCGTGCCGTCCTGGGAGGAAGAGGAAGTTGTGCCTGCCATTTATTTTTTAATCAAAAATGAACGCAGGAGCGCTCCTACGCAAAAAGTAAGTTTAATTTTTTTTAAAAAAAAACACCTCCTGCTCCCCCCACCCCCGATGGGCACAGAGCTCCTGAGGGTCACCTGGGACCGTGCGGTTACTCACGAGGAGACAGGACAAAAACAGGATAGGTGCCCACATGTCTCGGGACGAGCCCGAGACCACGGGAAAAAAACGGAATTAAACTGTAGAGCGATATCCCAGGGCACGGGAGGGATCATCCCTCCCTGCCCCCGGGATCCCTTGTGCATCATGTGGACACACAGGGATGATCCCGGGGCTCCCCCTGGGATATCGCCCTGTCTAGACATGCCCAGAGGCAGGGTCTCCCCATGAAGCAGGATTCTGTGCTTTAGGGAGCTAAACAACAGCAGGGAACCGGGTGACAGAGCTCTGCTGCCTCCTATTTGGAGCAACACATGCTCACGTACACCCTTCGGTTACTTCCAGGCAGAGGGTTCTTAGCACGACCATTCACAAGGCATTGTGCGGGTATTCTGTCTTCTCCTCGACATATTTTCCGTGGTAAGGGGGGAAAAAGATGGAAGAAGCAGTGGTAAAACATGGGAGGGATAGAAAATGAAGACAATGATCTCTGGACCCCGGTAAAATTCCATGAATGAGGCTGGGCAATTGCACACTAAAAGCCTCATCTGGAAAGCAGCAGTTTCTGCAGCTGAAACTCTCCCCACGGCCTGAGTTCGATCCCAGTGGAAGCTGGTTTCAGGCAGCCGGCTCGGGTCAACTCAGCCTTCCATCCTCCCGAAGTTGGTAAAATGAGTACCCAGTTAGCTGGGGGAAAGGTAATAACGGCTGGGGAAGGCAACGGCAAACCACCCCGCTATAAGGCCTGCCAAGGAAATGTCAGCGAAAGCTGGCGTCCCTCCAAGAGTCAGTAATGACTCAGTGCTTGCACGGGAGGTTCCTTTCCTTCCTTTTTCTGGAGTTGAATTTGGGCAAAATGTAATTGAGACTGTAGATGCCACTTGTAGTACTAGAAAATCGTTACGTTGTAGGCTAGTATAATGGGAATACTCAGAGCAGTTCACCATCTGGTTGCTGTAATATTTTCATATGAGGATTTGGCTGCTTATCTATTTAATGTCATCATTAAATTTCAAACGGTGCTTTGATTTCAGGGCCATATGCCGATGATCCAGCTTTTAAAAAAATATGACCTCATGCAGTTTGCAGAAGTCACAAAGGCTGTGAGGTAAGTCTCATTTATTGAGCAGTGTACTTGCAATCCCATTAGTTTAGTAAGGTATTAAATAATATTTATTTTACAAAGTCAAACAATTAATTGCTGAATGTTCAGCACTAATGTGGCTCTCAAGACAGAGTCAGCCGCTTGGGCGTTGCACAAAGACGAATGAGCTGATGGGGCAGTTTTGCTCCTTGCACAATTGGTCCAGGGGTTGAGAGGGTGGGACCGGGAAGATCAAGCAAAGCACCAAAGCAGAATCTTGGGGCTGAACATAGATGCAGTTATTGCAGGCATGTTAGCAGCAAGCTGCCAACTACACAAGAATCGTGATGGATTGCATCGTTTTAGGTTGCAGGCTATGGGTTGTTGTTGTCATTATTTATTATAAACCTTCCTGTACCAAAGAACTGGGTGTCATCCTGGGTATCATACATGGTAGAAGGACATAGCGTTTCTTTTCCCAGTTTACCATTTTTAACTGTTGTAAACTGCCCAGAGAGCTTCGGCTGTGGGGCAGTATATAAATGTAACAAATAAATAAAAAAAACAAACCTTTTTAAAGCAATTGTTAATTTGTAATTCCTCTAGTGAAGGGAACCTGCTTTTATTGAATGATGCTCTGGCAAAACATGAGACGTTTTTCATTCGCTGTGGTATCTTCCTTATCCTTGAGAAGTTGAAAATCATCACCTACAGGAATCTCTTCAAGAAAGTGTAAGAATCATATCATTCATATTGTCTGAAAAGGCAGTCTGTGATAAATATGTAGTTAGGGTTATGACGTCATTAATGATTTGAGGAGTTACATGTATCCTTGGCTAGAATTAAGTTATCACCTTTGTTAGAAAAGTGGCAGGCACTGTGAAAATACAGATTTCCTGTGGCTGATTAATTAAGCTTACGTTTTTTCATAGAGAGCCATCAGTTCCTTCTACCCTTAAGTAACAGACTGTTATGTTCCTAACTAGAATATATTGCTGATCAGAAATGTGTATTTTCCTGTCCTCATGACAAGATTCAAACCTGAGCCCGCATGTGCTAGAGATAACTGGAAGCAATAACATAAAATGTAATAGCCATGACTTTTTTCAAAGCTGTTACTAGATTGAGATATACCTGCTGAGATTGGCCTAAAGACCTGGGGGGGGATGGCAGGAGGACCTTGACCCGAAAAGGGAAGACTGTCTGATGGCAGACAGACAGACAGACTGACTCTTGACTTTTTCTTCCATCCTGCTGGCAAAGAAAGACTCAGACAGGGTGCCAGATGCTGGCAGGAAGATCTGTGTGCTGTGCTGCCACAGGCCATTAATTGAGGGTGAACAAAGCCTGCCTAAGTCAGGTCAGGGGCAAGAACTCCAGTGAATCACCCTGAGATGTGTATTTTGTTTTCTGTCTATTTATACTGCTTTTTTAAAAAAAGGTTAAAGATTTTGACTGAGTTTTTTCTGGGATAGTTGGCTTACATAAGAACATAAGAAGCACCATGCTGGATCAGACCGAGGCTCCATCTAGTCCAGCACTCTGTTCACACAGTGGCCAACCAGCCATCGGCCAGGGACGAACAAGCAGGACATGGTGCAACAGCATCCTCCCACCCATGTTCCCCAGCAACTGGTGCACACAGGCTTACTGCCTTGAATACTGGAGATAGCACATAACGACTTGTGTTTCTGTTCCATCTATGGAATGAACAAAGGATGAATGCTGGTAGTTGAGCCCCAGATTTTAGGGGCTAATTGAAATTCATTTCCCTCGTAATTGTTCACCTATATAACGGGTAGGAAATTGTGGGAACTCCAAGGGGTATTTTTTGGGGGGGCCCAACTGCCTGCGGATCACAACCCCCGTTTTGCAAGCTCCCTTTCAATTAATTAATTGTAATCCACTATGGACGCCTTTCTTTTTCCCATATATATATTCATATTCTTTAAAGATTTTGAGAAGGTTTTATTTTATTTTATCTTGTACACTGCTCCAAAATTTTCAATGGGGAGCAGTATATAAATATTGTAATAAATAAATGCTAGGGTTAGGGCTGCGTTCTACCCACAGGCCACACATTGCCCACCAGTGGCCGGTATATTGAATGGGTCACATCCGATTCCGAGCCTGAGCTGAGGAAAGAAAATTCAGCTGATTAGATTGCTCTTGTAATGGAGTCCACGTATGGTTTCCCCAGATAAATTATTATTATTATTATTATTATTATTATTATTATTATTATTATTATTATTTCTTACCCACCTCTCCCTTTGGATCGAGGCGGGGAACAACATTAGTACAGGAATCAACACATTTTAAAAAAACCTCTGGGTAGGCCTGCCGGAAAAGGCTAGTCTTCAAAGCTGCCTTAAAATGACATAGAGAGTTAATTTTACGAATCTCATCCGGCAGGCCATTCCACAATCTGGGGGCGACAGAAGAAAAGGTCCTCTGGGAAACTGGTGTCAGTCTAGTTTTCACTGACTGAAGTAAGTTCTCCCCAGAGGATCTGAGTGTGTGGGGCAGACTGTATGGGAGAAGGCGATCCCGTAGGTAACCTGGACCCAAACCATTTAGGGCTTTAAAGGTAATGACCAACACTTTGTACTTTGCCTGGAAACTAATTAAATATTTTGTGGTTTCCCATTCACAGCAATATTAATTGACAGAGAATAAAGATGGCGCAACCCAGTTTGTATTTGAACTATGATGTGCTGGAGTCACTAAGATGTGCTTTTTCTTCTTTCAGGTACTTGTTACTGAAAACTCACCAGCTGTCTCTAGATGCCTTTCTGGTTGCCCTGAAATTCTTGAAAGTCAATGATGTTGATATTGATGAAGTCCAGTGCATTCTAGCTAACCTCATATACATGGTAAGTAGAGGGATTCATTGCTATGCCCTGAATAAAATCACTCTGCAAAAATACTTTGTTGGTTATTATAAGAGGCTTACCCCAATATAAATTCACGGACTCTAGATTTTATTTTATTTGTATGTTCAATAACTTATGGCACCCTGTCTTTATAAGTCAATGAACTAGTAAAGACGTATGTCTATAATGAGTGCAAATGGCGTGTAAATCAATGTTAAAATATCATGCAAATGCAGTGCAGTTCATGGTGTTGGACTAGAACATCGGGAAGTCAGAATTCAAATCCCTTTAATGCTCAAAGACTGGGAATAAATCTGTCTGTTGCTTGGGTCTAGATTATGCAGATAAGTAAACTGGACTGGTCTCTTAAAGAAAAAAAAATTGTTATACAAGAAGTGTGCATTTTCCCAGTTTATATCACCACCATAACAACATTGTCAGTCCTAATCATGTGAGTGGAAGACATACATGATACCATACTGATGATGAAGTCAATGACAATCACGCCACTCATTGTAATGTGTAAAGTGGGCCCTATAATACAAGTAAAAGTAATTTCCTTGCCCTCTTCTCACTCTTACTTAGTTATAATGCATGGACATTTTGTTAGCTGTGGTTTTGTTTTCGTCTTGAATGGTGGTATAAAAGGTTTGTGTTACCTTTTACAGAAGCCTTCCCCAACCTGGCCTCCTCTAGATGTATTGGACTACAATTCCCAACATTGCCCAGCAAACCGGGAATCGTAGCACACCTGAGGGGTGCCAAGTTGGGGGAAGGCTGCTTTGGAGACATCTCACATTACCCACTTCCTTTGCTTGTGGAAAATGAAACCTTTTTAGTTCTTCTTCGTGGTCTCTATGCATCACACATATGGGCTCTGCATCCGCATGGAGACCTGAACCGGAACCTCAAATAGCTAAAAATAACGTTTTAGGCGGGAACCATCCCCAGCACCACTGCTATATCCCACCTTTTTTCCTCCAAGGAACCCTCATTCTCCAGCTACGCACCCCGCAAATCAGACCATCCGTCATTAGAACTAAGACCACATAGAAACCCTTGCTTTCTATACACATGGCAATATTACTTTGAAATCTCATGCACACTGGAAGCACTGCACAGGGCTAAATATATATGTACATCTTATAAATGTGTATAAATAGTTCCAAATTTACGATACTAATGTTTATGAGGATTTTTTTTTCTATGTCAGGGTCACATTAAAGGCTATATATCACATCAGCATCAGAAGCTTGTTGTCAGCAAGCAAAATCCATTCCCTCCACTTTCTACTGTCTGCTGAATCCACTGTGACCAAGATGGAGATGTGCGGTGCATGAACACAGGTTGCCATTGGGGCAGCCTTCTTCACAGGATGGAAGTGGCTGTGCGTTTCCCCCAAACCTGTTGGAGTTCCCATTAGTTAAGAGAGGTCTACAACACAAAATGTAATGGCTTGGATCCATCATTTCCTCCTGCTGGCAGGGAAGGTCTGGCCCATGCTGGGTGGTGGTGATGGAAGCGATCTTTGGTGATTTCACTCCTCCTCTTGCACCACCTC
The DNA here is from genome assembly GCF_023053635.1 of Elgaria multicarinata webbii. Lineage (NCBI taxonomy): Eukaryota > Metazoa > Chordata > Lepidosauria > Squamata > Anguidae > Elgaria > Elgaria multicarinata. The sequence goes on along the minus strand of NC_086175.1, from coordinate 40,105,887 downwards.
CAGCAGTGGTCCCCAAACCCTCTGGAGCAGATTTTCATTGCAGGTTGGTGAGAGAGAGGTTTAATGACTCCAGGGGGAGGGAGAAATGGCAAAGATTGCCTCTTCCCTGGTTCCACCTGCAAAAATGCTTTGCTGGATCAGAAACCTTCTGATAGAAGGACCACTTCTGTCCACAGGGGGTAGACCCAATGACTCTGTGCAGAAGCCTTCAATAAATGCAATGTTTTTAAAAATATACCTTCTGTTGAATGCCCTTTGTTAAGTGTCAGCTCATAAATGTTACTGAAGTTGGCAGTGTCAAAAATATAATTTGTACTGATGTCTTTGTATCCTTATATTACAAGACTGTTTCACAAATAACAGTAAATATTCATCTTGTATGTGTGTTTAATTGAAATCATATGAAGGGGGATAGAAGATAATATTCAAGGCAAAAATCAGGAGGATGCAAACTCTTTAAAAATTGAATTTCAGGAAACTCTTTTTGTGAGATGTGTCCTCAGACAAGTTCATTTGTAAGACCTACTTTTGAAATGATTGTCTGCAGTACTCAAACGGATTAAATTTACAAAGAAATAAGACTTTGTAGTCTGGATCTGTAAAAATGTTGCTTGGCTCCATTATATTACGTGTTCCTACTTCTTTCTGTAGTACACATGCTAGAGTCACAGAAACCACGTTGATAATTTCCACTAAAGAGAATACAAGGGTAATTAAGAAGAATGTTTTTGTTATACATTTGAAAATATAGTTGTTGCATTCTTAGCCATCCATGAGGCTGAAACTGGTACACAAGATAGAATTTGGTTGCTTCAAATAGGTGTAGGTTGGTGAAAAGTACGAGAGATCTATCTTGAAATGCTGTTTGAAATCCCATTGCACAAACATCCCCCGTTGTGTATTAAACTCATGTAAATTACAGCCAAAGAACTCAAAGTGCACCAACAATTAGAAGAATTTCACTACTCGGAGTTTAAGGATTCATATTGGCTCAGTTCAGACAACACGTTAGTTAATGCAGTGTGAAAACTCCACTCAACGGTGGAGTTTTTACGGGTACTCCCCACAAAACATGTTCTAACTCCATCATTGTGTGACTGTGGGCTACCGTGGAGTTGAGTAAAATCCATCATGACATTTGATTGACCATTCCTCTGCCCTCCCCCAGTCCTCCTGATGGGATCCCATCAGCCATTGCTGCGAAAAACAATGCTGGCGGCTCTCTTAGAATGGTACTCCCTCCTTTTGCTGCTATTATTATTATATTTATTTGTATCCTGCCTTTTGCCCAATACTGGGCCTCAAGGCGGTCTTACAGAGTTTAAAACATACATTGTAAAACAGTTCTTGCCAGGGAACTCTGTAGCCAGTGGGAAAAGTCAACTCAATGCAACGGAAAACTCCATGGAGCCCACCACGCAACACAACGGTTGTGCAGAAACTCTCCTCTGCGCAGTATGGATGTTCTGCATGGAGTATTTTCCAAAAAACCTCCACCATTGTGTGGCGTTTTCCCACCAGACAACACATTTCTCAACAGTGGTGTAAAAACTCCACCATGGAGTTCTAAAAACACCGTTGAGAAACGCATTGTCTGAACTGAGCCATCGTGTGCTATTTGAGTGCATCTTGTGCTAAATGGAACAACTTCACTGAAAAGGAAACACTTCTAATCCTTTTTTTAAAAAATCACATGGTTTTGTGAAAATCAAATCAACTTGTACTTAGTAAATAAAGCAACATATTTTAGAAGTGGATGGTGAGTTCTGTTAATGCAAAGCACAGAAGAGGACGGGCAGGTGCAGAAAGCTTTATTTTAGCACTTAATCATACATAATATTTACAACAACCACTCCTACTCGAATACATGTAAATGCTGGACCTTGCCATTCTCCCTGTTCCTTTGCCACTCCCTTTAATTAGCCCATTTTTTGTTTAAACCACATCATGTATCTTGAAGTCTTGGTGAATATCAACGTTTCCCACTGACTTGCTTCCGTTGCCCTTGGTTCCAAAATGCCCATCAGAAACCAAGTGCCTTTGTAATCGACGGCAGTAAAACTTCCTTCAGCCGGTAGCTCATCAGCTGCCCCATGAGTATGGCCACAGAATTCTCTGGTGATCAGACTTCTGTTGAGTTTTTGTTTGCAGTCATTTTCACTGAGGTATGAAACTGGCAGCTCAGCTAGCGAATCCGTTGATTGGTTTGCAGCCACTTCCCAGCCACTGAGAGTGGCTGCCAGTTTTGAAATCAACACATGCTCTGCAAAATCCCTCTCTGGAACACATATGGGTAGGTGATCGCTGTTGCAGTCAATGTGCCTTCCGAGTTCAAGCAATGCCAGGTTGTTCTCACCAGTGGTTCTGTCATACCGGATGTGTATATTTTTCTGTTTCACTTCTATTTCTTGTCTTGCACTTTGCAGGCTGTTGGTTCCTGTGCAGGTAATGGTGTACTCATTGATGCAATAGCTTTTGTTTTAAACCGACCACATTGATTGTGCAAATTGTTATGAAACTTATACTGCTAATATCTAAATTGTCAATGCCATGGAATAGAGAGGGAGAAATTTCTTTGTAAGATTTAAGTGTCTGATACTCATGTTAACATGTGCTATATTACTTATTCTCACATTCACCTGGACTTTCAGGAGCAACTTTTTTTGTGGGAAGAAGTAACCATTGATATGAAACTGACAGACATTTAGGAGTATGTACTTCCTGCCCCCGCACATCCTGATCTATGGATTATATCCAGTAGAATCATTGGCCAGTAAAATGGACGCATAGCAGAATAGATCCCCTGCCGCCGCGCCCCCCCTCCCAAATCTATTCTGGAGTGTGGGAGGACTTCCCAGAGTAGATCTGGCACAGGGAGGAGAAGAAAGGGAAGTTCCAGTGTGTGAACAGAAATCTCATGGGACGTCATATGGTAGCCCTGGTTTTTCTAGGGCAGAACAAAGGAACACTAAGGGTGCATGTCCAGGGCTGGTCCTGCCATATAGCAGGGTGAAATGACTTGCTTCAGGCAGCATTATGCGGTGGGAGGAGATGGAGAATTTGTGTTTTGAATGGTGCTGCAAGAGGCAACCTGATTCCAGATATTTTGGACTACGTCCCTTGACCCCTGACCATTGGCAAAACAACTCTGGAAATTATGGGAGCTGTACTCTAAAGCATCTGGAGGGCACCAGGTTGCCTACACCTGGTTTAAAGTGTTAGCACTATTTGGGCTCTATTCAGGCCCCAAAAAACATCTTGGCCAGCATCCACTTCTCCTAGATCCACATGAGGAAAGATCTTGTGGCCTGATGTGATTGCGGGACAAGAGAAGACAAGCAACACCACACACATTCATTCCCACAGCAGGCTTTGCAAAAATCCCTACAATATGGCCCCTGCAAGCAGGCCATCAAGGGCTCCTTCTCATATGGAAAGTAATTCCATGTAGGACACAAAAATTTAGCACACTATATATAGTCAGATCAGTCTATAAGTATTTCCTCGGTTACATATATGGGGTACCACAATCTTAAGATACTGCAATCTTAAGACTGCCATTACTTAAAATGTCTTTACTCTTTACACAGGCAGAGTCCTACGGAATTGGCTTGGTAAAGCTAGACATGTCACTTTTTTACAACTGTAAGACAAATTGGTGAGGCAGGGTATGTGCCACAGTCATCTGCTTAGCCTGATTTCTATGTGATTGCAATGGCATAAGTGTCATTTTATTATCTGCACTGATTGCCTGAAGAAAAACATGCATTCTATCCAGAATACAGTAGTTTCTTTGCTAGCAGTTACTGGCAGTAAAAGCTTTAAGGTAAAATACGCTGTGTTGTTGTTGTAGTTTTGTATTTTGGCCCCACCCACCACGGGAATCTGCCTCCCAAAGGTTTTTCCAAAATGGAATTTGGCCCTCAGGCTGAAAGAGGTTCTGTACTCCTGGTGAAATGAATGGAGGTTGTATAAAAGCACCATGGTACTCTTTTGCAGGAGACCTACTGAGAGGACAGGTCATAGTAGTGGTACTTGCTAAATGTGAGCCTTAGCAGCTTCCACACTGCAGAACTGAGATAAACTGTCACTTGGCTACGTACCAATCTTGACGCTGGTAGGAGACATCTGGGCACATTCAGCTGTAGTAAGTACAAAATTAGTTTTCAGTAGAACACCTCCACAGAACCATTCTCCATCCGAGTTTAAGAGCAGGACCTTGAAAGCAAAACAAGACCACGAAATATATTGCTCTTACTTAATTATATTGAGTCCAGTAAGACCGTATAAATTACTCTTTCACTCCCCGTTGCTTTTCATAGCACAGCTTCATGGACTCATCCCTTTACAAGGAAAGCACCTTGTTGCAGGTGTAACAAAATCTTTCTGGAGCAGACAGCCTTTAAGCTAATCAAAAACATTTTGGTTACACTTCAGACTGGACAAAGGCTTATCATTAAATTCTGAGGGAAGAAGATGGACAGCTGGCATTGAAGAACATAGTAAGGAATATGGGGCCGGGAGTAACTGCCTAACAGCAGCCATGAATTGTTGTGAAATCTACACAAGGCACATATAGAAAGCAAGATGGAAGTTTAATCTTTAGCTCTAGTAAACCTGGCATCTTTTTTTTTAAAAAAAGTATGTTGGTTTAGAAGAAGATTAAAAAATAATAGGTTATATTTAATGTTAGTGTATCTTACACTATCTTAAGTCTCATTCATTTCAATGGGTCTATGTAAAGTGGGAATAATTTTGGATTCAACACAGTAAATATACTGTAGAATAGAGTATCTCAGTTGTGGCCCCCACTGTGTGGAATGACTTCCCCATTGAGATCAGGCAGGCTCCAAGTGTGGAGTGTTCCACGAGAACATAAAACACATCTGTTTGCTGAAGTATTTCCTTGACTCCTAGCATTGCCAGCTACCCCTGGATATTTTAATGAGATTTTATTGTTTTATCATTGATTTATTTTAATGTTTGAGGTTATTATATTTTATCATGATTTTATCTTGGAAACTGTTTTGGGATGGAGATAGATAGATAGATAGATAGATAGATAGATAGATAGATAGATGAAAAGCAGTATATAAACCCTCTGAAAGAAATATCTCTGATACCATGGACTCTTGAATAGCAGGCACATGAGTAGTCCCACTTGAAGTGCCTAGGAAAAAGGCTTCAACTGCAGCAATGGCAATCTCTGTTTCACCCAAGACAGCAAGTTTAGACTAGGATTATGCTCAATGTTGATAATGTATCTCTTTCAAATACCTGCCAAGGGAAGCCCCCATCAATCTTTTCAGTTGCATTCAGCTGCGTTGGTAAGTGGTCCTCAAGTCTGCCACAGGCACACTCATCTAATGATGGCAAATAAAAACACATATATTCTATGAGGGGCTTCTATTAATAACAGTCCCAGATTCAAGTTTTTGAGGGCCCTTGGGCAAGACACCCTCAATGGGCCTGTTCTCTCAGTGAGTTCACCTTCTGGTCGGGTTTAGATGACACACCGTGGCTTGTCATGGGTTATGTAACCCCACAATTAGCTATGGCACCCAGGGATGCCAAGTTGCATATCTATCCTCTGCTTGGAGTTGTCATGTTGTGTGAACCTGGCGAGTGTGGGTTATGGGAGGGTTGGATATGCAAAATGGTGGCCGCAAACACCCCACATGCGCCGCAGCCTGTCATAGGCTGATATGTCGTACAAACAGGCCCATCGTCACCAGCTGCTGTTGCTCCTCATCCTCTTTCTCATCATTGCTAACACTTGTTTGCATAATAGGCAGAACACCAGTGAGCAAGTAGGCAATAGCATCTGCTGCTCCTCCTTTCAACCACCACCACATGCTATCGTCTGGGCCAGAGCAAGAGGCAGGTGAACAAGAAGGTTGAAATGATGAAGGAAAGATGCAAGTCCAGGGGACTCTTGTCAGTGGGTCCCTGCTGCGGTGTGGGTGCTCAGCAGGTGCCCAACCATGCCAACCCTTGACACTAGCCCAGCATTCATTTTTATTAAGATAAACAACCCAATCCTTGGCATGCTCCCTTCCAGTTTTGCTAGTGTATTCTCTCAGTGGTTCTGTAACATTGCTGGTATTAGGTATCTCATATGAATTAGGTATTCATGCAATGAATGACTTGGTCTTGTAACAGAGGCCTGGAGCTTTACATCCAAGGCAAGTGAATTCAAAAGCAACATATATACTTAACAAATCTAGGAATTTCATTTTCTCCTATCTTAAGTCAATGGCTGCTATTCACTCCTATGGAGAAAAGGTGCTGCACTTTGCAACAATGGTGGTTTTTTTGGAGGGGGGGGAAACTGTCAGGGGAAAAATTTATCCACAGAAGAGCCCTGGAATGAAAAAGAAAACTGGACTTGGCATGGATCTTCACGCAGGTCTTGCTCATTAGTGTTGGAACCATAAGGATCCAACACTTTAGCCGCACTGGTTATCTATCACACACAGGACCAAAACAGACATTATTTTAAAGTCATATCTAGCAACTATGTCTTTTTTCATTTTACTCTAGAGTCAGGACAGGAGGTCTGATCCAGATTGGATCAGTGTAGGGGTAGGGAGTCTTTTAAGATACAATCAACACCCCAAGCAAATCTGTATCTAGCAAATCTGTATATGCTAGGTACAGATTTAAAGTCATGTGTTTTGATCCACACAAACACTAAGGGATCCCTTCAAAATATAGTCCTCTTTCTACATACACTCCATTCCATCATCATGACAGACATTTTGCTAGTAGAAATTTATATCAAACTTTCCCCTAATGCTTGGGATCTAACATCCTTTACACAAATAATATGCCTGTAATCCTTAGAGCAATCCTGAAAATTAGGCTAGGATCCTTATTTTATGGATGGGGAAGAATGAGTGAGACTGAGTCTTGCTAAGGGCAGCCACTGGGTTTATGGCTAGTGAGATATGAACTGGGGATGATTTGGATCACAACTTATTTGCTTAATTACTACGCTACAGTGGTCCGTATATTGTCTTCTGAAACCAACTCTCGCCTGCATCCCCACTTTTTTAAAGTATTTACCTTGCGGAATGCATTCTTTATTGTCTTTCCCGAGTTTGTAGCCTTTGGCGCATGAACAACGATAGGATGTCAGTTCTGGGTAGCAGAAGTGTCGACAACCCTCGTTCATTTCATGGCGACAATCATTTTTAGCTACACAGAATAAAGCACAATTTTAACAGGAGACAAGTGTTAAAACCAAAACCAAACTGAAATTATCTTGTACCGACTCCTATTTCCAACTTTGATAGGTTTACCCATTTGCCATGCCCTATTTTTGTGTGATGTGTATAGCACCTACAGCTCCCATTAATTGCTGTTACTTTCCCCCATCAGACTGAAGCTGGGATCCAGAGAACCGTGAGTTGGATCTAGTCATAGTCTGAGTACATCTAAGGATCCAACCCCATGCATTAAGATTCAATTTCAGTTTTGGCTATGGCAGTCAAAAGCTATGGGCAGGCAACAGTGGGAAAACCCCAAGTGTGGGTGTAATAATCTCTCATTGGATTGTAATTAGAGGCAACAATGGATAGAACTCTCAAGCAGTGGCCAAATAATTTATGAACTGTTGTAATTCTCAGTGCATCTCTCAAATAGAATTTCAATTCAAGCATGAATACTATATAAAAGACAACAACCACAGTTGGCAAGAGATGTAAAACTAACAAAATGAAGTTGTCCACCCATGCATCATTCACATGTAGAACAATTGCCTTCATGGTCAGAAACAGTGGGTTAGATCTAGACTGGGTTCGGATGTCACAGGTTATCATGTCATCTTGTGGGAGTTTTTTTTTTTAACCCGTGATGGCTTATTTGGCCAAAATAACCCACTCTGATAACCCACAGTCTGCAGAATGGGTTATTTACCCATCATGGATTATAGTGTTGTGTGGTAGTCACCATGGGTTAGTTTGGCTAGCTACAAAACTGTGCAGCAAGAGTGGTCAAAACAGCTGCCGCTCTGCTCTTTGCTGGGCAGGATCTACACTACTGCTTATAACGGTTTATAAGGGTTATGACAACTGTTCAGGCCCAGTTTTCATACATATAGCGTTTTAATACCGTTTTAAAAGTGTTATATCCTGCTTTGTGTAGAATGGCCCCTGGTGTTTCTTTTACAGTGTTTCTTTTACAGCCTTATAGGAAATAATAATGATGTTGAAAAAGAAATGTTGCCTTTTACCAAAAGCACAGTTGGTTCCTTCAAAGCCATCTCGACAGTTGCATGTGTAACTGCGAATGCTATCTGTACACACACCATTATTCAGGCAGGGGATTGAGGAACACTGCATGCCTCCTGTGGGGGTGAGAAAAAAATATGAGTAAGCACATGTACACTTGTCTTATCAAGAGGTTCTCCTCTGGTTCTCTTTATGTACTCTTCGGCTTATCAGTAGGCCACAAATAGATCATTGTTATATAAATTTTGTACTGGAATATTTGCTGATGTATACTATCTTTTGGTTTATTTACCTGCTTCATGGAAATTAATGAGCAGTCAACATAAGTGGATTCTCTGTGACCTCTAGACAGCTAAAAGACTGATATTACAACATTGAAAGGATAAACACTCATCTCCTATAATGCAATGGATTGAAAACTTTGTAATACTTTCAACATTTGAACAGGTGACATAGAGACGCCACCTTCAACTGGATACTTATTTGGATATTTGGTCTGCTTTTGTTAAAGCCTATGTATAATTGCTAGTAAATTGTATTTTCATATGTCCATAGCAATGTATATATCCATAGGAATGAATGAATGTATGTATGTATGTATGTATATATATGTATGTATGTGTGTATATATATATATATATATATATATATATATATATATATATATATATATATATTTGCTATGGATATATACAAATATATGTATAAACACATAGCAATGGGGGGGGAAGTTCATATATATGATGATGATGTATTATTTATTATATTTCTGTACTGCCCTGTAGCCATAAATCTCTGGGCAGTTTACAAAGGTTATGTATGTATGTGAGTGAAGAGGGGTGGCAGGACAGGCACTGTATCCAGGCCGGGGTGTATGTGAGTGTATAGTACTATGTGTTTATGAGTAAGTGATTGGCTTTCACAAACATATCAAGGCCTCCTGCCAGAAGTGAGCAGGGGCCTTACCTACTTCAGACTCTGGCCCCGCCCACTGTTGACATGTGACCACCAACATGCTTGTCCAGGGTCAATTTGTCCTTTGGGCCCAAAAAGGTTCCCTATCCCACTATAGTATGTACTCTACTATGGATAGTATAAGGAACCACTCCAACAAATCCCATCATGTTAACTATAATACAAACATCTATAATTCTGAAATGATAAATGTAAAGTACTTACCAAAATAGGAATTCCAAAACTGGTCCTGGAAAAACATCATAATTGTTTTGTTTTTAATGAATGATTTTTTTTATTTTTTTATTTTTTATGAATAACATATTATAGCATTACCTATGTGATTACTCTGACAGAGTCTGGGATTGGACAGAAAAGGCCAAAATATCTGTTTAAAGTTCCTCAATAGCAGGGGTGGGGAACAATTACATATGGAATATAGCATATACTAGTGACACTTTACTAACATATTCCTTTTACTCAGTTATTTACTTCACTCACATAAAGAAGGGTAAGGGGAAACACGACGCAGGTGTATAAAATTAGGCTTGAGGAGAAAGTGGATTGGGATCGAAACCTCACAACCCGGGGCCATCCCATGAAGTTGAATAGTGGGAGGTTCAGGACAGATAAAAGGAAATACTTTTTCACACAACGCATAGTTAAACTATGGAATTCACTACTACACAATGTTTTGAAGGCAGGGAATCTTGAGGGCTTTAGAAGGGGATTAGATAAATTGATGAAGGATAAGGATTTCAATGCCTACTTGTCATGCTGGCTATATGTGGTTTCCAGTACCAGAGGTAGTATGCCTGTGTTCACCAGTATGCCTGTGTTGCACCCACGTTCTACTCGTGGGCTTCCCTCAGGCAGCTGGTTGGCTACTATATGAACAGAATGCTGGATTAGATAGGGCTTTGTTGGATCTAGTCAGTGATGCAGGTAGATAATTTCAGAAACTGGGTTTAAGGTGCAATCCTATGGAGATAGTTAACAGCCCTAAAATTGGAGGCTGATGACTAACTTTGGGACAAAAATCCGTTTGGGCCTATAAGGGCAGCAGATGCACCCATGTCTGTTCCTCACGGGCCCAGGCAGACATGCCTGGTGGATTTTTCCCAGCACCAAGGGCGCAGGTCAGGGTGGAACGCTTCTGGCCTGACCTGTGACCTTTGTCCTTCCCCCCCCCGCTGCGTTAATGGCAACCACCATTAATGCAGTGGGGGAATACGCAATTTCCCCAGCCTTGGGGAAATTGCATCCTCTCCCCCTCCATGCCAATGTGGCTCTATTAACAGGGGCTTTAAGCCCCTCATCAGCAGGGGGGAGAAACAATTTCCCCAAGGCTGGGGAAATCACATTCCCCCCTGCACCAATTGTGGCCTTAGAAGCACTCCTTAAACCTTGGGTTAAGAGAGCCTATAAGGCCCCAATTGGCACATGGGGGGAGGGAGGCAATGCGCACCTCTGGAAAGTGTGCAATTCCCCAGGCCACACTAATGGCACATTTCCATCCCTTGCTTACCTCTTTCCCCTGCCAGAAAATTTCACAGTCCCTAATATAACTCGAATTCCTGGAGGGCTGATTCCATGGCCTTCCATTGTAGTAGAAGCCCGTTTATGAACTGTGTGACATTAGTACAAAAGTGCTTAATTAGGATAAAATATGGGGCATCCTTACATTAAGGGGAAATCGCATTTCTCGCATTTGTGTTTCCGGCTTTTTGATGTGATTGTTATGGGCTGCATTACATGGATGGAGAAGGGTAACCACGTAGTTTGAATTGAATACTTCCCCTCTAAGCCTGCTCTGTACACTTCCACTGAGACAGCGCCATCTAGTGGTGGAAGATCCCATTTTTTCAGATATTACCACTTTAAAAGTGGTTGTTTTCATGATGGAATTTTCAACGGATGCCATATGAGACGTCCTGGGCATTCACAACATCATTTAGAAGACCCACAAACATTTATAAGTGGCCAATTCTGAGCATGCAATAATTTGCTCATTTTGTGGAGCTCATGTTTAGGATGGACGTTTAACTGCCTTTAAGCAAAGTGAATCAACTTCAGGTATTGAAATGGGACTGGCACCTGTTTCTGTTTCATCTGCTTGGAATGACTGAGTAACAAACCTGGAATTCCGATGCAAGACCAGAATGTAAGACCACCAGTGCAGGAGTCATTACACTTTATGTATTCACTGTTAATTCAACAAATCTTAAGGTTTGGGCCATGCATGGATTTAAATGCCATCACTTTGGCTTGATTGATATGTACAGAAAAATCAGACAAGAATACATACAGTTTTTTTAGTGTCTTCAAAGACTTCTCTTGCCTCTTCATATGAACACCTTTCTTCAAGGCATTCTCTTTCCAGATTACCTTGGAGAATCTCCTCAATGATCATGGTACCAGCCCGCTTTGATCTTGCCATGATGTTATGTGCATCGTTGGCTGATAGGAACACTGAAATGGAGGATAGTGAGAACTCCATTTCCCTGTCCCCAGAAATATACTCAGCACCATCCCTACCCACATGGGTCCAGCCTCTCATGCATGAAGGGGCAAGCACAGAGTTCAGTAGAGTCTTGGTCCCATTGCCTAGCTGCATTGGAACCATAGCATGCCTGGCCATTACCAAGAACCACAGATCTACATACAGTAACTTGCACTGGAAGAGAGGGAGCGTTGGATGGGGATAGAGCAGGAATGATGTACGAGGAGAAGAATTACTTATCTCACATGAAACTAACGTGTAAGATACACGAATGACAACCATTGATTGACCACTTTACTATACAACCCTTCTATAAGAATGTTTGCATGTGAGCATATAATATACAACACATGTTGTATGAACAGCAAATCTTATTTAAAAAGTACCATTTTGCTAATTGAGAAGGGGCAAAAAATTGACTGGCACTTCATTTCCTGGTGTGGTGTCAAGTAAATGTGTTTAGAACTAACGTGTGCTGCTGTGATCCTAAACATACAAGGGTCAAAGTAAAAGTGAGGTTTTACCCTGTTAAAAATTAGACTTCCCCCAACTCTCTCTCTCTCTCTCTCTCTCTCTCTCTCTCTCTCTCTCTCTCTCTCTCTCTCTCTCTCACACACACACACACACACACACACAGGGTTGTATGGAGAGAGAGAGAGAGTTACAAGAGTTAGTGTTAATCTTCAGGATTCCTCCCCATGGTCATATATGATAAATTTGTAAGAGAAGTAAAGTATTCATCATCTCTCTAGTGCACATACATGTAAATGTGTGAACATACAAGGCACCATGCAGTGCACAGCTGGCCATTTTACAGGCTTATTATTAACAGTTAAAGCTGAAGGAGCTACACTAGAGTGACCAGATAGAAAAGAGGGCAGGGCCCCTGCAGCTTTAACTGTTGTGATGAAGAGGGAAATTCAGCAGGTGCTGCATGCATACAAAATGACACCTGTTGAAATTCCCTTTTCTAGGCAACTGTTAAAGATACAGGAGCCCTGTCCTCCCTCCCATATGGTCAGCCTAACTGCATTACATACATAGTGTGTTGCTGCTCCTCACCATTTTGTTTACTTTAGCGTAAGGTAGTAACTGCATGCACGTAGGGAAGGTTTAAATCTTTCTACCTATTCACCCCCTTCCACCCCCTCCATGAGGAGTAAAAAGAGAGAAAAAACATTCAATCAATTAAATTTTCTTTGGGGGGGGGGAAACCTCTACATGGAAATCTATACATTTATCAAATATATTTTGTAAGTGATGTGTGCCTGTGTGTTCCTGTTCAACACATTTGATACCATAAGAAGTTGCAAACACTATTTTCCTCATATCATGAAATTAACACATTTTGCTACTGGGCTGCAATCCTATATATACTTACCTGAGAGTAAGTACCTTTGAACTCAATGGGGCTTACTTGTGTAATTGATATGTATAGGACTGCACTGTCATTTTACCTTGAAGTGCTAAGCGGACTGTTAAGCCTTTAAAAAGTGCTCTCCTAACAAATGAGTTAAGTGGCAGCAATAATTATTTCTGGGTGGCTGTGCATTCAGGTATAGCTTGCTGCTGTCTTCTTTTCTGATTTGTTTTTGCACTCTTCAGTATTAACAATTACATAAGCTAGTACTATGTATATCCCAGAGTTCTGCCATTGTGGGTCTGACAAACTAAGTTCCCAACTAAACATTTCCTAAAGATCTTGAGGAAGAATGATTCCCCCCCCCCCATACGGGTAGGACCTATTCTCAGAGGCACTGATTCCAAATGCCCCCTATGTTCTCATATTCATATATATATATATATATATATATATATATATATATATATATATATAGAAAATTAACATGAAGTCAAATTATTACTGTATGAACAAAACACCATACCTGTCAGGTCTCCTTGATGAAAAACGAAGGCAAACAAGAGAAACCGCATTGTCCAGAGCTGCGTTCCCATTTTTGTTCCCTGAATTTTGTTAGCTGAATTTTGCCTGCTTAGCAGTTGCTGTTTGGTAGAGTTACTGGATGAGTAAAGTTTAAAGTTCAGGGACCCATTTAAAAAAAAAGAAGGAAAAAACAGAGGGGCAATGACAGGAGCTAGTGTCAACAACTGGATACTTTTTTCTTTTCTTCTGTTTTTTTGAAAGAAAGATTTCTCAATTGTCAACTGTGATAATGAAACGATAAGGGGATAAAATAACTTATCTACTGTTTCAGAAAGTGTGATTCTGACCTTCATTATGAACATTGCACAGCCTTGTTAGATATGATATTATACAGAAGAGGTCTACTCAAAACCTAGAAAATGAGCTCCATCAGACAAACGTTTTATTGCACGCTCATTACTGGGCACTCACAGATTTTCGCAGGTCCCTCTCACGACGATGTCTGCCTCCTGCCCCTTCTAGCCTTCTTTGAACAACAACAACAACAAAAAACACCCCAGTAAGTCCCAATTTATTTTTAAAGATGGAGTTGCTGCGATCTCCGGCTGTGTGCAGAAGCAGCAGGATCAAAATGGCCCACTGAATGGCTGCAGTGGCTGCGGGTTGGTGGCTGCGTCATATAACTGGCACAGCACCACTGTGCAGCCACCAAGGGGCAAATAAGCCATATAACAGCCCCAGGAATATGATGAATAAATTTACCTGCCATGGGCGTTCACCCAACTCACAACTCCTTTCAGGAATTATTGTTTCTGTCCTGTTGAGTGATGGATCATCAGGGCTAGCAGTAATCAAGTTCTGGTAAATATTGGATATGTTAGCAGTGTCAAAAGAAGTACTGATGTTCAGTAGCAGCACGTTCTTCTTTGTCTTTGCAATTGTACCACATGGATAATCTTCCATAAAAACATCAGCAACATTTTGATTAATGATTGACTGACTGATTGACACAAGCACAGCAACTTGTGCTCAGAAAAGAAAAAGTAGCCCTTTACAAAAATGTGTTTGCAATGTGTACATGGAAATGGAGCATTTTGAAAATGTAGTTACTGAGTTTGATCCAGATTTAGTCCCACTTATGAGAGAAGGGTAGAGGGGGCACCATTGGATGTGGTGTGGGAGGCTGCAGGGCGAACTGGCGATAATCAGCTCCCCCTTTTCAGGAGTGGGAGTTATTTTTGGAAAGGTTCCTCTGGATCAGGCTTTAACTTATAACCAGTCTTCTCAGCTGATTACAAGGGCTTTATACCTGTGGCAATGCAGGATGTTCCATCTTCCCCCACGGCATACCCATCAGCGCAAGAGCATATGGCACCATCTTCTCCTTGTTTGCAGAAGTGCCAGCAGCCACCGTTGTCCACCTGGCAAGATCTTTGTATGGCTGCGTAAAAAACAAATACATACGAACATCCATAGGAAAAAATCTATCAGCTGAAGAAAGAGATAAACCTTCAAACACGGAGCAGAGCCTTTCCCCTCTTTTCTGTCATCCCATCAGGCCTTTTGGCACTGGATTATTCCCTGGTCTTCTCTACTGTTTGAGCTCTTACTTTACCACTGGATAAATGGTAGAAGCTGCTAGAAGGAACTTGGTTGTCAGTCCAGCTGCTTTATGGCTGTAAACCTGATTCTAACTTTCTCAAGTCCTTTTTTTCTGAAAATAATTACTTAGAAAAGGAAGAAAAAATAGTGTCAATTCTCAAATATGGAGCTGTCATCTTGGTGCTGGGTTGGCGCTGCCTCTCTCTCAAACCCCGTGCTTTCCCCCTCCCGGGGCATAGTCAGGTAATCCCAATGCCAAGGAGGAAGCGCAGGGTTTCTGTGTGGCAGCTGCCCCCAGCCTCTTCCTGCCTAGGCATTTCTTCACCCCAATTGCACGGCGCATAATGTTGTCACTGTGTGGGATTACTGAGATGATTTCTGAGGCTACGAGTTCAAAAGCTCCACAGGACATGCAGAAATTTCCTCTGAATCTGTCACCATCCCAGTCCTTCAGATCCAGTATCTCCTCCCAGAATGCTTTTGTGTGCAGAAGAGTTCAAGGGCGCATGGCACATTTTTGTTCGCTCAAACCTTTGGTGGTGGCTGCTGCTGCTATGGCAATGCAGTCTTCATCCATGGAAGCCGTCGACATCATCCACCGCATCCTGTGGTTCCTTCCATCAGCAGACTGTGCTTGGCTCTTTAAATACACCTGCGCTGCAGCCTTCCCTACTGGTGCTACTGTCTCAGGCTATGAGCTCATGCTAGAGCAGGGAAGCCATGATTATTGGATTGCCAAGTTAGTTTGGGGTGGGGTGGGGGGCTACTTCAGTGTGCAGCACAACCACCAGGTGGCAGCAAGATCGTTGTTCATACACCATGATCTTCTCTGGTTTTGGTGGAGTTGCCTGCATAGAAGAGTTTGTAACTCCTCTCAAAGACTCCGACTAGTTTGGTGTTAAGCAAGAGCACCAAGGGAGCGGGAGGGGGAGGGGGAGGGGAGAGGAGGGATGGGCAGGACATCAAACAGACAAACACAAAGAAATAAATGGAACTTTCCACCGGGGTACCTCGTTAGGATTTGATCAGTAAAGTCTGGAGTGGGAAGGCAAACAGGGATCACATTTTCAGTAAATTGGATAGGCTTTTTTAACTCAGTGAGGGCTATATCAGAGTCAAATCTCATTAAATCATATTTTGCATGCACATAGTGTTGGATTTCTTCTGAATTCCTTTTTATCCATTGTCCCTGTATGAGGGGAATACAGTATAATTATTATGGGATAACATTATGATGTGCTAACACAGGAGTCCCCAGCCTTTTAGGGCCATTTGGCTTTTTGAGAAAGAGATGTGGGGGCCTCCCTCCCCCCCAAATCACTTCTCTTCCTTGACTTCCATCCCTTCTCTGACAGACCCAGAGAATGAGAGGGAAACAGACAGAAAATATACACACACATTGCTTTTCCATGAAGTCTGGTTAAATGTTGGATCTAGCAGAATTAAAATCTCCTTGAATTTGCATAATTTTTACATAGGGTCCCCCCCTTCACTGCAAACTACCATCAAATTAAAGCATGAAAATTAAAGATCTGGTGTTTCTTGGAGCACTGCCGAGGCCCAAAAACTTGGATCCAAGGCTCTGATCCTCCTAAATCTTCATGACTGTTACATGTAATGACAAAACCCCCAATCAAATCTCAGAACACATCTACGGACACAGTAGTGACCTATGATTAGATGATAATTCATGGAAGGTGAGGGGAATTCCTCCTAAAAATCATGAGGATCCATATGAATTTGTTTTGTACCATGGTAGTGCACCTGATCTGTGATAGTTAAGGTCCAGTTAATCGGTACAGACGTAATGTGTGACTTGATGGTGATTTGGGGAAATCCCATGTAAAAAATTATGCAAATTCAGGGGGATGCATTTTAATGGATCAGACTTTTATGGGTGTTTGTGCACTCATTCTCCTTCACTCTGTGTCCCCTTCACTCTGTGTCACCCCCTTTCCCGCTCTCCCCTGGAACCTTGTCCTTCATTCTCTGGCACCTCATTCTTTCTCTGAACTTCATGCTCTCTCTTCTGTGTCTCTAAGCTCCATCACACCAGGGGTTACATGCTCCCTACCTTTACTTCTCCGCCTGTGTTTTCCTTCCTCAGTTACTTCCTTGTTTCAAAAGAGGAATGGGCACAGGGCCCATTGAGTTCACTGTTCTAATGACACTGCTTCTCCTGCACACAGAGGGCAGCAAGTCCATTTTAAAAAATACATCAGACTTATTGGGGTTTTTTGTCACGCAAGGAAAGCCAGAAGGGGCAGAAGGTGTGCGGGAGCTGGACAGCGTTCATGTGAAGGACCTGAGCAAACTCCGTGAGTGCCCAGTAATAAGCGTGCAATAAAATGCTCGTCAGATGGAGCTTTCTGTCTTTCTCTGTGCCTGCTAGGGATGAGTTGAAAATCTGTAGGGGCCTTCAAGCTTGCCAGATTCCTCTGGCCCAGCCCTCTTGAGCCCGCCCCATGGTTCCTTGCCTAACAATGGGTCTGCTGCTCTAGTCAGGCGCAGAGGAAATATTCGCAATTTCCCCGGGTTTGGGGTGATAGAATACGTCTTCACTGCCCCACCAATAGGGTTTGTAAAGGGCTTCTGTCTGAAAGTGCCTTTTAAGGCTATTAAGCCTTACACGGCTTGGGACCACAATACCTGATGGAACGCCTCTCCCGGCATGAACCTTACCTTACACTGCCCTCAACATCCAAGGTCCCAATGTTACTTTCTGAAACTGGCTTTGCAGGTACGATTAGAACCACAGTGGCAAACATTTCTGCCCATCTTTGGTTACCCAGTTAGCTGGGAGAAAGGTAATAACGGCCAGGGAAGGCAACGGCAAACCACCCCACTATAAGGCCTGCCAAGAAAACGGCAGCGAAAGCTGGCGTCCCTCCAAGAGTCAGTAATGACTCGGTGCTTGCACGAGAGGTTCCTTTCCTTTCCTTTGGTTAAGCCAGTATGGCTGCCCTGTGTTAGCCATTGTCGTATTCCCTTTCTACTCTAGTTGGTGGAATGGAGTTGGGAAAGCATGCTTTCCGGAGGCCCAGAAAGTGTGCTTTCCCATGCCTCTCTGCTCCTGCGCCCTTTGGGGCTGAAAGGGCTGCTTAACACAAGCGTTAAGAGGCCCTTTCAGGCTTGCATGGGGGCGGGGGGAGGAAAAGCACATGTCTGAGGCCTTCAGAAAGTGCTCAATTCCCCTGTCATGCTAATGGCATGCCATGGGAATTACACGCTTTCTGGAGGCCTTGGACGCCTGCAACGCTGCTTGTGCTAGTTTGTCTTATACTACTGTGTGGATTGAGCTATGCTAAATGTGGGGTGTTTTCTTAATAAGTATTTTGGATTTCTCATAATTACTGGGATTGTTTATGTTTGTTTTGTAAGAGGTGGCCTACTAGCCTGAGAGCTGCTAGCTGGTGGCTGCTGTCTTATAAATGTCTCAAAGTCTCTGCCCACACTGCCTGCATGCCAGCAGGACCACCGCTAATGCAACAGGGAGTTAGTGGGCCTCAAAGCTACCAGAAATGAGCACAAACACTGCTGTCGTGTTGCAAAAGGGAGTTTCGCTGATCTGTCCCAATCTGGAGAAGAGCATTTTAACTCATTTCTGGGTTTACTTTGGGATGTGGAAATTCCTGGTTGTGCTAGTGGTGGGTCCTGCTGCTGCAACAGGATGAGTGGGAGTATTGGATACTGTCCAATGTGTGCTCTATTTATTTCCTATGTCCTTAAACAGTCTAATCTTTGTCAACATGTTTGTAGTAAATATTACCTCCATGTACAGTACAAATAGATTCATATTTAACCCTTTCATTCCTGTTTCCATTGGGACACTATGGCCAATTGTCAGGGATGGGGGGAGTTGTTGTCCAACAGTGTTTGGAAGACAACCAGCTTCCCCATCCTTGACATATAGACCCTGATCTTCCTTAGAATATATAGAGTTGACATCAAGCTATATTTAATAAAATATTCCTTCCACAAGACATGTAGTACTTTTATTATTGGTAGTACATTTGTGGAGTTTGAGGTGTAATAAAGAAGACAGCATTTCCCATCATTTAATACATTTTTATTATTATTGCATATGGTGCAAATCAGAATATGAAAGGTAGAAAAATGACAAAGTATTTGCAAATAAGAAGCCATAAAATATATGGGTCACTCATCAGGTTCTTTCAAAACCATCATGCAACCATCGGGATGATCTGTTTGTACTGTCAGCCTCCCTTGAAGTGCAGGGCCTTGGAACATTATTCTCATTCTCTTCCTACTGTGACCATCCAGGAAAACTATTTGCAGCTTAGGGGCAGAGCGACCATTCGTTTGTGAATGTCCTGAGAAGTGAAGCTCTCACCTTTGCAATGTGTGTCTGATCAGAAGGTGTTGAGCTGCATCCTATGGAGGCTTGTGGCTCCTATTTTAGTGGGGCAGTGAGTCTGCTCTCCGTTTCATTCCGAACTGATCAAAACTCTGAAAGAGCTATCCAAAGTGCTGAACCCAATCCTCAAAATGGGTTCAGCACTGTGGACAGGCCCCTTAGAGTTCTGACTGAAACACAGAGCAGATTCACAGCCTTCCTGAAAGAGGAGCCACCAGCTTGTCCTGGCTGCACCACACATTCATAAGACTTTGGTGAAAAAATCAATTGTGTTGATTTCATTATGACATCATACCACCACTGTTACTATATTATATTGGTTGTGTGAAGCGGCCTTGCCTTCACTTAGCACAGAAAAGCTTAATACTAGGATCTAATTCTAACACATGAAGGCTGCAATCCTATGCACACTTACCTGGGAGTAAGTCCCACTAAAACCAATGGAATTTATCTCTTGTGAAAACATGCACAGGATTGGCCTAAATATGTATAGTTTCGATTGCAGCGATATCAATGTTCTTCAAATACTGCATTAATTGTTACTGTAATTGCCATGTGGAACGGCAGATATTGGACATTGCCTTTGATATCAGCGGTGATGAGCGTTACCACTATAATTCTTATTTTTAAAAAAATCTAGAGTCTGAGCAGCACCTGCTATATCACTTCAGCACAGGAGCAGTCAGCTAGCATTAAAAAAAAATAAAGCAGTGAACAATAATGAGGTTGACCCACCCTCCATTTGCAATATCCTGCCAACAACCTTTTTGCTTTAATTGATTCAATTATATGACCGCCGTGTGTTCACCATCTCTACTGCTGGCATGGAAATATTTCCCATTGCAATATTAGATATCTTTAACCCCACTGGTTTCAGTGGGGAAAAATAAGGATGTTTTTTTTTTTTTAACTCTTAGTGAAAATAAGTAAGATTCAATGAGCTAAGCTGTAACTGGTTCATGCCCCAAAATATTAAAAACGTTAATTGTGTTGGCACAAAAGACAAAACTAGGAGAATGTACACTGAAGTTTTAAAGAAGTGAAATGTGAATTGTAAATTTGAAATGTATACACTGGGCATGTTAACAGATGTTAATATAATCTTGTGATGTTCAGCAATGATGCCTGTTCAGATACAGGTAACTTCTTTTCTTTTCTTTTTTAGAATAGACTTTAATTAAATCACAAATTTGAAAGGCTTAATACTTTTCAAACAGAACACATTTTCAGATATGGAAATACATGCCTTGGTCAGATTTTTAAAAAGGGCACCGAATCTATCTCTTTGTGGCTGAATATTCTCAATGTGTGATTGTGTAATCAAAAAAAAAAAAAAAAAAAAAAAGGGGGGGGGAGAAAGGTCACCTTTTACTGGGATCCTATTTCTGTGTCCTTAAGGATTAAAAGTTCCCATTCTAGAGCTTATGAATTTGAAATGAAATACTTTGCCCCAGTCTAAGCCGTACAGACATAAGTGAGATGTTATGCTAGAACAGGATGCCCTCAGATGCCTTGGCAAACTAGGTTAAGTTAACTCTACACAAAGAAGATACAGTAGCTTTGAAATCTTGAAGGATTAGACCCGCCAATTAATATACTAGTAGTTCTAAACAGAATGGTTTGTTTAATTTACCCATGGGATGCCTGTATGAAATATGCCACTAAGATTTGGAGATTACAGCATGTGTGCTCATGCCTGAGCCTTTTGTGGTTTATGGCACATCATTTTGTTGTGGGTTTTGCGTAACATTCTGTTTTGGCTTTATGCGCATTATTTTCCTGAGCCAACCTATGAATTTGGACAACTTTGTATAAACGCCATATTTTCCTTCCTGTGCACACCCTTCTCCCCAACTGATTACACCGGTAACGAAGTGCGTGCCCCTGTATTCGGTTACATGCGGGCCTCCACTGTCTCCCTGGCAAGCATCATGAGCTGCATTGCTATAGCCGGCACAGAACATATTTTCAGTGATTGGGAAATTACTCGACAGCTTGCAGGAATGCCTATCCACATAGGGCAGTTTAACTACTTTAAGGGTGGTGGATATGCGGCCTCCTTCAACAATGCGCCCAAAACCGCTAACAATTGCCTGCTTTTCGTTCATTAGAATCTGATTAGCAAAGTCTGGAGTGGGAAGGCAAGCAGGGATCACGTTCTCAGAAAATTGGATTGGATCCCTTAACTTTATGAGGGCTATATCATAGTCATAGGTTTTGAGCACGAATTTGTGATGTACATATACTCTGTCCACAGCGTGAACTGTTCCTGTTCTTGCCTTTGTGTCCCGTTCCCCTGTGGGAGACCAATACAATATGATTATTATGTGATACAAATATGCTGGGCCAATACATTGTTCTGCTATTTAAAAACAACAACAACAACAACAACAACAACAATAAAACTCCCCCCCCCCACTAGGCCTCAAAGATCAGATCCTGGTTTTGTCCTCTGTTCAATAAATTGAAATTATAGTAATAGGAAACTAGGAAAGAAGCACCGAAGCTAGAACTTTGAAGGCTTATTGTCTTCCCCCAAATTCAAACCTCGAGAATTAAAATGAGAGAGGGAAACACCACTGGTGCCAATTTGGGGGGTGGAGTAGCTGGGTGGGCAGGTTCAAACCTCCCCTACCTATTTGCAGTAATCCCATTCCAGATTGTGCTGCCATGCACTTTCACTAAGATAAACAAGATAGTGAGTATCAGCTGAGCGCTACATAATTAACGTAGCATCTGCTTTAGTGCAAAAAAGCTAGACCTAGTGAATTACTTTCTGTAGCTGGGAAAAGGCATTGAGGTTTTGCTATGAAGAGGGTGGCAATTCTAAAAGCATGTTCAGAATTGTACGTCTGGCTGTCTTTGTATATGGAAAATGAATTCAATTCTATAAAAAAAGGATTGTGTGTTTAATCATAGAGCCAAACTATACCCAATGCTAGTAGATTCATGACTGGTAATGCACTTGTGGGTATCTCCAGAACTGAATTGGTGACATGGCATTCTGGGTGGGGTATTATTCTTTTCCCTCAATAAAATTGCTCCTCCAGCACTGCTATTTTGCCTCATGGGGAAATACACAAAGGTACAATAAAGTTTCTCCTCATGGGGAAATTTCAAGGGGGTGCTTATAATTGTAAAACAGCATAGGCGGAATAGGTTAAACTCCACCTTCTGCCAGTGCCACAGTTACAGTCTGATTCAGCCACCTCAGTGCTGCTATTAATTTTTTTTAAACCACAGAGGATCCGTGATGAGCCCTCATACATCAAGTTTTAAAAAATATGAATGTGAGTGGGAGTTTAAGGGCTTCTCTGCACTGAGTCTATTTGACCTGTGATTTTATCGGAGCTTCTGCTTCCAGATCCTCTGAGGGATTAAGATCAGCCCTTGTGAGCTTCCTTCCCCCAACTGGCTTTTTCCCTGTTTTTCTGTGAGTTCTACATGTTTCATTATGCAGCCAGTAGATGGCATTATTGTTGTATAGTACCACTTCCTCTTTTTCAGACAAATACAGACTGATATTTTTCTTAGCTCATTATTTCTATTTAGGAAAACACAAGGGAGGCACTGGAGGTTGACAATGTCATGTAAAAGTCCAGCAAACTTCTGTGAGTAACCAATCTCAGTTGCAGGATAAAAGCCTTGTGTGGAGAAACCCTAAGAGTGACCTGGTTCACACAATCAAATTAAGCCATAATAGCTTAGAGAGCAATCTTATGCCCACTAGACAGTGTCTGGTGGTGGGGTGGACATAGGCTTTGACCTCAGAGCCCAGAAATTGCTCTCTCCTCCCCCTTTCCCTCTCTCTTTATAGGCAGCATGGTTCTGGCTACATCTCCACAATTGGAAACAAGAGTGTGGTGATGAGAGAAGGGGGTGTTCCTGGAGGAGGGGAGAGGAGAAGGCTGGTGAGGCTGGCTTATGCTGCTTCCTATGCTCTCCCCAGCCTCATTTCCTCCCACTTTGAAGTGTTATGCCTGGACAGGCGAAATCACCAGTCTAACAAAAATATAGGGTGGCTGGAGCATGGAGGCGAGGATCACCTCTGCGCTCCATGTGCCCTGCATTGGATACTTGGCAGCCTCCAAGTTCACCCTTAATGTGACTGTGCAAACTGCATCACTCTTAATTTTATCACTTTATTTAAGCCACGGTGGCTTGTTTGATCATGAGAATGGTCCCTATGTTTGTAAGATATTGCAGCCAATATTTTAAGATTAAAAATAGAGACAATGGTAAAAACAATTCCTGACTGCCTCCATATAGCTCAACTAACAGAACTATTCATGTAGGTAATATTATTTAGTATAAATGATGAAAATGTAAATTACTCACCTACAGTAACTTGAAGAAATTTTGTTTGGTTCATACAGTGAGCTGCGGTAAGTACATATATATGGCTCAAGATTGTTCCTCCACAAAACCCTTCTCCTTCATCATTTAGTAGAAGTGCCTGAAAAGAGAAATATTCACACAAATAGGTTTGTATGAGTAACCATTTTTCTTGAAAGACACATTTTATCATAGCATCAATTATTATTATTTGGCCATTTAATTATGTCATCATGTAGGTATGTGATGTTTTCCATAAAAAGGGTGTAAAAGTAAGGGAGCACTTAAAAACAATGTGAGTTGTTAATTGTTACACAAATACTAGGTGTAAATCAAGTGGCATTACAAGGTGCAAGGCAAACTAATTTACCTGCCATGGACATTCACCAAATTTGCAGTCTGTTCCATTAACTATTCTGGGATCACGGTCTGAATCAGTTTCAGTTTCTTCCCTTTTCTCCAGCGTTTCATCCTGGGGCTCTGAGCTGTGAGTAGCATTAACGTAATCCATGGGATCATAGTAAACATAGTATCCAGGAATTTCGGGAATTTCACCATCGTCGGAAGAAGGACTGGAAATGTGCTGGGGTGAATTTGCTTCTCTCTTTGTCCTTGTCGTTATAGTTCTACCACATGAAAACATGTCTGCAAAACCATCAACAGCAATTAAAATTGAGTGGCCAGCTTGTGCTCAGAAAACAAAAAAGTAAACCTTTCAAATTTACACATGCAGGACTGAAGTATTTCTTTTCTTACTGAATATGGTTTGTTTTGAGGAAGACAGGTGTACAGAGTATGTGCCCTGGAAGAAGGGAGTCAGAAGAAAAAGTAGGCCGAGAATCAGCAAGCAAAATCTAATAAAATGGATTCCCCAAAAATAAGCCACCAAGAAGAAGAAAAAGGTTTAAAAACAACAACAACAACAACAACAACACACTTTTGCATCCCCTTGCATCCCTGCACCCCAAAATCTGCTCTACAAGGTCCCTGTGGGAGACCTGCAAGGAGCTGCAAGGACAGAGGAGAAAGAGGGGAAACTGTTCCACTAAAGGTGTCTGTTCCCCTGGCCAATGTCAGACACAATCCTATGTTCCCTCTACCACTTCAAAATGACTGTGGGCTCATCTAAACGAAGCAGGATATTCCACTATGAAAGCGGTATATAAAAGGCAGGAGCCACACTCATGGCCGGTGCTACCATTAGGCAAACTAGGCAGCCGCCTAGGGCGCAGACCTCAGAGGGGTGCAATGCTTTTTTTTTTTTAATTTTTTTATTATTATTATTAAAACAACAAACACAAATCAAAATCACTTAATACAAGATATTATCATACCTTACTATCATATATTCAATATTAACCTATTAAACATAATATAATAAACATAACAGTGCTCCCCCCACCTCGGGATCTCATTCTTGTTTCCAAAAACTCATAGTTTCATCTGTTGGTGGAACCCCCCTTCCTTTAGAAAATACAAACTCCAGGAACTTTTTCCATATACTCTCAAAATCATTCGTTTTTACTATGCCTCTTTGCATTTTTATATTACATGTCAATTTATCGTTTATAGCAATGTCCCACACTTCTTTATACCATTCTTCAATACAATAATCTCCTGTAATTTTCCAATTCCTAGTTACTATCAACCTCGCAGCTGTCAGTAGGTTCGTTATCAATTCTTTCATTTCTTTATTACATTTAGGATCATCATGCAGTGAGAGTAATGCAATCCTTGGTGTAACTTCTACTTTAAATCCCACAATCTGTTCAATCTCATAAAACACCATCTTCCATAACTTTTGCACATGTATACAATCCCACCACATATGTAAATACGTTCCCTTTTCTCCACAACCCCTCCAACAATCTGCTGAAAGCTGTTTATTAATCTTATTTAATCTAACCGGAGTTAAGTACCACCTCCATACAAGTTTATAATAATTCTCCTTTATTCTTACTGACATATTTCTCAACACTCTCTGTCTCCATAGTCCATCCCACCTCTGTTGTCCTATTTGTATCTTCAAATCAGTCTCCCAAACCATTTTCCCAGCACTATCCAGCCCTCCTTTCTCAACTAATATATTATATATTTGACTCACTAACCCCTTTATCCCTATGTTTTGTCCCTTATCTATTTCTTTTTGTTCAATTAATTCCTCAAATTTCGTCCTCTCTTTACATTCTCCATTTTCTCTTACCCAATTTTTAGTCCATTGTTCTAATTGAAAATAATTTAACCACGTTAATTCCAAATCTCTCAAAACTTCTTCCAACCTCTCTCTTGTATTCATCCCCCTTAACCACTCTCCTAATTTCATTTTATTTATTTCTTTTAAAACTTTGCTTAACCTCATCTTTAAATTTTCAGGAAATTTCTTTAACATTATCACCGGTGTTAAGGGGGAATTACTTGAAAACAATTCCTTTTTATAATTATCCCAAAGTTCCCAATGGAACTTCAGAAATTGGTTATCTAAATCATTAAGCCATTTACCCTTCCCTTTTTGCTTAAAAAACACATTTTGCAATTTCAACTCAATATTCCCTAGCGTATTTTCCTCCATCCATTTCAAATCCCCTACCCCTATAATTGCTTCAACAACATGTCTTAACCTATTAGCTAGATAGTAGTACTCAAGGTTTGGGAGACCCAGTCCGCCTCTCTTTTGGCTTAAATACCATTTACTTTTATTAATCCTTGATCTCTTCCCTTCATTGCAGTAATTATTTATAAGATTCTGCCATCTTTTTAATTCTATCACTGAAATTCTTATCGGTAACATTCTAAAGAAAAAATTAATCTTAGGTAAAATTTTCATCTTTATTAAAGCTATTCTTCCAAACCAGGAAAGATTCAGTTTCTTATACCTCTTTAACTCTTCCTCCAATTCTTTTTTCAATCCATTTAAATTCTCACTTCCCAAATCTTCTAAATTTTTTGTAATCTTAACACCCAAATATTTAATTTTCTCTTTGCTTTTCAAAACTGAAGCCTTCCCTTCCCACTCCCTTTCTTCCTTTTTAGTATAGTTGAATAACATCAAATCCGATTTTGCCCAGTTTATCCTTAACCCCGTAACTTCCTCAAAATCATTCAACTGCTGTTTAATTCTTTCCATTTTACCTAAAGGATCTCTGATAGTCATCAATGTATCATCTGCAAACATGTTCAGTTTAATTTTATTACTATTACCTATCCCCTCTATCTCTTCATCCTCTCTTATTGCATTTGCCAACAATTCCATCACCAATACAAACAGGACTGGCGAGAGTGGGCATCCTTGTCTTGTCCCTCTAGCTAGTCGTATCTTGTCCGTTATTCCATCATTTACTACCACTACAGCTGTGCTTTTAGAGTATAACTGTTCTATTATTGTTCTAAATTTAGTACCAAATCCCATTTTATTTATAACCAACTTTAAAGTTTGCCAGCTCACACAATCAAAAGCCTTAAATATATCTAACGCTAAAATACCCGCCTTAATCCTTGATTTTTTTATCCCCTGTATTACACTCAAAACTCTACCTATTAATGTGTGCATCTGTCTACCTGCTATAAAACCACATTGATCTTCCCCTACATATTTAGCTATACATTTATTTAACCTTTTAGCCAAAATGCCTGAAAAAATTTTTGCATCTTGGTTTATTAGTGAAATTGGTCTATATGAATCGGGGAGAGTTAGATCCTTATCTGGTTTCGGAATTAAAATTATTATAGAATGCTCCCATGACTCTGGGATCCTCTCCCCCTCCATTATTGCATTATATAATTTCAGCAACTTTGGCACTATTAAGGTTTTAAATTTTTTGTAAAACTCTGGTCCTAAACCATCTGCCCCTGGTGATTTCCCTGCTTTAAGCTGGTCTATAACCTCCTCTATTTCACTTTGCGATATTTTATTATCCATTATTTCCTTATGTTCTTTTTCTAATCCTTTCTTCAAAAATTTATCCACATATTCCTCCGTCCTCTTCATTTGGATATCTCTTTTCTTGTATAACTCTTCAAAAAAATCCTGAAAATTTTTTATTTTATCCTTCATCAAATGACAATCATTACCCTGATTATTTTTTACTAACCCTATCCCATTTTTGGCTTTTTCTTTCTGTGTGAGTTTGGCAAGCATCTTAGAGTTCCTGTTACTATTTTGAAAATATTCCCTTTTCATATAAATTAAATTCCTCTGTACCTCTTCTAAATTAATATTTTCTAATTCCTTTTTTTGTGCCATTAATTCTATTAATTTATGTTTGTTCTTAGTTTGCCAATATTCTTTTTCCAGCTTTATTATCTCTTTTTCTAAAGTAGCCTGCCTTGCCTCTTGTTGTCTTTTTAATTTACACGTTTCCCTAATACAGTTCCCCCTAAACACAGCCTTCATTGTATCCCAAACCACTGCTATTCTTGTTCCCCCTTTCTCATTTATTTCCCATGTTTCTGACAATTCCTTCTGCATTTTCTCAATTACTTTATCATTCTTAAATATTTTAGTATTCAATCTCCACCTTAATGCTTCTTTATATTCCTTACTAACTGCAAAAACTAAGCTTACCAGTGCATGATCCGATACCTTGATTGTCCCTAATTCCATTCTACATGTCTTGGTTACAAAATCTCTAGATACAAAAATATGATCAATTCTGGAGTATGTATGATGGACTGAAGAATAAAACGTAAATCCTGGGTCTGCCCCTCTGAGAACTCTCCAAGAATCAACAAAATCCTTCTCTTTAATTAATTTGCTTAAAATAGTAACATTGTTTCTCTTTTCTGCTTCAGAGGGATTTGACCTATCTACTCTATTGTCCATAACCATGTTAAAGTCTCCCGCCATAATTACATACCCCTCCTTGAATTCTTCCATCTCTCTTAATACCTCCTCATAAAATTCTTTTTGTTTATTATTTGGTGCATACATGTTAATCAAAGTATATTTTTCCCCCTCCAGTTTACCTTTAATCATGAGATATCTCCCATTCTCATCTTTTTTAATATCCTCCATCATAAACCCAGTTCTTTTTGAAATCAAAATGGCCACTCCCTTTTTTTTTGATGTCCAGAGGCCGGTGCTACCATTAGGCAAACTAGGCAGCCGCCTAGGGCGCAGACCTCAGAGGGGTGCAATGCTGACCTTTAAGGGTCCTTCGGCCCATGGGGACCCACTTGGCAAGTCCGCTTGGCAGGTGGGGAGCCTCCGCTGGAGCCGGGAGTGGTGCGCCGCAGGCTAGTTGGACAGGCAGAGAAGGTACTGTACTGGCACTCCCAAGCACCCCCCTCTGCGCCTTCCCCCCGTGGCTTAATATGCCAAGGCGTCCTCCAAACTTCTGCCTCTCAACCACCTCTTTTCCCCTCTTCTCCCCACGTCGGATTCTAGGGAAGGATCCTGCGGACCTTTAAGGGCAATATTTTTGGGTGTGTGTGCAAGTAGCTCACCTTGCCGAGGACACAACATAGTCTGGCACCAGCCCTGGCCACTCTACTGATTTATAGCAGTATTAAAATGCACTGCAGGATCTACACTACTGCTTTATAGTGGTACTGAAGTGCACTGCAGGATCTACACTACTGCTTTATAGTGGTACTGAAGTGCACAGACAACTGTTAGGGCCCATGACACATCTACACCAAGCAGGATATAACACTATGAAAGCAGCATGAAAGTAGTATGTGGTATGTGTCAATGGGCCCCAACAGTTGTCACTGCAGTTCAATATCACTATAAAGCAGTCGTGTGGCTCCTTCCTTTTATATACCGCTTTCATAGTGGAATATCCTGCTTGGTGTAGATGAGTCCACAATCAACCAAAAGGACCTTTAGATCAAATGGTCAAATCAAGTCCCTTTTGATTTAGAAGTTCTCTTTGCTGGACTCTTAAATGAAATGGAAATGTATACATCTAAACAGAAATAAATGACATGTCAGCGGCATTAAATCAAACAATGCATGCAACATAATAAAAACGGGCAAGTTAGGTTAAAAACAATATAAAGTGTAACTTTATACAACACAAGCATTTATACCTGTAGAAACACAGGATTGTCCATCATTTGCCAGAATATACCCATCAGCACAGGAGCACTGGACATCATTTCCTACACGTCTGCAGAAGTGCAAACAGCCACCATTCTGCACTCTGCAGGATTTTTGTATCGCTGTATAAAAGACAAATACATATGAGCATTGAAAAGAAATAAATCCGTGATCTGCAAGCAAAGATAACATTGTTAAGGAGGGCCAGAGCCATGAGCCCTAGCTCTGTCATTGGATAAATGGGACAATTTATCCAATGGTAAAGCTATGTTTAAAGACACAGAGTAGTATCCAACGCTAGTCCTATGTAGAGTAGACCCATTGGAATGAATGAGTTAAGTCCCAACTAATTTAAATCCCATTCACTTCAATGGGACTACTCTATAGGACTAACACTGGATACTATCCATAGCTAGCAACTATGTCTTTATTTTTATTTTTACAGCTAGGGTTCTGATTTTTATTGGGATTCCCTGCACATGAAAGGGAGGTTTAATAATAAAGATATAATTGTACAGATAATTGCCTCACCTGTATGGCTATAGGGCTTCTAAAAATAACTCAATTGGTGCCATTTTCCCCCCTAAGCCATGTGTATGCTTGAGGGCCAGGGTTGGGTGGGCAGTTATTCATAAAATCATAACTGCGGAGGAAAGGAGTAAAAAAAAACCCAAGTGATAAGAAAGAGGGGGAAACACTTGTTTGGCCCTGAGCAGGGCCAGCCCCCATCTCCATGAGGCAACCTGAGCCAAGACCAGTCTATGCATTCTGCCATCATCAACCTGAGCCTCGACCAATCCATGCAACAGACAGTTCTATACAACTACATGGCGGACGTAAGCATTACTTTATACAGGAAAACGCATATCTAGGCTCAGCATCAGCACATAGCATCATCAGGTGAATGCTGAGGTTCTAAGAGCGGGGCCCCATTGCTGACGTCAGGCAGGGTCTGGGCCACCTTTAAAAAACACACTAAAAGTCATGCTGAAAGATGCTCCGAGGCCAGTATGATTGGACTTGCTAGCATCACTATTTCAACTTCCCCATGATGCAAGGATGCATATAGACATATATGTTCAGCATTGCATTGTGGGGAAATTTGAATGGTGGCACAGCCAATTCCAGCTGAGTGGACCCAGCACTCCTGACAGTGCTGCTGCTGGGCCACTGCCGTGCCTGCCAAGATTGCTGAGCCTAGTCCAGCCACATCATGTCTGCTAAGGGTGCTTTGTCCCAGGGCCTGTCAAACCTGGACCCTGCCCTGGTGCTTTTAACTTGCACCAAGTACACACCACCATATCTAGTGCACACCACCATGTCCTATAATACAACTGTAGTTGTTCCAACTAATCACACGGGGGATTCATTCCTTCAAGATTTTCATCAAACATTTCTTAGGCTACAGTATCCATCCAATGAAGGGAAAAAGCTGAACATCAAGGCCAAAGAGATATCCAGGATATTTTATTTAAAACATTTATATACAGTATCACCCTTCATCAGGATAGATTCAAGGGCAGTTTACTAAAATAATCTACTACAGGACAGATCTCAAGGAGAAAATTGCAGAGGGTGAGGTTATCACCTACAGTTCTCATCTTTGTGGGAGATGATGGCATTGGATCCAAGATCCAACATCAGCTACAACTTCAAGGATTCATTTACTGGTTTATCTTCCAACATGACATATGCTATGAGCTGTCACCTATGCCCTCTGCATTCTATGTAGGACAAACAGATTAGTCTTGATACAAAAGAATTAATGGATACAAATTTGACATTAGAAATGGCAATATTCAGAAACAAGTGGAAGAATGTTACAATCTCCCAGGATGCTCCACTTCCAACTTAAAAGGTGTTCTCCTAAATTAGAATTTATCAAGATATTTGTCTCTGTCTGTTTGGGCATGCACAGAAACAGTGGTTTCCTGTCTCACTACAGCTGTTAATTAACTACATGAAGAGGTTCCTACCTTTTATGCAAGTGTGTATATAGTTATTTATTTAAATTAGCTAGCATTATCACTAGTTATTGCTGTTAGGAATGGTCATTGTGATGATTTTGAGTACATTTAAACTTTAAGGTAACTGTTGAACTGTATTTTTTGCATGTCGTTGCCATTTGACGCCATTGTTTACCCTGTGTTCTATGTGTAAGTGTAGACGTGGAATGTATACACACACACACCCCAACTTCAACTGCATCAGATGAAGTAGGCTCTAGTCCATGGACGCTTACGACATAAGAAATATGCTTTTCTTTAAGGTGCCGTATGGTTCTTTGTTCATTTTGCTACAACAGACTAAGCAAACCCGACTGCTGTTTGTACAAATGATGATGGTACACTAGTCATGGCTGGCCCAAGGCATTTTGCTGCCAAAGCCAAAGAATAATGCACTCACCCATTTCATGGACAAAAGCTGACTGGACTGGCTGATGAATCTCTGTTCAATCCTGAACAGAGTGTTGAGGGACAGCATCCTACAAAGGTCATTTGTAGATATGCTTGAAACTGTGGCTTCAGTCCCAGATGAGGTCTCTTGTCCTCATTTTGTTTTCCAAAAGATTAGTGACTGGAACTTGGTCAAGGTTATATCCTGCTTGTGACAGGGCAGAGAGGTCTCAGGACTGTGTGTTCCTGCCACATGTACCCAGGATTGGATACATACGCACATGGATGCACACCCAATTTGGTCTTTATCTCTGTTCCTGGTGGCTGGTGCCCAGGCAAGGGCTTTCTATGACGTAACTGGCCAGGCAGTGGCTGTCTCTCTTTTGATGGATGTGTGGCAGGTGCTCTGCTTCAATCTGTCTTCAAAGACTTCTCTTGCCTCTTCATATGAACACCTTTCTTCAAGGCATTCTCTTTCCAGATTACCTTGGAGAATCTCCTCAATGATCATGGTACCAGCCCGCTTTGATCTTGCCATGATGTTATGTGCATCGTTGGCTGATAGGAACACTGAAATGGAGGATAGTGAGAACTCCATTTCCCTGTCCCCAGAAATATACTCAGCACCATCCCTACCCACATGGGTCCAGCCTCTCATGCATGAAGGAGCAAGCACAGAGTTCAGCAGAGCCTTGGTCCCATTGCCTAGCTGCATTGGAACCATAGCATGCCTGGCCATTACCAAGAACCACAGATCTACATACAGTAACTTGCACTGGAAGAGAGGGAGCGTTGGATGGGGATAGAGCAGGAATGATGTACGAGGAGAAGAATTACTTATCTCACATGAAACTAACGTGTAAGATACACGAATGACAACCATTGATTGACCACTTTACCATACAACCCTTCTATAAGGATGTATGCATGTTTGCATGTGAGCATATAATATACAACACATGTTGTATGAACAGCAAATCTTATTTAAAAAGTACCATTTTGCTAATTGAGAAGGGGCAAAAAATTGACTGGCACTTCATTTCCTGGTGTGGTGTCAAGTAAATGTGTTTAGAACTAACGTGTGCTGCTGTGATCCTAAACATACAAGGGTCAAAGTAAAAGTGAGGTTTTACCCCGGTATACTTCCCCTGTTAAAAATTAGACTTCCCCCAACTCTCTCTCTCTCTCTCTCTCTCTCTCTCTCTCTCTCTCTCTCTCTCTCACACACACACACACACACACACACACACACACACACGGTTGTATGGGGAGAGAGAGAGAGTTACAAGAGTTAGTGTTAATCTTCAGGATTCCTCCCCATGGTCATATATGATAAATTTGTAAGAGAAGTAAAGTATACATCATCTCTCTAGTGCACATACTTGCAAATGTGTGAACATACAAGGCACCATGCAGTGCACAGCTGGCCATTTTACAGGCTTATTATTAACAGTTAAAGCTGAAGGAGCTACACTAGAGTGACCAGATAGAAAAGAGGGCAGGGCCCCTGCAGCTTTAACTGTTGTGATGAAGAGGGAATTTCAGCAGGTGCTGCATGCATACAAAATGACGCCTGTTGAAATTCCCTTTTCTAGGCAACTGTTAAAGATACAGGAGCCCTGTCCTCCCTCCCATATGGTCAGCCTAACTGCATTACATACATAGTGTGTTGCTGCTCCTCACCATTTTGTTTACTTTAGCGTAAGGTAGTAACTGCATGCAGGTAGGGAAGGTTTAAATCTTTCTATCTATTCACCCCCTTCCACCCCCTCCACAAGGAGTAAAAAAAGAGAAAAAACATTCAATCAGTTAAATTTTCTTGAAAAAAACAACAACCTCTACATGGAAATCTATACATTTATCAAATATATTTTCTAAGTGATGTGTACCTGTGTGTTCCTGTTCAACACATTTGATACCATAAGAAGTTGCAAACACTATTTTCCTCATATCATGAAATTAACACATTTTGCTACTGGGCTGCAATCCTATATATACTTACCTGAGAGTAAGTACCTTTGAACTCAATGGGGCTTACTTGTGTAATTGATATGTATAGGACTGCACTGTCATTTTACCTTAAAGTGCTAAACGGACTGTTAAGCCTTTAAAAAGTGCTCTCCTAACAAATGAGTTAAGTGGCAGCAATAATTATTTCTGGGTGGCTGTGCATTCAGGTATAGCTTGCTGCTGTCTTCTTTTCTGATTTGTTTTTGCACTCTTCAGTATTAACAATTACATAAGCTAGTACTATGTATATCCCAGAGTTATGCCATTGTGGGTCAGACAAACTAAGTTCCCAACTAAACATTTCCTAAAGATCTTGAGGAAGAATGATTTCCCCCCCTCATATGGGTAGGACCTATTCTCAGAGGCACTGATTCCAAATGCCCCCTATGTTCTCATACAGTTTTTTTTTAAATTAACATGAAGTCAAATTATTACTGTATGAACAAAACACCATACCTGTCAGGTCTCCCTGATGAAAAACGAAGGCAAACAAGAGAAACTGCATTGTCCAGAGCTGCGTTCCCTTTTTTGTTCCCTTGGAATAGTTAGCTGAATTTTGCCTGCTTAGCAGTTGCTGTTTGGTAGAGTTACTGGATGAGTAAAGTTTAAAGTTCAGGGACCCATTTTTTTTAAAAAAGGAAAAAACAGAGGGGCAATGACAGGAGCTAGTGTCAACAACTGGATACTTTTTTCTTTTCTTTTTTTTTGAACTGGCCAGGCAGTGGCTGTCTCTCTTTTGATGGATGTGTGGCAGGTGCTCTGCTTCAATCAAAAGAGAAAGTAGGCGGGGCTTGTGCAGTGTGGCAGCAGCTAGGGTAGTGGTGGTGGAGATGAGCTTACATGGATGCTGTCATCCCAATTCACTGGCCGAAGGGGAGGGTCTGCATCTTTGATGGCTGAGCAGTAATGACTGGCTGACACTGACTCATGGCCCACAGACCAAGGCCTACTGGCGCCCCTGACCCAACCTAAGAACTATTGCTCTTTTACAATCAAACCACAAACTTACAATGTTGACAGTTTTTTCCTTCATAGCCAGTCAGACATGTGCAGGTATAGGTACCAATGCCATCTTTGCATGTTCCACCATACTCGCAAGGGTTTGTATCACACTGGTTCCCATCTATATGAAAAATAATAATAATTAGGTTTTGTAATACAGGACATTAAGATACTTGTGTGTTAAGAATAAAAATATGAATATACTGGGAGTCATTTTTTATACTGCTGGGGAACTATTATTGCACCTGTAGTGAACTTGACCTGGAACCAAGAAAGTTTCTGCACGAGGCTTTTATTGTGCACTCATGATTGCTCATTCACAGTAGTTTGTGGGTCTTTACATGATGTCGTCATCCTCCAGGGCCTCTCCTGTGCTTTGCAAACCATTATTTATATTTTATTTATTTATCACATTTATATACCGCCCCATAGCTGAAGCTTTCTGGGCGGTTTACAAAAGTTAATTATCGCGTGGTGTTGTTTTTTCCAAACTTTGAAAGTGTGGCATTTTTTCTGAATAGTATTATAAAGCTCCGTGCAATTAGTGTGGATATGTGCGACATTCATCCAGAGTAGTACTATGGTACTTTTCATACCTACTGCAAAACCCAGATCATAACCTCCTGATCCAATGGCTCACAGCTCTAAGTAAAAATCTGTTATAATCCTTTGAAATTATACATCTCCTTGTTAAAATAGACAATTAATCCCTTGTTAACCTTGCTCCTTGCTTTCCCACTGTTGTTTTCTCCCTTGCTGAAATTTAATGGTAAGCTCTTTGTAGCAGTGACCATATAAATTAATCAGTCAATTCATAGCATTAGTGTTATATGACCATCACACACACACACACAGAATGAACAAACAAACAAACAAGAGAGCACACACAATTTAGTGTCTCTTGACAGGCTTTCTACTAGGGTGAGAGAGTGTGAGATACTAAAAAATGGGGCTGTAATTTTGTGACCACCAGCATAACTACAAGTTTGAATTTCATGAATTTAACGACTCTGTTTTTTAAAATAATCAAAATTATTTTAAAGAAATATTTAGAGGGTGGGAACCATGTTGCTCTCTTACCTACATAAACATTCCAGAACTCCTCCTAGTGAGAAAAAAATGACAGTGTTTAGTAATGGTAGTAAATTCTAACTTAAAGCTGAAAATCACCATGAAAGAGAACACTTCTTTTACAAATTAAGATAATCTAATACAATCCTTTAGTGACTATCCATAAAGTTGCACCATATTTTTAAAGGTCTTTTTAAAATCCTCTGTCTTCTCAGCTATGCTTTCCTCCATCAAGCTCTTTTTGTTACAACTTTGCTACCACCTCCCTTCCTTCCTGATGCACAATAAACTTTATGGAAGGTCCTTTGATAATAAGAGCCGCTTCATTTACGTGGTGCAATGATCCTGTTAAAGAACAATGTTCTACTGGACGATTGCTGATTCCTGGAACCCCTTTAGGAATTATCCTAATGGTGGTGCCCACAACTTATGAGTTATCACTAATCATACTGATTAG
The DNA here is from genome assembly GCF_023053635.1 of Elgaria multicarinata webbii. Taxonomy (NCBI): domain Eukaryota; kingdom Metazoa; phylum Chordata; class Lepidosauria; order Squamata; family Anguidae; genus Elgaria; species Elgaria multicarinata. Next base: position 40,069,020 of record NC_086175.1, on the reverse strand, counting down.
ATTCCTCATGGGCAGTAGGATTTGCAGAAGCATCTTGGATAGTTCCTTTACAGTTCTGACTAAAACCCAGAATGGATTCACCTCTCCACTGACATCAGCCTCCACTGTCCTTGACCCCTGGTGATGCTGGCTGGGGCTGATGAGAACTGTAGTCTAAAACTATGGAGGACATCATGTTGAGGGAAGATTGCTCCATGCCCTCTAGTATATTGTATTTGCTTAAGCCCCAGAACTGATTTGACAAACAGTACCTTGCCAAGTTCCAGCAAAAAAATTATTCAGCTAAGTATATATTCACAGTTTCATATGCAGCTTAACCAGTATTTGAAAAAAAATACATTGGTTAAGTTGACGGTTTATCTATTATGCAGGAAAAGAAGAGAAGCTTGGGGGTAAATGGGACACTACAATGCACGACCTGGGCAAAAATAAATTGTGAGACTCTTATCGTTCCAGATTTCCCCCATTACCACTTGTAGACTACCAGTAATTTTTCATTTCTGGGTTTTGCATTCCTGGGTTAACGATGAGACATTGATGAGGAAGAAGGAGCTGTTTATATTTAACATGGAAAAATAATTTAAGGCTGAAGATAGATGCAATATAAAAATGAAACTCTGGGCCTATTCAGACAATACACTAAGCCATAGTTAGGCCGCTAACCCTTTTGCATCAAATGGTTAGTGAGCATGTTTAAACCATAGTTATGTAGCCACCATTGTTAGGAATGATTCACACACCACATTAAGTTATGGTTCACATGACATACTAAGCCATAATGTTTAGATCACTTAACCACTGTGGCTTAGCGTGTCGCCTGAACAGGGTCTCTGAGTCCACCTTCACAACAGAACTGTTAAAGCAAGCAGGAACAGGCCACCATCTTGTCCCCTGTTTGATCCCGTTTTCATTCCTGCTGCTGGATGTCCTGCCCCTGCTCCTTTGCTCTGCCTAGGGAAAAGGAGAGGAAATGTCCAATGTTCCAGTGTTCCCCATTTGGCAGTGGAGGAGTAAGTTGTGGGCAACAGAAAAGAAGGAGAGAACAGAAGGAGACAACAGAAGTAAATGGGGAGAATAGCGGAGAGAATTAGGACTGATAAGTGCTCTATTCAGGCATTCTGATTCTGTGTAGGTAAACACATGAGGAGAGGGAGAATGCTAGCGCCCCCCCCCTCTGTCATCACATTAATTGCCCTCTAGATGTAGAGCCCAACTTTCTGAAGAGGTGAGCTGGAAAAACAGTGTTCTGAATAGCACAGAGACCAGCCATGGATACAGAAGGCTCTCTGCTTCAAAAAACCACAATGACTGAGTTCAAGGTGACAAAAGCAGTAACAGAGAGGGCAGAGCTAGCACACTCCCTCTCTTAGAGGGTTTACTCTACACAGAGTGGGATGCCTGAATAGGGCTGAGGTGTTATACACAGTCAGCAATTCTATTGTGAAGGCATGCTTGGGACCCTATCTAATCTCGCTCCATAGGACTGACAAAAAGAACAACAGAAATCAGCTACTATATTAAGTAAATGTATACCCAGTAGCCAGCTTGCCCTTACAGTTTTCTCCTGGTCTTCAAAGGCTTCTCTTGCTTCTTCTTTTGAGCACTGCTCCTCATAACACTCTCTTTCAATATTTCCTTTCTTAAATTCCTCAAATACTGAATTGGCTCGCTTCATCCTTTTCAGAAAAGTGCTTGCATTTTTATCTGATAAAAATACTAAAAAAAGAAGAAGAAAAATCATGTGGACATTTCATGTCTTTCAAAACATTTGTCAAGTTAATGAACGATTAAGTATTTGTCAAGAACTATATGTTTTTTCTGTACTGCGACTGTGAGATCATGTCAAGTACTCCATTTGCTTTCTGGAGCTTTATTGTGAGACTTCTCTGTTTGGCCAAGCTGAAACAGTACATCATGATGTAAATCACCTGTGGGACTATTACCTCAAGACAGCCCTGGCAGCCCTGGCTTGTAAGGCCAGAGTAAGACTTGGTTCACACAACACAACAATCCACCATGGCTGATCACACATGGTGGTTTGTTGTGTTGTGTGAAACCAGAGTGGTTTCTGCAGGGTGGCTTATTTTTCATGAACAAGCCACTCTGAGAACCCATGGCTTGTTTTAGGGTTATTGATACCCATGATAGCTTGTTGTGTTGTCCAAACCCAGCAGGGTGGCTTTGTCATAGGTTGTTGGGAATGGCTACAAACCCAGTCAGCCAGAGAAGCAAAAAACTTGATGGGGACAGAGAAAATGAGGAATTCTGTTGCAAAGGCACCTGGGTTACATTCTGAAGCCAGAAGGCGGAATGAGGAAGGGAAATAAGGCATGGCAAGCACAACTCTGTTGGGTTAGCAAATGAAAAATCAACCAATGTTGGCTTATTCATAAGGTGGCGTACCGTGAAGTATGAACTGAATTAACATTCAGTTAACTGGGCTGAAGGATCACAGCTGTATTCCTGTGGGAACTTCCCCCTTCCTCATAGGATTTTGGGAATGCTGCTGAAGTTGACTGGTGATTGACTTTTTGCCTTTAACTGTCAAGAGCTTAAAGATAAAAAGGGAGGCTGGGAGCTGCCCAGTCGTTTCCACCTACCTGTGCCAATTTGCTTTTAGGCTTGTGAGTTCTTGGATTCTGGAATGGGCCCTGTCCAATGGGAAGACCCAAACTTATGTGTGCTTTCTTCTGGGTAAACCTCAGCACTACATTCAGTGCCTTCTATGTCAGTTAATGACTATTGGGTAATGTTTCAGGCTTTGGCATGTTGGACCTCTATTTCTGCACCCAGGTATGTCCTGATAGATCTAAGAATCCCTTGGATTCAATCCGCCCCACACACTCAGGGAAGAATTTACTTCAGCCAGCAAAAACTAGATTAACAACTGTATTCCAGACTGTGGAATGGCCTGCCAGGAAAGATTCGCCAACTCAACAGTCTTTCTGAATATAAAAAAACTATCAAGACTGATCTCTTCCGGCAGGCCTACCCAGTCAAATTTTAAGAAGTAGGGCTGTTATTTTAACAATGTATTAGTTTTATAAGTTTTAATCAGTTTTATGTATTTTATAATGTCTTTGTATTCTATGTTGTTTCCTGCCTCGATCCAGAGGGAGAGGCAGATAAGAAATAATAATAGTAATTATTATTATATAAGGCTGGTGGCAGTCTACCAAGTAATTATTTGACCCTGCGTACACTGCACGGAGTTTGGGCATTCTCCTTTCTCCCTTCACTGTAATAAACAAGAGTGCCATTTTATGTATGCTGGCTAGGGGATATTGGGAATTGTAAGACCTTTTTCTCTCTCTAAACATGTATAGGATTGCACCCTAAATGTCTTTAGGATGGCCCAGATTCCCATCATGCAGGGGTGTGCCCTGACCACAAGGTTCGGTTTGGACCCCAAGTAGGAAAACAGCTGTTTCGCTTGGGACCAATTTGGAGATGGCCCGATTCAACTCTGGGGTGGAATCCGGATCTTCCATTGACTATAACTGGAAATCAACCACAATAACTTTTTTGCTGGTTGACAGAAATGAATGCAATTGGTATTTCAGCCTTTAATTAGAGTGCTATACTTTTGTGGCAAAAATGCAAGTTTATTAGCAAAGTATTAAAACACAGAGAAATCCTAAAGGCTTTTGCGGAAGACATAAAAATTGATCTAAGATTTTAGAAGGATGTTAGCTACTTCCCTACAAACCTCATCACAGAATGCCAGTGAGGTCTTGTTATACTGTATTTCTTCGATTGTAAGATGCACACTAATTTCAGTACCACCAACAGAAAAAAACAAACCCTAAGACACACCCGCAATTCTAAGACGCACCCCATTTTTAGAGATGTTTACATGGGGGGGGGAAGTGTGTCTTAGAATAGAAGAAATAGGGTATTACACATAAAGTGTTTGTGAAATTACACTGTTCATAAATTTTGGAGTGCTCAGAAGCACAAACAGTTTAACAGCTTCCCATGTTAAATTTACTACCACCGCCTAACTGCTCTGCAAAATGTAAGGATTTCCTCCCTATCATAGATGCTTTCCATCCTCTTCACTTCCTTGGTACAAGAAGCGCTAGGTACCTAAAAGTTCCAGGACTCAGTCCCAGGGCAGAGAATGGGTCAGAAGGAGCAAGGACAAGGGATCATGAGAGGTAAAGGGGTGGCCCCTAGAGGTACTTCATAAAAGATTCCTTTGAGCCCCCATTATCCTGCTCCACCAGCAGCAAGCCATTGCACACCATCCAAAATCTGCCTTTTGACACGAGCCTCCTCTGGACATCTTCTGGACTACAACTCTCACCAACCAGCACAAAAGGGTTTGGGGGGAAATGATCCTCCCTAGCTGTAGAAATGGCTTCACACAGCAATAAAACAGCAAGACCCCTCCAACCCTGAAGCAAATAAGGAAGACACCCCACTCCAAATGGAAGCAAATACAGATGCATATACACATATTCCTGGGAGTGAGCCCTATTAAAGTCAATCGGGCCTTCAGAGTAGACATGTACTGCAAATTTAAGTTGCATACAGTTGTTGCAAATGCCACCAGAAACTCTGGTTTCACTAATTTGACTCTTTCTAGCTGTGGATTATTACTTACATGAAATTAACAAGAGGAGAAGAAAGGTAATTTCTTACCACATTTAAGATCTCTTTTCTTCAAGAATCACAGCACCAAAATATGGTGAAACACTCAGAAACACAAATTTAAAAAAATCTGATTGAAATGTAATCTTCTCTGTCTCTAAGACAGATGAGAGAACTCATCTATATCTTCTAATTTGACTACATGTATGCAATGTCTTATGTGTCTGCCAAACTCACTAAAAGGCATATTCCTTATGCATCGACTGACTTTTAATACTTCAGTGTGAGTGAAGTAGAAGTGAGCAAAATAATGCACACATGAATTAATGAGTGTTTAATTACAGCAGCCACAAACAACATAAGAAGAGCCATTCTGTTCATTCAGTAACACCTGCCCACGGGAAACCCACAAGCAGGACATGAATGCAAAGGCACCCTCTCACCCATGTTCCCCAGCAACTGGTGTACATAGGCATACTGCCTCTGATACTGGAGGTAGCATATAGCCATCAGGACTAGTAGCCGTTGATAGCTTTATCCTCCATGAATTTATCTAATCGCCATTTAAAGCCATCCAAATTGGTGGCTATCACTACTTCTCGTGGTAGCGAATTCCATAGTTTGAATTCCACATGCTGTGTGAAGAAGTACTTCTTTTTGTCTTTTTATCACTCAGCTTCATGGGATGACCACAGTGGGTTCTAGCATTAAGAGAGAGGGTGAAAAATGTCACCCTATCAACATTCTCCACATCATGGATACTTTTGTACACCTCTATCATGTCTCTTGCCACTTGCCTTTTCTCTAAGCTAAACAGTACCAGACATTTTAACCTTTCCTCATAAGGTTCATATGAGATCAAAATCTTGTGAGACTTTGGGTGAGTTCGCTGATGCCGGGAAAGCAGGTGGTGTCACAGGACGTGGTGGCGGGGGGCAGATGGCCTCCCAGAGATTCAGGGCCCAGAAGCAAACATTCAGGGGCGCAGCTGAAGTGGGCATACTGCTCCCATCGCCTGTGCTTTGGTGAATTTCTTCCATTACCCCTCTCTATTCCATTGTTATTCTTTTTTCTATCATTTTAAAAAAATGTTTGTTTCTTCTTTCAAAAAACCTAGTTTCCACATTATTACTGAGTCATCTTCCTATGCTGGGAACCATAGCAACCAATGTTATGGGTATGTTATTTCCTATCCCTTCTGAGTGAAATAGAAATATTTACTTCCAATAAGAAAGACTACCTCTTCAGTTGTATGTATCATATATATATTTTTGTCTCTTCTCCACGTCTGAGAGAGGAATTTTTTTGACCATTTCAGACAGAATGATATTCTTGGGAGCTTTTTTCCTTTAAAATACACCCCCCCCCCTTTATCTTGAAACTGCTCTCTTGGCTAAAATTCAAACAAAGTCCTACTTAGAGTAGACCCATTGAAATGAATGTTAGACATTACTAACTTAATTTGCATTCATTTCAATGGGTCTACTCTAAGTAGGACTTGAAAGGTAGCACAGAAATATATTAAATAAGTAAATAAAATACAAAATGGAGATCTTTTCAGTGGAAAAGGTATCTCCTAATATGATCCTTGCTCATCCTGACACAAGAGGAATATTTCTTATTTGGAAGAAATGAAACCAATTGCAGAGAGAGAGAGAGAGAGAGAGAGAGAGAGAGAGAGAGAGAGAGAATGATTAAGACTTTCTTACCATTTCTTTCTGACTTCAGGAGACAGAACAGAGAAGAGCAGAGCAGAATGAGGAGCAGCTGGTTAGCCATGGTACATATCGGTGGAAAACACTGTTTCTCTTCAGGGTTAGCTGTGAACAAGGTTCAAGTGACACACTTCCTGTTGCTGTGCTGACAGCTCTTATCACACACAACAAATGAGTTTGTATTTGGATGTGGATTCTTCAAATTATTGTGCTGACTGATCGGACATCCTGGTGTTTTCCACCCTCAAGTAAGGTCATAGAGTCTGCGGTAGATTAAAAGCATGTGGTGATTTCGATGCCTCAAAAAAAGAGCTTCCCCTGCTGTTAGCTTCAGATATTTAGGCATAAAAGAAATGCACAAAAAGGTCAAAAGCTGATTTCATTTGCAGGAATAATCTCTCTCCCTCTCTCAGCGTTTCTCACAAGGAAATTGAAACCAAACCTACAGGCAAAGTTATTTGTTTCGAATGAAGTCCTCATGAATTTTTTCCCCTATCCCCAAAAATATTTTGTTATGGGTGTGTCGCTGCAGTATTCAAACCAGAAAACAAGAGAGAAAAATCAGCACATTTTCTGCTCCACTGATTTCTATGAGCAAGACTATTGAGCCCTGCAGCTATGCGCAAAGAGCTCGAAACCAGCTTTTAAAAAAGCAGAAGGTAGCATGGGCATTCTTGAGAATATATTGCATATATTGGTTAAGGGAGAAGTCATAATTTGGCTCACATTCTGTGGATGGCCTATAACAGCCTTCCCTAACCTGATGCCTTTCAGGTGTGTTGAACTGCAATTCCCATAATTCCCTGCCAGCACGGCCAATTACTTACCCAGGTTTTGAAGGCTAGGCTATAATATGAATATTTGAGCCCAGCAGAAGGGGAGCCGGAATGAACTAGTTTGGGAGAGAGTTTGATCATTTCCCTAGGGAAATGGCAGAAAAATATAGGGAAGTCATACTGCCAACATAAAGAAGGAAAAACTTATAAATTATAGCAATAAAAGCAGGGGTTGTGGGTGTGCTCATTATCTCACCACGTGTATACGGATGTATTGGTGGGCAACTTTGCATGGAAAGGATCCCCCAAGCTAGACATATTGATAGGTTGATTGGGTAGTTTTGTTCTGTATTCCCCTGATTTTTATCAGCTACTCTTTCTTTTCCTGAATACACTTTGGATTACTATAAGTAGACCAAAGCTGGTTATAAATGGATTACTGAAGATGGACACTTTCCTGTAATAGCCAATCAAAGCCTTATCTTCCATTAATTTCTCTATTCCTCTTCTAAAGCCATCTAAACTCGTGGTGACTTCTACATGTTGTGGCAGTGAATTCCATAAATGAATGATGTATTAGGTGATGAAGCACTTCTAACTGTCCTGAATCAATTTAATTTGATGATCCTGAATTCTAGTGTTGCAAAAATGCAGGTTCAACTCCTGGTGAGTGCCCAATTTTCCACCAAGAATGAGAGGAACTTAAGAGGTGAGGGACAAAGATGACGAGTGAACTCATGTTCCATAAACTCATGTTCCATAAACTCACGTTGCCCAACCAAAATGGGGCTGGGGGCTGTATATACTCCTGGGTAGAGTTTTTACATCTACGCACTAACAATTCCTTTGTCTAGCTGGAGAGGAAGAATGCTATAAATTGGGTAGCCCTTCTAACTGAGAACTAGGAGAGCCGCTCTCTATATGGCCTGGCTCTCAGGCTGCTAGAGTAACAGAACAGAGAAGGGGAAATCTTTCTGTGTAACACTAGTATTATGGGCAAAAGAGAAAAACGCTCTATTCACATCATCCATACATTTTGGGTGACGTTGCTGAATTTTTCATTGTCGAAAGTCATCCATTTGTAATGCTTACCTTTGTAGTGAGCCTGGATTGATGTTTTACAGATTCGCTATTCAGTTTGGAATTGATGGTGAGCTCAGGAGCATGTGCAGTAAGGTAGCACACAGACTTCCCCTCCCCCCAATATATTTTCAGTCATCCTACCACCTAGAATGCTCAAAGACCTACTTGAAGTAGTCACATTAGCTGCTTTGCTTGCCATCTTTGCCACTGCAGCTCTGGCTCCAAGGAGGAGGGTCTGTGGGGCCATCTTCGTACCACTGATTGGCAATGATGAGTAAAGTTCACATGACATCATCACAGGTGGAAAACAACCAATTGGAGAGGGGGGCACATAATGTCATTACACATGACATCATGCGTGATTCCAAACTACCTCCCAAGATGCACTTTGATATTGCACATGCACAAAAAGTTATATACATGGAATGAGATTTTGTATTAAAGGAGAACTCTTGCCCAAATTCATATGGATTCATATGAATTCACTCCAGGTAAGTTTGCCCATCACTTCTATCATGGCCCACCTTCTTCTTAGTGTAAACCTCTTTTTTCTAAATTAAAAACCCCAGATACACAACTCCCAACATCACTGACCATTTGCCATGCTGGCTGGGGCTGATGGGAGTTGGAATCCAAAAACCAGGGCACCAGGTTCCCCAACATTACTTTCATGTTTCTCTGTAGGAAAGATAATTTTGGTTACTCATTTCTGTACCTTCTATACCTCTGTGATATTCTCCAGCTTGTTTTAAGCTCATATTTTCACCAGATAAATTCCAAGACTTGAAAAGGAAAAATAGACTCAGCTCCTACTAATCCTACCTGCTGATTCTCTCCTGTTGTTATTGCATCATGCAAAAGTGGAGTTTGCCAAATTTAACATCTAAGTTCCACCCTGAATGATCTCCATATTCTCATACACACTGGACTTTTATATGTTCACTCACTTTGCTACTGACAGTTTTAAGACAACAAATGTTAAGCAGAAATCTTTTTATATTTATAATTATAACACATGCTTGTGGAAAATATTAAAGAAAGTTAACAGTATAATTAATGGCTCATATTCCACTCTGGTCACAATGTGAAAAATGATTCAGAAGTATAAATTCATGGAGAACGAATAAAAGGAAACGTTAATTCATTATATATAGTCTTTAATTTATTTAGGATGGTTCAAGAATGCTGAACAGAGAGATGTCAAAAAAAAAAAAAAAAGACAGTTGGAACTTCACAATTTAGAAAGAATTCCAAATTAGCAATCCATGTGATTGTTGATCCATTCAAAGTATTTGAACACTTTTGTGTAAACTCCATACGTGCCCACTGCTGCACAACCCCTACCCCAGCTCACAATGCCCGTTAGAAACCAAGTATCCTTGTACTTTGTGACATGAGGTCCACCACTGTCCCCTTCGCAAGCATCTTTCGTCCCATTAAGGTACCCGGCACAAAACATGTTATTGCTGATATTGAATCTAGTGTGCTGAACACATTCTGGCTTATGCATTTTGGGGACCTGCACGCGCATAAGTGCCACCGAAGTAGCCCCGCCTTCTAAGAGACGTCCCCATCCACTCACAGTGGAGTATTCCACAAAGCTCAGGATGCGGGCAGCGAACCGTGGCTGGGGCAAACATATGGGCACCACATAATCGGTGAAGTTCACCGGGGTCGCTAAGCGCAGCAAGGCAATGTCGTTGTCCACGGTTTTGGCAGTGTATTTTTCATGGATAAACATTTCAGCCACTTTGCTCTTCTGTTCACTTTCCTCTGCCCTGTTTACTTTGTGTTTGCCTGAAAGAGAAAGACATGGTTTCTGTAGCAGGTAATGAGCTCTTCAATAGCAGAGATCTCAGAGCAGAGACAAGTCTTTAGGTTCAAATTCGAGAACTGTGAACTAACTACCCTTTAACTGAGCTTATTTTGTTGGTTTTCGGAACTGGGGCCATGATTAAGAGGGACGGCCAGGGGCCCTTCAGATGCGTTGGACTGCAACTCCCATAATTCCCCAGCCAGCATGGCATGCTGGCTGGGAATTATGGGAGTGGCAGTCCAACACAGGTGGAAGGAACTAAGTTGGATAAGGCTGCCTTAACTTACCTCTTCAGCTCACATTGGGAGGTTAATGTACAGAAACTGTTCATTTATTTTATCCCCTCTCTTATATAGATGGATTAATATTACCAATTGTAATTACTTTTGTAAACCGCCCAGAGAGCTTCGGCTATGGGGCAGTATATAAATGTAAACAACAACAACAAGGGTGTCTAACCCTCACGAGAATATCAGATCTGACTTTGAGGACAAGCTCTTTATGCTGGCACTCTTAACCCAATCCACAGAGAAATGGCTCAGTTGGTGACCATGGGTTATGGAAGGAGCGGGTTATGTGAAATGGGTTTCTGACGGAGTTGTTGAAATCAGCTGAGCTACATGGGAATGCCACTAGAGCTTTCTGCATGGTCCACACTGCACAGTACCCACAATAATTCTGCTTATTTTATTTATTTAAAACATTTATTAACCCTCCCTCTCTTTCAGAACACATGTTCCAGGGACACGCGTTACAACTGGCCACCCACATGGGTTGAACCTTATGTTGGTTCCGCACAAAATAGTGAACCTTCCCTAACCCATTTTCTCCCTTCCTTGGTTCCACTGGAATTCAGAAGGTGAGCAAGATTGTACTCACCCAGTTTTATCGTGAGTGCTGATTGGTGCACATGGTTTAAGCAATGGGCTGCAGTAAGAACCCAAGATGGAGCAAGCAGAACACCTCCACATTTTTCCTGTAAACCATGTAATATGAGAGCCTAAAATTATAATTAAAATATAATTAATAATAATCCTCCCATGCACAAATTACATGTTGGACTTGGCAGGTATAGAGGACCTGTCCTGCTGACAATTAGCGTTCAGACAACATGCTAAGCCATGGTTAGGCCACTAACCCTTTTGCAGCAAACGGTTAGTGAGTGTATTTTATGTACCCACCATGGTTAGGAATGGTTCAAATGATATGCTAAGTGATGGTTCACATGACACACACTAAGCCATAATGTTTAGCTGAAAATGCTTAACCACCATGGCACGATTGGCAGCTGCCCAAGCTCTTCCCAGCCTGGGATTATTTCTCCTGCCGACAGAGTCACAAGGCAAGAGCGGCAGAAACCTTGGGTGCTCTTGTACAGTGGGGCTCCACTGGCAAGGGAAATAATCTCATGGCAGCAAGTGCCTGAGCAGCCACTGATCGTGCCATCCCTTGGTGGGGTGATGTGATTCTTGGCTCCCCACACGCTTCCTGGCTTGGGCACATGCTGTCGCCAGGTGGGGCACCACTGATCGGGGCGCCCCACGTGTTCCCAGGGATCCATCTGGAGATAGGCTTGAGGTGATAGCAGGAGCCCCTTCCATCCCCTTGAGCTGATCTCCAAATGGATTGTGGGGTGGTGCATCTCCCCTCCCCCCTCCCCTCCTCCCCATGGAATGGTGGTGCTCTGGTAAGGTAAGCGGTAACCAGGGCCACCATTTGGTGGGGAGGGCCGGGGAGGGGGGGGAGATGACAACTCCATGGAGTGGAAATAGTCCACTCCACGGAGCAGCACTTCCATGTTACCCAAAGGCACCCCAGAAATAGCCATATGTGGAGTGGTCTATTTCCATTCCATGGACTTAAGGGTCATCCGAATGTACCCCTGGTTAAACGGGGAAATGGGGAGGGAGAAGGGAAGTGTGTGTAAAGGGAGCACGTCATAATTGTGGGATGAAAGCAGAAGCCAGAAAACTTCGGTAGAGTTGCAGGATTTTCCTTTGTGTAGAAATAGAGTGAGACCTGTGTGTGTCCATCCAAAATGCTTTGCTCTGAGAAAAAGTTAAGAGAAAATGTCATTGTATTAAAGTTCAGTGAAGACTCACTTGCCATGGGCATTCACCATGAGGACAAGTATAACCTCCTACGATTCTTCCTTGCCGACTCAACCCTTTTTTTGCCAAAATGGGTATTTTCCCACAAGGATAATCAACTGCAAAAAGATGTAGCTTGTTATGTATGCAATATGATGTAAGCCGTTAAAAAAAAAAGCTTTAGTTTGCATTGTATCACAAGTAGATGGTCTTCTGGACTAAGCTTCCTCAAGTAGTGCCCTCCAGATGTATCAGAGAGCAACTTCCATCATCCACAGCCAGCATGGTAATGCTGGCTGGGGATGGTGGAAACTATAGTCCAACGTATCTGGAGGGCACCAGGTTGGGGAAGGCTCTTTTGGACCATAATCAATTGTCATTTATTTATTTATTTTAGAAAAAGGCAAATTATACAGTCTTTTGTTACAATTAGCCAACCATATTATAACAACAAGTTTTCAAATGATAATTTGTATTGTTACATCCTTTAACCCTCTGTTGGCAAGTGGGTCAAATGAATCCCGACCCCACCAAAATATATGCAAATTCCATGTTCCAGATAGCCCTGAACAACACTGAAGTGTGGATCGTCTTGTGGTGTTTCAGGGCTCCCACCTCCTCAATTTAGTGAAAAACCGATATTTTGACTATTTCCATGATAGATAAATTACTCACTTTCCTTAACATTATCACAAATGGTACCCAGGGTCAATAGTACCCCATAGATTTGCAAAAAAAGAAAGAAATCAAAGCAACAACAACAAACCATTGCAAACCTGAATTTGGTAACCATTATTTTCCAGTCAGAGTTTTCCTTCTGATGCAGCAAAACAACATCCCCAAAATGTCTCTTCCTAGTAGACCTAGGTCAAGAGATGACCAAACCTTGGGTTGAGTTTGGGGCCAAAGCCACCTTGCTTGGGATGTTGAAAGAGGCAGCCCCAGAACTGGTAGGTTGGACCACTGCTGGTGCCAAGTGAAGGGACAGGTATCATCTCTACAGCTGATGCAATAATGCAAAATAGACCCGTTAATCCAACTTGTTTTAAAACGGAATGTGCTGCGATCTCCTGCCGTGTGCAGGAAAAGCCACACAATAAAAACAGCCTCTGAATGGGCCACGTGGTCTTTGTTTACTTCCTCTTTCCCCTCTGGGAAGAATGAGGAAGTGCAGAGAAACGATGGTAAGGAAACACAATTCCCCCTATCCCCGTGTCATGATGCTCTGAGTCAAAATATCAATTAAGTAAGGGTACCTGGGCTGAAACTGATTTATATACCCCAGTGAAGTCAAAATCTGCCATCCAGCAAACCACAAGTTGATGGTTCTGCGTTAATGTACTAAAGGAACCAACAAAGAAAGATGGAAGTCTTGTAGCACTGTTGTCTGACAATGGAGGCCGTAGCTCAGCTCATGTGTTGCATGCAGGTTTAATCGCTGCCACTACCAATTAGAACTGGGCAGAGGTGGGCAACCAATGGTTCTCCAGATGTTTTGGCCTACATCTCCCATCAGTCCTAACCAGCATTGCTCATAGTGAAGGATGGTAGGAGTTGTAGGCCAAAACATTTGGAGGGCCACACGTTGCCCACCCCTGGTATGGACAATACTGAGCTTGATGAACCAATTGTCTGTCCACACATAAGGCAGCATCCTTCCAATGCAAAGCCCACATGCCAGTAGTTAGATCCTGCCCAACAGCATGAATTTCAATTTATCTGGATAATAGTTTGTCCTAATATCAGTATTTCAGTATAGCTGCTGGTGAAGTTACAACTGTTATGCAGAAGAGAAACATCTTAACTGAATGGAACCTTTAAAAAAAGTATTTTAACTTTAGTCAGGGAAGCTTTTGGCTGTTGTGTTTTATTCTATGATTTTATTTCAAATGAATGAATATCCTCTGGCATCTATCAGGAAGGAGATGTCACCTGTTCTTACCTTCCGGGATGCAAGATACTTGATCATTCCCGAGCTTGTATCCCTCTGCACAAAAACACTGCCGTAATGTGTTTGGAGTATCTGTGCAGTACTGTTCACAATTGCCGTTGTTATAATAGCACTTTAATATGGTTTCTGGGCCTAGAGATAGGAGAAGACCATGTGAAATAACCAAATTTTGTTTTTGCAAACAGCTTGCAATATTGAATGTCCTGTTTAAAACATCAGGTGGGCAAAGACAATGTGAGATGATGAAGTTAATGTTCATTGGGTTCAATAGTTCTGGTTCCACTACCACTAACCTGGAAGTTGAAGGGACCAGGGAAGCATAAAAGAGAAGTTGTACTTCCACTGTTTGAATGGCACTGACTATGCTGATAGACCTTGGTTTAGCAGCGATTTGCATATGGATCTTCTGTGTCACAAACTGAAGAAGTGCACCTGACACTCAAAACCCCATGTCTGGAACACTTCATGTGTAGTATGCAGCTACATCTCCATTTTTGCTTTCAATTTTCCATTTTTGATATCAATCTGTCCATCCCTTCCCTCCCCAGTTGTGACCCCTCCTTCCTACAACAGCTAGTAAGAACATTCTTACTGGTGTCAATGGAAAGGTTGTGTTTTTACTAACCCACAAGCTCAGAACCACATGACCTATACGTCCCTTATGAGAAATGTGACGAGAGCCATGAGACAAAACTGATACTTTGTTTTGCTGCTCATCTGCTATTTAATAAATAATGTGACCAACTCGTACTTCTGTCGTCTTGTACTATAAAAGACAATACCGTTTACTATGATCTGGGCCGTTGGATGTGGCCAATGGCGAAACAGCAGGGAAGGCTTTTAAGGACGTCAACTTGCATGTGAGATGATCAAGTCAGTCTACCACCTATTTATGATTAGGACTCTAGAGGCAAATAAGGATAGGGGGGGCAAATCCACAGAAGTTCTTCAAAGGGGAGGGGCTATGGCTCAGTGGTAGCGCATCTGCTTTGCATGCCCCAGGTTCATTCACTGGCCTCTCCAGATAGGGCTGGGAAAACCTCTTGCTCGAGAGCTGCTGCTAGTCAGTGTTGATTAGGGTGACCATATGAAAAGGAGGACAGGGCTCCTGTATCTTTAACAGTTGTATTGAAAAGGGGATTTCAGCAGGTGTCATTTGTATATATGGAGAACCTGGTGAAATTTCCTCTTCATCACACCAGTTAAAGCTGCAGGTGCCCTGCCCTCTTTAGTATAGTAGTAGAGCTATACTACTATATTCTAGTATAGCTCCTGCACTTTAACTGTTGTAATGAAGAGGGAATTTCACCAGGTTCTCCATATATACAAATGTCCCCTGCTGAAATTCCCTTTTCTATGGAACTGTTAAAGATACAGGAGCCCTGATCTCCTTTTCATATGGTCACCCTAGTGTTGATACTACTGGGCTAGATGGACCAATGGTCTGGCTTGGCATAAGGTAGCTTCCTAGCTTCCCATGTTCCTAATTGCTTGGAAACAGAGGATATTGGCAAAGTGTTTGTGCTATGAACTTGCACCAACACCCTCACTGATGTTTGATGAAGTTAGTATGTGGAAAAATAGATATGTCTTTGATAAGGAAGATAAATAGGAACTACCCAATGTGGGGTGCAGGCCACACCCTCTTCAGGATTCTCTGTTCTTCTGGGTTGCCCCACAACAGACATTTTGTGGCTCCGTCTACACTGGGCCATTTGTTGTGGGGTTCTTTTGTCCACTTAGTTTGCTTTTCCTAAGTATTTTTCTACTTCTGCAAACTCCAGAATTCTCCCAAGTATTCCTCATGTTTCTCAGTGGCCCTATTTTGGTTAGAGTTCACTTGGCACTCACTAGTTATTATTATTATTATTTATTATAATGGAGGCCTAGGAATTCCCTTACAATACTTTGTATGTCATAGCTTTGGGCCATCTGTTCTATGTGTACATCAACTTTGTTGACATATAGCTCAGTGTGACAGAGCACATGCATGGCATGCAGAAGGTCCCAGGTTTGCTCCCTGGCTTCTCCAGGTAGGGCAATGTAAGAATCCTGCCTGGAACCCTGAAGAGCTGGTGCTGGTCAGTGTTGACTGGGCTAGATGGACCAATGGTCTGACTCAGTATAAGGCAGCTTCCTTGGTTCCTAGAGATTTATATAAA
The DNA here is from genome assembly GCF_023053635.1 of Elgaria multicarinata webbii. Taxonomy (NCBI): domain Eukaryota; kingdom Metazoa; phylum Chordata; class Lepidosauria; order Squamata; family Anguidae; genus Elgaria; species Elgaria multicarinata. Next base: position 40,052,831 of record NC_086175.1, on the reverse strand, counting down.
AGCCCTTCAGAACCCTCAAATACATAAACCAAAGGTATCCATATTCTTCCAAAGCTTCTGCCAGAACCTTTGGCAACAAATTTTAAGTCTTAATAATTTTCATAAAATAAAATGTTATTAAAATTTGTAATAGCGTACCTGTTTCACAGTTTTTGCCCTCATAATCTACAGGACAAATGCAAACATATGCTTGGTGCTGGTCAGTACATGTCCCACCATTCTGGCAAGGGTTGGAGACACACTGATTAGGATCTGTAGAAACGAACACCCAGTGCCATCAAAAGCTTTAAGACGATCAGCAATAGCAAACATTGTCAAATTGTGTTATTATGAATCCCCTTACCTGTGTAGCGTGTCCAGAATTCCATCTGAGCAGAAGGGGACAGGTTTGCCAGAGAAAAAACAAGTAAATTCACCACAAGTTAACAACCATCCTTTTCACAAATATAACAGTATATTCACACGCCTTCCACAACCTGGTGCCTTCAGATGTTTAGGATTTCAAGTCCCATAATCCCTGACCACTGTCCATGCTGACTGTGCCTGATCTGAGTTGCAATTTTAAGCATCTAGAGATATCTAGATGGGAAAGGCTGGTATGGAAGCACAGTGGTGTGTGTTTTTTCTTTTAATACCATCAGGTATCAGTTCCATAGCATCACAAGATCATAGGGTTAGAACCAGTGAGGCATCTAACACAACCTCCTGCACTGAAGCAGGAAGTAGGACCAGATGATAGAAGGGACATCTGGCTGCTGCCAAAAGATATAATCCATAAACAATGGTTTGTGATTCTGGTTTGGAGGGCGAGCATAAACCTAAGTTTTCTGGTTTGGATAGAATGGCAAATTTGATGCAAATTTGATGCAAATGGAGGGAATCAGATTAAGCAAAGAGAATAGGGAGGGAATTGGTGAGTCCATTCTTGTTCATGCAATGCCAAACCATGTAAACATAGTTAGGGTTACATTAAGTTACACCTAGTTTTTATTAGGCAGATGCCAGTTAAATTGGAAGATGCTTTTAAGAAACAACAACAGGCTAATGGAAGACCGCTTTCCCACTACTTTATAGCACTCACAGTCCTTTTGTCATCTTTGAAGACTTCTCTTGCTTCTTCGAATGAACATTTCTCTTCTAGGCATTCTCGCTCCAGTGAACCCGCTTTTAATTCTTCGAAGAAGGTATTGGCTCTCTTATTCCTTTGTAGCACATTGCTTGCTTGCTTGTGCTGTAAGAAGACTTAACCAACCAACAAACAAACAAAACCCATTGGCTGGCTATATTAAAGAACTGAACGGAAAATACTTATCTTGTTTTATGTCTATTTTGGAGAGTCCTGAAAAGTGGCTCCCACCTGCATTTTTTCAATGCCCATGGTGAACATATCCTCATTGTTCCAACGCTGATCAATTCTGTGCCCTCCAGTTCCCCGGCAGCTGCTTCTCAGCACCACGTTCTCCATTACCCTCATTTACCCTCACTGTCATCTCACCTGATTGGCTATGGCAATCCATGGCAATGTTATCTTCAGCTACCTTATAAACAACATCATGTGGTCACAACAACCCATCAGACTAAGGGCGCAATCCTATGCCTGTTTGTAGGATTTTCCCCCCTGTCTAAACATGCCTAGGTTTTGCCTTAAAGAGCTGTGATGGGAAATGAGGCTGAGGAAAGTGAAGGTGAGAATTTCCCCAGTAATTTCAAAGTGGCTGTTGGTATTAAAGAATATTTGGCACAGCACACCCATAATAGAAATGGTTCAACTCTTTCAAAAGTTCTGTTTTGTTGTTCAGCTTTTAACATTGTGTCACAGGACATGAAATCAATAGCCTGGATCCAAAGAACTTACATGCGTCCATCCGATGTAATGTTTTTCTTTGAGCACCGCCACCCTCCACCCCCGTCTCTTTCCATACAACAGAACTAAGCTTAATCTTTCCATCAGACTCCAAAGCTATCTGCAATTCAGTACTGGGAAGAACATGGATTTAGATCTCCCCTACGTTCACTGAACTGATGGTGTGCTTCTTTGTACCCTAACCATTATAAATTACAAGGCATGGCTGTATGTCCCATGCAGGGACTTCATTTCCCTCCCTACCCCAAGTTTGAAACTTACAATATTTCCAACAACTAGTTGTTTCTATAAAGACCTATTCTTTTTGTTCCAATGAATTCAAATAGTTTAGCTGGTAACTGAATTCTATTTTATATTAAACACACAAAAATGTACTGAATAATTAGCTTGTTTCATTTTGCTTGCTTATGTCACTTTTTATACTCACAATAAAGAAAATAGATTTAAATTATTTTAGACAACTTCAAGAGTATCACAACTGATAAATTAGTTTGAATTAGAGCATGTGGTTGTAAAATGGAATAATCTACAGCTCAGCTCTTAATTTAGTTATTGATCAAATGGGATCAAATTATTAATTTCTGGGAAACAAAGAACCACTATTATGTATGTGTGTATTTATGGTTTCTAGCATTCAGCTTTGTCAGTGAATGCCAAACAGGTTCTTAGCGGAAATACTTTTTAAAATATTTATGGTAAAATACTGAATGTTTAAATATAGTGACATAATATAGTTATGTAGGTTCCTCTCTTCATAATTCTACTGTATAGCCTCAATTTAAAAAGCAACCAACAAAAAGAAAACTGTATGTGAACAATAATTGATAATGGTGTTTTAGATATAGTCAAATTTGTTGCTCTTTTGATCTCATAGTTTGGATCCTGATGGCTGATCTATCTATAATGCATTGCAGGGGAGAAAAAACCCTGACTTTTTAAAATCATTATGGTAAGCAAATGAAATAGGTTGATTTTAGAAAGCTTTAAAAGTATGTAGTCATTTCTTGGAACTGCTGTATACTTTCAATAAGAAAGAAAACCATGACTATAAACTGTGAAAACTATGAATATAAACTATGAAAACTATGACTGTAAGAAAATAAAATTTTAAGATTATATACTATCACAGTTACATGAATCATACCTGCAGCCAGTGAAAGCGGATATACTAGTGAAAGACAGAAAAACAGAGTGTTGCAGTTACAGGAAACCATGATGAAACCAAAATGCTGTGTCCAAAGAGTGTACTGATATTTCAGCATGAACTCTGTGACCAAAGTTCTCTCTTTTTAATTGCTTCGGCTGGAGGAGGGGTTCAGATATACTCAAAGAACTGAAACCACAATACTAACCTACCTAATAGACAGCCTGATATAGCAGACAGTGTGTTGCACTAAAAGAAGAAAGATATATCAGGGTTCAAAGCCCTATAAGACATGAAACATTGTTGTTGTTGTTGTTGTTGTTGTTATTATTATTATTATTATTGAAAATGGTGTAATTGCCATGTGCATTGCCTTGAGCAAATTGGGTGAAAGTTGGGAGACAGATCATCATCATCTCATCAACTTATCTTCATCATCATCTAAGTGCAGAAGGCGGCTAAGGGTCTTCTTTCTATTTTCTATGTAAACAAACACACACACACACCACTTACAGGACAGCAGGATTCTTCTCCAGCCCAGCAGCCTAGGAGACCACTTGAGCTTGTCCTCTCCAATAGGCATTCAGGAAAACCTCCGGAGCTGTACAAGCTTCTTTGCGAGCACGAGCAATCTGGACTTTTAGAGCTTTAGAAAAATTCTGTTCTTCCTTGCAGCAGCACAGAGCAAGCAAGATAAGCATTGACCTGGATTAGGATATGGGCCGCTATAATTTATATGCTGATTAATTAACAGAACTGTAATTAATATATATTATCGTGATCAAACTACTATAATACTCTGTTTTATATTGTACCTTGTGGTGTCTATTGTTGATGGTGATAATGTTGGCTAAAACCTATTTTGGTTGCATAATAAAGACTTGGATATGCATTTTTCTAAAGCTCCAAAATTCCTCTTCGTTCTTTGCAAAGAAGCTTCTGCAATCCAGGAGTTCTTCCTGAATGCCAGTTGGAAAGTCTGTGGTCATATGGTCTCCTGGGAATTCAAGAAGTGCTGCTGGGCTGGAGAAGAGTCTTGTACTGGGGATTTTTTTAAAATCAAAAATAAAATGAAATTAAAATATCTTTCAGCCACCTCCCAAACTTAAAAAGATATGTGGAAACCCTGTCCCCCTCCCCAAGGTGAAAAAACTCTCCAAAACTCTCCCCCTGCCCTGCAAAAACAATGCCTCTTTTGCAGGGGGAGAAAAAAAATCTCAAAAATAGTGGGCATAATTCAGCACAGCACGAGTCTGAAATATAAACAGCAGTAGAATTCACTGTGTGGTGCTCTTGTTTTTACTTGTCATATTATTTCATCTTTACATCTTGTTACATGTTTATTTCACCCTTGCCCCAAGGTGTTCAGAGTAGACATTATCCCCTTTTGGTTACTCAGTGAATTTCATGGCTGAACAGGGAGTTGGCCTCTCTCCACAGTCTAAGCTCCACACTTAGCCTAACAAAAGTAAAAAATATTAGATGCTGAGACCCCAACATCATAGGATCATAGAATAGTAGAGTTGGAAGGGGCCTATAAGGCCATTGAGTCAAACCCCTGCTCAATGCAGGAATCCACCCTAAAGCATCCCTCAAAGATGGCTGTCCAGCTGCATTTTGAATGTCTCTAGTGTGGGAGAACCCACTACCTCCCTAGGTAATTGGTACCATTGGCTCGAACAATCAGGAAGTTTTTCCTGACATCCAACCATAATCTGGCTTTCTGTAACTTGAGCCTATTAATTCCATGTCCTGACTTTGGGATGTTTGAGAAGAGATCCTGGCCCTCCTCTGTGTGACAATCTTTCAAGTACTTGAAGAGTACTATCATGTCTCCCCTCAGTCTTCTCTCCTCAAGGCTAAACATGCCCAATTCTTTCAGTCTGTCCTCATAGGGCTTTGTTTCCAGACCCCTGATCATCCTCTTTGCCCTCCTCTGAACCCCCTCCAGCTTGTCTGCATCTTTCTTAAAGTGTGGTGTCCAGAACTGGGCACAATACTCAAGATGACGTCTAACCAGTGCCGAATACAGAGGAACCAGTACCTCACGCAATTTGGAAGCTATACTTCTATTAATGCAGCCCAAAATTGCTTTTTTTGCAGCCGTATCGCACTGTTGGCTCATATTCAGCTTGTGATCTACAACAATTCCAAGAGCCTTCTCATTTGTAGTATGGCTGAGCCAAGTATCCCCCATCTTGTAACTGTGCCTTTGGTTTCTATTTCCCAAATGTAGAACTTGGCATTTATCCCTATTAAATTTCATCCTGTTGTTTTCAGCCCAGCACTCCAGCCTATCAAGATCACTTTGTAGTTTGTTTCGGTCTTCCAGGATATTAGCTATCCCACCCAATTTTGTGTCATCTGCAAATTTGATCAGCGTTCCCTGCACCTCCTCGTCCAAATCATTAATAAAAATGTTGAAGAGCACTGGGCCCAGGACTGAGCCCTGCGGCACCCCACTCGTTGCCTCTCCCCAGTTTGAGAAGGTTCCATTGATAAGTACTCTTTGAGTCCGATTCTGTAGCCAACTGTGAATCCACCTAGTAGTTCTGTCTAGTCCACTTTTAGCTAGTTTGTTAATCAGAATGTCATGTGGCACTTTGTCAAAAGTTTTGCTGAACAGTTAATCAGGCTCTAGAGTTCTGAACTAGTTCAAAGAAATTTGTTTTTCAATCTCAAGCAGCAATCCTGCCCCTTCAGCTTGTACTTCACATTTGCCGGTGTGTACGTGTGTGTGTGTGTGTGTGTGTGTGTAATAGACTCTCTTTTGGGAGAAGACTGAGCCAAAGTAGGAATTGAGCACTTCACCCATTTCTTTGCCATCTGTTATCATTTTGCCATCCTGAGTTGCTGAACCAACATTTCTTTCCTCTTTTACTATGCACATACTTGAAGAAAGCTTTTGTTGTTTTTTGCTTTTAGCATTTCTCACTAAGCGCAGCTCATTCTTAACTTTAGCGTTCCTGATGCCATACCTGCACTTCTGTGCTACTTGTCTGTAATCTTCTTTTGTAGCCTGGCCTTCCTTCTACTTCCTATATCTGACCATTTTTGTTTTCACATCATCTCTAAGCTTTTTGTGGAGCCACATTGGTTTCTTCTGTTGTCTCCTACCTTTTTTCCTTGTTGGAAATGTTTGTAATTACGCCTTTAAAATTTCCTTTTTAAAAAATTCCCACCCTTCTTGGACCCCTTTTCTCATTCAGGCCACTTGCCATGGCACCTTACTTATCATTGTTCTGAGTTTATTAAAATCAGTTCCCCTAAAATCCAGAGTGTGCATATGGCTACACTCAGCTTTTGCTTTCTTTTAAGATCAAGAACTCAAGTATGACATGGTCACCTTCCCTCAGAATTCCCGTAACTGCTACTTTATCCACTAAGTCATATCTGTTGGTGAGAATCAAGTCAAGTATAGCTGATCCTCTAGTTCAGTGGTTCCCAAAGTGGGCGTTACCGCCCCCTTGGGGGCGTTGGGATTGCATAGGGGATGTTAAGAGGCAAGGGGGTGGCAGGGGGGTGCTCGAGGTGGTCTTTTCCAAGAAGTGACTCTCCAGAAGGTCTTAAAACCCAGGGGCATTTTTATGAGAGCAGGTGGTTTGGTCCCAAGCCATATAGGGGAAGAATCCACACATGTATTAATACCGTTTAAGAAGAGTCCTTTTAACGGTGAATTGAAATGTTTCAAAAGCACCAAAACGCTGAAGAGACATACTTTGCTTGGTGTGCCCCGCCATGCTGGCTGCAAAACAGAGACGTTCGCTCTCTTTTCCCTCCCTCCCTCCCTTGGCAAGCCTGTGGTGGGGGCTTCCCATTTAAAGGGTCCAATTGAGCTACGAAATGACATTGAGCTGAAGCCAAAGTTTAAGAAATCGTACCAGGAGTTTTGGGGCTCTTCCACACGTCGTCCCCAGAGCGCATTTATGTGACCCCAGGGCACCCTGAAAACGATAGTCTAACTTGCCTGTAAAAGAAACGAGGAAGAGACGCGAAAGAACCTCTTCCTCCCTCTGCTTTGCGAGGCACCTCCGAAAGCAAAGCCAAGTTGCGGGGGGGGGGGCTTCTCTTGCCCTCGGGCACACTCACAACATCAAAGTCCCTGTCAGTTGCGGGAGGGATGAATCATTTCCACGCAGCTCGAGGCGAGAGGGCGGCGGCGGCGGCAGCGCCTGCCTGAGCCTGTTTGCAAAGGCGATTAACACACACACACGGGCCCCATGTGTCGTCTCTCCCTCGACGCTTGGGGAAGCGGGGGCGGGGGGTGGAGAGAGACAGGGGAGGGAGGCAGGGAGAGAGATTGCTACTGGCAGCCACGGGACACGAGCAGCGCTCGCCTCACAAAGAGCCTTTCGCCTGGGCTCACCTCGCCGTGCCCCCCCCGGTTATCCCGTGTGGTCAACCCTACTGCGCTGCCCCGGGGCACCGCTGCCAACTCCCCCCCACCCTCGTCCAATGCTCCCCTTCTTGCCCTGCCTTCTCTCTTTCTTTCTCTCGTGGGAGAGAGCGGAAGAAGCTCTCTCCCCCGCCTTCTTCAAAAACAGCTCTTCGTCCCGGGCGGAAGAGCAGGAAGCTGGGCATTGTAGTCGTCGTCGTCTCTTTGTCGTTTCTTTTACAGGCAAGTTACACGCTCGTTCTCGGGGTGCACTGGGGTCGAATACATGCGCTCCGAGAACGATGTGTGGAAGGGCCCCATCAGAAGGAAATTTCTGATCGCTATCCTGCACTATGGAGACTGGTTCAGAAGCTCCTGATTGCATTTCCAACATCATACTTGGTGGAATGTGGTTTTAGTGTGGTCTGCCTACTTCTCTCCAAGCAAAGAAATCGACTCCAGATTACTAAACGTGGTGATTTAAGACTCATGTTAAGTGACTTTAAACCAGACATTGGGAAACTGGTATCACTTCATCAAGCCCATCCACCACATTAAGAATTTACAGAATAGTGAGGTACTCTATGCTAGTTACTAAATGTGATATCTAATATTTTTACTAAATGACTATCAGACTTTGAAAAGATGATATCACTGGATCAAGTTCATAAATTATGTTTAATTGAATAAACTAAAAAGTGTAATTGGATTTTGAATAAATATTCATTTAATTGTTACTGTTTTGAATTTTATTGTTATTATCTTCCTTAGTGGGTCATTTAAAACCGCTATTCTGAATAATGATTTTATAGTGTACGGTAGGGGGCACTGGGCATGAGTTTGTGGAACCAAGGGGGCAGTTACCTGAAAAAGTTTGGGAACCATTGCTCTAGTTCCTTGTTCCACTTTCTGCAGGAGAAAGTTGTCAGCCGCACATGTAAGGAATTTCTTGGAGGGTCCATGTTTGTCAGAATTTGTCTCCCAACAGATATCATGGTAATCGAAGTCCCCCATTACTACTACATCACACCTCCTTGAAACATTGGCAATTTTGAAAATTTCATCTTCATCTTCTTGATTGGTGGTCAGTAGTAGACTCTGACTACCATGTTCATTTTATTCCTTGCCCCATTAATTTAAATCCATATGCTCTCGATGGAGCTACCAGGGACATTCTCCTGTATTTCTGTGGAGGGATAATATTTTTAACATACAGTGTGACTCTGCCATCCTTTCAATTTCTTCTGTTCTTTTTGAACAAGTCATACCCTTCAATTGCTATATTCCAGTCATAGGAGTCATTCCACAAAATTTAAGTTAAGAATAACTAGGTTGGCTGGGCTATCATTTAAAATACTTGGGTAGATTGCCCCACTCCTGAATTCCACCCCAGCTGTCAGTATTTTCATTTATTTATTTTTGATTACATTTCTATATCACTCAATAGCTGAAGCTCTGTGGGAAGTGTACAAATATTAAAAACACTAAAAATGCAATATTATACATTGTATAAAAGCAATTTACATACAAACCACATCACACACACACGAGAGAGAGAGAAACATTAAGAAAATCCAGGGCCTGATTAAAGCCCAATCATATGCTGCCAAAAGCTTGAGATTAGAGAAAGGTCTTAATCTGGAGCTGAAAAATTACAATGTTGGTGCCAGGCAGGCGTTGTTCCACAATCGGGAGTTACCAATGAGAAGGCCCTCTCCCTTGTTGCCACCTCCCAAGCCTCTTTTGGAGGAGGCAACTGAAGGAGGGTCTTAGATGATGAATGTAGTAAGCAGATAGATTCATGCCAGGAGAGAGTATCGCTTTGCTTAATGGAACATGTCAAAGATTGGGACAGTAACTTGGGTGGGAGGTATGTAAAACGGTGGGGGGAAATGGGATTGACCCTGGGCAGGTGTTCATCTATGTGCTATGATTAACCTGACCCTAGTCAAAAATCTTGGTTGTGAAACATCCTCATTCATATCGTATAATGGTATACAGAACAGGAGGGTGCAGGGGATCATATTTCCTTGTCTGTATAAACTTGAGTGACAAGCTATTCTTATCCTGAATAATTAACCAAGCAGTTAACAGAGTGTATGTTTTTCAGTTTTAGATTTGATAGAATGTTACAGTGTTCCACTATGTACGCAGTTTTGTTAGAATGACTTAGAGTTTCACAAACACATTAAAGTTAAATGAATAATTTATTTTTGTTCGTTTCTACAAAGAATGAAGTAGAATATGTTTATTTTCTATCAGCATATTAAAACTCCAGACAAGTTGACTTGGAAAGACAATGAGAAGATCGTATTGATTTGCTCACTACAGCAACAGTGGATTTTTCTGTATACATTCACCTTGTCTTTTTTGACCTGATTATATATTTTGTTAGAGTCAAAATTCCTTCATTGAAGAGAGCAATAAAAAGGAAGCCAAAATTTCTAGAAACAGTTGTGTTAGAAATTCTCCAGGGCAGCCGTTCCCCTTTCCCCCTAACAATAACTGATGAGTCAGGACTCTGGGTAGTTAAAGATGCAAGTCCGCAAATCAAATAAAGACAAGTAGGACTTGCAATGCATCATAACCCTAAGAGGACTTCCTCTTCTGTGGTAGAGAGTTCAGGTCTGTGGCTAACTGCCAGCTCTGAACCTGAATATTTTGTAACTGTACAGCAGGAAGGGGATGGTTCTAAGGAGTGGGAAAGGGGAAAGATTGTTGGGAGTCCTGAATTAGGACTGGTTTTTTGTGATTTCCATATCTTTGTACAAGCCTGCAAAACCTGGAAGAAACTGAAGACTCAGCATCAGTCAATCAGCTTAAAGGTCAAGTTTGCAGGTGGACTTTATTGAATTATTGGGATGATGCAAAAGTCTAATTGTCTTATCATTGCCAATTAGTGGTTTCATCATTTGTTCAGGGAAGTGTATATAAAGAGAGTTTTGGAGCTTTGTAACCAGATTAAAATATTCCCTCTCTACTGCTGTGAGCCCTGCTGTAATCTGTATGACCAAGTGTGTGAGTATGTTGGTGTAAATTTGTATTGCCATAAACTGTGTTATTTTCTATCAGTAAAATACTTTATTTTTGTACCAAACAAAACAGACTCTGTCTTGAAGTTAATTTGGTCTTTGCTGACTTTCATAGTTAAGAACCGCTGCTATTCTGCTAGTTCACTGGTATAGTGAACAAAAGGGTTTATAAATACTATATAAACCTCAAGAGGTTATGGGCCCAGCTACCCAGTAAACCAGTAACCCAGTAACCCAGTAACAGTCTGGACATAATTCTAGTTCTTAACAGAGAAACAGTAGGACCTGATAAGACAGAGAAGCCGTGCGTTGACTAATTGCCCTGGAGCGTTGCTTTTTCAAAAGAACGTTGGGATTTAGACAAAGGAAGAGGCTTTTTTGTAAAGCTTTTTGTCTTGCAAAGTCACACGCTGTCTGATAGAAGGCTATTTTTGAATTTGAAAAGGGATTCTGAGGTTGTTAAGCCGGTCAGTTCCCAAAAAGGAAATTCAAATAACAAAAGGGTTGAAAAAACAACCAATTAGCAGTTATGGCACTTCAAATAGGAATGAATACACAAATGGAACAACTCACAGACACAAATTATATTACTTGGTCATTTAAGATTGAAATGAGTTTAAGAAACCAAGGGCTGTGGGAAGTTGTTACAGACCCACCCGATGAAGATTTAAGTGCAGCTGATTTGAGAGAGTGGAATCGAAATGCAGAGAAAGCAAAAACCTATATAATCCTCTGTATGAGGAATGATCAGCTATTCTATGTTAATAGAGAGGATGCTGTTCATGTGATCTGGACAAAATTGTGTGAAGTATATGTAAGAGATACAGCAGGTTTTCGAATAAATTTAACACGCAGAATGTATAGGACGATGCTAAAAGAATCTGGAGATATTGGCAAACATTTGCAGGAGCTGAGAGAAATATTCCAAAGTTTAGCATCGGCTGGCTTGACTCTTTCAGAGGAAATGAAGTCTTATATTATTTTGTCTAGCTTACCAACGTCTTGGGACGTGTTGGTGACTACCCTAGAGGGAGTGACTGTCCGTGATTTAACCCTGAATTATGTGTGCGGAAAATTATTAGAAGAACAACAGAAAAGACATTCCAAGAGAGAAGCCGTGAGCTCAAACGGCAAGGCAGACTCATTTCAACAATGGTCTGGTTCTGAAGGGGTTAAGACCGGGACTGTGAAAAAGGAGGAGACTGAATCTGCTTATTCAGTTTCTAAAAAGCACAAGCCACAAAAAACAATTGTTTGCTGGCGATGTGGCAAAATTGGACATAAGAAGATTGACTGTAGAGTGAGATTACAACCTGAGAAAGTTTCTGAGCATCGCTGGAAAAATGCTTCTTGTTCAAAGAAGTCAGCACAGCTCGTTACAGCCGGAGTGAGCAAGATGTCGAAGGAGGAAGGAAACGGAAGCTCAGCTATCTGGCTGATAGACTCAGCTTGTAATTCCGTTATTTCTACTAGAATGGAAAGCTTCCTGGACTTCAGAGTCACGTCTAACAGATTTATTTTCCTTGCTGACGGCTCAAAGCAGGAAGTGAAGGGAGAAGGAATTTGCCATATTCCTGTCCTTAACGAAAGCTTTGCTAATGCTATTTTTGTTCCCAACTTAAGTCATTCTCTTTTAGGTGTGTCAAATCTAATGGAGAAAAAGTTCTCTGTCTCCTTTGAGGAGGGGAAATGTTTTATTTCCAGGCATGGAGAACTGAAGGGGACTGCCAGTTTAAAAAACGGTTTGTTTATCCTGGACAGGAGCCAAGGTGGAGAGGAAGATATTTCTTCAAGAGATAATCCGTCAGTTTTACTAGATTTAGATTCTTCTAGCAGGCAAACGCCTGTAGCAACTCAGACCGAGCCAGAAGACAGAGAGCAAGAGGAGGAGGAGGAGGAGGTGCAGATCCCCCGCAGGTCTCAAAGACAAAACAAAGGCGTGCCTCCCCATAGGCTTGGAATACACGCTTGAAATATGAGCTGTGAGCCTAATTCTTAGTCTTCGAGTCAACAAGGTTTTTAGAGAAGAAGTTTTTGCCTCCGGGACAGAAGTATTTAACTTGCCACTGAGGAGAAGTTTTTAACAGCAAGCCGCTTGTAAACAGAGTTTCTTAGAAACTAGTTGCCAAGGAATTTAGTCAGGATAGGGAGGGACTTTAATGTCATTTTCTCTACTGTGAAATCATATGCTTTACTCTTTGTGCTTATTCTATGTAGTAAAACAAATTCAGCCTGGAGTGTCTAAGGGAATCTTAAGGTATCTCGAACCTTGGAGCACTGGAGAAATTTTTCTGCAGAGGTCAGATGAGAATTTTTGTGCTATTTTGATTCAAATTGGCATTGGCTGTGCAAATGATAGAAAAGCAACGTTGGAATGTTGATATTTGGAAGTAAGCCAAAATCATGGAAGTTCCAAGAAGCAAGAGTTGTGTGGCGAATTACAAAAGGCTAAGTATGGTGCTGGTGAGTGGTAAAGTTACTTGACTGATCCAGCAATAAAGGACTTTAAGGTCCCAGTGGTGAAGCCAGTGACTGTTAAAGTTTAAAACACATAGTCTACTGTGAGTCCCAGAATAATTTGGCAGACGTCTTTACAAAACCGTTAGGAGCCATCAAACATTGGGAGATTTGTGAAACGTTAGGTTTCAGGGAGGGCTAAAAATGTGATTAACTGTACAAATGTTGTAACGTGGTGAAATAGTGGAAAACCCAAAAAAAGAAGGGGTGTTGGGAGTCCTGAATTAGGACTGGTTTTTTGTGATTTCCATATCTTTGTACAAGCCTGCAAAACCTGGAAGAAACTGAAGACTCAGCATCAGTCAATCAGCTTAAAGGTCAAGTTTGCAGGTGGACTTTATTGAATTATTGGGATGATGCAAAAGTCTAATTGTCTTATCATTGCCAATTAGTGGTTTCATCATTTGTTCAGGGAAGTGTATATAAAGAGAGTTTTGGAGCTTTGTAACCAGATTAAAATATTCCCTCTCTACTGCTGTGAGCCCTGCTGTAATCTGTATGACCAAGTGTGTGAGTATGTTGGTGTAAATTTGTATTGCCATAAACTGTGTTATTTTCTATCAGTAAAATACTTTATTTTTGTACCAAACAAAACAGACTCTGTCTTGAAGTTAATTTGGTCTTTGCTGACTTTCATAGTTAAGAACCGCTGCTATTCTGCTAGTTCACTGGTATAGTGAACAAAAGGGTTTATAAATACTATATAAACCTCAAGAAAGATGCCCTTTATACTTTCATGAGGATGGAAACTTTCAAATATTGTGCAGAAAGGCAAAGATTTCTTTTAAACCTCTTGAAACCCATCCCCCTGTCCTAATTGTTCCTCCATGATACTAACCATGTATCATAACTGGATAAGATGTTCATGGTTTTTCTTTCCGGTATCTGTAATAAATATTTTTAGAACAGATGCCAGAGAAAACAGCACAAACAAACAAGCAAAAAGATGTGAAAAGCTATGACAATATCAATGATTCTTTTATATCTTTGCCATGACAGCTTCTTTCCTTTAGGGTGGAATTGGACCTATGAGTAAAAATAGACATTCTGGTGCAATGGAATGTGCCATACACATTTGCTGCATTTATAGGTATTTTTTTCAGGGCATAGAATGGGAGCTAGCCATTCACACCACCCTTTAGAATGCGTGTTTTTTCTTAATGCTGAGAGATGTCATGTTCATTTTTTTCAGGATGAAAGTAGACGCATAAGCAAATAAGTCAGCATCTAAGATCACCAACATGTCTGTGCACAACTGAGAATTTGAATTTTCACTGATATGCTATGTCTGCATATACTATGTTTTTGGACCATGTGCAGTTTAAATTATTTCAGAAGGAACTAAAACAGGGAAAACTACATTACCTTTGAAGTAAGTTCCAGGGAGGGACAGATGAATGCGCAAACTGGTGCTTGAATGGTACAGGAAGACTTTTAAAGTTTTGGCCCTTGTGTGAGCATTTGAGATCTACAGCAGGCAGCAAAATGTCTTGGACCAGCACTGGTGAGTTCACTTAAACCCAAATATACAAGGGGAAACACTTGGCAGTCCTATTAGGGATACTCTGAACATGCAAATTCTCTCCAGTGGATACTAGAATCATAGAATAGTAGAGTTGGGCCTACAAGGCCATCGAGTCCAACCCCCTGCTCAATGCAGGAATCCACCCTAAAGCATCCCTGACAGATGGTTGTCCAGCTGCCTCTTGAAGGCCTCTAGTGTGGGAGAGCCCACAACCTCCCTAGGTAACTGATTCCATTGTCGTACTGCTCTAACAGTCAGGAAGTTTTTCCTGATGTCCTACTTCTGAATAGGAAAGCAGCAAGCGGGCTGGACAAACCAGTAGTGAACAACCTGCAGATTGAATATTCCCTGGGAAGCTTCTGGCAGCATTTGCTCAAGCCTTCCTTGCCTGGGGAAGAAAGAAAACGTTGAAAGCCCGGATCCCACTGGATCACTACTTCAAAAGTGCTCTCTCTGCAAACTGCTCAGCAGTGGAATGTGGGGATGGGCGGACTGGGCTGCAGATAGTTAAACAGCTCAGGTGAGCAGCAAGGGGAGAAATTTAACCCATCCTTCCCCCTCAAAATTCTGTCAAAGATAGTCTGTTAAGTTTAGGGATAAGGATTAGAAGGAGGGAAGGGTTAAATCTCTTCATGTTGATTCCAATGAGAGCAGGGTTGGTGGGAGAACAGCCCCAGCCAGAGTAAAAATGTTGCCCGCCCCAATGTAGATAGACACAGATTCCATAATGGGATAGCAAACTCCTTAGGAGGCAGAAGATAATTATCCAGGCTGTTCTGCTTAAGATTTAAAGACTCCACATCACCATCCTTATCAGGACACCTAGCTCTTTTCGATCCTCTCATTCTTACTGTTCTTCAGCTGCTATCTAAACTGTTCCACTTTTAAGGAGCAAGTCAATAATCAAACTGATAATAACAAGCAGTTTTGCTTCCAATAGCGGTTCTCGTCTTCAGCTCTAGCATAAACACAGTTGTTTTATTACTGCTGCCTCTTAGTTGTTGTTATACCCAGCAAAAATAAGGATAAAAATATGTTTGGCAGAAGTTAGCAAGCTACCAAAAGATACCCGAATTCAGCCAGCAAGAGAAATTTGCCAGAACTAGATGTGCTTCCAAGTGTCTGTATACTCCCACTATTAACCGATAAGACTGCACACACAAGTCTGTCAGAGTAAAAGAAAAAGAAAATATATATATTTAAAAACACTAACGTAGCTGAAGTCTAAAACTGTCTGCTGCGATCTGTTCCAATATGAGGTATTCAGCAGCTAATTTGAGGGCAGTAGGATATTTAAAACAATAAAACAAACAAACGAACACAGACCTCCAGCAAAGCAGCCTCTTTCCAAAGTAGCCATTTTGGCCTCCCAGATTGACACAGACACATGCAGCAAAACAGTTGTGTGCGCGCAACAATCATCTACACAGTTTGTGCATGGAAATATGTCAGCTGTTGGGTTTAAGGCAGACTCAATTTTAAACACAGAAGATAATAGACTGAGAATCAGATTGTCTTCTTATGCACGTGGGCACTATGTTAAGCAACATGGTAGCTCTGGCAGTGTCTAAAATATGGACTAGTTCTCCCATCTGCCTCAGTTGCGATTCTGTCTCTTAAAGATCCAGTACAGATATGTGTGCCAATATCTTGATCAAGGTTCAGTGATCAGGAGCATCCTACTTTCAACTTCCACCCACGTTTCCTTCTCATAGGTTAACAATGTGCAGCATTACACCAGCACCAAGGATAATGCTCACTATATTTTCTTTTAAATCAGAGTTTGAAATCATTTTCAACTCCTGATTTAAAGTTCTAGACCCTGTTCAGACAACACACTAAGTAACAGTGGTTAAGAACTTTGAGCGAAACATTATGGCTTAGCGAGTTGTGTGAACTATGCCTGGACACTATTCTTGACCCTCAACTTTGCAATATCAAATGCAAACACCTAACACAAAGCCTCTAATAGTAACATTGATTTATTTGTTAGATTTGTACCCCACCTTTCTGCCAAGGAGCTCAACGCAGCATACCTGATTTTCTTCCTCTCGATTTTATCCTCCTAATAAACCTCTGTGGTAGATTAGGCTGAGAGTCACTCAGTGAGCATCAGGACCAAGTGGTGTCTGGAACCTGAGTCTCCCCATTCCAGTTCAACACTCTAACCACTACATGACATTGGCTCTCAATACGCTTTGATTATTATCAATGAGTGATTATTCTTTGATTCCTTCACGCCTCCTTTGTAACAGCTTGAATCAACCATAAACCAAAGAACAATTTCACAATTCCTTGGAATTTTCAACGTCAATAGTACATACTGACCCTTTCTTATCTTAAATTCCTTTTCTTGGCATGAAATATCAGCCAAGATGATGTCGTACCAGGCAACATCAACAGATTGTGTTTATGTTGTCAGGCACAAAGAATAAAATAAATCTTACAATGTGGACTCGAGTCCACGAAAGCGTACGCCAGTAACATTTGTTAGTCTTTAAGACTCACTGCTGTTTTTACTGTTAAACACACTTAACACAGCTACCTCTGTGAAAGTTGGGACAAATAATGTATTTCTTCCTTACAAAAATGGCTGCTTAAGAATAAGATAGTACAGAGCATTGTGGAGCTAGTCCATGACATGTTTGGCTAACAGCATAATGCCAAAAAGTGCAGAGTGGAGAATATTCCTGAAAGAAAGGGGAGAAGAAAAGAAGTGTGAGAGCTTGCAAAGTTAAGAAAATTGAGAAATGTCACAATGGCACTTTTCACCTGAGATACTATGAAAATTATAGCAGAAGCATATGCAGGTGCATCTACAACCCACCCATCCCTAGTCTTGCGGTCAAAATAGATGCCATTTGAAAGGGTTGGAACCACCCAGAAAGCTTTGGTTATTGGGCAGCATAGAAATGAAATAAATCCAAATTTGGATCTCCTCTGGTGGCACAAATAGTGGGGAAATGGCCTGCTCAGGTCCCTCCTTGTGTCTGTGAGGAAATCTGAACATAGACCAATGCAATGGCCTGGGCCCACTGAGGTGGAATGGCAGGATCGCTGGACTGGACTGGGTTCTTAGCAAAAGTAGTACTCCATCATGGGAGTAGTGGAGGGAGGGGGGAATTAGCCCGTTATCGCTATAAAAATCCCCCCTGTTCCATGACTAGGAAGTGTCAGACAGGAAGAGAAATATTGAAAATTAAATCAGAATCAAATCAGAATTTAAAATATATTCTTTCTTTAATGAGCTTGTGAACTTGGCCCGAACACTGCTATATTGACAATAGGCAGGGTTGGACAGGATAGCCCCTTCCCCTGGAAAGGATCAGTGCTATTGGATCCTACCTGTCAACTACCCTGAAAGTCTGAAATGCCCTCTGAAAGACACAAGAGAAAATACAGGTACCTGCTGCATGGTAACTGTATGTTTCTCCCCACAATATCAGCTTTGGGAGGTGGGTGATTTTAATCTGGAAAACAGCATAGTGGTGGTGATGGTGGTGGTATTATTGCCTCCTGAGAACTGTGGATGCAAACCCACTCCTATCCCAAGTAGTAATAAATGTGAGCAGCCCATGATTAGAATGTCCCACATCACATCTAGTTTGGCCCTGACACAAGTTCTGGTGGCAGCAATGGGTTACTTGGGTGTAACCTCTTGTACAGCTATGCTGTTTACAACACCTATGCTCTTGTAAACATCCAGAAATTAAACCTCAAGATTACTGGATGGATAGAGAATCAATCTGACCCACTTATAACAGTTTACATTCTTTTCACGTTCAGGGTGTAGAAGCTATTTAAGGAGTGCACAGAGGGCAGTTGGGAAAGGCTTTATGTAAGCTATGACCGTCCTTAACAGACAGCTTGGAATGAAGCGAGCCAGCTGAGCAGGCTAACCTTAGGCCCTTTTGCTAGAGATGTTAGTTTCGCTCTGTTTGTTTTGGCTGCTGGAGCTGCATGGATCTCATTTGAATAGTATATACCAACTCATTTGCATTGTGTGTTCAAGTTCCTGTATTATTTGGAACACTTTTCTTTCAGATGTTGTTATGCACACCTTGATTTTGGTTGGAACGTAAGGCGAAAAATAACAATCCATAAAGACTCCTCTCCCCTCTTTCAAATCCTTCTTCAGCACAGACTTTAGCAAACCCTATGGGCTCCCTGGCTCCACATCTGCTGACAACAGTTAATCTTACCATTTCTTCATTCTCTCCCCTCTCTCCCACTGTTGTCCTCGGTGCCTTAGACGGGCTTTAACTCTCACCTCAGTTAGATGAACATGCACTCCTTTTAAAGCAATGGGACAGGGCGATACCGCACATGCATGTTCATCACCTCATTTTCCCCACAAAATTGTAACAACTTATACAGTTCAAAGAGCACTTAGAAGTCAACCCACATAGAGAAATCTTCAATGGAGGCACTTCCCATATTCGGCTATGAGTCATGGAATAACAGTAATGCAAAGATTAATGCACGTGACACGCAGATGGCTGGGGAGGTCTCCTGTCACTTTTGTCTCCAGAATAGAACTCTAGCATGATAGCCAGTGGAAAGAACCAGGAAATTAATCAGCAAGCTTCACTTTGTGTAGCATTAAAGTTGTTGTACATCTTCAGTTCTCTTTTCCGAACTGAAAAACTGGGAAAGTTTTGAGCCATCAGAAGTGTGCGTCATACAAAGGTTTTTCTGGGTCAGGGATGTTGCTGCAGGAGGTTAGAATATGTGATGCACATTTAGCATTTCAACTGTTTCAAGCAGAGGACGGATGCACTTGGGCTCACCACACCAATTCTGACACACGCGGTCACCACAAAACAAACTAAGAGAAGACACTGCACCAGTATGTTGAGGCCACCCAGCAAGAAATGCTGAAGTTTATTCAAGGTTTCATACATATAATAAAGACATTGGATTCTCTAGTAGTAATTTACAACAGCAGTAGAAAAATTGAAATCTGGGCTGTATTAAAGTGCAATGATACATGTACAACCACGTGAATAAGGACATTGTCAGGGCCCAAGTGAAAAGAGACAGGATTTGATAGAAGAGCCTTTCCATAGCTTTTCTTCCCCATAGTAGTTCCTTCATATGAGCCAGGGAAGTAATAAGCTACTTCATTCATTCATTCATTCATTCTACATTTTAAAAAGTCATTTATTGTTTGTCAGCCTCCTAAGCTGGTGCCACTGGCTGCTTGGGGAGGGAGTATCATTATGAAGGCCGGTATGCATGCCAGAATTGTATTCTTACTTCTAGGACAAATTTTGGAGCAATAGACTTAATTTTTTTATACACTCATATTTACAAAATAAATTACAAAGACTATTGCTATTTTATTACCACAACATAACAGACTTGTGCCTTGGCTGGCAAAGTCTTGTTTGGGTACGAGTATATGAAGAGATGCATCTTTCTGTACTGGGAAGTATATAAAGCAAAGCCCTGGACAGTCTTCAGATTGCTGCCTCTTGAAGAAATCTAAGTACATACAGAGGCCTCTTTAGCAGCCTGAAGAGTATAAATACATATTTTACATTAACACATACCACTCATATATAAACATATACAGATAGCCATAAAATTTTGTACTGGCCGGAGTCAGTCATGGTTTGATTGTAACTGTGAGTAAGAACTTATTTCTGGCATTTGGAAGAATATGACAAGACATTATCTGACAGGAAGAAAAATCCAAATTAATCTTGCCGGATTCCAACTGCCTAGTTTTCATAAGTGCTGGAAGTCAAACATTCACTTCCATGGGACTTTTCATCAAATAATACATGAATGAGGTACTAATGATATGAGCTATAAATTAATTCAGAAGTGTGGGGGAATCCAGTATGGTTTATACATGAGTTTACATACTGCTTGCATTTGGTAAGGCAGATCTGTGAATCATATCTTAGAGGGATCCATTTTACAGAATTACTCTGTTTTACATGTAGAAAATAAAATGCTGATGATTTTCCTTTGTTTAAAAAAGTGCCCTTAGCAGTTCCCCATACTCAAATGATGGTTTTAATTTCAAAGAAGGATATCAGTCTACAGAGAGAATTAGAAATGTTTCATTTATTAGCTTGGGGCCATCTTTTAACTTTAAGAGATAAGATAATGGCATGGTATTGTATAATGCAAAACTGATAAAAAAAACATGTTTCAGTGTTTTCTCTCCATAATAATAATAAAAAGTTTTGTTTTATCAAAGAAATATCAAATTGTCAGCATTCCACACTTATCCTTGTTATGGGATAATTGATTCGAGGAGGTTTTTGTGTACAAAGACTTGTAAAGATAAAAGTTTCTCACTTCTTTCTATATTATACATTAACATTTTTTGTTTTTAACTGTACAGATTTACAACAGTGGAAATAACCTGGTTTCTTCATAATATTCTTCAACATTATTCATGGCAAGCTTCATTTTGTTCTAGAAAAGATTTCTGACATGCGACTTGCAGAAGACGTTCTTTCCAACAAGCTGTCCATGCTTCCAACATTTTACATTTTCAGTCAATGTCATTAAGAAGACTTTGTAAACGACCATTTAAACATGGGGGGTGGGGGGTGGGAGAAATCAAGAGGCACACAAACACAGTGCTTCTCTATTTCATCTGGCATCCAGTATTTGCAACAGAAGTCTAAAAACTTCATAAGAGTCCTGATGGAGCTTTAAAGTTAGCCCTTAATGTCCGAGAAGCTGGTGCTACTAACGTTGCAACTTTCACTGTAGCTTGAAGATGAGCTCAGCGTACTCGAACCAGCTGCGGACTCTGGATGGAACGCATACAAGTTTACAGAGAAGTGTATTTTATTTTTATATTTTGAACTGTAGTTAACTTGACACTAGCTCTTTAACAGCTTAAGCTAAACTAGAAGGTTTACAATGACGATCTTACCTGAGCTGCTCAGCGATAGAGCAGATTTTGAATTTCCAAGCACTGTCAACAGACTGTTGACTGGGACCCACCCTTCTTTGCTTGTGCTCAGATTTCTTATATACCTAGGAAGAAAATGTTTGCTTCTTAACTGTATGAAAATGTGTAAGATCAAAATAGTATGCCTCATTTGGAAGCAATAGAGCCTTTCTTAGAGACAGGTAATATTTGAAATTTGTTCTGGTGCACGCATAACACCCAGATTCGACATGGAGGTCACATTCTCCCTTCAGTCCTTTTTCTTGTAAATTCTCTCCATCTTTCCCCAATGAGTTGAGCTATAGTTAGGAGAGTACATCTTTACCAATCTTAACGATGGTTTCAAAAATATACTTTCAAAACTTACATAAGAACATAAGAAGCGCCCTGATGCTGGATCAGACCGAGGGTCCATCTAGTCCAGCACTCTGTTCACACAGTGGCCAACCGGCCAGGGATGAACAAGCAGGACATGGTGCAACAGCACCCTCCCACCCATGTTCCCCAGCAACTGGTGTATATGGGCTCACTGCCTCAGATCCTGGAGGTAGCACATAACCATCAGGTCTAGTATTTATTTATTTATTACATTTTTATACCGCCCAATAGCCGAAGCTCTCTGGGCGGTTCACAAAAATAGTAGCCATTGATAGCCTTTTCCTGCAGGAATTTATCCAACCCCCTTTTAAAGCCATCCAAATTGGTGGCCGTCACTACATCTTGTGGTAGTGAGTACCATAATTTAACTATGCGCTGTGTGAAGAAGTACTTCCTTTTATCTGTCCTGGATCTCCCACCAATCAGCTTCATGGGATGACCCCGGGTTCTAGTATTTTGAGAGAGGGAGAAACATGTCTCCCTATCCACATTCTCCACACCATGCATAATTTTGTACACCTCTGTCATATCTCCCCTTAGCCTCTTTTTTACTACAATTGGGAAGAGGATTTGAATGAACAATCCTGCTCCTGATCTCTTAACCATAGTTAGACTTTTGGAGTGTAATGTATGCACAGGTCCTAAGTACTTTTAAGGATGTCTCGGCTAAAAATATACTTCTTCATACCAAAGCCCATCTTCTCCTTCGTGAATCAGCTGAACTAATTCTCCACTTTTCAGCAACAGGTCTTCAGAGCCTCCATGGTCATAATTGGCCATAACTGTGTATTTACCGGGTGTCTAAACACAGAGGAGAAATCACAATTGATTTAATAACAAATAATCTCATAATCCTGAGATGGAGTTTATGGTAATTCAAGTGCCAATTTATGATGATTTCTAAAATGCGACTTAATAAATATTCCTGGTCACGGGTACATAATGATCAGGTGGCTGTGCCCCCCGAATCTGTCCCCACCCCCACCACTAAAGGTCATGGACTGCCCCCGTACAGCTCCATGCCCATTTTACCATCCCCACTACACGCAGGGATGACAGGAGGACCCGGAAGCGCGGCCACATGGCCTGTGCTCCACAGGATGGACCTGGGACTGTGGAAAAATTGGGTTTTCTGTGGTTCCCTATATCCCAGGGAAAGTCCTTGGTTGCCCTGGGATCCCCTGTGCATCATTTGGATGCACAGGGATGACCCAAGGGTTACCCCGGGATATAGGGCTGATGTAGACATGCCGTGTGTGTGCGCACACATGTGAGTCTATCTATCTGCATGTATACACACACCATCTATATATTAGATCTAGCTACATTAGAGAACTGCTGTAAAATTACTATAAATTAATTGTTTATCTACTGGTGTTACTAATTAAATTAGGTACTTGAACAACAGCAGCAGTTGTTGACATCTGTCCATTTTTATACATTATGATGACAAAATATTTCAAAAGGCACAAACTCCAAAGTCTCTGTGGGAGATTAGTCATTTCATTCCCCCTTTCCCCCAATAAATGTGACAAATATGTATTTATTTACCAGCTTCTTCTCTCCTTTTCCTTCCTCTTCTGCATCTGAGGAATTAAGTGGATCCTCTGCGCTAGACCAACCATCATTTTCTTCAGAAGCATCAAGAGACTGAGATGTCTTAGACCATCCTTAATAAACCAATAACTCATCATTATTGAAAATCTCTAAAGTAGTACTAAAACTAGTACTGAAACAATACTTAAATTTGCAATACTTCAAAATGCTATAGTATTATTATTACTCTTATTATTATTATTATTATTATTATTATTATTATTGGTTTTGACTTTAAATGGATTTACTTCTACATAAAATGCAGCACTCATTTAGAACAGCTATAAAAAAACACTAGATACCTCTGAGACAATTCAATTGTACTAATTACTGTACCATACTTATTTTACACTCTCTGTGGAGCAAATAGGCAGCTAGTGACAGCACCAATTCTGGCCATGAGACAAATGAGAATAACCAAAGACCAAGACTTTGGCCAAACTTAACCATTACTTAACATATTTGTTCTTATAAAATGTAATTAGTCCTGAAATTCAGCCATCATTATGTTAGCATAGATAGGCTCATTTTTATGACTTCTCAGACCTTATCAGATCCCACTTATAACACAAATAAAATGGATGCAATATGTTTTCAGCTGGTATGCTTTTCATCAGCAAATAAACCTGCTGAAATGTGACACTACTTGACACCAAAGAATTTAGGCTTCACGCGACTAAAGAAGCTCAAATCAGTGTGATTTATCAGCTGGGAAACGACACCCTTCCATGTTAACAGAATGAAGCAACTCTTTGAAATCATGAACATCTATGAATACCCATTCCCATCAACAGGAGTTGTATAAAGGTTGCCATGTCACAATGAAATGGCAGGAAATTTTGATCTCTTCTAGTTTCTTTGTTGGGTTTTTTGCTCACTCCAATGTGCTAACCCAGATATAGGCTTTTCTGAAGAATATTGCTTGATTTTAAGGCTAAGCAATTTTGCAATAAATCGTATACCAGTTCCTCTTTCTGCTTCCCAAACAGCTATCATGTGAAAAATCCCTTAGTTTATGCTTTTAGTATTGTACATTATCATCACAACAAGACATAGCAACGGGTACAACAACACATCATGCACATTTTTATTTTTCACTCAGACTAAAGCAAACTACAAATGGCTGTACTTACTAGTGAGTCAGTCACCTCCAGAATAAATATACCTCAGTAAAACTCATGTGACAGATTTCTACATTTTCCTTTGAACAGCTGCAAGTATCTCTCTCTCTCTCTCGTGCGTGTATGCACGTGTGCATGTGTGAGAGTTCCCTGGGTTTTGTCTGTCACACTTTAGTATGATCAAGAAACTAAACCTACAGAGGAGCTATGCAGTTTAGAGTAAGTTTGTTTGTCAATGGCTTCCACTGATTTCTATCAGCCAAAATAAATGTGCCACAGTTGGAAAGACCACCTGAGAAGGGTTAGAGCCTTCTTGCCCCCCAAAGAGCTGAGATCCACTGGGCACATTCAGGTCCCCTCCCGATCATGCTAATGAACATACCCATTTACTTGGTCCCATGTACACCTGAATGGCTATCATTCACTTCCATAACAAGTGACATAGGAAGGGCAAAACAGGTTTCTGTGAGCTCTTCTCCCCAAGAGACGTTTGAAATACTGCCCATGCCATGCCAACATATTGAAGAATATTGTGCTAGTCCATAATAGCAGCAGAGAGTGCCAGTGTGGTATAGTAGATGCTGGGTTGCACTGAGACTAGAGGAGTTGCACTGGAACTAAGAAGACTTGGACTTAAATCCCTGCTTTGTCATTACGGTGCTCATTGGTTTGACTTAGGCAAGTCAATCTCTTTCGTGTGGCCAAATTAGATGCAATGTACCTGTGCAGGCTTAAATCCAGTGTTGTGTGACTTCTGCTTGGGTGACTTCCCTGTCTTCTCGTTCCCCCCCCCCCGTAAATGTGCATATGCCCTTAAATCTACTCCAAAGATATTTGGGTGACGCATGGGTGGCAGGGGAAATCTCTTCTGCCAGCAGTTTCTGTTCCACTGATGGAAGAGACCATTGTATTCCAGCTATTGCCTTTGTTCAAAAACAGCTGTGAGGAGAGGGTGATACCGTGATTAGATTGGAGCTGAGGTGTGGGGACAAAGAGATATTAATTAACCTTTTGCATACCCACTGATTACTTGATGCAAATCCCCCACTGCCTCTTGAGTTGCTATCGAACAAATATGGCACCTCTACATTTTCCTCTCTGTAGTAAGAACTGCTTGGGGATGGGGGGAGGAGAGAATTGGTGTGTGGGGAAATAACACCATCTCCCTAGCCCCAATCCAAATCAGTTTCCCCTCCCCCCAGCTGTCTTCTGGTCAAGTCAAAGCTGTTGGAAGCTCCTATCCTAGAATGCTCACTTCTCATCTAGTTTGGCCATCAGTGTAATGGCGGAATGGGAGAAGGGCACCCCTTGGTATGGCACCCTGAGTTCTTTGGAGGAAGGGTGGCATGCAAATATGACCAATAAATCAAAGTCCTGGGAGGATCTGTAATGACGCTTGGGTTACAGATAGAAGAGCAACCCAATAAAAAATAATCGTGTAAGGGCTAGATGGAACAACTATTAGGTGAATTCACAGTTGGCTACAGAATCGGACTCAAAGAGTACTTATCAATGGAACCTTCTCAAACTGGGGAGAGGCAACGAGTGGGGTGCCGCAGGGCTCAGTCCTGGGCCCAGTGCTCTTCAACATTTTTATTAATGATTTCGATGAGGAGGTGCAGGGAACGCTTATCAAATTTGCAGATGACACAAAATTGGGTGGGATAGCTAATACCCTGGAAGACAGAAACAAACTTCAAAGTGATCTTGATAGGCTGGAGTGCTGGGCTGAAAACAACAGAATGAAATTTAACAGGGATAAACGCCAAGTTCTACATTTAGGAAATAGAAACCAAATGCACAGTTACAAGATGGGGGATACTTGGCTCAGCAATACTACAAACGAGAAGGCTCTTGGAATTGTTGTAGATCACAAGCTGAATATGAGCTAACAGTGCGATATGGCTGCAAGAAAGGCAAATGCTATTTTGGGCTGCATTAATAGAAGTATAGCTTCCAAATCACGTGAGGTTCCTCTCTATTCGGCCCTGGTTAGGCCTCATCTAGAGTATTGCGTCCAGTTCTGGGCTCCACAATTCAAGAAGAACGCAGACAAGCTGGAGCGTGTCCAGAGGAGGGCAACCAGGATGATCAGGGGTCTGGAAACAAAGCCCTATGAAGAGAGACTGAAAGAACTGGGCATGTTTAGCCTGGAGAAGAGAAGATTGAGGGGAGACATGATAGCACTCTTCAAATACTTAAAAGGTTGTCACACAGAGGAGGGCCAGGATCTCTTCTCGATCCTCCCAGAGTGCAGGACACGGAATAACGGGCTCAAGTTAAAGGAAGCCAGATTCCAGCTGGACATCAGGAAAAACTTCTTGACTGTTAGAGCAGTACAACAATGGAATCAGTTACCTAGGGAGATTGTGGGCTCTCCCACACTAGAGGCATTCAAGAGGCAGCTGCACAACCATCTGTCAGGGATGCTTTAGGGTGGATTCCTGCATTGAGCAGGGGGTTGGACTCGATGGCCTTGTAGGCCCCTTCCAACTCTGTTATTCTATGATTCTATGACTTCTTCTCCCACCAAATCCTAGCTTGATTAAATGGATTAGAATGATTAACTGGTTAAAATGAAATGAACGTATGTTTTCCCCACAGTCCTGCAAGACTAGTGCTGTTGTCTGTCAGCTGTGAAGCTACAAGTTGTTTAGGAAAAGCCAAAGCAAGCCCTTAAGTAGCCAGAAATCACAGCACACCACACCATGCACAATGCTCTTGTAGCCCACGAGAGATACATTACCTTGCCTGAGCTGGGTTGCTAGTAAAAGGTAAGTAGTGCTGACCCACTTGGCCTTGTTCCATGTTAACACAGAACTGGCATCTGTGAAAGAACTGAATAATAAATATTCCCAGTGCATTATACTCTAGATGTGATGCTACTACCTTCATCTTGAGTTTGAAACTGGAAGCAAGATTCTACTGGATCATAATTGAAATGAAACACAAAAGCAGTATGTCTTGAGCTGTTAATCGATTACGGAGACATCATTGCTCTCCTTTTCCGCTTGTTGAATAATGCCTGCTATTTCTCACTGGATTACGTATTGCTACAATGCATACATCCGACCTCCAATTTCTGATTCTCATCTTTTAACTTTTAACTCTCTTAACTTTTTAAACAGTTTTGTTTGTTGGGGTGTGTGTGTGTGTGTGTGTGTGTGTGTGTGTGTGTGTGTATATATATATATATATATATATATATATATATATATATATATATATATGAGCCTCAACTTCAGGTATAGAATTACATGGGGTTGTTGTGTTATACTTTGCACAAATGTTTCCTGAAAATGCAGTTATGGAATAGATTCAACCTCTGAAAATAAAACAAAACCCAGGATAACCTTCCATCACCTCTTCCCACCCCTGCCCAACTTGTGATGCGGAGGCTGATAATTTGATAATTCCTGTCTCCATTTGTTATATTGGCAAAAAATAGGATTGTCAGATCCTGAATAGGTGGTTCTTGCTTCTGAAAAGAAACAATAGCAGGTGCCAATTCTCTGGTCAATGAAGCATTATGGTAGGACAAACTATATTTGATTACTCTTTATGCAATAAGGAACGTCAGCTGTTTATGTTGGACAAACCATTTCAGGAAGTGTATTTGGATTAAAGAGATTTAGGGGGAGATTCTTGCTCTAATTCCTGTTCTCTGTGTCTCCCTACATGCCCTTTGGGACCCAAAGGAGAAAAAAACCTGTTACCTGTACATAACGGATCTGGTGGATAATGCTATTTGGGTAATCTGTGCGAAATGTCAATGTTTTGGCCCCAAACTCAATGAGCTTCTTGTGGGCATGAAAGAGGTTGCATAAATGCACACACAATTACCCTCCTTGAGCATTTCTCGTTCAGACTCTGTATTCATGCCTTAGCCTTTTTTATTAGGATGAACTGCTCTTTCCTAAATCTGCTCCCAGGCTATTACTCTTACAGGATTTACTTATCTCTGAAAGAAACTTGATCAGTATGTCATTAGGCCTTCAGTTTTCACCCATGTTTGTCTGATTTTGCTCCCAGAATGCCCTCTGGAAGTCACATTAGTTCTTGCCTGGAGATTGCACCCACCCACAGTATTCTACATGCAAAGCAACACAGGAAAAATCAGCTTGAAAATTCCTGGTTTATACAGCCAGGCTAATGAAGTTCCATGGAAAAAAAAAAGTATGGGTGTGCATATGTCAAGGGGAGGGAGATGCTGTTCTCAAAGGCCAGCTATTCAGCCCTTTCGCTCTCATCCCTATATTCTGGTGCCAACTCCCAATGCTGACCTGGCCTCAGACACATCCTGAAAAGGATACAACACTTCTGGATATTTTCTGGGTGCTTCCCACTGAATGAGGTGAGGTCGGTGGCTAAGAAGAGGGCCTTTTCTATTGTGGCACCTCAATTTTAAAATCCACAGAGAGGCTCATCTGTGGTCTTTTCGGAATCAGGTGGAGACTTTTTTATTTTCCCTGCCTTTTTAGCCCTTCAGTTTTTTAAAAAAAAAACTGTCTTAGTGCATTTTAGATCTTTGAACTGCTGCTGGCTTTTATCTTAGTTTCTACTTTGGTTTTATTCTGTTTTTATCTTATGGTTTTAGGTTATGTTTGACTATGTTATTGTAGTTTATGATTTTAAGTTTTGTCATGTAAACCACCCAGAGAACTTTGGCTAATGAGCAGTATAGAAATGTAATAGATAAATAAACAATGTATTATTACTATCATGAAGTTATTATTCCCTGTCCAATACTGCCAAAGGTTCTTATAACGAAAGGTGTGGATGTCAAGTGATTAAGACCTCCATTATTGAAAATTACGGGTTTCAAGTCTCACTGAGGATGGATTCATATGAATTTTACACAATGATGTCAGCACACTGAATTTTGACACTACTTTCAGCCTCTTCGGAGTCCAAAGTTGAGCAAGTGCATCAAAAGATATGCGCACGTGGGATGATTTTTCTTTTTTAAAAGTACCACAAGACCTGTCCAAAACATACTGTACATGTTCACTTTTGTTCCATGTGAAGCCTCCATGCGATTGCTGGATGATGCTATATGCTATCTTTGACATAATAATTCAGGATAGCTTTTTGGTGCTATTATTAAGCATGCTTTGTCCAAATGTCCATATAGTGGTAATAATGCTTCAAAACAAGGAACTGGCAATAAAGCCAACACAATGTGCATATTACACTGGGACCCTACAATTATGACTATGAAAAGTTGGTTCTACTCTACCTCTCAGACCCAGAGGCGTTGGATCACTCTTTACTTCATGTCGTTTAGTGTTTTTGTCAGGGCTGATAGGAGAAGCTGTAGCAGGATGAATAGGAAAAATACACAGAGAAAGAGAGAGAGAGAGAGGGAGAGATTGAAGAATTGGACAGAGAAAAATAGGTGGGTTGCATGCAAATTACCTTTGAGTTTAGACTGACAAACCAAAATGAATGTTGAAACAATGTCTATTTTAACTGGGATTCTTTTCTTAAAATAGAAATATGTCAAAAACATATCAAGAAATATAGGAAGAATGGAAAGGGGCATATTTACAGTTATAAGTCCAAATGTTAAATAGTTGTAGCAAAGTTATAATTAATTAGTACGTTCTGTGTTCATATATGATTATATTCTAAGAAAACTAAATCCTATATCAATACCTGGTCCTGTAAGACGGATCATTGGCAAAGTCTGGCTTTTATTGGTGGGAGATGCTGCTTCTGTCAAGGCAAGCAGGGAGTATTAACTAATTTGCAGCTTCTCCGGAAAGAACTCAAAGGTTAAAAAGACCCATTACATCAGCGTGCTTGAAAAAAATACATTTTTTCTCTCCCTTCCATCTCATGACAGCTTCATGGTTATAATGAACAAGTCATCTCAACTCTTCCTTCAACACTTCCTCCTTATTTACCACAAAGAAAGGACATATATGAGGTTCACCTAGTGCCTTCATTGTGTGTTTTTCTAGCGCCGGGTGAAGACCTTTTAATTTCCCAATCATTTTAGCCTTTCAGCTCTGTCATTTTAAATCTGCTATTGTACTTAAAATCTCTGATGATTTCATGTCTGATTCTTGGGGTTGTTTGTTTGTCTGGTTGGTTTTTTCTTTTCTTTTTATGGATCTATGGATTGCAATAAAGAAGTATGTATGTATGTAAAATCTCTGCACTGATGCTAGATTTTATTCTGGTTACACTTTTAAATGGTAGTTCTCTATACTTTACATTGCATTTTATGGTGGTTTAATTTGTGGTTTAATTTTTGTGAACTGCCCAGAGAGCTTTGGCTACTGGGCAGTATAAAAACTTAATAAACAAATAAATAATGGAAGACTAACAGGTATGGTGAAGTATATTTGCCTGGGTTATAGCTGAAAACTGAGAAGCCCCCTTAAAAGTGCTTTTTGGCTCTGAAGTAGGACTAGTTATCATATCTTCTATAAAAAGGAGAAAGATATAAAAGGAGAGAGAAAGAATATACAAGACAAAGGAAAACAGGTGGCTGTGCCAGAAAACCAGGAATTAGTGGAGAAATAATTATTCCAATTTGATCAAATTATTAGAATCACCTGCATGTTTAATGCAGTTCTGGAATATTTTCCATTTAAAAATGGGGTGGAATCACAATTAAGTAATGAAAACCAAGCAATGGAGAAAAATAAATTCCTGGAAATCAATCCTTATGGTTTTTCCAAAGGATTTAGGCAAATGTGTTTAATTTCAACAGATGCTAAATAGGACTAACCTGCAGCACAAGGTAATGTTAGCTATATGTGTACAGAAATGGAAAACTTTAATTTTTATAAAGCTATTGGTTTTATCTATGACAAGAGCTGACATCACAAAAGAAATAAGATACTGCCACTTCAATCCTTTCATGTTTAACAACCTCAACTCCTCCCACTGTACACACTTAATCAAAGCCCATGGATAACCAAAGTGTTCTTCAAATTTACCTTTGCCTTTTTCAGGATACTTCGGTGCTATTGAAGTGACACAGCCATCTGGAATTACAAGATCAGCATTTCTCTCTTCCTGCTTTCTGATGTTCCTTCCCTCATTTCTTGAAGGGCTGTTCAGGGAAGAAATATAAGACTACATTAAGGGCCATCGACATGGCCCTGTTTTCATCACAAAATAACTACAACTATCTCACAGCAAGTGCAAGTATTGTTAAAAAAGCAGGAGCAATAGGACTGATACACCCACTTCCTCAGGGTGGATGACCACATGAAGGGAAGAAAAGATTTCTGTGCTATAGTATTGTTTTTGTCTGGTTCATTCCATGTCTGCAGATTCTTTTCTGGACCAAAATGGAAGGGTACTTAGCTTAAAATTAAGACATGCAAGGAGGGATTCAGGTGACAAAAAGACCCATAAGACCAGTACCAGTACCAGGTTTTTGAGGGCCCTTTGGCAAGACACCCTCAATGGCCACCCTCCCTCAGGGAGTCTACTTTCTCACCACCACTGTCATTATCTGCTATTTCTCCTCCTCCTCCTCCTCTTTCTCATCACTTGCTTGCTGGACAGGCAGAGAACCAGTGAGAAGCAGACAGGGGCATCTATTGCTCCTCCTTCTCACTCCCACCGTTGTCTGGGCAGGTTGCAATGGTGGAGGGGCTCTTGTCAGTGGGCCTCTGCTGGGGTATAGGCCCTTGGAAGGGGACAACCATTACCACCTTTAGGCCCTTCAAACCCATTTTTTTTTTTTAGAAATAGAAAGAAGCCCAGCTAAGTAGGCCTTCTGTGCAGTACGATTTATGACCATGAGAAAAAGGAGATTTCTAAAAATGCATATGCACTGAACTTAGGATCATAATCTACTACCTGTAAAAGCACCTAAAATATTATTGTAAAAGTATACTAGGTACTGGATATAAATTAAGAAGGAATTTAAACCCTCAAGATGTACTATCTACCTAGTAAGTTAAAAGCAAATACATCACTAGAGAAAGGGAAAGAAGAAGACATTTAAAATGCAACAGATTCAGATGGTTCAATGGTTTACAAAGTAATCTGTAAAGCAGATAGTGACTCACCTTGTATTAGATGCAGGTAAAGGTAAACTGTGTGTATGTTCTAGAACTCTATGCTGGCTAGCTTCTGTAAGGAACAGAGAGACTCTTAAAGTACAATATTGCAAACCTTTGGTTCACATTTTGTAACTTTTCTGCAGAGTTTGGAATCTAAGGAGCTCTCACCAAAAAGATGGACTAAGGTATATGGCTTCAATTACACTACAACAAAATGAACATGGACAGAATTCTCACATTACCTATGGGTTTTTGTTTTTACCTACTAGTGTGAGAGTAATGCACCCTTTCCTTATCTTTTTGCTCAAGATGTACATTTGTGGAAAATGTTTAAGCCATGAAAAAATGGGGAGGAAAATTGAAATTTATTTAATTCTTACTATGTAAAGGATCGAACTTCGCCTTATGTTAATTACATTGTGTAATTAACATAAGGTTAATTACACAATGTTTCTCCCCTCCCTCTAAAGTAGGCATGCAGGGAGGGCTCCAATCTAGATTGGGAGCACTACACATTCCCAGCCACCTCCTTCCCAAAATCCCTCACCCACCCTGTGTGGCAGTTAAAGAAAGAAAGAAAAACCTCAATTAGTGCCAATTGTCTTCTATATGAAAACCAAAGGGGTAGCAATTAGGGACCTATGTGAGCTGGAACCAAAACTTCCCTCAAATAGTGGTAACCCCATTGTCAGGATAGGGCAGGAAGTTGTGCTGCCATCTCAACTTGTCTCTAATTGCAGACCCTTTACTCCTTCTCACAACATCAATGGAAATCATTCATGCCTGTTAGAGAAAGTAAATAAAGCGTCATACTGATGGGCACTTTGAGGAAAAGAAAAGAAAGAAAAGACTTACGCCTGTATGCCTGAAGTTGGCTAGTCAGTACTTTTCTGATCTCATTTACCCAAGTGGCTTTAACTTCAGGGGTTGAAGCCTATGTCAAAAAGGAAAATAAGAAATTCAGTCAACTACTTGCCACTGACTAAGTCACCCAAAAAGAAGACAAACAGAATGAAAATCCTGGACTCTAACGGAAACCAACTATTTTTGACTGGAATATAAAGTGGATTATCATCATCATCCCATAGTTTTCTAAGAAAAAGAGTTATTCAGGTCAACGCACACTGGGATTCTGTCTTTCAGTGAGGAAATTAGTGTTTCTTCACACATTATGAAATTGGCATACTCTGAGTATATTGCACTCATTTACTCGCATATGTTTTGGAGTAAATCCTAGCAGCAATGCTGGCTGCCACTGTCCCTGGGATTTCAGTGTCCCTGATTGTTACAGATGTTTGCTTGTTTCTTTCCCCTCCTGGCTGTACACAGCAGGAACAAAGGAGCTCTGAGACTTGCAGATCTTGAGACAGCATGACAGATGGAGGCAAGTGTGTCACCCTGTCGCTAAAACTACGTCAGAGTTTCTTCCCTCCCTCTCCATCCCAGAGGAGATCCCAGGGCCAGAAATGAACATCCACCATTGCATAAATAGCTTTTGCAAAGTTCTGTTTTTAAAAATGATTGTTTATACCTGTATTATGTAAACTTCTTCCCTTGCATTATACCAGATTTCAAATTTTTTAGCATCACCTTTAACGTTCTCTGTTATTCCAACTGCAGTCATCTAGAAAACATATAAACCGACAGTCAGGCTGACATCCTTCCTAAGCAAAATGTTCATCAACTCCATGAACAGGCACCAACAGGAAGCAAAAAAGTACAAGTTTTCCCCTAAACTGTGCTTATAATAAGGTTTTTTTTTAATCTTTTGTTTAAATCCTCCTCTTCTTTAAAATAGAGAATTCATTTAAAGCTATTGGAACCAAATAAATCCTAATAAAAGTGACTAAGGAAAAGAAATTTTTAAAAAAACGCATGTCGAAAATATTGGGATTAACTTAAATGGCTTCAACATCATGAAAACTAACTCAGTACAAAAAAATCTGTATTGTATTCATAGAGCACTTAAGATAAGAAGCTTTTCAGTACTAACGCTTTGGGCCCAAACTAGATATGACACTAAACACATAACTGAGAATCATATCAATGCCTTTAAAGACACTAAAGCAGAAGAGAGCCTAGGTTGGGGAAGTTTTCCTCCCCAAAACAGTCCTGACAACAACAAAAATTCCAATGTCAAGATCAAAGGGGGAGACTATACAAAATGGAGCACAAGGAGCATATGTGTACATGACTCAGACTCTACAAGTCTGTCAAGAAACAGGAAAAGGAGACAACAACAACAACAAGAATAACCCAAGTCTAGTTTATTTCAATGGGACTTAGTTGTGACCAACTTTTGCTAGATTTTGGCTTAGTGTTCAATTTTTCAGTAAGAATGCAACATAAGTTAGAAAGGTCCTGAAACAGCCATGTTTCATACGGTGAATTTTAACATTTCAAACTTCAAATACCCTTCAGCCTGTTCTATGTGACTTATACCAAGGAAAGGGGATTGATTTAGTAATCAAAAGTAATATTACTGTGTTAATGCAACCAAATTGTTAATACTTTTACTCTACTATTTAGTAGAATGTTTTTTTAAAAAATACCTTACATTTAAGGAGTGTTTATAGCTGTATGAAGGTGCTTTTTCGTATCCTTCTCCATTTTCCTCTCTCTTTTTACAGAATAATATTGCCTTTTCATGGAGGAAGAGGTGCCTTTGCATTGGCTTGAATCGTGCCAGGTCCTTCACTTTTGAGTGACCCTTTTTATGATCAGTCCATACACTGAAGGATCCTTGCATTAGAAGCTTGCCCAGTTCATTCAAGTTTCCCTTAAAAAACAAACACAGCAGAAACGTTTACACATGGTCAATAATAATTGCATGTCTTCTTGGCCTTTCATCACTCTGGCCTGGAAAGGAAGGAAGCCCAGTGGCAGAGCAAACACTAAGCCTGGATTTTTCTCCTGCAGAGCCATTACAATGTTGGCTCTAGGGTTCCTCCCCCTAGTCGAGCCCATGGACTTTTACGCTGAAGAAATGGAGAGCCACGAATATCTGGACCACTGCACAGGGTTGGCAGGTCTCACGATTTAACCTAAAGTTAAATCGTTTAACTTTAACCTAAAGTTAACCTAAACTCTCCTCCTTAGGATATTTAGTGGAAAGATTTAAACTGCAGTCCGGAGACAGATGGGATGAGGGAGAACAATATTTTCTATAGGGCCTGCATGCTGCACCTCCAGCCCTGTCTTTCATTCCGAATTTTAAACCATTATCATGTTTTCCCAACCTTGGCATCTTTCTCCTTATGTGGAAGTGAGGCAGACACCACACCGGTGTCTGCCAGTGCAGGAATATTGCTGTCTTTTCTATGTGTTTTTGGAAACACATAGGAGAGGCAGGAATATTGCTGCATTGGGATTCAATCGCAGAGGCTTGAGATCTCTTTTAAAAACACCATCACCAAGTGTCACCAGGCACGTACTCCAAGAGGTTTCATGGTCTGCCTCTGAGCCTCTTCCTTGGGAGACCTGGCAATCCTATGACAACTAGTAGGAGAGCTCACATTTTCCAATATCTATCTCTATTGTTAGAAGTCATCTCAATGTATATGAGAAAGGAAACACACACACATCATATACACACAGACTGTTCTTTTGAGGTTCACTACATGCTGGATACTAGTATTACGGAACAACCCAGGATTATACCAAGGGAGATTAGGGGTAGAATACAGGCTTGCGCCTCTTACACGTTTTCTACTCCTCCCTCACTGTGAGAACAGAACAAATGAATTAGGGAGATTATGCATATTTAAGGTAAAAAGTGGAAAAAGCAAAGTGTTGTAGAAAATATTTGCACTTCTGCTTACATTTTCTTACTGTTCCTTCTGTATCTCTCTACAATATGAATTTTTAAAATAATATGACTTACATCATAGCCAGTGATTGCAATCTGATGCATGGAATCATTCACCGCTTTTAGAATTCCCAGTATTGATGTCAGTGCCTCTTGGAGATCTTCAGCACCTTCACAATTTTTACTGTATTTTAACATTTCCTGTGGAAGAATTGCATATGCCACCTCATGAACCTCAAGAGGAAGGAATTCTCTCAAAATAACAAGAAAGTTTCTACAGTATATCATAAAATAAATGGGCATTAATAACTTTGTAAAATAAATGGTTAGAGTAGAGTAGAGTTGGAGATAGCCTGAAGGAGTTTGAGCTGGAACTCTTTGGTTCAAGTACGATCTTTTCCCTGCACTTCTTATAGTTTGGTCAATCTCCCAAAATCAGTTTTCCATCTGGGGAAGAATACTTAGGGTTGGATCTAGATTTCATCATCTGAAAATGGAAGGACTCTTTCTGTCCATGGAAGGCTCTTGATTCAGCAGAAGGATCCCATTGGTGGAAATTAGGGAAGGCAACTTTGGCCAATTCCCCCCTCCCCGTGTAGCCCCCAGCCTACCTCCCACATGATCCTAGATGGTCCCCCAACTCTCATGAGCAGAGGGCATACAGGGGGATGTGGAAAACCAAAAGAATTTGTCTTCCCCTTATTCTGCTGGTGAAAGTGCCCCCTGAGCAGAATTCAGAATTATCTTCTTTTCACAAGACTGCTGCTAAGGTCAGCAGCAATACTGTAAAGTATCTTGCATATTACAAATGCTGTATAAATTATAAATTGTAGAGGTGTCACTAGACAAACCCTTATTCATAGTGGGGATTTGCCTTGTCATCATCACAAAACTTAAGGCAATCTCTCCGAAATTAAATATGGGCGCAGTTAAAATAGTGTTATTCCTACCTTTAGCAATAGCTGATATTTGGTTATTCTTTGAACAGGTTTCAGTAAATAGGAATCCAAACTTAGCTTGTGATCAAGTTTTTTTTGACACTCCTATGAAAATATTCATGACGGAAGAATGGTAAACAAAATTATTCCATGAGATTTATTGAAAACAATGCTAATTAACTAATGAATGCATTTTCAATAAAATAAAGAATACCTGAAAGAAAGAAGAGTCTGAGAACTGCCTCCAAAGACTTTCAGATCGAGGCTTATTTTGACAATATTTTTCATAAATCTGAAAGTCTTCCATCTGAAATTGAGAGAAAAGAACTATATACTATACTTTGTTTAAGTATGGAGAAACCAGTCCCACCTACAATGAGAATATTACTAACTGAATGTTAAAATAGGCATGACCATTTTGATTAGATATACCTGGTAATGATATTGGATCACTGTTTTTCCTGTTTATTCTTGTTTTTGTTGCTATGATTCCCATATGGGAAATTTGAAAAACCTGCATTACACAACATAAGCCATAGATATAGGAAAACAATAATGGAACTCAACTGGATTCACCTGCCATTTCTCATTAGCTAGCAGCAATCTGGATTCTAACCTTCCCCTCTAAATATGCAACAAACTTCAGTGTCTGAGCAAGATACTGCAAAAAGTTCAACACAGTAAGAGACAGTTCATATAATCGGTTGAGATAAGTCCTCTTCACGCTTTCTTCTGAATGTGTGAGTGCTAAAATTGAGGCAGCAGTGCACACATGGACTCTGTCCCCAACATCCCATGAGCAGGAAAGCAGTCTGCCAGTGTAGGGCCAAACACAATGGACCAGTTCATAAGTAACAGCAATTTCTGGGTTCCTTAATTCAGGAATTGCCACAGCTGAGCAGGAGTAAGTGAGTGTGCTGTCTCCTATACACTTGTTGTTTCTGCTTTCAATTAGTAAGACAGGAATGGGCGTCTTCATGAAATCTGAACCCAGGAACTCTGGGTTATTTATGGCTTGTTGGGTTCATTCTGGCTTGTTTAACCCCTAAGCAACCCAGAATCCCTGGATTCAGACGACATGACAACTCAGGAACAGGGTGTTCTTGGGCTGCTGATTGAAGGAGGATGCAACGAGTGTGTGGGAGTCAGCACACTTGCTTGTTCCTGCTCAGGTATGGCAAGTCCTGGGTTAAACAATCCAGGAACTGCTGTTACATGCAAAGCAAGTCAGTGTTCCCTTATCTTTGTGCTACTTACCCTTTCAAGGAAACACCTTCCTACCAGTTCTGGGTATTCTGTGTAATTTTCTAGTTCTCTCAAGAATATTCTACAAAGAAAACAATGTTATTTTATTAGATAATATGATGAAATAACCTACAAATATCTACAACATCCACTGATGTACATGTGCATTATTGACTAGCAAAATCAAAATAGACAAGGCCTTAACATAAAGAGCTTAACTTAATTTTGACAGTATGAAAAAAAAAGAATATAGAAGAGAAAAAGAGACAAAAATAAGTGAACACATTATTTGTATCCTTTGGAAAACTGCACCATGCATATTTACACCCACACCCCATTCAATTCAAATTCTTACATGCACAGATCTGGAATATGTAGAGGTATGATAACTCAACAAAAATCACTTAGGTCAGATCTGCACCAAGCAGGATATTCCACTACGAAAGTGGTATATAAAAGGCAGGAGCCACACTACTGCTTTATAGCAGTATTGAAGTGCACTGACAATTGTTGGGGCCCATTGAAGCACTTATACCATATAGCACTTTCATACCGTTATATTCTGCTTGTTGTGGCTCCAGCCTTTTATATACTGCTTTCATACTGCTTTCATAGTGCAATATCCTGCTTGGTGTAGATTAGGCCCTAGTTGTTTAGAATGAACAATGAAAAGACTTTACAAGAACAATGGGAAAAGAAGCTAAACTAGCACTTTCCTACTGGGAAATTCCATTTTGATTGTTGTTTCACCAAATAGATATTGAGTGAGTGCATATACAATTATGATTTTCATGGGGTCCCAAAAAGGAACCGAGTAAAAATGCTAAGCGTTATGATTACTGGGATATGGGGACTACTCTTGAGGACTAAGGAAAGAAGAGATTAACTACTGTATTTCCGTTAGGTATGTTGTATATGGACATTATAAAGGAAACAAAATCTGTAAAAACAACGAAGATTCTTGTGGCATCACAACAACTAATGAACTTATCATGGCATAAGCTTTTGTGGACGCAATGCACAAAAGCTTATGCCATAATAAATTTATTAGTCTTCAAGATGCCACAAGAATCTTTGTTACTTTTGCTGTAGCAGACTAACTTGCCTACAGCTCTGCAAATAATCTGGGATTGTGATGTATTTTAAGAACAAACGCTTTAGTATTCGAATGTGTACAAAAAGGATTTTTGTTTGTTTTTTATTTCCTGCTACTAATGCTTGAATGTGTGTGTATAGGACACAATCTTAACCTGTTGTGAAAGTGATAGATTTCTTCCATATTTCCAAACAAAACATCTTTCTTATTTTGCAGCCCTGGTGAAATGAGATGTGCCATTAAGGGATTGTCCATTTCTGCAGCGTAGCCCTGCAATACAAAAGGGAAGCAGATTAATCGCTTGCATTTCGTTCCAATTTCCCGGCAAGTCCAGCCTGCTCAAAGCTGATAAACACACAGCAATATTTCAACATCAACTAAAAAACGTTCAAATTTCTACTATGGTATCTGTTGCTCTTAATACTAGCCCAATTCAGGCCAATTCTGCATGAATTCATTCTAGAGTCTATGAACAGTTAATTTTGAGAAACAAATCTTCTAGATAAAAACAGAAGCTTTATTTTTAAGGGAAAAAAAATTCTGAACTATTACTTTCTGAACTTGTAAATGATAACTATTTATAAACCTTGTATACAGCTGGTAATTTTAATGTTTCGGTTCCAGAGCTGACCACAATGACTACAGAATCTTGTGCTATGACCTTTCAAGCCAATTGTTCTTTCTTCTTCCTTCCTGACACAAGTTCCTGTTTATGACATCTGCTGTAGGCAACAAAGCCAGAGCCTATTCTTTAGCTTTTCCACACAGCAGGAAAGACGTACAAACTTGTTTTAATCTGCACTTCAAGTATGTACTCATGTTCCTCATTAGCCACTGCCACAGAATATTTTCCTTTTAGTGGTGTACATAAAACACCTGGCTTAGAAAGGGAAATAAGTCAGAAGTAGCTGGTCCCTAGTCCTGGAGATTTTAGCTCAGGGCTGGAACATGTTTTTGTCATAAAATGTTGTTGAAAGTGGCACTCCAGTTCCTCCTTCCATGCCACAGCACTCGGCAGTACACATCAAGGCCACATCCACTAACACCAGGAATACAGAGACTATATTTGATTGCCCCAATCTTCTTGGGAAGTACTTCCAAACATTATGGCAGAAAGGGGGAATTTGGTCTCTGTGGGGATGCTCTTTTCAATTGCATTTCTCCCTTGGCAAAAATAACCTCCACTAAAATATGAAGGTCAAAGTGCAACAACTCCCTCCCCCCACCAAAAAAACCCAAAACACTATCTAGAAGTAAGCCAAATGGTGGAGATTTGGGGGCACTTTACCTGCCCAAAGTCTCTCCTCCCACATTAGTAGTCTTTCATGAGGCAGCTGAACAGTAGTGAAGAAACTGAACTAATCAGCAGTATTCTGATGAACACAATCCACCCTGTCTTGGCAAGAGAAGAGGAAGACTTGGCTTCTCATATTGAGTTCCTTTAAAAGATGCTCCGGAACCTACTTATGGGAGGGAATGCCCAGCAAGGTGTAGAGCCAAGCAGGATCCCTTCCCTTCTCTTGGCAAGTACTTTGCCAAGAGGGAGAGGGGAACAGATCCCAATTTCATAGCAAAAGGCAATTCTTTCTAGGGTTGACCTGCTCTCTCGCAGAAAAAAAATGTGTGTCCTGAAAGGTCACTGCAACTCCCTCCCCCACACTCAAACCCCACAAAAAATTGGCTCAGCTCTAAAGCTGTTTAGGAAACACACACACATCCATGTTTGGGATTGTGTACTGCACTGCAGGATGACTCAAGAAACGTATTTAGATGCAGCACGGCTACAGATCTAAAACACCTACCTCAAGGACACACAGAAGTTCTTCAACATAAGCTCGTTCAGTTTCAAGAAGTTCATTAATTACATGTCTGTGAACATAAGAAATACATGAGACAAGAAGAGGATGCTGATATTTCAAAGCCTTTCATGTATTTCTTGGACAATTGAGTACTGGTAATCTTGAGTATAGACTAGCAAATACAAAGAATTTGCATGAGATTTTGCAGAACTGTTCACAATTGAATAAATTTAATCATATTTTGGCAAGCTTAGTACCACTGAAACCAAATAACATGCTATCAGAATGTTATTATCCCATCCCATAAAGATGAATGAAGTTAAATTGCCACGTCGCAGGTTAGAATTCCATGGATTATTACATCTCGTTTAAT
Organism: Elgaria multicarinata webbii; assembly: GCF_023053635.1. Classification (NCBI taxonomy): domain Eukaryota; kingdom Metazoa; phylum Chordata; class Lepidosauria; order Squamata; family Anguidae; genus Elgaria; species Elgaria multicarinata. The sequence continues at coordinate 40,011,065 of NC_086175.1, read as the reverse complement.
ATGTTTGAGTTGAACGTTCACTACTCATCCCACCTTTTAGTGAAATTGTTTGTTCTGTGCTAAATGCTTATAAGTCCTGAATGTAACCACAGTAGAGGGCTCTAATATGGTAGTCTAACAGTACAATTGCTTTGGTATGTAAAGTTGCACTCACTTCCGTAAAACAGCTAGATTTTCTTCATCATCCATCACAGATCCACCTCTATTATGATGGATTTCATTTATTTCACTCTGAAACAAGAAGAAAAAGCAAACAGAATCATAGAAAAAGCAACATACATATTTTTAGGCCCTTTTTTTACTCCGAAAAGCAGCAAGTGCTTCTAGTTTGACAGCTCAGGCTGGGGGCTTGGGCAATAGGAGATTCTTAGCAGGGCACTCCCAAGGGTCCAGGCAACTGTTTGCATCCTGGGGATAACCCTGCTACAGGGGTGATGTCCATCCTGTTTCCCCACCTGTCAACTGTGCAAGGCTGTCAAAACAATCTTGACTGTTACCTTGTATGTTTGACAACTACAACACACTGGGTCCAGGCAAGGCAAGTCTCTATATTCTGAATAGCTGCAGTTGCGCAACTGTGTATAACTGGATTTTAAAAGGGAATGTGTGCATTTGCTCACGTTCCCCAGGGCCAGGAAAATGTGGATGAAATTTCCTGGGCTCGTTTTTGCCTAAAAAGGGGGCTCTGATCATGATCTGGATTGCGACTAGAGCAGGAACAGGGGACTTGGTGGCAGACGACAGGTTCTGCCACCAAGTCCCTTGGATACTGGGCAGAGCCAGCTAGGGGACCAAGGCAGAAGGAGGGAGGAAACAACCCAAGTCAACCCCAATTGTTTGTTGGGTGAACCAACCTCACCCGTTGTGGACTGGCGTGCTGTGCAAACATGCCCATCGTGTGCATGAGTGGGCTTAGCCTTCCCCATCTCATCCCCACCTGCCATTTCCCCGATAAATTCAACCCTTCGTCTGCTTTCCCTACTGTGGAATTCCAGACCCATGCTTGTGAGGCAAACATGGTTCTTAAATCCCAATGGGGTGGAGTTCCAGCGGAGGAGTGGAAAGCACAGAAAGGCTTAAGTTCCCCCACCCCTTTCTTCCTGCGTCTCCTCACACTTCCTGAGAACACTTCAGAACGGAGGAGCAGCTCAGGTTAATGTTATGTAGGTACAATATAATACTGCTGGAATAAAACATAGTTGGACCTTCATTCCCAACACAGAATTCAGCTCAAAAAGCCACTTCTAAAAAGATAAATGCAACAAATACATTTATATTATTAAAAACTGGATGAGAATTAATTAAAAAAACCATTATTTTTAGGGAAGCAATGGCATGCCGAATTCTGTAGATAGTAGCCTATTAAGTGTGTGTGTGTGTGTGTGTGTATATATATATATATTGATATTTGAATTCTGATCAAGTCAATTTGAAGGTACTGCTTCAGAGTTTACAAACTTATGGTTACAGTTTCAAATACATGTAAAGTCTTTGAAATTCTTACAAAAATGATGGTTTGAAATTTTTCCTGTTCCCATAACACCCTAGCAATGGAATGAGCAAGTTTAACATTTCAACAATTACACCCACACACCCACACCCCTACCTTGGTTCTTCTGAAGTTATTTCTCCGGACCATGCGATTGTCGGGGCTGGATGGATCTTCAGAATCTCTTTGAAGACCTGGTATGTGAAATAGAATCCAGCCATTGAAACTGGAGCACATCTCAGCTTAAGAAAGCAATTATACTTGCAAGATCAATGATTTTTTTTATTTCAACAGTTGCTTACTTGCTTACCTGGAGATGAACACGGTGATTTTAGAGGGATTTCTGGACGAGGTGCTACTGGCTGAACTGGACGAGTCTGCTTCGCTGCCAGTTTCTTAAGACTGATTTGCCTCTTTTGAAACATTTCTTCCATACTTTCCTGTTTCTGAAACACTTTTTCTATATGTTTCTGTAATAAAACCCAAAATTCCATCACCATCTTTAAACCTTGCCTGTCATGCTTCTATTTATTTATTTTAAAAAAATTTGAGCAGCCTTCCTACTCATGCATACCAGTTAACACATAACTCAATTCATAATGCACTCACTTTCAAACATAACCACGAATCACAAAGGATATGCTCAGCTTTAAAATTTAAGATTATCACTCATTATGCCAACTAAGATTCTTTGAACAAGATTCTAAGCAACTGAATTAAGATTCTGCATTTAAGATGCTAAACCACTTTCAAAAAGTGAAGAGTTTGGGTGATGCTGCTGATGTTTCCCCACGGTTGCAGTCCCACATGATGCTCTTGGAGTGTCCCCCCACCCGCAAGAACTTTTGGGAGGGTGGTTGGAGGATCCGCAGTCATGGAGGAAAAAAATGGTGACCAAACACCTCATTTGTGAGCAGACCTGCTAACACAAGCAGGATTCGGATGCAAGCCAATGTGTCTGTGAGTGAGTAACCACAATTGTCTAGCTCCAGTATATATGCATGTCTTGTTAAGTACTTTGAAAATAATAGCTTTAAGACAGGGACAAAGTCAGGCCCAGCTGTGTCTCATAGTAGGGAAGGCCATGGAGTTTCAAGCATGCCTTTGATGGAGAGTGGAGCTAAGTTACTTTAATAGTTACATAGCTTTGTGTGTGTAGCTATAAGTCATCACACACAGTAGGATATTGGTAACACAGTTTATGGCTGTTAGTGCTACTATCAAGAATGGTTTCAAACAGAATGTTCCAAATTATTACTTGTACATGCCCCCATATGTGCCTATATTCATGACTATCAAAACTCATTATCAAGATTACCATTAGTTCCTCACTAAGGATGACTTCATATTCTTTGTACAAGTAATTCAGCTCCTTGAGCTTATTGTCTCCACCAGTGTCCAAAAACTTCTCAATCTCCTGTAAAGCTGATTCTGCTCCATCCTGAGACTGGCATTTGTCAACAGGCTGTGAAGCCAGCAGGTAAATTCCTTCGTCACACCATTTCATGGACTACAAACATACCAAGGAGACAGAAAACACACACACACACACATCTGCAGTTAATAACCTTAACTGAAAAGATTTAGCAATATATTGAAAGCGATGAAACTGAAAATCCATATGAATTATAACATTGTTAGCTATAAGCCCCCAAATGGCTTATCTCCTGGTAATAGTGAGATTTGACGACACTATTTACAGGCTGCTTGTGCTTGCGTTTGAGCGCGAACTGTAAGAGCTCTTGCATCCATCTGAGGCAAACCTGTGAATTCTAAAGTGAAGGGGGGATAAGTGGGCTGGAATTCTGGCTGCAGAGAGTGACAGTTGGAAGGGAAGATTAATTTCTGATGGTTCTGAAGCAGGAGAGCTGAGGGCCCAAACAACATGTCACCTTAGCTCCTCTTGCCTTGAGTGCAGTTTTCCCCCACCCATCCCCCACACCAACTGTTATCTGGATCAGGAACCTAGTGTGGAAATAGTAGGGAATTTAACCCTTTGCCCATTGCAGCACTCCTAACTGAAAACAGCCGCCCTATGCCTTCAATTTTCATTGCCAAAATTACTAAATTTGTTTTACTAGAATTGTTTGTAAGGATCTCTAAAATCCTCCACATGGCTGTTTGTGAAGAACAAATAAACTCTGCAGTCAAGGCCAGAATAAAACACAATTAAGATAACTTGTAGTTTAGCCCTGAGAGAAACTCTTGAAGAGATTCTGAGGAAAGCCCCAAAGGCTGAGAATGGCAAAGGGGCTACAGCCTTCTCTTTGTCATACATACACATATTCATACAGAGCAGTTTTGGAGCCATGTCTCTGTGGTATGGTCCTACACAGCTGGGGAGTATGGATGAATATTCCAACTGCATGGGGAATTGAATTTCTCTCAAGTGTCCTTGATTAGATTCTATTTTTAAAGTTGTTTCTTCAACCCTTATTACCATCTTATTACCAACCCTTATTACCACCCTACCCTGTGCCTGTTGGCATTCTCTTCCCCTCCTTATTGTTTTACTATGATTTTATTAGATTGTAAGCCTATGCGGCAGGGCCTTGCTATTTACTGTTTTACTCTGTACAGCACCATGTACATTGATGGTGCTATATAAATAAATAAATAATAATAATAATAATAATAATAATAATAATAATAATAATAATAATAATAATCTGGGAAACCTTTCATTTCCACCTGGCCTCACTGAATCCACACACATTCTTTAGCATTGTCCTATCACTGTACCCATTAACGTTACCTCCAAACTAATTGTACAAGCATTCCAGCTTCTTTTTGTCAAACACAACATGGCGAGCAGGGGGAAGGACAAAGAATGTGTTGGTCGGAGAATATTTATTTATTTGTAACATTTATATACCGCTGAATATAATAGAATGCCCCACGGTGTCTGAAACTAGGTTCAGACAACACCATGACCCCAGTCGATTGTTGGTTATTTAACCCACCATGGGTTATCATGTTGTGTGGAGAGAGTTTTTTAACCAACAGCTGAAATAACCAATGCAAATAATCAACACTGTGCAGAGTTGACTATCTGAACCACCGCTAGTTGTGTTGTGTGGAGGGTACCACTAGTTATTTCCTCGGCCACCATTGATTATTTCGTCAGCCACAGAGTCGCAAGGCAAGAGAGTTCAAAGTGGTGGCTGCTGCTCTAGTCCAGCCAGCGAGGTAGATTTTTGGCAGCAATGCTGATGGGATACTAGTAGGAGGATTGAGAGGGGGGAGAGAGGGCATTGGATGAGTGAGTCAACTCATCTGGACTAATAGTGAACTCAACGCTGATCCTAATCCACACCATGGTTGATTATTATAGTGTGTGGGAAGTACCCCCAGATAAACATCTATTGAATTAATTATTGCTCCACTGTTGACTAGTGTGTTGCCTGAACACAGCCTGAGGCTCACTCTCCTCTTATATACTGGGTTCAAAACTGCTGAACAGAGCCCTAACTGTGGGTGGGCTTGAACCACAGACCTTCCAAGAGCTAAGCCATTGCATCTCTTTCAAAAACCAAAAACTTTACAGCTTTTTACTTTGCTCCATCCCCTAAAGCTATGGCTGAGCCCTGCTCTTTCCTTTCCCTGTCCAACTTCTTCCTGTCAGCGGACTTAGGCTGTGATTCTATGTGCAGTTCACAGACTCTGTTCCTTATTGTGCCTACTCCTGTTCCTATGAGGCTCCCTTGACTTTGTAAGTATTTTCCCAGCTCCTTGACTATGCTAGTTTTGCTTTCTACTCTTCTCTTCACAATGTCTGGACTGCCTTCTGCTAACTGAATTTGACCAATGACTTTATCTCACTCTTTGGTAAGGCATTTTGCCCCATTCTTTCAGGGAAGAGCCTAGGTTCTCTCCTGTGCATGAGATTAATTGACTGTGACTTCTCCAGGTAGGATTACAACTTATTTGTAGCTTTAACAGTAAATGGGAGAAGAAACACGAAGTTATATTTACCTTCTCCAACCGGCTATGTAATTCAAATGAATGGTTCAGGATGGCCCTCCTTTTATTCATCTCAGCAGTAATAGTGTCACAATGATGTTGGAGTTCATTGCACTTAGGGAGAATAGAGTCCACAGCGTAATGGCTATTTTGTATGAACTCATCACCTTTAGATATTAGGATCCTGGCCTTTTCCAGAACTTCCTATATGAGGTTATTAATATTTGATAAGACAGGGAAACATAAGTTGTAGCATTATCTCTTAATAAAAATACAGCTCACTGAAAAATATGGCATAAGGAGAAACTTCAAATCTTTACATGCGATTTTTCTTCCAAGTTGGCAAGGTCTTTCAGAATGTGCTCCACATGTGAACAGCTATTTCCCACTTCTGTGAAATGAGATAACTTCTCAGACACGCTATCTAGAGCTGCTTTGACCTGAAATGAAAGATACTACTTATCAATGAATGGCTGGATTGGGTATGGTGGGTGGGGAATCACACTCTTGGGAGAACAACATTTACCTTGGTAGGTAGGTGGATCATCAATTAAATAACAAGATCCTATTTCTGTTAATCTCACCAATAAAGCAAAGCTGTCAGGCTGGCAACCTGTTCTGGCACTGAGACTTATGTGTGAATCTAAAGAGTGTCTCATTTGGGAAAGCTCTCCATTATGACTCTTTGGGGCTAAAGAAAAACATTTAATCATTGAATGTCTTTTGATCTTTTAACACATAATTCAGCTGACTGGGATGATGGGGCCTATAGTTCAGTGCATAGGGAGTCTATAATCCAGCACATGATCATTGGCTTTGCTTGTTGGGGATGATGGGAGTCATACTGCAACACACCTGGAAAGCACCAGGTTGGGTAAGGCTTGGCCAAGCCGATACCGGGAAGCTGCAGGTCTCTTATTTAAAGCATCCTTAGATTTCAAGCTCTCATTCATATATTTTCAATTGCTTTTCACCAGTTATATATTTGAATTATTTAAAATAATATTTGTATAAAATCAATTTTTGACATTATTTTTGACATTATTTTTGTCAATTCACTCTTTGACGAATTGTATATTTTATGGATGATCACAAACATAATTGATCAATCCTTTTACACAGTACTACATAAGGCAAAGTAAATTTCAAATGAAAAAGAGTGAAAAGCAAAAGTAGAACAAAGTAATAAAATTTCTGAGTATTTCAGAGCTCTGTCTTTGAATTGTGTTGATGCTAACTAGTCTAAAATGTCCTATACATCAACAGTCATCACCTCTTTGAAATCACGTTCAAAATGCCTGAGTTGTAAACACTGCTCAAGCTTCTGCTGGTGTTTCAGCCAAAAATCATCAAAGGCTGTCTCTGTTTCATCTAGTTGACCTAGAAGCCTTAAATAAAGGAAAAAGGAAGAAAAAAAGAGATTACCCAGCACACAATCAGTGAAATAGAATAGTTGTCCTTATTTTGGAATCTAGCTCACTCTTTAATGTGAAAAAATGTTCTATACAATAATACTTTCCCAAACTATCTTATTAGTAGTGCAAGGTGGAGAACATTCCTACAACTAATGGAGAGTATGAAATATCAGACCATATTAGTCTAGAAAGACTCAGTATAACTTACTGAGCCACTCTACTTCTTTTAGGCCAGACTTATCCAACCTAGCCATGGGATGAGAGTTTCAATCCCACACCTATGGAAGACACCGGGTTGGAGGAGGCTGTTTTAGGCAGTCTTCATGCAAAGAGAAGAACATGAGAAGCTGTTGGTGCATGTTGAGAGCAACTTCCTGAGCAGCAATTTATGGGAAAGCTAATCTGTCATTGATTTGCCATCTATGATGTAACCAGTGGAGGCTGGAAACTCCAGTTGAAGTGGGGCTGTGAATCCATTCTGGGTTTCAGTCAGAACCAGCCACAACTCTAAAGGAGTTATTCAAGGTGCTGAACCCATTTTGGAGGTTCAGCACCTTGGATAGCTTCCTTCAAATTTATGGCTGATTTAGAGTTCTGGCTAGTTCTGACTGAAAGCCAGAATGGATTTACAGCCCACTGAATTCGGAGCCACCAGCCTCCACTGATTCTAACAGTCAAAACAGCTGTCGGTACCAGCTTTTAGGTTAGACCTTTAAAGGTAGAAAAGATATTTATCACATATGCAACTTTCCTAATGGGTGAGATTTTGAGACCTCCCCCCTTCAGAGGACTCTTTACACTGCTGATGCTCATTCCCAGACCAGCACAAATGCTGGTTCTTTAATGGGATAAAATATTCTATACAATAATACTTTTCCAAGCTATTATATTTGTCCTGAAGAAGCCGGTCTGTAGCCAGCCACTTTCGCTTATCTCTTTGGGCAGAGTGCCCAGACTGGGAAGCCCGCCAAGAATCAGACAACACAGCACTAAACGATAAACAATAATGTGTATTCACACAAGTTAAACACCAAATAGAACAGTCCAGGGTTCAAAAGGCACGAGAGAGCAAGTCACCAGAGTCCATAAGCCAGTCCAAGTTTCAAAGGGCAGGAGAGAGTCACAGGGTCCAAGAAGTCCAGAGTCCAAAACGATCCAACAGGAACACGGCACGGTCAAGGGTACACGGTCCAGAGCTTCTCCCAGGCAAACCAGATAAGCTCTGACAATTTGCTGGCCTGCGCCCTGCTACCTAAATACACCAGCTCAGCCTCACAGCTGTTCCTTATTCAGCTGGCGTTTATTAGCAATCCGCTTGGATCGGCGTAAAGCCTCCTTCTCTGCCCTTTGCTGTTTGAACGAGGGCACGTGTAACAAGTCTGTTTGCTCCTCTTCTAAGTTTGCACTGGATGAGGCCTCTGCTGGTTGTTGCTCAGCCAAGTTGGTACTGAGTCCCGCCTGTGGCTGTTCATCCCCAGAGTCCTCATCCTCAGAAAACTCACCGTTCCTCACAATATTAGCGGTGCAAGGTGGAGAACAGGCTGAGACTTGATTCACATAACACAGCAGCTCTTTGTGGATTATTCAACTCATGATGAGCTGCGGTATGCACCACACCCATTTTGATTGTGAAAACCTTGTTTGGAGGTTGTGCCATGTCATGAACCTGGTCATTGTGGGTTAAACAAACATCGCTTAACCCATGATTTGCAATTAAGTGGGAATTGCAATAATCCACAATGATCAGGTTCAGATTTCATCGGCCCAACCATAGGGCTGCAAGATCAAAATGGCGGCTGCACACCCTGCCATATTGTGCGACCTGGCCCATTGTTTGCCAGACTGTTTCATGTTTTCCAGGTTCAATGTAGCTGCAAACCTTTCTTTTGAGTCTGTGCAACAGCTGTGAATGGCCTTTTGGTTTGTTTTTTGCTGAGGGGGAAACGGCATGGATAAATGGATGAAAACTACTATCTCGCTATGTTTACTGGGCTTTTGTAAAGGCATCAAAATGAGCATGTGACAGCTCGCACTGGATATTAGATTGTACTTTATAGAAAAGCAGGCATACAACACAAATATATGCAATGAATACTTGGTTTACCTCACCTTTCCACAGTAATTTGATTTTCTATTTGATCTGGATTCATTTTGTACTCTCGGTTTTCAAGAACTGGTTTTGTAATACTATAGAGAATATCCTGGCCTTCTCGTAATACTATTTTCAGATCCTCCTGCAAAAAAAATTAGAAAGTCATATATGTGTTTTTATGAGAATTCAACTTACAGAGGCTATACCATCAGATGAGAGTAGTGTATAGCAGTACCATCTAAACAATAGAACTGAATCTTATTTTAAAAGGATTAGGCTACTGATAAAAGCTTAGATCCTGCCTTGTCTCTCCAACTACTTTTGGGATAGATTTGTCCAGTAAACAGTTGAAAAGGAAAACCCTGAACCTGAAACACCACCATTAGTGAATCTCCAGTAAACTCAAAAGGGGGGGCTGCACATATGACCAGTGTCTTTGGGGATTCAAGACCGTGGGTAGCTCTGAAATAGGCATCCCAAAATCTCCTTTGGAGCAGAACTATCATGAAAAGCTAGCCCTTGCCTTTCTTCTCCAAACTAGGTGAACAGACACAGAAATCCAGATGTTTCCTGCATCCCAACACCAAAGCTGGATGCTAACACTTTTAAGTATACTTCGTACACCTTTAATGATAAATGTTAAAGCACCCAATGCTACATTTTTAAAAGAAAGTAAAACAGCTAACAAGCATAACATAATATATGTCAATACAACTGCTTAAATTTGGAATAAGATGAATTTGGTCTATTTTCTTGCTATTCTGACACAAATGACCTTCTACTTTCTCTAACTGTGCTGTAAACATTTGTTTTTTTGCAAATGCTTTTACTTAGAAGTGAACAATTCCTTTCCTAATAAATACTTATAAATAAATGATTCTAATAAATAATCCAGACACTGGAACAGGCAATGTTACAAACAAAAGCCATTTTATAGGCTTTTCTCTGTCAAATGTTTTGGGCAGTATCTAATATTGCCACTGCGCTCCCGCTGTTGTGCTAGCAGGACCTATTGGGAGTGCAACAGGAGCTAGCACTCCCAGTAGCAACCCCAGAAATAAACAAAAATGCTCATTTCTAGAACGGGACAAGCCAACGGAGCCCCTTCCTGCAAGCACTGCTGACCTGCCCCCTTCCAGAAATGAGTGTCCTAGCTAGTTTCCAATTTCTACCAGATCTGCTAGCTTCTGCTATGCCAATCTTGGGTTCCACTAGTGTGCAGGCAGTGTTGGATACTGTCCACAATTTGTATGGGTTTAAGTCCCTCCTTCCCACCAATTAAAGATGTTGTGAGGAAGAGAGAAAGGAAAGCAAGAAAAGAAGCAGGAGATGATAATATTACAGTCAACTATTTTAAGATTGAAAATCTCACACTGTTACTATTATTATTCTAGATCTTTGGATTTGAAAATTGTCTCTTAAGGATTTCTGAATGGTATGTAATTATAGAAGCTTCTGGAATGGATATTAGCAAGAAGATGACACTCAGCATTAAAAGGAAGAATGAATTCTAAGTAACTGAGTATGTCTGGCAGTAATATGGCAAACAAAGCTAAAGTTCTGTTGATGGACCTGTCTAATAAAAGCATCTTGGACATTGCTAACACAAGCCACTACACATCTATAGCATAACTAACATACCTTCATTTTGTCTTTGCTTTCAGTATGTGCTGTAAGGAGGGAACTGGTGGACTCTACATCATTTGGTAGCTCTGTTTCTGCCAGTTCAGTCCCAAAGGCTCGAAGAGTCTGTGCCTTCTCCTTAACCATTCGAGCAAAGCTCTCTATAGCCTTTAGGATTACAAAACATTACACACATTGACCCTCAAGAATCAAATGCAATTTATTATGTTTACAGGGTAAATAAAAAGTGACCAATCACAATACCACTAGAAGTAAAAGGCCTAAAAATGCTGCCTTAAAGTAAATGTCAACATTTGTAATTAAAAGTATCTCCACCATTAGCGCCTTAGGTGCATATCTTCTGGCTTCTCATTAGGGACAGCAACATCCTGTAGATTTCCAAGCTCTGAAATCACCACTCCCAAATTCATAAGTCATGATGTTTCTCTGAGATTTCCAAGTTTTTGTGAGACATCTTCTCATATATTCTATTTTAATTTGTATTCATAAATCCATGCCATTAGTCACAGGCTGTACAACAGAAGGGCCCATTGATAGAACCAGATAGAATAAAAGATGACTTACAGAGCGATGTGTCAGCCACCTGTTGTGGCAGTAATCCAGAGTGCCACCAAGATCTTCAGTTAGCTGTGATCTGTCAATGTAGCTATTTAACTCTGTTAGTGAGCTCAGCATTATGATCTACAGCGCAGAAACAACAGCATAAAATGGATAAAGTTACGGTTCTTTTAGAAGTTTTGTTTTGATAATTACTGAAAATGGTATTCAAACGAATACAAATCAGATGAATGGATGCTTTCTTTTGTGTAAGACAGCAACATACAAAATATCTGTTTAAATATCTGTTTAATGTACATACAGATAAGTTGCAGTACCTTGGTAAAAGAGCATACAATAGATTATTAGCTAAAGGCTTAGTATAATGTATTATATTCACTGCCCATGTGGGATGGAGGCAGACATACTGCGTTTTGTGGCTACTGTCACCAAGCAATAACCAAGAACAGGGAAAGATTGTGTTTACTAGCTGTAGGCAAACGTACATCAGCATTGGGTAATGGCAATGATCTGATGAATGTCATTGATTCAAACCTTCAAAGACGGTTGTAGATTCCCATATAGGCATACCAAAATAGATTACCAACCCAAGCCAAACAGGGAGTTTTTCCATTACATTTAGGTCCACATTTTGAGAGAATGCCTTTTACTTTAGGTAAATTGTCTTTAATTTTCATCCCTATAGTTGCTCATGCTTTGTCTGATGTAGCTAATCACCCATTTTGTATTTGAATGGATTTGATGAACAACCACGCAGTAAGAGATCTCTTGGCAACCACTAGAACCAATGCATTTAGAGTGAAATGAAGGTCAGTGGTTTGGGTGGACAAAGTCCAATTACAAAGTAGCAACCAACCATGTTGACATGCAAACATAAGGGGAGGTATTTATAGTATCCACCCAAAGTTGAGAATGATTTTAATCACCGATCTATACCGACTCGAATCTAAAGCAGAGTGGTAAAAATTTCCTTATGAGTGCAAATGCTTCAAAAATCCACTCCATATGTGGCTGTGTGCTCACTGCAGTAATTTACATCTTCATAGACAATCATTTGCACTTGTTTATATCTTTGAACAAATAGAATGTGTGGTAAAATATTTGTGCTTTTAAAATAACACATTGGGCAGTATCCAACATGGGGCTCATCTACACCAAGGAGGATATTCCACTATGAAAGCGGTATGAAAGTGGTATATAAAAGGCAGGAGCCATACTACTGCTTTATAGCGGTATTGAAGTGCACTACAGGATCATCACTACTGCTTTATAGTGGTACTGAAGTGCACTGGCAACTGTTGGGGCCCATGACACATCTACCCCAAGCAGGATATAACACTATGAAAGTGGTATGAAAGCAGTATATGGTATCTGTCATGGGCCTCAACAGTTGTCAGTGCACTTCAATACCACTATAAAGCGGTAGTGTGGCTCCTGCCTTTTATATACTGCTTTCATAGTGGAATATCCTGCTTGGTGTAGATGAGCCCATGGTCGCTCTGTCCCCACTAATTGTGTTGTGCTTTTGCAACATGCCATGAGTGCTTTATAAAAGATCCCTGGAAAGGAGTTTGAAATGCTCTCACCTGTGAATTCCACTGAAGCTACATCTCTTCTATAAAAATACAGGGCAAAGTAAATGCTTGATGGAACACAATGTACATATTTTAAAGCTATCATTTGTGTATGGATACGTCAGTTCATATATTCCTGATGTGAAAATATATTGCAGTAAGAAGCAATATATTAAAATTGCACTTTTTTGTTGTTCCAGTATGCTATTAACCAGCCTACTCAAAGTAACATATCACAAAACAGAAGTAAATGAATTAAGCACTAACCGGTAGCTTCATTTTATAGTCATCTCTACGAAATCTGAGTGTAATGTCGAAGAGAGTTCTGTGCAAGAATCCTGTTGGGCGCAAAACAAGAACTAGCTGCAAGTTTCCTGGAAAAGAAGCCTGCAAAAATAATTAAACAGGTATGTAATCTTAAAATTAATTCATATTACCAGTTTAGAAATATTTATTAGTAATTTATCTTAAATCAGGTCATCTCAAAACGTTTCGCAATAAAGAACATAGATTGGATCAACGACTCAACTTACGTATTAAACCAATTCATGGTTTGCACTAACCATAGTGCAAAATCCAAACTATAGTTTAAGCCTCCAATCATATAAGCAAAATAAGGTTTAGAGCTGCTTGTCTGCTTTAATTTTTACGGAGCAGGGGAAATGCTCGCAACTGTGGCCTGCTAATTCAGGTATCATGCCAAAACCCGAATTTAGCACAAACCATGGTTTGAAAACGAAGTTCAAACAATTTGCAAAACCAATTCAAATCCATTTTCTAAGCCTGGTTCTCTAGCTGATCACAAACCATGGTTTGTTAATTCAAAGTATCACATTAAAATATAGATAAACATCCTTAACCATGACTTAGTACACTACCTAAATTGAATCTGTATTTTATAACTGTGTTTCTGACAAATACCAATGCTATATTTACACTGAACACGAATAGCTTGACAATTTATATATTAAAACAAGTTATATACTTTACAGCAATATAACACTGTATAGTAGTTTATTTGAACTTTTAGAAGGAAGTAGACCTAGATTAATCATAACATTAATTGAAACAAACATTCAATGAGTCATCCCAAGTGTAAAAGCTGATGAAACTCACAGCAAGGTCAATTACAGTTGTTTTTTTGCTTCAGTGGAAATTACATTTCTAATTATTAAGCAAACCATTCATACTATTTTTTTAAATACCTATGCCACAATTTGGCTCCTGACAAACCCGAAAATATTTCCAGAGTCTATGTAATATACAGTGAAGAATAGATCACCTTCATTTCTCAGACAGACAGAAATTAGCTCACACAGTGAACTTTGGGCAATATCCAATGCTGTCATTCAACAAACTCAAATAGTGCTAGTGTAGCTCTGCGGAATCTTTCTGATGTGCAAGTGCTTGCACATTACGCTTGTGTAACTGTGCTTGTGCAAAGTTACATTAGTTGGATTCTCCTCTTAGTCTATGACATGATTTGGGCTAGTGGAATGACACAGTTGGATATTGCCCAGGGCATGTAGGTGTGGCTGTAGTACTGCACAGAATGTAAGAAACTGTCAGGAAACTAGTCATACCAGCAATAAAGCCTCTTTATATGAACAGATCAGGTGACAAGCTTCTGGGGTCAACTGAGCTCACTGGCGACTGCCTCCACTGCATACTGATTGCCTTTGCCTCACTTCACCAAGCTCTAAAATTAACAAGAGTCTGGTGAGCAGGCAAAAAGTAGAAGCTTCAACTGGACCAAACAGAGAATGAAGGAGGGCTCTTTCGTGATCCACAGTTAATAACTGGGACATTACAGAGTACCACACATATTTCCATCACATTAGATTTTTTTTTAAAAAAAAATCTCACACTAGCTAAAGAAATATAACAGTTTTAAATATCAGTGTATACACACAAGAAAACCTTATGCAAAATTGGTTATAACAACTTATCCTCTTGGGAGATTGTCAGTATATTCTTTCTGATGCAGTACATATTTCTACCTTCCAGCATTTAATAGAGCAGCTTGGGGATAAGAAATAGTTTCTGGAATATTGGTGAGGAAAGGAAAGGAACCTCTCGTGCAAGCACTGAGTCATTACTGAGTCTTGAAGGGATGCCAGCTTTTCGCTGACGTTTTCTTGGCAGGCCTTATAGCGGGGTGGTTTGCCGTTGCCTTCCCTGGCTGTTATTACCTTTCCCCCAGCTAACTGGGTACTCATTTTACCAACCTCGGCAGGATGGAAGGCTGAGTCAATCCGAGCCGGCTGCCTGAAACCAGCTTCCGCTGGGATTGAACTCAGACCGTGGGGAGAGTTTCAGCTGCAGAAACTGCTGCTTTACCGCTCTGCGCCACACAAGGCTCAAAATATTGGTTAGAGTATGAGCTAATCTCCATAGCATACCAACAAAATCTATCACGTCATACTATGAATCTCAGCAAATAATGAACTGATCGGTTCCAAAATGTATATCGTAAACACTGCCACCTGGAAGGACATGGTTTCCATTTCCTTCACAGTGGGATCTTTCATGGTTCATCAAGCTACATTTCCCCAAGCAGTTACTGTTCTGTTATCTAATCTGCTACATTAAAAGTCTATCAGCTATGGGTATTTCCCCCCCCCCCTTAATTTTGAGAGGAATTCATCTAAAACCCCATTTTTAAAATGACACAAGACAAAAGACAGAAACAAAAACAAACATCAAGTTCACAAAGACCAAACATCCCCTCTCCACAGAGAATATTTTTTTAAATAGGACACAACTTGCTATATAGTATCCTATATCCCCTGAAGAAGAAATTAGTGGGAGGCCAAAGTGGAGGCTAACAAGTCTCCTGCACTCTGTTAGTCAGTACCTTCTTGCAAGACAATATACGGTAAGCAGCAGCTCTATTAGGGTTGGACTTTGAGGCACATGTTCAGTGCTCCATAGCCCAGGGCCCCCCTCAACAACCACCATAGCACATAATGGTGGCAGATGAGGATGGAGGCAAGAAAAAGGTGCAGCGTCAGTACCCGGCATGGGTGTCCAAATACTGGAACTGACACATGTTTCCACAAAACATCTTCCCTCTCTCCCTGAATCGTGGTTATGTGGGACCTGGGATTAGAACCACTCTGAGGAAATGACAATGATGAATATGGGTGGAGCCTCAATAGGAGACTCTTTGATGTTATAATAAGAAAAAAAGAGGGCTGCTTCCCACCACTGCCTTGGAAACGTGTGTGTGTGTGTGTGTGTGTGTGTGTGTGTGTGTGTGTGTGTATGGAGAGAGCAGAGCGCCCATAGTGCCAGGGAAGGAAGAGCATCAGGACAAGGAAGCAGGCTAGAACAACCAGGGTGGCATGCAGGGTAGCCAACTCCCCCTTCCCTTGGGCACCTTGCCAAAGATCCCTTCAAATCTGCTAGAACCACTGATGTTAAGTAAACATTCGGACAACAGGTGGCCCATGTGGGAAATAAACAATCATGGCTGAGGTGGTCATTGTTCAATACAGCAGATTTGTAGTTTGGAAATCAGGTACATACCATAGACTGATATGTCCCTCCCTGTCTTGCATATTGCTTCCCTCCTCCTTTTCTATGACTTTGGAATTGAGCCAATTATGATCATCACAAGCCAGGAATTATCTCCAAACCGTGTTTTGACATTATAGTTTGGAGGCAAATCCTGTTTTGGTCATTACACTTTTCCCCAATTCAGACTCCAATGGGAAACTATTGTTTTGCCTGTAGTGTGGAGCAGGGCAGAATGGGAGAGCAAAAGTTACTCTGAGACAGTAGCTTGGTTAATACTTCATTGCTACAGCTTCCACAGACTTTGCCATGGCATAAAGCAAGGATATAGCTTTTTAACAGCACAGATGCTATTGGACTAATTACCCAAATTCCATGCTGGGGCTAAGGGGTGGAAAGCAGGCTGAGGCCAACTATGGTGTTGCTACAGTATCAGTCCATCCTTTCCAACTTGGTCTGAGGGAAGCATGACATCCCTCAAGTGACTAAACTGTTACTATAGGGAAGGCTAGAATGCCAAAGCCCTGACCCAGGGGACCAGCTGGTGCAACCGACTGATCTCTGGGAGGAGGGCAAACTATGGCACAGTCAAGTGGTGATCAGATTGCCCCCGAGTTCTCTGGCTGCCTGCCTCTGCCCCCTGATGGCACAAAACAGGTCCCCCATAATCTGCAAACCAGAGAAGGGAGATTTCGAATATAATAATTGAACTGGACCAATACAGTGCATGACTTGGTTTTTGTTTTCAATACCATTAACCTCTAGAACTAAAATAGACACTGCTACTTATATTGCCACTAGATAAAAAATCAGAGTAATTTTACAACCAACTTTAATGTTCTCACATCATAGAAAACAAACCAATAGCCAGGTCTGAATATTGAAAATGAAGAGCTATTCACATAGCTTCCAGAGTCTATTCTTTCAATTTGCCTCAAACACCTGAGGTATCTTTGTTATTGCTTACAACTGGAATATTATTTGCTCTAGAACCAACATTCTTCCTGTAAACAGGTAATCAAAAACTTCAACCTGTCCTAAACTAAATAACTAGCAACCCAAATTTTCCACTGTAGAATTGTTGAGAAACATGGGAAGCCTTGAGGAATTAACAAATCTAGGCCAAACAACAAATGATTTTAGATTTCATTCTTATTGGCTTTTAAATTTTAAAAGCCATATATGTGCAGAACTGGTTGTAGACCTGTATTTACCATGAAATAGTTTAACGTACTAATAAATAAAGATCTCTTAAGGCTAGCCAGAAAGACAAGAAGAAACAAAAGGGGGAAAACATCAATAATTTATTGCTACAGAAAAGGGATTTTTTACATTGTTGCTGAAGTCTTAATAAAGCTTCTGCTTTACTGATCATGTAATAAAAGAAAAGAAATGGTTGTCAATACTGCTACTCTCTTCTAATATTATACTAGAAGCTAAGCAAATTAGCCTATCCTAATAGATATTAATGTAGCAAGGACCTTAAGAGCTTTCTTGTAAAATACCAATTGTGCTTTAATTAAAACCTGCTAATTCATTGTTTACTGAGATATGTTTTTAGAAGCAGGTGATCCTCTAGGCAAAAAACAAATACACTTCCCTAACTCCATGCACAGTTAAGAATCATACCATGTGAAGCCCAGTTTCTTGAAATCAATGCAGTTGTAAAAGGTTAGGCTCACTTGAACATTGAATGATAATGAAGCAGCTTCTACAAACTTGAGCTTCTTAGTGCATGTTATATTACTACAGAGTGTTTCTGCTTCTATAGCTATGCCCTATGTAACACTTTTGACCATTGCACATGTTGTGTACTGTTGTTAAAATCAGAAGCAGACAATTATTATACAAGGTTTCTTGACAAAATGGTAACATCCAAGCTTGGAAAATAAACAATAATTTCTAATGCAATTTATGCAGATTTCTCAAGGGATTCAAAAGCTTTAATTATGTAACAGCTCACCGCAATTCGCAGTATAGAGGTTTGTACGGAAGTCCATTTGTCTTGCCTGCGGTCTATAACAAGTATAAATCCAATTCCAGCATCTTGTGAACTAAGTTTGAAGGGGAGGAGGAGGAGGAGGAGAGGAAAAAAGAAGAAGCAATTATGGAAAATGATCCAAGTTGTTCTGAAACTCTCAAGCAATATCTTGCAGTGAGAATGACCCTTTTCTAGCACCCATTAAGTAAAGTATGCCAAGTAAATGGAAATAGAATATAACCTCCATTAGCAGAATGAGACATTCCAAATGGATTACAAGCAGGTTCAGCTAGGCAAAACATCCATTACTCTTCTCCATAGGTAGCAAGGTTTTATTAATCTGGTAAACAAATACGCTTCCACTTCATTTTTTCAGCATTGCTCACGTTTTTTTCTGATACAATGATAATCCATCCTTTATATAATGTCCATTCCAGAATGAAAACCATTTTTCTTCCTTTCTTCCTCCAACATTTTCTTCCTGATATACCAGTTTTTATTCCATCAATGTGTGTGTATATGCATGTTTTTTCATCTCTTGAAATAACAAGTCTTTAGCATCCAGATCCCATACATCAATTTAATCCTAAAAATCTGAGATTTCTAGTCTTCTGCATTTTCAAGACTTGGTCTTTGAAGGATTATATAAATAAGGCAGAAATTCCCTAGGACATATACCAAAGAGGTCAGATAAGAGGCACTGTTTCTGAAATGGGAGTATCTATGACAGCATACACGCTAGAATCATTGCTGGGATCTGTGTTTTTGTGCTCTGTTCAGCTGCATGTGCTACAGTCACAGAGTACAAATCCACTCCTGTTTTATACTTTCACATACAAACCAATTGTGTAATGCCAGCAGCTGACTGCTAGCCAATTGCAACGTAATGGAAATGACAGGCAACCTTGAGCCAGAATGACGAGTCTCTAATTGTTTTGTGTATATATGAGCAGATTATACCATTCCAAATTACAATATTGTAACCAAAATCATGGGTTATATTAATACTAGGAATGCACACAGATCTGTGAAGGGATTATCTGCATGTTTGTGATTGCACTCTCTCTCTCTATTTTCTTGCATTCAGAAATCCATGCACAGATGTAGTATTAACATAATCCATGATTTTGATTACAATATTGTAATTTGGATTGGTATAACGTACACAAAACATATATACGATCACATACTTACATAATTTCAAGTGATAAGTATGTTGCTGCATCAGTAATATAATATGGAAATGCTATCTTCATCTCTTGTTTCTAAAGCAGCATTTCATATTTAGATCATTTCAGGAAAAATATATTAGGATTTTTGAAAAACATTCACAATCACAATTCTGAACAATGATCAGGGGCATTTATTTGCTCTGTACTTACACCCTTATCAGTTTTCCAGTGCATATCTGTACTTAACACATTCATTTATTTACACATTTAGCCCATCATATGCCTAGATACTATTGTGTTGGGCAAAATTAAGCTAAAACCTCCTACAAATATTAGAGATATTAAAGCATAAGATGAAGCTGAGATTCAAGATAGGAACCTAAACAATGACCCAAAGAAAAGAAAGCATAAATCATGGCATACATGGAGCAGAGGGATAAGGAAGCACACAACCCTGATGTCCTTCTGCATCAGCCCAATCCTAATCGTTTTGAAAGGTTTACAATATCAAAGCTGCCTTATTCATAAGGCAGCTTTGATATTGTGCTGGGCCCCACTGCCTGTACTCTCCACACCCTCCCCAAGAGATCTTCACACAGATCATGCTCTCCCAGTGGAGGCTGGTGGCTCTGATGTCAGTGGGGCAGTAAATCCACTCCAGGTTTCAATCAGAACCAGTCAGAAGCCTAAAGGAGCTATCCAAGGTGAAGCAGCAAGTAGGTTAGTCTGAAAGTCAGGCACTAGTACAAGATCATCCAGTGGCCAAGTGGAAACATTCAAATCTTGTGTAGAATAGACTGTATTTTGCTTGCCATTCTTAGGCTGCCAATATTCTATAGGATCCTCCACTCGCACAATGTTTACTCTATAGAGTAGTTAGCAAATGGATTAATCCAGCCCAGCCATGAGGAAACTCAGCCCATAAACCTGAACATCTTATTACATCCAAGGTAACATTTTAGCCATGCAGGTAGTGTTCTGGTATAGGGCATTCAGCAAGAAAACATCTGAGGCTGTGCTGGAGGTTGCTAGGGAACCAGGATGCTAGTATTTAAGTCATCCAATCATGGACTAGAGAAATTGCCAAACGTTTCATGTACAGGTCATGGAGACACATCCTTTGCCTTTTCTTTGGAAGACTGACACATGATCTCATGTACCTAAGGGAAAGGGTGGGAGTTTATAATACGTGGAATTTTATAAAGTAACTTTCCCAAAGGGTGTATGAAAGCAATTATCTCTTAAGTCATTTAGAAGATCACTGCATTCTCCAAGGTATGGGTGGTGGAAAATAGTATCTAAATCATGTGGCAAGTATTTCTTCTGGTATGAGTATACCAGGAACAACTCCTTGTTCTTTTTCGTAGTGTTTTTCATGGTATAACTGCAAAGTACTTGTATTTTGCAAAGCTTGTATTTTCTTAAGTCAATAAAGTTAGCAGTTAAAATTTTATTCTGGTATAACATTATCTGGGGGAATACTGCTCTTTGCTGTGATGGCTCCAGTCTTTGACCAATCCTACAGTTGAGCCTCCTGTATTTCTGGTCATTTAAAGCCATGCTGTAATCCACATGTGGAGACATTTCTGTGTTGCCTTACTACCCTATTTCTTTGATTCTAAGACACACTTTCCCCCCATATAAACATCTCTAAAAATGGGGTGTGTCTTAGGTTTTTTTCCCTGTTGGTGGTACTGAAATGAGTGTGCGTCTTACAATCGATGGCGTCTTACAATCGAAGAAATACGGTATTTATTTACCAATAAAATGAGAGTAGCTAAAAGAGAGCAGGTTCAGACAATCCACATAAGTAACACAACATCTGTATTCTCATGTGAGAAGCATAACATTCAATGTGGTGACTCTTGGTGGATCACATGACTTACTTCTATGGTTAGAAAAGTTACATTTTCTGATTTTGCTAATCACTGAAGTTGTCACTGCAATCTTTGGTGATTTCCCAGCTCAGACACTTATAAAAAATAAACGGAAAATACTTTGAAATGTAACATCAGCAACCAACATGTAGACATTTTCTTCTTGGAATTAACAATGGACCATAATATGTGCTTGTGTGTGGCCTTTTCACTCTTGTGTTCTTACACTGCAACCCTGTGATTAGCCATGACCTTTCAGGATGAAGATCATAAGAAGCACCATGCTGGATCAGACCAAAGGTCCATCTAGTCCAGCACTCTGTTCCCACAGGGGCCAACCAGCCGTCGGCCAGGCACCAACAAAGCAGGACATGGTGCAACAGCACCCTCCCACCTATGTTCCCCAGCAACTGGTGCACACAGGCTTACTGCCTCAAATACTGGAGATAGCACATGGTAATAAGCTACATGTTAACTTCTACATAATACAGCCAGTAGGAATGCTGAAACATGTGAACCAGACCTTATCTTTTGCCTACATTTTCCATGGCATTTGGATAAATGAAGTTACAATATCCCTCACAGTCACAATGGGGCATATTAGAACTAGAGGTCTTATAGATAATTATTGCATTGCAATGTCCTAACTTATTTAGGGAGCAATCCAATGGCCCTCTAGATATTTTCGGGGGTGAGCATAGGATTTTTTGGATTCCTAGATCCGAAGTGCGGAGAGAACTGTGTCAGCTATCTCTTCAGGGTTGCAAAGGTGGGGGCTGGGCAGGGACTGGTGAAGCCAGAATAGGAAGCCCAGTCTCCTTCGCTCACACTCTGACGTGACCCAACTAGATGGGTGAAAAGCCTGTCTAGCTAAAATGCAGAGCAGGAGGAGCGCAGACTTGAAGATCACCTCTGGTGCTCTTCCTGGTCTGTATTGCCTGTAAATTGCCAGGTTCGGAGAGGCATATGAGCATCAGGAAAGGATTGCACCCTTAATAGTTTAATAGAGCACAATTTATACATACTTTCATACTTCACCCCGTTACCATTAACATGTTTCTCCCTACTATGAAAGGGGATTGAGCACTGGGCTTATATATGCCCTGGCCTTGCCCTTCCTTCCTTTTCCCACTCTGCTTTCCCCAGGTTGAAAGTATCTGCATGTGCCCCAGTGCCATACAAGTTTCATCTGTACCCATTCGCTCTCCAAGGTAGAAAGCAAGGTATCCAGAAGCCTGAAGCCTCTTTGACACTTAGTGGGGGAGAAATGAATGTACTGTCAGAGTCTCTGAGGATACGTATGTGAAGAGAGCCTGTAGCTCTGCAGTAGAGCAAATGCTCTGCATACAGAAGGTTCCTTTCTGTGCAGGTTCAATCCCAGTTAGAGCTGGGAAAGACTCCCATGGGAAGCCATGGGCAATGAGTGTAGAACAGGGGTGGGGAACCTCTGGCCTTGTTACCCAGTGTGGGGCCTTCCCCTCCCCCGCTGCCCTTACAGCAATTCAGTTTGTTTTTGGTGCTAATGGAAGCTTTTTTGTAAACAACAAACAAAAACCATAGTTGCTATGCAGGGGACAATTGGGTGGGGGCAGCTGAAGAGAGAATGGTTAACCTTCTCCTCCCCTGCATGCTGTGATTTCCCCCTTCAAATCCTCACCCCTAAACCCCCCACCTGCACAGACATTAGGCTTGGGGTAAAAACTCCCATTGTCTCCAACAGAAAGCCTTTCTAGTTTATATTAATTGCTGTGGGGGTGGGGTGGGGTGGGGGAGAGAATAGGTGTATAGGGAAGTGAGTTCTGTATAGATGTGTACATGTGTGTGGGTCTAAGCTTCCCAAGATGGTTTAAAGAGTCTGATTAAAAGTGTTTCTTTTTCTTTAAATCTATATTCTGCACCATCATTCTGCTTTCTCGACTAATCGTTTAATAACCACATTCATGTTTTCTTATATCAAATCCCAAACATAGATAATTGTTATGTTATGCACTAGAACTTTCAGATCACATTTACCTCAGTATTTTATAGCCCAAAAGCAAACAGCGTGAATTGTTCTCTTTAAGTAAACATTACTGCCATCATGGTACAAAAATATCCTGAGATTTATCTGTTTAGACAGAGAACAACAATATCTTGAAGCCATGTTCTGTTTCCGTGTTATTTTCAGTGAGGTCAGCTGAAGACTTGCATGTCTGAGGGTACAGCTGTTTATAGCCACCATGAAAGTAAAAATGAGTCACCGAACATAATTTTCACAAAGATCCATACAACTTGTTTTATCCTAATCTAAAAATGAAATCTACACTTTCTTGGTAAATTAGGCTTCCTGTTCTTTCAATTGCTGATCTTGAGTGTCTGTACCTTGTGTCTGGTACCTGGGACAGATTAGGGATTCTGCTGGTTTACCACCCACCCCTCTATCCATCAGATTCTCTGCCTGAACTGATGGAGATGGTTTCAGATTTGATGTTGAGAACCCTTACGATATTGGTTCTGGGTGATCTAGCGGCCACCATGACAACCATACGGCTGTCTTAACCTGTCATTGGCCCAACACCTGTAAGAGTATGCATGCTTGATCTGGTTTTCTTGCCTGGGCAGGAGGATGGTGATCTGAAAGTGGGGGAATTAACATCTATCCTCTTATTATTGTCAGATCACTTCCTATTGAGGTTCAGCTTTCTCTAAGTAAACTGATCTAATCAGCAGAAAGTGCAAATTACAAGGGCAAAAATTCTAAAGAGTTGAGAATTAATTAAACATTTACTTTTTTTAACATGAACTTTGGCTAAATTTGCCTTGGCTGACACAAGATATCAACAAAAATCTATTGACGTTGTTGCTTCTAAGTTGAATATATGACATTTTATTACATGATGTTTCACTTTCTACTTTATGGTAATTTTTATTTTATGCTATTTTAGAGCCACTATTTTTATTGTTATTACCAATAAAGTAACCAAATTAAACTAAGTGTCTTATGATAGTGAACGATTAACACTATCTACCTCTTATGTAATCCATTCCCAGTAACTTAAAGAATCCTCCGCAACTCAAGAATAACTCCCAATATACCTCTTTGAATGCATAAAAATCTTAATACTTTCCACAGTAGTATGAGAACATGAAACAAGGAGGGGAAAACAGTGAAGTTACTGTTTAGGAAACTGTCAAGCATACTAACTGACAAAGTTTGTCATAAAAACACATATAATATTCTCCCCTTTTCTGGTTCAAAGTGGGAGTATGAAACAAAAAAACTTTCCAGTTTGTCATTACCCATTCAGTTTCATATTTAGTGCCTCGACAAGAAAAGTTCTTTTTAGAAAAAATAGAAAAAGTGCTTCAATGTGTAAAGGAACGTAATTCATGTTGATATTCCACATCCTATAGCAGCCTCTAGTGGTTCTTGCAAAAACTGAATCCAAAATACTCTAAAATTCTCTCAACACTGAGAAAATTAGGTCAGAACTATGCATTATCAGAAATATTGGGTGCTACTAAAGACAGTAGACCTGTGTCAATTTCATCCCTACTCATTTGTGACATGTAATGCAACCCATTTCACCCCTACCCATTTGTCACATGTAGTGTCTTATCATGTGGATCAGGGATGAGGGAAAGCTTTGCATCTTGATATAAGCATAAGCTAAAGTGTACACTAACATTTTACAGGGGGAGATGGAAATTTGTCATGGGGCTGCTGTTTTTTTAAAAAAGCTTATAAGGCCTTAGCTGGACCTAAAGTTTATCCCGGGATCATCCCTGTTCATGTAAATGACACACAGGGAATCCTGGGAGCAGGCAGGGACGATGCCAGGATAAACCTTAGGTCTAGCTAAGGCCTAATGATGTAATACTTGTCACAGAATTTTGTTTGCAAGAACTGACAAGAATAAGGAAAGAAAGGGTCATTGAAAATGGAAGCTGTGCAAACCTCACATATGGCTTGATCACAGGTTCCCCTAACACTGCCTCTCACACCACTGTCAGAAAAATGGCATGGGATGAAAAGATAGACACAGACATGGAACATTGTACTGAGAAAGCAATGCTTAGAGAGGAACAGCAGATAAGCAGAGAGGTGTTTGAGACTTCTCCACAGAATGAATAGGGATTTGCTGCTACATGATGTAGTGGCAGCCACAATCTTAAATTGTTTTAAAAGGGGTCTAGACAAATCCATGCAGGATAAGGCTATCACTAGTTAACAAACATAAAAGCTGCGTGTTACTGCCTTATTCAGAATACCTGTTGCTGGGGAACAATAGTGGTAGAGGACTTTCGCCTTCATGTCCTTCTTGTGGCGTTCCCATTGGGGCATCTGGTTGGTTACTGTGGAAAACAGGATGCTGGACTAGGCAGGCCATTGGTTTGATGTAGAAGGGCTCTTAGGTTTTTATGACAGGCAAATGGATGTGGGAGAGGGGTTTTGAGCACATTTTGTTCGCTACGAACTTATAGTTACCTTTAGGGGTTTGACACACTCTCGTCCATTTCTAATGTGTCTTTGTCTTTCTCTCTCTTAATATTTTTGGTCACTCACAATTATGTATATAATAATGTAATATCATTCAAATTCATCAAAATTGCCTATAAATATCACAGCCCCACTCAGAACATATTTCACAAGCAACTAGAAGCAGAACTCAGATAAGTCAGGTATAGTAATACTTGGTTTACCACATAAAAAGATTTGCAATGTGCAAAAATGTGTTTGTAACATGTGACATATACTAAGGACAATCAAATAATACGTGACATTAGTCATGTAGAAATGAAACTCTACTATGAAAGACATAATTTCAGATGTGATACATCCCTCTATATGCTTACAGTGAATATGTGCTTCTCCTTTCCTAAGTGCCTTTCTTGCCTGAAGAAAGCTTTGGCTATTGGGAGGTATAGAAATGTAATAAATAACATAAACTAAATAAATGAACCCACTGTGAAATAATTAACCAATATAATCACATATTTCAACCTAAACACAACATCTATGATTATGTCAGATGCTTTATATTTTTTACTTGTTATCATCTGACATGAACGTACCTGAACACTACGTTCAACACCTAAGGTCCTCCTCCGGGTGCTTATTCCGAGAGAAGCTCAGAGGGTGGCAACAAGAGAGAGGGCCTTCTCAGTGGTGGCCCCCCAAGTGTGGAACAATCTTCCTGACGAGGCCCCCCTGGTGCTGACATTGTCATCTTTTCGGCGCCAGGTCAAGACTTTTCTCTTCTCCCAAGCATTTAGCAATACATAATGAGCCTGGGTCTGGTTTTTTTTTTTTTTTTGGTTCATCGTTTTTAAAGTTGTTATAGTGGTTTTAAATGTATGTGCACTTTGCATGTTTTGTGGTTTTTAATTTTTGTATATTGTTTTTAAATGTTTTATCTTATGTGAACCGTAGCTTTGGCTACGGGGCTGTGTACAAATGCAATAAATAAAATAATAAATAAATATTTTTATGCAAATTAGATATCACATTAATATCCGATAACTGTGGTGTGTTCTTTTTTGTAAAAATGTATTTGTTGCTAACAAATTTACTAATAGAGGGTGAAATGAAAACTCAGCACTGAACAGCCTTCAGGCTAATTCCCACAATAATGAGTACATGAATTCAAAGGTATCATGTTTATAAAGCATTTTGGGGAAAAGCCTGCACTTGTAATTTTATCTGCTGTTTTCTATAGGTTTGCTACAAAAACCTCAAGCAAGCTACTTTTAGTGCATAGAGTGTTGGTGCATGTAACATCTTCCTTTAGTTTGGTTTGTGCTGGCAAGAGAAGCTAAATTAGTTTGTGGCACAGGATCACTGCTGCTACTTTTTTCAGCCACCTCCACTTTTGTGCATTGCATGTATAGACATTGGTAGATTTCATTCTATGAACATGGAACATAATATACAGGAATTGTTGCATGTACACGGGGTGGGAACAAGATCAGAACTCCAGGGTGGATAGGCAGGTTTGTGAGTACATCACAACACGTATACTGTGCTGCTACACATGAGAAACCAGTGTTCATGTGTAATGTGTGCTAGCACTTTCTTTGCTCCTATTTCACAAGCTTTTGATGGTTTTAAATTTTGTATACTTGTTTTTAATGTTCACTGTTTTTTAACTTTTGTAAACCCCCAGAGAGCTTCGGCTATGGGGCAGTATATAAATGAAATAAATAAATGAATAATATTTAAATTGATCTGGGTACTGAATTCAATACTTTTACCGGATTTAGGAGGTTGTACTAATGTGTGAGTTTAAGGAAGGAAGAAGTGCTGCATAGGATCACTTTTCTAAAGGTAGGCTTTCTGTTAGTGTAAACAATCCAGGATTCTGTAGGAAGATTCATCCTACCATAGTTCTCTAATTCATGGGAATCTTCCACCAGACAGGCAGCTAGGTGCAACACCATTCTTCTCCTGACCCTTTGTTGTTCTACTTAATCACCCTCATCCATTTCTTCCAACGCAGAAGTTCTGAAATTGCCATAGTGAAGAATGGTGGTTCTTTGCTTTAGTGGAGAGAAATGTGTTTAGCTGGTAGTTTAAATGTTCCAGTGCTTAAGAAATACCCTGTGTATTAAGGACACTTTGCTCCACTCAACTGAGAAGGGTCTGCAGCTCAGTGGGTAGAGCACCTGCTTTGCATGCAGAAGGTCCCAGGTTCAATCCCCAGCAACTCTGGATAGGAAGGAATCCTGCCTGAAACTCTGGAGAGTCACTGCAGTCCATGTTGACAATGCAGAACTAGAGGGACCAGTGCCCTGATTCAGTATAAGGTAACTTCCTATGTTTTCCCCCCATGCACATAGTATCTTTATTTAATTTTTTTACTTCCTGATTTTAGGATAAATTATGCAGTAATAGGATTAAATTGGGAATGGATCTGGGCTACTTACTAAAAGCTTCCAATATGTCCAATTTACATGACACTGTTTATTGAGGGCAGTAACTACACTGGCAATGTTTTAACACTGACATGTAATTAAACAGTTCAGTGTACCATACTATAATGATTTTAAAATATAGGCTTTTAAAGGGAATGAGACCAGATATTGCTAGGCAATTCGAAAGCACTAACTCTTTGGCACGCCAAAGTAAGCACTGCCACATCATTCTCACAAAGATCAATTTTCATTTCTGCTAAAAGGAAAATAGTCTCAAAGATGCCTCTATCAAGCAGTTTACAAAGTTACACATTAAGAGCCTTTAGTAGCACTGCCTTTTGCCAAGACGCATTTCCTTATTAAAGTTAGACATTGAAGTTAGACACTTGATAACATTTCTATGGCTTGGATCCAATCTTGTGTGAGCAGAATTCAGTTTGTGTAATGGAATTGCCCCATCCTATCCTCTCCCCTGCAGACCCCCCCTCTCATGCACCTCAAATCTGCTCCAGGGGGTCCCCCAACCCTCTGAAGCAAAATTGGGGGCACGTGGGGGAGCTGCAGGGAGAAGGGGAGATTCTTTTGCCAGTGGTTCCCTTACACTGGCAAAGCAATACCACTGGATATAACCTAATGCCAGATGTGTGCTAGATCACCTACAAACCAGAGTATGAGGACTGATCATTATATTCAGCAGCTGTGTAGGTTGAAGTTTGAAACAGTTGAATCTAGCTGGTTTAACCATAATGCTAGCTGGTTTTAATCATAATGGTGCAATCCTTCTTTTGGGGGAGGGGTGGCATGGTTCAATATGGCTCAACCTTGTGGGAAGTTAGTTCTCACAAAAAGCTTCCCAATAATGCCTTAACAGCAGTTAGTCTAGAAATACCCCCAAACTGAAATCTCAGTGACCCAAACATGGCGATACTACAATATGTGGCATTTGCCAGATCTCTCACAAAGTCTTGTTGGTACTCCAACATCAGGTTCTTGCACTACATTTTATATTTTAATACCCAATTACAATCATAGAATTCATGCCACAACAATTGTGGTGGGTACACCTATGTATAAATAAGAGCCTTGTCCCTGTGAAGACAGAACATGAATAGTAAGTGGCATGCCAGTCCTTTCCCATTTGCTGCTGCTGTGCATTTCAAGAGGAAAACAAAAATATACAGAACCCTTTGCAGGAGACACAGATTATGATTGTTGTTGTTGTGCTCTTTTTTTGTATTTTGGAATCTGCCTAAGAGTATAAAAATCAACTTGTAAGAAATACTTTGCTGAAAGTCTCAACTGCCCACTCTCATCACTGAACCACGTGAACAAGGTGTTTGATAAAGTACCCTTTGATATATTTGTCTTTCATAATGACAAAATCACTAGTATAATCACATCATTCCCTATAAAATACAATAAAATTTGCATACATCTCCAAGAACACTCATTAAGCAGGTTATCAACACCTTTTAGAGTTGTGTATTATTATTATTATTATTATTATTATTATTATTATTATTATTATTATTATTATTATTTATATAGCACCATCAATGTACATGGTGCTGTACAGAGTAAAACAGTAAATAGCAAGGCCCTGCCGCATAGACTTACATTCTAATAAAACCATAATAAAACAATAAGGAGGGGAAGAGAAAGCAAACAGGCACAGGGTAGGGTAAACAGGCACTGGGTAGGGTAAAACTAACAGTATAAAGTCAGAACAAAATCAAGTTTTAAAAGCTTTAGGAAAAAGAAAAGTTTTTAGCTGAGCTTTAAAAGCTGCGGTTGAACTTGTAGTTCTCAAATGTTCTGGTAGAGCATTCCAGGAGCGTTCCAGGTGCATGTGTCTATGTGCTTGTGTGTATGTGTGAGAAAGATTACTCCCAGTCATGAAGACTGACTTCTGTGTAAAGTGTAAAAAGAAAGGGTGTTGTCCTTAACAAAATGTAAAATTATCCAGATTCAAAGGGTTAAGGAAAAAGACAATTTTAACGAAGTTTTTTCACATAATTGTATTTATGTGATAAAACTTTGTTAAAATTGTCTTTTCCCTTAACCCTTTGAATCTGGGTAGTTATGACTGATTTCTAACACCCTATTCTCCAAACCAGTTTTTTATTTGATAGTATTAGGGATACAACAAAGGCTTTCAGCAGCACTGTGAGATTTCTACTCTGGGAATCTTGCCTTCAGCCACTGCTACTCTCCCCCTAACAGTTGTGAGGCAGAGATGGAATGTTGTTTCTTAAGGGAAGGTGACAAGAGAACCCCTGAACCCCAAATTTCTCTTTGTAGGGCCCCCAAAGGCTCATTGCTCCTTAAACGTAGTGATAAATCAACCCGTTTTATATTCAGAAGGCTGTTTTTTATTTAATTTGTTTACAACCTCCTGAATTCTCCCTCTCATGTGCATGATTGTAGCTAAGTAAACATTATCATTAATTTGATAAATATTCTTATTTCATTATGCACAGGCCTTACCTGGGGATATTAGTGAGGTATGTTAGAACGTTCTGAAACTCCTGCTCTGGAATTTCACTGAATGTTGAGAATTCTGGAAAAGTAATGACAGGACAGCCATCTTTTCCTCGCCCACCTAACAAGAAAAACAAAGTTTATTTATCACTCATTCTGTAGGATGAAAGGAATTATTACCAAATGGTGATGTGATGGCTTGGAAACAAAACAAAAAATTTCAGGAAAAAATTGCCCTTCCTCCATTTTCCAAGAATACCTTAAAAATGTTTTTTAAAATAATTCCTCCCGACCCCCACAGCATTTTTCTGTTTTTCCTCCAGTCCTTCACATTTCTATTACAATCATTTTCAAATGTGACGGACTGGAGGAAAATAGATCAGTTTCTCTTTCAGATTTTTGTTCTGAAACTTATTTCTATTTGTCACTGGGTATAGTACCTTTCTCAGGGAAGAATAGGATCATGGTGGAACAACTGCAGGCACTCTTGGAGGATACGGATTATCTGGGCCCATTTCAATCTGGGATTCATCCTGGTTATGGGACTGAATCAGCCTTGATTGCCCTGATGGATGATCGTTATTGAGAGACAGGGGCAGTGCAACCCTGTTAATTCTGCTCGATCTGTCATTGGCTTTTGATACCATCCTCCTGGATCGACTCTGTGGGATGGGCATCGGAGGCACAGTGTTAACGTGGTTCCGGTCTTACCTGAGGGGCCAATTTCAGACAGAAGCATTGGGTGTCTACTCCTTAGCCCCTTAGCAATTACACTATGGGGTTCCAGAGGATACTATCCTGTCCCTAATGTTGTTCAACATCTATATGAAACCACTGTGAGCAGTCATTAGGGATTTTGGAGCCAAGTGCCATCAGTATACTGATGACATGTAACTCTACCTCCCCGTGACATCTGAATCAGCTGAGGCTGTGCAAGTCCTGGATCAGTGCCTAAACTGAGTAATGGGCTGGATGTGGGCCAATAAACTGAAACTGAATCCTGTGGGTGAGTGGTTTCTGGGCCCAGGAGATAGGCTCACTGCTTGTTCTGGATGGGGTTGCACTCCCTCTGAAAGATCAGGCCCATAGTTTATGGGTACTCCTAGATCCATCATTGTCGCTGAAGGACCATGTGGCCATGGCAGCTCAAAGAGCCATTTACCATTTTTGGCTGGTTCGCTAACTACAGCCTCTCTTGGACAGGGATACAGGCACTAGTAACTTCAATACTAGATCACTACATTGCACTCCATGTGGGGATGCCCTTAAAGCTGTTCCGGAAGCTGGAGCTAGTGCAGAACACAGCAGTTCGGCTGTTGTCAGGAGGTAGCCCTATTCAGCATACTGTTCCTTTGCTGAGAGAACTTCACTGGTTGACTATTCACTAGTTGGCCAGGTTTAAGGTCTTGGTACAAGTGCACAAAGCCCCAAGCAACTTGGGATCGGGATACCTGAGAGAGCACCTTCTCCCTACCAACTTGCACAGTCACTGAGGTCATCAGAAGGCATGCTCCTGGTGGCTCCATATGGACCTATGGTCTGAGTCCCCACAGAGCACAGCCTTCAATGTGGTAGCCCCCTTACTTTGGAACTCCATATTCCTGGAGATCAGGCAGGAGCCAACAGTGTGTTATTTCTTGAACCTCCTGAAAACATCTATATTAAAGGAAGCATTCCTCAACTGACCAGCCATGGTTTTTATTGGAAGTGTGTGTGTGTTTTAAAGAAAAAAATTAATATGGTATTTATCCTTTTACTATTTTACCTCTTATGTTCACGGCTCCAGAATCTGTTTTAGATATGAAGCAGTATGCAAATATTATGCATAAATGAAAATAATCATCTAAGGTGCTCAAAGCTGATAGCGGTATTATTGATGATAGACACACAGATATATTACTGCTTTCCAACTGTATTCTAAGATGTTTAGCATTATTCATCAGATACCAACATATTTCAATTCAAAAGGGAACTAAGATATAGTATTCCTCTTCGCTTATGGATTGTTTGATTTTAACATCCAGTGACACCCCATTCTCAGGTCTGCTTATTTTGTCTTTGTGCAAGGAGCATGGATATTGAGAAACATGATTTCAGTGGAAATCACAAGCCTGAAACTATTTTACCCCACCTCAGGTCAGCCAGTAAATGTGTAATGGAATAAAGTTGAATATTATACAAGTTTGCTTCTCACTGATTTCAGTTTTTGCACATCTCTGGATTTCCAGTCTTGCAATGATCCTGAAGTTGCAGAATACCACAAAATTGGTTTTTTGGGGGGTGAGGTGTAAACAGGTCCACAACAAATTGAACTCTATAGAACCTGCTACAATAGGATGAAGTGAAAAATATTGGCATGGATGTGTTTTTAAAAGGATTAGACCAATGGTACAAAAATCCACGTGCCACTGGCAACTTAAAAATTTGGCCTGCCAAATGGGTACCCAGGGCAAAAATCCCAGGGTGGGTAACCATAAAGTTAAAACATCCAAGAACAACAACATTAAAAATAAACTATCTACATCTATGCACCTTTTCCTTTATCTTTCTTTTTCCAGCCACTCCATTCTATTCTGCCTCCCACACAGAGTAGAGCTCCTCTCAACTGTAAGACTGTGCCCACTGTGTGTGCTCAGACCTTATTATGCTGCTTAAGAAAAGCCACACTAGATAAGACCAAGGGTTCATATAGTCAAGCGTTCTGTTCATACAGTGGCCATGGTGCTATATAAATAAATAAATAAATAATAATAATAATAAAAAAATAATAAGAAGAAAGCCACAAGCAAGACATGAGTGTAACAGCACCCTCCCAGTCATATTCTCCAGTAACTAATGTACCTAGGCATACGGCCTCTGATACTGAAGGTAGCATACAGTATCAGCACTAATAGCCTTTGATAACCTTATTCTCCATAAAGCCATCCAAATTGGTGGCCATCACTACATTTTGTGTAAGTGAATTCCATAGCTTAGCTATGTGCTATGTGAAGAAGTACTTCCCTTTATCTGTCCGGAATCTCCCACCAATCAGTTTCATGGGATGACCCTGGGTTCTAGGATTATCAGAGAGGGGAAAAAACTTTCCCTTTCCACTTTCTCCACCCCATGCATAATTTTGTATACCTCTATCAGGTCTCCCCTTAGCCTCCTTTCCTTTCCAACAGTTACATCAATCCCAGCTGTTGTAACCTCTCTTCTTAGGGAAATTGCTTCAGCCCCATAATCATTTTAGTTGCCCTTTTCTGCACTTTTTCTAATTCTACAATATCCTTTGTTAGGTGCAGTACATAGAATAGTACACTAAGAGTACCATCCCCATAGGGGTTTTTCCCTTAAAGATTTTGTGTAAATCTATCAACTTCAAGTTTCCCTGGGTCTGCAGATATCTCTCTCTGGTGTGTGGGTGCTGCTGCTTTGGCTACGTAAATGCAAGCACTCAAAAACTTTAATAAAGATGATGATGATGATGATGATGACAAAACAGTTCTGAACATATGTTGAGGAAAGAAGGGAAAGGAAGGACTTCAGAACCCAACAGTGAGAACAAAATCTATCATCTCTCCTTCCAATCTGATGTCTAGAAAAACTCCCTGGATTCTTAGTTCTGCAAAAAATATTTGCACTTCTGATTTAGATAATTTCAGGAAGCAGATAAACAGCTATGGCTGGTAAATAAAAAGGCAGTCTTAAGTCATCCCCAAAACTACAGAGAAAATGAAGGGGCACACGCTTCGTCCATTAATAATTTGTAGCCCCAATTATGTTAATGCACTTATCTGAACCACTAATCTGATCCTACTCTTTGATGCTGTTCTCTGACCCTTTCTCCTGAACAGCTTGACTGCTCCTAGCAAAACATTCAAAAGTTATTAAACAAAAGAATAATGGTTTTAAAATTACAACATTGGTTTTGGTTTATGTTCACACCACAATGTCAGTGAGCTTCAAAAGAGAGAGGGCAATAATGCTTGACTGAAACAGCCAAACTGGGGCACTAACAGAATTACAAGTGCAAGCGAACAGAATTACAAGTGCAAGCGATTATTTAGATCCAATGGCTGAATATTAAATACAGCTCTCACATTGCAAGGGCATGATCCCTGAAGTTAGCTATTAACATGTTTTTTCTAGTACATAAAATAAAAGCCAAATTGAACTGGAGTGGTAAATTAGAATTAATGGGGTGAAATACAGTCTCCTCCCCCGTTAAAGATAGCTCTGTTTACTTATATAGTAAGGTCTAGTCACCACAAGATCAAAAGGGTTAACTATAAACCCAACAAAATGGAATGAGAAAGGGCTGCCTCTATTATGCTCCACTGAATTGTGGACATTAATGAATGTTGATTATGCTTTTGAATGTGCTGAACTAATAAAAGTAAGGATTAAAGAATCCTGATCCAAATTACACCATTTTATCTATGCCATTTTTACAAGGTTTCCATTTTGGCTTGGAGGGAAAAGGGAAAAACTAACCCTTATAGTTATACCTAGACTTTTTGATAAACATGGGCAAATTTGCCTCCTTAACTAGGTAATTGAAGACTAAAGCGAATGTGTTATAATCTCAAAGATCCACAGTACATGCCTCATTTTGTATGCCACCAACCTGAAAAGGCTTGAAACTGTTTCTTGGCTATCTTTGTAATATCAGCTGTGAGGCTCAGCTGCCATCACCATTTTAATCTCTCTTCACCTAAATGACTCACCTTGCTTTGTTAGAAAGAACATTTCATCCACATAGTATTCATTTGGTAAATTCAAGATTACCATATATAAGCCAACATGTACGAAATAGAAAGATATCCTCA
The DNA here is from genome assembly GCF_023053635.1 of Elgaria multicarinata webbii. Classification (NCBI taxonomy): domain Eukaryota; kingdom Metazoa; phylum Chordata; class Lepidosauria; order Squamata; family Anguidae; genus Elgaria; species Elgaria multicarinata. Next base: position 39,975,592 of record NC_086175.1, on the reverse strand, counting down.
AATTTATATGTACAGAATGACATCTGAAACTGTCAACACTCACACACTTTAAAGTAGTCTAACATGAAAAATCAAGCCCTTACCTGATAGATAGGCAAACTTCTTCCTCAGCTGGTCCTCAATATCTTCAGCACAAAGGGGAACAATATCTTGATGCATGATTTCATCTGAAACAAATTCACCCCCCCCAAAAAAAACAGTTTCTTATAATTTCATGTAGAAATGTTTCACTCACACTTACATATTAGTTTCTATTTGCAACCACATTGAACATCACATTTAAAATAATTTCATACAACACTAAATTCAATGGTATGTGAGTAGACCTACTCACACAAAGAAGTTTCCCTTATTTATTTTATTTTATTTATACCCTGCCTTTTCACAAAAAAAGAAAAGAAAAAAGTAAAGGTGGCTAACAATCAGAAAAACATTTTATTGTAGTTAACTACAGTAATAAAACAAATACATTAAAAACACATCTAAAAGCACACTAAAAATTAGAGAATAAAAACAGCACCCAACCCAGGAGACCATTTTACAAAACAAAGACCTATTTGAAAAAGAAGCATCTCTACCTGCTCCCAGAAGGACAACAGAGAGACAGTAACCTAGCCTTTCCTGGAAGCTGGGGACAGCAACTGAAAAGACCTCTCCAGGGAAGGCCTTTCCCCTCCTCCCCCCTGCAGCCTCCTGGATATCCCCTAAACTGCTCTGAAAGGTCCCCAAATCTGAAGCAGATTTGAGGGGGCTTCAGAGTAGAGCAGAAATTCACTCTGCCAGCGGGATCTATTCTGCTGATGGAAGGACAGCACTGGAGCAGCAAACATTAAAATCTAAAAATGTAACACCATACGTGTACTAAAGTACAAAAGATACAACACTTTAGTGCTATGGGAAATAGAATTGTTTCTAAAACAAGCAAGATTTAGAGTATGAGATAACCTTCAGAGAGACAGATCTACACCAAGCAGGATATGACACTTTGAAAACTATTTGAAAACTGTATATGGAGCGTGTCCTGGGCCCCAACAGTTGTCACTACTGTTATTTTTGTAAACTGCCCAGAGAGCTTTGGCTATGGGGCAGTATATAAATTAAATAAATAAATAAATAAATAAATCGTTTTAAAGCAGGAGTGACTTAGAACACAATTTGGCAGCTGAAATCAATTATTATTCTCCCCCAGAATCTCAAAATGCTTATGAAGGTATAGGTTTAATCATAAATGTGACGTAGTAAATAGGAAGAATAAATAGAACAACATTCTGTGTTCTTTTGTACACGTTTTTTTTCCTGGTATTAACAGGTGAATCAATGTTCATATGGAACAACCACTCTCCAGTTATTGTTACCCAATAGTAGGACACCATTGAAAATATGCACATATTACGACAGATAATCCAAAGCAAAGTATGTGTAACATAGGATTGCTCTCTATTCAGGCCGAGATCCAGAAAGTATCTTCATGTACAAAGCACTTCTACACCACCCATGGATATGGAGTGTGTCCCATGTTGTTTTGTTTTGTCTTCTGGTGACAGCCTTTTGTACCCCTTAGGGTGCTGCTCTGGAGAACCCCAGGCTTTTTGAGGACTTTGGAAGATGTCTGGGGTTGCCACCATGAGAAGAAAGCTGAAAAGCTGCTGTGCTCACATGGAACACTGTATGGGGTGCTTAGGACCCACTCACTGAACATTTGGAACATTTATCCCAGGTTTTATTTATTATATTTCTATACTGCCCAATAGCCAAAGTTCTCTGGGCAGCAGACAGAAATTAACTCCACCTGCTGGTTAATTCTGTGATTGTATGACTGTGACTAATGCCTAGAAGGTAAGGTGGGGAAGGAAGGAGGTGGTAGAAGCAGAAGACCTAAGAGGGAATTATGAAAAGGGGTGGGAGGGAGAAGAATCTGGAATTGCTGCAAAGTACAGACACAGGGAGCTGAATGGCCAAATATAGAGGGCTAAACACAATTCTCATTTCCATCCATCTATGCTATGAAAGAGCTTTGTTACTACCACAGTGAGATAACATAATGTTTGTAAATCCCCGTAAAATCACTGGAATGCCACAAGTATCAAACAGCAACCACCACTTCAACTGGTAACAAAAACACACACACACCTCATTTTGCTCTAGAGATGCAATGCAAAAACCAACACATTATTTTATCAAACTAAGCATTAATTTTCATTCTTGGCTCAGTATTTGCTTTAGCCCTGGGATTTACCAAAGACACTGGACTGTGAAGGAGAAGGGATAAGATACCGGAAGAGAAAAGGTTAAATTAGATGACTTACAATATATGTTAAGAAGCAGAACTACTGTGTCACATGTTTGCAGCATGATAAGTCTATGGACTTCAGGGAAAGAATAAAAATGAAAGAAAACCCCCTGTTTACACTAAACTCCTCTCATATGATAAGAATGAGAAAAGCAGCAGTTTTTAGCTTCATTTCTCTGGGTTCAAGAACAAAACTTGTGATGATAAAGTATCTCTTGAGCCTTGTCTACACATGAAATGAAGAGAGGCAGTAAACTACATGAATACCATTTCAAATCATAGGTGCAAGATTATTATGTTTTAAATGTTCCTTCAAGAAAATATGTAGCTTATCAGGGTCAGGTTTTCCCTACTGTGCTAGTTTTCTACTTGCAGGGATGATGTGTTTATATGAATGACAGCTCCTACTTATGGTGGTGCCATATGATAACACTCCAGGATTCTACCAGCTCATTTTGTTGCACGTATAGATACAGCTTGAGACACAAAAGGGCAGGTAGAATAATTAATTGAAGATCTGTACTTTTATATTCTGTTCACAAACATGAGTTTTGTTATCAAGCTACTGTCTAATTGTAAGAAAACCCAATGTATTCCATTATAGCAGTGGAGGCTGGTGGCTCCAATTTTGGTGGGGCTATGAATCCATTCAAGGTTTCAGTCAAAACCAAGCAGAACTCTAAAGGAGCTATCCGAAGTGTTGAACCTGATCCCCAAAATAGGTTCAGGACATTGGATAGCTCCTTTAGAGTTTTGGCTGATTTTCACTGATACCCAGAATTCACAGCCCCACTGAAATTGGAGCTACCAACCTCCACTGGATTATAGGACTATACATGTTACAATCAAGATACATATAAAGGGGAATGGGATCTCATCCATCCCCTGCTTATGTACAATGTGTATCTATGAATAGATGGTATGTCTTTCATGCTGAATGCATGTAAGAAGTAGATGGGAAGGATAAACAGCTGTGATCCCATTCCCCACTCCAGATGTGTTGAGTGTACACAGCTGTATACTATTTCCTCCATGTATTCCTTTCACCAGTGATTTATAACCTGTACGCGCAGAGACTTCACATCTTGCTTGATCAGTGTCCTCAACATTTGTGAAAGTAGGTACGACCAGCCTTCCCCAACCTGGTAACCTAGAGACATTTTGGATTTCAACTCCCATCAGCCCCAGCCACTATGGTCAATGGGCAAGAACGCTGAGAGTTGTAGTCTAAAACATCTGGAGGGAAACAGGTTGGAGAAGGCAGGTGCAGATGAAAGGGATAACACCTATTAACCACTTTGACTACCATACATATTCACAGCAAATACATACCATTCAATCTGCAGGAATACCAACAATACTAGTACTACTTTAAAACAATTAATGGGGGATGTTTAAAACTGAGAGCATGAACTAGAACTAGCTGATTATCCTATTTTCACAAGGCTTACCAATGATGTACCATGGACAGCACCACTTTACAAAATGTCCTACAAGGATATCATTTTCATACAGTAAACAGTGTACACTGTCACGTCTATCACCACATGTACACACTATCATCCTTGCCACCTATCAGACCTGCCTATGCATGTAAATGCAACAAAACAGATGTGTAAACTCATCTTATTTGACAGCATACATGCAGGGTACTTGAGATTACTTACATGGAAGCTATATATATGTAACTTCCTCCCTGGTTCAATCCCAAATAGGAATGGGCAAGGCTCCTTCCAGAAACTCTGGAGAACTACTGCCAGTCTCTATATACAATATTGAGCTAGAAGTGTCCATGGCCTTACTCAGTATAAGGCAGCTTCCTATGTTCCAATAACCTGCATAAAGCATATTTTAATAAATGTAAATTTAACAAATAAATAAAAATAAGTAACAATCTTCTGCTTAAAAAAAGTCTGATAAATGTATTTCTAGACTATAAAAAGTGTCGGGTTAGGAGGCTGCAACATATAAACTGCATTCAGATAGAATCACTTACATTAAAGTATGACCACAAACTACATGAAAACTAGCAGAGGTTAAGAGTTGCCATGTAGCTGCTTCCCAAATCCTTAAAGCAGCCCAGCCATGCTGTCCTAGCTGAAGCACAGTGCACCATATTTCAATTTCAACACATACTGTTCTTCAATGACATTTGGTTAGTGTTTGAAAATTCCTCTAAGATGTTTCCCAGAAATTCTTTCATGGGGAGATCAAACAATATTTAGAGGACCCCAATATCCCTGTTGGATCTGCACTAGGAATCAACCATGGTTTGCAAATCTACTTTAATGAAACTGCTATTTTAGATGAGTAGTAAAATTAATGAATAGTTTATTAGTACTAATAACAGCAAATCAATGCAATCTCTGTACAGTCTTTGTCAGATAAATTAAGAGAGGTAGAAAACTTGAGTTTATTTCATCTAAAAAGTAAACAACAAGAGCCACCCTCCATGACTTTAGCTATGTTGCCATATTCTCACCCACTGGATTGGGGTAAAGAAGCAAGAACTATGTGTATACAGGCTGAAATGGCTTTAAAATGACCACAGCTTTATTGTGGAGAATTTGGGATGACACAGGGTAAAGATCCAGCCCTTGAGCAGTCTGACTGTGGAGTACTGACCCTGTTCCAGCCCATATGCTGGGAAAACATTGATGGGAGTGGTAAGATTCTCAGGCACATCTCGATGCTGTACAACCCAATACTGTGGGCCGTTATTGGTTGTGTAGTGGGTTGATATCCTCCAAGCTTGGCAGGGGCATTGAGAAGACACACCCAGATCCATTAAGCCATAAAGTGAGAGTGTATAACTTGCTGCCCACTATTATTATTATTATTATATTTATATCCCACCTTTCCCCCAAAACTGGGACTTAAGGCGGCTTTACAAATTAAAACATGTACTGTTAAAATAAATAGAGATATATAAAAATTAAAACAATAATTTAAAAAGCTACAATATTAAAACATTTAAATATGAATATATGTTTAAAAATCCAATATATAAACAGTGCATTAATAGAGGTCCAGATTACTCCCCAAAGGCCAGCTGGAACAAAAAAGTTTTTGCCTGTCTCCGGAAAAAAACTACATCACCAAGGCCAATGGTGAAAGGTTTTAGGAGTTGTAGGCTGAAACATCTGGAGGTACCACCCCTGTTTCAAGGGATTTTAAACCTTCCTCAACCTGAGGGCCAAATTTCATTTTGGAGAGGCTCTCAGGAGCCACATTCCAGTGGCAGGTGGGACCAAAGGCAAATGTAGTAAGGCCAACATGCCAGCTAATTGTAGCTTGTAGCTCTTATGTCCAGTAAACCTTTTAGAATGGAAAAAGAAACTCACAAAAACTGAGCATGTCTTCTACTGGACAAAGACAGCTTGGCCACAGTAGTACAGGTGCTAGGAACCTCGAGAGTGGATTACTGCAATGCACGCTATGTAGAAACTGGAGCTAGTGCAGAACACAGCAACTCATCTGTTGGCATGTTCCTAGTGGTTGTACATGGACCTATGGCCCAATTGAATTCCACCCAGAAAACAGCCTTCAGTGTGGTGTCCCCTTTTCTATGGAACTCCCTGCCCCTGGAGGTCAGGCAGGTGCCAAAATTGTGCTGTTTCCATAGTCTCCGGAGAATATCTTTTTTTTAGGAAGCCTTCCTTGACTGACTAGCCATGGATTTATTGGGATTTCTTTTTCAAATAATAATGATAATTTCTAACATGGTGTTTTATGCTTTTATCCTATTTTGATCTTTTACTGTTTACTACTCTAGAATCTATCTAAAGTGATATGGAGGGGTATAAAAATGTTGTAGATAAATAAATAAATAGCCATGTGAGGGACCCTAGAGGGTCAGATTGGTGCTGCTGGAGTTTTTGGCCCGTGAGCCTGAGTTTCTGCACCCCTGACTTTAGGGAATCTCCAATGGCCCTCCACTGGTTATCCCTATGACTCCGGCCCAATGCTTCCAACTTCTGAAACAAAACAATGCCATTAAACAACCCACAGTTACTAATACAGGGAAGGCAACCAATATCACACCACCAAAAGCACCCTGCACGGCCAAGATCTATTGCAAGTGCAGTTAAATTCCTTCCCAGCCCTGTCAACCAGCAGTTAACTGTCTTACAAAGTATGGACTGCTAACACTAGGTGCAGGTGGACCTTGGTGACGACAATGCTGACATTGTGGGTTGAGCTTCTTATTTACAGCTTAGGAGCAGACAAGAGGGAAAAAGTTCTCTTTCAGGTCTGATCCTCAGCCCCACCCCTAGAAATGACCTGGCACAGCTGATTGGCTCCCAGGTCAGGACCTAGGTTAAAGCATGGCTGGATGGTACATGCAATTAGTAAGCTGTCAGATGCACAAGAAGAGGATCATTTGCTCTTCCTCCCACTCCACCTCCACACGACCAGAGCAAAGAGAGCCCACCAGTAAGTAGGGACCCAGTATGTGCATTCATGGATTTTTCTACCTATTGTGGAAATATTTTAAGAAGAAATCACTACTACTTGAAACTTGTAATTATTATGGTTGACTGTAATGATTTAGAACACATTTCTATATTTTTCACAATGAGGACAATTTGAAATTTTGACATTCTCAATGATATAAATATGGACATTCAAAAGAAAGTGCCTGAGTTACAGATGTCCTATTTTAAGCACATAAAAATATGGAACTGAGTATTATGTCTGGGAAGTGAACTGCTAACTCATGAAGCACAAGTGAATGTACTGTAGTAGCCTACAACAGATATCTTTCTTTCTTACATTCTTTTTTTAAAAAGTTCCCTACATTATGACTTAAAAGCATGCTATTCATCATCTCCAAGTGGGAACTGAAGCCCTGAGGCAAATCTTTAATTTTGCATCCCTTTGGGGTCTTTATCCTCCCCCCTCTACCAACAGCTTGTCTAGTTCTATAAGTAAGAAGATTGGAATTACTAAAAGATTAGACTGTAGGAACCTTTATATGGAAGATGACTGAATGTCCCTGTTAACTAACTGAAGCAGCAGCTGTCTCCTGGAATTTCTTAACTTGGAAGTTTACCTCAACAAGTTCTTAAGAAATGGGTTTAGAAATGGAAACATTCAAAAAACAGAAATCTAGAAGAAAAAAAAATTAAAAAATGCACTCTGTATTCCCTAAATGTTTTATTAGCTCGACAAGGAAATCTAAAGAAAAGCACAAGCAACATTCCCTTCTCTTTGCAATCTTAAAGTTAATTTGTAACCTTGCGGGACTGTTCCAAAGTTAAAGCATTATAAGAATTGAAATTTCTTCAGGTTTCTTTTACCAACCAACAGGCATGGTTTCTGTTGACTACTTAAGCACATGCTTAAAATCAATGGGACTTATAAGTGTGTAATGCAAATGGCCCAAAATGTGTATGCCCCAGTTTTTTAATTTTAAAAATCATGAAAGATTTGTGTTCAATGATATGTGTATATACACAGAGAGGGTGGAAAGGGCTTTTCTACTAAATGTAAAAGCTAATGTAAGAGATTCTTTGAGTTGCATGAAGTAGCTTAATCAAGAGAGACATAAAATATAAGAGACAATGCATATATAAAGTGTGACCTGTTTAGAAGTGATGAAGAAGTGACAAAATGACAGTTGCTTGACCCAAATGTATCTCTTTAGCACTTTCCCTGAACAGCCTGTGGTGTGTGAAGAATAAATTGATGGGGATGCTGGACATGCTTAGATTTGGGGGTTCAAGAATAAAAATAAAGACATTTTGAATTCTGGATACAGGAAAATCTACAGACTAAAAAAAATAAATGGGTTAACAACCTGGAAATATTAGAGCCAGTGAACTGAAATATACCATTAGAATCATACACTTCACCCTTATGTGGAGTTTTAAAGAAAAGATCACTAATTATTTCATATATAACAGCAAAATCATGTTCAGTGTTCCACCATCAAAGATACTTCCATTGCATTCAAATCTAGTTGCTTGCAACTAAGCCTGGGATCAAGTGGTACAGGGCAGCTATTCTTTGAAATCACATCCAGTTCAGCATTGGCAATGGGAGATCGTGATCTACAACCCCCCCTAAACTGGCACAATTGCCCTAGAAATGGCCTACTGCAACTGACTCATACAAATGCTTTTATTCAGAATTATACATGACACTGAAAATAGAGTTCCCTTTCTATGGACAAGTCAAAAACAAGTTTCAGTTTATTTGGAAAGAGATGTTCAACAAAGAACTGGCAAATGCATAATTTCACTCTCGTTTTCAACTTTCAATTGCTACATAGGGGGGAAAACCCTGACCAGGTGCACTAGCATTATTAGTCTGACATAGAAGGCCTTTACAATCTCTCTCAAGCACAACAAGTGAGCATGTGAGTAAGCAATAGCCAGTATTGTTCAGTGACCAGAGCTAACCCCACACCTTGTTCTGAATTCATCTCACAACTCTGCTACCTTTCACTTCAGTTTAATCTTTAAGTAATGTAAATAATGGGGGAGGGGAACCTACATCAAATAGCCTACAACCTCAACCTCTCAACTAAACACACTTGGGAACTGAAATAAAAACAAGGTCACTAAACTCTTCAGGCTGCATTTAAACCCATGCTTACTTCTCTCTCTTAATTTTAATAAACTGATATTTCCACCAGCACGTTTCTTTGTTTAAGGTAAACATTAAAACCAAGACCAGCTTAGCAATTTGAGGGGATCTCCAGAGTTCTGTATGCAGCAAAGCAGTTGTGCCGTTGCTCTGCACCAGCTTAAATTCAACTCCGATTTACTGGAGCCACCATCAAACTACTAAAAAAGGACTGAACAGTTGATAAGAGTTCTTAGTTGATAGCTACATGCAGTTGCTACAATTCCATGACTGCTGAGAGCCCCATCAACCCACATTCCCATTTAACATTGTAGTCATATGAAGTGTTTCTAGCTTTCCAATGCAGCTGATCTTAACCAAATTTGCTGAAGCACAATTGTGACAAATGAACTTGGGCTGCAACTCTTTCTTGGGAGTAAGTCTCATCGAACACAGTAGAAACTTCCTTCTGAATAAACGCGCAGACGACTGGGCTGTTTGCACATTTAGTGATTCATATATATATATAGTTCAACGACAGCAACATATAAGTTTACCATCTTCAGCAAAGCAAAACAATCTCCCAACTTCTGAGGGCTGTGACTGTCAAACTGTGGGGTGCCCTCTCCACCGTGAGAGGTGCAAGACACCTGAAGCAGAGGATGAAATTCCATGAAAGAACGGAAACCTATTTCCACACCAGCCAAGACTGGGGGTAGATTGAATGCTCCTGATCTTCACTGATCCTTTTTGGAGTATGTGCAACCTACTTTTCTATAAATGTGTAATATATTATAAATAATATTCAATATATGAACATAGGGAGCTGCCTTAGACAAGGTTAGACTATTTCCCAATCTAGTCCAGTATTGTCTAACAAGGCAGGCAATGGCTTTCTACAGTCTTCAGCAGAGAATTTTCTCAGCCCTACTGGAGATCCCAGAGATTAAGTCTGGGATGTTCTATGAGGAAAACATGTGATCTATCATCCAACTATGGTCCTGCTCCCCAAATACAAACAGCTTTCTTCCACTAGGAAGGGTATATCTGGGAACTGAACCCTCTTGCTCCTAAGTAAGCCCACATATGTACATAAATTATATATATATATATATATATATATATATATATATATATATATATATTATTAATTATATAACACCAGCATATATATGACTCTCTGTAATGCTTTTTCATAACCCTGCATTGGTGGAAAACATTTTTAACTTGCCAAGCTTTACAGAAGAATCAACAGGTATCTTGAAGCAAGCAAAACTTCTCCCTGTGGACTTAAAGGCTGTGACCGGCACCATCTTTATATTGTGTGTGTGTGTATGTGGGGATCCCTTTTCTTACAATGTTTTCCCCTACCAAACCTTGTATGGCCGAACAAATAATTTTCAAATTATTTTGAAAAGAAGGAAGGGGAGAATTAAAGTAATGAATTTCAACTCTCCCCTTGCAAAAAATCTTCATTCGGCCATAGGTAATACTGTTCCAAGCCAGTGGATTACATAGACAATGCGTTTCAGAGCACCTCCCTTACATAAAAATATATATAATTTCTTCCACATAAGACAAAGAAATTAATTGCCAACACAAAGAGGCTTCAGAGTAGGTTAAGAACATGCCCACAGTTTATGTCACATGTGTAGTGGCTGAACTTCAGAGTATCAGTTTTAAAGGTGGTTAAAACTAGCATACTTCTATTTTCTCAGAACGTACTCCAATGTTGCCAATTGCTTTACACAGCCTTGCTTCAGAGCCTTTAACAGTAGTGCTTTTATCAGCAGATATTAGCAGGTGAGAATGCTTATCTCTATGAAGTTCCAGCTGCTGGTCAACAGCAGCTTGAGCTGCAGAAAAGGCAGGTGAGAAAACACTAAACATGCCCCTCCCCATATGGTAACCCTTTTTAAATCTGGGCACATAGAACAATAAGACTACCCAGAACACCAACCCCCCAATAATTCTTACAATTATCCTTAGTTAATTCAGAAAGCCACTCACACTAAAGAAGCTGGAAAGAAGCATCAAGTAGATTTCACGAGAATAGCAATTGTTTCCATAAAAATGTACTTTTGTCCAAGACAATACTTTATGCACGTTACAGAAAAAGCATGAACAGACTGGAGATTACATTTCTGGTAGCTATCACTGTTTTCTCAAGTTTCTATTAATGCCAGATTCGTACTCTTTCATGTGTTCAGCAGTACACTATGCTGTAGAAAGCACAGTAACATTATCTTGAATGCAAAGCAATACTGCTGGCACACCCAGAAACTACTGAAGAACTCGTTCTAAACGGAAATATCCTCATCTCAATGTACAATGCCATTTAGATCTTTATTTAACATTAAATCCTATTCTTCTAAATAAAAATATTTGAGACTAGAATGGAAATCACCAACCTGACATGTCATGGCTCTCCATCCCGTATTCCTCTGTAACAGTCATGCATACCAAACAGAACACAAGACAGGGCAACGTGAACTGAATCAGCAGTATTTGGTTTCTCTCTCCCCCTCTCCCCAATTTTCACAAAAACAAGCTTTCAGTTTCACAGTGGACTGTAGCTTCCCTATTTACAGCAAAGAGTGCCTCCAATGCTTCATTCATTCTCTACTACAGACAAGATTACAGTGGGAAGCTTGAACTAACAAAATGTAAGGGGTGGGGGGAATCGTAGTGAACCCTTGGTGCGAAGACGTTTTGGAAGCAGCGATAGTGAAAGCCTTTAAAAAAACAACACTAATCTCTTTCCCACCTTTGCACCACTCTTCTCACAAAGTTAATCAAATGTCTGGGAGTGAGAATTATAGCCAAACAGCTTGTCACAAGATAGAGAAAATGGTTGTCACAAGATAGAGCAGCCAGTTACCTACAAGAAGGAAGTAGTCATTGTATTTGCACTGATCCTTTAGTAAATATATTTTACAAACATTCTTTGTAATAAAAATGCAAATCAACATTTACGTGGCTCTACACTACATAATCTAAGAATTTATACTCTTCGGCTTGACAAATGAAAGAAGAAAAGAACTACAAATGTAGGCTTATACATTTGTACTGCAAACATAGAAAGATCTGTGCAAAATTAATAGAATAATACAACACCGACAAATTACTAGACCATACCAGGCACTGCACTGCTGTAAAGTTAATAGATGGGAGAACAAGAATGGGAAGGGGAGAAAACATGAAAGGCAGACACACCTGTGCTTTTCTTCAGAAGATACCACAGTTCTGCGATATCCTTGTACAGCAATGAGATCAGACTTAAGGTCATTTTGCCATAACTTAGTGAACAGTTGTTTATTTCTAAGCCTGCCTTCCAGGCACAAGGAAAGCGTAAAACTTCATCTTTCACAGTAAAAGCCAAGCTCCAATGGGACACAATACCTTTCATCAAGTTACATGCAAAGCCAGCCTGTCTTTCAGCAGGATTAGAGGTCTACCAAAGGGTTAGCTATTTATTGGGACCTTCTGGCTCTCTATTTTATGATAGGAAGAGTTTACTTGCAACGGAGTTGAATTTATTTACTCAGAATGTGAAGACAATTATTGAGCAAACAAACTCAACCACAAACACACTTTTAGAAATAATAATAATAATTCTGAAACTATCCTGCAGTGGCATGTCAAAAGCCTCCCTTAAGGAACCCTACTTTAACAAATGGTAACCTATCAAGTAAAGCCATCTCTTTTTAGCCTGAAAGGGACAACACTAGTCAGCTGACAGCTGCTTCTCTCGAGGAGCTTTCTAACGAGACAATTCCTTGCAATGGCAAGTTCCACATTTGCGAGTAAAAATCCCCAAATCTCACACTTTTAACTGAAAGGGAGAGAGAAAAGACATTTTAAACTTTAATTAAACTCTTCACCCGTGAGTTTACTACTGAACTTTTGTTCAGATAGAATCCGCACTTCTGATAGTTGTTGCACAAGGGCAAAAAATGCACTTGCTACACAGCATTTCAGAGGGCCCAGCAGCAAAATCATAAAGCTTATGTTATTCATATCGATGCACTTAGTTTTTTATCTTTGAATATGAAACAGATTCTTACTCTGAAGAACTTGCCCTTTTTTAATTTCGATTTTAGAGGCAGGTATGAAGTGGCTTTTAAAAAAAGATGTCCAATCTTTAATACAATTCAAGAATGCCTACGAACTTTCACCCACTAATGTTAAGCAAAGTCTTACTTCACTTGATCCTTTTAAGTAATTGTTGCAGGACAGATTATCTGTTAATTAGTGACCTCAAGATTACTTACGACTCAGTAATACAGATGAGCAAGATAGTAAATGAAAGGGACAGAAGCAACTGTTAAAAGATCCAAACAGTAAAACAGGGAGTTTCTTTTCTGCTATTGGGGGAGACTTCTGCCTTCCCAAAGTTACTAAAAGGTCAAGTAGCGAGGGTATGGTGGATAAATCATGGACTGGCAATTACGCCCATTCACACAAAGCATTCAAACAGGAACTTCAGATTTCCTCTTCCTTGTATATTTACAGGAGGAAAAGCAATCAGTTATCAGCTCAATTGTCCAGCTTTGCCAACAAGTTATCCAGTAGCAATCAAGTTAAAGATACATTGGGCTTACTAACATTTATAAACAATTTATCCAGTGAAGGTACTTTTTATGCCATGCTTTCTACTCCTTTTCAGAGCATTTACTTCATTCGCAGCTTGTTCCCCACTTCTTTTCTCGATGCTTCAGAAGTATGCAAATGGTTTCATTTTTCTTTTATTTGTATTTTTCTGTCGTTCACAAGTGCACAGATTTGCCTTTTTTGCTATGTATAGTCTGCAATAGTATTGTCACTTTGTCAATTTCCTTGTATTATATATTACCAACTCTGCTTTGCGGCTTCCATTGGGACTCGGCCATTTTTCCTTCACATGCCCCACCTTTCTTCATTGCAGAAAGGAGCCGGGGCACATGAAGGCAAAGTGGAGCCAACCTGGTCTCCACCACTCCCACTGAAGGATTGACAGGGGTTAGTCCAGCTCAGCTTCACTCCCCTAACTGAGAAAGCCTACACACAGCAAAGTGTGGTACCTGGAGGAAGCCCCAGGAGGAAGATCCACCCTGTGCTTGGGCCAGGGAGCAAATTATGTCAGGTGGATGTGGCAATGCCCATTGACATCAGGGGCATGAACCAAGCTCACCTGATGTTATATATGGCCCAAAAAGTTCTGTATCCCTGTACTAGAGTATCCTTCCATAACCTGTTGCCCTTTAGATGTTTTTGGTAGTATTCTATTGTGTCCATGCACTTGCAGGACCCTTGTGCAACAGGGCTTTTGCTATTCTAAAAATAACCCAAAATGAGCAGAAATGCTTGTTTCTGGAACAGGTTACATCAGCGGAGCTCGCAGAAAGGAGCTGACCTGATCTGGAAACTAGGGTTTAGAAATGGAAAGCCCCACTGTGTAAGCAGTGGATCCTGCGAGTGCCACAGAACCAGCAGAGGTGGAGTAGCCCCAGTGGATACTCTCCTCTGAATACAATTTCCAGCATTCCTGACAATTGGCCATGCTGGTTAGGGCTGTTGGGAGTTGAAGTTTAAAATATCTACAAGGGATCAGAGAAGGCTGCACTAGAGAAACCCCTTAGAGTAAGCACTACCGTCTTTAGGACTTCCAACTCTAGGAAGGGGCGCAGGTGGTGTATCAGCCGAAGATGATAGTAGGTACTCCTGGCTGTCGCATTTATCTGGGCTGGCATTTGGAGCGACGGATCCAGAAGCACCCCTAAGCTGCAAACACAGTCTTTCAGGGGGAGTGTAACCCCATCCAGAACTGGTTGACACACCTCTAAACCCAGGTTGCAGTCTTTGACAGTAAGCACCTCTGTCTTATTATTATTTTTATTTATTTAGCACCATCAGTGTACATGGTACATCTTGTCTGGATTCAGTTTCAGTTTGTTTTTCTTCATTCGGCCCATTACCGCCTCTAAGCATTCATTCAGAGGAGACACACTACCCTTAGCTGACGCTGTTGTCGAAGGCATAGAGAAATATGATCCGCTCTAAACACACCCATTGTCTTCTATGCTATGGCACATGATTGCAATAACATTAACATGTACAACGGTCTCCCAATGAACTCCTGTAGCATTTTACCAGATACTGCCAATGCTATGGGACTTGCTCAAACTCCCATGAGGTTACTTTAAAATGTAGACTCTATAAATGCTTGGATATACATATATTGACCTTAAGATAAAACAGCAAATAAAAACACCAAGACTTTTAAAAGAGAATCACAGGCCACAGATGGCACAGAGGACCTAAAATCTAACATGCATGTGTGGTGCATCCAGTCATGCAGCATCATGGCCATGCCTCCTGATGTCATCTGACCCATGGAGGGCAGCAATCTAGCCCTCCACCCAAATAATATTCTGCACCCCTGGTCTGCACAAGTATACACTTCAATGCATAAAGTTCTTCAAACTTTTCCCCTGGATAAGGAAGAATAAACTCCAAAACAACTGCATTCTTACAAAGGAGGAAAAATCTTATAGAATTAAAAAAAAACCTAATTATGAATTAAAAAACCCTAATTCCTAGATTAGGTTTCTTCTACAAGACACTGTTAAGGACTTCATTGTTGACAGCTATAGTGTGTAAAGCAAGTAAGCTGTGGTACTTAAACCCCTAAAATAAAAACTGGTCAAGCAATTAAAACTTGCAAGGTAGGTAAGGAGACACTACAAAATCCTTCAGCAATTTTACCATAACAAAGACGCATAACAGACACTACTGTGGCCCTGTCTCTTTCGTGAAACCAAAAAGAAGCACAAGCTCATCCCAAAGAAGCACTTTTATCCTGTAAAATATCTTCTGTTTAGAATGTCAGCTCTCTTTACTTTTCAGTTTCCCGTGTTGCTTCCTGTTTAGTCTCACATGTAGATAATGGGTGCTTGCAAGAACAAGAGCTGCCACTTTCCATATTGCTGTTTACATGGTTTCTTTATGTACTTTCATGCTAGGTATGGGTGGAGTTATTTGCATAACCAGGCATCAAAAAACTGCAACAGGAAACAATCTCCTTTGGAAAAGGCAGGTACATTTTCCTCTTCAGTCATTCTAAGAATGGTGGGGCATCAGCATAGGCATAACCAATACCCCCAAAAGTCTGTGCAGTATCAAAGCCATACCAAAACATATTCAAGGCACACAGCAGCAGAGCAATTCCCAGCCCATCGTTCACTCAGGATAGTTGAACAACTTTTCATTTGGATTTGTCTTGTTAGGGTTGCAGCCACTACTGGGAATTCTTTCTTTGGGTTGTGTCTCTTGTTCTGAGTCTGTCTATTGGTTGTCATCACTTTCTAATTCCAGCTATACTTGTTCATTTTTCGAATACATATCTGCCTGTGTGGGCTTGTTAGATATGCACGTCCTTTGGAAGTCTGTTTTAACTTTGAAGTTCGAGAGAGTCTTCCAAGTCTTTGGTTATGGCATGGAGCCAACATGCCCCCTCTCTCATCCTCACCCCACTCTATCCATTCACGGGCACTCATATATTCACTGGGTCCTTTTCTTCTTCCATTCATTGGTGACTGCTTGGTAGTTTAGAGGAGGGGTAGAACACATGCCTTGCATGTAGAAGGTTCAATTAACAGCACCTCCATTTCCCCCCCCCAAAAAAGGAACAGGTAGAACAACGTTAGAACTCTACCTGACATCCCAGAGAGCTACCAGTAGGGCTAGATCTACACCAAGCAGTATATAACACTATGAAAGCGGTTTGAAAACGGTATATGGAATGTGTCCCTTGCTTTGTGTCACAGGCTCCAACAGTTGTCACTGCACTTCAATACTGTTATAAAGCGGAAGAGTAGATCCTGCCTAGATAGATGGACAAATACTCTTGATTCAATATAAGAAAGCTTCCTATGTTCCAATAAGCATAATATGTCACAGCGCTACTTGAGCTGGATGTCAGTTGCTTAAAAACTTTTGTTGCCCCTACTTCCAAATAATATTATGGATTACATCTAGTGGAAACCCAGCTTTATTAATGATGTCTGGCCCTCTCTGGGCTTGAGAATAGCTCCTAAAGATACAGGCGCCTAGAATCTCCTTCCAGTCCCACGCCATATTACATGTTGTAGCACCAGCTGCCACCCTTGTGAAAAAGGCTCATTAACCAAGGCTTGTTGTTGTTTATTCGTTCAGTCGCTTCCGACTCTTTGTGACTTCATGGACCAGCCCACGCCAGAGCTTTCTGTCGGCCATCGCCACCCCTGGCTCCCCCAAGGTCAAGTCTGTCACCTCCAGAATATCATCCATCCATCTTGCTCTTGGTTGGCCCCTCTTCCTTTTGCCTTCCACTTTCCCTAGCATCAGCCTCTTCTCCAGGGTATCCTGTCTTCTCATTATGTGGCCAAAGTACTTCAGTTTTGCCTTTAGTATCATTCCCTCAAGTGGGCAGTCTGGCTTTATTTCCTGGAGTATGGACTGGTTTGATCTTCTTGCAGTCCAAGGCACTCGCAGAATTTTCCTCCAACACCACAGTTCAAAAGGATCTATTTTCCTTCACTCAGCCTTCCTTACGGTCCAGCTCTCGCAGCCATAGGTTACTACGGGGAATACCATTGCTTTAACTATGCGGACCTTTGTTGTCAGTGTGGTGTCTCTGCTCTTAACTATTTTATCAAGATTTGTCATTGCTCTCCTCCCAAGAAGTAAACGCCTTCTGATTTCCTGGCTGCAGTTAGCATCTGCAGTAATCTTTGCACCCAGAAATACAAAGTCTGTCACTGCCTCCATGTTTTCTCCCTCTATTTGCCAGTTATCAATCAAGCTGGTTGCCATAATCTTGGTTTTTTTGAGGTTTAACTGCAACCCAGCTTTTGCACTTTCTTCTTTCACCTTCGTCTAGACAGAGGATTTTCTAAGCCAGCCCAACTCAGTATCCTCTAAATCAGCGGTCCCCAACCATTTTGGCACCAGGGACTGGGGGGGGGGGGTTGAGGGCATGGTTTTGGGAAGCCCAGCCCACCCCCCACTCCAACGTCCTGGCTTCGCTTCGGCTGGGTGGGCGCCCAGCCGAAGCGAAGCCAGGATGCTGAGGCGGGCAGTTGGCTTCAGAACGGTGCGCCCGGAAGTTGCTCTCCCAGAGCGGCTTCAGGCCGGGCGCGCAGTTCTGAAGCCTCACCCACCCACCCACAGCTTCGCTTCAGCTGGGTAGGTGAGATGGCACCCCGCGCCCAGGTACGCTGGGGTGTGCGTGTGTAAGGGGCTGAAAGCAGCTCACCTGCATGGCCTGGTTCCTAGGCAGTTGGTGGCCAACCTGTTTTGAATGCATTTTATAATGTGCAAAGCTAGATTGCTACATTGCAATTGAAATCCCTTGCTGCAATTGAAATCCCTTGCTGTTTTGGGGTGCTCAAATAAATGCACGTAGTTATTGAATAATTTATTTTATTTATTTGTTCCATTTACATCCTGCCTTTCCTCCAAGGAGCTCAAGGTGGTGTAAATGATCTTCCTCGTCTCCATTTTATCCTCACAAGAAGTATTTGACGTAGGTTAGCCTGAGAGTCACCCAGTGAGCTTCATGGCAAAGTGGGGACTATAACCTGACTCTCCCCAGTTCTAGTCCAACATTCTAGCCATTACACCACAATAAATCTCTGGCTTTACATGCAGAAGGTCTCAAGTTCTATCCCTGCCCTCTCTAGCAGAAAGCAGGTGATGGGAGAGGCTTTGGGCTGAGACCTGGAGACCCTCTGCCAGTCAGAGTTGAGAATACCGGGCTAGATGGACATTAGTCTGACCTGGTACAATGACAGCATCGTATGCTGCTTGACCTAGTTTGGAGACATGAAAGAAAAATTATCCAACTTCTCTCTGAAGAAGATGAAGTGGTATAATTCTCATTCTCATTGTATTACAGACATTTCATGATAGCAAGGGATTTGCGGCAAGGGCCAACAGTGAAGTCACTGCAGATTTGTATTTAATATTTCATCTGTTGTAATTCTCAAGTCACTCTCAGCAGTAGTAATTCTTAGCCAATTGTTCCACTTTGTATTTGTGCATTTGGCTTCTCTTACTTGGAGCCCAGCACTACACTACACGTCACCCTGTTAAGTCTAAATAGTAAAAATGCGATATACGCCCAGAAATCCTGAAAATGTGCTTTGGAAGAATCAGAGCAATGTTACTGTTTAATGAAGGTAACTTCAAGGGAAGCTGGGTGGATTTCTCCTCACACAAGACCCTTCTGCTTGACCCACCTCCCACAAGAGACACTTCTTCGCCCACAAGAGACTTAGGGCAGATCTACATCAAGCAGGATATAGCACTATGAAACCAGTATTGAAGTGCACTGACAACTGTTGGGGCCCACTAACACACATCATATACTGCTTTCATAATGCTATATTCTGCTTGATGTGGCTCCTGTCTCTTTTATACTGCTTTCATAGTTCTATATCCTGCCTTTATCCTGCCATTGAATCTACTGGTTCCACTCTGACTGCCATGCTTAGAAGAATGCTTGCACCAACACGGCTTCTTAAAATTCAGTATGGTGACTAAAAGCCCTCAAAGAGAAGGTCATCTGTAGCCTATGTAAAGGACTGGAAACATGGGATGTGGAGGCTACTAAAAATTCACCTCACCATGTACCAGAAGCTACAAATGACTTGCTCTTGACTAGTCAGGTAAGTACATCTGAGTGATGTAAACTGTCATTTGAATCCTCCCATACAAGACCAGACATTTCTACTTACCTTGAGCCAAAGAAACTAGCCAGGAACTGCAACTGGAAAAAGCATAATAGCTCTCCATTTCTTCTACTGAAATTGCAACACAATTCATTTCACCTCAGATCTTACAAAAAGGAAGAGTTTTCCTTCTCATCAGACCATGCTTATTTGATTTGACTGTATTTTTTCTCATGGAATAAATTTGTTTCTTTAAAATTGGATATTGTACAGAGATACTTTATAATTCCACTCCTACCGAATTGTTCTTTGCAATGCTTCCCTTAGTTATAAAATTGTAAACTGGGTGTTTACATAAAGTAGGTGTACCTAACAACTGGCATATTATAAACCACACCTTCAAAACTTCAGGATACGGCTTCAGATCTAACCAGAGTACAAGGTACTTATATTTTGGTTTTGTTTGCTTTTCCTACCAGGCCCCAAGCAGAATTTCTTTGGGGCCTGGTACCACAGACTTGTAAAATGGGCATTTTCATTTATCTGCACACAGCCCCCAGGACTGGTGTGCACCAGGAGCACAGCATTCAACCTTTCAATGGAGGCTTTTCTTCTTTTTACCCATCTCACCATTGGAGAGGTGGAATTAGTAGGGGAGAACAGGAGAGGAAGCTTCAATTCTTCCCTCCCAGTGCATGCTGGGCCCAATCTGAATCGGGGCCATGTGTAGCTGTATAGAAGTAAAAAGCAAAAAATTATCCGGCTCAGCTACATGCTACACAATTAAGTTATATAACCACTAGTGTAATTGCACAAACACACTGTGTTCTAGGGCTGGGCCATTTGCACACAGTTCAGAACATCGCCTGTTCTGCTCTAGCACTGCTTCTTTTTGGCTCCAGCAAATCTCACAAGACCTGAACGGGGAATACATTTACACAAATATCCTCAAGCATTACTGCAATTTGGCTTCAGTTTGTTTCCTCATGGTAATGGGGTTGCAGCCTGGGCCAGGTGCCATAGATCTTCAGGCCCAAGTAAAATGAAGTCCTCATGGCATAATTTATAACCCAGTCAGGATCAGTGGTATAGTAGACATTTTCTGAAGTGCAGTGCTTATCATGACAGTCCCTACATCCACGCCCCCAAGGGGAGTCAAAATTTTTAGGCACCTGTGTCGAGCCATACTAACAAACCAGTTCTAGAAGTTTTATCTCCCCCAGGAGCAGGCCCTTTTTTTAAAAGCTAATGGGTCTTAATTACCAATTCAACACCAAGCCACTGCAAAATTCTTCACATTACAGCAGAGAATCATATATTGTGGTTGGGAAAATTCATTGATCCCCATAGCTACTGTGAGAATTGTAAAGCTGTAAGGGAAAAGGGAGTTCTAAGTGGGATGGCAGATGAAGTCAGAGTTCCTGCTAAGGGCCAAAATGTGATCCTTTCTGATTTAAAGCCTACTCAGAAGCATGCAGGTCTGAAAGTACTCGGCAGTACTTTCAAAGAGCATCGCAAATATCAAGCCTCTGTGTGTCTACTCAAAAGCAAGAATGAGCAGGACATCTACTCAGAAGTAAGCAGGATTGACTCACTCAGCAGCTTCCTTCCCCAGGCCCACCACCAGGGAAAAACTCTTATCTCTGACCAGCAGCTGATTGGAGATAAGAGCTTTTCCTTGTCAGGAGAGGGGGCAGGGCCTGGGAAAGAAGCTCGAAGGTCAGATGGGGAAGGTTCCCCATGCCTCCTTTAAAAAGACAATAGATATTCTAAAATTAAATAAAAATAAATAACAAATGTGATTTGTCTTGTCCAGAAATAAGAATGCTAGCCCTTGGGTTGAGTAACTTATCTATTTTCCCAAAAAGGATTTTGCATTCAAATTTTGAAGTATTACCATCTGAACCCTTGGTCTATTCACTTTCCATTTGTGAAGCCTTGAGCATCTGTTTCCATCATTTGGAGAAACTTTCCTATCACCAAGCTGTATGTGTACCACTCAGCAGTGCTCAAATTATGAGAGAAAAAGGTATGGGAATCTCCCTCCAGATTTAGCCAGCTCATGCCTCCATAACCCTCTAAAAACAGTGAAAGAAAAAAATTGTTTGGTCTCCTTTGCCCCCATGTAATTTGAGCACTGCCTTAACAGATACCCTGTAACTGCTCATTTCCTATCCTATCTATGGTCTTGTTAAAACAATAAAGTCAGTTGTCTCCCAGGAGTTTTCACATGCCTGTTGGATGCCTGAATGTGAAAACAACACTTCAAGAAATGAATACACAAACAACTTGAACACACAAACAACCAAGAACATTTTGACTATTATGTTAGAGGCCTACTGATACATGTCCTGAACATGCACTTAAGATACCAATTGCTAAATAAGGCTTACAAGTGTACACAAATTGCACTCATCTGACCTGACTCCCGAATGTTTGCTAATCCCTAAGAAAATGTCCACTTTCCAGTTTTCTTTCCTCGAGTCAATAGTCGAGCTGTGCACAGCTCATACAGTTATTAGACTGTATGACCATTCTATTACTCTGGCCATACCACATGTTATTTGGTTGTGTTTTCATTATTATTATTATTTATTTATATAGCACCATCAATGTACATGGTGCTGTACAGAGTAACCCTAGCCAAATTTAGCAACTACACATTTTATTCTTCAAAGGTGCCTGCTATCAAGCCATAGAAGATCCAGGTTTTAAACACTCAATTTTTTATATTTTGTATTTGCAAGGGGCATGTGAAATAAGACTATTATCTTCAAAGCAATGTAGGAAGCCTATTGAATAAGATGTAAGCCTTTGAACTTCAGCCCCTGCTCTGACAGTGAGGTAAAAGGAGCAGCTGTTAAGTCTCTGTTCAATATTTGTGCTTGAGGTTGACTTAATTCACTGCTGAGCAAGATAAACAGATGTTTGTTAGAAGCTTATTAAGGTAAATAGTGTGTGTGTGTGTGGGGGGTAACTAGGTTCTGGTCCTGATATAACGAAAAATGTGTTTCTAATTTTCACGGTGTATGTCTTAATTCACTGATAAATATATGAGGGGGGCCCAGCAAAGTTTTGACCTTCACAGTTGTGAAGATTTCTATCACTGGTGAAAGCTGCCAAATTCATGCAAAAACCAGGTTAGAAATCTCTAAAATATAATAAAGCTATAATATTCTTGTTAGCTTGCAAAGCCAAGCCTCTGTGTGTGTATGTGTGTGTGTCTCAAGGAAGCACTGAACAGAGTCCAAAAATTCTGAACAAAAAATGAGCAGTCCTAGAAATTCAGTCTGCACTTGTGAATTCCAGAACTTTGTTAATTAAAAAAAAATGCAGCTCACAATTGGAATTTAAGGACTGATTCATATTTCTGGCATTTAGCCTGCGCTCTGTGTTAAAGCTCCTTGTGGCTTTGTCTGTAGCAATTAATGTAAGCCTTTAAGACAATTAAGGACTAAAGATAAGTTAGGGTGTATTTGGACATGTATTTACTACATCTCAACCTCATGTAGGAAATCTAAGAAGTTACCTTATTGTATTGCAGTCACATACATTGTCCAACTTTAAAAAAAAAATTTGAGAGAAAAGTATTGGCATGCACTTTTCCAAATTATTTGTAATTGTGAGCATTTTATGGAAGATTTCTAAACAGTAACTGAGTGCTTAACAGAAAAGTCAATAATGAAATCTATATTTCAATACTAAATCTATAAAATACTAAAATCTATAAAAGCTATCATAACATGAATGTTAAGAAACCCTGATAATGCCAATATTCCACCAGGGTTTAAAGATTAGCAACACTGAGCCAACACTTACGAATGATAAAATAAATACTGTCTTGAACTATTAACACTCTTAAAAACTGTGCACATGTTTCTGATTTTTCATCCACAGTATAGAAAAGCACATTTGAATTCATTAGATAAGGTTGCTTTATCAGTGCACAGGAAGATGTTGTACTTTCCCCCCAAAGGGTAGTTTTTGTTCTTTTTAATAAAAAGGAATAAAAGTAAGACAGTAGGAAGTTAAGTGTCTTGCTCATAAAAGAATGAGTATGCAATTCAAACATTATTATTTAGGAATGCTGGTTAACAGATTACACATTCCTATTCTGAAAACAACTTAGAACACTTCTCACCAGACCAAGTGTGACGTGGGTAATTTCGCCCATGCTTCTTTGTAAGAGTTCGCTGCACTGTTGAGGAAAGGTTGTGAAAGATGTAGTTGGCTCTGCGTCGAATTCGGTGAAGATTTTCTTGTCCTTCTCTTGAATAGCGACGTTGTGACATTGTGTTATCATCACATTAATTTTTAACTTTTCTTGTATCTTTACTGTACTGGCCAATCCAATGTTTGTTTGTTTGTTTTAAAGCAGCGAGTTGTTTTTTTTAAGATACCAAACACTATAACACTGGAAAGTGAAGTTTATTTATATTTCACCTCATTTTTTTTTAAAAAAAAGCACTTGATGTTTTTGAAAATAGGTAACTCACATCAGTATTGATTGCTGCCAGTGATAATTTCTTGATGAACTGACAAAACACTGGATGGTCCTAAACATATTTCACAACATCAATATACCTAACATCTTGATGCACCGAACACATTCACTGCTTGTCAGTAACTGTAACTTGAAGCCAAAAGTTTATACAAGGAGACAAGGCACATTATACAGAAATGACTGAATAGCTAAACTTGCGTTTTGTCAAAGGATCCAGATTTATTTTTAATTAGAGCCTGTAACTTTAGTTGCTTTTCCAGAAGTCGCATCCAATTTTACAGTCCATCTCCTTGGCACAGATTTTCCCTCAATATTAGAGAGTTCTCCATCATTTCCAAAACACTTCTACCACTCGGTATATTTGCGACCTCCTGCAAAATGCCCAGGAGTATTCTGCAATTGCCAAGTGATGTCTTAGGCTTCCAGTGTAGCAGAGGTTCTCTTCATATATTCATAAAACAGCAGTCAGCGAGGCAAAATATATCACTGAAATCGCTATACTTTCAAATCCCACTTCTACTCCACCAAGTATTTCACTCCCCACTGAGGTCAGCACTGTGCTAATTTCAACAAGGTAACAGAAAACGTACGTGCCAGGATGGTGTTCTAAAAAAAACACTATCAGAAATTATGCACCCTTCATGTAACAAATTTGCTTTAATTGCTGCTTGAGCTGCATCAAACAGAAGACATGCTGCATCTGAGCTCTTCAAAGTCAAAATGGCTTTTTCCCCTCAAAGTATTCAAAAACAGAAGGGCAAGAGAACGCCTCCCAGGAAAATTCAAGCCCAATACACAAATTACAGTGGGAAGGAAGGGAGGGGATAGAGACCACTGCTGTCTTAAACCATATCAGGAAGTTATGCACTGTCTGTTCTCATCATATTCAATACAGGAGAGAGAGAGGAAACTGACTGCATTGCTTTACTTGGCAGTAACTCCTTTCTATGAAAGATATTCAATGGTGGGTGTATTCAGATAAACAGTATTTTCCACAATAGCACATGGATGTTTGCAACTAATGTGCCGTGTGATCTCCACTGAACTGAACAACACACTGGACTTGGGACCACACATTACAGTTTTCTGGCAAGCAAACATTCAAGCTGCACAATCATCACACATACACATGCATCTTTCTAACCTTTTCCTTTGCAGAAATGATAAGAAAATCTTAATGCATGAAACAACTCTCAGCTGCTACTCTTTGACAATGTGACCAGACAACCAAAAGCAGCCAAAATAATTGTAATACGAACTACCACCATATTTTAAGCTGGATCACTCTTCATTAAGGAATATTAAGAACAATTGTAAAGAATCTTTTTGTTTCCTCCTAAATTTGACAGCTGCCCCTCCCAGGTTCCGCTTCTGGGCCCATCCCTTTTGCCTTCACCACACCCACCACTGAAATTCACCCCCCACACACAAGAACTTCTCCAAAATTGAATCCAGTCCTTGGAATGAAAGAAGCTGAACACTCTGAATTACTTTTTGTAATTAAACTGAAGAGCAGTTTTAAAATACAGTTCACTTTAAAGCCCTTTAAGATTTAGAGGGAAATTGTGTTTGCTTGCCATTGCTCTGCTTCCTGCTTCTCTTCTGCATTTGAAACGAACTGAACTACACAGGAAGAGAGTAATGACCACATAGTCTGTAATTTAAAACTTCCTAGCTCATACAGTTGAATGGAACAGCGCCCTCTAGTGAGTGTTTTGTAGTGCAACTTCAGCAGCACACAGCAGGAAATCCTGAGATATTTCAGAAGAATTGGGTTTTCCAAGGTTTATTTTTAAGTGGAATACTTGATGGAAGGAGTGGGAGATGTGCAGGAGGCTCATGATGTAAGGCAGAAGTAACATCGGGGCCTGCTCCTGCTGGACTCTTCCCCCCCCCCCACAGGACAAACTGCCATCTTGGCCCTGTGGGGAAGAAGAAGGACCGAGGGGACAGGAGCAGGCAGAAGTAACATCGGGGCCTGCTCCTGCTGGACTCTTCCCCCCCCCACAGGGCAAACTGCCATCTTGGCCCTGTGGGGAAGAAGAAAGACCGAGGGGACAGGAGCAGGCAGAAGTAACATTGGGGCCTGCTCCTGCTGGACTCACTCTCTCTCTCTCTCTCTCTCTCTCTCTCTCTCTCTCTCTTTCTTTCTTTCTCTCTCCTCCCTCCCTCCCTCCTTGACTCCTTTTCCTTGTGTGTCATGTCTTTATTAGATTGTAAGCCTGAGGGCAGGGACTGTCTTTTTTGCTAAGTGTAAGCCGCTCCGAGAGCCTTTTTTGGCTGAGGAGCGGGGTATAAGTATGATAAATAAATAAATAAATAATTAAATAATGTAGACAAAATGACCCACAAACTTTCATAAGTAGTCAGTCACGAGCATGCTATAAATCACTCACTTAAAGAAGCCCTTTATTTCTACCATTTTTCTATCTGTATACCATTATTCATTGTTCAAGATGTATTACTTTCTATTAATAAATTATGATACCCATTTAGTAATTTCTGTTCCCCAACTTCTCCAACAACTTAGTTCCATGGCGATTTCAAAAGATAAAGGTGGAGAAAAATAGCCTGTTCATTTAAAACTATCCTGACTTAAGGGCAGCTGTGGTTCTGTTCAATTCCAGTGATACTTCTGAATGAACTGAATTTGGAAACAGTGATACTAAATTGCTGAGTTTTTTTTAAAAAAAATTCTCTTGAACACTTTAAAAATGAAGAAATAATAAAATCAACATAATTCTGCTCCTGAAAAAACATTTTTTAAGAGATAAATATGGCATGTACACATAGTTTATTCACTTACAATAGCAGATAATCCTCTAACATTTACTGTGATTGACGTAACTTTCAATCATGAGCACACCCAGAGTCAGTACAAATATTAACTACGGCTAGAAGAACATGACAAATGCTTGCTCTTCACTGCATCTTCTCTTCTGACTTAACCACAGTTAATGTTGGTCTGACAAATCCTTTAAGTGAAACTAAGATACTAAGGAAGGAGTAAACTTTTGAGAGAGGAAACATGTTCCCCTCTCCTGATCTCTTAACTGCAATTAAGAAAGTCTTGATGCTATAAAAGTGTTGGAACATCTCCATATATTTCTGCAAGTGAAATCATGAAGGAAGCTTTTCCATTCACTCAAGCGTATGAAAGGTTGGTACACACCTGCTGAAGACAAATCCAAAAACCTTAACAAGGTATTTATTCTTCATTGCATTTTTATGGTTCTTAATGGTTTTATGGTTAGGCAAATTTATCACTGCACTGTAGTCTCGACCACATTAAAATTGGATTAAGGCAGTACTACCTAAAACATAGATTATACTATATACTTATTTATTTCTGAGATGATATTTTACAATACCTATCATACTTGTTGGCTTTTAAATGAACTTAAATTATCACGAGAGGGAAGTACAACTGCACAAATATGACTGGTAGCTAAAAAGAAAGATGAACCCAAAAATAATCAACAAGAAAAGAGCAAACAGCAGGAAAAAAACCCAAAACCCAACGAACATCACAATAGTAGTAACCTACTAAATTACAAAAATAACACCTGACACAATCACAATTCAAATATGGGCTGAGGTCCAGTTTTGGCTTTTATCAGGCGACACTTCATGGCTTACCAATAACTGATTGTTTTCAGTTGTATTAATCCCATTTAAAATACTCTTTCCTGGCTGGAAGAGTGCAGACAGTGGAACAGCGAAGAGTCCTTGGGGTTGGAAACCCAAGTAGACAGTAAGCTCACTACATATTTGCCATATAGTTAAATGCATAAATGGAGCCCTTCAAACTCGATGTGTTGTTTCTTCCAAAACATTACAGGTAAGTGTGTTTTCCACAGCAATAGCTACTTTCCACAAAGGAGGGGCCATAGCGTAGCAGTAAAGCATATTCTTTCCAAGCAAAGGTCCCAGGTTCAACTCCCAGCATCTCCCGGTAAGACTGGGAAAGACTCCTATCCAAAACTCCAGAGAGCTGCTGCCAGTCAGTATAGATGGACCAAAAGTCTGATGATATAAGACAACTTCCTGTGTTCATGTGTACTTCGGACTGCCAGTGATCCCTGAAGAAAGGCAAGACTCAATGGAGTAAGAAGCTGTGTCCTCTGTACAGCACAATCATTAGTTAGGTTTAAGAGAGATGGAAACTGAAAATTACAGGATTGTTTCCAGAAGTAGCGCTCAGCATTTGTAGAAAAAAGCAGAAAAATTAACTTTAGTGATGATGCAACTGGGAGTGCATTCACAGTGCAGAGAAATTTATCACTGCAATGACTGTGCTTGTTCATAATTCAGAAGGGAACTGAGGGTGTAACAACTTCAGAGCAAAAAATATATTTTTGCCTGGCTGCAGATCCCTACAGTTTGAAAAACAAAACAAAAAACATACTCACACAGGGTTTCTTTTTCAGTTCCTACTAACAATCCCCAACGAGTTAATTAGCAGCTTGAAAGAAGTAATATCCTACAGTGTTAATTGGAATTACTAAATAAACTGCACCTGATCTTCTCTCTCCCCTGTGCTAAGGAGGGAAAAATGCAGTGGGACTTAAACCAACAAGGATTCTGCCTTGATTATTTTGCCAATAAATGTTTTTGACCTTTACAACAAAATGGTCAATCCATTAAGAATGCGGTCTCATCTTTCTGGAAGGATATTGATATTTAAAAATGCTGCTTGCAGCAAGACTGGATCATTTCACCAACACACCGTTTGGTTTTTGGTTTTTCCCACACCATTAAAATCGCCAAGCGTCATTCATAAGATTACAGCAGACACATTATGACTACATTTGGAAATACTCCCATTTAAAAAAAATTCTTAAGCCACAGAATAATTGGCTTGGTTCAGATGTAATACTCCTATTGACCCTCGGTTTGCACTCTGAGGATCAGAAATATGATGTGCACTATGAGCTTTGTCCTCCCCTCATAGGCTCCATTTCCTTCCATGACCTGTTGGTTTGATCAAACCACAGTTTGTCCAGTGCAGACTTTGCAGACTTTGACCAAACCAGGAAGCAATGGAGGAAATCTGACCCTGCCAAGGCAGGAGAGAAAAGAAGTATACAAACCTAATGCTTGGCACAATGGCCAATACATGGTTTGTCCATTACATGTGAACCAAGCAAATGAGTTGGAAGAAACAAAAAATATACTCCCTCCAGTCTGACTACACAACTGAGGCCATGATGTACTACAACCAGAGAAGGGCTGAACTTTGCAGGGCAAATAGAGAGAGAAGTGTGTGTGTGTGTATCTGTGCATTATTATATGGCTTGGTTCAGATTGTAACCAGATTGTAATGAAAACATTATAGAAACTGTAATAGAAATAAAAACCCAGAGGCCATAGATTATACAAAGGCCAGCAAAAACAAGTGGTCTTCAGAGCCTTCCAGAAGACTTGCAAAGAAGA
The DNA here is from genome assembly GCF_023053635.1 of Elgaria multicarinata webbii. Classification (NCBI taxonomy): domain Eukaryota; kingdom Metazoa; phylum Chordata; class Lepidosauria; order Squamata; family Anguidae; genus Elgaria; species Elgaria multicarinata. The sequence continues at coordinate 39,946,095 of NC_086175.1, read as the reverse complement.
TGCCTGAATAACCGCTGATGGAAGGTGATTTCAGAGGTATGAGGCCACCACTGAAAAGGCCTTTTCCCTTGTACTCACCAGTTAACTGTCCTTGGTGGGAAGGGTTTCTCCTGATGACCTTATAATGCAGGCAATCTGGTATGGGAGAAGGTAATCCTTGAAATAGCCTGGGTCCAAGCCATTTAAGGCTTCAGAGGTTAAAACCAGCACCTTAAACTGGGCCTCGAAACGCACTGGCAGCCAATGCAGCTGTGCAGCATTGGTCACACAAGCTGTGCCCCCGGCCTGACTAAGTTATTAAAGAGGTTGTTTCAGATAAAAGTAAATAAACAAAAGCTTTACATTATTTAATACAAAAATCTGACACAAGGCAGAAACAAACATTCCTATCAGTTGAGTGATTCAATAACTTAGGAATGTATTGAAGACTCCTCTGAAATATATATCCATTCCATACACTCTCTTTTGTATATCACCCTTTTGTGACATACATCTTCCAGAACGTTTACTACTGTAATACAGGCACAAAGATCCTTCTGTGAAAACACTTTTTATTCTCCCCTCCCCCCCCCCCCACCATGTATCTCCTCCTATTTTTCATTAAAGAGTCATAAGAACAAGTACTTTGTCCTCTTGATATAGCCTCTGAAATGAAAAGATTATTTCAGAGTAGCATTTTCTTTCTTAAATATCACAGGATAAAAATGAAAAATCTGTCAAGGCATGACACTGTATTAATGCGATAGTTAACAACTGTTCTTTTTCCCTTTTTTTGTCGTCATTCAAGGCGAGAGAACAGCTCTCAGAGTAGATTTGTTTTACACCTTATTTCACAAATAGCTGAACGGTACAATCTTCCCTCCGAAGTGTGAAAATCTACTTCTTACACTTGCTGTTAGAAAGCAGTGCAAGGTGCATCTATTTTCAGTTGGCTTTTTCAGGATGGAAGGCTGGGTGTTAGATTAGCTGTCCCCAAACTGATGCCCTCCAGATATGTTTTGGCCTGCAATCCCCTTCATTCCCAGCCAGTATGAACCGCCATGCTGGTTGGAAATGAAAGTTGCAGTCCCACACATCTGGAGGACACCAGGCTGGGGAAGGCGGGGCTAGACATTATATTTTCTGGTGTCTTTTGTTTTACACTGTATGTGACTGTTGTTTTATTCTATAAGTTGCTTTAAAGAAATGGCATAACATTATTTCAATAAACAAACAAACAGATATGTGATGGATATGCAGAGTTTTTAGTGTCTAGTATTCTGAAGTTTGAGGGTCTTCCCACACAAATGACAAATCTGTGCAGCTGCCATCTACCAACTGAGATGGTGTTTGACACTTGGGCAGCTTGCGAAATGCACTGCTAACAGCAGAGTTGGGGCACAGTCAGGCTGTGAGCACTATCGGTTGTTAGGCAGATCATGGAAACAGAGATCCGTCGGATAGAGGAGAGCAGCACTAGCAGTTTTGACTGCTCTTGCCAAGTGATTCTATAGGTGAACAAAATAATCTACTATGACTACTACTCGATACTATGGTGGGTTAAATAACCCACTCTGAGGTCTGTGGGGCTAGATCTACACTACTGCTTTACTGTGGTATTGAAGTGCACTGGTCACTGTTGGGGCACAGGACACATTCCATATGCTGCTTTCATAGCATGATTCCATGCTTTTTATTCCACATTTGTAATGATTTGACACAAGGTATAGATCTAGCCTGGGTTATCAGAGTGGGTTATTTGGGCCAAATAAGCCATCATGGGATAAAATACCCCAACAGATGACATGATAACCCATCATAGGTTATCGTGATGTCGGAAACCAGTCTCTCTCTCTCCTTCTCTCTTAAAAATAGACTATCCCCTTTCTATGGCGTTTTATACGACATGTAAACCAGCGCCATAGCTAGACTTAAGGTTTATCCCTGGATCGTCCAGGGGTCAAACCTGTTCATCTAGATGACACACAGGGGTGAACCCTGGATGATCCCAGGATAAACCTTAGGTCTAGCTGTGGCCCAGGAGAAACTTGAAATAACACCACACTATCCAGAAATAACACCACACTATCCAGCTAATCAAAATGCACATGTTACTCTAGGCAAATACTGAAGTCATCATCCTCAATAACTCATAGGACTTTCAAAACAAGGCACTTATGGATAAAGATAAAAAATGTATACTTCGTAGAAAATTTCAGTTTTGAAGTAGCACTTTTGAAACTTGCATTTGTTTTACCTTGATTACTTAACTAGGAGGATTCTTTAACAAAGGAGGAGGATACAGAAACCATTTCCTCAGAGGAAAGCAAGCAAACAGAAACAAAAAGCTTTCAGTGAGAAAGGTGTCTAAAAATAGAAAGGAGTTTTGATTATGTGAGAACTAGACATTGTGTCTACAGAGATTAAAGGAACAGGTTTTTATTCAAGTTGTCCATCCTACTTACAATTCGAAGGGGAAGCCAAAGTGACTTTCAACTGCATTTGGCTACCACAAGGTCAAGGGCCTCAGGGATTACCTATATTTAGCAAAATCACATTTCACAATGGTGTGCTCTGTCTCAGCAGCAGAATTTTACAAGCAACACGCCACTCATCAGCTTCTTTGGTGGGCAGAGAATCAGAAAAAGAAACGGACCACGCTTTTAATAATCCATCTCTTATTCTTTTTGCCATCAAGTCAACCTAAACACTATTCGCAAACATACCAAATCACACAAGAGTATCAGAAGAAACATCAGCTTTGGTTTGCCTCCAGCAGTACACTTGCCAAGTCCTTTCATCTCTAAATAAATTGGCTGCAGCTATGACTAGGCAGAGTGAGGTGGCCAATTCAGGCATTGGATACTAGGGGCAGGGAGAGAACCACCACCTATTTCCCCACGCCCCCCTAAGCTAGCCTGCTGCTGCCCCAGGTGTGGTGGGAGGCTGCTGTCCTGTTGCCAATATTGAAGTAAATTTCAATCCCCAGTCTGGTGGGATTCTTTATGTACTACCTGTCTTTTGCCTCAGGCAGCAAAATGTACTGGGCTGGGCCTGAACTAGCTTTTTTTAAAAAAAGAAAAAAGTGTAACCTTGCTAAACTTCAATTTGTTTCAGTACTCATTTTAAATCAGTTTGGTGATGGGAGTTGTAGTCCAACACCTTTAGAGGGCATCAGGTTGGGGAAGGGCTGCTCTAAACAAAAAAGGAGTAGGTGGCCCTAAGTTGTTTGTCATCAGTTTTCCACAACCCCACAGTCACCTCTGCATATCCTATTCTCCATCCTGTCCTCATGGTTTATCTGCTTTGGCAGAATGAGAATTTCACTGGCACTTTCTGCCTCCTTAGGGAGGATGTGGCATTAAGGCTTGTGAGCCTTAACTCCCAATTCCCCTGCTTTTTGGTTCTTGGTTGAAAACTGTAGAGCCTTAACATTGTTTTGTAAACCATAGGTGTTTTGTTTAATGAATAGAGCATGTGTTCTATCTGGAGCTTCAGCATCTCCCCTTCACTGCCTAGGGCTGCACCCAAGCCTTTAAAGAGCCTAGAACCTTTTTATTTGCAGAGTCTATATTACAACCCAAGTCGTAAATGTAATTATATATTTGAAAAACTTCCCTTTCTCCTAGCAGATGCTGCCGCCTGCTGAGCTTCCGGAAGGATTCAAGCTGGCTTGCAGGCTTTCTCTCCCCAACCCCACCCCTGCCCCACAGAATTCAAAAAAACAAAATTTAAACAAACACACACAGACAGGATCTGCTCAGACACCTGCTGTTGCTACCTACGGAAGAGACAAAAGCTTGGCTCCAGATGCTGCTCTGTGTGAATTTGTATCTTGAGTCTTGGCTCTAGCTGCATTACAACAGTCATGTGATGCAGATGCTATGTTCTGCTAGGGCTGTACATTCCCAACCACACCCATAATAGCCTGAGAAGGGGTGGGATTGCTCTGTCTGCCTTATTGGCTCATTGCAGGAACTAACAGGCTTTGTGAGGGCCACGCCACAATAGCAGCCTTTACGATCTGGAGAGCCATTGACTGTCAGCGTAAACAGTTCTGGGTTGTTGGACCAATGGTCTAGCTCAGTATAAGGCAGCTTTTTTTGTTCCTAAATTATTATTTTTTGCCCTTGGGCGGAGCAGGATGGGGGGCTGCGAGTCCCTTTGCCAAGCCACCATTTTTGTGGAGAAATGGCAGCTCACTTAGGGGCCGGGAGCTGCTCAATGTGTGCCTGTGGAACCACCGTGCAGAGAACAGTTGGTGGGGAATCCACAGGCAGGGCGGGCATGGGTACATTTGGCCATCCTGCTGCTGCTGCCACTGCAAGTCGGAGGGGCCATGCGTCGCTCAGCAAAAGCATTCCAGAAAAGCAAATGCTATTTTGGGATGCATTAATGGAAGTATAGCTTCCAAATTGTGCGAGGTACTGGTTCCCCTCTATTCAGCACTGGTTGGACCACATCTTGAGTACTGCGTCCAGTTCTGGGCACCACACTTCAAGAAGGATGCAGACAAGCTGGAGGGGGTTCAGAGGAGGGCAACCAGGATGATCAGGGGTCTGGAAACAAAGCCCTATGAGGAGAGACTGAAAGAACTGGGGATGTTTAGTCTGGGGAAGAGAAGACTGAGGAGAAACGTGATAGCACTCTTCAAATACTTAAAAAGTTGTTACATAGAGGAGGGCCAGGATCTATTCTCAATCATCCCAGAATGCAGGACATAGAATAATGGGCTCAAGTTACAGGAAGCCAGATTCCGTTTGGACATCAGAAAAAACTTCCTGACTGTTAGAGCAGTACAACAATGGAACCAATTACCTAAGAAACTCATGGGCTCTCCCACACTGGAGGCATTCAAGAGGCAGCTGGACCGCCATCTGTCAGGGATGCTTTAAGGTGGATTCCTGCATTGAGCAGGGGGTTGGACTCAGTGGCTTTATAGTCCCCTTCCAACTCTACTATTCTATATGCTATGATTCTATGCTGTCAGTGCACGGAAGTGGGGAGCCCAGCCAAGTGATAGCAGGGAGGCATGTGCCACCATGTGAAACCCAGAAGAAGCAGGGTGGTAGCAGGCCACTTGAAGCTGCAACTTTGGTTGGGCTGGACCTGTCCATAATTTCATATTTAATGTTTTAGCATGGAAAATATTGCTAGCATCGAAATATTCTCACAGAACCCAAGAACTCCAGGGTTCCGTGGACACACAGTTTGGAAAACACTGCTCTAGGCCATGATTACATCTTCTTCCTCTTTCTTTATCTTCTGACATAATGTATCACATATTCCCAGGACATTTGTGACAATCCACTTTTATCAGCATTATGCAAAATCCTTGCCTGCTTAAGCCCCTCCAATAATTTAATTATGGCATATGGCCATAAAACAGATGTCGTATATTTTCAAAATTGCTCCTTCCATATTTAAAATAATGGCATAAGGAAATACAATGTTGAGTATTCAGTAATGTAGAGCATTCAGTAATTCCTACTATTTCCTGACACTGGCTTATTTTTTTAAAGTGGTATCTTGCAAAAAATAATAATTCTTAGAGCAATTTTTTAAAAAGAACAAAATATAAAAAGTACAGATGTATTCTCATGAGAAATTGCTAACGTCAGAATGAATAAAAGTTGTATAGTTATGTAAAAAAAATCTATGCAGGATAGCAGCTAATTGAAACAGATGCAAGGACATTCACAGTTACGCAATACATTAAAGAGGTTAAGAGTAAATGTGAAAATATTTAATACATTGACATCCAAGACAAGTTACAGTTTAGTTCCAAAATCTTGAAGGTTCTAATGTGGTCCATTACTTGTATCTTTCAAAAGAAAATAAGCATTCACAAGTTTTATTTATAGCTATCAGGGCTTAGCTACAAAAGTTTAGATTTTACAGGAATGAAAACTTGAACTCTATCCCCTTTCTCCCTATACCCCCAAAATAGCGGAACACACAGCCATGTTTAGTCTCAGTCTAATATTATTAGGGACTCAAGCCTGACACTAAATAGACAGCTAAGTACAGTAGATGAAACATTCCAACAAATCTCTTAGAATTTGGCCTCCTAAATAGCAACAGGAAAACATGCCTCACAATTACCAACGATTGCAGACACTTGGCCTCTACACATGGAGGGTGGGGAACTAGCGTGCTCATGGCCACTCTCTCCTTGCATATAGAAAACTTGAAAATGACTGAATAGCACTAATGTGACTGGTCCAAAGTCACGCAATGACTTTCATGGATTTCTGTTTCAACCATGAGTGTGATTTGTCGTATTTTATAAAAGGAGCTTAAAATTAATTGCTTGTGACAGGAAGAACAAAAATATGTATTATTAGACATAGTAAGCCACAGATGGTTTTAATGTTCAAATCCAATTCTTACATAGTGAATAATGTATACCCACTGAGCTACAAACAACTCCATCTGGGTCTTCAACATTTCTAAATAAAATAGAAGTCTATTAGCAAGAGGGAAAACCCAAAGAACTAGTGTCTTGCCTTAACTGATGGTATTTAAATACACCTGTGTTACATCTCTCACAATACATACACACTCACCCAATAATATTAAATAATGGCTAATTCATGAGAACATGCTCTATGTAATTAATATTTTTTATTAAAATGGTTAGATCATGCCCTTACACTGCATATACAAAATGAAGGACAGCTTACAACAGTTGAACACCAATAAAATTCAATAAAAATCAACAAAATAATCAAGCAACAACAAAAATAATAGGGCTACAACAGAGACAGGTGCAGTAGATAAAACCAAAAACAAATTATCATTCATTTGTCCATGTTAAATGAATTCCTAATATAGCTAATCACTGTAGCTCTAAACACCAGCCATTTTGCTTATTACCTCAGATATGAAAAATGAAAAGGGACAGAGAGGAACTCTAGTAGAAATAAAGCAATATTGACAGCACAAAAAGGTAAGCAGTAATATGTTTTTATATCCCCATGTTCAGGGCACATGTGGAGGAGCTTATCTCCGTAAGCAATAACAATACCTATGCTTATTCACACAGAAAGGAAGGGGAGAGGTTAGTGCAGGAAAATCTGTACAGTGTTTAACCTTTTTTTTTCTGAATGATGGTACAGCCTCCTGCACTACTGTAAACAGCCCAGGTTCCCAGGTTGAGTGAAACAAAACCAAAAGATAAAGACCAAAATGAAACATATCAAAAAAGGAAAAGCACAAAGGTGTTCGAAAGCACCATTTAACATCTATCTATGTGCTGCTCTCTGGTTCAGGGTACTGTTTAGGAAGATGGGCTAACAAGACAGTAGTTCAAATCTTGGCTTAGTCTTGAATCCACAGGGGCCTTAGCTAGACCTAACGTTTATCCCGGCGTTGTCCCGGGGTCATCCCCGCCTGCTCCCGGGATATCCTGTGTGTCATTTAGAGGAACAGGGATGACCCCGGGACGATCCCAGGATAAACCTTAGGTCTAGCTAAGGCCTGGGTTTCCTTGGGCAAGCTGCTATCTCTCAGGTCCCTCCTCCCCACCATGTATAACAGCAGGATAAATAATACTGCCCTACTTAGCAGGGTTGCTGTAGGAATTACTTAGATAATGGATGTAAAGCATTTGGAGTGCACAGGAAAAGCTGCATATGAATGCCAAGTAAGTATTAATTACTTGGCATTATGGTTTTAATTTTTGTGAACCGCCCAGAGAGCTTCAGCTATTGGGCGGTATAAAAATGTAATAAATAAATAAATAAATAAATAATAAGTAAGTCCCAGTGAAATAAATGGGGCTCACTTCCCAATAAGCATCCATGGATTTGACTGCAGGATGAAAAACAATTTGCAACTTTTGTTTAACAGTCTCAGCTTCGTTGTATGGAAAGGGAACACACAAGGAAAATATATATACCTTATTTTCACACAAAAACTAATGCTCTTCAAATACTTATACCTATTATGTGTAACAGCACACACATTGTAGTATCTCCATTTTATTGTTTCATAAATGATATTCAAGAAGTACTCCTTTATTTCAGTACAACTAACAAGAACAAAACATCTTCAACTGATAATTAACAATGTTGAAATATTTTGTATTTAAACATTTATTATTAATTATTTATTTCCTCCCATGCAATAACTGAAGTTCTCTGGGCCGTATACAATACATTAAAAAATAATAATACGAACATTAAAAAAAAAAAGTGCGAAATACAACCAAGATAAACAGCAAAGAATAAAACTATTCCAGCATATAAAACCAAATTAAAATCAGCAGCAGAATAAAGTTCTAAAAGCACTAAACAGTTCTAAAACTCAATAAATGTCTTCTTGATTCAGACAAAAACTCCAGCATAACACACATTCCTTACTAACAGTTTCAGATATCCCTTCTATTTTCAAAAGACAGTCTGGAGGCAACCTAAAATGGGCTTGCATCATCACCTCTCTGTTAAACAAGTAATTTCAGCTTGTATTTTTAGAAAGCAACCATGGGGGGAAAATGCATATTTGATTCCTATGCACTGGGTGCAGTACAATTTGTGAACCATATATGAACAAATGTCCATTAGATCCTTCTAAACAGACCTTTTTTTTAAAAAAAAAAAAAAAGCTTATTAAAGAAAGTATAAAGTCCTAGTACCAATTAACAAATCATTCTCCTTCCCATCAGCACAGATACATGTAATTAAATAATCATTCCAATTACAACTGGATTCCTAAAAAAAATCAGTAACAAAAAAATAAAGAAAACTAAACACACAAACGTAATTTAAGACCAGCAGCTCCTCCTACCAGTGTGCTGGGAAACAGCATACAATCTCCACACCAATTCTTCTAAAGCCATTTCTTCTGTTTTTAGCCAACACTTCATTCTTCAGCATTAGCAAAGGCGACTCACAGGAAGTGTGCCCCCCATTATCAAAACTGGAGGTGGTGATGGGGAACCAACAGCACAGCTTTACGGTGCTGCATTTCAAATATTACTCCGCAGAGACATATACACACACACCACCCCAATATCAGCTCAAAAGGAGATGCAAGCATAGGCACCGCTCTCCCTCTGCAGTGCACAGGCAAGCAGGATGCTGTTCAGAGCCATGAATGAAAATTACATCAATATCTCTTTAAAAGTTCTCTCCTCCTCTATGAAGTGGTCCCCACCCCACCCTTTCTGCTGAATTGCTATTAGATGTCAGAATTAATGTGATGCTTTCATTAGCCAGTTCTCTCTCCCTGGTAGATTAAAGCAAGCACATTTAAGGGCTGCCCTGCTTCAACAGCACAGACAAGCTGATGCTGCCTGCTGTTCCCTTAAAGAGAGAAAAGCTAACCCAGGTCCTAGTGAAAATGGTATCTTCATTCTAAAGGCAAAGCGAACAGAGATTTTCTTAACCAATTTGCACCACAGCCTCAACATCATAATAGTCCAGAAGCTGTACAATTCCACACATCTGACACATGCATGCAAGATAAAATATTAGCTTTTCATTTCTCCCTGAATGCATGTGCTTAGACATCATCATGCAAAAATCCAGTTGTTCAAGTGGTTTAGTTTACATCCCTTGAGGCTTTCAATAGATGGTCTCTAGTTGTCCATTCCACTGAGATTCAGATCCATCAAGTTAGCGAGGTCAAAGGCAAAGGGGATCCATCAAAATAATGAGGTCAAAGGCAATGGGGTGGTGATGGTCTGAAGTAGACATAGCAGTGGCCACATAACTTTTGTGAAACGCCCAGGGAGCTTCGGCTATTGGGCAGTATAAAATGCAATAAATAAATAAATAAATAAATATAACTTCTATTCTGTCTACCGGCTGTAACTAAACACTTGGAGAGCCATTAGATTAGTAAAGTACTGTGAGAGAGACTGGGATCTAGAATTCGTCTGAACTGAGTTTTCATGGGTTACAAAGGAAATCCTCAACCTTTGCTCTTTTCAACTAGTACATGGAATGTCCTACACCCTCTTCTAAAGCCTATGAGCTTCTCTGGGCATAAACCTTTGGGAATGAATTCCTCAGGGACTGTGCAGTTCCCTCTTCTCAAATTGGAGACGCTTCTTCAGGTGTTACTCAGAAATAGCTTGACCCAGTGCAGGTGAAAATGTTAAAACTGAGAGAGATTAAGGCCTCAGCTAGACCTACTGGGTCTAGCGTGATGGAGGGGTGAGGATCTCGCGATAAAAATATCTCCCCGTTTACATGCGGCACGCAATGACCTCAGACGGAGAGGACATTGTGCCCGCCATTTTTATTTTATTTTTGTTAAAGAAGCAGCGCGCACGAACACTTGTGTGCAAAAGGTAAGTTTTTAAATTGTAAATAATTTTTCCCGCTCCCCCACCCCGATGTGCACAGAGCTCTTGAGGAGCTCTGCGCCCCATGCACGGCTCACGGCTCCTTGTAACTGCGAGGAGCCAGGACAATCCGCGACATCTGCCCACGCATTACACGGTCTCGCGATCATGGAAAAAGCGGGCTCAAAGGGTAGGGCGAGATCCAGGGGAAAGGGAGAGATCATCCCTCTCTGCTCCCGGGATCCCCTGTGCGTCATGTGGACGCACAGGGACGATCCTGGGAATCACCCTGGGATATTGCCCCATCTAGCTATGGCCTAAGAAAGAAGTGTTTTACAACCCAAGCAAAAAAGAAACAAACCAGTTGTGTTGTTTCAGCTCAGCGCTATCTAAGACTAAGACCCAACACAAGCATACGTTACTAAGAAGTCAATTTCCCAGCCTTTTCAACAGTACTGGTTCCAGGTTTTTTAGGCCCCTTAGTCAAGACAACTTTAATAGCCCCTTCCTTCAGTGAGTCCACCTTCTCACCACCTTTGTCACCAGCTATTATTGCTTCTCAGCGTCTTTCTCATCATTGCTCTCTGGCTTGCTTGATAGGCTAAGAACCAGTGAGCAAGTAGGCAGGGGCATCTACTGTTCCTCCTTTTCACCACCACCATTGTCTGGGCCAGAGTGAGAGGCAGGGTGAAAAAGCAGGTTGCAAGATGAGGGGCAATTCCAGTCAGTGGACCCTTGCTCAGCAGGTGCTCAATTTGGATGCTTTCCTTTTCAGTATTGGACATACAAATATTAGAAGACTGAAATGATCCAACAATGCCCCAGCCCTCTATCTCTAAGTTGCAATATAAATACTTCACCTTGGTGATGACCATGGGCTCATCTACACCAACCAGGATATTCCACTATGAAAGTAGTATGAAAACTGTATATAAAAGGCAGGAGCCACACTACTGCTTTATAGCAGTATTGAAGTGCACTGATAACTGTTGGGGCCCCTGATACATACCATATACCACTTTCATAGTGTTATATCCTGCTTGGTGTAGATGTGTCATGGGCCCCAACAGTTGTCAGTGCACTTCATTACCACTATAAAGCAGTTGTGTGGCTCCTACCTTTTATATACCACTTTCATGCCACTTCCATAGTGGAATATCCTGCTTGGTGTAGATGAGCCCCATGTTTCCTAAGCTTCAGAGCTGCATGCAACAAAAAGTAATAATACATTTAGCTGGGAATAGTAGCTTGCTATTTTGCTCCTCCTGAGCATTCTTTCCCATTGCTTCCCACACTGGAACATATTCTTCCTGGTGAGGCAAAGCCTGCCTCCTTTCACCAGAACTCACACTGCTCTCAGGTCTTTAGCTGGCCTATTGCCTCATCAACACCCACTATCCACTCAAGTCTTGACCACGTATAGCCAAATACACAAGCCCTCACCATTCTCGGTCAGGCCCCCTGATTACACTGCAGCCTCCTAAACCCTCCCAGTCAAGGCCAAAACAGATATTACTTTAAATCTGTCTCTAGCAGCTACATCTTCATTTCCACTTTAGAGTAGATGCAGGTCTCCCATCTGGATCAGGACCCTATCATGGGGCTCTTAAGATTTGAATCAGGGGGCCTGCACCTGGATTTAAAGTAATATCTGTTTTGGCTCCTCATGGCTAGGATGTGGAAGTGGGCAAGAACAAATTTCCTTCTAGGCTTACTCAGGTATGGCTCCATCTCCCTGTTTTCTGAAATTAACTGAGTACTACATGCAGCTTCTGAGACACAATTTGATGGTGCCTGCTTCAGCTAGTCTACTCTACACATCCTAAAGGAAAAATACTTTCATTATTATCCACCATGGAGAAATGATTTATTTCTATTGACATGCAGTTTCCAGTCCATTCAGGCTGAGGTGGTTTCAGATTTAATATTTTACCAACAGAGATGAATGTAAAAGAAAATACTTCTGCACTGTGATGCATGAAGATAGTGAACATTTTTATTTTGCCCAAACATGTACATACCTGGTCAAAAAGATTTTTCATACACAATGGTGTATGTGTTATTTTCTACATCTGTGTGATGTGGTCCAAATGTGAATGCTGATCAGATACACTGGGTTAGCTAAGGCAAACGTGGAGCTGAGCCTACACATTAAACAAACTCCTCTGATTCCAATATCTCATGTGCAAACATCATCAGCAAACTACCAGCATCCCAAAGATAACTGCCTGATTCAAGCAAGTTTCATCAATTTTTCCAACTCTATAATATCCTTTTTTAGTGTGGTGACCAGAACACTACATAATATTCCAAGTATGCTTGCATCATAGATTTGTATAAGAGCAGTATGATATTGAAAGTTTTATTCACAATTCTTATCCTAATGATGTCTAATATAGCATTCACCCTTTTCACAGTAGCTGCACACCGGATCAACATTTTCATAGAGCTGTCGACTGCAACATCAAGATTTCTTACTTGGTCAGTCACTGCTAACTCAGATCCCATCAGCTTATATATAAAATTGGTACTTTTTGCCAAATGTGCATCACTTTACACTTGCTTACTGTATTTGCCATTTTGATGCCGTTTTTGATCCTCTTCGCAATCCTATTTTGTTTTAACCACCCTAAATAATTTGCTGGCATCAACAAATGTGGCCACCTCACTGCTCTATATCATTAAGATCTCAGGGTGGCGTACAGATTAATTTTCAATTGTCAATAAAGTCAAGAAATTCACCTTTTTTCACCACTCTTTGCCTCACTTCCTCAGACTCCCTTCCAGAAAGAATCAGTTCAGGGACCGGTATCTGTCCTTCTGCAGAGAAGACAGATGAAATGAATTAATTCAGCTTCTCCACGATCTCTTTACCCTCCTTTAACTCCATTGTCATTCAGAAGTCCAATTACATTCCTAGGTGGTTTCCTGCTTCTGATATCTTGAACGAATTCTTGATTGTTGACCTTTATGTTGTTAGTGATATGCTTCTCAAAATGATTCTTTGCATCTCTTATACTCTGCTTGTATTTCCTTTGTGCATGTTTGTGCTCCTTTTTGTTCTCCACATTTGCGGAAGGCTTCCATCTTCTGAAGGAGGCCTTCTTTTCTCTAATAGCTTCCTTGACACTGCTTGTTAACCACGCTGGTGACCTCTTAGATTTGGTGCTACCTTTCCTAACCTCTTGTAGATTCTAGATGAGCTTCTATCACTGTGGTTCGAGCAGACGCCAAGCGTTTTGAAGATATTTAACCCTCTTGATTCCCATTTTCAACTTCCATTTTACTAGCTGCTTATGTTAGAGAGGTTTCCTCTTTTGATATCAAATGTGGGTTTCCTTGTCAATTTCCATATGATAGCAACGTGGTCACTGTTTCCATTTTGCTTGACAACATTCACATCTCGCACTACGTCCATTTAGGATTAAATCCTACTTAGCTTATTTAGCTTCTGTACCCACAAATCAGTTCATAAGTGCAGGTTCAAAATAGTGTGAGGGGATAACACTGCAGACTTAAATGCCGGCCTTTTGTTGTTATTATTTTTGGGTTACTAGGATACATTAATCTTGGTTCTCACAGCATGTTGCAGCACTTCCTATAAAGAACACTTTCCAGAGAAGAACACACTAAATCTCACTTCCTGAAGGCTGTAATCTCATCAGGAAACCACTTAGATACCAAAGCCCACATTTCCCCCTTCCTTAGCACAACAGAACAAACCGCTGTAGTTCAATTAAACCAACAGCAAAACCTAACTGCTTGTCAAATAATGAACTCTCATTACTGCAAAAGTTGTGACAAACCACAAGATCCTGAAATACCAAAGGGCATTCAAATTGGCCAATTACTCCTGTGGCATTTCCAGCTAATCTAACGGTAGAAATCCCAACCAACAGCCAACTGTTCACAATACAATATTAGTTTTAGGTTTTTTTTTCAATGTACCTCCACTATTTAAGTCACAGAATGTTTAATGTTGTTTGGTTTTATCCTTAGCTAATATTTTCCTTTTAAAAAAACAATTAATCTAATGCAGGGAGGCAAGAACAGAAGAAAACTGAATTCCACTTGGTATTCAAGTCTTGCCTTTCACTCTACCAAAGACATGTCAAGCAATGAAGTGATGATTTAAACTCTTTTAGCATTTACAAGCAGGCCTGCTCAGATCACAACCCAAAAGGCAACTGCAATTATGATTTACAGTTTTTGAAGTCTCAGAGAGTTAGACTTAACTGCAGGGGAGCTGTCCAATGTTGGAGCCTCCCTAGGGTAGTAAACAGGCCATAAAAATAAAATAAACAATCTCACTAAATACACCAGTAATATTTTGTACTGACAGAAATGGACAAACATCTAGCCAGGGGAATGAATCTCAAATTGTGAGAGCTGGTGTAGTGGTTAAAATATTGGACTGAGATTCAAGAGACCCAGGTTCTAATCCCCACTCAGCCTAAGATCACTATGTGATTTTGGGCCAGTTACTGATTCTCAGCCTAACCTACCTCACAGGGTTGTTGTGAGGATAAAATGGAGGTGAGGATAAAATAGAGAAGAGGAATATGTAATCTGTCTTGGGTTCCTTGCAAGAGGAAAAAAAGGCAGGATATAAATGAAATAAAAAATGAAGATATGTACATTGCACACTTTATACTCTTTCAGTTCTCTGTACCTATCTATTGTGCATAGCATCAATTGTATGCCAACTCATTTAATGCCCCGTATCACAATACATGGGAATATCATAATCAATTATGGATATATAAAGACCATCATTTATTTATTGCTCAATCTGCTAACCATGCTGAAAAAGTTCAGACAGCATTCTGAAATCCATCAATGATCATGCCTTACTTTTTGATTTTTGTGTAAAAGCAAAAGATATAAGTTTCTGTATGACTTTACATAAGACTTCCAGTGACCATTTCTTGGCCAATGTCTTCTTTGCCTCCCTCCCTTCCTTCCGATATTTATTTTTTAAATGGTTTAAAATGAATCTATAATTATTGAGTTAAAGTTATGAATTGATGCAGCCGTGTACTAATTTATACAGTTGTCATAACTCTTCCTAGTTCCTGAATATAAAGTTTATCAGGGTTGGGACCTTCTTGGTAGTGGCACCCATCCTCTGGAACATCCTCCCTCAGGGAGTTATAGGCTTAAAATGTGGTATGCTTTAAATGCTTCCTGAAAATACACATGTTCATCCAGGCCTTCTTTGGTTTGTAATTAATTGCAATTAATCATATGCTGCTCTATCTTACTGTTCTTTGTATTACTTTTCATTGTTATTGTAGATGAAGTTGTTTTTAATAGTATATTTTAAATGTGACTTCTAAATTTTTATATGTAAACCACTTAGAGATTTTATTATATTAAGTGGTATGTAAGTATTATTAATCCATAAAATAATAAATGCCAGATGCTCGATATGTTGTGATAAATCCTCATTTTGGGAAAGCTGCAACGCTTTTGGAAGAATGGTAGCACATGAGTACAATTGCCTTTTGTCAGTAAAAAAACAAAACTTCAGCAGTTTTCAAATTTTCTATATCAATTCATCTAGCAAGGAATATCTGTATCTTGAACACAGGGCCATGTTCTAAGGTACACATTGTTCACGTTGTGTAGCCCTGGTCTAGGATGTTGGACCCTAACCCATTGCCAAACATGGATGCTATTTAGGCCACCCACCCCCAAAACTCTGCTGCTACACTTACCGTAGCCAAGCTCTCTTTTAGGGTACCTTGTAATCATCACTGAAGAAACCTCAGATAAACATCCAAAGAATCTCAAGATTTCCTTGAACAGAGTTTGAAAATCTGTGGTCTAAACCTAGTGCAATATATATGTTCAACATCTATATTGCTGCAGCTGTTTGGGGTAGACTCTCCAAAATGATGCCTATATCTGGAAATAGGGGGCTTATCTACACCAAGCAGGTTATTCCACTATGAAAGCGGTATGAAAGTGGTATATAAAAGGCAGGAGCCACACTACTGCTTTATAGCAGTATTGAAGTACACTGCAGGATCTACACTACTGCTTTATAGTGGTACTGAAGTGCACTGACAACTGTTGGGGCCCATGACACATCTACCCCAAGCAGGATATAACACTATAAAAGCGGTATATGGTATGTGCCATGTGTCCCAACAGTTGTCAGTGCACTTCAGTACCACTATACAGCAGTAGTGTGGCTCCTGCCTTTTATATACCGCTTTCATAGTGGAATATCCTGCTTGGTGTAGATGCGTCCAGAGTTGCCTTTGAAGACCAGAGACAAACAAAAGGAATAGTGATGCCTCCAATAGTAAAAAATGGTATATTCCAAAACTACCTCCAGTCCCTATGAAACTTATAATATATATCTATATCTATATCTATATATCCATGAGTGATTAAGCACAGTCTTTTTTAAAGGCATCAGGCAGTGCAATTTTAGTTATAATAAAATTAGAAAGAGATTGAAGTAAAAAGATGTCTGGTAATAAACTAAATTGTATGGAGAGTTATCCAATTGCTAAAGTAAATTACATGCACTAGCATAAATAACCTCTAGTGCAATGCCAATAAAGCTTGCTGGCATGACAGATTTTCTGGGGAAACCTATTGTGCCAGAAAGCAATATTGGTTGTTTATGCCAGCGCAATGTAATTTACGCTAGCAATAGAATTGCATTGGATTCGGCCCTTATGCTTCAGAATTATCCCGAAGCAACTACAGCAGGGTTATGAGGTTCTTTGTTATGAAATTAACTAGAGCCATACACATTTTAAATTAACTTTATTTAATCAAAATTTTCTTAATCCATACTCCTTATGACTCCTGTGTCAAGAGATTAGACAACATACTATCAAAGATTAATATTAATTTAATAGAAAACTAGGCTAAAGCTTAATAAAACTAGCATAAAGCTTAATAAAATGCCATCTTTTACTGTTGCCTGAAAAGTTTTAAAGGTATTTCAGGACAGAACAAGAGTATATAATGGTATCTTGTTAGTTTGAGTACATATCAAAGAAAAGAAGAATTTACTCTTGAGGAATAAAGTGATTCATATCATAGTAAAATACAATATAAGCAATATAGTTACTTTTATCCTTGTTCCAAAATGTTTACAAATCACCACTAAAATCATAGATCATCTTTACCAGTTCACATCTAACTTTACGTTAATATTGAAAAACATTGGGATAATCAAATGATACATAATTTAATTTTCAATGTACAAAATTGCACCTGTTTTTCTTCTGTATGCATGGTTATTTTTAATAGTGTACACTACTGATGGGCAAAAGGCGGGATACAAATAAATATGATAAATAAATAAATACTGATGGCCATGTCAGAGAGAGCCTGTGAGATGTACTTATTCACATAGATGTTTATAAAAGCCAATGTTAGCAACCAAAGAGGGCTGAACTTGGATTTTAGAGATCCGGATTCAAGCTCCACCTCCTGGGAGAAAGCCATTTTGGACTCCATTTCCAGTATATAAAACAGGAGCGCATCACCAAATGTCTGAACCTGCAGTTCCTCTCATATTATTGCAACACCTATAGTTATGTTTGTTGGGGGGATTCTGATTGAGAGGCCTTAAGTCATAATCCCACAAACAATAGCTTCACTCCACTAGCTCTTCAGCCAAGGACATAAATTTTATACCATTACAAGGGTGTTTTGAAGAGAAAGAAAGCAATTTGTAAATGAAGAATGCTACACGTCTGTTAAAGATATTGGTAATTCAGATCTACAACATATATAGTTTCACATAATAACTGAATAATTAAGACTTCTGAAGTGACTAGTAATTAGAAGATATCATAAGAGTGCTGCAAATATACATTATTTAGATGAGTGTTAAAATAGATATTGTAATGCCAAAATTATCTTAATTGTTTTTCAACATGTAATTTCCAAATGATTATTTCTTTTCCATCGAGGAAACAGGAAAGACTGGGCAAATTTATAGGATCTTAAGGCATGCAGATATATACCTAGAAATAGCAGTTGCTGCACTCTTTTCACCTAGCGAGCCAAATCACTGTATTAGTTTCCCTGAAAATCTAGCTGTACCCAGTGCTGATTGGCTGGCAGCTGGCTACAAATAGCACTGGATGGCATGCAGAGCAATTTTATTGGAGCAACTTTATACTGTTTATAGCCTTGGAGCAATTCTATATATAAGAACATAAGAACTGCCATGCTGGATCAGACCAAGGGTCCATCTAGTCCAGCACTCTGTTCACAGTGGCCAGCGAGCCATTGGCCAGGGACCAACAAGGCAGGACATGGTGCAACAGCACCCTCCCACCCATGTTCCCCAGCAACTGGTGCACACAGTCTTACTGCCTCGAATACTGGAGATAGCACACAACTATCAGGGCTAGTACCCGTTGATAGCCTTCACCTCAAGAAATTTATCCAACCCCCTTTTAAAGCCATCCAAATTGGTGGCCATCACTACATCTTGTGATAGTGAGTTCCATAATTTAACTATGTGCTGTGTGAAGAAGTACTTCCTTTTATTTGTCCTGGATCTCCCACCAATCAGTTTCATGCGAGGTCCCCTGGTTCTAGTATTCTGAGAGAGAGAGAGAGAAATGTCTCTCTATCCACATTCTCCATACCATGCATAATTTTGTACACCTCTATCATGTCTCCCCTTAGCCTCCTTTTTTCCAAGCTAAACAATCCCAGTTGATGTAACCTTCCCTCATAGGAGAGATGCTCCAGACCCTTAAACATTTTAGTTGCCCTTTTTTCAGCTCCATAATATCCTTTTTTAGGTGTGGTGACCAGAACTGTACACAATATTCTAAGTGTGGTCGCACCATAGATTTGTATAAAGGCAGTATGATACTGGCCATTTTATTCTCAATTCCTTTTCTTATAATGCCTAACATGGAGTTTGCCTTCTTTACTGTGGCTGCACACTGGGTGGACATTTTCATTGAGCTGTCCACCACAACCCCAAGATTTCTTTCTTGTTTGGTCACCGCCAGCTCAGATCCTATTAGGTTATACTTGAAGTTGGGTTTTTTTTTTTCCCCCCAACATGCATCACCTTACACTTGCTTACATTGAACTGAATCTGCCATTTCGATGCCCACTCTCCCAGCTTGGAGAGATCCCTTTGGAGCTCTTCACAATCCCTTTGTGTTTTAACAAGGTTAAATAATTTGGTGTCATTGGCAAACTTTGGCCACTTCACTGCTCACTCCTAGTTCCAGATCACTGATGAATAAATTGTAAAGGATTGGTCCCAATACTGATCCCTGTGGGACCCCACTATTTACTTCCCTCCATAAGGGAAAATTGACCATTTATTCCTACTCTGTTTTCTGTTCTCTAACCAGTTACTGATGCATAAGAGGACTTCTTTTATTCCATGATTGCTAAGTTTGTTCAGGAGTCTTTGGTGGGGGACTTTATCAAAAGCCTTTTGGAAGTCCAAGTAAACAATGTCCACCCATCTACATGTTTGTTGGCACTCTCAAAGAATTCTAGTAGATTAGTGACACAGGATTTGCCTTTGCGGAAGCCATGTTGATTCTTCTTCAGCAGGACCTGCCCTTCTATATGCTTACAATTTTACAATTTGAATGTTTTTCTTTTCAGATAACTTTTTGTTACTGGACAGATTAACAATGCAAACAAATACATAAAACCTGATTTTTATTTTATTTATTTATTTAAAGATTTTTATGCCGCCATTCAGCCAAAAAAGGCTCTCACGGCGGCTTACAAAAGTATTTCTTGACAGTCCCTGCCCACAGGCTTACAATCTAAAAGACATGACACAAAAGGAAAGGGGATTGGGAGGGAGGAGGAGGAGGGGGGAAAGGAAAGCAAATTCAGGCACTACAATCTTAGTTGGAAAGTTCAGCAGTTACAGGTGACAGCAGGAGGGAGGGGTGCTCTCAGCTGGAGCTGGACCCAGGCACGGTGGAGAGGTGCCTGGCTGCTGCTTCCTCCCTCACTGGTGGCCTCTCCTGGAACAGTTATTTATGATTGTCTCATAAACCACATTAAATTTGGAGATAAAATGGGAAACCTTTGCCACAACACTCCCGTAGTTGTGCTAATATAAAGAAATGTAATGCATTTATTTACACTGTTGGCTTCTTTCCCTATAGCAACTTACTAGCACTATTCCTTCTTTCTTGTTTTGTGGGCACACTTTCTTTCCATTCAGGTAATGTTTCAAGTTTATTACTTATTCCAATGCCATTTGTTTTTGTTAGGAATTTGTGGGATTAAAACTTGGCTTTTGGAATTTATTGTTTCTCCAAGAAGACCAGAACAGCAATTAGAGACTTTTGACTTCCAGAAAGAAGTCAGTCCAGTGCCACCTAGTGACTAAACTATAGAATGACACTATCCATGCAGAAGTTAAAAACCACACATCTTCATTCCATCAGAACATGTGCATTTATCCGATACAGAATTAATAAACCTGTCAAAATTCTTTGAAGAGGCAAATGCATTAACTTTCCTAACTCGGAGTAACATTCATTTCTCATTTATTTTTAAAGGAGGAAGGGCGAGAATGGTCAAATGAACAAACTTTCTAAAGTTAGCAGAATTTTGTATTTTCAATCCACATTCACCCTAGGAATTCATACTAACCTTTCGTGCAGCTTTCTTTAGAATCACAATCCTATTTTACCCAAAATATTCACTTTATAAAGTATAATAAATGTATTATCCAAGTAAAGTGAGGGGAGTACAAGTAAAAATATTTTAAATCCCAAATTTTCAACCACATAATCAACAGCAGTATAACTGACAAATTCAGTTTAATGCAGTCTCTTTGCAGCAAATGGGTTTCCGTGGAAACAGAATGGTCATGTGATTTATCACAAGGGAGGGCCTTTACTACAGAAAGATCCTCATTCACTTGGAAGAGATTTACTGGACGCTTTAACCAGGCATCCTTTACCTCACCTTTGGGAGTAAACATGCTCTTTTTGTTCAAAAGTGCTCATGGCTTGATTACTTCTATTTTATGCATTACAATTAGAAGTTATACATCTGTGCAAATGCTCTACTTAGAACAATTCAGGTTATTCTATGGTTAAGGAGTAAAATTTCAAAAGAAAGAGCTAACTCACCAGGATTTCTGTGTGTTCCTATGTAATACACCCACTCCTTAGATAATCATTGCCAAACTGTATAGTAATTAAAGTCTTGCTTCCTTCCTTCTACTTTAAACTTCCATCCATCTAGCCGTCACTATGCCTGCCTCATTGATTCAACAGCAGCAACACCTACTGGGCACTTAGAGTTAGTACACCAAGCTTTAAACCATTAAAGTTTGTCTTAGATTTTGGTTGATGGATTGGACTATGCCAGACTCCCCCAACCTGTTGCTCTCCAGATGTGCTAGATTACGATTTTCAGTCAGCCATGGACTATGCTATGATTGGATTAGGCTTTTCCCAACTTGATGCCCTCCATAGGTCTTGGAAGATATCCCAGAATTCCTGACCATTGAACATGCTGGCTTGGGATGATGGGAGTTGAAGTCCAAAACATCTGGAGGGCACCAGATTGGAGAAGCCTGTTATAAACAAGCTACCACACTTTGGGGAAACAAATGGACCATTGCAGGGGAAGAACACATTTTCATCTTTAGGAATTAGTTCTACAACTGCCTAAATGTGTGTTTTTGTTTTTTGTAAGTACAATAGTATACTTTTGAAATAATGTCTAGACAACTAAATTTGTTAGAGATAACAACAACCAACATCTGACTAGAGCTTTTAAGTGCTGAAAGCACTTCGCCTACCTTATTTTGCTGTAATATTTGTAACAACGTTTAAACGCCTACTGAAAACATACCTTTTCACACAGTCTTTCCCTGGACTTATTTGGTATTATATTGCCTTTTAAACTTTTAACATTTTAAATTTATGTGATAATTGTTGTATTTTATGGTTTTAATTGTGCACTGCCCAGACAGCCTCGACTAACGGGCAGTATAAAAATGTAATAAATAAATAAAATAAATATCTACAAACAACCCTTTAATGTAGGAGATTATTATCCCCACATTGCAGATAGAGACCTAGATTAGAATACAGGGTTTACCTAAGGCTCAATACCTCATATCACAGATTTTCCACAGGGTGGCTTGTTAACCATACAGTGAGGTTTATTTTCCTCAAACAAGTCACCTTAAGAACCCATGGTTTGTTGTTGGGTGTTCACGGTGGTTAACAAGCCACCCTGCATGATTAACAAGCCACCCTGCAGATGTTCAGACAACATGCTAATCTATAGCAATCCACATTCAACAACAACCCACACTCAACCACTGAATGCCCATTGCCGTATTGTGTGAACAGTCCCATATGATTCTTGGTTTACATTGGTCTGATTAAGGAGGGAAGGTTTCTTCTGGTTTCCAAATCTAACAGTACTCATGACCTGAAGCCATGCTGTACATATTGCTTACTGTATTTTTTTTAAATAAAAATATGAGGAGTGTATGTTTAGCTCAGTGTTTGTTTTTTAAAAAAACATATAGTGTTGCCTGTTGAGATGTGGTTATATAATCTTAACACTTACCCATAAATAATACCAAGGTTAATTCTAAGGTGGTGTCAAGTACCAGTAAATTTACTCTGGGGAATTACTGTCAGTTCCAAGAAAACTATTTTTCTTGATATTACCTGGCAGTAAAAACATATAAAATATGTTTGAAGCTTCTGAGAACCTCATTTCATATTTATTACACATGAGCATTCTAGCTTAAAGAAAGATTCAATTAAAAGCAGCACAAAATGCAGCAGTAAAACTCTCCATTTATTTAAATAAACCATTTAATGGGGAAATGTAAAGATGCTTGTCAAAGCACTAAGCTAAAAGCAATGAAAATGAGAGTTTTCACCCAATTTGCCTTCCATTTAAACCTAAGTAATGAAATCCACGTCTTGGGTAATATAGATAGGAAGCGTTACTACTACTAGTCCCCCCAAAACACTCACAGCCCAAGTCCTACATATGGTGGGATTTTCAGGAGACAGTAGATAGGATTTATGATTTCCGCCTATACTGAATAACTGGATTTAGCAAAATATACAGTGCTTAATAGACTCTTCGCTTGGCTGCGTCACTTCCTTTTGCTTCAGGATTTCCATGTTATTAAAATGACTACTATCTTGGTAATAAGCCCAGCTGAAACTGTTCCAGGCTAATTAAAGGGCACCTGCTGGAGTGCAGTACATCTCTTCAATATTACAATTTCTAGCAATAAATAGCTGAAGAACACTGTGAGGGAAAAGACACCCAGTTGAATATTTTTGACTGGGCTTGGTTGATCACCCTCTGCCCCAAAGTAAGTATAATGACTGGGTTCTGACACAGTCAGACACAGTCTGACTGGGTTCTGACACAGCCAGACACAGTCTGATTGTGTGCCACACCATTACCATAATTACCCTTGCAGGCCGTGGTTTATCATGTCACCAAAACCCAGTGCAGGTGTATAGCGAGTAGATTTACAAACCACCCCACAACCCATTTCTTGTTCTAGGGTTGTGGGGTGATTTTTAACCCACCCATGCCATGTGCCCTCACTGTGTTTGGATGACACGACAAACCACACAAGGATAATTATGGCAATGACTGGCGCACATGGGGTGGTAAAATAAGCTGTGATAGCTTATTTTCCTTCCTGGATCATGCAAACCCAGCCAATGACTGGGTTAACACAACACAACAACTCACCAGGGGCAGCCTGCCATGGCTGGTTGTGTTGTTCAAAACCAGTGCATTTTCTCCAGGGTGGCTTATTTTTCTTGAATAAGCCATTCGGAGAACCTATGGCTTGTTGTAGGGTTGTTCATACTCATGGTGGGTTGTCTTGTTGTCTGAACCCAGGAGAATGATTTTATCGTGACATGCTCAGATCAGCTACGGAGCTGCTTGGGAAAAGCGACAAAATATCCTGTGCCACTCTTCATCATTTTACCAATGCCACCTTCAGCCTCCATCACCAGTGACTGTCTCTTAACTGATGCCCAAATGGCAAGGTGGATGGACCTTCACTTGTTCGCCACCTTAAAAAAAGGGGGGGGGCTTTAGGAGTACACAAATAAGGCTGATTTTTTTAATTATTATTTTTCCTGCTCTTTCGCAAATATGCAAGAGAATAGATTCACCTGCCCGATACATGTGGCCTTGCCATATCAATTTCCTTTTATGTTTCAGCTGTTAGAAGGAGCACCGAAGTGATAGAATTAGGTACGCAAAAGGTGGAGGCACTATCTCCCACTTGGCAATGACATCCTTTCACTATTCTGTGTTGATCTGATACTTGTCAGTGTTCTTTTCCCATTCAACACTTCTCCAAGTCTTGAGCAAATCCAGAAAGGGGAAATATCAGCTCTTTCCACCCCGAGGCACAGTAATCACAGTAACAATTGCTCTGAGGAGCCACAAAAAGTGGGGAAGCCAATGGATAGTATTCAATAGGGGCCATGTGCACATGGCCAGCTCCACAACACCCCAGTCTGTGCACACCCAATCCCACCGGCCCAGGCCCATGAGTGGCCATGATATAGGACTTCTAGGAGCAAGCTCCAACATGAATGAAAACACTGGTTGCTGGAAGGGAGAAGTCACCTTAACGCAGCCACACATGGACCAGGGCTGCTGGGGCTGGGCTCTTGTGGACTTGGACCTGTAGGACTGGCTGCATGCACAGACCACTGTTGGTACTGTGCAATAACTCCCCTTTCTGGACTTGCTAGAGATGGAAAGGGGGAAACTACTCCATTCTTTAGTTTTTGACATGATATAGATCAGAGTGATAGAATTGGAAAATTAGGCAAAAATCATGGCAGAGCAGTAGAACAATGAGGAATTTAGTCAATGTCACAAGTAAAAACATTTTTTTAAAAAAAGACTGGCAAATGGAGCAGTTACTGCTGAGGTTATGGCAGTAACTGCTCTGAAAAAGAGCTGCAAAAAGGGGTGGTGGTGAGCCAATATCTCCCCCTTTCTGAACATGCTGGAGACTCAGGAAATGTTGAATGGGAGGACACTGACAAGTGTCAGTTCAACATTTAAAAGTGAGAGGATTACATTGCCAAGTGGAAGATATCGTCTGTCCACTCCGCCCTCAGTGCACTTACTATTCTCATATGTTTTTTCCCCCTTTTCGGGGCTTCTCAACTGCACAAATAGGTACCTCTTCTTCCTTAGTATTATTACCACCACCCAGTCTTTGTCAACTGTGCGCAAATTAGCCTATCTGCATCTTGTCAATTTCTCTGTATGTTACTTACTCCACTTGGGGCTCCCTTGTTGACAGCTGTAACATACAAGGACATTGACATGGCACAACTACACAGACAGGCAAAAGTGCACTTTCAAAAGAAGGGGGATGATGATGATGATGATGATGATGATGATGATAATAATAATAATAATAATAAATTTATTTATTTATTTGTTACTCGCCTCTCCCTCCAGATCGTGGCGGGGTACAATACAAATGCAAATCCCACAAAATACATATAATTAAACATTCAAAACTAATATATCATTAAAAGCAGCACATTATTAAAAGGCATCCTAAAATTCAACTGGGTAGGCCTGCCGGAAGAGATCAGTCTCTTTAATAATTGTTAAAATTATGAACATGTTGGAATGCTCCCAAAGTTCCAAAGGAAAAGGCTGTGAATGAAAATGGGCAGCAATTGCAGAAGGGAGTGTGTTGGGGTGAGGAGACAAGATAGATTCCGCCACAAAGGCCATTTCTACACCTGCCTTTTCCCCCGGGATCGTCCCTGTGCATCCAAATGACACACAGGGGATCCCGGGAGCAGGCAGGGACGATCCCTCCATTTGCCTGGGATAATCCTTAGGTGCAGAAAGGGCCAAAGGTGCCTGGGATATGTGCCAGAGCTGGCTGGAAAGAACAAGCTTGCTGTCTGTCAAGGTACCGTGTGGGTTGTTCAGTAAACAAACTAACAACCATGGCTTATTTGCAGGGTGGTTTGGAGTAACGTACGAACCCACCCAATGTCTCAAGATTGCTACAGCCTGTGAATATAACAGCCGAGTAAACATTTACACCAAAGCTTAAATTGGTAATTTACATGTTTCAAACAAGTTGAACAATATTATAGGCTGAGTTCCATTAACTTTTCTTGGATTTCCCCACCACAACCACATGTCCATATTATATCCAATTATTTATTTTAATTTTATTTAGGGCCGCCAAGGAAACTTACAGTTAAAACTTGCAACAATGTCAAACAATTTTAAAAGTTTCAAACAACATAAATTGAGAACAGGAGAAACCCTTTAAATCAGAGTATGGTCTTAAGAGATATAAAATGCTAAAAGGCTATATGGAGCAAAAACATCTGGAGAATTATAGACCATTCAATCTGACATCAATATCTGGGAAGATTCTAGAGCAAATTATAAAGAACTTGATTTGTAGGCACCTTGATGCTAATGCAATGGTCAATGGAAGCCAGCATGGATTTGTCAAGAACAAGTCCTCCTAGACTAACCTCATAACTTCTTTAGATCATGGAAATGCTGTGGACATAGTATAGCTTGACATCAGCAAGGCATTTGACAAAGTAACCTGTGATATTCTGATTAGCAAACTAGTTAAGTGTGGGCTGGGTAGCACTTCTACATGGATCCAAAGCTGGTTGGAGAACCATACTCAAAAAGTGCTCATCAATGGTTCCTCATCAAACTGGAGGGACCTATTGAGTTGGGTGCTGCAGGATTCAGTCATGGGCCCTGTACTTTTCAATACTTTTATTAATGAAAAGTACAGGACCCATGACTTTGCTTACCAGATTTGCAGACACGAAATTGAGTGGGATAGATAATACATTAGAAGACAAAGAAAATTCAAAATGATCTTGATTGGTTAGAAAACTGGGCAGAAAATAAAAGAACGATATATAACAGAGACAGGTACAAAGTTCTTCATTTAAGAAAGATAAATCAAATGCACAGATATAAGATGGGTGATATCTGGCTTTACAATAGTATGTGTGAAAAGGATCTTGAACTGATCACAAGCTGAATATGACTCAGCAATGTGATGTGGCTGCAAAAATGGTAAATGCAATTTTAGGTTGCATCAATAGAAGTACAGTTCCTAAATTACCGGTAGTTATATTTTCATTTTACTTTGCCATGGTCAGATCTTACCTTGAATATTTTTCTGGTTACCACACTGGATGGCAG
Organism: Elgaria multicarinata webbii; assembly: GCF_023053635.1. Lineage (NCBI taxonomy): Eukaryota > Metazoa > Chordata > Lepidosauria > Squamata > Anguidae > Elgaria > Elgaria multicarinata. The sequence continues at coordinate 39,918,584 of NC_086175.1, read as the reverse complement.
ATTTTGGTTGAACATCAAGAAAAACATCCTAACAGTCAGAGAACTCAGACAATGGAATCAACTCCTCTCTGTTGCTGGAGGTATTCAAACAAAGATTGGATAGCCATCTTTCAGGGATACTTTGAGCTGGATTCCTGCACAAGGCAGGGGGGTGGACCCAATGAACTAAATGGCCACTTCCAACTCTATGATTCTATGGTGGGCTGCTGTTATTGAGAAGATCCTATCCTGTCTCTTGCTTGTGAGACATGGACAAGACCATCTGAAGAACATCTTAAACCACACGTAAGTTTATATGGAAGGAGGCAGTCTTCCAGATATCCTGGCCCCAAGCCATTCGGGAGTATATAGGTAAATTCTAGCACTTTGAATTGCCCCCAGAAACTGATCAGTAGCCAATCTAGTTGCCACAAACTGGTTCACTATGGTCAACAAAGCATGCACCAGAAACCAATCTGACTGCTGCATTTTGTACTAGCTGTAGTTTCTGAACAGCATTATCAGTTTTATCTTATTTTTGCAACTTTATCAAAGTGACCCTTTGATATTTACAAATCAGTGACTTATTCGCAGTGATGAAAATTGAAACTTTAGAGCCCATTTTTCGAGGCTTCTTGCAGAGATTCTAAGGATTGAGCGTAACATTATTATTATTGTATTATTATTATTATTATTATTATTATTATTATTAGGGTTTGTATTGTGGGGTGCAACTTGCTTTTTTCTCCGCATGCACCAGCCTTCCCCAACCTAGTAACCTCCAGACATGTTGAAATGCAACTCCCATCATTCCTAGCTAGCATGTTGGCTAGGACTTATGGTATTACAGTCCAAAAGATCTAGGGGGCAGCAGGTTGGGGGAATCTGCCAAGCACATTCATTCAACAGAGCACCTCAAAAGAGCCCATTTCTTCTGCATTTCCCCCCCCCCCCCCCAGTGTTTTAAGCTCATCTGAAGTCATGTTCCCCACCCCAGCCAGCAATAATAAATCTGTGAATGAAGCAGGGTGATAGCGTGATAAAATTGTTGTCTGGAAGCACTCTTGATTCATCAGGCTTGTACAAGATCAAGCTTGAGCTGAATAACTGTGCCGAAAGCAAATTATATTTAAGTGACTAGCAGCAATGACAAATAAGAAATAGATGCAAAAGTTTATTTACAGAGATGAATCTTTGAAACCATGAAACATGAAGCCAATTTATTCTACATTTTGCAGAAGCAGGAAATGGACGTGCTAGTTTCAGGCACCAAAGTGAGTGAACACAGATGAGGGAGGACATACTATGTGCAATTTTAAAAGTTATTGGCAACACATCACACATTTGTTAACATTACCCTCATCCTGTGTTCACAATTTTCTGTCCTAATGTCCCTTCCCCTGTCATCTCCCTATGAATAGGAGGAACAGAGAAGTGGATGTGGCAGAAAACAGGATCAAAATGGTAGGAGGGAAGGGATTTAATTGCCTAGCAACATTATTTTTACATATTCCCTTGTCTATTTATTTATGGCTTGGTAGACAACATTGATTTTGAGCCATATGGGAATTTGGAACTATGTAACTTATATGCCATTTTGATTACTTGCTTTTCACTCTTAGGAAAGTGGGAAATAAATATAAAAAAATCAAGCCGTATCTTAAATTAGATTGTAAGGTTTGTGCAGTGGAAAGCAGCTTGGGGATAGGGGTGCATAAAAGTGTGTGTGTGTGTGAGAGAGAGAGAGAGGGGGGACGGACAAGAACTCCCAAGTGAAGTAAAAGATATCATGCATGTAACATGCATTTCTCTGTACAACCAACATCAAAGAGAGAAGAAAAATTCAGAGTGGGGTGATGCTCTGCTGTCCACTTTCCCATCAGAATCTTTAAAAAATATTATGCATATAAAGCATTTGAAGATGTGGCATCAGATTTCACAATACACAATTTAAATAATAGACCTCTTCAAGACAGTTGATATAAATGCCCCATTACATGCCATTAAATGCCTGGGAGGAGAGGGCAGTCTGAACACAGTGCCAAAAAGATGACAGTGTTGTTGTTGCCAGGTGGGCCTCAGTGGGAAGTGTGTTCCATAGTTTGGGGGGGGGGGCACCACTGAGAAGCCTCTCCCTTGCTGCTACCTTCCAAGCTCCCCTTGGAGGAGGCACTCAAAGGAAGCCCACAGATATTGATTGCAGTGTTGGGACGTTCATGTCAGGAGGGGTGATCAGAGCTAGAAGGCATTTCAAAGGTCATCTAATCTAACTCCCTGTGAATGCAAGAAATCCACTATTACAGCATCACTTTCTGATTTAAAAACCCTCTGAGGCAAGTCCACCACTATCCAAGGAAGTCTGTTCCACTGTTGAACACTGTGACCAATGTTTAATCTAAATCCACTTTCTTATATTTTGAACCCATTGGTTCAAGTTCTACCACTCATTGGTTGCTCCATTATCTGACAGCTCTTCAAATATTTGACTACAAGCAATAATATCACTGCTAATAATCTCTTCTCCAGGATAAACACACCCAACTTCTTTTTTTAGTCCATTAGCAAGAAATTATATAAGACTCCCTTGCAGCCTTTCATCTGGGATCTGATACTCAAGATTGCAGGCCAAAAAAAAAAAGAGAGAGAGAGAGAGAGAGAAGCATTTACAATCCCTGATTATTCATCTGACATCTCACTAGCTCACTCCTGGCTATTCCATCTCAGGCCTTAGCTAGACCTAAGGTTTGTCCTGGTATCATCCGGGGGTCGTCCCTGCCTGCTCCCGGGTGCGTCATTTACATGAACAGGGATGACCCCGGGACGATCCCGGGATAAACCTTAGGTCTAGCTAAGGCCTTAAACTTAATTCAAGAATTATCTTACTTTTGCAGAGCAATCCTATGCATGTTTACACAGATGAAAGGAAGTCCTGATGTGTGTGTGATCAATGGGCTTCCTTCCATGCGAGTATGCATAGGACTGCAGCCTTAATCTCACTCAAGAGAGAGCTGTGATAAAATGCTGCTCAAGCTGTTATGTTCCCAAGATATAGCAAGTAATAGTTTACCATACCTGGCTGTATTCCCAACACCTTCTGTTTATCATGCACAAGCCGGATGATGTCCGACACCACAACATGATGATCTGTGTCTTCTTTCCCTTCGTTGGGTTGGCTGCCTTTTGAAAAACAGTTGCAACTCCCAGTTTCTTTGCAAAGGATGAACCTCCAGTAACTAGACATGAAAATATCTTATTCCTATTCCTGCAATTTAAAAACAAATAGTAATTTTAAAAGGCTCTTCCACAACTGACATCAACAGTAACAGCTCATTTGGGGCATGCCGCTGTTTTTAGGCTTTCCACATTTTATAGCAGAGGCAGATCATTTATTCGAAACTGAAAGCCACTTTAACCTTCCTTTTTAGGAAATTATTTGTGGTATAGTGGGAAGCATCAGACTGCCTCACTGGTGGGAGTTATGGCGATACATGGCCCTCCCTAGCTTAAATGTGGAGTGTAACTAGATCCAAAGTCGTCAAAGTTGCAATCCTATACCTTGGAATAAGACCCACTGATTTAAATGGGACTTACTTCTGAGTAGTCACATCTAAGTTTGCCCTGCAAGATTTATAAACTACCATTAATGGTGTCTCTTTTCCATTTTTTTCTGATGTTTTGCCATCAACCTAAGGGCAAGATGCTATTTTTTTAAAGAAATGGGATGAAAGAAATAAAACACACCAGGAACTCCCAGCATTCTAGTAGTTTATATTAAGACAAACTCAGAAGGAACAGTTCCAAAATCAAGAAAGCTATAACACAGCCTTTCCCAACCTGATGTCCCTTCTGGATGTTTTGGATTACAACTTCCATTAGCCCCAGCCAGCCTGGCCAATGGCCAGGAATGTTGGGAGTTGTAGTCCAAAACATCTGGAGGACACAAGGTTGGGGGAAGGCTGACATGTAGGCACCTTGCATAAAACTCTTTGCAGGGATGAATTCAGACAGAGGCAAAATACATTTAGAATGCATGAAATCACATTTTTCATTCATTTTTAAACATGTAACAAACTAAAAGCCATATGTAACGGACATTTTCAGTAGTGGCATCCTCGTCCCAGAACTATTCCTCCAAAGAGTTTAGCAGGCCATCTTTGTTCACTATTAATAGTGTATTCATCTGGTCACAAATATCCCCCACCCCCCACCCCAGATGGCAAAGCTATTCTATTATTGAATTGTTGCTTGTATGTTACTTTAAGCATTTGGGATATTGTTTTAACAATAAAACAATGTAGATTTATCATTTCATCTGTTGTGATTATATGTTGTGAGGACTCTGACGAACCACAAATGTTTCATAAATAAACACAGATATTATAAAATATTATCTCTTAATACAGTTATATGATTTTATAATTATTCACACTTAATTTCAAAATGTATTATCTATCTACCTATTACTTTCATTTATCATTTTTTTTACATGAAACGAGAAAGGGTTCAAAGGGTTAGGAAAACAAATCATTTAATATTTCAGGATCAGTATTTTTCTCTTCTGTCAAAAAAAGACCACTGCAATTATCTATTACATATACTTCTTCTTGCTAAACAGAAGAATATAAAATTGCCAGTGGAATAATGCAAACGAGTTTAGGTAGTTGAGCAGTTGCAAGCAAAGTGTAACTGAAAATTAAATTGAGATTTTACATATTTTCCATGTAGACACGGGGAAAAGAGAGCATTTAGTCTGAAAGCCATTATGTTACAGGCTATCACTTCATCCTTCCTGTTGCCATTTCTCTTTAAAATATTTACTTCTATGAAGAAAAGAACTGGGTCCAAATAGAGACTTTTAGTGTGGGCTTCCTCCTTGAAATGTAATCTAAGCCCGAAAACAACAATTGCAGTGCCATCCTGTTTACCTGGTAGTATGCTCAACTGTGTTTAATAGGGCTTACTCCAAAGTAAGTATGAGATTGCAGCCTAAGGCCACCTGGGAAGGAACAAGTTCCAGTAAACAGAATGGGACTTTCTGCTTCCAACTAAACATGCACAGGATTGGGCAGCTAGCAATTTTCTTTATATTGCCATAAATCTACTATTGTTTAAACACTGTTTTCATTTTGAAAGGATATCTTAACTTGGGGCTAGGCAGGGTGGTGCCCATGGGTGCCAATGCACCCCCAGACACTGTCCTTGGAGCTCTCTGAGGCACCCTACACTTCCTGGGTTTTTTATTATTTTATTTTATGTTTTTTACCAGAAGCTGGGATCACTTCAAAGCAAAGTGGGGGTCTCCATTCACTGCCATCTTCATTTTCCATATGGACCACACATGGGGCTCAGTAACCACTTTAGGAAGTGAAGATGGTGAACAGCTACAGTCCAACACTTTCCTCTACAGCATGCCAAGCCACCAAGAAAAGAAAGGTAGGGGAAAAAGAAAATAGGAGCCCTGGCACTGCTCTCAGGTAAGCTTGTGGGGGAGATGGGTAAAGAGAGCAGCTGTAAGCTAGCAGGGGGGTTAAGGAAGAGAGTCAGGGAAGAGGGTTGCGTTCTTGTATGTCTCAATGGATGGGGACTGCTGCATGTGTGTAAACAAGAGAGGGAGAAAGAGTTTAGACGTAATCTGGAGGGGACGGGAGGTCTGTGGAAGGGCTGAGTGTGATTTTGTCTGTGCGTGCATTGAGAAGGAAGGAATGTGTGTGCATATGCATGTATGCATGGTGGCTACATGTGCTTATGTATGTGTAAAAGCAAGTGCATGTGTAGTGAACCAGAGTAAGACATACAAAGAGATGGGGGAGCTTTAGAAAGCATGGGGGCAGAGGAAAGGAGTTTGGCTTTTGTTTGACCGCCTTGAGTCCCAGTACTGGGGAAAAGGCAGGATATAAATAATAATAATAATAATAATAATAATAATAATAATAATAATAATAATTGTAAAATGTATTTCTGTTGTCCAAGAAAGCTGGATTCAAAGGAGTTGCTCTGTGTGTTGGGGCTGAGAACTCCATCTTTGCCTTGTACTCAGTCTTAGGGAAGAAAACTTTTCCCTTCCATTTTGTGATAGCACCTAGGACAGTTTTTGCAATTTCCAAATGCGTATATCCATCTAACACACCTTAACATTTATAACAATTCCTAATTCAGTGCTCAAGAGATGCAATCTCTTTTTCTTTTTTACCTTCAGCCAGTATTTTTTTTCCAGAAAACAACAACGATCTAGTTGTTCAACAATCAGTGATTCACTTAAGGTAATGTGTTATTCATTTCTATTGAAAAAGCCATTGCTTTGAGAACAACTAAAAACGTGGAGGGGCCCATTTACATAACCACACACATGGAGATAGGAGTGGACAGCCCAGAGGGTAAGAAGAACTCAGACAATTCATGGGAACAAGTCACTCCATTTCAAGCATCCTTCCTATTATCTCCAAACCTTATAGGTTTATGTACTACATCTTCTATCTACATATATTGGAAAAGAGCCATCTTCCAACGTGATCTCCTGAATGTGAATTTGTAATAGGCTTGCTACAAACAATGGAAAAATGACACTCTTTTTGCAAAGGCAAGCTCCCAATTATTCTCCCTCAAGGGAAGGCTAGACAAACGCCATTGAGTTCGTAACAATGCACAAAGGGGGGAAATATTCAAAAGGCTGTAGGGTTTACGTGATGTTGAAAACACAGAATGCTCAATCTCACCCATCAAATATTCTAGATTTGTCTGCATATAATGATGCAACAGGACTTGTTTGCACTGTTAACAACATGAAAGTGGAAGGACATGCAAAGGAGTTCAAGGCTTTCAGTAGTTATGTAAGTGAAAGGATTTCAGCAGGTGCAGCTTTTCTCATTCCTTCACCAGACCTATGACATGGCAAGTGACACTTGATCAAATTTCCTCATCGCACAACAATGGAAGTTACAGGTGAGCCCCCCTTTAATGTTTAACTACATTAGAAGTTCAGCTTCTAATGGCTCTGTTCCTTGTGGGTACAGAAAATTCTTACTATTAACCTTTCAGACCACTATCATTAATAAAAAGAGAATAATAATAAAGACAGGAATGAAATATAGAACAAAAACCCATTCTGTTGAGTGATTTTGACTCATCGTTTTACAACACAGCAAACTAGCCATCTTGCAGAATGAGGCTAAAGCCCTCAGACTGGAAACCCTCGTTTTTAACGTATGTGGAAAGTAAGCACCCTGCAATATTTATCTTACTTTTATTTAAATATGTAGTTGAAGCTACTGCACAGCATCCTCTTAGGGCTGCTGGGGTGAACCAAGTTTGATCCACTTGTCACAAAAAGCTGCAGAGCTCTACAATGCATTTAGATTCAAAATACGTGCAAGGCTCTGTGGCCTTCTGATGGAACTTGGGTGTAACCCAGCATCCTTAGTTTTGGGTAGCAATCCTATGCACACTTAAAAAGGGAGTCCCAGGTTCAACCCTTTGTATCTCTAGATAAGGCAAGGGAAGAATCCTACTTGAAACCCTGGAGAGTGACTGCTGCCAGTCAGTGTCCACAATACCGGACCAGATGGACCAAGGGTCTGACTGAGTATAACGCAGCTTCCTAAATTCCCTTGCACTCAGTGAGACTTTCTGAGCGAAGTGTTAGATAAATTTATGAGCCGACTATGGTCCCTCCACTCCCCGGTATAAAAAGCATGGAGCTGGAAACGAGACCGAAGAAGGCAACCACCCAAAGGAAACCCAAACAGACCCAAGCGCTCGTATTGCAAAGGTAAACAAGGACTTCAACAAATCCGCCGAGACATCCGTGGAGCGCGCGGACTTGAGGAACACTGCAGCGGCTTTTGCTGAGACGACGGAGAAGCAGCAAGGAGCTCAGAAGGTCCAAGCAACACAACCCGCCCACACCCTGGTTCGCAAGCTAGGGTGGCTCCCCACACAGAAGAGCAAATGCTGGTAAAGGCGGGAGGAACCGGGATTTAAGCCTTCCCCATTGCAACGGTGTATGTGTGTGTGGGGGGGGGCGCTTTCCAACCCACTCAAGAGGAGGCGCCGCCCCGACCCAAACAAAACGCGCGCAGAGCACATGCCTCGCTCACCTTCGGGGCCCTGCTCTGGTGCCGGTGCTCAGGGCTGCAAGGCTGCCCACAAGATGCCCCTCTGAGCGCGCTGCTCTCCCTTGCTTTGTGAGTTCCTCGCCCTGCCTTTGTCGCCGCCCCGCGGCTGGGAAAAGAGCTTCCTCCCTTCTCTAGGGCAAGGTGTGGGGAGGGCGGAGGAGGACGCACGGGGAAAGAGGCATGGGCGGTCCTCCTCCTCCTCCTCCTCCTCACCTTCCGCCTGGTCGGCTGTAGCTGAGCGCCGCCCACTCAAATCCCCCCAACCCGTTATTCTAGGCGGGAATAAAGCAAACCGGGAGGAGGACGAGGAGGATGCTTTGCCGAGAGTTCCTTTGTTGCTGTCGGGAGTGGAGAATGCGCCACATTGGGCACGAAGATCTGAAATACGGAAGTAGACAAGCCCGTGTTAGCTGATTTCCCAGTCCTCATCTCCCCCACCCCTCCACTGGTTGGCAGCTACCGGCTCTTCCTCCTCTCCCCCCACAGAGATGGGAGACGCTAAAGGTGCAGTCCTCTTCAGAAGTAAGCCCCTCCGACTTCCACGAGACTTTACTCCCAGGACTGCAGCCCAACGCCTTTCTTTTTGCATCCTATCCACGTTCTTGCTTTCCCCTTCAGCTTTTTGTGCTGGCAAGTCTTCATTTCCTAAATGAGGATCTTAAGTAAAGCAAGAGCAGCTTTGCAAGAGCTCAGTTGCAGCCTCAAGCCAGAGCGGCCTTGCAAGACTTCAGCTCCTTTTGCAGGGACCTAGGTTTGCAATAGCTGAAGATTAAAACTCAAACCCAGGTCAGAAAAAAAAAAGGGCTGCAAGTTCACATTTAGCTGGGCTTGATAGGTAGAGATCACTTCTTTCTGATTAGACACATAAAAGATTTTGCTGGACATAGGCTGCTTAAATGTAATGTACCATTATTTAAATTTGCTTTCTTGACATATATTATAGAAGTGTCAAAATCTATATTAGTGTAATACCTTTATTAAGCCAACCAAAAGATCACAAAAAATGTGCTTGGTTTTGAGATGTACAGGCAAGATGTTACTCAAAACAGGTGAGAGAAGAAGAAAAAACGACTTGATGGTGAAGTCACTGCATGTTCAGGGTATATGGGGGGAAGGAGTTATCTGCAGTCATTCAAATTAGATTTTGTAGGTCATGTGATGAATGCCTATATATGCCAGTTGCTGGGGGACATGGGCGGGAGGGTGCTGTTGCATCCATGTCCTGCTTGTGGGTTCCTGGTCAACAGCTGGTTGGTGGTCCACTGTGGGAACAGAGTGTTGGACTAGATGGACCCTTGGTATGTCTACACAGAAGTAAGCCATATTGTGTTCAGTGGCTCTTACACGCAGGTAGGCGTATATCAGGTAGGATTGCAGCTTTAATTCAACTCTTTGAAGGATGTGGGGGGGAACTAGTGTGTGCATCAAAACTCATCTGAATAAAGTTGGTCCCAAATGGAAAATGAGCTCAATTAATGGGAAGGAGGGTTGTGGAGATAATTCTCTTAGAGGTCCCTTCAGGCTCTATTTGTTAAAGTGATTGGGTGGGATCACATTTGGGCTCTTGGACTTTACATACAGGAGATAATTAGTAGTGTCTTCTCAATGTACGAATAATAAAGGCCCTGAATAATAAAGGCCCTGCGTGCCCCAGGGAGATTTCACTGAGAGAGAACAGAAAGGAGATGCATAGGCAAGGGTAAACAAGGAATAAGCATAGAAGTGAGCTATGGATGTAAACACATCGCATTTTGACTGGCGAAGAGGAATAAGGCTGTAGTCCTGTACCCACTGACTTACTTCTGAATATACATGTATACTATTGTATAGGATTGAGCAGTAAGGATTGGGTTGGGGACATGTGACCCTCCAGTTGTTTGTGGGCTGCAGATCCCATCAGCCCTAGTCTGCATAGCCAAAGGTAGTGGATAATGGAAGTTGTAGTCCAAGAACATCTGACGGGCCACATGTTCTCCAGCTCTTGTCTAAATCAACTGTTTCCTGGAAAAAAACTGATTTTGGGGAGGAATCTGGAGAAATGGCACCATGAAGGACAGAGTTCTAGCATACGGAAAGAGAACTCTAGCATAGAAGAGACATGGGAGATTGGACACAGTCATCATGGAGGAACAGAAGGAAGACTGCATTCCAGTGGTGGACCGCTGACCAGTTTCTGTTGGACTACTTGCAGGCTACTGGAATTCTTAAAAAGTGTCGGCAGTTCACACCTGTCCTCTGCCACTGCCATGTGCAGCTCAGGATAGTTTTTCAACTGCTGCAGTTAACAGGCAGGGTGCTTAGATGAAGTGAACAGAAATGTGGGTGTCTCTTGTTTCCCACCTCCATTTCCTTTGTAGATATAGGAAACAGAATGGGGAGAATGGATTAGATTACTTCAAGGCAGAAAAAATGTATGTTGACCATAATAGTCCAAAATGAAGACAGCAGATCTCTGACTACTTAGGAAGAAATCTTTCATCATCTTAAATCTAAACTGTACAAAGATGTTATTATATTAAACGGTATAACCAATTAACTAACTAAATGAATGAATCATGTCCTACATATGGACTTTCCTGCAGTGTCTGTTTGGGCCTTGTAGGAAATGAGAATTTGAATTAGCTGCCCCTTGGTCTGATCTGTGAGGCATATATTTTTCCAGCTTGACTGAAATGACAAGGCATTCTTCCTTCCTCGTTGTCAGTTTTATATGGTAGTTGAACAATGGGACAGAAATAAAAAACAAAATCACCAGTGATTGACCAATGTTTACAATGAAGTTCACATATTTTGTTTCAAAATATCCTTTTGTTATTTTCCCACTAAATGCAAGCAGTGTATTTCAAAATGGGAGTGGTTAAGCATCTGACCACTGTGTGGACAGAGTGCTGGACTGGATCCAGCATGGAACGTCTTATGTTCTTATGTCTATAAAATTTGTAGAAGAGATTTCAGTTGATATTAATGGCTGCTAGAGTATACATATGATGTGACATTAAGGAGTAAATCCTAGGACAGGTTCAGTGGGTCTAAGCCCAATTTCAATGTACTTATGGCATTTTGTGGATGGATTTTATATTTGTAGAGTTAAGCCTTCTAACTGAGTACAGGATCAGGCTGAACAAGATACAAGCTGGATGTAACAGCATGAGTTTAAGCATGTGTGTTGAGCACTCACTCCCACTGCAATAAGCTATATTATCTCATCTATAAACAATAGTTATAGAGCTCTACTATAATTCACTGGTAGCAGTGGCAGCAAGTTGATTGGACATACGTCTTTGTATAATAAGCTGTAGTAACTCCTCTTGGAAAAGTAGCCAGTTGTTGCTGGCATTTGAACACTTGAAGACCAGTCTCATCAATGCTGCTGCTTTCCAAGGAGCAACTGACCCCATAGCTGTGCTATCAGGCAGGGGGATTTCAGAATGAAAAAGCAGATAGGCATCATCCCTTTAGTTCTTTGTAGTTTTTCTCACATTCTTTTTTATTTGTGGAGGGAGGAGGAACCATGTCTTATTCCATTTTTATATATCACAACAATTGCTCACAGAAATTAAATTGCAGTCTCATTGCTGTTTCTTCACTGAGCCTTGCTGTCCATAATATTTATTGAGCACATAATAGTGAACATGCCTAGATTAGTGAACTGAGCTATGCATGTTAAACGCATCTGTATTGTGCTTTTAACATGCATAGCGGCCATGCTCACAACAGAGAATGGGGGAAAGAGGTTGCTTTTTAGATTACACTCCTGAAAAGTGTTTCATGGCATTTCACATGTTATTATAGTATTGAGTATTAGCGTACAACATTTAATGTGGACCCAATTTTGCGGAATGAATTTCACAGCATAGTGCCATTAAAGAGCAAGTCATCAGTATTTAAATGGCAACTTTCCCCATAATTCTCCCCCTTTTCCCATCAAAATATTTATCTACAATAATACTTGCTGTATCAGTAATCAGTATAACTTCAAAACCCACATTTGGGCATTATTTTTATTAGGCCCAACCAATATTCCACAAAATCATACAAGCTGTTGAGTTCCCAAAACTCTTAATCAGGTGAAAAAACAGGCGATCAGAGAAGAAACAAAGTCCCCCCAAAATGGCCATGTGTTATGGCCATTTTAGATAAACCTAGTCTCAAAATGGAGATTTGGCATCTGAACGAATTAGCCAGTGCTCGGTTGTTGCAGTTATCAGATTACATCTAGCATAGCATTTTGAGTAGACAGTAAGTTTCTTGTGGTTCATATACTATGAAACTACTGGGAGATTTGGCATGCCCTTTATAACTGGTCATGGGCAAATCTGATGTACGCAGGCAAACCTGTGTGAATAGAGGAGCTTTTAGCTCTTCAGTAAGAGGATCCATTTTAAAAGGATAGCAATATGGAAGGTGTGCCTGCAACCAGAAATCGATTTTGTTTTTGTTTATTTATTTATTTATTGTATTTACATACCGCCCCATAGCTGAAGCTCTCTGGGCAGTTTATAAAAGTTAAAAACAGTAAACATAAAAACAAATTGGTCACTTAATGTTCCATTTGAAAAGAAAGTATGGTACATCTTTCTAAAATAACAGCAATAACTCTGTATATAACTGAGCTGTTACATATAGTATGCATTACTATTCTGAATTCTAGGAAGTATTTTTCATGGTTGCACAGAGTTGTGAGTGCATTTATATATTTGTTGCATTTTTACTCCTCCCATAAACTGAAGCTGTCTTTGGATTTGGATTATTCTTTTGAAAGGAAAGTGAACAGAGCAATTCAGTGGAGTGTCCTCATTCTCATACAATTCTTGCATCTTTACTCAAGAAATTTCATGAGATCATTTTAAAGTCTTTTAGTCTTGTAACAGATGGTCTGGGATTCTTGTTTCCAATTACAGGAGGTTTTGTTTGTTTTATCCCTTTTATTATTGTATTAGGGGCTTAATAGTAGTTAATGCAGGAGCATCTATTTAAGCAGTACACCAGAAGGCGAAAGAATAGTGCAAGAGAATTTCTAATGGAAGAGAACAAACTTCTTATGCAGCAATAATCAAGGCTATTTTAGGGTATTTTTGGACAATTTTATGAAGTTTCTTTGCACCATGAAAGGCAGTATTCAACATCATTCAAAGACTATGGTATGTGTTTGGTAGGAAACTTGGAAAAATATAGAATTTGGTTATGTCCTGAACTTGTGACCAGGTTGGTTTGTAGACACAAAAATGAATTGCAGTAAGTAAAGGGTGGTGGTGAGGAACTAAACTTTCTGATATGGCAAGACTTCAGAAGTGTTTTCATACATAATATGACACTACTGCTTCTCGTTTTTAATGTTTGAAATGGCACATTGTCTACTGTCAAATACCCAAGATTACAGCTGATTTTGAGTCATGAAAATTCTGCAATAATTGCCATACCTCCCCCAGAGTCCTCATCATCAGAGGACGAAGGAGAAGAGCAAGCTCCAGCATATCCTGGGGAAGGAACTAGCAGCAATGTAAGACAAGACCCCTTACTTAAAGGGGGCAGGCAAGACCCAGCTGAAGCCCCTTTAACAGAGTTGGACAATGATGAAGGGGGTCATGAGGCTCCTCCAACCCTAGCTGAGCATATGTGAATGAGAGTCAGGGATCAGTGTCGACAGGCTGACATAGGTCGAAAGCTATGGAGCTAATTGCCAGCACCCGATGTCAGGAATTAAAAGGTTCAGAGCAGCCCAGGGAAGACGCTGAAAACAACAACCTCCAGTGTTCAGCCCATCCAGCTCTCTGCGTATTTGGACTCCCTGCTGAACCGAGACCCCTTGAACTGCGACCCCAACTCTGCCTGCATCTAGAAGCCCTACTCTGTGGTCGAAGGACTGTGTTATTTGACTTTGCCGGCATCCCAGCTAACTAAGGAATCCAGCTGCAGTTTTTCTGGCTCGACCTCCACACTTGAAACGACAGCCAGCAAACACCGACAATAATGTATGAAAGAGTAATAAAGTTTGCCTTATGAAGGAATACAAGTCTTCATCTTTCCCTGGTTAAAAAAAAAGGTGGGGGAATTAAAATGGTCCAACATTGTACTCAACATTTCACTTAGCAGTGGTTTAATTTGGCCACCTGGAAGTACCCATATTTTCTTCACTAATTACGAAAGGAACAGTATTAAATACCAGCTGCATATAAACATGAACACATTTGATATCAGAAATTGAAATGCCTAGTAAATTTGACATCTATTTGAATTATTTTCCCCTTAAATGGCTTTTTTTGCTCCCTATTAACACATAATACCTCAAAACAAATATGTAAATTTTATTTTATTGCAAGCAGATTTAAACATCTACTGCTTTATACAATCTACAGAAAGTTCCAAAATATGAATATAAAGAATTCATGTATCTACAGAAATAAAAGTTTAAAAACAGCACTGAAATAAACTACATTAATGCACATGTATCTTATATATATTCTTTAATATTTGAGACAGCTTTGATCCAGTTAATGAAATGCTATATACTACTCTAAACAGTAGTTTTGAAGGCTGAGATATCATCAGATAAGTGCACCTATCATTGTACCATTTAAAATACATGTCAGTACTTAGTGCTGATGACTACAGATTTCTTTTAATGGTTAATGCACTGATAACTATGACCCACCATTCCCAAGAGCATTTTTCTCAATTCTACTTTATATAAGAGTTTTGAGAATAACAGTGCATACGACAGAATTTTTCAGACGATGTACATTTAAAATTCTGTATAATTTTGACAAAGGTAAAGCTGTATAAACTGAGCTGTGCAATTGTGCAATGTACAATCGTGTACATATTTCTCTCATAATACTTTGACAAGTTTCCATTAAAGCTTTTCAACATGATCCCATTGATACCGCAAATTAGTGCTGTTTCCTTCCTTTGATACTTGCATTATAAGTGAGATAAATAAGCTGATGCAAGCAGGAGAATAAACGATGTGCTCTTTATATTAGCTGAACAAAATAATAATTGCTCAGGAACATGAAAATCAGGAGACCTGAATCTTGCTACTAGCTTCAGTGAATGTACATTGTTTAGCCTTCATGAGCATTTGGTTGATGTCTACCATTTCCAGTGCATACATTAAAGCATTTGAGACATTTTATCATTAAAGATTTGACAATTCAGACAAGGCAATTTGAGTTACACAGAATGCCATTTTTTTTCATATGAACTTTTATCAAATCCCCATTTTACATTTATAAATTATGGTTACAGCTCTATGATTGTTAGTAAATTCTTACTTATTGCCTGACTAATTTTCCGAATTCAGCAAGCTGCATGGAAATAAATTCTGCATACATATCACCCTTGGAAATAAATTCTGCACACGTATCACCTTCCGTTCTCACCTGGTCCCCCAATGTACAAGAAATATCATCTACATCCCTCATCAAGTGAATATAAGCATATCACTGAACTGATTATCAGCTGTGTTAGTTCAGGCCCTCAGGGAGGAAGTAAATCTAGTTACACATCACCACTGACAGCATTTGTCGCTTATTTGGCAGGGCAGATCCTTATACATAGCAGTACGTGTGCATTCTGCTATTATGCACAAGGATCTCTAGATTGGGGCTTACTAGTGAAGGTTGTGCTACAGTGTTGCACTAGCAAATCTACAAAAAGAAAGGGACATAAGTCTATATAGCTTTTTCTTTTTTAATTTACATGGAATATTTTTAAAGTTCCAGTTGTTTAGTGGAAACAGAATGGCCTCTTTAAATTCAAAAGTATTTCTCTTCTTTTAAAACAATATAAGAGGTTGGGTCCAGACTTAATATTACTTAGTACAGAGCTATTGAAATCAATGGGTCTACTCTTAAGTATGTCTAAGTCTGGATCAAATCCAGTGAAACAAAACTTTTTTAAAACAATGAGCGAAGTCCAATATTATGTAAGCAGACTTCCCCTTGTGCAATGGGAGTTCTCCTTCCCCTCTTCCCTCCCGCAGCCACCTGGATGCACCTAAATCTGCTCAGGAAGATCCTCCAACCATTTGAGGTGCACTTGCAGGGAGTTGCAAGGGGAGGGAAACTCAGTCTGTTAGCAGATGGTTGCCACTAGATACAAATCTCTCCCCACCCCCAGCACTACTACCATTAAATCTTTCAGCCTTTAAAAGATAATTTATTTCATAGGGAACAGTTGTGACGTAAGAACGTTGCAGTAAACCCTGTTGTTAGTAGGCAGAGCAGGAATGCAGCATTTTCAAATCATCAAGCAAGTGTCTTCTTATTTAAGGCTAAAGGATGGAAATGAAAAACACAAACAAACAGCTTTATGGAACAAAAACAGAATACTAGTAGCAGCAGTTGGTTGGTTGTAAGCAGAAAGTGTTATGACATTGAAAGCTAATACTCACAAGCAAAAGCAAATAAAAATCAGTAGCTTTGGATTCGTCTGTGAGAACAAACCTATTTTTAATTTTAACATTCGTCAGAATTTTAACATTCAACCACAATTCCACTAGAAGCTAATTTTGGAGATCCAAAACTCATAAGTATATATATTTAAAAAAAAGTCTAAAACATACACTTAAAAAAATAGAAATGGTGTGTTAACAAATGTATGCGTAAAACAGATATATAAATAGCTACAGTATTGAAAAATATTTCAGTGCAAAGTCAATTTTAAGATTTCTAAAAAATACATTAAAAATAATTTGTTAGCTACACCCACAGGAGATTTGTCACTACTACAGGTATAAAATCAATAGCCACATCAAGTTGATTTTTTTAAAAAATATATGTATACCTATCTGTCTATCCATCTATATATATATTTGTATCCAGTGTTTTATGTAGGGGACATTTCTACCCGACGTTCAAGTATGTAATGTCAAATAAATATTACCTTTTGGTATATTACTATCAGCATGTGAACAACGCTGGAGCTGGAAAGTGCTTCATCTTAAATGACAGATGCCCTGACGCTGTGCGTTATAGGGGGTGAGAGTGGGAAAGTAGGGGAACAACCACCAGATCCTTTTTCTCCATAATCTTTGGTATAATAAAGTTTCCACAATTTGCCTTTCCAAACAGTTTGTCTCCTTCTGCCTTTTCCACTCAAGGAATGCGAGAGGGAACCCACACTCCCCACCCCCATCCCTGACACAGAAACTTTAGTTCCTATAAAATAATCTTTCAGTGATTTTGACACCCTAAATAAAACACTGGGAGAAAAAGAGACAAAACTAGAGCCACAAATAGAGCTGAAGTACAAGCTGGCTGCAATTATTCAAAATTATTGATACCCAAGTCCACATTCAAAGAGGGGAAGGGGGAACTCCACCTAGTGGTTATTAACTAATAAATATAGACACAAAGCTGCACCTTTATAATACAAGTAGATTTTCTGATAGACTTGTCTCCCCTCTTGATTTTAAAGTCAAATTAAAAATGAAACACAATATCAAAAACACAGTATCATCCTATTAAGTTGTTAAGGAGTCAATCAAATCCTTGCCTTGACAGGGGTAGCAAAACACTTCCAAGGCTCTCCATTTTAGAGAGAACAAAAAGGTAGATCACTCTTTTTATTTATTATTGTCAAGTTTCTAAGGCTGAATTCTTAAATTCAGTAATTATTTTCAGTTCAATGGCCACTTCACCCATTTGATAGCCAGCTTGACTTCTTAAGGTCTGTAGAGGGTCTATGTAGAAATGTATTGATCTACAGCGGAAAAAAACAATCTTAAAATCACATACAGTCCTACTTGGCGACTTACAATAAAATGGACATTAGAGAGTGTTTCTTGAAAGCAGATTTGCACAGAGGAAACACCAGTTTGTTCTACAGAAAGAGCAAAGAAAGGACAAAGACAAGTCAGAAACAGCACCTGTGAATATGCTCTCATTGACTTTCACTGGAGGATCTGAGATCATTGCTTACAACAGACAAAAAAAAAAATAACCTCTGATCTCCAAAGGGGATCACTGACTGAAGCAGAACTCTTCAAGTAATAAAGGAAAAGAGATGATGGAGGCAATAAATGTACAAAGAGTTTGAGAGAACTGAGTGAAATTATAGTGTTGTCCATTATCACAGTGCCAGACTGTGTAGATAATCCATTGCTTCAACAGTTTAAAACATAAAAGGAAGGACCAATACTCTTGGAAGGATTTGTTCTCAGTGGTCTTGATCCAGCTTGTCAGAATATTACACCAGACAGTAAAAGCCAACAAAATTTCAATCAGTACTGTTAAATGGTCATTTGCAGATATATATTTGGGGTGGGGGTGGGAATAGCTGTAGTTCTTAAAGGCTTGACTTGGTGAACTGTCACAGAGCTGTTTCCAAACCTGAACCCCTGTGGTAGTATCCCGCGCTAGAATTGCAACGCTTATTGGAATAGCCAAAGATAGATGGGAGTACGGAATAATCATGGTTTCTCCAATGTGTAAACATTGTTTTTTTAGAATGAGAATTAGACCTTCTTGCTGGGGAATTCTTGCAATCATTGCTCCTGTATCTTGGTCTCTTCTGAGAGGCAAGAGGTGTGAATTCTGAAAGATGGTCCCGACCATGACTTGATGTATTCTGCCAAGAAAACAAGAAAAGATTATGAAGCAGTAATCACTAAACCTAAAATGCTTCGATGTGCTGTCTCTTACATCAAAGGGGCAACACCGCCACAAAGATATAAAGTACAATAGAGCACAACAGGTTTGGCTTATTTAAAATGAAGAGAGTCTCAATAGATGAAAAATTTTAATTCATTAATTTTGGTTAATGTTGTACTTAGTAGGAATAACAACATGCTTAGCTATAAGTCACCCCTTATGCTGCATTTTGCATGATATAATCTTTTGATATTTGGATGCCTGGTTTCCTTGATATTTTTTTTCAACATTTCAAAAGAGAATAATGATGGGGATGGTTTTAAATTTGCTAATCCATACTTCCCATACTATCCCTAGCCTGAATTAGGTCACTCTCTAGGCTGGAGTAGGATCGGTGGAGAAATTAGCACACTCTCTATGTCTCCACAAAGCATACTAATGGGTGGAAGCTATTCTAGAATCCTGATAAATTGCACATTGGCATCACTTGGGAATTTAAAATGTTCAACTTTGTTAGGGCTGCTTTGTATATTTCAACGTATGTAGATAAAAACATGGTGTGAATGAATTTATGCTTTTGCTTCATGTTACTTCTTGTGACTTTGAAAAGGGAACTTTCAAAAATTCCATGAGGGCGAGGTAGGAGGGCTCCGTATGTGCGTGCACTTGGGCATGGGCTCTTCACCACTTCTTATAATGTGGAAATTGGCCCTTTGGAGTCTACAGTCTCTGTTTCTTGCATCGATGCTTAGTGGGTTAGAATGAAAATTGTTGCCTTTCAAAAGTTTGCTTTATTGTAATTCCACATCCAAGGAAACAGGCAGGATTAAAAATAAGGTAGGACCCCATGCCAAAGCCATGGATTCATGATATATGGAACTTGTGCAACAATATTTGTGAACAGGTATACTTTGAATTCTGTTCAAGCCAATGTTACTAGTCTTTAATGCAATCTGAATCAAAACACACCATAAGTGACTTCACACCTGTGCCTTACATCTATATGCCTGCTACCATCTCTTATTTGAGGTACAAGTCAAAGAACCACAACAGCCAGAAATTCATATTTAAAAATCCTACCATGCACATAAAGTCCTATTAAAATAAATGTAAAAATCAAAACAACACGTTTCTTAAATCCCAACATTTCCAGAAAACACACACACACACACACACACACGCAAAATACTACCACAAACACTTACCTGTGGTCTGAAATGCATTGAAAACAAACTATAATATCCAAAACTGTAAAATCAGATTTCATTTAGTAAAGCAGAACAAAAACTCTGGAGGAAACAGTTTTCTTTTTGAAAACATCACAGCACACCAATAGAAATTACCCAAATGGTAACACGTGCAATACTGTTACCTATCAGTGATCTAATTATGCCTCGGAAGCAGAAAGGGTTTCTTCAAGGAGTGGCCCATCGTTGTTCGCCAGGGCATTTATAGCTGTTTTATGTTTCATACTCTTCTGCAAGGATGAGGAAAAACACTGAGACTAATATGAACATCTCATAAGGAAAACGTCAACTATAGTGTTAGGATGCCAAATTGTCCATACTGATCATGTAAAACTAACAAGTTTAAAAGATAAATGATCAAGCAATTGTTACTGTATCCTAGTTGACTACTAATGATACTATTTCAAAACCTGATCATCATATCTGTTCTGGGAATTCTGCTCTTAAAAAGAGTTTTCATTGGTATGTGATCAAATTTCCGGGAGCTTCCGTGCTTTCAGTCATAGTACCTATATGCTATACAGTGTACGAGATAGGCAAACTGGTGTCTTCCATATTTTGGAATTACAACTCCCATAAACCACAGCCGGTAGGGCCAATGTTCAGAGATTATGGGAATTACAACCAAAACATCTGGAGGGCACCAATTTGCCTATCCCTTATTTGAATAGAACTGGTTTTGAGAGAACTATATGGAAAAGCCTACTCCTACAATATCTGCCCCAGTTGCAAATGGGTCCTCTCTTTCTCTTTATGGAAAGGACTTGTTATACTTTTAAGTAGGAGGATAATGTTTAACATGTCCATGCAAAGAGTAAGATAAGGATCACCCATAAGCCCATATACATCACTAAATGATCACAGTTATCACCATAACTACCTCTGTTGTGGCATTAAAGGTCTATCTTCCTCCCCCATATTTTTAATAACTTATTTGAGTCAGGAAGACTTTCTGAGTTGCTTAAAGTTAATTGTAGTGGATACATCTAAATTAAGAAAGGATGTAATAATTCAGTGTTGACGTTTTGAAATCCTAAATTAAGCAAGAATAATGTTAAGTAGAAATGAAGACACATTAATGCAAATTTGTAGTAAAATCAGAATGATTACATGTAGTAGGCATAAGAGGAAATGGAACAACACATGCATAATTCCCCGCTAAAGAGTCAAATCATGCAAATACTGTGACTGGCATCATGGAACAGTTCTGAATCAGCAAAGGAAACAGGACTTGATTTGTAGTTTACCAAAAGAAACAGATTCCTCCAAAGCTTTTGCAGATTCACCAATTACAACAGCTAAACAGCATTACAAACCGCATATATACTTATTTTAATCCCTCTGAAAACAGAAACAGCAAAAGAAGAGGCAGACTTCAAAAGTCATTTTTTAAAACTTGTGGAGTCATTAAGAACAACGTTCTTGCTTACCAAATACAGATGTGACCAACAGAACAGGCAAAGGTGAGAAATGTAATGGATTTGGAGAGGGTCCAAGCTCTACTATTAAAATGGAAAGAGAAAAGCTCGAGAACCATCTCTAATTAAAATACTAGATTCAGGATAGGTCAAGCACAAATTACCCTGATTATTTTCATCCTCCTTTACAGGACAAGCACAAAATCCTAGTTTTCTAGTTTGGACAAAATGACAAACTATGGTTTGCCTTAATTCAGGAAGGAGGCAGGGAAGTGCCACAGGTGAGGGAAAGAGAGTATACAAGTACGACGCTCTAGCCAAACCATAATACAGCATTATGTCTGAACCACCCTGTGGTGTTCAAAAAACCCCATCACATCTGTGTTTGGCAAGCTGTCCACTGAGATGGTTGCAATGCAAGTACTATGTGCATCCATCTATGAAAAACCACCAGTCTTTAAAAAGAATAGACTTTGCAATGGAGATACTCTATTTTGCTATTATTCACATACAAAGACTGAAAATGTGCACAGAATTACATATGATACACAGACACTTTTGGACAAGCAAAGAGGGAATCTCTACAAAAACATTTGAAGTACAGAAAGGTTTAAAGTACAGTTGGGGATATGAAGTATGACTAACATCTTGTGACTGTGAATGCACTTTCTAACATCCTCTGAATGAAATGGCCAAGCATGCAGAAAGGCAGGAAAAGAATCACCTTTTGCTCCATTAGAAACTTAGACTGCTTGAAGTCTGAGAAAGCATAAAGATGGTAGACTGCTCAACAGAAAGGCACTGATGTTTAGTCTGATTTCCCCAGAAGATTGATGGAAGTACCAGAGTACATCATTTATAGTTTAAAGCAAGGTAGTAGTTATTTAGGGAAAGTTGGATAGAAGTCAGGAGTATATTGGGAGAGGGAAAAGAAGAAACACAAGGAATAAATCTGATTAAATGCTAAAAGCTTTCTAGTGCATATTACAAAGAAACATCAGCAATGTGGTAACTAGCAACTGCATACAATAAGGTTCAAAGTCCAACCATGGGGGCAAGTCATTGAAGACATACTTTACTAGATTACCTTAGAATTATAGCACAATTGCCTCACTATTAGTGCAGTCCTATACATATCTACTCAGAAGTAAGTCCCAATGAGTTCAACAGGGTTACTCCCATGTCAGGAAGAAAAGGCATTATCAGTGGTTACTAGTCATGATGGTAAGGCCAACCCAAGACATTTTGCTGCTGAAGGTGAAGGACAAGATGGCGCCCTTTCGCCTTTCTTTGAATGGAAGCCAACAGGACTGGCAGTTAATAAGATAGTATCCTACACCATACCTGAGGTACAAGACTAGTGTAGAGAGCCCAGGATAGGACATCTGGGATATGTAGCTCTGTCTTCAAACAGCTGGGAATGGCTGTGTGTGTCCCAATGCCAGTTGCTGGGGAACCCAAACAGGGAAGATGCTATTGCCCTCGTGTCCTGCTTGTGGGCTTCCCATAGGCATCTGGTTGGCCATTGTGGGAACGGAGTGCTGGAGTAGATGGGACTTTGATCTGATCTGGTAGGGCTCTTATGTTCTTAATGGTCTGCACCAAGCATAGAGAGTAATAACTACTGTAAACTACCACCACATTTTATAGGCTACTGTGAAAATGTTAAGGAACAGTTCAGGTCTCTTAACAGTATTGAGTTATTTCCATTACTGTATATCGACCACTTACTCTTTACTTGAATGTCTGGCTCTCCCTACAATCTGCTTATGGCTACTAAAATTGGTCATTCAGATTATTAGATAAAATACTACGATGCAATTTATACATAAAAGTATAATTCTGTTCTTTTATATTAATATCCTAAAAATTGCTCATCTCTCTAAAAAGCAAGTAACAGTTGAGGATTAAGAAAACAACTCACTCAAATAATTTGACACTGGATGGTAATATTTCTGGAAAGTCAACAATGGTGAACTTGTAACATATAATATTTAGATTATTGTAATGGCTTCTATTAAACAACTATAGTTTTAGTTGAAACTAGGGCAGGGGCCACATTTTTGCTGAACTTCAGTAAATATTAAATGCCTTCTCCCTTACCAACCTGCCCAATTACTGAGGGCATCGGAGGACATGCTCCTGGTGATTCCACATGGACCCATGGCCCAATTGGAGTCCATCAGGAGAAGGGCTTTCAGTGTGGTGGCCCCCTTCCTATGGAATTCCCTGCCTGTGGAAGTCAGACAGGCGCCAACGCTGTGTTGCTCCTGAAAACATAAGATTTCAGGAAGACTTCCTGGCTTGACCGGCTGCTGTTTTATGGGATCTTCAATTGAGATTAGAGAAAAGATTAGAACTAGCAGATGTCTGAAAATAACTGACATTTGAATTGTGTCTACATAAATATTTGTGAAGTTTAGAATGTTCTTAGCAAACCATTAAATATTTTTACCTGGATTCTTTCTGTTGCTGTGGGCCATAACTGCCTGCATAAAATTTTCTTCAGCACATCTGGAAGAAGGCTCACAATTATGAGCATAATAATACCCAGCCATGCAGGACCACTAGACAGCATTTGCAGGAACACATAGTACATCCTCTGGTAATTGAGAAAAGGCCTAGTGGGAGGAAGAAAAACAATCCAATCTGGGTGGGAAAATCAAGTCAAACCAAGAACATCTGTGATATACAGTACTTCCCACAGTGACTAAGTTCAAACCATTAAATTTTCATAGGATTTCTCTTTTGATATATGTATGTATTTAATTTAAAGTATTTTTATCCCGTTCTTCAGCCAAAAAGGCTCCCGGAGTGGGTTACATGTATAATCAGCCAAACAAGACAGTCCCTGCCTGAAGGCTTACTATCTAAAACAATGACACACAAGGAAAAAGGAATGGGAAGGGAAAAGGAAAATAAGCTTGGCTGGTGAAATGTCCCTGATTCCTTTCTCATCTCTCTCTCTTTGGCCTTAGCTAGACCTAAGGTTTATCCCGGGATCGTCCTGGGGTTGTCCCTGCCTGCTCCTGGGGTCCCCTGTGTGTCATTTACATGAACAGGGATGACCCCGGGACGATCCCAGGATAAACCTTAGGTCTAGCTAAGGCCTTACAGTTGGCTGGAACGGCTGGTGGTGGTGTCAGTTGTACTGTATATATTAAGACAAACAAAACTGAAGACATAGAATGACCATGTTTTTCCTCAATCTTTAAAGTAAACATACCTATATTTGCACTATATCTTTCTATCTCTGTCTGGGCAACATTTGTTGTCCTATTGCCAGCAGACAAAGACATTTTTATTCAGACAGAACTTTGGCATATAAGTTGATTTTTTTTTTAATTGGCTGGTGCTGCTTATATTTTTGATAGTTGTGTTTTATTGGCATTTTTAATTTCTTTCTTTCTACTCTATGCTTTAATTAAGATTTTGTTTAAATTTGATTTTATTGTCGGCTGCCTTGAGTGCCATTCTTTGGCAGAAAGATGGGAAATAAATTAAATAAATAAATACAATAAATAAATACATTTATTTTGCAAGCAGCTCTAGCTACAATCCATAAAAAGGAAATTATGTTTGTTCTAGGATTCATAGCAGAGCTTTTTACCTGAACAAATTCAGGCTGAGTCCCCATTTATCATAAATGAAACCTTGTTTCTTGCACACTCTTCCCCCAACCAAGCAGCAAACCTCTCCAGAGACCCAGGCAGAGGTCTTTCCCAGCTTTGTCACACTAGGCCACAAAAACTGAGAACTCTGGGGGATAGCAGAGCTCAGGTACTTTATTCCTTCTATCAGCAGGTAAGGGCAGATTGTAGGCGAAGGAAACTGCTGGTCTACTCTGTATTGCTTTGCAGCACCATCTTGCAGGTGACTGAAGTGCATAAATCATTTTAATAGACCAGAAATCAGGTTTTGTTTAATCAGGTGACCTGAGGAGCAAATAAGATCACACCTTGCTATATACAACTACAAACTCTGATCTGGCTCCTCACTCTGAACAATACATTGCTTAGTCCAGGTTAAACTGCTACAGATAGTGACTGGTATGGCTAAATCCACGGTATGAGTGGTAAAAAGAATAACCAGTGCTGGTACTACAGTGCCAGCATTTGGGGTACAGGGAGGGAGTTGGCAAAGGAGGTGAGATTGGAAAACAAACCATGGTTTATTCAATCTTCTGTCAGACAAACTATAGGTAGGGCAGAAAACCATAGGTTAAATAAACCATGGGTTACCATTATTTGCAAACCAGGTCAATCTAGGAACCTTTCCTGCACCTGCTGAATGGTTTGCCTTCTACATGCTAGCGCCACTACTTTAGTGGCCCTGAACTGGAGATGTCAAATTTGAACCTGGAACCTTCTCTATGTCTCTTCCCAGATATTTTTAGAAATGTCAAGGTCACCTCCTGTCCTGAATAGGCCAAAGGCAGTACTGAATCAGGGATCCTGATCACATAAAGCAGCAAAACTCTACCCAAAGCCATATTCTGCTGATTCTTGGTTAGGGTAATGAATCCTATCTGATAATTAAAAAAAAAAAAAAATACACGTTTTCCAACTCTGCAATATCCTTTTTGAGGTGCAGTGTCCAGAACTGTACATAGTATTCCAAGTGTGGTTGCACTAGATATTTGTTCTTTACTAATTATGGCCAACATGGAATATGCCTTTTTCCATAGCAGCTGTGACAATTTCATTGAGCTGTCCACCACATCCCCACAATAGGATCACTGCCAGCTTGGATCCCATCAGCGTATAGTTGGGATCTTTTGCCCCATTGTGCATTGCTATACACTTCCTTACATTGAAATATATGGAATGAACCAGCCATTTCAACATAATTTGACCAAGGTTTCTGCCCAAAGTGGGCTGAAGTGTATTAGCTGACATAACCCCACTTAGTTTCAGTTTACAGAATTTCTCAACCCAATTCCTTTAATTATGTCATTTAAACTGGTTTCCAGTTTAAAATAGAAGGATAGGCTTCAAACTCTGCCAGGATTCAAATGTATTGAGTATTGCAGGGATGGGCAACTTGTGGCCATGCAGATGTTTTGTCCTACAACTCCCATTAACCCTACCAAACATAGCCAATGATTAGGGATCATGAGAGTTGTAGACCAAAATATATTAGTTTAAGGCCTTAGCTAGAGCAGGCTATATCCCAGGGCGAACCATGGGATCATCTCTGTGCATCCAGATGACGAACAGGGGATCCCGGGATCAGGGAGGGACCATCCCTCCCTTGCCCCGGGATATAGCCATCCCCTTTGGGCCCACTCTTTCCGTGGTCTTGGGCTGAGCCCGAGACCGCGGAACATCTGGCCTGTTTCCGTGGCTTGACCCCGCTCCACGCGATTACTCGCACAGGGTGCAGCACTCCTATTGGGGTTAGGGTGGGGGGAGCGGGGAAACCAAATTAAATTTTAAA
Organism: Elgaria multicarinata webbii; assembly: GCF_023053635.1. Taxonomy (NCBI): domain Eukaryota; kingdom Metazoa; phylum Chordata; class Lepidosauria; order Squamata; family Anguidae; genus Elgaria; species Elgaria multicarinata. Next base: position 39,891,795 of record NC_086175.1, on the reverse strand, counting down.
AAAGACTTACCTTTAGCGCACGAGCGTTTGTGCGCTAAATCCTCTTTAAAAAAAAAATTAAATGACGGGTGCGACGCGCCTTATGTGTAAACAAGGGAGAGATCTTGCAGAACAAAAGGTAGGTCTAGCTAAGGCCAAAGTCTAAGATTAGTAGGACTAGAGATACCCAGGTTCAAATCTCCACTTCACAGGGTTGTTGTGAGGAAAAAATGGGAGGGGGAAGAACCATATACACCATCTTGGGCTTCTTGGAAGAAAGGTAGGATATAAATTTTATAAAACATGGCCACCATGATGGGACCTCAAGAACACCTTTGTCTAATATATAACTCATTATTGTAATACTAGGAATGGCATTTATGTCATGGTCTATAGTAATTTCTTACCAGATGATCCCTCCCCAGAGAAGGGAAAAGACAATATAGAAAAGTAGTGATCCCCAGATCACGAAGTGATTGATCCATGTCCAGTAGTGTGTATCCAGTGCAAGCTATACAGAAAGATATTTAAATCAACATTTCTGGATGGATGACAATATAAAAAGAAAGTATACATTGAATTGACTTAGGGTGGTTTCACAGTTTTCTGAACAATAGGGCTTAGAAACAAACTTAGCAACATGACCTCTGACATATACCTGCTTCAGTTTTTGATCTCATGGAACAAGTGTGATGCACAACTACCCTTATATAAATTACCCTTGCACAAGACAATGATCCTGTTCAGACGATACGCTAAGCCACGGCGGTTAAGCGTTTTGAAGTAAACATTATTGCTCAGCATGTCATGTGAACCATGACTCAGCAAGTGATGTGTACCATTCCTAACCATAGTGGTTACATAACCACGGTTTAAACACGCTCACTAACCATTTGCTGCAAAAGGCTTAGCAGCCTATCCATGGCTTAGCATGCTGTCTGAACGGGCCCAATAAAGCTGAATATAGGTTATAGAAGATTATAAGTGCAACTATTAGGACTAGTTTTCCTCCCTCTCTCCCACTATTCTCCTTTGCCACTCCATGTAAGTTAATTTTGTTTTGACTACATAATTTCCTTCTACCTGTACAACTTCTCTTATGTTTCTTCAAGTGGCAGAAACACATCTACTCTGCTTTAATTACCTCAATAGCCACTTCTGCAAGCTTATTCTAGAATCATAATTCAGCCACTGAGGTAGGCATAAATCACCTTTTTTCTAAACTAGGAGTATAAAGAGGCACAGCCCCCAGAGCTCTATTACATGCCCCATCAGATCTCCCAGGCACTGCCAGAAAAAACACAGCACCATGACACAAATGGTGGCAGTACAGCAGTAGCAGAGTTGCAGGGACAGGAAGTAGGCTGCCTCCTGCTTTAACCACAACCCTAAAGCAGCCTCAACAATGACTCCTTTACCATTGCTAATTGGAGCAGTAAGGCAGCAATCAGACCAGGGCTACTGGAGTGGAGAAGAGCTCTCTTGGTGACCCCTATGTAGCCCAGATCAGAAGGAATCTGGGGACTACAGACAAGTCAGTCTGACATCTATCCCTGGGAAATTTTTGGAGGAGATTATAAAGAAGTCTATCTGTAAGTACCTTGAAAACAATGCAGTGATTACTAGAAGCCAGCATGGATTTGTCAAGAACAAATCCTGTCAGACTAATATGATCTCATTTTTTGTTTAGGTAACCTCCCTTGTGGACTGTGGGAATGCTGTGGGCATAATATATCTTGACTTCAGCAAAGCGTTTGACAAAGTGCCCCATGATATTCTGATTAACAAACAAACCGTATTTCTTCGATTCTAAGACACACTTTTTTCCCCATATAAACATCTCTAAAAACGGGGTGCGTCTTAGAATCGCGAGTAAGTTTATTATTTCTTAGAATCAAAGCTTTTTTACTGTTGGTGGTACTGAAATTAGTGTGCATCTTACAATCGATGGCGTCTTAGAATCGAAGAAATACGGTACCTAAAAGTGGGCTATATGGAACAACTATTAGGTGGATCCAGAGTTGGCTACAGAATCGAACTCAAAGACTGCTTATCCATGATACCTTCTCAAACTCGGGGGAGGTAACGAGCAGGGTACCACAGGGCTCAGTCCTGGGCTCTTCAACATTTTTATTAATGATTTGGACGAGGAGGTGCAATGGCCTTATAGGCCCCTTCTAACTCTACTATTCTATCAAATTCGCAAATGACACAAAATTGGGTGGGATAGTTAATACTCTCGAAGACAGAAACAAACTTCAAAGTGATCTTGATAGGCTGGAGCACTGGGCTGAAAACAACAGAATGAAATTTAATAGGGATAAATGCCAAGTTCTACACCTAAGAAAAAGAAACCAAATGCAGTTTCAAGATGGGAGATACTTGGCTCAGCAATACTACAAGCAAGAAGGATCTTAGACTTGTTGTAAATCACAAGCTGAATATGAGCCAACAGTGTGATATGGCTGCAAGAAAAACAAGTGCTATTTTGGGCTGCATTAATAGAAGTATAGCTTCAAAATCACGCAAGGTACTGGTTCCCCTCTGCTGGGCACTTGTTAGGCCTCATCTTGAGTATTTGTGTCCAGTTGTGGGCACCCTACTTCAAGAAGGATGCAGACAAGCTGGAGCTTGTTCAGAGGAGGGCAACGGAGATGATCAGGGGTATGGAAACAAAGCCCTATGAGGAGAGACTGAAAGAACAGGGCATGTTTAGCCTGGAGAAGAGGAGATTGAGGAGAGACATGATAGCGCTCTTAAAAACTTGAAAGTTTGTCACACAGAGGAGGGCCAGGACCTCTTCTTGATCATCCCAGAGTGTAGGACACGGAATAATGGGCTCAAGTTAAAGTAAGCCAGATTGGACATCAAGAAAAACTTCCTGACTGTTAGAGCAGTATGACAATAGAACCAATTACCTAGGGAGGTTGTGTGCCGTCCTGCACTAGAGGCATTCAAGAGGCAGCTGGACAGGTATCCTTTAAGGTGGATTCCTGCATTGAGCAGGGGTTGGATTCAATGGCCTTATAGACCCCTTCCAACTCTACTATTCTATGATTTTATGATTATATAATATATTGCTGTAATGCAGCAATATGGTCATGGTGATTGGAGTGGGGGTGGTGGATTTTAGCCAGCTCCAGCAATCCCTGCATGACTGAGTATGTGAGTGAGTGAGTGTGCGTGCATGCATGAATGTGTAGCCCCCAGCCAATACCTGATATGTTCCTTGGAGTCAAAAAAATTGTTCATCTCTGTTTCAAACGAAAGAGGTTCCAGAATTCAAGCCTGCCAGAAACCCTCACACACCACTTTGACCAAGAAGCTCTGCTCAGTAATCTTGTATGTGGATGGGCTGATAAGAAGAGATGCTTGACATAATTTCAGAGGCACTTCTCTTCATGTGAAATTAATAGGCACTAAGAACAAGCTATAAGGTTGAGCCTTGCCTCAAATTAAGCCCTGGAGGAAAGACATGTTGACTATTTCTTATGCTGTAAATACTGTGTTCATTTAGGAGAAGGAACAATGAATCCCAAAGGGCAGTATCTCTAGTTCTTCATAAAACAATAACTAAAAGGTGAATCACAAACTGTTCAGCAGTTAAGGTGCGAGGTCCTCTGTGGAGAGAAGATATTTCTGATAAACAGTGATCCAATAGAACAGACCTATTGGATCAGACCAAGGGCAGTATCCAACTGGGCTCCTCTGCCTCCACTTGTCCCGTAACACTTGTGAGACCTTCCTTTTTTGCAATGGGGCTTTTGCACATCTAAAAACAACTCTGGAAATGAGCAGAAATGATCATTTCCAGATTGGGACAAGTCAGCGGAGCTCTCTTTTGCAAGCTCGACTGACCTGCACCGTCCTAGAAATGAGCAAATAGGGTGACTTTAAACCTTTACTCATAACTGGGGCCTGTTCGGAACAGAACCAACCAGTCCACCAACTTCTAACATAAGATGCAGGGGAGAGATTTCTTTCCATCTAATTTTTCCATAGCACGTATTAGTATAAAACCTCTATCATGTCCCCTCTTTAGTCATTTCCCCCCCTAAATTAAAACATCCCAAATGTTTCGCCTTTCCTCATAGAGAAAATGCTCCACAAAATGAAATTACTTTGGTTTCAATAGATGACATGTAGAAAATCATACCTTTAGGGTAACAGTGAATACTAGTACAGTGAATACCAGTGTCCCAAATGTCCAGTTTCCAAACATCTAGCGGGAAAAAATTCAGAATAAAACAGTTTCAAGTTACACATTCTAGTACGTCAGTGTGATTTAGAATATGGTTGTATAATATATGTAGCTAAAATGGCATCATTCACATTCAAGAAGGAGGTATTGGCAAGTTTAGGGGAAGACCAAGGTTTGTAGAACTATGAAAAACTGGAACAGGGAAAACCCTTAAAGAGGAACCATCTCCTTAAAATAGCCCGATGAGGGCTGAGCATGCTCAATGAGGGCTAAGCATGCTGGCTGACTGTCGGAGAAGAGTCAGAAAACTAGAGGGGAGAAGCAATGAAATGGAGAGTCTGGAAACCTGAACAGGAACACTACAGTGCAACATGTTTTTTTTCACTTAATACGAAATATAAAATGCCATTTTTACAAAAAGGTGCATGTACAGCCCAAATGTACAAATAAAAGAAACATTTAGGCTGAATTCCTATGCACACTTTACATAGGAGTAAGTCACATAGAATCCAATGGGGCTTCTGAATAGACATGTATAGGACTGCACTGTTAGTACTGAATACAAACAAAAAACAACAAAAAGTACTAAGAGCGCAATTCTATGCATGTTTAGACAGATAAAAGTTCTTCAACTCCAAGTATTCTCCACCCAGACTTTGTGCAAACATGCAAAGGATTGCACCCTAAATATTCCCCCCTCTCTCTTTCTCTGTTTTTACAATACTGTACATGTACCTTCTGATAAAGATGGCATTTCCCATCAACTTCATAAAAATAATTCAGAATGCCAATACAACACCTCTAGTTGCTACAAATTGAATTAAAGAAACTGGAACTCTGCTCATGCATAAGAATTTCCCAACCCTTTCTCTCCCATTGCAGCCCTCTGAAAAGCCTTTCCAAGGGTCCAGGGACTCTCTGGGGTATGGTTCAGGCAGGGTGCTGCAGTGAGAAGAGGAACTGAGCAGGATGCAAGTCAATTTTTCCATTTTTGAGAGTGGATTTTTCACTTCAGATCGCCCCATTCTTGCCTATTCCAGGAAGTTTTTTCATATTACTATTTGCATCAAAAAGTGGTAAGAATTAGAAATGGACAAATGGTGAAAGATGCAAGAGTGAAATAGATTTCAGTTTCTGTTTATTGAATTCTCAAAAACAAATAGCTTTTCAGTTCAGTTATTACTACTTTCCATGGTGTGGCAATAGCAGTTAGTAGCCAATACTAAAAAAAAAAACCCCCTAACATTAAATATTTTAAAAGTGTATACATTCTCCCCATCTATTTTTTTTTTAATTAGTAGTCTTCACAACAAGTGTGAGAGCTTGTATGGGAATTAATAGAAATATGGTTTATCTGATACAAATTTGTCATATCTATATCAGAGGAGACTGTATAGACATGCTATAGATGTTACAATGCAATACAATACAATAAATTATCATCACACCTTTCTTTAAAAATGCTAGGACTAAAATGAATGTTATTTTATTTCTGCACTATAGGCTGTTCTGTTATGCACAATGCCTTGTAAGAGGAATCACCCATAGTCTACAAAGTTTACAACTACTTAAATTGCATTTATTTCAGTCCTAGCGTTAAAAAAAAGATGTGATGATAAAGTATTGTACTTTTTTTTTGTACATGCTTTGTGACATCTATAACGTATCTACATTTCTGCCCGCAATTGGAGCACTTTTTAAACAGGCCTTGTTGTGCCATAGGCACCAACACTTAACTAACTAACAAACAAACAAACAAACAATATATATATATATATATATATATATATATATATATATATATATGATAGATAGAAAAGGCAGAAAACTGGAGAATGAGAAAGGAAGGAAAAATGTTAGATTTTTCAGCTAAGGTAAACACAGTACCACAGAGAAGTCTCCAAACGCTGTTGACCCACAGCGAACTGAGAACTGAGGGGATTAGGCGGGAACCCCTGAGCATGGTTCTTGGGCTATCTTTAGAATCCTAGTATCTTATCTGTTTGTCTTCCTTCTATTGCTATTATATGAATAATAGATTCAGATGGGTTGATGTCTCCTATAGGGCCTTCTGGAACTATTTTCCGACATCCCTCTGTCACATGACCATTCAATTCTTTGAAAGCTGGAGACACTTTGAAGATCACACCAAAACGTGGCAATTTTATGTGAAATATAGGGATAATAACACTGGCTAGTCTTACAAGGTTGCTGAAATACATGTATAGATGTTTGAAAACATGAAATGTCCTGTATAAATGCTAAGTAACAATAATAATTATTTTAATCAACAGGATCCAAGTGTTAGATCCTGGAGCACATAGGCATAAGTAGATGCAGTGATACACAAGGTATCTGCTGAGAGCCATGTACTGACTACTGTGTCGTCAGTTTGATTGGAAAACAGACATGATACCTTTAACAGGCTACATAGGAGACCCAGGACATGTACCTGGACTGGGTCATGCTACTTGTCAACTCTAAAGTAAACCGAAACCATTCGCAACAGTTGGAAGGGGAGAACATATATGAAAACAAACAACCCATGTGTCTGCTGTGGCTTTTACAGAGACCCTAGTCTAGTGTTCCCCAACTTGGTGCCCCCTCCAGACGTTGCAGTCCAACACATCTGGAGGGTGCCAAGTTGGAGAAATCTGCCCTAATCCTATGGTTATAGAATCATAATTTAGGGTTCCTTGGGATGACGGGGAATTATGGTTGTTGCAGCCCAACACTTCTCTAGGATACCAGGTTGGGGAAAGTTGTACTAGTGTTTCAGTTACTTTGTCTTTTTTTTAATGGGCTGATAATGATCAGAAACCAAAAGGCATACAGAAAAGTGACTAAATTCCCATTGCTCTGGGTTCCTTGAAGAAATACAAACATAATAAATAAGTGTTGTTTGCGAATATAAATATTTCAAAGTTTGTAAGATGATTTTTGAAGACAGAAAGCTTCAAACATTTAAGATGATTCCAAAATAGAGATCTACCAATTGGCTAGCTATTCACTTTATTTATATGAATTTACATTTCGCTGACATATTACTTCCTTTCAGTGTGATCCTTCCTGTGGAAAAGTTTATACCAATTACAGGCATTTAAGTGCTACTGTAAGAAGTACAAAGATTCCCTTGAATTGTGTAGATAAATTAATCAGCTATTTACCTTAGTTTTATAAATCCCCCCATCACATTACTTGTAATCTAATGTATACATTAGGGCTGCAAGATTTATCACTCAATTTAATAATATCAATTACTGTTCTAAACACAGATTAAAACTGGATTTCACAAAACTTTTGCCTGTTATCTTGGTTTTTGAGAACTAGCACAACATTCCTTGATGAATGACTTCTAGAGGTCCTGCTAAAACAAAAGGATCAATGACCTTCTTATTCCTGTACTAAATTTGATTTAAAAAAAAAAAAGACTTAAAGATGACCTTTTGCTTGTTTGGAAGCAGATAGGTGCCTTTCATTCACTGCAAATTGTCTGTGTCTTTTCTTACAACAATAAAAACTGCAGGCAGGTGAAACTCTTAAGTGCTCAGTTGAAAACTTTTATGTTTGTATCTGCAATAATACTGATGGTTCCAGAATTTATTAATTAATGAAAACTTTGTTTTTGGCTCTGGTGTGTTATAATAAGTGGGAATATTTAATATTAGCCCTACATTTGTTAAAGAGAAATGTATTGGTAATCATGGGTGGGGAACCACATGGCCCTTTCCCTAATTTCAAAAGCCTCCTGCAGTGGTCATTTCGGACCTTTGGCACGAGCAATCTGTCTCTGCCTTGGCAGCCCATTGGAGAGGAAGGGAGAAGAAAGAGATTTAAAAGAACAGGTGGCAGGATGAGAAAATGGGAGCAAGAGAAGAGGTAGCCCCACCCTCTTCTGGCTTCAGCGGTGTTATGCAGCCCCAAATTAATTAATCCTGAGGGAATGTGGCCATCCATAGGAAAAAGCAGAACCAGAATTTTTAAAATCATAATCCTTGAGACTATACAAAACCTGATTCTCCTACATCACTTCAAGCAAGCTTTGGTCCTTCTTGGTTATTGATTATTTGAAATTCAGAATGATCTTGCCTCATGAGAGCTAGTATCATGCTGTACTGTAAATCGCTGCGCCCACGACAATAATAGCAGAACAGATAGTAAATTAGAAATAGGCTGCAATAACTATATAGCAAACAAAGTTAACTGTACAGAAAGCATCTTTAATCCTGCTCGCCCTGCTTTTATATTCAAACAAAAACGATAAGAGAATTATCTCAGGTGTACAACGAAGTCAGCCCATCGCACAGGGGAGCTAGTAGGGGTGGGGGAAGAAAATGGAAGGATGAATGGAAGTCCTTCATGCTTTTCTTCCAGCTAGAAGCTGCTCTCAGGGACTTTGTCTAATCTCTGTTAGAAATGAGATACAGACGTAATTCTAGAATAATCAAAGTACAAAGTGCCATTTTGCTGGTGTGGTGAACATGTTACTGTTACTGGAAAATAACATCACTTAGATCTAGAACACGGATGGCAAACTTGCTGTTTGGATGCCATAAGTACACAACTGAGAAGGAGCAGGGTTGTTTGTATGCAGAGTCAGGCCAGCACATCTGCCTGCCTTCTTCCACTGAGGTTGTTCCTCCCAGTTCCCTGGTTTAGTAGATTAGCAGTGGGGTAGTGGTAATTTTTTGAAGTACAGGCACTTAACATGACAGTTCCCATAACTATGCCCCCAAGCAGAGTCCAAAAGTTCAGGCAACTGTGTTGATCCATATCAACAAACTACTACCAGCAGTTTTTATCTTCATGAGGAGCAGTTTTTTGGTAAGCGAGTGGGTCTTAAGTGCCTATTCAAGACCAAATCACCCTAAAATACTCTGCATTATAACAGGGAGCAATCCACAGGGATTGCTCACAACAATATATTGTTGCTAGGAAAATTCATTTCACCTCCAGCTACTGTTTAACTGTCAGAGGGAACAGGGAAGTGGGAGAGGGGCCAGATGATGTCCTGTGTCCCATCATTTTGACCCTGCAAGCACTGGTTCACTGCATTACAGTACATTAGTTGCAAAAATCCCAGCAGTCCCAACAAGGCATGGGGGGGGGGGGGGCGCTGTGTACTATTTTATTTTTAAAAATTATACCCTGTCCTTTAGTTCTACCATTCCTAGGACACCTACAAACAAACAAAATAAAACAATCAACAGATAAAACAATAAAACCAAATATTATTAAAAACAACTATGAAGGCTAAAAACAGCAGCAGTGTTAAACTACATATAGCAAACATTACAAAAGGTCCAGATAAATAAGCAGGCCAGCACAGGGTGCCAGAAAAACATGAGATTCCCATCAGGGGAAGCTTCCTGGTGAGAGCATTCTACAGATGACGTAGCTTAATTGAGAAGGCACTTTCACCAGGTACCATCCACTTAATCTCTGAAGAGAGCTGAAACCCAGAGAAGAGCCTCAGAACATGACCTTTAGTATTCCATCTAAAACAGCCTTCCTCAACCTGGGGCGCTCCAGATGTGTTGGACTGCATCTCCCAGAATGCCCCAGCCAGCTGAAAAACATGGAGCTGTAAAGGCTGTATTTCTGCTTGTTCTAATCCCCTATTCATTTCTATCAAGTAATCTACATTGCTGTTTTATGTTTCTCATCTTATAGCTTTATTAGCCGCTTATAGTTTTTCCTTCTGGCTACCTCATTTCCATAACTTTCTTTCCTAAACTGACTTCAGCTAAAAGCTAAATAGTACATTTGTTTATTATTGAACAGAAGTCTTAAAACACACACCCATCCAGTACTTATTATTCTAATCTGTGTAAAAGATTAGCTGAGTGGGAAGAGAAACTAACTGAAAAGTAACGTGTATACCTATCAGAATAAATAAATAAATACATTTTAACCTATACCCTCTCATTCTATGCTTTTAAAAAAGCAAATTATTTAAGAACAGCTTTTTCTATTATTTTGGTACAGCAGGATAGGGAAAAACAGAAATTTGAAAATATTTTTTTCTCTGTAAATAGCTGATTTGTTCTGAATTTGGATAGGGAAAAAGGAAAACACACATCATGACAAAACCACAGCAGTCTTACCATGTGAGTGTTGGCTGTCATTAGCTGAGGATAGGAAGAGAAGCAAGTAGCAAAAAAGGAAAAAAAGCAAGACACAAATAAAATAGACCACATAAATGTTAACATGCAAATAAAAAGCAGAAGGACCTTAAAATTATATTCAGTGTCACTTAACAAGTACAGTAGAAGTGCTTTGAATGAATGTATGAAACATATTACTATGATATCGGAATGTCCATTTCTTAAAATGGAAGTTATGAATAAATCAGACAATTGAAAATAGAAAGTATGTATTAATGGCCAAATGAACCACATTAATAATATATAGTTCATAAAAGAAATTCTTTCTTCTTAACGGTACTGTAGCTACTTACTATAGCTCTTTTTATTATCTATTTATTTACGACATTTATATGACCACATTCTCTGGGTGAGTCATAAAAAAATATTTTTAACACCCAATATTAAAATACCAAAACCCCATAAAATAATAAATTACAGACTAAAATATCCAGGAGCGGAGAGGAATAAAACCAATTTTACAGCATCACTCAAATAAGAGGACAGATAAAACAGTGGCTATGTTCTCATGTAGTGATAATTCAGGATTACTGGTTTATCCTAGTTTACAGTGAATTAGTGTGCTGGTACATGTAGCTCATTCATTCCCATTTTACTCCACCCTTCATAAAAGCAGGTAAAACTAACCAGAAGGAGTAAATTATTGTGATGTCCAAACCTAGGATCCTGATTTTTTGTTGTCACACAACCCAGACTTCACAAGCCAATAATGGTTTGTTGTTAGTATTTGAATCTCAACTTGTCAGGGCACAATAAACAAGGATCTTGGTTTGGCCATTGCAATAAACTATGCCTTCCTGGTTAGTTTTAGACTCTCTCACAAAGGAAGAGTGAGTGCTGATCATTCACAGTAAAGCAGGAATCCTGGTTTATTGTTATGTACAAATGCAGACAGTGGGTTAAAATTCAGCTTTAAGATCACAACTTTAAAAGGTCTGTAGCAAGAAAAAGGACAACTGGTGTCAAAATGACTATAATTAAGGCAAAAGGCAAGCCTCTCTAAGGAGGAATTTCCACAACGTGGGTGCCACCACTGAGAAGGCTCTCCCTCTAGTAGCCCACCCACCCAATTTCACATAGTGGGGGAATCTGGAGAAGGGCCTGTGAAAAGGCTCACAAAATTTGGGTAGTTATATGTGGGAGGAGACAAGTAATCATGGCCAGAAGGTGTTAAGGACTTTAAAGGTCAAAAACAGCACTTCAAATTGAGTATTTGACATACTGAATTAAGACTTTAACATTCCCTTCCAATTTTGCATTAAAAAAACTACAACCTTTCATATTTATAAAAAAACCATGTTTACTAGATGTAGGTTATGCAATACTGGATCATACTTAAGGAAGAAAAAAGACATAAACAACATAAGGTTTTGATCTTTCCAGGATAATTTGAATCAAGCTAGATACAAACCTGTCCATTACTGGTCACAGTTGAGTTGTCAAACAAGAAATAGGCACCAAAGAAAAAAACCACAGCATCAAATACTCCCAAGAATGTCCAGTAAATGAATATACGCCAGCGCAGGTGAGCATTCTTGGCAACATCCCTGAATAATGACACAGACATTAATTTTGAATTGTTAAAAAAATGAAATATGAAATTGTTTCCCTGAGTGACAGGAATGCTCTAATATTATGCTCTATCCATAATATTCCTATGTTGATGTCTTTCTCTGTATATAGTATAGTTTTCCATTACATCTGGAGTTCTTTTAGAAGGGAACAACTTGTACTATCAAGTATATTGATGACTCTATCTTAAGTAATAAAAAGCAACACTAGATGTCTCCAAAAGATTTGCTTTCATTTCAAGAGGCTGCTCTTTGTACAGATTTTTTAAACACATACACACACTTTTTAAAACATCTGATATAGAGCCTTAGTTATTGGAGTTCTAATGAGAATTTTGTATATATCAATTGCACGAATGAGGTCATTTACTCGTCAATGATTCCACTGGCATCTTGTAAATGACATCTGTCATATAAACAACCTGTGAGGTAGGGTTAGCTTGAGATATAGTGATTTGCCCTAGGTTACCCGGTAAGCTTTGTAGCTGACCAAAGGTATCCAGGCCTCTCTGGTCCTAACGACTAACTCATACTGGCCAACTACTGTCGCAAAATAGCTCTCATAGTTGGTATGACTAAAATTTCTGCAGGTTTATGCAAATGAACAAAGCCTGCACAAAGTGTCTTTGCTGGAACATTTTCCTGCAAGACATTTTAACCAGATTCACACAGTACCCTATTAATGAGGAACTGGAGAGGCAATCCTGCTGCTGCTGTTGCTGCCACTTATCTTGATCACTGAACTGCTGTCTTTCTTGGCCAACAGTAGAAGCTAAGTCTTCTTCTAGTGGTGGTTTCAATAAATGAATAATTTGTTTTATTCAGCTTAGAAGGTAATGTGTTAATCACTTAGAAGGTAATGTGTTAATCTGCTTATATTTTTAATGCATTCATTTATTTCTAAGCTTTGTTATTAAATTACAGCTAACATAATTTAACACTGAGGTGTCATCAATATGCGGATGATACCCAGCTCTACCTTTCCTTTTCATCAAACCCAGGTGAGGCAGTGACTGTTCTGAACCAGTGCCTAGGCACGGTAATGGACTGGATGAGGGCTAACAAACTCAGACTCAATCCAGACAAGACGGAGGTACTGTTAGCGGGTGGTTTATCTGTCCGGCGAGGTGATGTTTGCCCTGTCCTGGACGGGGTTGCACTCTCCCTAAAGGATCGGGTCCGTAGTCTGGGGGTGCTCTTGGATCCAGAACTGTCACTTGAGGCACAGGTGAACTCAGTGGCAAAGAGCACCTTTTATCAGCTTAGGTTGATATACCAACTACGCCCTTATCTGAACAGAGATAGCCTAGCTACAGTTATCCATGCTCTGATAACATCTCGCTTGGATTACTGCAATACGTTATACGTGGGGCTGCCTTTGAAAACGGTCCGGAAGCTTCAGCTGGTACAAAACAGGGCAGCCCGTTTACTAACAGGAACTGGCTGGCGAGATCACATTACGCCAGTCCTTTTCCAGCTTCATTGGCTGCCAGTCCAGGTCCGGGCCCGATTCAAAGTGCTGGTATTGACATTTAAAGCCCTAAATGGTTTGGGGCCAGGTTATTTGAAGGAACGCCTCCTCCCATATGTACCTGCCCAGACCTTAAGATCATCTACAGGAGCCCTTCTCCGTGAGCCCCTGCCAAAGGAAGTGAGGCAGGTGGCTACTAGAAGGAGGGCTTTCTCCGCTGTGGCACCCCGATTGTGGAATGAGCTCCCCAGAGAGGTCCGCCTGGCACCCACACTGTACTGCTTTCGTCACCAGCTGAAGACCTTTTTATTCGCTCAGTATTTTAACACTTAATTTTAACTTAAATTTAAATTTTACTGTTTTAACTCTGTATTTTAATCTTATATCAATTTTGCTGCGTGGTTTTATCCTGGTTGTGCTTTTTATACTGTATTTTGTAATTGTGCTTTTAACCTGTTGGTTGTTTTATTGTGGTTTTAATTTTTGTGAACCGCCCAGAGAGCTTCGGCTATTGGGCGGTATAAAAATGTAATAAATAAAAAATAAATAAATAACAGCTTTCAGGGCAACATACAATGCACAATCAAATAAAAGCCATATATACTGTTAGTTTTACCCTACCCAGTGCCTGTTTACCCTACCCTGTGCCTGTTTGCTTTCTCTTCCCCCTCCTTATTGTTTTATTATGGTTTTATTAGAATGTAAGCCTATGCGGCAGGGTCTTGCTATTTACTGTTTTACTCTGTACAGCACCATGTACATTGATGGTGCTATATAAATAAATAAATAAATAAACAAATAAATAATAATAATAATAATAAATGAAATCAGAAACAACATAATAAAACAAATAATTAGTGGCACCTCAAATGTGGAATTCTCTCCCAAGAGGGCTCTGTAGCTGCTACAGAATCCCCAAAGGGTCCAAATTAGTTTGCAAACAAGTGAATATCGATCGTTTTAGTGCTCTGTAGCAGTTCTTTTCTTTTTTTAAATTAAACAATTTTTTTTTGGGGGGGGGTCCCCTGAATTTTGGGGAGTGACAGAGTGCTGCAGGTGGACCATGCAACCCATAGGGCATGTGTGGTCCAACCCTGCCCTCTTCCAACATCTCATTGACGAGGGTGCCACTAACGGGTCTTAAGTGTCTGTCCAAACAATGTTATTAACTCTACCTGTACAGTGAAGGGTCTCTCTTGAGTGTATCTGAACTGACATGTTGTTCCATTAGACTATACAGCAAGATAGGAAGGGAAGTGAAGCTGATATTGTACAGGGTAAGATACGCAGTATCGTATAAAGGCTGTAAATGGAAAAACAGATTATATTAACCAGCTATAATTCTGATACTGTAATAGTAAATATTTAAAGATGGGAGATGACTAAGACCTCCCACTGGTATAGAATAATATAGTATAGTATAATATTAGATAAAGTCCATTATTGAGTATCAATTTCCTAGTTATTCACTGTGATCACACTCCTCTATTCATGCAGCCCCAACCCCAAAAATACTCCCAGGCCTTAGCTAGACCTAAGGTTTATCCCTGGATCATCCTGGGGTCATCCCTGTTCATGTAAATGACACACAGGATATCCCGGGAGCAGGCAGGGACGACCCTGGGACGATCCCGGGATAAACCTTAGGTCTAGCTAAGGCCTCAATTAGTAAAACATTTCATTACCAAATATTGTGCTAAGGACACAGGGCACTGTAATAAATTAGTACTTTGTGTAGTACAAAAAGAACACAATCCAACCAAAAGGTAGACAGTTTTAGTCCCATTGATTTTAATGAGAAATATTTAAGGACCTACTTCACTCTCCCATTGAAACCAATAGGACATTAAATTTGGCTGGACCAAACCAAAGTTCTCATGCAGTGACTGAAGTTATGAAGTAATAAATGCAAAATATGACATTTCCATGTCAGGCATCATGTGAGTCATTGTGGATTGCGGTCTCTGGCAAAAATGAGAACAACAATACAATTGGAAAGAGAGTTGTCCTCTGAGCTGTTCTTGCTTGCGAACAAACTTTATTGAAAAGGAAAGGGGTTGTAAATTCCTCCTTTATAGAGGGTGTTGTACCAGCTTCTTTAAAGGATGCAGTAACTAGGCCACTCCTGAAGAAGTGTAGTTTGGTGCTACTAGTATTCTGATGACACCCCACTCTATCTCTCCTTTCCATCCAAATCGAAGGAAGTTGTTCTAGTTCTAAATCTGATGTTGGTAATGGACTGGATGCGGACAAACCAACTGAAGGTTAATCAAGAAAGGCAGAGGTGGACCTTGTTACCCGAAAGGCAGAGCAGGGAATAAGAATTCAACCTGTGCTGGATGGGGTCACACACACACGAAGACTCATGCTCACAATTTTGGGTGTACTGCTGGATTTGGTGATGAACTTAGATGCCCAGGAGTGCAGGCCAGGAGTGTTTGCACAGCTGCATTTGCTGTGTCAATTGTGCCTGTTTCTAAAGATGTTTGATATTGCCTATGGCCACAGCATCAAAAAGGTATTCCCCAGCACCGCATCCTGAGACTGCCCCTCTAAGAAGGACCCTAGCCACTGTATAACAGTGCCTCCCAATCCCATCTCAGACAGATGCCCAAGAAGGATACAATGTGGTATCAAAAGCCACGAGAAGTCCAGCAGAACCAACAGGGACACACTCCCTCTTTTGATTGTCTTGGGCCCTTTCTACACCTAAGGATTATCCCAGGAAAATGGAGGGATTGTCCCTGCCTGCTCCCGGGATCCCCCGTGTGTCACTTGGATGCACAGGGATGATCCTGGGACAATCCCATGATAAATGGCTGGACTTCTCAGCAGCTTTTGATGCCCTCCTCTGTGTGCCCCTACCAAATTAAGTGAGGAGAGTGGCTCCTAAGGAGAGGACCCTTTTAGTTGGCACACAGTTGTGGAATGTTCTCCCCAGAGAGGCTTGCCTGGCACCTACGTTGTGGTCTTTTCAGTGCCAGGTGAACACCTTTTTATTCTCCCAGGCCTTTTAGTCCTTCAGTTTTTCAAACATGTTTTAAGATCCTTATACTGCTGCTGGCTTTTACTATAGTTTTCCTTAATACTATGCTTTATTATATTGTTGTGTTTTATACTTTTAGGTTTTGTGAATCACCTGGACAGCTTCAGCTATTGGGCGGTATAGAATAATAAATAAATAAATATTTATCAAAATAAAATTAAAATTCTCTTAACCGATTAAAAACAGATTTCAAATTGTTAAATGAAAAACCAGGAGAAAGAGTGTTCTCAGATACCTGCTGTGAAAACCCACAGAAGAACTGGTATAAAAACTGAGGGAAAATGAAACAGACATTCTGGAAGACAAAAAAAAAACACCCAATAAATGTTGTACATCATTATCATACTATATAAATGAAATCAACTTCATATTTAAGTTTTACTGAACATACAATGTAGTTTTTAATAAGAAGGGAAGAACAAATTCTCACTAAAAAGCAACTTTTCAGTACTACATGAATTATTATAGCAGAACAGTTGGTTTTGCAAGCCTGCACAGTAAAAGATAAGGTCGGGGGTGGGGGGACAATTTGTGAGGAGAACTGGGCAATAGTGACAGAAAAGATTAGTGAAAGTATGGAAGGAAGTGCAAAGAAGGATGCATCCCATACAGCCACCACTAAGAGGGGGCAGAAGCATAACCAGTAGAGGGTGGGGTAGACTGCATTTATTGTAATTGCTGTGGCTGCAAAAACTGTGTTGCAATTGCATGAATTGCTGCAGATTTATTTATTTATTTATTACTTTTATATCCCGCCTTTTTTCCTTCAAGGAATCCAAGGCAGCATACATTATCCCTCTCTCCCTGTTACCCTCACAACAACAACCCTGTGAGGTAGGTTGGGCTGAGAATATGTGCCTGGCCCAAAGTTACCCAGTGGGTTTCCATGGCCGAGCGGGGACTAGAACCTGGATCTCCCGACTCCCAGGCCAGCATCTTAGCCACTACACCACACTGACTCTTACCCACTACACCACACTTTGTATCTATCTTTCTAGACATGTCCATATGAGTGATGCCATGGAAGAAATATGTACTTGTAAACATTAATGTAGATGTAAACTGACTGAAAACCAGACTATTAACATACAGCTGTTTCCTTTCCTGCAAAGTAGACTTCAAGCATCTAACTCTCAGAGTAATTCCCTATTAAATCTGAAGGGAGAACGAGGACAATATAGAGCAAAAGATATTCAGTCATTTAACTTTTCATTGCTGCATTTGAGCATACTGATCAAATAGGTTATTTGTAGTTAGGTGTTGCTTTAACCCTGGTTTTTTTTACAGGAGCAGCGTATTACTCCAGAGTTCAAATGGATATCAACACTAGGCTGGGAGTAGATTCCAAATTCAGTGCCAAGGGGGAAATATGCCCTTGACTTTGGACCACATCTGTTCTGTGCATTAATTATTGTGACCTATGTGATGCTGTTTTAGAGGCACTGGGTGAATTCGTTCCTTTATTTAATCTATGTATGAATGTATCAAGTAGCATATCAATGTTAAAAAGATGAAGTAAAAATAATCTGGCTGAGGTTAAGTGTCATGTTGAGATGAGCTACACCCTGGAGGTAACAAAACACATATGTGAAATGTGCTGATCTATTATTATAAAACCCCTGAGTGTTGCACTTTAAAGTACAGGTTTACAAGGCTACGGACTCTGTTGTTGTTGTAAGCATAACAAAATACAGATAAAAATTACCATTAATACAATATGGCCTATCACTGTAGACATAAAAACAAACAATCCATCTTAGATTCAGCTTGGTCAACTGAACTTGGAAGCGGATTCATGTTGCAGCCATCAAACTGCTTGCTCCTCTATTTACTGCATTAATGGATATTCTAGCAGTGTGGCTTTAGGGCTGCTGGTTTTTGTGACCCAATCCTAAGGTTGCTGTGAAATCGATGCAAAGGATGAGACACGCCATCTGCTACAGAACATCACGTCACAAGGGCTGCAAGTAAATCAGCAGAAATCTCTAGGGCTGGGACATAAATCATCTTTACATTTTAAATATTCCTTCCTCAATTCTGCTGTTAGGAAGCAGAGTAGATGGAAGTAACTTCTATTTAACGTATATCAGAATAGTGAAGATCTAGAAAAAGGGATGAAGAAAATTGCCATTTTTGTCAATATGCTTGGATCCAAAGATGCCACTAAATGGAGTGGTGGTTGCTATTACCCCATCTACCTGCAGCATGGCCATTCCCCAAAAGCTGCCTCCAGAATGTCAGGAGATCCTTTAGATCTTTGGGGAAGAGCTGATACAGATGTTGGGAGATCAATGCCCCCTTGCATGAGCAGAAGTGACTTCATCAAACAGTGGAATCTTTAGATAGAAGCCAATGAGTTTAAAAATAAGCTGCCTCTGTCTGAACTGTGCTGTTAATAACAACAGAGTTGGGAAGACATTTTATCATTAGGTGCATTCATTAGTATAAGGCAAAAAGAAAACAATGCTACCCTACCTTATAAAAGAAGTATTGCACAAGTTCAGCTATCCTGACGTAATAAAAATGCCCATGAACAAGCAACATTTTTTTCAAATGTTTAAATTTGGGTATTGCATAGTCACTGTTTCTTGCAGCTTGGCGGCCTTCTTTTCCAATAACGCCTAGAAGAATAAAGTGATAGAAGCTGGTAAAACAATGTGAAATGATGCAGTGAATTTGAGTTGGTGATACTAATAATTAGATTTCCAAATGGTTTAAATTTGATTTCATGGTATGTACTTTGAGAAAACATGCCACTAAGAACGAGCTCTGAATTCTTTAAATTAGATCAATGATATACAACCTTTATGTTCCAAGGCCTAATTGTCTACCAACCTGTACCCAGGGGGATATAAAGAGAGAAACAGGAGACAGACAATTGTACACACACACACTGTTTTGATGATCACATCCCAGTTTAATATACTGAAATATAAATGAGACTTAGGCCCTTCCCTCCTCCCTCACTGTCAGGTTGCTATTAAACCAGGAAGTCCTCATAATATCTCATTTTGTTCATATAAGACATGAGTTTAAACCAACTTCAAACTGTGACGAACTGAAGACTTCCTGGATTGAGGCGTGCCAATAAGGGAAGGCGTACCACAAGGATGGAGTATGCAGGTGCAAGGCTTATAAACGTCTTGCCTTATTAAGCAAAGATATGATAATCTGAACACAGCCATAGTATTCTTTCTTGACTCCCCTGCCCCCAACACTATAGACAGTTGAAGCTAGAAAGTTCTCATATTTGTGCCTTGACTGCCCATTGGTCCTTGTTGCTGCATGGAGATATTTTAGAGCATTAGAAACAGCCTTCCCCAGAAATGCTGGACTGCAGCTCCCAACATACTGTCCGAGGATGATTGTAGTTGCAGTCCAACCTATCTGTATCAAAATGGGGAAGGCAGCTCTAAAGTATTTTTCTCTCTACCAGCAAACAACAAGAGCTGTGCTTCATTTGCCCCCAATACATATGAAGGACTCTACTGGCCACTCAGCATCGTTCACTCAACAGTGAAATGGAGATTAAATCACTGATGGAGAGGATACAAATTCTTCCACAATAGATGGAGGTCTATATTGTTGTCAACAGAAGTTGGCATTCCTTCCATAATTACAGGGCCATTTTGACTCTTTGTCTTGGTACGAGAACGCAATGGGAAGCCACCAAGGGGGAATTTCCCTGTGGGGTTTCATGTCGTGATGGCCGGCGCCATTTTGAATATTCAAGTCATGGGAGGGCCATACCATAGCAGGTCATTTTTTGCAAATCTAGCATTAGGGTGCTTGATGAGCCACCCACAGCCTGAAAACAGCCCACAGATTCTGGCTGACCTGTCAAGCACCCCAACAACCCTCACTGGGTTTGAACGTAATAAACTAGGGTGTACGCCTGCCATGGCTTGAATATTGAAAATGGCAGCAGCAACCTTAAAAGGAAGCCCCGCGGGGAAAATCCCCCGTGGCTTATTCTTTTTACATGTGAACCAGGTCAATACCACTGCTTTTTAAAATAATGATGTGTTGTTTTTTAAAGCCCATTTACTTACTTTAAACTGGAATCTAATCATCCACTTACCTATGCCAACATGTGCTTCTAAGATCATACTGACGTCATTTGCTCCATCACCAATTGCCAATGTGATGGGGTGCTCCTTTGACCATTTAATTAATTTTACAATCTGGAAGAAAAAGAAGCACTATCAGAAAAGCTTTACTGTAATACAGTAAAGGAGCTAAATTGTGTCATTGTGCTCCATATTTCACCTGCTAGATATTACTATCTTTTTTTCTTTTTTTTCCTTTGCAACTTGACCACAATAGATATGTGTTGGTGGGGGTGGGTGGGCATACCATAGAATCCAAATACCATAGAATCATTCTATTTTCTAGGTGGAATGAAAGATACAAAACATATATTTGTTCACTCTACTTTTTGAGAAACTCTGTATGCCCCTCTCCTTACCATAGAGAGAAAGAAACTTACTTGTGCATATAATCTCTTCAAATAAACCTAATGTTTATTTGAAGACATTATAGGCATACTTTCTGGGAACAGATGAGGTGGTCAGGGAGGGGTACAGTGTAGCCCAGTTAACTTGTTACTTATTTCCCAAAGTAAAGGGAAAAGCAGATTATATTTCCTGGAAGTAATGGGTGTTTAGCCCAAAGAGAAGTTATTTCCCTATTTTTATTCCTACTCCTAATTGATGAGTAAAATCATAATCAGACCCATAGATTTAAAAAGAATTTCCATCATACACTTATTCTTGTCTCCCCAAGCTTTTATTTTTTCTATTTAGGAAATAAAAGATTCCATATGAGGTTAGTGTGCAATCTCACAATAAGGTATCAGCTGAAAATATAGCACTTTTCCTGAATTAAATAAGCTCATTTTTATGTTGTGTCAATCCTTGAAATCTGGTGGAAATATACATAAATCAGTGGCACAGCAGGATGTCATTTTAATACACCATTAACTAATTGCTTTCTTACAGAAATTCTTATTTCATTCATTGCTCCTTGTTATCCATTTTTGCTTCCGTCGTCAAGATGGGTGTACGTTTTAAAATTACCACAACTCATTACACGAATACTTTAAATATTTACATAAACATACATTTATCGTGTAATTGGAACAAGCGAAACACAAACCTGTGCTTTTTGCAAAGGAGCCATACGACAGCATAAAACTGCACTGCAGTTTCTACAAATTTCAAGGAAGAGCTCTCTGTAGTTACCAGAGCTCCCATCCTCCCGTGGTTTCATTATTAATGATAATGCTGCTCCATCAATAATTAAACCATAATCTTGCATTTCAGCTGAAAGCCTGTTGAGTGACCAAAAACAACAACACAAATTAACGCTGAAGTTGCAGTTTAACCAATCGTGTTTTATTGAGCAATCACTTCCACAAAATATGCTGAAATAAAGCACATTCAGATATTTTACAGATCTTGTCCTTTACAGCAGTCTTATTTTTTGTACAACTATCACAATAGAGAGTAGAAGCTTTTACCACTAGGTTGCAATTCCTCTACTCCCAAAGTTGCCCTCAGAAGGCATCTCTTCTCTCACTTTTTGCACTTGTATCACACAGTACAAAGCCAAGTTATTTTTACATTTTGCAGAATGCTCTTCCAACGGAGTCATTAAGTATCACTTTCACAGGAACAACTAGAAATAAATATGTGCACATTTTGGAGGGTGTATTACTAGTATTTTTAGGGCTAACCACAAGACACTTGGTCATTTCAAGGGATGTTAATGGCAAGCATGACGAAGTCCAACAAAGAATTTTAGCTGGAGAAATGCTCATTTCTCATATGATCTTCAGTGTTGAACAGCTTGCCTGATTTTAACAGTGACCATAATACATAATTAATTAGTACATGGAACAATACGGGGAAGATGGGAATGTAATTTGATGGAGTAGCACTTTGGAAAACCGAAAAGAATTCAGAGAGAGAAAAAACCCACCTCTTATTCATGCCAGCACTTCATGTCAGTAGAGGAACTGTTTGCAAGATATACTCAATAAAACGCTCACATATGTTCAGCTTAGTGTTATATAATTAACGCTCTTTTTTATTTTATCACTGAACCAATGCTAGAAAGAAGAGAAAGTTTATTTCGCCTTGGAATTTGTACTTTCTACATACCCTGAGAAGGTGTCCCTTGTTAAGCTGCCACTGTGCCTTAGGACAGTTTTGCTTAATTCAAACAAGACATCGTGCAAACTCTGCTCCTCTATTTTCTTGGTAGTTAACTCAAGTATTTGAGTATTTCTTCTGAATAGTTTGCAGGCATAGCAGGCGGCCGCAGCAGTCTCCATTTTGTCTCCCGTCAGAACCCAGACCTTAATGCCAGCTTTTTGCAGCGCTTCAATTGTATCAGCAGCTTTTTCCTGTAATCTTGGAGATACCAATTGCAAATAAATATTGACAGAACTTGAAATTAAAAATTTAGGGGATTTACTAAAAGGTTTGTACTATACTGGAAAATGTGCTGGTAAAAGGAGTTTAGGTTTAAGGAGTCTTTCTTGCCATGAAATATATTATTTATTTCGTTATCAGATTGCTCAATCTTTATTGATTAAAAGGGATCGAGATTTCATTCCAGAGGAGCTGCCACATATTTTAGTGTCTTCAACTGCTTGTTTAAAGCATCAATCATCATAAGGCCACACTAATGGCTAAGTATATTAACCTTCAACACTGAAAATCAAATAAAAACCTAATATACACAATTAGATTTAAGAACTATTGACTTTAGTTGCCCATGAAAAAGTATATTACACTAAATTACTAAAAGAAATGAATCCCAATGAATATGATGAAACTTCCTTAAATTACAGGTAGGACCAGTTTGCACATCATGACAGAAAATCACACAAGCTATTTCTGGTTAGCATAAACAACCTACAAATGCCCCATTTGTAGGTTGTTAGCATGATGTCCAAACCTGGACACTCTGTTTTGTTTATGGGTTAAATAACCGCGTGTTAACCCATGATTTGTCTCCATGACATGCAAACCAGGTCACAGAGAAATGTGATCCACTACAAAACCACTGCATGCAGGTGGATAAAGAGATGTGCACGACACTAAACTCTTTTAATTGATTCTACTATTTTGTCTATATAGCTACTTATCCAATTTTTGTTTTGTGATTTTACTTATATACACAAATCTTGACTCTTTAAATACAGGTCAATATGAAGACGGCAGGGGAAATTCTAAAGGGGAGTGAATGGGAAAGAGGGCTGCAGGTTGAGGGAAGTATTTACTGTTTGTATTGCAGGGAGTCTGCTATTAACTGTCTAAAGAGGACAGGAAAACTTGCTTTGGGGAAGTAGCAAAGCCTGTTATAGCAATCCATGTTGCACAAGTACAGGGAATTACCTTCTTTCAGCTTTCTACACATCCCTTTGATTCCAAGCTGCCATTCATTAACTAGTCTTAAAACTATGTTCTTAAAGTTTTTATGTTATTGTAAGTCATTGTAAGTTATATTATCCATAAGTCATTTTGAGTACTGTTATGGTAGAAAGGTGTAATATTAATAAACATACAAATGAAAATAACTTGGGATCTCAAAGGCTGCATTCAGACTATCATATCTTGGCTTATTAAGGTGAGATATGAATGAGCCTTTTGCCACACATGCAACCCCATTTGCTACTCACCTTGATAAACCAGGAAATGTCTAATTAACTACAGTTTTATTTTATTTATTTATTTATTTATTTATTAGATTTTTATGCCGCCCAATAGCCGAAGCTCTCTGGGCGGTTCCCATTTTGTCTAAACCAGGAGAGGACAAGTTGCTTATCTGTAATTGTGGCTTTTCAAGTGGTCATCTGTGGGTTACACACTTGCACAGAACAGTAATTTGGAATATTCTAGAGCTAAAAAGAGTTTTAGGCAGTTGTCCAGCCAACCTCCTATATGCACACTTCAGGCTTTGTTCCCACCTGCCTCTCAGTTATGGAATAAAGAAAGTGAGGCATTGAAATAGGGAAGAGGGTGAGTAGTGTGAGTTCGCAATGGCCACTTGAAGAACCATGATTACAGGTCAACAACCTGCCCCACTTCTTCATGGTCTCTGTGATTCACACATATGGGTTACTGAAAAGCAATAGACTTATTGAAGGAAGGGGATGTCACACCAGAATTGAAGGAAGAACCACTCTGCCAAAAGCAGCATCAGTATGAGGTCTGATATTCAGGTGTTTGATGAAGGTAGAAGACTGAGTCCAGGTTGCTGCACTACACAGTTGCAGAAGCAAACATTTCTTAGGAAAATGGCAGAGGTGGCTATGGCTCCAGTCAAATGACCCATAACTTGTGTGTGTGGGGTGGGTGGGTTAAGCTTGCCAGGTGGTAGGCAAGAAGTATGGGTGAAACCACCCATTTGGCAGAGCATTGTGATGACACAGAATGAGACTTTTTGGGTACTGAGTGGCATATGAATAAATGGGTAGATTTCCTAAAGCATGATGTTCCACGGATAATGTAGAATAAAAGTGCCCTTCTGACATCCAGGGAATGAAGCTTTCCTCCATGTGGTTCTGAAGTTGGTAACCATAATTTCCCAGTTTTTGGCGGGGTGCGGGGGGAGGTACACCTTCCTGGCTTATTGAGGCATACCATGAAGGGAGGATAAAAGCAGCAGTATACATGGGTAGAAGGCTCATGCATATTTCAGTTTATAACAGCGAGAGCCAAATGATACCCTAAATCTGCTGCCACAATCCACCTATCACAGTCAGAGGGTTTTTTTAATCACAGAAATGCCTGGATAGGAAAGATCATTTACCACTTTAACTGATAACACCTAATGCAGCCGATACATAAGTATAAATGAAAAAGATTGTACTAACCGGTCTTCAACTGCTGTAGCACCAAGCAGGATAAGCCCCCTTTCTATATTTTCATATGCCTCCGCCAGTTTCTTTTCCCGATCCCTCAGGGCCAACTTTGCCTCCTGGAGCTCCTTCTGCACATTCTCATATTCTTCATAAGTGAATCTTTTATACGCAACACATAATGTTCGCAGACCCTCCTAAAGGAAATTATTTTAAAAGCACAGAAATATGTTCACTGAAAACCCACCAAAGATTTTCAATTGTATTTACAGTTATTTATGTAAATTACAATTAGTATTTCTACTTCATATGCTGGTTTAATTCACTTCAGTCTAGGATGCAAGTTTCTTAATTGCTCGGAATAAGGCAATGTTTCAGAAGAAACATATGAGAAACCCAGAAGCTCGGGGAATTAAATTTCCTACTGCCTTGCCCACTGCTTTGGAAAAGAAGAAAAGAAAGACTTACTCTTAATTGAGGCAGGTGAGCCACTTAAGATTTCCATCAGATTGGCTTGGAAAAAATTCATTGAATCCCAAAATTCATTCCCCTCCCTTCCACCCTGCTCCTTTTTATTCCACTCATCCCCTCAAACCCCTCCCTCCTTTTCTTTAACATTCAATTTGGCTAATGCAGCTGATAGCAGTAAGTAGCCACAGAGAGAGGGAAGAAGGGAGACATCTTCCTTCTCTGGTGGCTAGCAGACCATGTGAAAGCATGCCAACTGGATGCAAAGCCCTGGTAACCCTGGAGAAATGTAATTTCTCCAAGAGCCACTGACATAGCAGAACTACTGGGCCTTTCAAACTGAAGTGTGAATGCATGAGAAAAGATTTGGAAGGAAATTCTTTTTCAGCTCCGATTTCAATGAAGAATATGGGGCTCATAATACTTACCTATTCTTTGAGGTAAGCATTATGAGCCCCTGAAACTCATATTGAATTGCTAGAAGTACAGGTTCCACTGATATCTCCAATTCTTAATGTTGTGCACATAGGGCATGTCAACACCAGTCTTTATCCCAGGGATCGTCCCTGGATCATCCCTGTGTGTCCACATGATGCACAGGGGATCCCAGGAGCAGGTAGGGACGAACCCTCCATTTCCCCAGGATATCTGCAGACACTTTCCCCCCAGCTTTTTCCACAGTCCCGGGACGATCCGAAGGACTGGAGGTGGTGTAGGCACCCATCCCAGCGTCTTCCATCCTTCCCACGAGTAGTGAGGGTCAGCAGAGGGAAGGAGCCAGGACGAAAGGAGTCCAGGGATATTGGGGGTAGGTGGGGAGTGGAGTTAGGTTTTTTGGAGGTTTTTTTACTTACTTTTTTGCTGGAGCGCAAGCGTGCTCCAGCTCCTGACTTTTTTTGAAAAAAATGGTGGGCACGACGTCCTGCTTCCTCCCTGGACGTTGCACGCCGCATGTGAACCCAGGGGGAGGATCTCACGATCAGCATATCGCAAGATCCTCCCCGCTCCCTCCCTACGTGTAGACATGCCCATAGACATCCAGCAACACAGCATTGAAGGAATGAGAGTATCAACACAAATGAGCATGTTCACAGGTCATATTAAGTCATCGTGGGTTAATTAACTTGTGGAGCTTCACAATATGCACCAAGCCACCTCACATAAACTCAGAACAAACCCTGGGTTTTTTAACTCTCACATAATCCCTGCGACCCGGGTTCTCACAACACAGCAAGCCACAGCGTGCACCACAGCTTGCATATTCAAAATGGCAGCCACCACAGGCCACAGGCCACCATTGCTTAAATAAGCTATGGTAGGCTGATTTGATTGTGCAAAATAGGTCAATGGCTAATTTATCTTTTGTCCCCACCCTCACTGTAGGTAAATCTGTACTTACAAACAACGTTTGCAACTTTCTGCCTTGAATGCATACAACATAATTAATGCTTTCCAGACATAGGATCTTACCACTGCATTCCGCTCAACTCTTGATCTAATCTGTTCTATTTTGCCTTCTGTTACTCTAGGAAATATAGAAGAATCTGCTCCTTTACAAAATAGAAATATTTCTCCTGAAAATGTAAACAAAACAATTGTTAATAACCAGATTAAATGTAGATTAAAATATCTCTTCCCACCAATAAAATAAAATAAAATGACATCTTACAAAAAAAAAGTTTTGAAAATGAGCACCTACATTAGTGGACTTTTGAGAGTCAAAATTGCAAGCATAGTATTTTAAAACATTATGGAATAGTAGGAGACAGGAAAAAACGAGCCACTTATTAAAGGACCAAAGAACTTGGGTACAAGGCTGTGTTGTTTTTTAATTTTTACCTTTTGCTGATTTAACGATCACACTCATCCGTCTCCTTACTGAGTCAAAACTAAGGACCTCCAATAATTCAAACCTGAAGGAAAAAACAAGAACATATTTCAAGAACATATTTTTAATATATCTATACACACACCAATAATGGTACATATGAATGACCTTTGTGGTATAAAAGTAATATCTCACTGAAACTCCATAAACTGACTCAAAAGCCAAACCTGTCAGGCATATAGATCATCCTCAGCTATAAATAAACAGTTTTGCACAGTAAAATTTTCTGAAGACGTTAAAGATTAGAAATAGTTATGTATGTAAGATACGCCTTTAGTGTAGTAGTCCTCCTTTATGTGAAGTATAACTCACCTTTCAATATCATTTTCTCGATTTAAAATTTCCATAAAATTGTCTTTCAATCTTAAATATGTGTAACCAAGTCTGAAAATTCAATCACAGATACACAGAGGTTAAAACAATCATATTTATTCATTCATGTTTGCAACATACTGAGCTGTGTAATCAATTGTGTATGCTAGAAACAATTATTTTTAGGTCATTTACAGAGTACAAATATATTCATTTGCTCAAGCTGGTTCAGGATTTCTTTTTTCTTATGTTCTGTCTCAAGGTTTTGAGAAATGCCATTTCAGCTAAGCTGTTCCCACCCAGCTGGCATACAAATCAGGTCCTTTACTTTCCATCAACAAGATACACAGTGCTCTTAGCCCCTGATCATACTCGTGCCCAGCACGTATGGGTATATAGACATGTATAAATCCTTCCTGCACGGCATGCACACTTGAAATATCAACACTCAAATTAGTATTCTTCTCCCCGTCTGGTGTGGATAGCAATAAGCTTTCCTTCCCCCAAAATATGGACGCAGAGGTACCCATATATGGGCCAACTTCTTGTTCTTCTTCACATGAGGCCACTGCTCAGTGGTAGAGCATCTCCTTTGCATGGACAAGGTCCCAGGGGCAGTCCCCAGCATCCCCAGCTAGGGCTGGAAAAACCCCTGCCTAAAACCCTGGAGAGGCACTGCAGGTCAGTGTTGATAATACTGGCTATATGGACCAAAGGTCTGACTCTGCAAAAGGCAGCTTCCTATGTTCCTGTCTCATAATAAGGCAGATTTTCATATTTCAGTTGTCATCTCTGCCCCTTAAAATTTGTATGGAAATTATAAGGAACAAAAAGCTTTTACTGCTCTTGCCTGGCTGAGAAATACTAGGAGTTGTAGGACTTTTTCTGTCTAAACATTCATAGGATGCATAAGACATTCAAAAGCACCTGTTAACAGGCCGTTACACCAGAGCAATGCCTTACACACAACCAGGCCTGACCTTTCTCACTCCCGTCATTTCCTCTGATCCCTTCAGGTTTGTCTTCTCCTCAATCCATCTCAAAATTCAGGGAAAGTTTCACAAAAGATATTACCCCTCAGTGGAGACACTATCAAATTAAACTGATCTCTAGTATGGCACTTACCTTTGAATCCCTTCAACTAAAGCAACTTCATCAGGGGATGATGAAATATACACAGCAGACCTCCCTGACAGCTGAGCTTTCTTCAATCCATCCACATTGTCATCTTCCTTTACTTGAACAGTGTGACAAAGACACAGAGCTCGGAAAAAGAGATC
This sequence comes from Elgaria multicarinata webbii, assembly GCF_023053635.1. Lineage (NCBI taxonomy): Eukaryota > Metazoa > Chordata > Lepidosauria > Squamata > Anguidae > Elgaria > Elgaria multicarinata. The sequence goes on along the minus strand of NC_086175.1, from coordinate 39,862,540 downwards.
TTCTCTGTCCTAATAAATAAAAAAGGAGTTTTGCTAGTACACAATTTCCAACTCTAAGAGTTGGCATCAATATTAAATATTGTCTATATGTAACAGGTTTTACTTTTATGGAAAGGATGAGGCAGTTTAATATACTAGTTCGATGTGCAAGTGCACACACTACCAGCTTGGATCCTAAGATGAATTAACTTAAGGACATTCATAGTAGAGAAGTTTTCCTGTCTCCTCCTACCCCAGCAGCTACCTGTTACCTCCAAAAACCTCTCTGGAGTATCACAGAACATCCTGAATAACGTGGGATAGAACATGGGGCCTGCAGCCTAGAGTAAGGGACAGGGAAATTTTTCTTACGTGAATTTCCTTAAGTTAACGTATCTGAGGATCTGAATTAAGCTATGTGATGTATTTGAAGGATTACTTTCCTACACTTCTGTATCAGTTATTTATAAGCCTATTTACCCACTTCCATTTCTGGGCCACCAGTGCAGCCACACAGGGCTAAGCTGCTCAAATACATCTCCGTGAGCCAAAGCTGACATCACATTAAAGATGTAGTAAGCAGCTATGCCGTTTGTTCTTTTTTTTTTTTTACTCTAGTGTAGTGCAGGGGGCCTGATCCAGATTGGAACCCTAGTATGGAGGATAAGGGAGTTTTAACCTTCCCTGCTATGGGCCTGATCTGAACTGGGTGATGGGTGATGTGGGGCTGCCTGCAATTTATTTTGCAAAATAGTGATCCAGCTTCATTGGCTTAGGCTAAGAGTCCATCTATTCTGCTCTAAACTCTCAGAGCTTTTCTACACAAGGCTGTTAACTGCTGTATCTACATTTAGTTTCAACACAGAATTGAGTTCTGAGCTCTAAACAGAGCTTTCCTTTCCTGCTTTTCTGCAACATAACCTCTAGGCGGCACTGTGGTATAGTGGAATATCGCAATTACACAAGTAGAGGGGGGAAATTATTTTGCTTTCAGAAACAATTTCCCATTTCCACTCTAACCCCCCCCCCAGAAGTGTTCTTAAAAAACAGAAAAGAAACTGTCATCTAAAGAACCCATAAACAAGTGCAAGGAATCATGAGTGCACAATAAATGCCTCATGTAGAAAGATTCAAAGAGCAGAATTAAAAAAGGAACAAGCTCTGAGAGAGGAACCAGCATACTTGTGCACAAATGGTCAGAGCAAGCTCCCTTCAGTGCCTGTTGTTGCCACTACACTACCATGACCATCCCACTAAGTTAAAAAAATATTACACAGTGTGCCAGGCATGTGTAGGCCTCCACCAGCTGTTGTTAACATCACTTAGTCCCTCTAGGTTCTTCTCTCTGTGTGGGCCTGCCTGACTCCAAACTTGTTTAGCCTGGATAGCAGTAACTTGCATCAGAAGCTACTGTGGTAATAATGATTGAAAAGGATTTAGCATACTGAGCTGCAGCCCACTGACTAAATAATTTGTTGTAAGCCACTTTAAATTCAAGAACTCTTGTCTTCACTTACTGGTTTTGAGGCCAGGGGGTGTTCTTGAGCTTTATAAATCATTATCAGTAAGTGCTTGACTATAACATTTAATATTCTAAAAGCATAATTCTTACCCAGCACAAAGCTACTTTGTTTAATTAAACCTTCCAAGTATCATGTTTTCAATACATGAACAAGTTATTATTCCCTCAGCACTTATATATTTATTTTTAAGAATGCTTCATACTTTCCCACTTCCTCCTGGGGAAGAATCAATCATATCAATACCAGCACAGTCGCGGAGGATTTGGCCATTACAGATGACATGAGGCACATAAACATGCCCCTCAATGCAGCATTCTATAAACTCCATATTATTCTCTGTTAATGTCCCCGTTTTATCTGTGAAGACATATTCAACCTGAAAAGAGACATACAGAGCAATTAAGGATTGAAATAACAAGGACAGACCTTGGGGGGAAAAGTCAGCTGTCTTGATGGCTGAAGTTATTACGCGTGACTTAAGGGTTTGTCCCTTGGCCTTTAGAGAGCATGCAGAAATTGTCCTTTCAGTGATGACATTTGCTGTAATGTAGATGCATGTAACACAGAGCAGAAAGCTACCTATTTTGTTTTCATTAAGAAAATTATATATGTTGGTTCAGATAGAGGTAACCTATGTAACCACCCAGAGAGCTTCAGCTATGGGGCAGTATATAAATGTAAAAAATAAATAAAATAAATAATATGTACGTTCCAAATCAGAGAGCAACTTTTCAATGCAAGAACTATATCAATACTATATCACGTTAGTGTAAGCAATTATTTTATAAATAAATTGTATGATTCTGCAGTATTATTTGCTTGGTTTAAAATACCACCACACAAACTTTGAATACTGTACAACTACCATTTTTTTCTGAAATTACAACAAACAGATCATTAGCACCCAAAGACTCTGTCTTAACCAATTAGGCCTAGTTCAGATGTAATGCTAAGCCACGGCTTAGTGCAAGTTTGTAGAGCCTATTTCCTTCTGAGGGCCAAATTCTATTTTGGAGAACCTCTTGGGGCTGAAGGCAAAAGGGATGAGGCCAAAAAAGTAGAAGAGTGAGACCCAAAATTACTAAAATATTTTACATTAAAGCTCTTACTGCAAGTAAGCTAGCCTTAGTAGAGCCATTCCAACCTTTTACAATAGGAAACAAATGGCACATAAGAGAGAAACCACAAAACAATCAGTGGCTAGTGGAAAGTGGTTGAGGACAAGGGAAGGTAGTGGGGCCATCTGGGGAACCACAGGGGGCTGGATTGGGACCTCAGACAGCTAGATTTGGCCCATGGACCAGAAGTTCTGCACCCCTGGTTTAGTGTTAATCTGATGAGCAGGTAGGAGCTTCCCTTCCCCTCGTCTTTGTGCATGACAGTAAAAGGTTTAATGTAACTGCTCGTGGTTTTGAAGAAACTACCACTTCCTATTTCATCCAAATACAGGAAGTCAACTGTATGTAGGGCTCTGGCTTATAAAAAGTTTAGATCAACAAAAACAGGTCTGGATGTTCCTGGAGTCAGAAAACGATGATGACATTGACCCTGTTCAGACGACATGCTAAATCATGGTTAGGCTGCTAACCCTTCTGCAGCAGGGGGTCAGTGAGCGTGGTTAAACTGTGAGTATGTAGCCACCATGGTTAGGAATGGTTCACATGACATGCTAAATCAGGGTTCACAAGACACGCTAAGCCATAATGGTTATCTCAAAGTGCTTAGCCATCATGGTTTAGCATGATGTCTGAACAGGGTCTTAGAATGTCTCCGCTATGGGTGGCCATACTCCTAAACAAATTACTCCTAGTAAAATGGTCGTATCAATCTCTCCAGGAATCTATATACCAGAGACAGTTGCTGGATTGCTACAACACCTAACACAAGATAGTTACCTGCCCTAACTCTTCATTGAGGTCAGAGGTATTCACCAGTGGTCCTTCACCTGTTTCTTCATCAAACATTTCTTCATCCCAGGTGAGAAAATAAGAACCAAGAAACTTCTGCATTTCTACTGTGACATACATGGATACAGGAATGATGTAGTTGAAAAGAACCATGAAGGCAAGAAAATCTGTAAATGCTGTAATAAACTGCCAAAGAAAAACAAACAAACAAAACAAAGAATTGATTTGGATGTATCTGCATAAACACTACATCTTTGACTCCACTCCTATGCACCTGAACTGGGAGCAAGTTTTATTGCATGCAGTTGGATTTACTTCTGTTTACACTTGCATAGGGTTGCACTCTTAGACATTTATAATATATATGTAGTGGAATTCTTGTTTAATCTTTTGGGTCCCATCATAAAATTCCACCTCATCCACATTTTTCACTGAGCTATTCCGCTCTAACATGCAATATTAATATTTAAGCATGTTATTATGATATCTTTCCTTATCTAAGTCACAAATAGTTTTTGATTTGTAGAAATATCATACAGGAAAGAAAAATCAATCAAGGCTGTTGACTTTACGGCTAATTCAAACATAGTGAACTGCTCTAGAAAATCAGAGTTGACAAGCTCCTCCTTGTCTCCTCTTCCTTCCTCTTACCCACCTGCAAAAGAAATGAAAAAAGACCTCCTCATTTTTTAAGTTAGAGTTTCCCATAACATCCAAACCAGGAAACTGTTTTCAGGGCTCCCTACAAAATAGGATTCATAACTCCTGGATAGTAGGCAGGAAATTCTAGTTTCTAGGAAGCTTATTCCTTGTTCATTTGCCAACAACTATGGCTTATTGCAGGGGTCCCAAATGTGGTACCCGCAGGCCCCACTGTGCCTGCAAGGGCAGACCCAGGTGCCCACCAAGCTATTTCCCCCCTTTGCCAGCAAATGGAGCGATTTCTCAATTTAGTCGTATAGGGAGAAAAAAGTCCTCCTTGCTGAAAAGGATTGGAGGAGTGTGTGAAGCCCATCACCAGTCAAGGAACCTTGGGGCAACAGGATCCTTGGCATGGGGTGGGCCTCATCCCGTGCCACTACCTTTTGTACTTTTTTTCTGGTAGCATTAGGTTAGATACAATCCAGGGGAAAGGCTTTTTTATGCAGCCTCTTGTAGGATTGGAAGCACCGCTGAGACAGGAATATGCAATGCCGTTTGAAATGGAAATAATACTAATGCTCTAGATGACATTATCAAGCAGTACAGTTGTTGAAGATATGTAAGGGCAGAAATGTAGCAGATACTTTTTGTTTACATGCAATAACAAGACTGTCGTATTGGCATTGGCCAACTTCGCTCTTACAGTCCAAATGTATAGAGCAAAATTTCTGACCTTGCAGAACGTATGATTTATTTTTGCATTGTTTTTATTGTGTTTGTTGTAACCATTGTTTGAAACAATAAAGCTTTACTACTACATATTTATTCTAAACAGTATCTCTTATTAAACGCAAGTTTAAACGCAAGTTATTCACATACCACATTTCTTTTCCTTTCCGATTCTGTTTTCTGATTATACCAAGGCTCATCACGATGTTGCTCACTTTGCCAAACGTATTTCATAACAGTATTTATTAGTGCTTTACTGATCAGAATACAGAGGTATACAATAAGAAATACATTCATTGATCTGAAGCAAATGAGAGAAAATAGTTTTATCATTAGTGGAATGGTTCATTATTAATAACAACATGTTTTCAATTTAGTCTATGTAATTTTGATTTCTCTATGTAAGATGGACAAATATAACAAGTGACGTAAAAAGAGGGGGTTGTCTTCCCCCTCCATTGTCTGGCAGCCTCATACACTGCAATGCAGCACACGCCGGACAGTACCTGCTGGAAAATGTGCTTTTCCCAAGCACTACTGACATTGGCCAAGGGCCACCAGGTACATTTTCTAGGGGTGCTGAGGCCATGTGATTTAGCATGTGCTATCCTGCAGTATCCTAGGTCACCGGTGAGGAGAAGGGTGTCTTTCCCTCTCCTCTCCCCTCCCTGCTGCTTACAGCCACTAGCTGCACTAACAGCCCTAGGGTTTAAGGTAAGGGGTTTGGCAGCTGGACTTAGTTCAAATATGCATGTAGCTAGATACTGTAGAGCTCTCACCTTGGCTAGATTTAAGGAGCTATCATCTTAAGTGCTTTGCAGAAGATATGATGGTGTACCCTTGCCCCTAGGGTTTGACTGTGTAAAAACCAGGATATAGGATTGGTCTTGTTCTAGAACTACTACGTTGGAGCTAGTAAGGAAATGTTTGCTCCTTCGTTGGCCACTTTATTAGGTATATCAGACCATTTTTTTGTTAAATGTCTGCTGTCAGATAAAATTCCGTCGGCATCATTAGTTGTGGCCAAATGTTGTATTGGCAATAAGAGCAAGGAAGCAACTAACTCTCTGCTGATGGAAGGTTTGGGGGGGTGGGGTGGATGGGTGGTCTACCTTAAAGTATCTGTCTTCGTATCTTTGAGTTGACGTTGTTTGAATTGATGTTATTTGTGTAATATTTTATTTTGTAAATAGTTTTCTGAGTGCTTTTAATTCTGGTGTGATGTCTGCGATACATTATTTTTAACATTTCCCTAAGGTTTGGGGAAGTCACTGCCCCCCCGCCCCAGCCCTAGTTTAATTGCCTTTGCTCAGTGTGAGCAATTGTGTCCAGGATATTGTCTAAAAAGAGATTCAAGTTAAAAACTATCCTATGAGCATATGGAAAAATCTTGTATTTCATTTTTGATATAGCAGAACTTCAGGGAAATAATATTTGAATTGTATTATTTTGAAGTCTTGTGAACAGGAAAGTTTGTATTCCAAACCAGATAAGTATGAATTTTGCTGGCGTCTCTAAATGCAGGTACAATGGTAAAGCTGCTGTGATTGCCTACAACTTTGTATAATATATGATGCAAGCTCATGTTTCTTTAAAGATCAAGACAAGAATGATTGACAACTGCACCCAAATTCTTAATAATAAACAATAAGCCAAACAAAAACAAAAACAAGAAAACCCAGGCACTGTAAGACACAAGTAGTCATTGATTTTACCCCCAGCCCCCCAATTTACATCATGTAAAGACATTTCTGTTGCTTTCCCCACTCCTGTCTATATCACCCATCACATACATATATTAGAAAAGCTGATATAGCTTTACTTTTCTACAGCAGATCGTTTCTGAGATTTTGATTGGTAGTTCAGTGCCATTTTTGTTTCCATGCCAGTGTATATAGCAACACCTGAAACAAAGAAAAATACTGTTTCATCAAAATTGTGTATATATATATATATCTATATATATATATATATATATATCACACACACACACACACACACACATACACACACACACACACACACACACACACACAGTGAATTGTTAAGCAATACAGTTCATACAAATACTATGCAGGAAATACAATAGTAGTTGTGAGCCCTGATCCAATAAGTTCATGACTGGGTCCATCCAAATGCATTCATTACTAGGGCAGAACCAAAATGGTGTGTGTGTACTGTTTCTCAAGTGTTTGAGAATATTAAAAAAAAATCCCCTTTTAGCATATTTTGGGGGCATTGATCCAGAAGGGTATAAAGGTATTCACCCATTCAGAATGAAGGTAATGCTGATCCAGGAAACGTCTTTATTCTCAACTACCTTTGTTTGCCCCCAGTGACACCATCATATAATCAAATGTGATTGGCTCCATGTCATGTTTTCATTACTGCATGACCCCCAATTGACTGGGACCACCAATGAGACTAGTTCTGGGTAGAAAACAACTGAGACAAAATGGTACCAAGCCAACAGCAGAGAAGAGTAACAATGACATCAAACAGGAACCCAAAACAAAAGTGAATATTTGCTTAATTTTGGGGTTGCTAAGAAATTATTTCGTTTCAGCCGAAGAGCACTGCTTTCAGTCCCCAATATGAAATATTTGGTAGAGCTCTTTTTCACTTTTTTTTGAACAGAAAACCTACATCAGAATACACTACTGAAACTTAAATAGTTTGCTGAAGATGCATATCTTTTCATGCACATCTCTGAATTGGCACCATTATTACTATTCTATTGCAATATTTACCAAAGATTTTCTCTGTGTTCTTTAATGTAGCTCCTCTAAGAAGCAAATTTTCAGATCCCAATGGCCTGCAAAGGTAAACATTGGCAACATTAATTAATTATCCCATGGTGGCAGTTTTTTCCAATTCAAATAAAACATAGAATGAACAAATTCCAGGGTGTGGGAGGAAGACTTTCACATTTGTTAAATCGTTGGCCTTTGGTTTAGCAAACAATTCATATCTATATCTAAATTTTTGTAAAATGTATAACATCCTAAAATTAAGTCCCTAGATCCTAGTCACAGAATTCTGCTGTTCAATCTTTAAAAATTGTTTTTTAAAAAAGTCCCCAAGCATAAACTGATATATAGATTTAGAACATCACCCAGGAAACCCCAAAGTTAAAAACCTGCACTTATTTAGATATGAAAGGGATCTAGTGTGGGATTAAGTGTGCATAAACATGCAACTTTAGACCCATTGACATTAATGGGACAATGCCTTTCTAGTCACCTGGGAATTATCTATGGCCTAAGATTAGTAATTTTATTTTGAAAACTTGGTGTTATATTTTCCTTGGCTTGATTCAATTTAAGTGTCATGTGTTTTAATTGGAGTCCAACAGATTGTCCATTTTAATTCACATCATTATGTACACATAAATAAAATAATTAATATTTGATTTGTATCCTGAAAGCAAACTATGTGTATACTATCATGGATTGCAAAAAAGAAGACAAATTAATATCGAAATAGTACACATGCATTTGAAAAACATTAGCAGAGAGAGAAAGGGGGCAGTTTTCACGATCACAGAGGTGAAATAAGCCACTGTGGGTTAACTGCCTGCTCCCCACTGCCCCGGGTGATGTTCTGGGGGGATTTGCATAATTACCCTCAGGAGCACAGCTTGTTGTATCCTGCAAACCAAGTCAGGGTGACTTGTTGCCGTGGGTAACAAGACTATGTGCCTTATTATGTGATCATGTGAACCCAGTCAATGAGTGTTAAGTCTTACCTTGCAACAGGTTCATTTCTGTCGTGATAAACATTTATTCGGCCAACAAATCTGCAAAATGAAAAACAGATTAGGAAATAGCTCAATAACAGCAGGCCTGTAGGAATGCAGAGAAGAGTATACTGGTAATTGTATAGACTTGCATACAAATAGATTCAGCTATTGCCTAGAGGGAGATGAATCACAGATGCACCTTTCAAACACATGGCATTCACTCCTCCTCCTTCTAAAGCCTGTATCCTCAGCTGTCCTTCTCATATTTGTCTTGGATGTCTCACTGCAGTCTCAAGCTGAACATGACAATAAATGAACTTGTTCTTTCGCCTAAAATTTCCTCTTTTCCTTTCTTTATTTCAGCCAACTACCTACAGGAGGAAGAATTATATTTTTTTTATTTAGAGCAGCCTTCCACAACCTGATGCCCTCCAGGTGGTTTGGACTACAAACCTGACCATGCTGGTTTGGGCTGATGGGAGTTGAAGTCCAAAACCTCTGGAGGGCATCAGTTTAGGAAAGGCTTATTTAAAGTATTCATAGATATCCCTTATGAGCCTGCCCGTGCTTTAAGATCTTCTGGAGAAGGCCTTCTTTCAGTCCAACCATCTTCACAGACGCGCTTGGTGGGAACATGGGAGAGGGCCTTCTCGGTGGCTGCTCCAGTGCTCTGGAACTCTCTTCCTGGGGAAGCTAGACTGGCTCCCTCCTTGATGGGCTTTCAGAAGCAGGCTAAAACTTTTTTGTTCCAGCAGGCCTTTGGAGAATAATCTGGCCCTCCATCTATGTTAATGTCTTATAATTTTGTTGTGTATTTTAAACGTTTATGGTTTTGTCCCCCGCCCCCATGCATGTTTTAAACTTTGTAAGGCCGCCTTGAGGCCCAGCATTGGGCAAAAGGTGGGATACAAATAAATATAATAATAACAATAATAATAATAATAATAATAATAATAATAATAATAATAGATATCCTGCCTTCTAATTCTACATATTGCTATAGGGTAAGAAAAATATTTTTCCTCACATGATTAATGGCAACAGATCAATTGTTTGGCTAAATTTCAAGCAGCCACCTAAATGCATGTGGAGAAGGTATATTTGGGGAATATTATTATTATATTACTGTTTAAATGATAGTTTAATTCTTTCCAAAGTTTGCATCTATACATCTACAGTAGCATATGCAAGTTGTATGTTAGTCTGTGTCCTCTTTTGTCCTCTTATTAGTAATGCATTTCCTCTTTTTTGTGATGTGTAAATGGCCACACTTTATCTGAAAGTTAGCATTCCAGTCCCAGCTACTTCTTTCTCTTTTGTTGTTAGGCCTGGGTCTGGAAACCCTCTTGTTCTCACACAACACACTAACTGCGTTGCCACAATCACAGAGGAGGAAATAAGCCATGGTGGCTTATTTCTCTCACTGCATGTGCTGGAGGGTTTTGCATAATTACCCTTACCAGTGCACCTTGTGTTGTCGCGCAAACCGAGCCAGAGTGGTTTGCTGTCATGACTTAACAAGCCACCCAAAACCCATGGTCTGTTGCAGGCTCCTTGGGTAGCTTGTTATCCATGCCAACAAGCCACTCTCGCTAGGTTCATGCAACACAGCAAGCTGCACCAGTAAGAGTAATTCTGCAATTCCCCCCAGCACGTGAATGTCACGTGAGACGGGGAAATAAGCCACCATGGCTAAGTTGTCCCCCTGTGATCATGTGAACAGGCCCACTGGAGTGTCTCACTTTTTCTTCAACTAATTAATTGAATACACATGAGGGTAATTTGGATAGCAAGGAGGAAGAGAGGTTTCACTGCATATGCAGAGCATTTGGGGACTATGAAACGAAGTCCAACTCACTAAATGGCAACTAGAATCATTAGAACTAAAGCAATGATTATTTTATTAGCTGTTGTCTGTTTCCATCTCAGAATTGCATCCATGATAAACCATTTAGAGCCTAGGGAGTTGTAGTTAAGTTGATTTAGCCCTCCTGGAGTCAGCACAGCACAAACAACTTTCCCAGGATGCACAAATCAACAAATCCTACTTGCAGCTGATGGGACACAATTCTAAATGCATTTCTTAGAAGCAAGTTTAATTGATCTTGTTGTCACTTGCTTCCAAATGTGTATGTCTTTGGTTCACAGCCTATCTCAGCTTAAAATGAAGTACTCATCATAAAATTCAAAGTTACCAAACATGCAATGTAGATATGTATTTTTTAAATTCCTTTTTGCACAGCAGACAGGCCTAAATTCTGAGTCAGTATCAAATTCATGAATAAATGTTGGCATATAGTTAGCAGTCAACTGTTACTTAGTCCTATCCTGGCATTTTCTTAAGTTTGGATCGCAAGCATCATCTGACAGTGAGGGATGAAAGAAGAGCTGGCAAAAGCTGCAGCCTCTTGGTCTTATCCCCATACCATGAGCTTGGCAGACAATGTTTGTGCAGAAAACAATTATGATATAGTGACAGAAGCAGTTAGATCCTGATCAAATGGACGCTTTCTTTTCCCCCCTTTTTTTACAAGTAAGGACACAGTTTCCTCTTCCTTTCCTCTTCCTTAGTCATTATCATGCAGACCAACAAACCACCACATGATAATTTATCGATCAAGTAGCTCTTTACAAAGCCACGTAGTGTTTTAGTGTGCAGGAAAAGCACTGATAAAAATAGCATGGTGGAACAGTGAGAAACCTAACGATAGTAGGCTAGTGGAGACTCTATAACATGGGTTGTTGGATGGCTAGTGTGGGGGTTATTTGTGCAAGACACATTAGTGGGGCATCTTGGACATTAAGGAGAGGCCATTTCTCTGGGTGCAGTGATGGTGTGCAGGGACAATGTATAAAGATGCTAGAGAGCAAAGGAATGGGGGTTGGTAGGAGAGAGCTACAACTGAATTCTAAAACCTTTACTAACACACACACACACACACACACACACACACACACACACACACAGAGTTCCCTGGTAATCAGCTGCATTACCCAGATCAGAATAGCTGGCAATGCAGACACTGTGCAAAAACAGCAAGAATGGCTTCAAATTCCAAACAGCCACTTTTTTGTGGCAGTTTTTGTTTCTTTTCCTGGTTTGGCACCTCGATCACTGGGAAAGCTGGTGTCAAGAAGTACTTGTTGGAAATGTTCCAGCTTCTACTCATTTCTCTGATTATGGGCTCAGTCTATCCCAAGTATAATATTAGTTAAACATTCACATGTACGATCAATCACAGAAACGCAGACAACTATAAGCACTTCCATGACAAGGTGTGCTCTTTATATCCACCACCCACCATTTTAAAGTCACGTGGCACATAGGAACACCGGACTCTCTTGCACTGATCCAGATCATTGAGCCAGCTAGCTCAGAACTGTCAACACTGACTGGCTCTCCATGGTTTCAAGGCCGGATTCCTTCCTAGCCCTGTCTGGAGATGCTGGGGATTGAACTTGGGACCTCCTGCATGCAAATATGTGCTCCATCACTGAGCCACAACCCCACATGGTTCTCAAAATGAGGAGAGAAAAGGAAAGAGGCAGAATTTCAAAACTTGGGCTTCAGTACGAACCAAGTTATTTTAGTACACCACCATAAATGAGAATCGACCACATATTCTTACTTATAAAGATCAGGCTGAGGTTGTTCACATTCAATGGTGGCGTGCAGTGTGTCGATATCCTGTTCGCTCTGAAAGGCCTTTGTATCTTGGACAGCATAATGTGTCTGGAATGGAGAAGAAAGTTACAGTTAAATATAATGTGCATTTATCAAGGTACTTATGAAACTGAAGTGAGGGGTATGACAGTGAAGGAAAAAACGCTTCTGTCAGGGGGCATAAAAGACAAATAGTATGTTCTTTTTTACCTTGTAAAATTTGGCTATTCTAAATAAGTACTGGAATTCTGCCTTGGTACACTGAAATTCTAACTAAGCAAAACCAAATGGCTCTACTCTAAATGAATACATGCCAGTATTACTATACTTGCCAAGTTGCACAAAGCCCACAGAGGTGCACAACTAATTTTCCAGGTGCATTCAAAATTTGATACTCCTTATGCTAACAGAACATGCTCCATCTGCCCTTGACAAAAATACAAAGTCAAATGAGGATGCATTATATTCTTGTGCACCTTCAACATATATAAGAAAAAGTGTGTGTATGTGTGTGGGGTTCATTGTACGGTAAAAAGGTTTAAGTTACTCATCCTACTCAAAATGAGCACATGTGTAGAGAAACAGAAACATTCAGTTACCTTATGACTAGACTCGCCATCCAAGCTTGCTGTTGTAACAAAACATGTTCCATCTGCCCGGCTACTTGACAAAAATATTAAGTCACAAGGGAATGTCTCATCTTCTTTCACCATCACAATATCTCCGACCTAAAAAGTGTGTATGTGGGATGGGGTGGGGTGAGAATCACTATTAGAGTAAGAAATATAAGCTTTTCCACCTAGGAGTGAATACTGTTGCTATTGTCATCTTTCTTGCAGTTCCTGTCTGTACTAGTCCATACACGCTCACTTGTGAGTAAGCCCCACTGAACATAATGGGACTTACATCTGAACAAACATGCTAAGGATTGTTCTGTCAGTTTCCACTACGGCTAACAAGCCTACCTTAAGATGTACAAAGAGAGTTGACACTAGTTACTCATTACCAATACACAAAAAGCGCACATGCAGTAACATAATTAGTTTACATTTATACAGATTGTGTGTACATAGATAACATGTCAACAAGGTTTGTTTTTTTAAGGGCTGCAAACTTTTAAATAGAAGAAACAAGTTGTAAAAACACACACATAAAATGCCTCAAATTACTATAGAAGCATTCTTTAAAAAAAAAAATCTAGGTAATGGTTTTTTGTTTTTGTTTTTAGCCCTATTTAAACTAGGGCAGGATGAATAATGTGAACACATTCCTCCCAAAAATACAGTCATTTTTCATGCTTTTTTGGAGTAAAACCATATGCAAAACTCTCTCTAGAGGAATAAGAAAGTATCATCTGGCAAGCACAGGATTCTCATTGACCTATTTGGCCAACAAAACAACATTTAAAAGAATATAAGCGACATAACTTACAAAAGGAAGTGAACACTCAAAGGTTACATTCAGATTGATAACCTGTTACCTAGCCACAACAGCTAACTAAAACCTCCATGTTTGGAAGTATTTTACCTTTCAATACAAGATACTGGAGACAAACAACAGGGGAGGGTTGTTATCTCCCTGCTCTGCTTGTGGGCTTCCTAAAATAGGGTGACCATATGAAGAGGAGGACAGGGCTCTTGTATCTTTAACAGTTGAATAAAAAAAGGGAATTTCAGCAGGTGCCATTTGTATGCATGCAGCACCTGGTAAAATTCCCTCTTCATCACAACAGTAAAAGCTGCAAGAGCTATAATAGAATGACCAGATACAAAAGAGGGCAGGATCATCCTACTTAAAAGCATCAGGGTGGGCATTACTGGAAAAAGGATGCTGTGCTAAATGCCCCATTGGCTTGATCTAGCAGGTGTGTTCTTTTGTTCTTAGTCTTCTTTTCCCTATGGAATCTCCTCTGTATAGGACAGGCTTCCACAACCTGATGCCATCCAGAGGTTTTAGACCTCAACTCCCAACATTCCTGAGCATGCCGGCTGGGGTTGTTGGGAACTGAAGTCCAAAACATTTGGAGGGGACATCCATTTGGCGGGTTGAAGGCTAGGATAGCACAAGCTGCAATCCTATACATATTTACCTGAAAATAAGTCCCATTGTAGACATAACAGGATTACATTGTAAGTGAAATACAGTAGTAGCCAACCTCCAGCTGGAACAGCAAAACATTAAAGATTTAAATCATTTCAAATATTAGAAATTTCCAGAGGGTAGCTGTGTTAATCTGCTGCAGCAAAGCAACAAAGACTCTTGTAGCACCTTAAAAACTAACAAATTCATTATAACATAAAGCTTTTCTACACAAGGTATTTGTTGTGACTCATCATTCCTTATTCACAGTTGTTTACAAGATTTATGGATGATGTCGTGACTCTCCAGTTTTGCTTCTGTTTCTAAACAGCATTTTCCATGAGGGAAAATGGGGTATTATTTCTGAGTGGTGAAAGAAAACGTGATTTCCTCTTGCATATTTATGCTATTCCTCTATCATACAGTGTCACCAGAGGTTATGTAGTGGAAAAGCAGGAAAGGAAAAGCTTCTTGTGTTGTGCTCAGATTATAATTCTGTGATGAAACCAAAAATAGATGAAGCAGATTAAGGGCTTTTCTACATGAGGTTGTTAATCTTTCATGAACGAAAATCAATTTCATCAGATGCATAGTATATTATCCTCAGTTAGCATGTCCAGGGGAAAACAGCAAACCAATGACTGTGACCAACGGAATATCACCATGTGACATCTAGAAAGTGGGCTTTCTCGGTAGTGGCACCCATCCACTAGAAGTCCTTCCTGTGTGCAGTTCAGGTAGCAGAAAATGTGGTGAATTTTAAATGCCTCCTGAAAATATACCTGTTTATGCAAGCTTTCCCTGGCTTATAATTGATAGCATGCTGCTGCTCCATTTCATTTCTTTGCATTGTTGCTTGTTTATTGTTTTAATATTTTCTGTTATTTATTAATTTTATTAATTTTATTGTTTAATTATTTAATAGTGATTTTTAACAGTTTGACATATAAACTTCTTCAGCAATTTCATTACAGCACATTAATATTAGTATTACTTCTATACTTAGCAATTATATTAAGTAGTAAATGATAATAATAAACAGTATTTATTTATTACATTCATATCCCACCTTTCTTCCATCCTGGAACTCAAAGTTGCTACATGTGGTTCCCAGGTGGTCTCCCCTCCAAACACTGACTACTCAGACCCGCTTAGCTTTAACAAGATGGCTGCCTCATGTACCTTCAGACCATGTCCT
The DNA here is from genome assembly GCF_023053635.1 of Elgaria multicarinata webbii. Taxonomy (NCBI): domain Eukaryota; kingdom Metazoa; phylum Chordata; class Lepidosauria; order Squamata; family Anguidae; genus Elgaria; species Elgaria multicarinata. The sequence goes on along the minus strand of NC_086175.1, from coordinate 39,847,077 downwards.
GGGACCATTTGACCTCACTATTTATTTTTCCACCCCTCTCTGTACTCATGTGTATCTATTCCTGCGACAGGACTCAACATGTTACCTGACACTATGCAGGTGACTTATTTGTTGATGTGTGTCACTAGATAGATCAGGCAATTTCCTCCCCTCATTTTGAAGCGGCACAGCAAACTGCCTGTTCTGCATGATGAACCACTGCATATGGAAGCCTCACGGACAACGCAACAGCTCATGTGTGAATCAGTCACTCTGTGGTAGCTATAATGTGCATTTGTTCTGTAACATATAACAGAAAGTCTTTTTAGCTTCCTGGAAGGGATTAACTTTGAATAACTCTTTTCCTTAATTAACAGAACAAACCTATGACTGCTTATTCAGAAGTAAGTCCCCTGTTTTCAAAGGGGCTCACTTCCTAACAAATATACACTAAAATTGTTAGAATCTAGTGCATAAACATGATCAAACAGTGAATCCTAAAACCTAGAGCAGAAGATGTTTTCTGTTTATATGCATTTGGACTGAGACTGAGGCCATTTCCTGTTGTTGTTTTAAAGCTAATGTAAGAAATAGGAGAACAAATGGTTATAAGACACATGAATATGTAGATCATCTTCAGGAAGCCAACTAGTCCCTCATGGCAGAAACCATCATGACCACTTTTGATATTACAAATACCACAAGCAGAAACTGCAACAAAATGTTGCAGTGTGGAGAGCTCCTGTTTAGGGTTCCAGCCATGCCCTCTTCCAGGATACTGTGTACTATTCCCCTTTCTCTGCCCCAGTTTTCTGTTTTCCCCCCAACAGTCAGTTAGCATTCCATGCCTACTGAAGTTACTCAGTCCTCACTTGGCTTGTCTTGGTCCTATTCCCTCCTTACATTTCTTTTTCTGAAATGTTTTTTGAGGATATTCTCTCTCTCCCTCCCTCCCTCTCTGGCCTAATCTACACCAAGCAGGATATTGCGGTATGAAAGCGGTATATAAAAGGCAGGAGCCACACTACTGCTTTATAGCGGTATTGAAGTGCACTGATAATTGTTGGGGCACAATCCACATTCCATATACCACTTTCACACCGCTTTCATAGTGCAATATCCTGCTTGGTGTGGCTCCTGCCTTTTATATACTGCTTTCAAAGTGCAATATCCTGCTTGGTGTAGATTAGGCCTCTCTCTCTCTGTAGCCAGTGGGAAAAGTCAACTCAATGCAACAGAAAACTCCACGGAGCCCTCCACACAACACAACGGTTGTGCAGGAACTCTCCTCAGAAAAGTGTGGATATTCAGCGTGGAGTGTTTTCTTAAAAAAAAAAACCTCCACCGTGGAGTGGAGTTTTTCCTCTAGACAACACATTTCTCAATGGTGGTGTAAAAACTCCACTGTGGATTTTCTAAAACCACCGTTGAGAAATGTGTTGTCTGAACACATCCACTGCAACCCACCATGAAAAACAGACTTCAGAAAAGCAAGAAAGCCGCTTCCAGTGGCCTCCTGCCTAGACATGTAGCGACCAATATCAAAACATGGAGATTTTGTGGGGGGAAACTGAAGTAAGGCTTATGGTGTGACATTTATATAGATACACACATGTTTCTAAAGGTGCAATCCTGTGCATGTTTAAATAGAAAAAAGTCCTACAACTCCCAGCATTCCCAGCCATTGCTGGGAGTTACAGGAGTTTTTTCTATCTTAGCATGCATTGAATTGTGCTCTAATTGCTTTACAAACTGACCCTACACCAGCAGACATAAAAAAATACAAAGATCATCCTTCTTGCACTATTCAAGACCATACAGGAGCCTTCTGCCTATATATATTAGTGTTGAAACTACCCCAACCCTAGACAATAAGCTGCTTTAGAGACATATCATAAAGCCACAGGAGTTTATCATGACAGGGAATCATTAAAAAAGAGAGAGAGAGAGAGAGAGACATCAAGCCCAAAGTTAGATCAAATACAGCTCTTTACAACTATTGGTTCAATATCATCAGGAGATTCAAAGTTCAAATTACAGAGTACAATTACTGTCTGCAAGAATACCAGCCTTAGTGGTCTTCTGCCTGCCCTTCAAACTTTCCTTGTCAACAACCTCATCCCCTCTTGCTTTAGAAATCCTGAATGACAGTGCAAGTGGAATCTATCCAAAGTGGATTCAACTAAGGCCTTACCAAATTCTGTATGGTAGTTTCCAATAATGTAAAGAGGCATGTGGGGCCATTCTTACCAGTTAGGAAGAGTGAAGTTGCTTGCCTCAGACAAGAGATTTTGGAATACTATTAAAGGAGAGCAAATTCTCAATTATTTCATTATTTTTTACTTCCTTGGCTTTTATACCTCAGGCACATTTGTGGTATAGTGTTTACAGTGACAGACTAGGACTGGGGAGATCAGGCTTCAAATCCCCACTTGACGATGAAGCTCACTGGGTAACCTTAGGCCTAATTTCAACCTAACCAACCTCATAGGATTGTTTTGAGGATAAAATGAGGTGTGGGGAGGGCCACAGTGTTGGATCCTGGAATGGATCCTGGTTATGTTTTCCATTGATTTGTTAATTGCTGAGGATCTGGAGGAACAGAAGACTCAGCAGAAACTTAAAGGTCAACTCTACACCTGGACATTGAGTGTCATAATTGAATAATTGTTTAACTGATTGTCTTCAATTAAGGGTTGCAAGGAGTTGCATCAGTGTACAGGTTGTCTATAAAAGTAAATGTATTTTCAAGTGCATGTATAACTTCCATGTCCCTCATGTGAGCTGTATTGACTGACCGTTTGTAAGTATTTGTATCTGTACTGCCATAACTAAATTATATATTTATTTGCCAGTAAAAAGGTTTATTTTAACCTACATAAATTTCTGTCTTAATTCACGTCTTTGCTGACTTGGCTGAGAACCGCTGTAATCTCTGCTAGTCTCTGTACGGCCCAGACAGAGACTTAACACAAAAGGTTATGTGCCAGAAACCCAGTCTGTGCAATAACTAAACAGCTTCTAAAGCCATAACTCAACACACAGGTGCCATTGTGAGCTCCTTGAAGGAAAGGCAGAGTATCAATGCAGTTAAAACATATTATGAACCACAGAACTGAAACACATTAATTCTTTTATGGAATATTTTAACATATAGAATACCCCTTATTTTGATGGAATTTTGAAATATATGGAATACTCTCTAATTTATAACAAAATGAAGATAGGAAGTTTTAAGATTTGTTAGTTGTCTATCCTTCGTTTAGACAGGGGATAAAATATAGAACAAGTTTTGCTTTTCCTGAGGACTAGCCTTACTGCCGAAACACAGTGAATTCCTGAAAAAAACATTTGCTAAGAGCATCCGTGGCATAAGGATACAACGGAATCTCTGAGATGGTATCACACACATCTCATTTATGCATCACCCTCCCAGGGGCAATCCCCCTGCCACTGCTAGGTTTTTAATTTACAAATTGGGCCTGTAAGTTGGACCTGTGTAATCAGTACATAAAAACAGCCACTCAAAGATCACAACTGAAAATGGTGTCCAAGATGGTGACCTCTTATGGGCCTTCTCATAGTGTATCCCACTCATGTTACATATCTTAGTGACAGATGAGGGTCCAAAGTTAGCTGCTTCTTAAACTGCAGCCTGATCCACTCCCTGAAGAAAAGCCCTTATACTGGTTCATAATAGATCTCGATTCAGTTATGCTATAACCCATCTGCTATGCAAGACCATTTTTTTAAAAAAGGCAGAAGGACAGCAAATGAATGCAGTGGCCAATGTTACACTCTAATAATCACATAATATTTTAAATTCATTATTTTGCTGTTTTAGATAACAGCTAATACAGTAAGATCACAATGACAGAAATGTTCTGCCACATAACTACAGCTTGAAGAGCTTATGATATTTTGTAAACTGCCCAGAGAGCTTCGGCTACGGGGCGGTATATAAATTTAATAAATAAATAAATAAATATTAAAACAAAACTGATGACAGAAAAATTACAGCTAGTTTTGCCAATATAATAATTTTAAGAATTGTATGGAACTGATGTTGCATCTATTTATGCAATGTTTGCCTGCCATTTGTGAAGTCTGCACAAGCAAGCAAATACACACACACACAACTAGGAACCTTAATCCAAGAAATATATTTAATGATACATGACACTTACTCTTAGTTTGCGGCTCTGCTTTCTAACCAGTTTGCCATGTCGAATGAAATGAACAGGATACTGGTTCATTGCATTGTCAGCTTTATGGCGAAGCCAATCTTCATAGCCCTAAATGAAACCACCAATTAAATATTCAGAACTCCAAACTGAAAAGACATGTAGAAAGTAATTGGAGAGACGTGTATGTTGTCAGGTGGGAAGCCAAGAAAGCAGGAGTTGAAAAATAATGCTGAATGCTTGCTGAGGTTTTTTCTTTTTTAATGAGATCACTCCAACTCAATCAACTTCTTAAACATTCAACACTCAGGAATGCTGGTGTTAACATTTCTAGTTATTTCTGACATTTGTGGATTTCCTGTGAACTACATCAGCTGAGGCAGAGACCATGGTAAGTATCCAGTGTTAGTCCTATGTAGTGTAGACCATGATTAACTTAAGTCCCATTCATTTCAGTAGGTCTACTCTAAGTAAGACTAACACTGCATACTAGCACATGCTTTTCCTATATAAAAAATCAGCACAACCCATAAGTCCTGATATGCCCTTGGTTATCAGGATTTATGGTTGGTGTAGGGTCCAGAAGCTTCATTTTGCTGGGATCTTGCTGGGTTCTCACTGCTGCTGGAGATTCACGTCTTTTTGGCTGGGGATCCAAGTCAATCCTTGTTTGGAGGATTTAAAAATATTGTTGAAATATGCGGAATATAACTCAACAAATCCTCTTCTTTCCCCAACCATAAGCAACATTATGCTGTTTGTGATATTCTGATCCAGACGAAGCAGTTGTTGTGAAACAGGTAGAAATAAAACCGGAGGCCTGTAGCTCAAGTATCCAGTTATCCCTTTGTTGTTGTGAACTACTTGATTTTGGTTCTGTTAACAATTTGTTCAGTTTCATTAAATACTTATGGTTGATCATTATTATATAAAATGTTTGTTCATTTATGATAAATTTATATAAAATGTTTGTTTACCACTTCAGTTGCTTTGATCTTATTTAACATTTTAGCAGTTGTGTGTTGATTAGCATTTTTCCATTTTGTGCAATGTATAGTATTCACTACTTTTTCTCCACAGCAACAACTATAATCAAGCTATCAAATTTTACACACAGCACAGGTTCTAAGAACAGACTAAAAAAGACAAAGTGAATCTGAAAATCCACTGATAGACACTGAGCTTCACTTACTGAGTAATAGCATGAATAATATTTTAGAGTGAGAAGAGATACACCCAATAAACTAGTTACTGTACTCCTTACAATGATCAGGTATAATCTATGTGAAATTCAGCACAAAATATAGCCATGCTGTAAAAGCTTGAATGTTCTGGTATTCAATTTTTTTGTTTGTTTCTTACTGCATGGATTTCCTTTCCACATTGCAAGCAAAGTCACCAGACTACAAGCAGCCAAATTGCTGGGGGCCATGTGAAAATTTCCTACATTATGGCAGCTATATAAAGTCACGCTCTACACAATAAAGCCATCACATGAAAGAAGCTTCAAGTGGCTTCTACACTCGGCAATTTCCCTCTCCCACAACAGTCCTACATTACTGAAGAGCCTACCCCTCAACGCTCTGGAGGGGCTTTTGAGATGGGGGCTGTAGGGAGCTGCAGGAAAGAACAGGGGGAGAGGAAACTTTCCTTCTGTGAATTTCCTTCCATTCACTTATTTTAGTATACAAGCCATTGAGCCAATTCACACAACGTAACAGCCCACTGTGGCTAATTTACTCGTGAGGAGCTCTGGTGTGTGCTGACTGCCATTATGAATATGCAAGCGCTGGCTGTGAGTTGCTGTGGCTTGTCATATGATGCAAACCCAGCCAGCGGGAGTTATTTGAGGGTTAAACAACCCTCATATAATCCAAAAACAGACCATGGGCTCTGCAAGGGTTGTTTAACCCTCAAATAATTCCCACCAGCTGTGTTCACACGACACAACAAATCACAGCAAGGCTGCATGGCATCTACCCTGACACACTGAGGGTTAATTAACTCACAGTGGGTTGTCCTTTCATATTATCTGAACCAGGGGATTGTTAACCTCTTCAAGATTTCAGGATGGGATAGTGAATAAAACAAGTTTTTTTCTCCCCAAAAAATGCATATATTATTCTACCTTCACTTTTGACAAGCAAGACTTTTACCTGTTTTATAGCTGTTACAGTGATGACAAAGAAAAGTGGAAGCCCACTGGTCACTGGACTAGTTGGTGTGTCAATAATTAACTGGAAAACAAAGAATTACCATATGTTTTTACCAAATAGCATTTGAAAAATGAAAGCACTGAATTTTCAAGTTCTTCCATTTCAAAAAACAAAAACAAAGCAATAATTTATTTTTAAAAAACAGCTTCTGTTTACAGACAGCCCTTTGACAACAATTTTAATATGAAAGTAATAACCACTGATTAACACATTAGTTCTGTAAGAACTTGGAGAAGTTCAGCTATACTGACAAATTCAGCTTAACTTACTTAGTAGAAGGCATGGTGCTACATATAATGCAGAAACAAATCTGGTTTGCACCTAATACACACCAACAGGGAACCCCAACCAATTACGGGTCCCTGACAAGTTTACCTACATCAGGATACATGTGTTTGCAAACATATACTTCCTGTACTTACACTTTTAGGTACACTTAAACATGTAATGTACTAAACATATAATATACTAAACCTAAACGTGTAACTTACAAAATAGGACTATTTCAGCCACAGCAGTTCAAACAGTACCACCACGGCCAAGTCAACACAATATACATGGAAATGAATTATAAGTATTTACTTCTGCTCCAGCTTACAATGAAATATCCCCTATTATCTAATTAAGTATCATATTGGTTTTGTATTTAGATATTGTATTTAGATATTGTACTTAAAATTAATTAGATATGAGTTTTCATATAATTTTCTAATTTATGATATTTAGATAATTCTACAGTCCATTCCTAGACATGTTAATTTGAAGTAAATCCACTATGTTTAATGGGATGTACTTGCTAGTAGATGTGCTTAGGAAAGCAGCCTCATTATTCAAAAGAGATGTCACACATCATTGTGGTTGGTAATATGTTGTGCAAAGACAACTTACAGCAGAAATACTTTCTGTCAGTTCTTAGTTCCCCTTTCCATCCTTACCAAAATTAATCATACCTGAAGACTGAAACATTGAATTTAAAAGTCCTTTTCGGGAATGAATATTCTATTTTTAATTTTTTTTAGAATAGAACCAAAGAAACATTTATACATTACCTGTACAAGAAAAATGATGAGAAAATAAAAATTTGCTATTCTTCGGAATTGCTCAAATAAATTCTTCGGTACAAAGTTCCAAAATGTGTACTGAAAGAAGGAAAGAGAAATGTGGTTATGATATGTGGCATTTAAAAATACATTGTATGGCATATTATAGTACTGTTGGTGAAAAAGGAAAAGTAATTACATATAGATCCTAGTCCAGAGAAAGTTAATCAAGCCTAAGTCTTGATTTACAGGGCTTAAGCAGAACTAATTTTGTCTGGTTCTCTGATATGAGTAAGTACACTACATTTCTGCAAAGTAATCTTATGATCATAAGGAAATTTCATACATTGCGACAAATACTTGACATACCAAATTCCAACTTAGGGTTGGGTTGGAAGGAATTCATAGAACAGCTTGGGGTGGTGGGCAATGGAACAGTCGTAAATTTTGAACTGTAGACACTCTTTATGACAGTTTCTATTGCCTCACTCCCCAAACAACATCTGGATGATCCTAATAAATTGGGTATTACGCTATGTACTTCGGCTTGGGATGGTGTGTATACACACACATGCACACACAGAGATCAACACAGCTGCCTGCACTGTTCTCTCTGCGTGTGTGTGTGCTTTTACAACCCGTCCCAAGCAGCAGTACATTTATTAGGATCAGCTGAAAGTCATAGAATAAGGAATATAGAGAACCATAGAATAATGAGGGCATTGCAATGTTTAGCATGTTGCACTTTGGAGACCTGATAAAGGGAAAGTGTGTGATACAACATGTCCCTAAACAGCATTAGACCACCAGCTCATGATTTCCAGGAGTTTTTTCCCCCAGCACCAGGGAAAACATTTGATCTCAAAGCTGACAGTTCTTAACAGTTTCATCAGGAGCAGGGCTTTTGTAAAGTCTTACTTGCCCATACAACATCAAGCCAGCTTAAAATACTTTGCATTACAATATGTTGTTTCTGAGAAAATCCATTTCCCCACAGCTATTGCAGCTAAGCTCAGAAAGCACAGAAAGGTCTTAGAAGGTGGTCAATAATGTCATCATCTGTGGTAATCAAAAATTCCCAGGGCTTCAACCCTGTGGGCTCTGACTCCACTATACCACTGGAGGTGGAAAAGGAAGAATTTCAAACTTGGATGGTACATTCCAGGGGCAGAAGTGGACCTGGCATTAGTATGAGTAAGAGGCCCAGAAGCAAAATACTCGACAACCCACTGGGTGAAGGACATCTCTTTGAAAAGGGGGATGGTATAACTTCTCTGTGGCTGGATGGTTCAGTGGGGTAGCTCCATACTGTTGGAGATGATTGGGAAAATCTGCTGGGTATTCAAAAGGGATACATCTTTGACCCATCTCTCCCACTGTGGAAAGGGCAGCCTATGGGATTGGGGTTTGTCAGCAGCCCAGGCCTGGATTAAGGGAGGCATCTGCTGGACTCCATACCAACCTTCCCTGGGTAGGCCTAATTCTAGAGGAATGGGGCAGTAATATTGGTCTCTCATTATTATATATTAGTTGCCACATTCTTCAATAAAATTTGTGTTTTGTTGCACCCCTTACTCATGCCTGCTTCTTCATTCAGCTTTCAACACCAATAGAAAATGCTTCTCTCAACTAGAAATCAGCAGCTTAAATATTGGATTCACAATACAGTGACATCTGCCAATATCAAGTGAATGCATGCAACAAAATTCCAAAAAGCTATTATTAATATCTCATCTAAAGCTAGCTAGCATTACTGACGTGCCTTTGAGCAAGTAAGCTCTAATACGACCTGCAAGTGACATTTCCACTAAATGTTAAGGCAGTAACACAACCAGACAGCTCTTCTGACATGGTTTGCTGACACATGCAGGCAAAGACCTGGTTCAGACATAACTGTGACAAAACTTGGGTTAATTAAACCTACAATTAGCAGTTAGGTTAACCGTGGGTCATTTAACCTCAGATTAACCTTTAGTGTCTGGGTTCAGATGTCACATAGCAAACTCGAATTGGCCTGATTGGGGGTTGGATATTCAAAAAGGCTGCAGAATGTATCCTGCATGCACCATTGCAAATCATAGGTTTATTAAAGTGAAGTGCCAATATCAATTTTCTTTTCAGATAAAATTCAAAATGTTTTAAATATAGTTAACAGGAAATAGTATTAAAGATAAGAATTATATGTAATAAAGAAACATAGCAAGAAAGACATTGAAATTGTTATGAGTTTGACGGTCTTAATAAACATGAATTGGGTAATCCTATGGTTTTGCCTAACAAATTTGAGGAGTGATTAGATATGTCCAGTTCTGGGCTCCATAATTCAAGAAGGACGCAGACAAGCTGGAGCGTGTTCAGAGGAGGGCAACGAGGATGATCAGGGATCTGGAAACAAAGCCCTATGAAGAGAGACTGAAAGAACTGGGCATGTTTAGCCTGGAGAAGAGAAGATTGAGGGGAGACATGATAGCACTCTTCAAATACTTAAAAGGTTGTCACACAGAGGAGGGCCAGGATCTCTTCTCAATCCTCCCAGAGTGCAGGACACAGAATAACGGGCTCAAGTTACAGGAAGCCAGATTCCAGCTGGACATCAGGAAAAACTTCCTGACTATTAGAGCAGTACGACAATGGAATCAGTTACCTAGGCAAGTTGTGGGCTCTCCCACACTAGAGTCATTCAAGAGGCAGCTGGACAACCGTCTGTCAGGGATGCTTTAGAGTGGATTCCTGCATTGAGCAGGGGGTTGGACTCGATGGCCTTATAGGCCCCTTCCAACTCTGCTATTCTATGATTCTATGTAACAAGAGGGTCCTTAATGAGCAATTGTCCAAACCCAGTCAATTGCTGTGTTCGAACAATGGAATAGACAATGTCTTTTTATCCTCTTTCCTTTACTTCTTTATCTCCATTTTCTTCTTTTTCTTCTCCATTTTCAACTCTGACATGTCTTCTCTAGCTACTCCTCCTGATCATTTTTCTTGTTTTGCTCTCAATACTGTTCATTATGTCTCACATATAATGTTTTTAATTTCAATTTTATTAAGATTTAATTTCTTATAAAAACTGCATTCTTGCTAAATCTCACAATTTAATCTTCTTAATATTTCTAAAATTCACTCCTTTATTTTGCTTAGCAGCACAATCCCAGACACATTTATTCAAAAGCCCCACTGTGTTCACCGGGACTTAATCCCAGGAAAGTGGATATAGGATTGTAGCCTAAAGTACTTGTTCATACTTGTGTCATTTCCCACTGTTATTACTATAATGTTCTTGACTCTGCTTTATCTCATCTCCTTGGTTTTTTCTTCTTACATACAAATCTATTTTCTGTTCTAGTAAATGTCTTCTCATTAAACCACACCTCATTTCTGCTCTTCCTGGAACTTTCTTTGAAATTCTTTTTCTAGAGAGAGTCTTTATGCTGCTACTTTGTCTATATTCGAACAACTTTCCAGAGCAATTCCAGTCATACCAGAGAGGATTAAATAGGTCCTTTGCCCTAGTTCCCCATTTGGCACTCCTGGATTTTCCCTCCTCCTCCTTGGTTGCCTATTTGCATCTGCTGTATATTGTGTTCAGTTTGTGCTGGTTGCATGATAATTCCCTGGCTTCTTGCAAAAGTTCTTGGATTTCCTTTTGGAGAGATTGCATTCCTGCACCATCACAATAGGGCTCTTTGCAAGGAAGGGCTCTTTGTGATTTATCCAGTTGTAAAGTATAGCAGCGGCAGCAACAACAGCAACCACTGTTCCCTGAAAGTGGAAGGGACCCTGGAATTTGAGAAGCCTCTATCATTGCTGCTCACAATTTTGCTCCTGAACTATTTGATTTAATTGCAGGCTGTATAACCCACATCTTACTAGTGTGGATTTTAAAACAGAAGTGCTAGGGTGAGTTAAACAATAGGATGGATCAACTTGAGTTATTCACTAGGTATAGTGGACCTTATTTATCAGTCAGATGATCACTGGAATATCTTCTGTAAGTGGAAAACTATTACAATTCCCATATTACAAGGCCTTTTTGCTTTCCGAGAGAAAATTATTTTCCTGTGAGCAAATGCCGCCCCCCCCCCAAAGATCTTTAAACATCTTAACATGCAAGAGTACATGATGTACAGTGACATTTTCCAGACAAATGCAGCAGAAGCATGTTGGGATGAGTCTTGAAGTGGTAGAATGGATTGTATCACTTCAGAAGGAATGTTCTCTACATGAACTAACTATGGGCATGTCTACACGAGACTTGTCCCTAGGTGTGGGAGGGGCACAAAACTACAGTGGGGTGTTGTGTTGTAGAAATTACAAACTTCCAGAGATATGGACTTAAAGCTTCTTTATTTCAGGAGATTAGCAAAACTGAAAACGAATCTATCAGGGCACACTGCAACAACTCTGGCTCCACCCTCTCACTTCCTCTTCCTCTCAGCTCCATTGAATGCCTCTAACTACAACTCCCAGCGCACAACTCACCCACTACAATGCCACGGGGGGGGGGGGGAGGCAGATGCCTTTTATCAAGACCATTTTAAAGATTACTTTTATAGTATAATTGGACAAGCAAAAAAATAATAATTCTAACAATGAAGAGAACTTTTGAAAGTGTCTTGACTGAGGGTGACATTTTATTTTGGACACAGAAAGTTCCCTTAGGCTGTCAACACTGGAAAAACTCATTTGAGAAATCGAAGCGGTTATTCAAAAGCTATAGAGAAAAATAAATATGCTATACATATATTTTGTGTGCTGGACATTCACATGTTTTTCTCTTTATTTTTTGTGGTATGGATCTTGACATGGTTTCGGGCTTCAGCCTGTCTTAATTTGCCCGTGTCACATTCTGCTGCATTTTTACACCGAGTGCATGAAGCACTGGTATGGGGTGTCCTGTCATGCTACGAAAGCTTTGCAGGGAAATTGGCAGCCCAGTCCTATGCATGTTTACTGGGAAGTAAGGCCCATTTCTAGGTAATAGTGTGTGTGATTGCGTGCTGAGGGATATTTTTATAACACTGTGTGCAAGTGGAATGCAAGGTAACTCCCTGGCTCTCCCTTTGCTGCCAGCTGCCAGACAGGAAGAAGAAAACACGAGGAGACTGAAATTGGGCTGCTACTGCTACTGCATTACCTCTTCAGAACACTGAGTTGACTTACCTTATCAGCCTTCCCCAAACTGGTGCCCTCCAGATGTGTTGGATTACAACTCCCATCAACTCAAAGCCAGAATGGGATAATAGGAGTTGTAGTCCTATACATCTGGATGGCACCAGGTTGGGGAAGGCTGCCTTACCAAACTGACAGCTTGGTACAGCGAGGCAGAGGAAGAACAAAAAATCAGTTTCAAGAAGTCTTTCTGGAAAAAAGTAACCAACATTTGCATTTTATCTGTTTGGATATGGAACTTGCCCATCCTGAAGGTTTGGGGATGATACTCGTATAGTAAGAGTATATCAGATTTTTATTTTTACAAAAAATAATAAAATAATAAAATCTAGCAAAAATAGCAGCATTACCCTTTGTTTTGATTATTTATTTGCTTTTGTAATAGGTTGCATTTATATCTGTTGTAAACCCACTTTGAGTTCAGTAACTGCAGAAAAGTCAAAAAGAACTTGGCTTTACACGTGCCTGCCTCAATCACCAAAAGGCAGCCCAAATAGTATTTACCACCCATGCCTTTGCCTTGCTTTCACCTATTGTGTTCTCCACTGCCAAAATTGAGACTGCAATCTCCTTTTGTCTGGGGTGTAGAGCACTATTTATGAAGGGTACTGCATGCCTGGACAAAATGCAGCAGTATGATGCCTGAGCTATGTTGTGCTTTATCAGATATGGGAGGTGCACGTGCTCTCTCACTACATGTGCAGCCACAACACAGGTGCAGCACTCTTTCCTCTGAATGAGAAAACCCACACACACTGCAGCTTTAAAAGCCAGAAGCAATAGCAGGTGTAATACTGAAGTGCTCCTTGCAGCTGGGTATAATCTCTTATAGAGACACCATGATTGCGAACCGTGCCTTATCAGGGCTTCAAACCATGGAATCTCTGTAAGCGCATTCAGCTGAACATGCTTACAGAGTCCTTTATAGACTTTCATGCTCAATGCATGGAAGTCTAACTGACAGCCAGGAGTGTGAAGATGTTTGGAGCAGGGTTTGTGTACACATCCACACACCTCTCCACACTTTTGCCCTACACACGAACAGACAAATGCCTGCATTGGGCTATTTATTCACCACAGGTAAGTCACCCAATGACAAATTGCTCTTCTGGAATTGCCCTTGGAAGTTATTCATCAAAGTTCCATTTCATTTACCTTCTAGATATCTATTTTTATAAAAATAATTTTTTATGGTGCATCGTAACAGCAAATAAGCACCTAGATCAACATGAGTCTGCCACTTCTTGTACAAGCCAGGAACAGTTTGACTATTATCATTTTTTAATGGTGGTGAGGAAAAGGTTACTTTTTTTTATAATGCCTTTCTTGAGCTGCTGGTAAACAAGGTAGCTCAGGAAGCAAAAAATAAAATTGTTGGTGAAAAATAGAAAGTGGACAAAGCAAAGTCAAAAGTATTATGCAAATTTCACAACAATGCTAATGGCGGGGAAGCTCACACACGCTACCTTTGAGGAGACTATTCTGTTATCCGGATACCTCTGTGGAATGTATGCTTCAGCGCCTGGAGGGGGTTCACGATGCCCAACATAAATAGTCCGATTGTCCACCCAATTCTCTTCTCCAGCACACTATGAAGGAAAGAATGTGTCATTTTAGTTCAGCTAGTAGTTTGGTATAGATATGAGTCATACACTGAATTGGCTAAGCCCTGTCTTGCAGCATCAGTTGATCCTTCATTCTCATACAGCCGTCAAAATTCCGTCGCCTGAGTCTCTGCCTATCTTCTCCTGAGGAATACTTAGATGACACATATGAGTGAGCTGTCAAATTCCTACCTCTAATTGCCTTCAATAAGTCCTTGGCCCTAAAGCAATAAAGGCAAACCCACACAATTCAAATCTCTTATTCTTAAAGACGGGTTTTATATTTTGTCCTTGCATTACTTTTTTAAAAAGAAGAAAAGCACACACATAAGCCATCTCTTCGAATACATTTTCTTAAGCATATGGGCTCTAATCCAAAGAGCTCTTTTTAAGGACCCTGCCAACACTTGCATCCATGTACTTGAGTTTCTCCGCTCTTTTTCACACAGCTGAGTGGGAGCCACTTCTAACATTCCTCCAAGTTTGAAGGTATGCAGCAGAGAGTTGGGGCACTGCTTCCAGAAGAAGAGAATGTGGAGAGCTCACTACAATTATTTATTTAATTATTTAGAGTGCTCATATGCCATCTTTTAAGGCAAAGACCTCTCAAGGCAGCTTACCAAAGAACAGACTTTTGTGCTGGGTCATAAATTCAGAGTCCTCTACAATATTTGTATAATAAATCCTATAGGCCAGGGATGGAGAATGTGTGGCCCTCCAAATGTTACTGGACTGCAACTCCCATCAGCCCTAGCCAACACAGACAATGGTGAAGGCTGATGGGAGTTGCATTCCAGCAACATCTGGAAGGCTACACATTCCCCATACCTGCTTCAGGTAGTAGACTCACCAAGCTACTTAACTAGGTTTTAACGTTCTGTCCTAGGTATAATGTGCTGGACCAATAACAATAGCCTAGCAAGCATATTATTCTGTTTTAAACTTATGGTTTTTATATTATGTTTTACCATGCTATTATATTTTATGGTGCTAAGTTTGTTTTGTGAACCACTCAGAGATGTTTGGTTAGTGGGCAGTATAGAAATGTAAGAATGAATAAAATAAAATAAAACAATTCTCTACAAAAGAGTAAGCATTATATACAGTGACTGGATCTGGATGATCATGCAGGGGGAAGAAGCCATTGTGGCCTCTCACCACCACCTCTGATGTGCCATGCATGCAAACACCATTTGAATAATCCCCCACGATGTAGCATGGGTTGGTGTGTTGTCCGAACCCGGCACAGCAGGGATGGCTTTGTTCCCACCCTACAACCCAGGACATGCAGTAGAGGTTGCAGGGTCAGTATGAAGCCAACTCTGCCATGCGCCAGGTTTGAACAGCATTGGAGGGGGTTACACAAATGGCAGTCATGCATGACACGTGTGGAGATGGGGGGAGAAGCCATGGAGACTTCTTCCCCCAGCGTGATCGTCCAAACACACCCACAGAAAGGATGGCGAATGCTTAATTTCCTCACAAGAATCCTGAACAGTCAAACTAAGCTCTCTCAAGATACAGACAGTAACAGACAGACCAAAATGGAGTTTAGATCAAGATATATAATCAGGTGCAACGTAATCGCCCACCACCACAAGCCAAGTATTTGCCCCTAGGAAGCACAATTTAAATTTACATTTCCTCCCACAGGAAAGCCATTTAATGTGTAGCGATCATGCTAAAATTCTTCTTGTTTCACTTCTCTTTTCATTTCATCTCACTTCATCCTGAAAATTTTCTACTTGGGTGGATTTTCCCCTCCTGAAACAGTATGTGCTGATTTAAAAAAAAAATACTGAAAAATACTGCACTTGCTTAATTAAACTTTTATTTTCTCCATGTCTATCTTTCTCTCACACACATAGGGAGAAACAGAGAAATGTACCATGACTAGGAAGAGGTAAAATAGGTTGTGCGGACATTCACATTATTGTTGCTGTTGGTAACATCCAATTAATGCTGTATTTACATAATTGCAGGTATGTACCCTCGTGCATTCCCAAAAGAAAAGGTGTTTCTTTAAAACAGGGGTGGGGAACATATAGCCCTCTAGACATTGTTGGACTGCACCTCCCATCATCCGTGGCTATGCTAGCTAGCAATGATGGGAAATGCAGTCCAACCACATCTGGAAGCCTCAAGTTGCCCATCCTGGTTTTTAAACTTACTCTCTTCAGTTATTTCCTGTTTGACTCTCATTTTAGTAAAATGAAGCTTAACTTGTCTCCTATGAGTTACTTTAAGGCTATACTGATAACAAAAATATGCTAGCTTGCGAATGACAAGGGGAGAGCCACAATATGAGGTTGAATTTTCCCCAACCACGCACAATTTTTGTTCCTCTTTAAAGAAAGCCATGGTTTCACATGAAGTAGCTGAGAAGTGAAGCTTAAATAGCAAAGGCTTTTGAAGCTGCTACTGATTCCATCTGAGATCTTTGTGCTTCTTGCTCTATGTTTTTAAGAAGGTTGTTTAATCTACAAGGGTAAGACTGGTGAAGAAACCATGCTGTTGCTGAGGTGAACCCCTTATTCTACTTCAGATATCTTTGTTGCTTCCTCCCAACAAGTTTGACTATCCCAAGAGCCATACTATACGTTACGTTAAATATGTTACTCTTTTTAACATGACCGGGTATTTAATTAAAAATAGCTTCCACAGGGAGCCAAACTGGAATCATGGTCCTGATGATTAGTTTTAGTCTCAACTAAAATTGTCATGGTTCCTGCTACAGCCCTGACAAAAGTTGGCCTCTCCAAACCTACAGTCAGGAGAGAAGCTCCCATTGGAGGAAGAGAACAATTTTTGTTGAGGCAACGGATGGTATCCAATGTTAGTCCTACTTCGAGTAGACCCACTGAAATGAATGAGACTTAAGTTGAACACACACAAAGGCCTCAGTCCGCCTCCAGCCTTTGTTGGAGCAAGCTGCTCACTTGGAGCTCTCCATAGTGTTGCAACAACTTGCTTCATGAGTCCTGCTGCTGCTGGATCAGGTCTGAAGTGAGGCGAGAGAGTGAATTCAGATCCTGCCCAACTTTTAGTGATGTCATAGGGAGCCCAATATGATTCACAATGGACACATAACTGGGTTCAGAAACAACCAAGCTACTTTCTAACTTTGATTATCCAAGTCCAATTCTGAATTTGGCAAGGGGTGGGGTGGAATGCTGTCCCTCACTAACATCTATACAGAAATATGGCAAAATTGTTTTTAGATGCCCGTTTAAAACCTTTTGCTAACAGCTTCACGTTCCACAGCTAATCATAAGAATTTAACAAAACTTTTACATGCATACACACATTGGACAAAGTATCCCAAAACACATATGCAAGTAATTTGCATTCTACCCTCCACAACAGAGGCAGCAATCAGTACGTTGTTCAACAAAAGCAATACTTCAGTACACAAGCAGGGCCATTCATTATTAAAGCACAAGAGAGTTCATCTCCTCTCAGGAAACTATATACACCGAGACAACATTTACGATCGCCAGAGGAGGCCCTACTCGGCATTCCGAGACAAACAGAATGTCATCATGAAGAACCTCGATGGCAGGCCTTCTCTGTAGAGGCACCCACCCTCTGGAAAACCCTCCCTCATACGGTTCGGGAGGCGGAAAATGTAACATCCTTCAAATGCCCTCTGAAAACATATCTTTTTAGACAAGTTTTCCTTGGACTGTAACTTATTCTGGTTTTATATGACATTTTTTAATCTTGATTTTTTTTTTTTTTGGTATGTTATGGTTTTAATTGTAAACTGCCCAGAGAGCCTAGGCTGTTGGGCAGTATAAATATGTAATAAACAAATTAAATAAATAAAGGTATAGTAGTAAACCGGCTTTGCCAGGGTGTTTAATGTCAATAACCAAAATATAAACATTTATGCACAGCTATGTTTACCCCCAACTCACCAAAAGAAGAGGATACAAACTATTTTTTCTATCCACTACTACCCTAAACTAGATTTCCTTTAGAAACTGACACTGTGATCCCAGAAAAAGAAGGGGGGGACGGAAAACAGCAAAGTGGTCAGCGCAGTGAAGTGTATCCATCGCTTTATATGCTATTACTTAAGCCCATTAAAGGTACATCCAAGAAACCATAAATAAACCTAAGCATTATGAGTTTCTAATAATAACCTAAAGCTCAATGTACCGAAACCCAGTTTCATTGGCACATCAATGAGGAAGCATTACTTATGTTCTCTTCTCGCTTCAGCACTGTCAGCAAATATAGAACCCAAAAACTGGTGAAAGATCCATTAAGCTGTCTTTATTTCCCATCCAAAAGGACATCTTCAAGAATCTTATCTTCATCAAATGTGAATGATAAGGGACTAACAATTGGTAGATAACTTTGTGTCTCAGCTTAAGGACATGAAAAGTTTAACGTAATTGAACACTTTTAAAAATAAGATGAGGCCTGAAGTATTCTTCACATGTAGTGCAGAGACATGAGCAACCTGGTTAAGAATCAGGTTGTGGTGGGACCCGAAAGGGCGGGTCCCCGTGGTTCACTGAGTGGTGGTCACAGACTCTTAAGACACAATTTCTCTCTCTTTAGAAGGTTTATTACGAGCAGCCTGCAGTGCTGCAAGGTGACAGTCTCAGAAGACCTGAGGAACTGCCCAACAATTTCAGGAAAGGCTAACATATTTATAGGGTCAGTTCCCTTCAGATACAATGGCAGAACCTTCCCACCAATCATAATACAGCTCTGCAATACAATAACCAATGAGAAGCAAAGCATTTAGGCATGTACAGAGTTTAAGTACTTCTCTGACAAGAATACCATATTGTAACTGTATTGCAACAGTTACAGGAAATACTTCTCCATCTGTTTCTTTTCCCCCCAGTTATCTTGCTTTGCAGACATCTTACTCCACCCTCCATTGAAAATATGTTTTAATTAAGCAGGAAGCCATGAACTTTATAATTTAGAGCTAATGATTTATAGAGCCATTTTCCTATACCTGTGGGCATGGGTAAAAGAACCACCCAGCTTGATTTCCTCGACAAGGTTTGCTAGGAATTCTTGTTTTTAATAATGAATCCAGAAAAGAAAAGAAAACACAAACAATTAAATATTCCATTGATAATATGCAAAAGGAATAGCCAGATTAGTCTATTGTAGCAAAAGTAGCCAGGAATCTTGGATAACCATTTTAATGTGGCATAAACATTCTTAGATTAGCATGTCTATTTTATTTGTATTTAGTAAACAAAAAGTAGCACAGGTTATTTTTCTTCTCCGAATACACCAGAAGTATTTGATCTGAAGAATTTAGGGGGGGGGGGAAATTAAATTTAGGGCACAATCCTATGCATTTTTAGCCAGAAAAGACCTCCATGCTGGCTTGGAAATGCTGGGAGTTGTGGGACTTTTTTTCTGTCTAAACATGCCTAGGATTGCACCCTTAATGTGATTTAATTGTTATAGTATGTAAAAATGATGTAGAAATATTATGTAGAATCTTTTATTGGAATATTTGTGAATGTTTAAAAACAACAGCACATACTTCCCTTACATTGTTCAAATTTAAGAAACAAAAAGTACTGAAAACTGTTGACAGACTAATAAAAAAATTAGCAACCCGAAGAACTGAATATGATACGTTGACAGCCGCTCATCTACAACTGCCTTCCTAAAATTATATTTGCAGTTGGTGTCCATGCATGGTTATTATTGAACTTATGAAATGATTTTTCCCTATAAAAAATAAAGCACTCGAACATTTTCTGTGGAAGATTCCCACCCTCCAACACAGGTTGCCTATTATAAAAAGTTACCAATTTTGGTAGTATGGCAAGTCCTTGATATTTTAGAAAGCAAATGTCCAAACTGGGGTCTTCAGAATTTCATTTTGCCATTCCAGAAAATTTCACAAGCTACTCAAATATTGGGCTAAGCATTATAGAATTCACCCACCCCAAATTATGAAACATCATAAACTAAACCTGAATCTTTCTCCTTTTTGTTCCCAACAAGTTCCGGGAGATTATAAAAGTTTTTTTCCCAGTTCAACAATATTCTTGTGCTCACCAGACTAGTAATAACTATGATTAAGAGCACTTTTGAGTGTTCAGAGAACTTCACATACATTGTCTCAGTAATTTTTACAGCAGCCGTGTAAGATAGGACCAAACAAGGAATGGATCCTGTAAGAAAACACTAGGTCTATACTATCCAATCTGTGCTAACAAGACTGCATCGGATATTAACTAGTGTGAAACATGCTAGACATATGTAGACATAAATATACTGCCCCATACTGTTTAGCATATTTCACACTAGTTATCCATACAGTCGTTAGCACAGATTGGATAGTATAGACCTAGTGTTTTCTTACAGGATCCATTCCTTGTTTGTTCCTTCAGTGAGGGCTCCCCCCCTTATTCGTAGTGTAAGATAGGACAGCATTGTACTACTGATAGAGAAGGAAGTCAGGAAATAGTACTTTGCCTAGCACCATCCAATAGAGTAGAAGAGATCTGAACAAGGTAATTTTAGGCTCACACATTCTTAGCCACTATGCTAAGAGATAAAGTAGAAATCTAGCCTTTCACCAACATCCCCACATTGTGCTGTTGAACATTTGCCCACAGTGGGGATGGGAATGAGAAAGATGTAAACTGCCCAAAAGCTTTGCCTGATCTAGTCATATTCTCAGTTTACTATCAAATATCACTTGCATAAGGATGTGCTGTGTATTCTAAGATGCAACACTTGGCTACAGACATGGTTGTTCTGTAAAAATGCTGCACAGTTTGACCTTGATGAAGCAATTATCACTGCTTTTCAGATCACACTAGAAACAGTGTTGTTCTGTCATTTCACAGCAACCAATTGGAAGCTCCTGCTCCAAAAGCATCTAAATCTGTACTATTCAAGCAGAAATGTAAAAACAGAAAAGAAACTGCAAGTGTAAAATATTGTCCTCATTATGAACATTAC
Organism: Elgaria multicarinata webbii; assembly: GCF_023053635.1. Classification (NCBI taxonomy): domain Eukaryota; kingdom Metazoa; phylum Chordata; class Lepidosauria; order Squamata; family Anguidae; genus Elgaria; species Elgaria multicarinata. The sequence continues at coordinate 39,825,922 of NC_086175.1, read as the reverse complement.
AGTATGTCTGTCTCTACGAAGCACTGTTCTCATCGGACTAATCTGCAAGGAGAGACAGCACAGTCACAGCATCGAAGCAGCTGTATTTCACTGCAGGACACTAAGAGGTTCATTTTGATTTCATGTTTGAAGAATGATGCCTCATTTATTTGTTAGGTACTGTTGTCCTGACTTACACTCTAAGGCGAGAATAGGCTACCTGATGCCCTCCAGATGTTTTGGGCTTAACTGCCAAAAGCCCAGGTAAAGTATTACTGGAGATGTAGTCTAAAACATTTGGAGGGCACTAGGTTGCTTACCCCTGGCTTCAATAGTCATAATGGCAAAGTTATACAGTGGCTCAGTGCTTCTGGGGGCATGGGCGGATGATGAGCAGGTCTGAAGGGGGCAGATCAGGTGTACTGAGCATGAATTATTATTCCTATGGCCATTCGGAATGAAGCATATCTATAACCCTATTCAGGTGTTCAAGAAAGGGCTTAAAAGCAATGTGTGTGGAGAAGGGAGCACTCCTGCCTGGCCCTTCTCCTCCATCTTGTTCTTCACTCTCTATTCGTGGAAGGCAATTGCCTGAAGAGGAGAACTTCCTCTATCTATGCAGGCTCTCCACACGACTGAGACCACTGATTTTTCTGGATTCTCAATTGCATGGAGATCCTTCTTGGATAGAGGAGGCTTTCCTCTTCAGACCATCACAATATATGAGTAGAATGCAACAAACAAGATGTCTTGCTTTTAAACCCTTTTTTAAATGTCTGAATAGGGTCTCTACTAGATACAGACAGCTAGATGAATTTTACATTATTTCTTTTAATACCAATGCAAGCCTTCCTGTGTCATGCTTATATAATACTAGCCAGACACAAGAGATACGCATCAGCAAACAAGGTTTGAAGATGCTCAGAATATCTTTGGAAAAACAAAAACAGTCCCATAAGAACTCAGAGGCATGGAATGTAGGAGAGAAATGAAGGGGGTAGACTGACAACCAGGAGGGGCAATAGAATGGAGTGGCTAAAAAGCAGGGCATGAATAAGAGATGCATAGAGATAAAAAGGATACAGAAAGAACTATTCCATTGTCTGGATAGGTCACGCCCTAGTTCACACTGAAAAGCTATTATAAAATGTTTCCAGGGAAGGAACTGAGAGCTACCCATCAAAATCAATGGGGAAATCAAAGATTTTAATGTAGCTGTACTGGGACAACATTATGTCCATCCCACCCTCAAAAACGCAAATCAAAATCAAAATGGAGGGGGAATCCCCATAAACAGGACAATGAGGTTAGTTAGTAGGCATAGAATGCTGATTGTTGGGGAAGGAGGAATGGCGTGCATGGAATCGCAAGCACTCCATCCCACAACTATGCTGTTGGAAGGCCCACTTGTTCCATTTAATAGCAAAGTGGATTGCCCCATACTACTCAGTAAAGATGGTACCATTCACAAACAGGAGGAACTTTCTGCATAACCTGGGAAACTCCCAAGGTATGCACAAAAATATTGGTTTTCCTTTACAACCCAAAAAAGTGACAAATGCAACCACCAACACAAAAATAGGGAGAAAGAACACTGCACCATGCATGCTTTCATGCAATTCTGATAGCAAGACGGCAGGGGTAGGCACAATCACTCACTCTTCCTGGTGACAAGTAATTTGTTTTTGTTCACTATATAGCCTAATGAGAGAAACCTGGGTTGAAGAAATTATGTCTGATGGGATGACTTCCTTTGTCATCAAATTCCCATCAAAAAAAACTTTAGTGAAATATTATATTTTATTCATTCATTCATTTATTTATTTATTCATATTAGTCCTTTTCTGCCACCTTTTGTGGGGGAGGGAAGGCTTTCAAAATGTAGATTTCCCCCCACAGCCCCACACTAGTCCAAAGGCTTTGGGAAGTCAGAATGAGAGCAAATTACTGGAGGCCACCCTAGGTTTCACAGGTAAATAAATATTTCATATTCAAAAGTTCCTTTGCAGTGTTGCACCACAATAGTGTTCTAGGAATTGGTGGCAGAATAATAAGGACTTTTAAGAACATAATAGAAGAATCATGCAGTCTAAGCCCACATGATCTTGACGCTGTCATCACTCTTGGATCACATCAATATTATGCTACTGGCCATCTTATATTTCTACTATAGCTCACTGCTAGAAGAGTCGCTGCCGTGAGATATCACTTGTCATCTTGCAGCCCAGCAAAGATACATGAGAATTCAAGCAGGCTGCAAACTGGCATGAAGAGGGCAGGTAGATGCCATAAGTATACATGAGACTTAATACTTTGCAGCTCTGTGCTCTAAATTAATTATAACTTGATCTCCATGCTTCTGTTGCTTTCAGGCTTTAGCTGAAACTGGAGCATGTAAAGAGCTTTTCTTGGATTTTTTGCTCCTGCGTCATAGAAAGGGTATACAGTAGCAAGATAGAGACTCACAAATTTTTGCAGACCTGATCATTATATGTATTGTTATGTTCAATATAGCCTAAACTATATATTTTCATAGATCTCCTACCGAATATTACCACAGTACAGATAGGCTGAATTTACATAAACCCCCTCCCCTAACAAAATGCCTGCCATTATAGGGTGTGTTATATGTCAAAGGAGAGTTGATATATTACAGTGGCCCTTGGCGATGTACGTATGTGCTTGTGCACTCTTCAGTGTCAGATATTGTTCCAGTATAAGGGGCAGAAAGGAAGCCTTGCAGATCTTTACTTTTCCCCTTAGCCCATTCACTTATAAAGTAAAAAGATGCATGTAGCGCATGGGCAGGCAGAAGGAAGATTGGAATCTAGCAGTAGATCTCTGGTTGATTTGCAATAGATCATCAAGGGTTTCTAACTCTCAGTAGTTTAACAATAGCAAGTAAAACAGAAACACACTACCCAATAGGTGCCACGGCTGACCTTGTGGAAATCACTTGTCATAAAATTCCCATCAAAAAAGACTTTAGTGAAATATTATATAGTATTTATTTATTTATTTATTTATTTATTCATATTACTCCTTTTCTGCCACCTTTGGAGGGGGGGGGGAAGAAGGCTTTCAAACTGAAGATTTCCCCCCACACTAGTCCAAAGGCTTTGGGAAGTCAGAATGAGAGCAAATTACTGGAGGCCACCCTAAGTTTCAAAGGTAAATACATATTTCATATTCAAAAGTTCCTTTGCAGTGGTGCACCACAATAGTGTTCTAGGAATTGGTGGCAGAATAATAAGGACTTTTAAAAACATAATAGCAGAATCATGCAATCTAAGCCCACATGATCTTGACTGTCATCACTCTTGGATCATATCAATATTATGCTACTGGCCATTTTATATTTCTACTATAGCTCACTGCTAGAAGAGTCATTGCCATGAGATATCACTTATGGCCAGTAGCCATGAGTGATATCTCATGTTTATTTGCAATAGATCATCAAGGGTTTCTGACTCTCAGTAGTTTAACAATAACAAGTAAAACAGAAACATACTAGCCAATAGGTGCATTGGCTGACCTTGTGGAAATCACTTGTCTTTTAGCCCCAGTGTTCCCCACCTCTAAAATATGAGTATCAACTGGTTGCCTTTCACTAGGCCTTTGTACAGCTCTACTGGCTGCTGCTTTTGAGAGTTTCGCATTGGAATCCCCAATCCATAGTAATTCAGATGTAGATTGTATCTCTATGGCTACAGTAAGTAATTGAATTCACTGTCTCTCCCAACTACTCTTCACCTGGCTTCAATTAGTGGATCGGGGTTCTAATAAAAAGCAAAACAGATCTCACAAACCACCACTACTGCCCATCCCTATTGTAGGGCCATTACAACATTAGAGACCTAGGCAGGATCTACACTACTGCTTTATAATGGTTTATGATGGTACTGACAAGTGCTCGGGCCCAGGACACACTCCATATATTGTTTTCAAAGTATTATATCCTGTTTGGTGTAGATCTGGCTTAAGCCTTGTTCCGTGCTGCTAGAGCAATTAAGAACAACAATGTAGCTCTGTCTATACAGCCTTGACTTACATTCTGCTTCTTGGTCACATAGAGCATGACGAAATGTTGGGAATTGATTATATGTAAACAGACAGACCAGAACTGAAAGAAGCAAGGGACCTTGGAGACCATTTAGTCCAGGTGTCGGCAACCTGTTTGGGCACATGGGCACATTTGGCAATTTTAGAAACTGTGGGAGTGATGCCTTTTTTACTTATTGTTTTGCTGTGGGTAATGCTTGATAGGATACTGTTCAGCACAAGCAGAGCCAAGCAACTGCCATCAGCCTGATCCTATGCAGAAGTAAGTGCCACTGTGATCCACAAAGTTTATTCTCAAGCAAGTGTGTACACAACTGCATTTAGAATGGAAGTATAGGATTGAACTGCCCTGCTCGGTTTTTGGCTCATTCCCTTATGCATTCTTAGAAATTCTCAAATTCCCTTTGGAGAGGATGGATTTAGACAGAATTTATTGCCGGCAACACATACTATAGCTAAGCGAAGTCAAAGTCCTTTGATTTAAGCAAATTTTAGTTTCACTGACTTGCATGGATCTAAATAAGCTTAAATCTGAGTACTTTAGTTTAACTGGGTCACCAATTAGCCTGTAAATACTCATAACCATGGAAACCTGGAAAGTGAAGTCTTCATATTTCTACAAAGGTAAATAGCTTGTTCTTCCAGTTTATTAATCCTAGTGCCTAGGTTTTGTAACATCTGATTATTTAGAAACAACGAAGAGTTTTGTGGCACCTGAAAGACTAACAAATATATTATAGCATAAGCTTTCATGGATTACAGCTCACTTCCACCAGGTTTTTGTACAGAGTGCATAAGAACATAAGAGCCATGCTGGATCAGACCAAGGGTCCATCTAGTCCAGCATTACATTCACACAGTGACCAACCAGCTGTTGACCAGAAACCCACAAGCAGGCATGGGTGCAACAGCCTGGTTGCTCCTCTAGTGATACTTTTGAGAAGATCAAGGCTGGATTTGCACTGACATTTGCCATTTAAGTAATTTCTCCTCTCACAGTAGGATTAGGTAATTTTTAGCTAAAATCAATCAAGATTTATTTATTTATTTAAATTATTTCTAGGCTACCTTTTAAGATCACAAGCCCTCCAAAGACAGCTTACAACAATAAAATACATATAATAAAATGCACTAGTAAAACCAGCAAATGTTACCAAAAAAAATACACATCAAATAAAACAAAACCTACAACATAACTGCAGCTACAACCCGGTCTGATAAAACATAACCAGGAGAAGGCCACAGTGAACAAATAAGTCTTCAGGGCGTTCCTAAAACCCTGCAAAGTTAGTTTGTAAGCAGTTCTGGTGGTTTACTATTGCCTGTTTTGCTTGCTCCCAGTAGCAGTTGTATGGAAGAATAGAAAATTAATTATTTTTTTAAGCTATAGAACCCCTCTGTTAGGCTGCATATACACCATATTCTCTGTAGCACTGTGGGAGCTACCTGCTCTTATAGAAATAGCTCTGATCCAGAAACATTACAGTAGCACCATGATATTATAAATTAAATAGAAATGGTAACCAGCTATTGGTAAAAAAGAAAAGAAAAGAAAGAAAGCTTGCTCACTTTTCTTCCATAATTCTAAGTTACAGTTACTTCTATTAGTTCCATAGAAATCAATGAAGGACTAAAATTGACTTGACAATCTTAAACAGCTACTGATCGAAACCATTCTACTTCTGATGGAACCAACACTATTGAAAGTGATTGTTCTTGAAATGGCAGAGAATTGTTGAGGGTGAATTTGTGGAGGGGGGCACAGCATGCAGGGAGGGAAAGGTTAACCCTTCTTTCCCCAACTGTGATCTCCCTAGAGATTCCCCATCCACTCACCCATGCAATTAAGGGCTGAAAGAAACATTGATTTAAATCTGTGTCTAACAGCTATGTCTTCTTTATGTTTAACCTAGAGTAGGTGCATTTAGATCTTAAAAGATGCCACACATGCCCCTCCCCCCCTGGGCTGGGGTCCCAAAATCTAGTACCTACGCTTGAGTAAAAAAAAAAAAAAAGAGAGAGAGAGACTTATTTGCTAGGTATGGATTTAACGTGATGCGTTTCGTCCCTATGAGAATGGAAAGTGCATGGAATCCCTGATTAGGTAAGCCTGGCAATAAATTTAACTTGCAGGTAAATCAATATGGATTAAATAACACAAAACGTTCTTAATTGTGAAAGAAGTCAGCCAACAATGCAAATTATTGGCCCTGTTCAGAAGACACCTTAAACCACGGTGGTTAAGGTTTAAGGTGTCTTCTGAACAGGGCCGTTGAAAAAGTTAAAAAACTTCCTTGAAGGCTTTTAAGAGACTATGCCGGCATCTGGATGATAAGATTTAAGCTAAGTTAATAGTAACTCATTGCAGGTGCTTGGGCAGGATTATTTTTGAGGTTACCTCCAAAGTCTATCTTATGATTCTGTGAACCATAGCTTTTAATCACAGACAGACAGGTTCCCCATTAAGCTCCGTTTTGCTTCATGAGCCAGTACACACACTTGAGGAACTCTCTCGCCATTCAGAGAGAACAATGGCTCCCCTTGGTGAAAAGGACAAGGAAGCAACACATAGGAAGCAACTATTTTGAACCATAAAAGTTCTAGCCGTGGAAGGAGCTTGCTTTGGCATATGACGTCATGGAAATCTCAGATTTAGACAAAAAGAGTTCTGTTTACCTCTAAGGGTGCAATGCTATGCATGTTTAGAGAGAGCTAAGCACTACAACATCCAATATTCCCCAGTAGGGAGTTATAGGACTTAGTTCTGTCTAATCATGCAGAGCATTGTGCCCTAAATTGTTTTAACAAAAATGCTAACACAGAGGAATTGGACCACCTCCAAGTTTTGCAGGGGATGGGGTGTCAACAGCATAGTACATTCTGGTATGCCTCCAACACTGGTCATCCCCCAAACCCTGGCAGGCTTACCAGGCATTGGGAAGGGGCAACAGCACCAATTGTGCTCTAATGAGGACTGGACTTGGAGTGCTATTTCAATTTCCTAAAATGCCCTACATCACATCTAATGTAGCATCACTCCAGAATGCTGTGGGCAGTTAAAATGGCAGCTCCAAGCTACACAGAGTTCAATTATATATCAAAGAGTAAGGGGAAGGGACAGAATAGGCATCAATAGTTAGCTGCTCATGGATACCCAGTGCTAACACTGGCCCCCAAGAGAAATAAAAATGAAAGTTTTACCAAGAAAGACTATACATAATTAACCAAAATCTACCCAAAGTCCTATCACTTGAGTGATGCTATTGGCCATTTAAATCTAAAAGGACAACATAGAACCATCTTTTGAGCTTGATGGTAAAGTGACACATCCTGGACCAAGAAGAAACCATGTAGCAAAAATATATTGAGGGAAATAATGTCATAAGTTAGTGATCCATAGATAAAGGTGATACAGGTCTGCATTTCAAATACATTTGATTGCTGAAAGCCTGTGCTATGTCCCTAGAACTAGGTAAGCAGAGATACCCTTATAGAATGATTTTCATGTTAATAAGGAAACATATTTTATAACAGATTAATGCATTCTAAATTGCACTGGTTTTGATGCAAATGCCAAGGGGAGACTGTGTAAGTTGGGTCTGGGTGAGAAGATAAGTGTAATCACGACTTCCAGATGTCACTGTTGTTCAATGATACATTAAAAGGTTGCCTAACCTTTTCAAACCACAGCTTTCTATTCTGCGCAATAACAGTGCACAAGGTGGCATGTACTATACTCTTGGGAGGGGGCATACTTCAGTGGTAGAGCACACATTTTAGCTAGAGCCCTTAGCTCAGTGGACCCATACAGAATATGCCAGTATACCCTGGCATATTCTGTTTAAAATAATCTCACTCAAGTAACACAGCTAGAAAGATCTTAGGCCCTACATAGCTGCTACCAAGCAAAGTAGATATACTGAGTTACATAAATCAATGGTTTATCTCTGCATAAAGCCATTGCCTTTTTCTTGGAGACTTTGCGACATTCTCAAAGATTTGTGTTAAGTCTACTCTTTGGAACCCCTTTTCACACCTGGATGGTGGTATTTCCTGTTGTTCTTTAAAGCTTTAACTAATATTACAAAGTTAATATGCTGCAGCCCTATGACACTATTGAACCATTTTTCCAGAAATCACAGAAGGCTTAATTACTTTATCTGAAACTCTAAGAACACTGGAAAGTCTACACAAGTCATTCAAATAATCAAAACTTCTTTTTTATGTCAGAGCTTAAAACGCAGCATAATCATGAAGATGTATTCTGTGGAAAAATAAATATATACCATTTACAAGTGAATGCAATTCTGTCACAAGTTACTCTACCTGGTTAATGGCTCCTACCAACAATTTAAAGAAATGATCTTTGGATAATGAACATTTGGTTTCTAATTTCTGATAGACCAGCTCCAATTTACCAGGAGAACCTCAACTGTGTGGTTTCATCTCCAAAACAAAATGAAATCTGGCATGTACTGACACAATATTCAATATTATAGAATATGTTTACTGGGCACAGAAGTTAAGGCAATTACCTTAACTTTAATTGTTTATGCTTTTGAGTGTGCAAGTGAATTTGTTCATGCCTTTATTCATTCCTTCAACTGGATGGGGTAAGGGGCTTTATGGCTCAAAGACTGCATTGGATCTGGGTAAGCATGCTGTGGGCTGCATACCATGGGTAGCAGGACAGGCCAAAGCAGAACAGACCAATGTGCTTGCCTGGACTCAACAGCCTATTCTCTCTCTCTCTCTCTCCCACACCCACACCCACACCCACACCCACCCCATATGGAGAGGTAGCAAACTGCCCATGCCTTGTATTGACAGTTCACTGCCTTTCTGTGCTGTGGAGTGACAAATGGAGCCCCTTTCTTTCTGCACAGCATAGAAAAGCTGTAACCTCCAACCAGCAGCTTCTCATGGAAAAGCAATGGAAAAAGGAGGGCTGGCTGGGGTGAGGGAGCAAGCATGGGGAGAGGCTGATAGAGCAAATGGGGAAAGCCATGCAGACCATGCTCACCAACCAGAGGTCCTTCATGCCTACCTTAAAATTAAAGTTTTGTTTTGTTTTTATCATAGAATTGTATACATTTAACAGAAGTTCAAGATGGATTTGTGTCCCAGTTCATTTCTGTTTCTGTTGATGCATCGCTGATATTGACACTCCATCCCATTGCAGTTTAGTTTCAAGGAAATGGATACATCTTGATTTTAATGAAGGTAAATTAAATTAAAATATAATGCCTCTACCTGGAAGAGTTAGAGGTTATTATCAAGTCAGAAGTGCAATTAAAAGGGCCTTTATTGTCAAAGACAGTAAGCAGTATTCATGAGCAATACTAGTCATGAAAACAACTAGCATAAATTGTCCATAAACTAAAATAAGTGGGAAAAGAGATTGGATGTGCATGTAAATTGCAGCTTGCTTTTGACTACTTTCTTACATAATAGCATGTGAAATAAATAAGCATTTCATTTAATGTGTTAAAATGTGCGTACATAGTATCCTCAGTTGTCACCACTCTGAATGATAGCAGCTCAGATAAAGACAGAGTCTTTCAGTGCTGAAGCAGGATGATTAGTGATGAAAAAAGGACTCTTGACATACTCAGCACTGGGACTACGCCATTTTGATACCAAGATTAACATAAGTATCAAACAGAATGGACACAGATGGTCATTTACTAAGTGCAACTTACATCACAAATTAGTTTGGAAGCCTGTCATTAGTCTACATAGTAAGAAGAGTTTTTCATCCGCTTTTACTTTTGAAATATGGGGAAGTGGGGGAAATGTTAATGTTCTTACTACCATGTGGGCAAATAGCACAGATGACCAGCTATCCCACACAATTGTACGTCCATTTTGATAAGCTGTTTGCCATTGATAAATGGCCATGGGCACTACACACCAGAAATTTAGTATTTTACAGAACTAATAAAGCAAAGTTTAGCAGGCAGCGTCATTGCATGAAGAATATTGGTTATTCTAGGTATCATGAAGAAAAATTTGGAGTGGGAGTAAAGAGAGAGAGCCTGGATGAAATGAATTTCATATGTGTACACACTTAAACTGAACACATTTGTCCCAACCTAGAACCCACTGTAGTTTTAAAAAGCCATTTACATGTGACAAACTTGGATTACTGCATGGGGATGTGAATGCACGTGCAAATGTACATTTGAACGTACATTGCTATGGAAAGCAGGTATAATTCGGTTTTCTCTAGAAACTGGCATATCTGCAGATCCTAATTGGTCATGTATTTCTAAAACAATCTGTTTGATTTACAACAGTAGTGATTAGCAAGTGGCAGTTCAGTTCCATATTTGGAATGTCCTAAGGCCTAAAAGTCCAGTAATTTCAGGAAATGTTGTAATGGAAAAGAATAATACTACCAACAGGAAACTATCCAAGTCAACCGTTTTTTCTATTACACCATTTAATGCAATCAATGTCTATTGTCCCTAGAGGCCACAGGGATCACAGCAAAGCTCAGGAAATGAAGATTCTAATTTATGTAAGGAAAGACTCTGAGTGTGATGGTATCACTTATGATAATACTATATGGCCGTCAAGTAGACATCATTTTAGTGTCTCATATCTTTTAAACTAGAAACAAGAATGTTTTGGAGCTGAACTACACATTTAAAAAATAGGACTGTAACATGTCAGAAAGTAGTATGTCTGTGTGTAAATGATTGTTTACACACAGAGAAAACTATAAACTAAAACAATTAAATAGAACATCAATGGACAATTAAATATTTCATGAGAAAATTTATTTAAGGACGCTATTTTTATGTAGAAATTTTATACATATTGTGAAGAAATACTATGTATGTAAATAAGTGGTGCTCTGTAATGATCAAATACTTGTGCAACCTCTGTGAGGCTATATAATGTAGGCCTGAGGCCTAGCTTTGTTACTGTCAAGAGCCTACATAGGAGCTCTGCTTGGCGACATATTCTGAAAAGGGGCGGGGGAGTTGATCACTTTTATATTTCTAGATGGGGCTGGATAAGGTAAATTCAATTTTGATTGGTCTGGGAAATATGAGATTCTGATTGGCTGGTGATTCAAGGAAAGTGGAAAAGAGCAACTGAAAAATGACACTTGACAGGGATTCCGTTAGACAGCTGGTAAATCAAGGAGAAAGTTGGTATGTGTTGTGTGTTAGAAGGGCTAGGACGAAGTGAATAGCTAAGTCCTGAATATGAAGTTATTCCTTCTGATAATCATGGCTGGTGAAGATTTGGAATAGGGAGCAGGTGGCTGTGTTGCCCTCTCACCTGGAATGAAGTCACAGGAGACATGAATGGGATTAAGAGTTACAACTTTATTCTCAACATTAAATCTGCAACAAGTCAATCAACAAATTCCAGTGAAGTGCAGGCACCGTCTCTGCAGGGAGACCTCAGTTGGCAACTATAGCCTCCCTGTGGGTAAACCACTCTTGCTCAAAGCACCAGTATGCTATTGTAGGCAATCTGGGCTTTTCCTTGCCTGTCTGCCCTTTTGGTGAACTGAGGGGCCCATGGTTGGCCCTTCCCATCGCTGCTGGGTGAACAAGACACCACATGGTCCAAGGCCAGCTCACAACCAACCACACTCACGAGCTGGCTAGCAATGAGAAACAGGTTGAGTGAGCCTCTCCTCACCCTCTAGGTGCCTCAGGGTGCTCACCAAGTCACATACCACCTCTTTTGGTTGCACAGTTGTGACCAGCATCAAGCTAATTAGAGAAATTAGAACACACACACACACCCAAACCACCTCAATGTGGGGTATGCAAAAAAAGAGGTGCCTGTCAGCCAATCAAACCACACTGGGACATTCTTACTCAGCCCCCAGAATAAGTGACTGGCTAATCCCAAACTAACCAGAGGGAGGGTGGGTAGCCACTCAAAGCAAGAGACCATGCATCTGGGTAGGTCTGATTTATAAGTATATCCCAGCCCAGCAGACAGACCATGCCTGCATGAGAGAGCTGGATAGGAATTGGAAAGATACACTGCAAATATAATAAATCTTGTTTGCTCCACTTAATTTAGGATGAAGATTACATTGGTAGTTCTGGCGTAAGGCTGCAGAAGATGTAATCTATGGAGGACCATGTTTTGGAATGGGATGAGAGAATTAAGGATTGTGGCTGTTTGATTTTCTGTATCTACTATGATAGCACAGATCCAACCAACTTAAAAAACAAGAGCAACCAATCACTCTCTGCAACCTTTCTTCCAACCACATAATCACTGTTTAGAATGAATTTACGGAAGGTGACAGACTTCATCATGGGTTTACATACAGCATGCCCAAAGACTGGTTTGCATACAGTATGCCCAAAGATTGCTTATTTGCTTTTCTGTTTTGACACACTACTGAAACGGATAGCTGGCCAAGAAGATTAAATAGGATTGTCAAAAAGATTATGGTTTAACTGTACAGAAACGGATACAGTGCTCCGTAATACACTTCCTGTTTACGGCTTCCCACATCTACTCCTTTAACTGGTAGTGGGGAACCAAACAAAACTTTCATTCTGAAGGTTTTCCTAGAAAAAAAAATTAGGAGCATTTTTAGCCAGCTTGCAAAACGAAGTGAAGGAAAAAATGCATGTAAACATCATGCTGGACATAATATAATGGTTTCAGTATTGACATACACAGACAATTTGATCTGCAGTATTAGATTAAGATCTGATGCATTAGATTACACAGCAGACTCTTCAGAAAAAGAAAAACAGGAGGGAACCAACCAAATACTGGGAAAGGAGGAAAGAAAACATCAGAGACGAAACATCAGAGTTAGGAACATAGGAAGCTGCCTTATATTGAGTCAGACCAATGGTCCATCTAGTCCAGTACTGTCAACACTGACTGGCAGCACCTCCCTAGGGTTTCAGGCAGAATCCTATATTGTAAATAATTTTATTTGGGGTCAGTTTCAGTAGTTAAAAGCTATTGCTCATTTAATATATTTTTTCCATTAAACAACCTAAAAGAAGAGAAAATTTAATATTTCTTGGCAGCCTTTCTCTACCGGTGTTAATTGGGTGTTAATTACATGATTTGGAATTCTTGAATAATACAGACATAGCCTGATTCTTAGCAGAATGATTCTCTTTGTTCATTTATTCATTCAAAAAGTCATAGAAAGCAAAATACTTCAAGGGCTCATATCATGGTTCAAAATCAGCTAACCCATTCCCTAGTTCTTTTTCTATTATTTGGGTAAAACAAAAAACAAAGACTGTTCTGATCTGTAACTGTTATACAGAATACTCATCCTCAAATGGTCCTATTAACATCCCTTACAAATGAACTTCCAGATTTATTATGCTATGTATGAAGAGAACAACATAAAGTCAAAATCCTGTTACATGCAGCACTTTATACATAATTTAAGAAGTCAATTTCCTCTTTAGATCTGGACCTTTGCCTGCTGAGAACAAGAAGTCTTTACCACTATTATTAAATATTTACCATATGGTTGCTCCAACTTCCTTGCAAAAATCACAGCATACAAATGTTATACTTTAGAAATAAAATGCAAAAAGTACATTTAGATGCTAAACTGGTAGCAGATGGATAATCATCCGGAAGCACTATGCAAGAGTTGAAATTCCAGCTTTCAGTAAAGACATTCAATGCTGAAGAAGCTATAAAACCCAGCCGCCACCACTATATTTCACTTTACTGCAACATTTATCTAAAACAACTTGTTTCCCATAATTTCCCATAAATGTAGAGCCTCGTTTGCACTACAGTGCACACCCAGACTTCCTACATATGTATGCTTCCCCATTCACCTCAATGGAAGGGGCTTTGGTGTGTGTAGAACTTTGCATAATCAGAGCTGCCTCCTCCATTGAAGCAAATGGGGAACAATGGTGCATGATATGAATCAAAACTCCAGAAAGGACTACTGAATTGAGTTAAGTATTATTTCAATTAAAGAACAGTGATTTGTTACTTTAAATGTTTACAGTACCACTATAGTAAACAGATTCTTCCAGAAATCTGGTCATTTCAAATGAGAGTCTGGTTCCAGAATGAAAATTCTCTCTCATAGACTATTGTGTCTCTCTGGGTATGAGGAAGCTAAGACAACAGTTGTACTTACTGCTTCAAAACATTTTTCAAACATTTGGTTATTCTTTGCTAAGCACTCTCCAAATGGTCACTTTGCGCCAACAAAAATACATAATTCCATCACTACAGTGATTTACTATTACTAAATGTACTATTAGCTTATTGCTGAAACAGACTAATATGCATATAATCTGTATCATCCGCACTAACATGATGTGAAAATTCATACTACTGTATACCAGAAATGTGTGTTGGCAAACCTCAAACACTGCTGCTCCGCAAATGAGCAATTATCCCCAATCTACTTTGGACAATATAAGAATGTATTCCAAAATCCCTTATGGGCAGAATTGCCTCACATGCATGCAGGCACCTGCCATGGTGAGGCAAATGTCAGGGCCTGCAGTTGGCAAATAAGATAAAATAAGACAAGTCAGTCAGAGACTCATATACAAAATGAAAGTAATTTGGAGCTGCATAAGCTAGATCCTCTTGCATTTGGCACCAACGTTAAAACTAAAGATGTGTTTCTTCCAAGTCTCTACTGACTGTCCAGGAAACAGCTGGAAGAATCTAAAGCATTTTTAGAAAGTCCTGATGCCCTGGCAAACATTCCCCATCTCAACAAAACATGTTATAATGTATGTGGAAGAGCTGGTTACATTTTCTCAGATTCAAATGGAAAGCACTTAATGAAAAATGAGCTTCACAGAATTAGCTTATATCTTCATAGATTCTTTGGTTGTAGCACATCCATATTTGACAGTAGGAAAAATTACACAACATGCTCCCTTCTTACAGGTATGTAAATAGTCAACTTGCCTGCAATGGGCAATAATTGATGCTAGACAAGCAGAAGCAGATAGGGAAGACTTGGGAACTAGATGAAAATACGTCCCTTGATCATCCCTTTTTATACATGTCAGTGTGCCATAAATGACTTACACAAATATTTATGGTCACTTTATGAAATATACAGAAACATTACCAAGCAAGGAGACCACTTTATTTTAATGCATTGCCACCTGGTCCTTCCCATTAGGTTCATAGTAGTCTCTGTATTATTCTGCTCTACTAGAAAACAAATAGTTGGTCTAAATTTGGCCAGAGTCTGCAATATAATAATATTATTGAAAAATGTCATAACTACAAGAACAATTAAATTAAATGTCTCCAGTCCCCAGGTTTGCAGTTTTCCCTTCCATTTATGTATTGTATGTCCAATAATAAGTGCATTTTTCTAGTGATACCCATCTCACATTAAAACTGAATGACACTTTGATATATTATGGTTTTCATAGTAATGGCTCCTCCAGTTACAAGAACAAAGGATAACAGAATTAGAAATATAATGGATTACTAATCTAAATAACTAAATTTAGATTGAAAATCCCCAACATTTAAGACACAATGGGCCAGTTTGTATGATAAAAATAAGCCACCATATTCAAGCCCCAGAGGCTTGTTTAAATCATGGGTTACTGGAGGGTTGATTCTCCCTCCATCAAGCCATGGTGCCAGGGTTTAGACAACACATCAAGCCATGCATGGGCAGTGATTATGGAAATCAAGCAACAGTGGCTTATTTTGATCATGTGAACTACGTTACTATTTTCACTTTGCCTTTTTCTGAGAATAGATACTACTGGTTTGTGGGGAAAAGCATACTGTACCACTGGTTTAAACTTTATAAATGGATTTGCACATATTATAAACATGAATTCAGTTGCCAAGATTATGCTAGAACTAAAAAGCAACCAGGTTACATAGGAAAATAGTAATACCAATCATTTGAATTGTCCCTAAGTCAAATGTCCTTTTTAAAAAAGGCACAGTAAACCATGATCATGAGTAGTTATCACAATTATCTAAAATTAAGAGTTATGATTACACACGTAATCATGCCACACAGTGAGAAATGGAGCCTTTGTTACTGTGCAGTAGACAAAAGTTCCTATCTCTAAACAGCTGCTAGTCAGAGATAAGAGAGGGGTTTGAGAAGAAAGCTGCTGAGTTATTCAGTCCTGCTTACTTGTGAGTAGACATGCAGAGGCTTGGTATTTGGGATGCTATTTTAAAGTGCTGCAGGTAGATTTAGTCCTGCTTTCTTCTGATTAGGCTTAAAATTGCCCCTACCTACTTTACCTTCAACCCTGCCCACAGATGGAATGTAGTGCACAAGACCTTTCCCGTATTGGAATTCAGTTCTCAGGCTGAAAAGGGGTCCTCACCCTGCTCTACAACTTTTCACCACTCCTGGTACACTTCTGATATGCAACCAACAAAGAGATAAGAGACAGGAGGAGGAAGTAAGGTATAGGTTTGTAAATAAATTGATTACTATAAAACCACATTGGCCCCGTTCGGACAACACGCTAAACCATGCTGCTTAACCATGAAATTTTAACCACTTTGTGGTTAAGCAGCATGGTTTAGCATGTTGTCTGAATGGGGCCTGTAAGTCCTTAGCGCTACAGAAGAAACTAAACCCATATAGGCTATCTGGAACTGAAGGAAGAAACTATATATATATATATATATATATATATATATATATATATAGGCTAGCAACTTTTAAACCAATGTATAGAAGCATAAATGTACTAAGTCAGTTGCAGTAAAGAACAGTGTGGATGCACCTTAAAGATAAACATTAATTGTGGCATAAGCTTTTGTGGAATGTCCATTTCATAATTTGCCAAGTGCAGACAGAGTAAGAGGGGAGTAAATATGTAAATATGAAAAATAGTAGTTATTAATACAGGTCTGTATTAATAACTACTATTATTTATAGTAGTCTGTACAGCACCATGTACATTGATGGTGCTATATAAATAAATAATAATAAATAATAATAGTTACTACTGTACAGCTCCCACATATTGGAAGCTACACTTTCCAAAGACACAAGAACTAGATTTGAAGTGATGGAGAGATTATAAAGATACAGTATTTGGGTTTTTACATTTTTTTATTGTAGTGAATCACTGCTTCTGATCTACATTTGCTTCAAAATTATTAATATTTTGTTACACAGGTTCAGGGACAATGGGTGAAATTTCACATTTTGCTTCATTGCTCTAACAAACAATTTGGCTCAACATCACCTGGAAGCTGGGAAGCACAATGCTAAACATATCAGTAGAATTTCGATAACTAGCTAACTGCATAAAAATGCTATTCATTACATTTTTACCATGCATGATTATTTTTCTCAGGTTATTTCAAAATATAGAAAGAAAAAATAGCATGAATATTACATAAAGTGTATTTAATATATCTACTCAGAATGCCACATCTAATATATACATATATCTATATCTATCTATCTATCTATCTATAGATAGATATATGTTTTTAAAAGCTACTAATTAATTTTTCTAACATCTCTAGAGCTTTAGCAGATGCGCATTTCAGGGGATTTCAAAACCTCATATCTTAGCAACCATGCAGTCAAAGAACCTAATTGTCCTTAATCCTCTATTTAAAATAGGTTAGATGAAATCCTCTTTTGACTGAAGCAGTGAGATTATTCAGTGGCATCAGGAAACAGAATCGATACTACTTTGCAGCTTATTCATTCAACTCTTGAAGTGAAAAAATACAAAATAAACTGGTGACAGATTTCAGGAAAGATTTGGAAAA
Source organism: Elgaria multicarinata webbii (assembly GCF_023053635.1). Taxonomy (NCBI): domain Eukaryota; kingdom Metazoa; phylum Chordata; class Lepidosauria; order Squamata; family Anguidae; genus Elgaria; species Elgaria multicarinata. The sequence goes on along the minus strand of NC_086175.1, from coordinate 39,808,138 downwards.
TGTAAATGAGGAAATAACTATATTACATATACACACAGACGATGCCACAGTTTAATCCTCAATGAAGGAGTTGCAACTTTATAGATCAATATCTCTATGCAAATACTACCCAGGAATTGTAGGAATAACATGACATAGTCTTTCAAAACTAGGGGTGAGGCAAATTCATTCAGGTTTTGCAATACAAATACAAAGGAAGAACACGTTTTACCACATTTTGTAATGGATTAACTATTTCCTATAATGCTTTTAACAATATTCCAAGTGTTTATGTGCCTTAAAGTAAACACACACACACACTTATATTAGCAATTCAACAATGTCTGAAGGAAATACAACTAGATCAAAGCATGGAAAATCATTAAGAAGAAGCTGGTGCCTGTCAAGAGTTGAAAAAATCCTTGGTTTGTCTTATCTACATGGAAATGTTGCCATGGCAATTAAAGCAAGAGAGATAACAGTACTATTGTGTTATTCTGCCTTGTAATTCAGGCTGAACTTCAATGGAGTTGTCACTTGACAATTATACCAATAGAAACATAACATTATCTTTTTATCCTGTTCCTTTATCATTACAGAGGCAATACCTACAAAAGGACTAAGGCTACTGCAGACTGAAATACACTTTTTTGTAAGCATGTGCCTCTGAAACTAACAAGACTTATTTTCAAGTGAAATGTGCTTGTGATCAGCCACCACTGATATCAAAGTAACATTTGACCAATATCCTGCCACATGACAGATCCAATTCCATAAGAAATAACAGCACATTTGCCCAGCCATTCCTGTGGATTTGATTTGCTCTTGTTTAAATACATAAACAAAAGAAGAAAATTCATATTTTCTTTAACCACCACTACAAAAAGACCCCCAATCTTTCTTCAACACATTCATTCTAGTTAAAGATATTTTAGTAGTTCTTCTAATTATTAGCTGTGTGAATCATTTGCAAATATCTTTGCTATGCTAGTCCAAGTTTGCTGTATATTTTTTCAGAACCTTTCTTAGGTTATAATCCTGTCACACTTACCTGACAGTAAGCCCTATTGAGCACAATGAGACTTACGTCTGAGTAAACATGCTTAGTATTTCACTGTTAACACCCAACATCTGATGATCCTGATCTATTATTAAAAAGACATAAATAGAAATACTACTGGATGTTTTTGAGGTCTGTGTAGAAGCTGTGCAATATGATCTTACTAACTGAAAATTAAATCAATTGAATGCCTCTTAAAAAAAGCTTCTAACGTTATAGTACTTTTTTATACAAAATGCAATAGAACAGTATTTTGTAACCAATAGCAACTAGATTGTAGGATGTAACAGGCTAGAACTATTCTGAAAATGGCACCTGTATGTTTTTAATCAAATAAAGGATTTTAAAAAACCTTTCCCTATCCAGGCTATCCTAGGGAAAAGTCAAAATCTTTCCGACGTTGTCATACAACTAAGGCTACAATTCTATGCATTGAAATCAGTGTAACTTCTTTCTAAGTAAATATATCATTGGATTGTACTGCAATTGTCTCAGGTCTCAGAACCCTCAACAAACTGTAACAAGAATAAACAACTCCAGGGAGTGGGGGGATAAGAATAAAAATACAGTGAGACTAATTGAACAATATAGCTGACCTTTAGAAAGAGAAGATAAGTAGAATATAATTAAAGCCCCCTTTACTCATTACTTATGTGAAGGAGGTCCGTATGTTGAAAAAGGCAGCAAGGCTACACTGCTGTGTGATCTCAATATTATAAGAGCTCTGATTCACAAGATCTGTTCCATGCTCCTGAAATCACTAAAAGCCTGGCCACCCCAGGTAGATCCTTTTTGCTGAAATCACTGGTGCTGATTTACTAGATCAGTCTCACACTACTGAGATCACCTTGGTCTCCTGGCCTATCCACTATCGGTAGGATTTCCATCCAATTTTTCTGAGTATGACAAACTCTTGAATCCTACAGGCAATCCCATTGAGAACTGCTAAAAAGGCATGAAACACTGTTCTGTCATTCTTCCACTTTTTGCCCAGATTTATCAGAGCCTGACCTATGTCAATGCAGGCAGAGATCCACTGCAACCCTTTTTAGATGGACCCATTTTTCCTTCACCCACTGAGACTCAGGTTCATACTTCAGCTTCATACTTCAGCTTCAGAAACATGTGACTTGAACCCAAAGAGAAGTTTCTTTGCAATTCTATCCTATTTTCAGGAAGATCTTGTATAAATTGTAACCTCCTTTCCTGCACCCTATTTTTTATGCTATGGGTGAGTGGAGGAGAGAGAGAGTGAGTCTAATTTCGGACAACATTTGGTTGGAGCCCCCAGCCACTGTGACCAGCCTTCCCCTGACCATCAAGTGGGAAAGCTTGTGGTTAGGACTCGTATTTTTCCTTTGTTTGTCCTATTGTGATCAACAAGCCAGATTCTTCAAAAGAGGCTAGTTTGATCAATGGAAGCTGATAGTTCTCTTATCAAAAAGAGTAAGCAAGGTTGGAGTGGCACCCAAAGTGCAAGAAATTACAGTGTGTGTGTGTAATCATAGATAATCTCCTTCCTCCAGCCCTGTTTGTTACTGTGACCATGCATAAGGGGCAGCCTGATCACACTGCCCCCACGTTAAGTTAAAGTTCCTAGAATCCTTTCTCTCCTCATTCTTACAAGCTCACCCCAAATCTTCCTCTTTTCTTTCCCCAATAGCATTAGGGACTTCTATTTGCTTTACCCCAAGCTTCTTGAACTTTGAAGTCGTGCCCAGATCCACCTGGCCTTGGTTCAGCCAATGAGAGAACAAAACAAATTTCCCATCAATTTGACTCATTTTGCATATGTTTGGTGCTTTGTATGGAGTGCTTATTTTGATTTTAAACACTCTACCTAGTTAATTTGCCTAATTAATGAGTGTATGTCTTAAATTCTTAAGTATGTTTAATAAATCCACCAGTTGCTAGGGAACATGGGTGGGAGGGTGCTCTTGTACTCATGTCCTGTTTATGGGTTCCTGGTTGACAGCTGGTCAGCCGCTGTGTGAACAGAATGCTGGACTAAATGGACCTTTGGTCTGATCCAGCATGGCTGTTCTTATGATTCCCCTGTTATTGAAGAAAGCTGTGAGTATGAGTGAGCGGGAGGGGGCTGATTCACCTGGTTAAAATACGCCATGTGACTTAAAACAATGTGGCTTATTTAAAATCACAGTGCATGCCCAATACATGTGGGTGTGTTTTCTATCATCACCACCTGGATGCAGCTTATTGTGTCATTTCAACCTGGCCAGCATGGCTTGTTAAAAGGGAAATAACCCTCTAATAACCCTGCAACAGCCCACAGGTTATTGTAGGGTTGTTTCCCCTCCAACAAGCCATGTTGCTCAGGTTTGGATAACACAATAAGCCGCACCTGGGCAGTGCTTATTGAAATTGCATGCCACAGCTTAAATAAACCACGGTGCCTTATTTTGATTGTGCAAACAGGGTCAGTGATTAGGTTCCCTCCTGCAAGAAGCATTCCAACCCATTTTTAAAACAGACGCAAAATTAAAAGGTCCCTTAATGAATGCATATCTTGAGAATGTGCAGAAGTTTGTACATGTGTCTGGAAGAGCACATTTAGTAACACCTAGAACAGTATGTGAAAAGAACACCTAAACGTTCTAACTGCTTTCAAAAAGAGCACAGAAAGCACTAAAAGACAAAAGGCAAGAGCACAAATTTCAACCATTGCAAGCAAAATACTCTACAGTAGTACAGAAATATGAATATTCAATTCAACTCTTTTCAATACTGGACAATGTTTTGATAGAAGAGACTCTATGTATTTCCATTGCATAATGCTTTCTCCATGAAGTAGGTGTTGCAACAGTCTAAAAATATGTGGCTATGAAGACATGCAATTCTCAAACCCACAAAACTTAGCCTGGCCACATAAAGCTGCTTTTTCCCTCTTAAATAGATAAGAACTCTTTAAACAAGTAATCCCCAACTAATAAGGCTACTAACCTTAGCCTGGGATTAGCTTTTAGTTTAAAATGTATAGATACAACTCTTTTCCAGCACAAAAAGATATAAAGTGTGTACAACTGTGTAGTTAATATTAACAAAATGGGAAGGGAGGGAGTTAGCATATGCTGGCAAAGTGCTCAAGGAATTAAACTCAGGAATCCCAGTGTCACATGCTTTGAAACATGTAAACACCACTCTGGGATACATCTACATCTACACTAAGCAAATCCAAAATACGTGAATGTGGGCTTATATGGACGTGAGATCAAGCATAATTTATTTTGCTTCTAAATTCCAGGTTTTCTAAGACTATGCTATTCTTTTCAGCATAGACTGGGGGTTCATCTACACCAAGCAGGATATTCCACTATGAAAGCGGCATATAAAGGGCAGGAGCCACACTACTGTTTTATAGTGATATTGAAGTGCTCTGCATGATCTACACTACTGCTTTATAGTGGTAATGAAGTGCACTGACCCATGACACATCTACACCAAGCAGGATATAACACTATGAAAGTGGTATGAAAGCAGTATATGGTATGTGTCAATGGGTCCCAACACTTGTCAGTGCACTTCAATACCACTATAAAGCAGTAGTGTGGCTCCTGCCTTTTACTGTATATACCACTTTCATAGTGGAATTTCTGCTTGATGTAGATGTAGGGTGACTATATGAAAAGGAGGACAGGGCTCCTGTACCTTTAAGACTTGTAGAGAAAGGGGAATTTCAGCAGGTGGCATTTGTATGCATGCAGCACCTGGTGAAATTCCCTCTTCATCACAACAGTTAAAGAGGCAGAAGCCCTGCCCTCTTGACCAGTTACAAAGAGGGCAGGGTTCCTGAAGCTTTAACTATTGTGATGAAGAGGAAATTTCACCAGGTGCAACATGCATACAAATGCCACCTGCTGAAATCCCCTTTTCTATGCAACTTTTAAAGATACAGGAGCCCTGTCCTCCTTTTCATATGGTCACTGTAGCAGATGAGCCCTGGGAAAATTGAAGGATGCAATGATAGAAAACCGTGGAGCGGTGCTATACTGTAGCAGGAAACAGCAGCCACTAAAAGAAAGAATCACCTTCTGATCAGCACCATCACCAGCCAATTTTGAGACTTCCCACATAAATATTAAATATTTTCTCCACAACCATAATAAAAAGGTACCAGTTCTGTGACAGATACTGAATTCCACAGTTTGCAACAATACTGCAAATGCATGTCTACATGTTCATAATTGGTTTTAACTACTCCATAAATTATAATAAATTCTAAACTTTTAAAAGTTCAGTGTTGCAACTCTACAAACATTTCAGCTTGTATGTGTTATAACAATCTCTATCATCTTTCCCACTCTTAGCTGCATTTTCAACCCACTTTTGCTTGAGTGGAAAACTAAGTGAACACTTGAGAACTCCTCTAAAAAATTTACCTTTTCGAAACCTTGACATGTTCCAGCAAACAAATACTGGAAGTTCTCAGGTCAATGTAGGATATGAAAGTGCTTTAGAAATGCACCCAGAACGAACACACATCCAAATAATCTTACTTCAAAGTAAATGCTACTGAAAATACTCATTTTCAAGGAAATGTTTTTAGAAGTGGGAAGCAAGTGACCAATTTTTAACATGATGTTACTAATTAATTTCCAACAGGAACTAGCCTAACATGAGACCAAAATCCCTGCCTTAGGGCTCATTCAGAAAACACCTTAAACCATGGCTTTAACTACAGTGAATAAGGCTTTTTGCTTTATTCACCATGGTTAAACTGTGGTTTAAGGTGTCTTCTGAACACAGTTTGGCTTTCTGGCTTAACCACCACGGTTAAATCCATGGTTTAAGGTGTCTTCTGAATGGGGTCCCTGTGATACTGGAAAGAGTAGGCACAAAGCAGCATTAGTTCAAAAGTATATCAGACTGTGGCCCTGTTCAGAAGACACCTTGAACCATGGCTTTAACCATGGTGAATAAGGCTTTTTGTCTTATTCACTGTGGTTAAAGCCATGGTTTAAGGTGTCTTCTGAACAGGGCCTGTATAACCAAAAGAAGTAGAGCACTTCAAAAGCCATGAACTTGCCAAGAGCCTACTGCTGCCCAGAATCAAGAGCAGTCACATTGAACACAGAAGAGCCATCTGCCCTATGCAGACAGAGCAAGCAATTGCCATTGGCTCCAAAAGTGTTTAGAGACCATTTAATCCTGGAATCATTGCATGCTGCAAGGGACATGTTTTCAGAGAGCCTGAAACAGCAAACAGCTGCATATTTATGCTGCTCCACACATCCAGTGTAATATGTACAGTCACAGATTAAACTATATATAGTACAGTCAGGGTTATCTCTGGCAAAGAAAAACCTGAAATTTTAAAAGCAAAACAAAACATAGTTTTAAACTCAGAAAGCTAACATCTATGCTGTAGGATCATAATCCAATTACAGGACGTAGATAACCTAGCACAGGGGAATTTTGCACAGTGAAAAAGTGATATGCAAAACAGTTATTCACAGCAGACTCAGAAATACTGTATAGTACAGAAGTTTGACAACTGTTAATCATCAGAAATTCCTCCCAGAAACCCCAATTGGTAATTTTACTAGTTGCATTCTAATATTATCAAAGCAGACCATCCAATTTTGCACATTTTCCAAATGCCAGGTGCTAGGTAGTAACTCACCCATCTGAGCAGAAGGAATTATTAAATGCTTTGCTCTAGGCAAGTAGGTTCCCAGACCCATCTCTCAAATTGACCTGTAACACATTGGTAGATGACTGTGGACTGGTAAGATTTTTGTTGTTCTTATCTGTAAGCACATACTGCTTATTTAAGTACTAAAGGAGTACTCTGAAGTATCTTTCCAGCCTCAAAAGCTCTCAAACGTATCCATGAAAGAACTTAACAAAAAGGAAAGGTTCATGGTAAAGTTTTCACTTAAGTTTTGGAAAAACAAACAGAATCCAGGGCAGGGTTTCTCATGCTGAACATTGAATCCAATGGATTATTGTTGACCAAACTAAAGTAGAAGTGACTGATCAGATGGAACAAGTGTGTACTTCACTGTTGCTCAACGCAAAGAACAATTTCTCAATTCCAAGAAGTACCTGGAAGCAATATTTCTAGTGAAAGACTTTTTTTAAAACAGCCTTTGCATATTATTTTGCTTTTGAAAGCAAATAAATCCTAGAAAGAATACATTAATAAGGAAGCACTTTATAAATTAGGATAAAAGGAAACAGATTCAGTGGCAATCCCAATTGAAAAAGTGCGTGTGTTTGTGTGTGTGTGTGTGTAAATAAGCAAAGGCTGGCACGCTTAAAGCAACAGATTCTCCTCCCCCCCAAAACAACAACTTTCAAACTTTTAAATAACTGAGAATTACCATCGACTTTAATGAAATGTGGATGATGCCTACTGTATTCAGACAGCATGATAGTCAACGGTGGGAGTAATAATCAACGCGACAGTTGTTATTATTATTATTATTATTATTATTATTATTATTATTATTTATATAGCACCATCAGTGTACATGGTGCTGTACAGAGTAAAACAGTAAATAGCAAGACTCTGCCGCATAGGCTTACAATCTAATAAAATCATAGTAAAACAATAAGGAGGGGAAGAGAATGCAAACAGACACAGGGTAGGGTAAGCAGGCACAGGGTAGGGTAAAACTAACTGTATAAAGTCTGCACAACATCAAGTTTTAAAAGCTTTAGGGAAAAGAAAAGTTTTTAGTTGAGGGTACCCCCCACACAACATGATAATAATCAACCATGGTGTGGATTAAGATCAGCGTTAAGTTGACTATTAGTACATGCTGAGTTGACTCATTCATCCCCCGCCCTCCCCTCAGTCCTCCCAACTAGTATCCCCTCAGCCACTGCTGGTAAAAATCTATCCTGCCAGCTGGACTAGAGTGGCAGCCACCACTTTGACTGCTCTTGCCTTGTGACCCTGTGGCTGACTAAATAACCAATGGTGGCCAAGGTAATAACCAACTTCTCACAGTCTGCAGTAGTCAAACTGATTCAGAAAGCAAAAATTGTAGACACCTTGGTTATTACCAGAAAGGCAAAGAATGCAGATACGTAGATTTTTCCATGAACAATTAAGATCTCCTCTAAAGAACTTCTAAGTTCCATAACTGGCAACAGAAAAGCCCTAATTGTACACGCTGGGCCACTCAACTGGATGGATCATGTTCTAGTATAACTGTCAACCTTTGCCAACTTTTATCTATTGATACAACACTTTTGGCTAGTGGTTTTACCTTCTCTTATGACTGCTCTTGATTAAAGGGCTAAACTACACATTACATGCAGATGCATATAAGAAATCACCAACAGCTCTTCCCTCCCCACACAAAAGCACTGATAGAAAGAAGAATAATTTTCCTTGGTAGGGGGAAGCAACGTGAGAGGGCAGTGGAGAAGCAGAAAAATACATCCATGCTGCTTCACATAATCACCTCGAGGATGCTTTTAGAGTTGGGGGACGAGGAACTATATGAAGGTTGTTATACATATTTCTGCGTGTATAACTTGTATGTATGTAAAATACAAGTACAAATTGAATCTTCTGCCAAAGCTAGAAAATATTGCTACCCCAACTGTATACCCAATTGTTACTATCATTGCTTGTTATTCAATTCTTAAACTAGCAATTACCCTTCTTGAAATTCACCTGTACTTGCTACAAAACAGTAGTAGTAAAAGTACTTAATTAAACCGAGATTGTCTGGTGTTATGCATGTCAATCTTATATTAATTACTGTTTTGCTGTGGCTAATGCCTGAAACACTGTATTTTTAAATTACATATTTAATTGAACATATTTTAATTTATAAACATAGCCAACACTTTTCTCACCAGACCTGTAACCTCTTCCTCCATTTGTTTCCTCTATTCTATATTAACAGATCTGTTTCCCCCCCAAGCCAACTGCAAACAATAAAAAGCAAGAAAATAAATTTACAACCAAATTATTACTGAAGAAAATTTAATGTTTAAAGATGGGCTACCTAGTAACCATTTTCCCTGTTACATTTGCCACACAACTGATCCAATATCACCTCCATGGATCTGTGGAAGTCTGTTTCCACTGATAGTATCTCATTTCATCCTAACCACAGCAAAATATAAGTAGCTACTGCTACATTTGCTCTCCCAATTATCAACCTTTATATTGCTCAGTCATTGGGGAGTGGGGGCAGGAACCTGTATTTTTTGCTTCATGTACATGAACTAAGAACCACCATCTTACAGTTCACGCAATGTTATTGCTATCCCCACTTTGTCTGTGAACAGGCCACATGTTCTACTATTTCTAGCAAGTAAGTTAATTGTCTCCCCTCTGTTCCTGTGAATCCATAAAGTATTCGAAGTATTCGACCCTGCATATCTGATTTATTAAAAACACAAGAAGGAGCCAGCATCTATAAGTTTAGAGAAACTCTTTCACACTAGCATCATGCCAAGCATAGGTAGTGGGGTGAGAGGTGCAGTGAATTGCACTGCTCTCCCGACTAGGGGACCCACTGCCACCATCTCCAGGTGGGGTCCTCTAGACAGCCTTGCCAGTCACTCTCACCATAGCATTTGATGCAGCAAGAAAGCAGGGCTGGCAGAGGTCTCTTGAGCAGCCATCCACTCAGAGACACTAGCAGATGCTTCAGAGAGCCTGCTAGTCCCACTGGGACAAATGCCACAAACAGACAGCAGCTGAAGGGGCTCTCTGTAGCACCTACCCATCCTCTGTTTTTCTCTGAAATCCTCTGAGATTTGCTTTTAGTTAATCACCCTCTGGCTCATGCTGGGAATCCTCTCAGCAAGAACTGGAAAGTGGGTGGGCTCTCATGGGAGCTACACCAGCCGGAAAGCCAATGTGGTGATGCTTAGGAGACGGGTGTGTGTGATGGGAGAAAGAGTGTGGGGCAGTGGGACACCTGACATGGTAAAAGAAAGGGGATGGGGGATACATAATGTGGTAAAGAGAAGGGGATGGTAAAGAGAAGGGGATGGGGAATACATAATATGGTGAGGCTTCAGCAGGAAGCAGCAGCAGTGCATGTTTGCTTCCACCTCAGGCAGCAGAAGACCTTGCACCAGGGCTGGTCAGGAATGCTGAGAAATGTAATTTAAAACATCTGAATGGCACCAAAGGAAGTCTGGGCTAAAATGCTATACTTGTGCTAGGGAAACTTAGTTCAAATCTCACTTCAGCCATGACATTCACTAGATGACTTTGGGCTAGTCACTGTCTCTCTACATAATCTACTTTACAGGATGGTTGCTAGGATAAAATGGGAAAAGCTATGTATTCTGCCCTGAGCAACATAGACAAAAGATGGGATACAAATGTGACTACTTTTGTATCTACAAATGTAGATTGTACATCTGTAGATGTACATTTACCCACCTTCATCTCTCCCTTTCTTCCTTCTGTTTCTTTCCCAAAGTCTATTTTAGACTGTAAGATCTATGAGGCAAGGACCCATCTGCTTTTTCCTATGTAACTCTATACAGTGCCACGTACACCGATGGTACTGTATAAATAATTTATCAGCTCAGTAAAACATGCCATTTGTTTCTGTTTGGAATGCTGTCTAAGTGTCTATTATGCTAGACGTCAGACATAAATATATACCTTATCTGTTCACAAGCCTTTTTAGAAGAAATGTTTCTATTTGTTAGCTCTTCTAGGCAGCTTGTTTAATTTAAAATATATGATGGGGCTGAACAGTATGCAAATCTTCCTGGAAATTAAATGACTTAAGTGTATAATTTGTATCCCAAATCTTTTCTGGATAGGCCGTACCTTTTTGGAGTGGGGCAACTGCTCCAAGTCTCACTCAGGGCGGTTCTTCACACATGGAAGGGGCAACATTAACATTGATAGATAGGTATTGCCACATTGTTGCTAACTTTTTCCTCTAGAATCCCACCAACTTGAGACCCATAAACCTGAGTGAAGAGAGGTGAATTACAAAGCAAACTCTGCTATGGAATGATAATGTCCTTTTGCCATGAATTAACTAACTTGAACACATCTTAGAAAGACAAATTGTAGTTGGGGACTGGCGCATCACCAATTAGACTGAATGTTTTAGCACTGGGAATTAGCTACTCTCACACCTCATCAACAAAAATAGTAATTGGTCCTCTCCCCACTGTTTTATGCCTTTGCTAGAGGAGTCAAGTGGCCAAGTCAGATAAATTGCTTGATGGAGATCATTCCAAAATAAGTTCTGGGCTGGCATCAATTGCTTCTGATTGACTTTGTTCCTGAATGGGTTCTTCTTGGCAGCTCCTTCTGCCTGCAAGTTTAGCTTTAGAATGGCTGAAGACAAGCCACTGAGGCCTACTCATCAGACTGAAGTCACTGAAGTGGGAGCTAGCCTAAGATAGATCTTCCTAAATAGTCCTGACAGTGTGGCAGAGTTACTTTTGCATTGGGTCTGCCCTATTTTGTAAACACTACATTTCCCATACTGCCATTGGCAGATAGCAGAGTGTCTTCATGACACTTGAAAGTAGAGGTGACAAAAGGAAGGTAAAGACACTTTAAGCAGCAGCAATGAAGGTACACTCAAACCTGACACATTCCCACCCCCCAAATACATCCTGTCTCAGAAAGCATGCCAATGACAATTGGTTGAAACTTCCTCAAATATTACTATAGCTTTTTGGCTTTATCTAATTGCATCCATTTCAAAATGGGAAGAAGAAAGAAAACATTCTCTAAATTATTCTTTATTAAAAGTATATTATTAAAAAAATACGGTCAATAATGTGCATTATTTGGTCTCTCAATAGAATGGGATCCTCTGATAACCTCATATTTGAATTTGCTGCCAAAAATGCAGAAAAAGATGGTAACGTTTACAAAAACCTGAATATAGCTTGTCATTTAACTTTTTCTTTAAACAAAAGGAGCATTTTGTGGGTTAATTATGTTTGGAGCTGAGATGTCTCAGCTCTGTTCTGCCTTATAGTCAGATACACTGCTTCTTAATACAGTGGTTCCATTTGGATACAACAAGCGATAGATCCTTCAGTTGGCAGAACTGCAGCGGAGCAGATTCAGAACACTTGGGTGAATTAAGTCATAGGAAGGTGCAGTGACAGTGACTTAGCAAGAAGGATGGGACTTAAGTCACCCCCACCTTTTGGCGGCACAGCCATTTCAGATTATAACCCATAAACCTATAACCCATAAACCGGTTAAACCGAACCTCTCTGCATTTATGTCGCTTGACATTAACGGAAGCCAATAGCCCCAGCCCAAGACTTTCTGCACCAGCAAAGGAGTACTCAGGTTGAACTGTCCAAACTGCTACTTTGGCATAATACCACATAACAAGCATTACAATTGCATGTTGACTTATTTGGGAAGAAGTAAACAATTGGATGTACCTCCGAATAAACATGCTTAAGTCTGAAAGCATTGTAGCTCCACATGCCAGTTAAAAATATTTAGGACAGGGATGTACACCAGATTCAATCTGAGAATTTTAGCTCAACTAGTCTGTGAATTGAACGGTAAGTTAACTTATATTCAGGACTGTCTGTCTGTAGTTCTACGTGAGAAGTATCTGTGAGGAGGTGCATAAATCAGCTTCCCAAGAATTTAATCTCTCTCTCTCTCTCTCTCTTTCTCTCTCTCTCTCTCTCTCTCTTAAATTAAGTTTAGATTAATTTAATCTGGCCCTTATGATGAGAGAGTACCTGAATAAGGTTTCCACCATGGTTAGGGGTGGCACTTCTGTGCCCCACATACTTTCTTGCCTCTCCCCATGACTAGCAAAAACGGAATAAAATTATCCAAAACAGTAACAACGATCATAGTAATTGATTATCCAAAATATGGGAATAGATGCAAAATTTTATTATTTCCATAGCTTGTACACAGGTCACAAACGTAGTTTTTTCTTGCCACAGAATTTCATTATTATTTTTTTAGCATGTAGTGCACATACCCCTGCTTATGTTAAAGACTAAATCCTAAAAGGAAGCTCAGGACATTTCTCAAAATATGCTCAGGACATATGCTCAGAACATATGCTCAGGACAATATGCTCAGGACATTTCTCAAAATTATAAATAAAATCTGATTTACTAGTCATTGCTTATGTTGACCTCCCCTATTATTATTATTCATTATTTGCAAGTCAAACACCAAATACTATTTTGCATGGGATTTTTCCACTCTCTAAGAAAACACTCATTGTATCAGGGTGCTCCGGAAAACACAGACAAGTAAGCAATAGCTGCCTGCTGGAGACAATAATGTATAATATGCCTCAAGGGCTTTTTGTTCTGACCTCAGCGCAAAGCATGAGACTATCAAACTCATGACTGATCACTTACTGGAAAGCTTCAGAAAGAAGGGGAGCTTGTAAACAGTATCTAAACAGACAGACTCCAGAGTCTTATTAAATACACAAGCATCATAAAATGTGCATATCTGTCAATCTGTTCAGTGGTTTCCCCCCCTATACATTACTATATGAAGAGGTTCTCTCTCGAAAGGCATGGTATGCCTAGCCAAGTGCAAACTGGCACCCCAATTCTAGGATACTCAGGGATGGATTTCAATGGAACTAATTTGCCAGCATGTGTGCCTAGGGATAAATCCTTACACCCCAATCAAAATATATTTAATTGGAATGAACTTCCATTAGTTTAATCATTCTAAATGCACTTTACTGGAAGTAAACTCCACTGAAGTCATTGGGACATAGATCCTTGCAATCCATTTAGGAATCGTGTACAAATTATCCACATGCTTATCATCTGTTGCTGTTCTTCAGCAACGACTGTTGACACGATTTTCTTAATTTAATTTAAAGTTATTTAAGAAAGCACTGGCAGGCAACGCATAGAAATTAATTTTAAGAATTGCTAGTCTCTTAATTTCCCCAAGTAAAAACTACAGTGTGGGAATCATAGGTTGAAATGGAATGTCAATGCTGTGCCTTGCCAAGCAGAAATGGATCCACTACTTATTCCATTTTTTTAATCCTCCAAATGACAAGAGAAGTCACAAGAGGAAGTCCTGCCTTGGCAAGAAATGCTGCTTACTGCTAGGCAGGTTTACTAAAAAATAATAGTCGAATTACTACCTTACATGGTAGTAAGCCACACTGAACTCCGTGGAACTGATATACACATAGGATAACTATGATCTAAAGCTCATTTACTGGAGGGTAAAACCACACTGGAAGTGTCCCACTTCCATGCCCAGCATTAGGCTGTGCCCAAGACTTCTAAGTAAATGTGTTAAGAACAAGGAGTGGAGCTGAGTTCTTCAACCTATTTAGAAGTAAATGGCACTCAGATTAATGGAGCTTTCAACTGTAGATCAGATACAACCTCTAGGAACAGAAATGAGAAGCATCATAGGAGAGTCAGACTTTAACCCTTGCTCTTTATCTCTCGGGAATCTGCAAAGGTGAGGGAGAGTTTATCTCCCCGGATCAAGATTGCACAGGCAGATAAGGGGAAGCGCTGGGCTCTGCCCCCTTGGGATGGGATAGAACTGCTATGCCTGCCCTGGGATGAAGGGGGCATCTAGGAGCTCCGATGTTCGCGGTAAGCGGGGGGGCAGTTCCCAAGCCTACATGACATGGGGAGGTGCTTTCACGTTCAGAACAAGCGAGGCATCCAGATTGGCTTTGGCGCGCTGGGCAGGGCGCAATGGTGAAGGCAGGCAGCGCCAAGCCGAGCCGCCAAGGGGGCCGGGGACTACTTACGTATCTATTAATAAGAGTCCTGAGGCGGCTGCAATCCATGGCGAGGCGACTGACAGCTGCTCAGGCGGCTCTCAGCCTCCCCCTGCGTCGTCGTCGCCGCCGCCGCCTGCTCCTCCCGCGGGCGCAGGCTCCAGCCAGGGGGAGCTTCTTTCTACCTCGGCTCGGTCACACTTCTATCGCCTACATCCACGCCGGAGTTTCCGCCTCATGGCAGCCGCAGCAACATCCCTGCCCTGCCATGACCTGCCGGGGATTCTTGGCGGGCGATTCTCGTCTCCCGCTTGTGCTCAGTCATGCGTGCGCCAGGCTGAGGCGCCTGGGTTGCCTCCCCATGTGCGCTCAGCCAGTCGTGCCTGAGTCTTCGCACCGACGGCAGCTCGCTCCGAAGGAGGAGGAGGAGGAAGAGACGGGAGGCGGGGAGACAAAGGCAACTTCGCGGGGAGACTTGGGCAGGTAGCGAGATTTCTCCCTCCCTTGCGGTCTTCCGGGAACTTCCCCCTGCACCTGGCCGGCTCCTGCACAGTGTGGCTCTCCACGCCTGGCTCCCCACGAGCTCGGCTCGCCTGTCCCTCGGGTTCTTCTCACTCGCGCTTTGATCTTTCCCTGCTTAGCCAGTCGGCTCACGTCACACGAGCGGGCGAGCATGCGCGCTCCGACTTCTTCAGAACAACACACCCCTTAACCGCCTCCACCCCCCACCCGGTTTTGCACACAAACGCTTTCGCCGTCGGTGAGCTCACTAATACCTTGATCCGAGCCTGGGCTTGACTCCACATACAAGTGCAATGACTGTCCCCCCCGGCAAAGAGAGGGAAGGCGAATCTACTTCGGTTCCCCCCGTTGACTAATTTAGACTCTCAAGATGGGCGGGAGCGCTGTATGGAAAGAAATGGAGAATTTAACAAGCCTCTCCCTCCCCGCCCAGTTTCTACGCCCCCAAGAGACAACGCCGAAACTGTGCGAGGGATTTGCAAAGATATCCTACCTGAAAGCCCTCTGGATGAACTTCCTGTTGAAGCTTTGTTGCTGCTGTTTTCCCATGAAATTCTATTTTAATTCGAAATAAAGTTAAGAAAATAGAGAACATACATAATAAAGCAAAGTTGTTGTTGTTGTTCGGAGTGCTTGGTGTTGAAATTATTACCAGGGTAGCATTCGAAGATGGGGAACGCAGAATTCGGAAGGAAACACTTGCCTGGATTTCCCTTTGTTTACTTCGGAACGTGGCCGCTATTATTTTCAAATAATATAACTTCCGCTCAAATCCAAGAATTTACGGGGCGGGGGGGGGCGGTTAAAAGGTCTCGATTTATTGGAAATCTGTGGCAGTAATAACGAGGCACTAAAGTAAAGAAAGAAAAGTAAAGAAACAAAGTCCGTTTGTTTCTTGGGACCTCCGGCTTTCCCACTCTACGAAGACATTGCTACTAGGAGACAGATGCCTAAGACGCAGCTGCAGGGAGCGGAGGGGACATCGAAGTTCTGAGATGCTGCTAGAAAGCTTCAAGAAGACAATTTTGTGGCACCCTGAGAGCTCCATAAAAGAGAGATGGAGACTGCCCGCTTCTATCCATTTACCTGGGAGTAAATCCCATTGAACTCAATCAGGTTCAGATTTGAACACAATGGGACTTACTGCTGTGTAGACATGTACAGGATTGCCCTGTAATAAGTTGTGGGGAGATATTAAACTTTTTACTGGAACTTTTTAATGCTGTGAGAACGTACAAACTTAAATTTACACACAAAGAACCCCATGTCAGCCACAGTACAAAGTGGCTAATTGTCAGCTGGAATGAGAGGGACAAAAGTTGGACTCTAATTGCATGTGTGTGTGTGTGTGTGTATGTGTGTATTCATTACTTCAGAGAATAGATTCAGCACAATAATCCCCCCCCCAAAAAACCCTCCTCAGACATATAATACATTACCCAGGAGGAAAGGTGGTGCGTTTCAAATCTCTCCTCCTCCTCCCCCCTCCCCAGCTATCGTTTTTATGTTCAATGACAGGTACTTATTTACATGTTTTAGTAGAACATACAGTTCTCAATGCAGAGATCAGTGGGTTTTCATTGCCTCTTTTAGAAGAAAAAGCACTTAAACTTTGAAAAACCTCTTATTCAGCTAGGATGCAAAGAGCAGTCCAACATCAGGCCCTTGAACTCAGTTCTGTCAAACAGGTTTTGAATACAGCTTTTTCGGCCAGCTTTCTTCAACCTGTTGTCTTCCAGAAGTTTTGGACTTCAACTCCCATCTGCCTGAGTCAGCATGGCCTATGGCCAGAATTGCTGAAAGCTGTAATCCAAAACATCTGGAGGTCACCAGGGTAGTGAAGGCTGCCTCATATGGTTTTAAAAATAGAGTGAGACTTCTGATAGGGTTAGGGTAAGTCACATGAACTCATCGATTGTGTTCATCAGCTAATTCATGCCACACTTCAAAACGATGTTGGACACATTTTTCTTCCAAAGATATGATCTCCAGTTAAGAAAGTAAATTATGAACATGCCCTCAGGTAGCAGTGTTACCCAAACCAAACCTTGTGACTGGATACTTTTACTGGAGTGCTAAATTTAATTGTTCTGGATTTATGACTCAGGCTACTGATCCTAAACCACACTGCCTTCAGTCATGTTTGAAAGATTTCGGGAGATAAGGGGCTTAACAGCTTGCCCCCTCACACTGCCATGGAGTCCCTGCTAGCTCCTTCAGTTTTCCCACCTATTTATTCCCTCACCTGCTATGGCAAAATTAGGTACAGTAGGTGGGGGAAGAGAACTTATGGAAGGAAGAGGTGAGAGGTACAATGCATTGGCACATTCGTAGGTTCCACCGGCTGTGGTTCTAACAGCTCTATTAATAGGGTTGTATTAAGAACCACAAACTTTTGTAACAGAAAATCAAACATAAAGCATCACAGCATGCACTCTGCCACTGACCTACTTTCACTTCCCTATCCACTGCTTTTCTTGTGGCCTTTCAGGGGACATGATAAAGTTGGGGAGGCAGTTCCCAGATTTGGCCCTGATTGTTACCGCCCTGGGAAGTTGAAGGGGGTTGGGTCTAAGTGCCTCAAGTATTTATCCCATATGACTAAAGTTTTGGACTTGAAAGCATGCATTTATTGGTCTGAAATGTGGATTATTATTTTTTAAAAACCTAATAATAAATCAGTTTAATCAATAGCTGATTACAGCCCATCTAGGTATAACTGGATACTATCCATCTGCTTCTAGACGAAGTTTTTATTGTGCAATTTCCCTGCCTCAAACATGTTGTTTTATTAGGGATCCACTCAATGACATCTTTCATTTGTAACCTTCCTGTGTTTTTTCATCATTTCTTCCATCCCTTTTCTTACCTCAGATAAAGATGTTTAGAAGGGAAAGATGAAATAGCTGCACAATGCCTTTTGATTGGTAGCGCTAGGAGCTGTCCATCTGGAAGCACCCCAGTCTGCTGAAAAACTTCATGCTTATTGGATCCAGTGTTGGGTGAAGGGCAGCCATTTAAAACATTTTATTTAAATGAATGGGTACTTAATTTCTACAATGAGAGGTCATAGGCCTCACAGCTACCTGAAAGCTAAACACTCTTTCCTGGTAGGTGTTACCCCAACTCCCATATTAGTATTGAAATTACTTGTGTTGGAAGAAAGTATCTTTGAACAGATTGCCAATTTTTGTTTATATGTTTATACCCTGCTTTCCCACTTTCACTGGCATTTAAGACAGGTTCTCAGCTTAAGGTTTCAACTCTGCATAGAGAGTCCAAAAACAAATTTGCCCTGTTTCTTGTGCAGTTAAATTATTATTATTATTATTATTATCATTATTAATTGCATTTTTATACCGCCCAATAGCCGAAGCTCCCTGGGCGGTTCACAAAAACTAAAACAATTCAAAGTGTAAAACAAACAGTATAAAAACATGAGATAAGATACACATTAAAACGAATTAAAACATACCATACATGATTAAAACATCCTGAAAACATTCTAAAATTCCACTGGATAGGCCTGCCGGAATAGATCAGTCTTTATTGCTTTTTTAAATTCTAAAAGACTGTCAAGTTGACGAATCTCCTCCGGCAGGCCATTCCACAGTCTAGGAGCAGAGGAAGAGAAGGTCCTCTGGGTAACAGTTGTTAATCTAGTTTTTGGTAGCTGAAGTGGATTCTTCCCAGAGGACCTGAGTGTGCGGGGCGGATTGTATGGGAGAAGGCGATCCCGCAGGTAGCCTGGACTCAAACCATGTAGGGCTTTAAAGGTAATAACCAACACTTTGTACTTCGCCCGGAAACTAATCAGCAACCAGTGAAGAAATTTTAAAACTGGTTTAATGTGGTCACCCCTAGGTGTACCAGTGACCAGCCTGGCTGCAATATTTTGGACTAATTGAAAAATAGTTAAAATATTATATATTTAGTTTAAAATAGTTTGCCTCAGCTAACACTACATGCAAGCATGCAGTTAATATTATGTCAGTTGATAGGATTTCTCAAGGTCCTTTTCGCAGCTAGATGCAGTTTTCTTGTAAAGAAAACCCCAATGGGACTGAAAGCTGTAGCAAGAGGACTACAGCTGTCATCTGCTAGCAGGTGGAAAGCCATAAAGTGCTAGTGAAACCATAATAACCAATGGAAAAAAAGAATACCCAGCAGAACACAAAACTATGTGGAGGACAAAGTGAAAGATCAGCAACTCCAGGAAAATGTGAAGTAGACATCTAAGCCCTCCACCAGGGACCCCAAAAGGGTGCCAAACTGGAAAACTAAAACATATACAGTAAAAGAGAAGAGCAGGCTATCATGTTACTATGTCAAATACTATAGTTTTATTGTTGAAATGGTGTCAGTAATGCCTTTGTTTGGCTGCACGGAAAGAAGGGCAGATATGCATGATGAAAAAGACACCCAAGATACAAAATATAAATTTTTCCAACATTCATACTGAAAAAAAGTGAAACAAAGTAGCCCTGATTTTGAAATGCAACATATATAGTCTGTGTCAGTTCTATGTAACATTTAAATATATACAAGATAATCACAGTTTCCATTCATAACAAAAATCTTTCTGTGCTGTGCTAATTCTACACCTGTAGAGGGAGAAGAAACTCAAGGGCTAGTTGTTCTTAGCAGCCTTTTCAAGATAGATCTCTTGATACAACCCATTATTATTATTATTATTATTATTATTATTATTATTATTATTATTGCTTGAAAAGGCTAGCAGCAGGCAGCCCAGCAATATTAGTCCAATATTAGACAGTGGCATAATAATGTGGACTCCAGACAGGATTTTTAGTTATCCCTGAAGGGATAACTAAATTTAGCCATTTATTCCAGTTCACTGCAATCCAGTGGCTGTTTCTACTAATCATAGCATTCTCTCCCCCCACCCCTAATTTGGAATGGATAATTCTACCCCCAGGGGCCAGTACAGGGTTCTAAGTGCTCAAGTCTTCCTTTCTGCCAGAAAGACAACTAATAGCCCTATTCTATGCACAGGAATATGTGAAGGAACATGAAGTGAGTGCCTCTGAACATGAGCAGATTTGCAGGCAGGACTTCCAGGTCAGAAGAGGGTGTGGGAGGGGGTGTTCTACAGAGGCCTGAATTATTATTATTCTCTTTTTGATAAAAAATAAATAAATCCATTGTTCTACCACTGGCTTGATTTATTCTGATTAATTAGTGGAGCTTGCCCTGAGCTGCTCACAGCTACAAGGGAAGCTTGGTGCTGCCACGCCAGCCTCACTAAACAATTCCAATTTTGACTTAGAGACTTCCACTGATAGTACAGATGCATTTTTTATTTGGTTGTGCTGCCTTTGGTTCAGGGGGAGCTCAAAGCGATTTTTGCACATCCTGTAAGGATCAGTCCTGAAACCCAATTTGATGGGCAAGTTATATAAATCACTATAGGTCAAGTCTTCATACATGCTCAGTCCCATGGAAGTAGTTGAATTCTAAATACTATATTTATTTGAAGATCAGTGTCTTGACTTCACATCATCGGAAGCTGAGTCTTGTTACTTTTACTCAACCAGAATTCTTACTGATTATGGGCAGGAGAACAGCATCTTCTTTCTGCTCAAAACAACAACTCCCCCTTTGTCATTGAAGAAATTCGATGAAGCACAGGTAAATGGTGGGAGTAACTATGACTCTCTTAGTTACTGGGGTGACAGCTATAGTATAAATCCTCCACCTCCCCGTGGCCCCGCCGGGCAACAAGTCTCTGGATTTGGCTGAGTGAGGATTATGTCACACCCACCCAAAATGCAGACTATGCCTGCTAACACACAGAGAGCATTTCATATGTTTCCCTAAAACTGCCAATAGTACCTCGCAAGGGTGAAAATGGGTGTCACGTCATCGCTAACCCTGAGATGAGTGGCACGAAATATGACAACTGACCGAATATCCCAAGCCCAGCTAGTTTGTTGCGGGCAGGCAAACCATATGCCACCTGGCTTGGCTGTGACCGTTTTATGTGGTAAGGGAGGACCCTATGGCCCATGTGGCATAAGGAACCCACCGCAATTAACCATACAGACCTTCCCAATTTTCCATCTATTGGGGGACAGGTGGAGAGCTCTTAATGATTACATTCCAGAGTTCAGATCAATACCATCAAGAGGAGTCATGCAGCGCACATATTTATGACCTGACCGAAAACTGATGGACGTGCCATCAGGGGATTGGTCACCCCCTACTAAAACAAAATGAGAGTTGGACCGTATATCCTTTCATTTTGAAATACCCGAATGCCTCGTCATCTAATTAGTGATGTACATGAATGGATGATTGAGATTCCCATTGATTTGATTTGATTCAATGTAATGCAATGCATTTTAGAAGTGCATCTTCCAGGCTTATTCATCATCAGCCTTCCAGATGCTAACAACAGATCCCCCAATATCACAATCTAGAAGCTGGAGAGAGGAGAGAGTTTTTGCCTCTCAAGAATAGACTTTCAGAGCACCTACTACTACATACCTACTACTTTCTTGCCTGAAAGTATCCAAACACTTTATACAAGAAACTAGACATCTAATACGGTTATTCTTAAAGATGTTTAAATGTAAGTTTTTCATATATTTGAACACAGATCTTTAAAACTGTGTGTTTGGCATACACACTTGGGGATGATCAGTTAGGAGCTCTGATTGTCCCTTTGACATTTCAGTAGTGAAATCACAGATTCAGTCGTATTTTTATATAGGGCCCAGTCCCAGTCCCCACCCTAATATTTCAAAATACATTTATTTTATTTATTATTGTGTTTATATCCCACTTTTTAATTCTTCTTGCAAGGAATTCAAGGCAGTTTACATGGTCCTCCTCCTCTTCTCCATTTTAACCCTCACAACAACCCTGTGATGTAGATTAGGCTGTGTCTGGCCCAAAGTCACCCAGGGAGCTTCATGGTTGAGTGGGAACTAAAACCCAGACCTCCAGAGTACCAGTCCAACACTTTAACCACTACACCACACTAGCTCTATACAAGCAATTATTCCTCAGAAGCACCCATGTCTCTAGCTTTTATAACATATAAAAAGGAATCACAACAAATTAACTCTTGCATGTGACAGCATTACACACTGAGAGACTCCAAAAGAAATGGCTCCTTGAAATGGCTACAGAAAGACACCCTGAAATGGTTCAAGTAACTTCAGGCTACACAACTTAGGTCTCAAAGTCCAAACCTACTACTTCCCCAAGTCAAATAAATGCTTGAGCCTCTAAAAAGGCATCTATGACCGGGGAAGAAATTTAAATCTATCCAAAAGACAAATCAATTAAAAATATTTACCAACTAGAAACGTATATAACTGGTAAAATGGGCACTTTTTTTTTTTAAAAAAAAAAAGTCAAATATTTTTTAATGCAAATACTTATAACAATGACTTGTGGCTTGTACTTTCTCACTTCCTTTTCACTTCCTGTCACCCAGGAAGGGTGCCTGCACCTGAAGGAAGTATGCCTTTCCCTCATTTAAAACTATTGCTTAAGTCCTATTACAATGTATGCAGATTTGATCCATTAAAGTGAATTTGATTAATCAACAAAGACCTATTTAAATTGGGTTACAGCCCTAAATGATACTTTCCTCATGTAAAAGCACATTAAGAATTAGGAGGAAGTAGCAGGCCCTATTTGCTTCTCATTCATTTATTGCCCTCCTGTGGCATATTTAAGTTAGTCTGACTGTCTGACCATTCATGTAGCAGAGCTGATAAAAGTATTTACCCACTACACACAAAAAAGAACCACTAAAGACAATCTGAACTGGACTAATACCTTAAGCAAGAGAAAGATGACATGTAAAAGAGGATCAAATTGCACTATCACTTCAGGCAGTATGAGATGCAGACATGATTGAAGAGGCGCTAGATTTGAAGTGCTGAATTCCAGGGAGGCACATTTTTTAAAATGGCTTTAGAACTAGAGAAGGAAAGAACCCATCAGTCTGTTAAACTTCAGCCCCTTCTCTGCTCCTCCTCTCACATCAGTACTATACCTGATGTTATATTACTAACTCAGTTATCACCAGCATTAAGCTGTGAGACTCTCTGATCAATAGGTACTTGACCTCCAGATAATGCTTTTACATTTGAAGAGGGAAATCATTTTATAAGGCAGAAACTTTAAATTGTTAGATTAACTTGTAGGTTTAGCTGATTAATTAGTGGAGCTGAGAGTTAAAAGGCATGCCTAATAAGGAACAACAACAACAACAGGTAATAAAGATGTTTCCAGTACTTACCGCATGATCCTAACATGTTTCTTAAGAGTAAGTCCCTTCAATTTTAGTGGAATGACTCCACTACACAGAACGGCAGCTTTCATAATTTTTGTCTATTAAACAAACAAACGGATCAGCTACTTCTGTGCTCCAGTGCAGCTGTACGAATAGGGAAAAACATAGATAGTTTATGGACAGACATCGCTTAGATAGCACCTGTTCAGTGTCAGCAAGTTCTTTGGTAGTCAAGACATTTCTATATAGGGTTTATTCAATACCAGCCATTCAAGTATTTTCCTCTGTAGTTTTTGTTGTGATTTTGTGGACTACCTCAAAGCACAGCATGGATAACTGGTGATTCGTGGGTCACAGTTTATGAATCTCTGCCATACGCCCTGATCCTATGCATGGGTTTACTCAGAAGATTGTTGTTCAGTATTCAACCAGACTTACTCTGAGGTAAGAGTGCATAGGACACAGCTGATTATTAAAAAAATAAAAATAGAATTACTGATGCTTCATTTGCAGAAATATGTTAGTACTTTTCCTGTGGAAAAAGTATCTTTGTGTGTTGAATACATGAGCTGCTGATAAAAAAAGAGAGTAATAATTTGGATCTTCTGGTCCAGTCCTCTAAATGGTTTTGGCATAAGATAGATAGATAGATAGATAGATAAGACAGGGTTCTTGCATCTTTCATAAAAGAGGCCATTTCAGCAGGTGTAGCACAATTCCCTCTTCTACACAACTATGAAAAACGCAGGAGCCCTGTGTGCATTTGCAGCTGGCCACCCAATTTTGGCAACTAATTAGGAGCCCAAGCCCTGCAATTCACCAATACAACCCACTAGAAACTTTGCACAAGTCCCATTGCATGAACGGAACCCGCATAAAAGCATCATATCACTCTTGTGCAGCTTCTGTAGATGGTGCCCCAAGATGACAGGCAGAGATTAAAGTGTTTTCACAGTAAAGTCATGCTGTCAGCACTGTTTTTTGTCCATTCCTCCAAGAAGTCAACAAAAATTAAAATCATCTGCTTGGGGATTTAAAGAAAAAAATTAGTGTAATACCATATAGTCCCTCTGGTACAGCATGGCTAAAGTCCAGAAGATTGCTAGTCAAGATATCTGAACAT
This sequence comes from Elgaria multicarinata webbii, assembly GCF_023053635.1. Lineage (NCBI taxonomy): Eukaryota > Metazoa > Chordata > Lepidosauria > Squamata > Anguidae > Elgaria > Elgaria multicarinata. The sequence continues at coordinate 39,783,488 of NC_086175.1, read as the reverse complement.
AACCAGTTGGATTCTCCATGAAGCCTTTTATAACAAAATCCAGACTGCAGTCCTAAGGCTTGAGGTGAAGTTGATGGAAACATAAAGAATCAGCAAAGGATTGTAGTTATTCTGTTATAGTGTCCTTCTATTTGAAGCCTGTTTGTATATCATTTAAGTGGATAAATGTATCTAAAGTGGTAAGCAACAGTGAGCCTGATCTTTCAAACAGTAGCTAGTTTTAAATCGTCCAATGATAATTTGTTTAGAGATTGTTTGATTATAATGCTCTAACCCTCTAGTTTTCAAAGTGTCAATGGTAAACTCCTTCCCAGTCTCTCTCGGGATGTGTGTGTGTGCAGCTTGAACCCATGTAACAAGGGCAGCTTCTTCAGGGGTTGCCTGTTTTATATATTCTCAGCCTATACAGGTTTATTCAAAAGGGCATCCTAAGGAATTCGATGGGACTTACTTCCGGGTATGTGAATATAGGATTGCAGCTTTTATTTGTTACATTGGTAGCACACTGTTCTTGTGAGGAGCTATATAATAACCCTGTGAGGTTGGTTAGTCTGAGAAATAGGCCTTGTTCAGACGACACGGTAAGCCACCGTGGTTCATTAACAAATGTGACACATGGTGGCTTAGTGTGTCGTGTGTGTGGAGAATTCCCTCCACACAGTGGGCAGATGAGCCAAGCCCACTAACCATCTTCTGCAAAATGGTTAGCAGGTGTCCATGGTGGCTCCCTGGTTGGGAACCCCATGGGTATTTTTTATTGTTTTTAGCAAAAAACAAACAAACAAAAGAGGAGAAAACAATGGTGGTGACCATAGAGTATGCTGGAAAGAGTGACCACCACTTCTGGTGATACTCTTGCTGCTGCGGATATTTTCTATGGTCTGTGGCCATTCCCCCCCCCCCCAGCCCCATTTTCAGAATGGAGTAGCTGCCAGCTGCCTGTTCAGAGTAAAAAGTATACTGGGGTGCTAAGTTAAACTGTGCTGAGGTAAGCAATCTACCTACAGAGGGTGGGTGGGTAGGGGAACCATGAGGTGCAACATGGTTCCTGTTCATGTAGCAGGCCCCCTTGCACTGGTTAAAGTCCCACTCCACGTGGTTCCCCTGCCCATCCACTGCCCTTGCGCTTCTGAATAAGGCTGTAATGACTTGCCCCAAACTGATCGCCCACGAGCTTTATAGCTGAGAAAGAATTTGAACTTTGATATCCCCTGTCTAAGCTTAACTTTCTTATGTTACACCATGATTTATCACACTACTGGGTTCCAGTAGAAATCAGAGAACAGTACTGTGATAAATCTGAGGTGACAGGTTCCTGCACCTTTAATTCCAACAGGTGCAGCTTGCATAGCTACATCTTTTGCATTTTGCCATTCTGCTTCAAATTCACTCAGAAAATATAGCAGTAGGCCTTGTTGCCCATCTACTCCACCTACCATGTGCTGACTTACTGTAACATTCATCACCAGATGTCCTCATAGTGCCTAGAGGTTCCAATGCAGCATCTAACTCTGAACACCAAATGACTTCTCTGATCTTAGATAGAGCTTAAACACTTACTGTACAAGTAGTTTTACCATATGGTAGTCTAAATCTTAGAGGTTATGCAGGGATATTTGGCTTAGACACAATGCTATTAACAATAATAAAATCATGGCAGTTGAGAGTTATGCTCGGCTGTAAAATTACATTAGTGCTATACTCAATACTTCATTGTATTTCAAACATTAGAAGATATAATCAAATATATACAGTTAGTCTGCATAATAATAGTAATTAGAAAAAAATATTGCAGAGCATTTTATTTAGAAATAACACTCAATGCCAGGAATTTTATGTTAAGAATATAAGACAAGTCATGCTGGATCAGACCAATGTCCCATCTAGTCCAGAATTCCGTTCAACCAGATGGCAATAGGAAGCCCACAAGCTGTCAGGTTTCCTGGTTCTTCAGGCAAGCACACATCCTGGTAAATTGACAGAGGACACCCAAATCAGTGAGACTTCTTTATTGCAGGAAATCCCATTACAAAACTTAATGGTTACACACTTCAGAAATCATATAGCTGATGCCAGTGGCTATAAGCTCCAAGAAATTCCAGAACAGTCAAACACTAATAACTACTACTGTGACGAGATCCCCATCAGTGTGGTTTCCCCATTGCTATCTCCATGGTTATGAATGCAAGGGAAGGTCAATCCATACATGGGTTCCAAACCCGGACAAGGGAGGGGGATGATTCCTGACATGATCCCTCAGACAATCAAAGGAGCAAATTCCTGAAAGGCCAATCAAACCACCCAAAGAGAGCTAGTCCAACTTCGGATCATATGTTGGTAACTCAAAGGCAATATGATCAAGGCTTAATCAACAAGATCATAGGGAAAGGTAAACCCTCAAACAGAAGGAGTTCCATGCCACTGCTTTTGCATGAGCAATTCCTCACCACATGAGTCCAGGCAGAGGAAAGAAGTTCCAACAATCAATGATCAAGCCCAGTCTGCTGGTGCACTGAGCTGATGACAAAGCCACACAATCCTACATGGTTTGGGTCCAGGTTACCTGCGGGATCGCCTTCTCCCGTACAATCCGCCCCCCACACTCAGGTCCTCTGGGAAGAATTTACTTCAGTCAGTGAAAACTAGGCTGACAACCATTACCCAGAGGACCTTCTCTTCTTCCACTACCAGGCCAGATCTACACTACTGCTTTAAAGCGCTTTATAACAGTTTTATAGCGCTTTAAAGCAGTTAAAGCACTTTATAACTGTTATAAAGCGCTTTAAAGCAGTAGTGTAGATCCAGCCCTAGACTGTGGAATGGCCTGCTGGGAGAGATCCGCCAACTCCACAGACTTTTTGAATTTAAAAAAGCTGTAAAGACTGATCTCTTCCGGCAGGCCTACCCAGTCGAATTTTAAAATGTCTGGCTGTTATTTTAATAATGTAGTAGTTTTATATGTTTTTAATCAGTTTTATATTTTTTTAGTATTTTTGTATATGATATTGTTCCCCGCCTTTATTATTATTATTACTATTATTCCACAGCAAATGAGAGTTCAAGTATATGAAAAGTCTCACAGTACTTTCCATGGCAAGTTCTTAGTAATACAAAGTTCTACTCAGGAGGGAGCATCTGCAGAGTGCCCCCCAGAGTCTCAGACAATGATGGATCCAAACCGGGAGGTTTTCCGGGGATTCAGAGCAGGTATTCTTAGCAAAGGCTCCTCAACTTTGCACCATCTTAAAAAGGGAGGTGTAAGCCTCTTCCAGACCACTGGACAGACAGGGGCTTTGGCCTTTCAGCAATGCCCCTGTCCAAACAAGGTGGCACTGCTCAGCCCACCAAATGACACTTCAGTCTCAGCAACCCTTTTGAAAACTTCCATCCTTTCTTTATCAACTTCTCCCAGACAGCTTCTCTGCCAAGGCTGAGGCAAGCAGTTGGCTTGCGTGGAGTAAGGGCACTCCCACATCTCTGCTCTGAGAATGCTGACAGAAATCAATTCACACAGATTGTAACATTCCAGAGGCCGAACAGGCCCAAAGCCTTCCAGATTATTTATGATTAAATTTTAGCTAAAAGATACAAGGACCCCATGGCCATGCCTTAACTATCCCTGACACAAGCAGGACATGAGTGCAAATACTTGCATCTTCTCAGCAACTGCTACATTATCTCTGATACTAGAGGTAATATTTAGCCATCAGGTTTAGTAGTCATTGATAGCCTCATCCTCCATAAATTTGTTTAATCCCCCTTTAAAGCCACCCAAATTGGTTGCTGTCACTACATCTTGTGATAGCAAATTCCGTAGTTTATCTATGTGTTGTGTGAAGAACTACTTAATTTTATCTCTCCTGATGCTCCGAGCACTCACCTTCAGGGGATGTTACCAAGCCCTAGTATTATGAGACAGAGAAAAAACCCTTCCTCCATGTCATGTCTCTCCACCTTATTCCCCCCCCCCTTCTTTTTAAGCTAAAAGGCCCAGATAGAAGCTTTCCTCATAGGGGAATTGCTCCAATTCCTTGATCATTTTTGGTTACCCTTTCTAGCTCTACAATATCTTTTCTGCGGTGCATTGACCAGAACTATGCACAGCATTCCATGCATGGTTGTATCATAAATGTGTATAAAGGCATTATATCGGCAGTTTTATTTTCTATTCCTTTCCTAATGATCCCCAACATGGAACTATCTCTTTTCACAGGAGCTGTACACTCGGTCGCTGGGTCTTTTCACAGGAGCTGTACACGTTTTCATCAAGTTATCCACCACGACCCCAAGATGGTCTTGCCAGATAATAAAAACCATTCTGACGTCTCTCCCTTGATCTCAAGAACTGTGTGAGTAGCTCCACATGCCCAAGGAAATTTTGGACTTGTGTGTCTTGAAAAGTAGCCCCATGCCACATGACAAACCATCCATCAAGTATCTCAAATGAAATGAGAAAGACTTGCCATTGCCTCTTTTAATTTTGCTTCTTTCCTTTCTGTCATCCGTATATGACAATTGGTAAAGTCATTATAATAGTAGTGGCACAAATCTGCAAAACAACTTCTTTCAACTCTAACAAACATGAAATGACAGGCATTGCTGCCTTTTTAAAGAGTTCCCATCCCAGTAACAGCCATATTTGTCATCACTCATCCCTTGAGAGATATCGCTTGTGTGCTTATAAGAGATACTGTTCTCTTGTAGCAGAAGAGAGGACAGATTTTTTAAAGACATCACACCCATGTTGTATGGTTGTCTGAACATTCACATAGCATGAATCATATTTTCACTGATATTAAACTGTTGGACATCCTTGAAGAATGCTTACTCAGTAGAGCTGTACTTTCTGATTTTTTTCTAGCTCAGAAACACTCATCATCTTAAACACACACAGGAGCAGGATTTGGAAAACAGTAAGAGGCATGCATATTTTGCAGTAAAATCAATCTTAGGCTTGGAACACTTTACACATGCATGTACATTTTATTATTGTGTACACTTGATGATTGGCAGCTGGATACATGGAGTGACTCCATTGACCACAATTTCATTTAAAGTAGTATTAAAGTTCTATCTGTAATGGCCCATTCACATATCAGTTGTGGTTTCAATAACTACAGAACACAAAAGCATGTGTGAACCAGCCCTTAGAAAATGGGAAGTGGAAGTTTTTCAAAAGTGTTAAAATAAGTGTTTTCTTGGTCCTCAGTGGCTCCTAGTACACATTATTATGTTTTTTATGCATAGATCAATGGCAGACCACATGACCTGGGAACTTTTTTCTGATACTCTTAAATCCTTTGAACTATTTTCCTTTGCTGAATTTTCTCACAGTCAGATCTGCTTGAGACTGAGACTACATCCACACATTCTTCTGTCTGTAAACAAATTTTGCTCTTGTGTGTTAGTAGACAGATACCAAGTTATCTCATCATCATCCAGGGTATTTAATTACTATGACGTCCTCCATATGTAACATGACCTTAGTGCTGATCTGTGGGCCATTTTGTTCCTTTATCTATTAGCTATTTTGTTCTGGCCATTTCTTGCTTTATTAATTAGCTATTTAAGTAGAAACTGTACAAGGAATGGTGTATGTAAGTGCTTTGCCAATTGTGCATGTATTAAGGAACTTATTAAATACATAGACTATAGCAAAACATGTTTATATTTTTCTGATTTTAATTACATTAAAATTGACATTTTTAGTTGGATTTATTTTGTTTTTAGCGAAGATACAGGGATTGCCTACACCAGCCGTTTATTTCTGAATAATATCGAGGTCATCCCTACCATGCCACATGATGTTCACCTACTCCTGTGGTGATCCAGAGGGAGAGGCGGGTAACAAATAAAATTATTATTATTATTATTATTATTATTATTATTATTATCATCATCATCATCATCATCATCATCATCATCATCATCATCATCTCTGGTCGACCGCTCAGTTATTCAGGAATATCGCTGATTGCTTTTGTCACAGTTTTTCTGGCTCTCTCGCTACAATCCCGAAGTCTGTGGCTGGTGTGTCCCCCCTTCCTGAAGCTGTTGCTGTTCGGTGAGAGTTCCTGGCTCGGCGAACAGCCAACCCACTGTCAGGGGCATGTCCAGTGGTTTCAGATGTGTCTGGGAGTGGACGTCTCCTATTTTTGGCACATTTTTGATTGGTTATCGGCATGTTTTGGTGCTGACTGTATTTAATTTTTTTAGCACAAACATATCAATGCACAGGAGCACATTTTCAACACAGTACCTCCCCTCCCCTGTGTTTCTATGTATTTGCTCTAGTGTGCATCTTGGAGGAGTTATTTAAAAAAAATAATCCGTGCCTCTTGCCCATCTGGCCTGTCCCACCCACTTCTGCTGATGCATATTCGGAACTGGTGTCATGGAGCACCCCTCTGCCCACAACGACTCTCCTTTATTTGTGGGAAACTTCCCTCATGTGTGCCCTGTGAGCAATGATTACGGAAGCGGGAAACCTCGCAATCACCCCTCCTCCCTTTTGAAAGGGCTGTAGGTGTAGATTAGGCCACAATGTAGAGAATGAAGGATTCAACGGTGTAGTATTTTTTGCAATAGGAGAAGCCAGACTGGAAAGAAACCCAATATCCTACATCAAGAGAACACAATCCTTTTGTGTTCTGACCTCATCCCTGTTGCATAAACTGAGAGAAAAGTTTTCTTGGACCTGTAGAAGGGCATTTGTTTACTTAAAAATAAAAGAAATATTATGTCAAGATCCAAGAAACTACTTTTTGGTTTGGCTGAAGGTTTCAGACGCTCCTCCTCCCTGCCATGTTACAATAGTCCAAATGGGATGTAACAAAGGCATGTGTCACCATGGCCTGAACTGACCTTTCCAGGAATGGGTGCAGTTAGCACATTACTCTTAGCTGTGTAGATGCACTCCTGGCCACTGCCAAGACTGCATCTACAAGAGTGCATCCAGATTCTGGGCTGAATCCAGGAGTACATCCAAAATGCAAACCCAAGTCTTCAAGGGGATATGTAACGCTATCCAAGACAGGTTGAATCCCCACTCTCTGATCTTCAACTGACTAGGAGCACCTCTGTCCTGTCTGAATTAAGCTTCAGTTTCTTTGCCCCCATCCAGTCTTATTACAAACAACAGACACTGATTCAGAACATTTCTATAGCTTCCTATGCCACAGTGACATTCTACTACTATTTTTTGGTTCTGTGTGAATGTTTTGAATGCCTCTCACAGCTAAATCGAAACAGACATTTTCAGATAAATGTCTATTTTGTACTAAAGTTCTTGGAATATGCAATTAATTTTAATACTACATCAGGGCCATTTCAAGGTATTTTCGCACCCTAGGTGAGGCAGAAGTCCTCCTCCCATTTTTGAACAATATGAAATGGGTTCATGAGGGGGGAGCACAAGTTTTCTAGGATATTGATATCTTCTATTTTATTTATTTATTTCTTCAACATGGCAACATTTATCAGTATCACTGTAATGTAAGGTGTTTGGAGTATTTGTTTGGAACATAGAGCTTCTCCACACAGGGCTTATATCATGCGATCAAGATTGGTCGCTCATGGAAGTTTACGGGTCCTTTAGACGATGTCGTCGACCTCCAGGGTCCTCCCTGCGATTTATGACCTTTATCCCGCTTTCAAAAAGATCAGAGATAATGCAATAAGGAACATTTTTTCCAATCTATCAGCTGTGTGAAATGACAGGGTTGCAATATAATCACAGCGCCATCTATTGGCTGTAAAACAAAACATATAGAAACATAGAACTTGCAGAGAAAGGACTTTCCTTGATTCAAACCACATGTCCCCCAATGTAAAGGAGATTGTCTAATTCCCTCAAAGAATCCAGGAGATGTGGGATTTTAGCCTCATGTGATGAACCCCATAGTATATGCATTGTTTAAACCAGTGGTCTTCAAGCTGTCGAGACACGAGATCCACCTCTGATTCCCAAGCTGCAACATGGGACTGACTTTTACATTTTCACTTTTTGTTTATATGAGATACACCCACACCCACTATATATATATATTATATATATATATATATTCTATTCAAAAACAAATCCCATTTCACAGAGAATCAAGTGACAACAATCATGAGTGCAAAGCAGTATGGGTGGGAATCCACACAGTCATACAAAATGATTATGATGATAATGGTATTCTCAGAGCAACATGAAAGCAGTATTTGGAACCCAGCAGCAACCCTTTGCAAAAGGAGACATTGAGAGATAATGATAATATCTTTAGAGCCACACAGAAAAGCATCCAAAATCTATCTCTTTCACTGAGCATCTTCACAGATAACACCTCTCCACAACGCCGCAACACAGAACAGTTTATATATCTCTACTCACAAGTAAGGAGGATTGAATTACTCTGGAGTAAACATGGCTAGCAAATTCTGAGCAATCAAAATTAATCTCTTTGCTTGAGTTTACCCACAGCCATTCCTCTCCAAAAGTCTTTAGAAGTAAGAAGCAGTACAGTAAAACAATCCATTTTATGCATCACTACTCACAAGTAATAAGAACTGGATTACTCAGGAGTAATTGCCCAAACAACAAATTTCATTAGTGTTTGCCCAAGCAAAAATAGGAGATGAATTAATAAAATAGGAGTCCACCATTCTTATCTTCCCACTGCTGCCCTGTTTTACTGACAGGCTTGAGGTGGGGCAGAGAGCAATTACAATGCCCTCACTGGCTGCACGCACCCCAAAATTAGTGAGCTGATACCCACACTAGGAAAGGGATTGCGATGTAAAAAGGCCCACAGATGTGGCACTTTCCTTTCCTGCAAGCCAAGCTTTGCCCATATCTGCGCAGGGTTATTTGGTGCCCTGGATCTCCTGGTGTCCTAGGTGACCACCCGCTTTGTCTCTCCATAGAAATAGCCCTGTATTAAGCTGCTAATTGAGTACCATTCAACGATCTGACAAGTGGAACACATGAACACTGAGGCTTTTACTCAGTAAATTCATAAAAAATAGGCACAGCTTCACTTAATTGAGACTGCCAGTTCGCCCTGCTTCTTTATTTCACAGAATTAAAGGATCAATGGAAGCAATTCTATATTAAAGCCATATATGTCTTTTTTATTTTTATTTTAAATATTTATAAGTATTGTTTTCCTTGAACATTTTCGTGGACTGAAAGAACCAAGGCCCTTTAGTAAATGCATTTCTCCCTTATTTGACTGATGGCTAGGCCAGGATAATTTAGCATTGCATTTTACACAGGCCTTGGGATATTATAAAATATTTAGATAATCGCTTATTACAAGCACAAGAGGCTACATGGGGGCAAGTCGATTAATTGTAATGGCCCCATTACTACTTGCGTGATGCAATTGTACGTTGTGCAACCATGCAATATAGTAACACTTGAAGTGAATCAAGCAGGCAGTAGGACCATCACACCAATCCTTACCATGTTTAACAGTAAGACCAATTAATTTCAGGAGTGTTTGCTTCCAAGTAACTAAAATGAAATGTGCAGGCATATGTATTTTCTAGGCCTGAAGCTTATAGAACTGAAAGCTTTTCCCATTGAAATTGGTCCAGCTCACCTGGACTAGAAAAATTTTGTTTCATCTTTTTCTGTAGAAAATAATAAAAATTGTAACATTCGGTAGAAAATATTACAATATGGGGTGGAAGCCATGGGGCAGAGGTCCAGCAAGTGCTAAAACTAGGGCTCACCATTATAGCTCTTTAAATGCTGTTTCTTACAACTTCTGCACTGCCACCTAGTGTTAATTATATAGAAATACAGTATAGCCACTGTTTGATATATTCTGTACCCCAATTTTTTATACATATATCTCTGCACTGTTGGAAGAACATACTTTGCACCGGGAAAGCACAGTTCCACTGTTGTGGAGCACATGCTCTACCAAAGACCAGGCCAATACTTTCTAGAGTTTGTTAATAGTAGCCACACAGGAGTTTGAACATGAATGAAGAGACAAATGTGTTCATTTTATGTATAGATCTTTGCACTTGGCCTAGTAGCATGTCTTTAGGGGGGAAATATGAAAAAATATTACTTTATTATGAGTTGTCCAGATTATTCTAGCCTTTCTAAAAATGCAGAAAGTGGAAAATGGAAAAGGATTTGTTATAATTACAGATTGCAAGGGAGGATTCTTTTTTTTAAAAAAAAAAATCATTTATTTTTTGCTGTAGTATAGAGGATTTCACACACCCGTCTTCCTGATGTCTATGCATTCAGATTACTCATGCTCAAGGTCCAGCCAAGAAGCACAGACAAGAATGCAGGTCAGTCAGGGATCATTTTAGAAGGAGTGGATGAATCTTATTAGCCATAAAGCCAGAGCTGGATTATCCATTAGGCACAATAGGCACAGTGCCTAGGGCTTAAGACACTCCCAAGGGCTTACAAAAAAGTTTAGGTTCTATAAAATGATTCAATTCAAGTAGATTATTGTTTGATTTAGCAGTTCGCTCATACAGGTATGTCTTAAGTAAATGTAAATTAATAATTAACTTTGTTGTGGCTTTTGTTAGGAAAATCATAGATTACACTTTTAATTTTTTTTGGTTTTTGCAGAACCTCATTTTCAGTTGAGAGTGGTGCAAGTGAAGGTAGTCATTTCCATTCCATGGTTTACCCAAGGAAGTTCTTTATACGTTTCAACTTTGAAAAAGAGGCTCCCCTTCACAACTTGTTCCAAAAATGGCAAGATACATTCTGAAAGCAGTGTTGAAATTTGGTAAACTTGACAGTGATTTGGTTTCTGCAATGATAATTTATGCCAAAGATTTTCATCATTGGACATAGACTTATCCACACAAAAAATTAAACCTTTCATTGAGTGGTGCATGCTGCTTCTTGTCTGCCCATCTCAATGATAACTTTATTTATTACAGAATAGAAGGACTGTGTGCAGAATTTGTCATTGGAATTCAAATCTGAATCAGAATCCATGCCAACTTCATTAAAACAAAAAACAAGTTATCAGTACTTAGTGCTGTGTAATCTCCTTGTAGTTGGATGGTGCGAGTTCTTTTGTAGAAGCATTATCATTGGCTAAGCGCTATTCAAGGCTGTCAGAGCTTAGCCTTAATTTTTTTAAAAAAAAGTAAGGATGTAGCCATAAATCTTGTCCTAATCAATCAGTGTCTCAAGCCTTTAATTGTTAGGGTGGAGGAAAGGAAAACCAACTGCCATTTTCCCTGTCCCAGAGATAAAGGACAGGACTTCTCCGGGCTACTGTAGCAATATTTCTGATTAGCCATTGAGAAAATACAAGATGGTACCTTTCCCAGTGCCCAGTCAAACTTGGCAGTGCCACTGAATGCAGCACACACATATTTTTTCATGACAACCCTGCCTACTATATTGTAAGACTCATCAGGGCTTCTGAAAGTCTTAGCACCTTTCTATTTTAATGCTCTTTGTCAGGTTATTAAAAGTTCTTTTCTAAGAAGCAGTTGCGGTGTTTGAGTTATTTCATTTTCAGCCTGGCTTTGCCAGTTCCAGTACGTTTGAATGCCTGTGTAGGTATTTGGCAAGAGTCTTTAAAAAGGAAAAATGCCAAAGTATTATCTTAAATAATTAATTTGAGCAGTAGATGCTTACACCAATAAAAGTAGGAGGACATTTCTACTCTCCTGAACCCCATGGGAAGGGTGGAGTGTGAAATCTCAACCATATTGTCTATTGTTTTTTTGACAAGATGAGAATAATAAAAACCACACCTAATTTTCATAGTTTATTTAGGATATTTATATCCAGACTGTTAGGATAAAGTCATCCCAAGGCAGCTTACAAAAGGAAACATTAAAATCTACACACAAAATATGAAACTATGCCAGTTAAAACACATTAAGCCAGCATAAAATCATTAATTTTTTTAAATGAAATAGTTCTTTAATAAGACTAACCTGGGTTTATTTAGAAGTAAGTCCTATTGTGTTAAGTTGGACTTTCAGGTAACTATATACAGGATATATATAAATATATACAGGATAAATATATACTGTAAGAATATGTATACGAGAATATAAATCAAAACTAGCAAACTATAATACAGATATTTACTAGGAAATATCATTGATTTCAGTTGGATTGTCTTCCAAGTATGTTTAGGACTGTGACCATAAAGTACTGCCATTGGGCTAGATAGACCAATAGTCTGACTCAGGCCTTAGCTAGACCTAAGGTTTATCCCGGGATCGTCCCTGCCTGCTCCCGGGATCCTGTGTATCATTTAGATGCACAGGGATGACCCCGGGACGATCACAGGATAAACCTTATGTCTAGCTAAGGCCTCAGTGTAAGGCGCCTTCCTATGTACTTCAGTTTTGAAAAAAACCCTCACTACCCATTTGTGGTCCTCCAGATGTTGTTAGACGCTCAACTCCTAATGATCGGGGATGATCAGTTGTGGTCTAATAACATTTGCAGAACCTCAGATTCATCATCCCTGCCTTAAAACAATGAGCTCCAAGCCAGGGAATAGGAGACAGACCATACCTCCAATTAATTGTTTTAAAATAATAAAATATTATTCGTGATGCTTGGGTTTGAGATTTTTTATTTTCTCTTGCTGGATATATAAATTGTTTCACTGTATGTTCTTTTCCTTATTTTATAATTATATTGTAATGTTTTTGTTATTGTAAGCCATTCAGAGAACTTGGCGAAAGGGCAGCATAGCAATACTGTTAACTAATAAATAGACTATATGTGCATTTTAGATGCCAGACAATACAGGATTGGGTTGAAGGCCTATCAGGGCTTGGGGAAAGGTCAGATATTGGCTTCATGGACTGCGAGATCCTCCAAGGAACCTTCTGCCAGGCGGCTCACTTTGTGGATTAAGATCTCACGTGTCATCTTTTCCGATGAAACTGCAAGGAATTATAGGTTTGGCATTTTATTTTTCGTCCCAAGAAGCGAATTTCCACACGACTCTTGCCCCCAAAAGCCAGCCGTCGAGACAGTCGCGTCTTTTATGTTACACTACCGCGCTCTAATCATTTAAAAAGCGATGACATCACGATGTAATAGTGATACAACTGAGTAGCTTATATGACCAGCACGGAGGATCCTCTCTTTGTTTTCGTGGGGTCCTTCGTGGGAGGGGAATGCGACTTCTCATGAAAAAAAAATAGCTTCAATGTTGCAGGGAGATTTAAGAAAGGAAGAAAGAACAAACAAATGGCACAAAAACGCCTCCCGCCGCTGCTGGGTTTGGATAGCATCCGTTTGTGCCCCGGAACCTGTTTGCTACTAGTTGGTGCGCGACGGAAGGTGTTCGGTGTTGCGCCGTCCGGGCTGCGGGGCATTATGGGGGGGCGCGTTTGAAAACCGTTGCTTTTTCTCCCCCTTTCCCTTCCCTCTCTCTTCGGCGGGTTCTGTTAAAATGGCGCCGTAAAGCCAGACAGGCACCGGATTGCGAGGTCCGGAGAAGCGGCCCCCTGAAGAGGGGGACTGTTAGTGAGAGCGCACCCTTCCCTCCCTCCCTCCCTCCCTCCCTCCCATGCGAGGATGGCGAGCCCGGATCAGAAGTCCCCCAACGTTCTCCTGCAGAACCTGTGCTGCCGCATCCTGGGCAAGGGCGAAGGTAACCGTTTAGCTCTCCTCCTCTCCAAATAGCCCACTGGGGACTTATTCTTCCATTTCCCCTGCTAAGCGTGGTCCCTGGAAGTGAAGCGGGTGGGGTGGGGGGGAGAGGAGTAAAGACTCCCCTCCTACTGTCAGAGCCACTCGGTGCTCTACAGGCGGAGCAAGGAATGCTTTCCGTCTCCCCTCCTCCTCCCCAATAACAATGTCGCATGCAGACGAAGAGGGCGGCTGCTGCCGTGTAGATGGGCGAGCTGAGCAGCCTGGCTACTTCACGTGCCCCGGGAAACACTTGGAAGAGTGGATGGTGTTGCTACCGAGTCACTCCCTCCTCCCGCCTCCATTCCGCCAAAAGCGGTGCCTGCGACAGTAGTTATGTGCAGTAGAGGGAGAAGACGACAGTGGCACGTCTTTCTTGTTGTTGTAAAGCTCACGGAATGGCCTGGGAAAGTTACTGCGCCTTCCAGCCTAACCTACTTCACAGGCATGTTGTGTGTATGGAGTGGAAATAGTGCCTTAGAGGAAGGGCAGAATGCAAGTGTGATAAGGAAACAACTAAGTATAAGCTCTGTAGCACAAACTCAAGATGGACTACTGGATCACTGAACATGAATGTGAGGTTTATTTATGGCTTGGTCAGCTGCAGAGCTACCTGCTGGTTGTTGAGAGGCTGCTAACACACAAACCCCCGGCTTAAGTTAGACTTTTGAGAGGCTGCTAAAACATACATGCATACACGTACTATCTCAACTTATGTTAAATTTTTGAGCAAAGGATAAAGAGTTACATCACTTAGGTTGTGACCAACTTATCATAAGTAAGTTATGAGTCATATTTGAGACTGCATTAGCAAAGTTTTGAAAGGTGATCTTGCTTATTGAGCCAGAGGTTACAGTTTCTTCAGATCACTGTCTAAATACTGCCAGAGAACCTGAAAAAGACTTCTGAATGTACAGTTTTCAGCAGACTATTACAAGAGATTTAAGTGTATGTGGTTGTGATCAGATACTGGTGTTTTCGTAACTTATTAGCTACTGGCAAAATGGTAAAATCCACATCCCAAGCAAGATATGCTGTTTAGGGTGTGCTGGTTAAATAAATGCAGCTGGTAGAAAAAGTGTAGTATTAGAGTACATAGTACACCCGCTTAATGAGAAAATATTTATGAAAAGAGACAGTTGAAGGGCAAAGATGGATCAAAGACTATAAAAACAAAAACTCAAGGGCTTAGTTCAGATGACACACTAAGCTACCATGGGTCGCATTTGGGAGTGACTGACAAGGGGTCAGCATGTCATGGGGGAGGGAAGTTTTTGGGTAGGTCCACTATCCACCCTTGTTACCGAGCCTCTGCAGAAAGAGTACAGAAAGAGCCTCTACAGAAAGAGAGCTTCGGCTATTGGGCGGTATAGAAATGTAATAAATAAATAAATAAATAATAAATAAACAAGCCCTTGGGGTGGCTTACTGTGTTGTCTGTCAGGCTCCCTGTGGATTAATCACAGCGACTGTCAAGATAGCCACCTAGAGCATCCAGAAGTGCAGGCGACGTTCTAGCTCGCTCAGCTGATCTCTGTGGTCAAAATTGCAGACTGGCCAGCATGATCCCATTTCCACCAAGGTGGCCACTGAGATACATGGCCATAGCGGTGGGAGGATGACAGCAGGACCGTAGTTAGGGGAGTAGTAAGGGAACCATGCTGCCAATGTGGTCCTGTGGTCATGTGAGGGCTATGCTTATTGTGGTTCTCTCACTCCTCCCTGTTCCACGGTTCCGCTACACACGCCCCTCCCATGATTGTCTGAACAGGCTCAAGGACTACTCAAACTTATTCTGTAAACTTTAGTCAAGCTGTAATATACTATTGAAAGCACTGTATTGCAGCATTCCTTCCTTCTTGGTTTGGAAATCAATCTAGCACTAATGTCACCAGGGCAAAATGCTTAAAGCAGCAATTGGTCTTATCCTGAAGGCTAATTAGAATAAAAAGATTCTGAGGTATACTGGGCTTCTCCACTTTAAAGTCAGCTCAGAGGCATTCATGAATCTGCTTTGACTGAGCTGTAGTTGGCTAAGACTTTTATAGGAAAAGCCAGCAAATCAAATGGTAACACAACTTGGTGTATAAGTTTGCAGGCCAGTGCAAGCTTGCTGACCAGCTGATGTGTGGTTGGTGCATATGTGATGAGGTTGATTATGTGCTTGGCAGGAAGGTCAGGAACTACTTCTGTTATCCTCTATGCACTGTGTTGCTGTTGGATAAGAGATGCGTACTAATCCTACTAATGCCATTGCCCAATTATGGGTGCTGCCCTGCAGAAGGCAGAATCATTGGTTTGAGGGTGATTATTATAGTTGGAATACAATTATGGTTTCTTCCTTTTTCATGAAGTGAAACTTTATTTTGTGAATGATCACTTTTAATAATGAGACTGTCACTACCAGTACTTTCTGCCTTTAATTTCCTTTTGACCTTGCTGTTTACAATTGTTCCTCTTGCCTGCACTTGAAACTTCATAATGCTCCATGCATCTGATGAAATGGGCTATAGTCCACCGAAGCTTATGTCAGAAAAAACACAGTCTTGAAGGTGCCACAAGACTCTGGGGATTCATTTTATGGGAATAACTTTCCAGATTTCCTCTCAAAACTTTTCTGTAGTGTTTAATTGATTAACCAGATTATTATTATTATTATTATTATTATTATTATTAATTTATTTATTTATATAGCACCATCAATGTACATGGTGCTGTACAGAGCAAAACAATAAATAGCAAGACCCTGCCGCATAGACTTACATTCTAATAAAATCATAATAAAACAATAAGGAGGGGAAGAGAATGCACCAAACAGGCACAGGGTAGAGTAAAACTAACAATATAAAAGTCAGAACAAAGTCAAGTTTTAAAAGCTTTAGGAAAAAGAAAAGTTTTTAGCTGAGCTTTAAAAGCTGCGATTGAACTTGTAGTTCTCAAATGTTCTGGAAGAGCGTTCCAGGCGTAAGGGGCAGCAGAAGAAAATGGACGAAGCCGAGCAAGAGAAGTAGAGACCTTTGGGCAGGTGAGAAACATGGCATCAGAGGAGCAAAGAGCACGAGCGGGGCAATAGTGTGAGATGGGAGAGGAAAGATAGGAAGGAGCTAGACAGTGAAAAGCTTTGTAGGTCAACAGGAGAAGTTTATATTGGATTCTGAAGTGAATTGGAAGCCAATGAAGAGATTTCAGAAGTGGAGTAACATGGTCAGAGCGGCTAGCCAAGAAGATGATCTTAGCAGCAGAGTGGTGAACAGAAACCAATGGACTGATGTGAGAAGAAGGAAGGCCAGTGAGAAGAAGGTTGCAGTAGTCCAACCGAGAAATAACCAAAGCATGAACAAGAGTCTTGGCAGAAGAGACAGACAAAAATGATCGAATCCTGGCAATATTATACAGGAAAAAACGACAGGATTTAGCTACTGTCTCAATATGAGGAATAAAGGAGAGCAAGGAATCAAATATAAAGCCAAGACTACGAGCTTCCTTGACTGGAGTAAGCGTAACATTATTGACAGTAAGAGAGAATGGGAGATGAGGAGAAGGTTTAGGAGGAAAAACAAGCAATTCAGTCTTTGCCATATTAAGTTTCAAACGACGATGAAGCAACCAAGCTGAGATATCTGAAAGACATGCCGAGATACGATCGTGAACATCATTTTAGAAAACTTTTAATTGATTTAAAAGGTGGCCCTGAGTAATCAGGTAGCATACTCTTTAAGATGATGATGATGATGATGTTAATAATAATAATAATAATAATAATAATAATAATACCATCTTAAGAAGACTTCCTCCTTTTTCTCTCTGCAGGTTTCACACCTGCAGTTGCTCAGCACAACACGACAGCCCCACAGGTAAATTAACCTATGGTGGGCTGTTGTGTTGTGTGAATCAGCGTATTTTTTCAAATACATTTGAAAGGGCATTTACCTGTGGTATTATGTGTTCAGTTAAGAAGACTTGGATAGATAATTGTGTGTGAAGACTTTTTTTGGTGAATGCTATTGAGAATAGCAAACAAGCTTTTTTAGTAAAGGATTAATTTTCGTTGTAGTATTTCAAGGGATATTTCACCTGAACATTTTATGAGAATAAAGCTTATTCTCTGCACAAGTGAGATGAAGTTAAACTTGCACAGATTTCACTAAAGGATTTTATAGAACTGTTGTACTAAAAATGGATAAAGCTGATAAACTGATGAGTAGCTAAGGATTAGTGCCCAATTGCAAACTTTTAAAATTACATAGAATAACTAATGGAATTTTCAGGGAGCCAGCTCTGGCCCTTTGGAGAATAAAACTATTAAAGCACTTGCATTTGCCACTGAAATGAAACGCTCACAATGCAATTCTATGCATGTTTTACTTGTGAATATGTCAAACCATTTTGAGTGGGGCTAACTCCCAAGTAAATGTGTATTCCAACCTGGTACCCACCAGATGTTTTGAATGACAACTCCAAGCATTCCTGATCATTGCCCATGCTAGCTGAGGCTGATGGGAGTTGAAGTCTAAAACATCTAGAAGACAACAGTCTGGGAAAGGCTGGTGTATTCTGTGCACACATACTTGGGAGTAAAACCGTTCAGTTAAGTGGGACTTTCTCATGAGTAAACAAGTAGGCAGGAATTCAGCCATAAATCGAGATCTTGGGGATTGGACTTGGGACCTTCTGCATGCAGAGCATGTGTTCTACCGTTGAACTGCAACCCCTCTAGCTATACCTCTAAGAACATAAACGCATAACAAGAGCCATGCTGGATCAGACCAAGAGTCCATCAAGTCCAGCATTCTCCACACAACGCATAATTTTGTACACCTCATATCATGTCTCCCCTTACCCTCTTTTCCAAGCTAAACTATCCCAGCTGTTGTAACCTTTTCTCATAGGAGAGTTTCTCCAGACACTTGATCATTTTAGTTGCTCTTTTCTGCATTTTTTCCCTTAGCTCTACAGTATCTTTTTTAGGTGCTGTGACCAGAACTGTTCACAATACTTTAAGTGTGGTTGCACCATAGATTTATGTAAGGGCAATATGATATTTGCAATTTTATTCTCAATTCCTTACCTAATTATGCTTAACGTGCAGTTTGTCTTGTTTACAGCAGCCGCATACCAGGCTGACATTTTCATTGAGTTGTCCACCACAATGCTGAGATCTCTTTCTTGGTTGATCTGTTCCTTAAAATATACTCTTTTGCTACTTTAGCCCACCATACTCTGTTGTTTCTCTCCCAAGACATTATTTATTATTTATTTATTTATTACATTTATATACCGTACCACAGCCGAAGCTCTCTGGGCAGTTTACAACAGTTAAAAATGGTAAACATTAAAAAGTATACAAAATTTTAAAACCATCAAAAACATAAAAACAACAGTATAAAAACAACAATTCTGGGGTCCATTAAAAACAAACTTAACATTGTTAAATGCTGTTAAAATGCCTGGGAGAAGAGAAAAGTCTTGACCTGGCGCTGAAAAGATAACAATGTTGGCGCCAGGCGAGCCTCATCAGGGATTTCATTCCACAGTCGGTGGGCCACCACCGAGAAGGCCCTCTCCCTTGTTGCCATCCTCCGAGCTTCCCTCGGAGGAGGACCTTAGATGTTGAGCGCAGTGTACGGGTAGGTTCATGTCGGGAGAGGCATTCCATCAGGTATTGCGGTTCCAAGCCATGTAGGGCTTTATAGGTTAAAACCAGCACCTTGAATTGGGCTCGGAAACATATAGGCAGCCAATGCAAGCGGGCCAGAATCTGTGTTATATGCTCAAACCTCCCTGTTCCAGCTATCAATCTGGCCGCCGCATTTTGCACAAGCTGCAGCTTCCAGACCGTCTTCAAAGGCTGCCCCATGTAGAGGGCATTGCAGTAATCTAATTTGGAAGTTACCAGAGTATGGACAACTGAAGCTGGGTTATCCCTGTCCAGGTAGGGGCATAGCTGCGCCACCAATCGGAGTTGGTAGAAAGCACTCTGTGCCACTGAGGCCACCTGAGCCTCAAGTGACAGAGATGGTTTTAGGAGAACCCCCAAGCTATGAACCTGCTCCTTCAAGGGGAGTGCAACCCCATCCAGAACCGGTTGAAGAGGGAAACCATGAAGTATGGTGGGTTAAAGCCTCTTTTGCTGCTTTTGCTGGCTGTTCTCCATGTTTTCTCTCTCAAGAGTGCAGCAGGCTAGCACAGGTTTTAAAATACCTCCTTAAATTAGGAGAAGTAGGAGAGACATTACCATCCAAAGCAAACTTCAGATGGAGAGAACTCTTGCATATATAATTAAAAGTCCCCCTTCCCTTTCCCTTATCTATTGAATAGAACATGGCATATGCTTGAGGCTGTAGGAAATTGGATTCCATGACTTGAAAGGCCCATATTTCCCTAGACTTTCCTAAAGTTTCTTCAGCAAATAGTGCTTATGGTCCTCAAAGCATATTACCAGTGGTTTCATTAGGAAAAATAATAACTCAGCCCCATGATTTAATCAAATACATTTAATTTCTTCTCACTTTTTGAGAAATTTCTTGAAGGCATTAGCTATAGCTGTGACAGTTGTAATCCTTTTCTTCCTGGATCTTTTCCATTTTAGTTTTTTGTACTATAGTCTCTAATACTTTCTCTACATTTTCACAGGGGATTTGTTCAGAGCTCTTTCTAGGTTTTTAAATATGGCTGGTGAACAGTGCAGTTCTAAGTAGAAATATCTCCGATACATTAGTGGAGATGGTGAGAAGGGAATGTATTTTGCAAAATGAGTGATAAAGGGCATTTCTTGCTAAGTACTAGAGAAACCTGCCTAATGTAGACGCATACTTAATTTAAATTACAAAACTTTGATCATAAGAACATGCCTACTTCAGATTCATAATTTTTGCTATTTCCTTTAAGCACTTTGGGATCAGAATGGTCTTTAATGGTGTTTCTAATTCTTTGGAGAATCGTTCATAAATCTTTTCATTAAGAGCTTCTGTCAGGATACTCAAGTAAGACAATGGAATTATTAACTTTCTCAGTTCTTTTTTGAAGATGTTGAAATCTACATGGTTCATGGTTGTATTCTTCTGGCTTCTTTATTAACACCATTCCAAATTTATATCTCACTTGCATTGTTTTCGCATTGATGACGTGTAGCTCTCATTCATTTTAATATTTTAATATTTATATATTTTTAAAGTTACCTGTTCCATGAGGCGAAACAAAGAAATCCATTTCTTTTATACTATTTTGTATGTGCTGATTTGTCATTTCTGTTGAATCTTTTGTTAATGCAATGTGACAAGATTGTAATTAAGTTCTGTTGGATTTGGGGAGGCAACATCATTAAAAGGCTAACATAACAGGAGGCAAGTTTAAGAAAATGCAGCAGCGGGCCCTTGAATGGATCTTCAGTTTGTTTGCTTTACTGTATGTGCCAGGTAGTGAAGCACATTAGGGTCTGCAAGGTGGAAGCTTATTTCCTGAAATGTTAGTTTGCAGAGCTTTTGGCGTTTACTTCTGTAGAGAAGGAAGTGCCCAGCAGTCCTTCATTTTGCTGACCCAGTTCTGCCAAATATGGAATGAAGTCTCTAGACAGGGACAAGGACTTTAAAGAACAGATAGGATTATTGGTAGGAGGGCTTTTTCATCTCAATGACTACTTGGGTTAAAAAAATACTTCATATATGATTTCCTTCTCTTTTTCCTCTTGAATCTGCAGTTTAGCCATTTCATACAATAGAGAGATGTGTGCCAGCTTTATTCCATTTCACGTTCATCTATTTATTTATTTTATTTATTTGTTACATTTTTATACCGCCCAATAGCCAAAGCAATCTGGGCAGTTCGCATACTTTCTATTGGAGAAATACTTTCTCCAATACTTTCTATTGGAGAAAGTATGCACGACCCTGGGCTTGAGATGGTCACTGAACATTGTGTATGTGTGTGTGTGTATTTCTCTCTCTCTGGGCTTGTTCTGACAACACGCTAAGCCGTGGTTAAGCCACTCACCCTTTTGCAGCAAGTGGTTAGTGAGTGTATTTAAACCATCTAGCCAAAATGGTTAGGAATGTTTGACACAACATGCTAAGCCATAATGTTTAGCTCAAAATGCTTAACCATCATGGTTTAGTGGATTGTCTAAACAGGGCCTCTATCTATCTACCTATCTATCATCTCCATTTTCTGAGTGCCATGACTTATGCGGCCAAAGTGGCACCACCTCACACAAGAGGGATGTATGAACAGACTTTGAGGGACTGCAAAGTTTTCAGAACTATGAAAAATCTTAAGAGGAAAATAATATCCTAAAAGCCCCCAGTGAGGCCTGAGTGAGCTCAGAAGGGGAAGGAGGGGTGAGAAAACTGGGGGTGGGTGGTGGGTGGGATGGAATGGAGCGGATGGCCACTTGAGCAGGAGCACTCCACACAGCAACATTTTGTTGTAGGTTCCATGTGTGTATTTGGGAAATGTTAAATCTCTGTAATGCTTTCATTTCCTCCAACTATTAAAGGCAGAAACATGGCAAAACATTGCGGAGAAATTTCAAGGCCTCTTCGAATTAAGAGCAGAAGCCTAAAAGCTGAATATTCAGTTTAACAATCTTTGGAGGAGTGGTGAGGATAAAAACAATCATTAGTGGGAGGACAACAAACAATGCGTAAAGGATACACATTGGGATCCATGCACAGATTACTTGGAGGCTACAGTTGATGTTTTCTTATGTGTATATCAGACATTGAGAAGAAAGAGTGACAAGTAAGCTCACTGTTTTGGCTATTCCTTGGGCTAGTACTGACTGCAGAATTTTGTGCATGGCAATATAACATGGATCTAATGGAAAGCTTTTGTTTTGGCAGTGCACATCAGTATACCAGTTGTATATATCCTCCAGTATACCAGTTGTATATATCCTCAAATGATACTACATCAGTACTACCATTGGAGGATATATACAACTGGAGATAGAACCATAGCATTCTAAATAGCCCTATAGGAGCCATAGGCAGGGAAAAGGGTTGGAAAAAACTCTCTGATATATCCCATTGAGAGTGAAGTCTCTCCATAGGATATTGTTCAAAAGATGGTTTTGAGTGTCTGCTGTTTATTCTGCTAGACTTTGACCCAAGGCATCAGTGTGAGAAGGAACATATGTGTATTGCTGAACTGTAAAGATCCAAATGATCAGTGCCAGAAAATGGGGTAATTATTTCAAGTAGGGTGTTTGCAAATGTGAACATCCCTGCTCGGATCAGAGCAGTCCCAGTCTGAGGTGGGCGCAGGCCCTTTGTGAGCTTGCCCCAAATCAAATTGGGGTTGCACCCTCTGTGGACTTGTACTCAAACCCCACAATCTCTGGTGCAGTTGGCACTCCTGCTGTCCCCTTCTGTGTTCTCCCACACCGCATTCCCTGTTACTGTCTCTCCCCCCTCCCCCACACACTTTCCCATGGGATTTTTTTTCTGTAGGGAAAGGAAGGAACTGGTGGGGGGTGGGGAGGAGCTGGGGTGAAATTGGATTGCTCGATTGTTCAAATCAAGCAACTAAATAATCCATTTAGCTTTTTGAGCATTGGATTTGAACCATTGAACAGCCCAACTAATTTTTGGCCTGCCTGAGCAGGTGCTCCCCCATGCCTATCAAGCCATGTGGAAGTTTTCCTTGGTGGGCTAACATTTATCACCTGGTTGCTGACATGTTCTGGTTTATTCGCCTGGCTGTGAGTGATGAAAATTCCAGAGTATTTTTACTTCTTTAAGATAGGAGCAGTGTATCATTTAGGTGTCTATAAATGGACTCCAAGCTTCTACAACCCTGTGTTTTAGCTACTGAAGGCATCCAACATACCTTTTTTAAATCTGTGCTGACCGCTTCCAAACATAGTAGCATTAGACTAAAAGTCTTAGTTGTGCAGGAAGACTTGCTACATTCATGATACTATATTAAAAATGACAGATTTTTAAGGTGTGTATGTACCTCTGTTTATATCTGCCTCTGTATATATCAGCAGCCTCTTATTATGCATTGTCTAATTGTGATTTTATTTCAGCTGATGTAGCCCAGCAGTTTCAGTATGCAGTGCGAGTTATTGGAAGCAATTTTGCCCCTACTGTTGAGAGAGATGAGTTCCTTGTAGCAGAAAAAATTAAAAAAGAACGTAAGTTTATTTCTTATTTTTAACTATATTCAGATCTAAGTTTTTTTTTTAAAGTAAGTGATTTTTCTTCCTTATGATAGAGCAGGTCTGCTTTACTACTCATTGGTATAAATATTGCCTATTTTCTCATTATAATATATACATGTGTGATTATTTTTTATATTTTGTAATATGAATCTTGGTCATATCACCCTGTTGGCTGAAGTCAACAGAGAAAAAGCAAGAGGAGATAGTGATATACTGAGCAGCAATGTATATTTATTCACATGTCTTAATAATTTTCTAACTCCCATGGTAGTAAAGAAAATCTGAAACAACCATTATAGCAAGGTTTATCCTTCTAAGGGCAGTTCTGTTGTCTCAGACTCATGCTGCTGCTATTCAAAATGCTGACTAATTCAGGGAAAGGTCTTGAGGTTACATGATACTGTGACCTCAATTGTCCAAGCTTAAGAATGAAATGAGTGCTCAGAGCAGCTACAAGTGATAAGGAAAGTGGTAAGGAGAGTTAAGAAGCTAGGGTCGCAATCTTGTACACACTTATCCCATTGAACCTAGTGGGACTTACTTCTGAGGTGACATGTTGCATATTGCATTGTATGATTCAGAGCAACGGGAATGAAAGTTGGCCCAATATGGGATAGATTAGTGTGGGAGACTCGGAACCCCCCTCCCACCTGCAGGACTCCCTGGATTCTCCTGAAAGATTTCTGAGATTTATTTTAACATAGAAGTCTGACTATCAACTATCTATCTGTCTGTCTATCTAAGATGTCTGTTGTTGTTGTTATTGTTGTTGTACACAGGTTTTTAGTCTCTTGGCATAAGTCGTGAGCATTTATTGAGCAATTATCCTTCCGTTCCCCCTTTTAAAGAATATAAAATAGTTCTTTTACATGCTGGGTCTATGAGGTAGTCTGTTCTATAAATCAGAAGCATCTAGAATTTTTTCATCCTCTCCCAACAGTCTTTTGTACAACAGATATGTCTTCCTTTCATTTTAGCAGCAAGTGGTTGTGACCTTGGTTTGACACACACCAAAATGGAATCCTTTGTGGAAACTGGAAAATGACATGCTCCAAGTATGGAGACCTTCCTTTGAGATAGGTGTACAGTTGATTGACATTAGGGTTGGCTTTTGTAAACTGCAGGTTTCGGTTGATGTCAAATTGTGTTATGTTTTGGTTCATCAATTTGATATTACCTCTCCCAGAAAAAACATCTAGACACATGTGAACATTCAACTTCTGCTTAGCATTTCAATAGTGTGACAGGAAAAGTAGGCAGTTATGACATCTTTCACTTTTGTTTGTGGCCAGACATAGAACCCCATGTTTGTAAAACTTTGAAAAACAAATAAATATTCTCATGTAGTGGCATTGAAACGTTTTCTGTGAGCATTTCTGAACAATGTCAGATGAATTGCCATATACTGTATGTGCTATGAACTGCATTTCAGGAGTATTCCAATCCTGCCACATCTTACTTGTATAAATTATTATAAAACATCTGAAAATGAGTGAATGATGATACCCTTCCTGATTTTAACTCTTAACAGTGCAACCGCATACATGTTTATTTGGAAGTAAATTTCACCGTCTCAAATCATCCTCAAATGGTACATGTGTTTAGGGTTACAGACTAACTAAATCCCTGGAGCATGCTTGCTGGAGGGTGCCTTCCACAGGCACCTGCTTGTGAAGAAAAGTTCTGCTGCAAAAGTCCTTGCTGAGTCCAGAGAGAGCTCCATGGCCAGAAAGTAGTCAATAAAAGGCCCTGAAATGGGTTGTCCCAGGGATGGGGTAGGGAGAAGCTGGCCTTGGATCCATTAGGGGCCTCTCCTACACCAGCCTGGAGCTGGCATAGAAATTTTCTCTCCCATTGTGACCAGCAGGATTTGCTCCATCAGGAAAAAGTGGGAAAGCTCCCTACTTTCTGCTCTGTCAGTGTGAGCCACTGGGGCTTTGGGTGAGATATTAGATCCTCCATTTTACTCTCCCCAGCGCCACTAAGAATTGCTCTGCCTGAGCGGAAGTACAGGAAATTATTTTGGGTAGATTATGCAGTTGCTTTTAATACTAGCCCTTGGAGAAGTTCTCAAGAGCAGGCTGTATATTCAAAGGCTCTTGGCAATCTTATATCGATTTTATGATTGTTTTACCATAATGCAGCTTGGAAAAAAATCTCAAAAATCTAAGGTGAAACTGAAGATGTATTTGAAGAAAGACAACACATTTTCTGGAACTATGTTATGTTTTCCTGGTAATCCCCCACCCCTAATTCTTGGCTTCTACCATAGTCACATGTATAGTGCTATTTGTTTATGTGGTATTCTTTACAATGTGATGATTTGCATGATCAGGAAGAGTTGTGATGCCTTGGCATTATGAGGCAGGTCATCTAGCTATGACCGTTAACCCTGGGGAATGAACTGCGCTGAGGACCGCTCTGAAAATTGTACCATAGCATGTTCAGACTACAGCCAAAGTGATAAAAATGGAGGGGAATACTGGCTTTGCCATCAGGTGCTTGTGGGCTATCCACTCTTTTTGCACACTGTGTCACAGAAGACAACTTCTTGGGCAGATGATTTTTTATGCAGAAAAACTGATATGTGATAAAAGATGTGATTTGTCACAATTCTGCAGAAGTTGATGTTTACATTTGCCTCTTAATATAGGCAGTGTTTGCACAAAATGGTAACTATTACTAACTAGGAAGTGTGTCAATGCACACTTGGTTCCTCTTGCAAGTGGGTTTGGAAAAGTAACCAGGGACTTAATAACAATAGGAAATTTGAAACTGGACCTTGGCTTGTCGCTCCTCTAACAACCCAGAAGCTAACTACAAATCCTGGCCCCAAACTCTGTCTTGTTAGAGGAGAGGCTGGTAAATTTCTGCTTTCTTTAGCCTAGCCTTCCCAAACCTGATGCCCTCCAGATGTGTTCTATAAGAGAACTAGTGTGGAATAGTAGTTAGTGGACTGGGTTTTGGAAGATCCGGGTTCTAGTCCCCACTCAGCCATAAAGCTCACTGGGTGATTTTGGGCGAGTCACTGACTCTCAGGCTAACCTACCTCACAGGGTTGTTGTGTGAATAAAATGGAGAGGAGGAGAACTGTGTAAGCTGCCTTAGGTTTCTTGCAAGAGGGGAAAAGGGCAGGCTATAAATGTAATAAATAAATAAACTCGCATTATCCCCACCTAGCATGGGCAATCTCCGTGCTGATTAGGGATAATGAGAGTTAACACATCTGGGGGCATTGGGTTGGGGAGGAAACTTTAGCCACTCCTATTTGCAGGAGGAGCTCAGCAGGAGCAATTTGGGAGTGTGCACCAGTACAATTCTTACCAATAAGCTAGAATTCTTCGCAGTTCTGGCTTGCTGTTTTGTGTGAACATGATCACAGTGTAGATGTGGGTGTCCTGTATAGGAGCAATATTTGTCTAGGAAATTTTTCTTATGTGAGGTGATGCTTAGAATTAAATAGGGGGTTATCCTTCTGACATGAATGGACTAGCATGAAAACAACTGGTACCAATACTACTTGCCTGTAACCTGTTCACTGAACAACATAATCGTGCTGAGTAAAAGTAGCATTTGGTTTAAGTGTTAATATTACACATGGTAGGCTTACTCCAATATGCTTTTTCTCTTTATAGTTGTGCGGCAGGGAAGGGAAGAAAATGCTGCTGTATTTTCAGAGCTCTACAGAAAACTCCACTCACAGGTACAAGAATCCCAGATCTAATATGAAGATGAGTCATCAGTTGTGGTGTAGTGACAGACACTACTGTGGTATTGTTAGATTCTGTGTTTCGGAAATGTTAAGATTCTGTGTTTTGAGTTTGTTCCAATCTCCTGTCCTGCAAAATGCTAAGAGCTTATTTTTTTATGAAAATAAAAAAATGCACAGTATTTATTTTAGTCCCCTAAATGACTTTTTATGGGAAGGACATAGATCAGCAAAAAAGTTTTTTCTTTTTATGTTAAACTTACCTTACCGCTATCTATTTTTAAGATAATGTATATTGATTTATTGATCAGGCATTCTTTCAGCCTTTTAAGTGATCTTGGTTGTCTGTCTTTTGTACTTGAAGTCTAGGGTTCTAGAAACACACTTGGCAATTGAGAAATTGTTAGTCAGTTTTGACAGTGAAGTTCAGCAAAGTTCACAAACTTTATTATGCAAGAAAGTGAGTTATTCCCTGGCATTGTTCAAAATGAATGATCCTGCCTCCTTCAATAGAAAGGCTAGTTCAATAATTTCCAGGGTTCTGAGCAGGGCCAGTGGAAGGATCTATTGGGTCATCAGCCTAGATCTGTTGATGGGTCTGACAAAGCCTACCTGCCGGCTGCACAGGCCTACCTGATGACTGTTGAAATCACCCCACCTGCCAAAACTGCTCCAGCCAACATTTCTTCTATTTCCCCCCTCTGCGGCAGCAACTCCTCCTCCAGCTGGGCCACTCACTAGAAAAGCACTGTGGGGACTGGCTGGCTAAGCCTGCAAATCCTGTTGTACCCGAATTTAAAAGTTGACTTTAAGCTACGTTTTGAAAAGCAGCAAACTGAACCTCCCCTTTGGGAAAGACACAACCCGTGAGGCACAGGGCTGTCCTTACATTGCTCCTGTGTCCCTCATTGGCTGTATCCTCCCTATGGGAAGCACCTGATTGGTTCAGATTGTTCCTACTCAAGATGTAACTTTAGGGGTTGTTTTTTGGAATGGACCGCCATGGGACCTGCAGGCTTGGCCCTAGTGCTGCTTTTGCTGGCCGGTTCGGCAAGCGAGGAGGACTGTGCAGCTGCTGAGGTAGAGTCACGGATGGGTCCTTCTGATCCTCTGGGCCTTCAGCAGCTGCCTGCCTGTGCTGACCCCTAACACTGGGCCTGCATCAGAGAGCAGTAGAATAGTTGCTTAAATACATTAGTATGTGTGCAAGCAATGAGCTCGTAAGAACATAAGAAGTGCCCTACTGGATCAGACCAAGGGTCCATCTAGTCCAGCAGTCTGTTCACAAAGTGGCCAACCAGCTGTCAACCACAAGCAGGACACAGTGCAACAACACCCTGCCACCCATGTTCCCCAGCACCTGGTGTATATAGGTCTACTGTCTCTGACACTGGAGGTATCAGTTCTGGGAGGTCACCAAATCAGTATTTCAAATCAAACCCAAATCAGTACTTCCTTGTAGAAGTAAGTTAATGTGTTAGTACATTGGACAAACTAGACCTGAAAATCCTGCTAGAATTGTACTATTAAGAAAGTGATTAAGCAAGTATGCATCTTCCCTTCCTAATATTTTATAGCAGTACTTCATCCCATGGTTATAATAGGCTAGTCATTGATACATTATGATGCAGACAAGTCACCCATACTGCTTGAGTAGCATCATTAGATCAGGGACAAATAGGTCATCGTTGGGGACTGAAGACTTTAACGCAGGTGTGGTCTTTTTTTTATATAAGAACACAAAGGAATCCCTAGTACAAAAGAAAGGGCAACGGAGGTTGACCTGCTGATACTCTATGTATGCATGTCCCATCATCCACTTTGGGCATAGTGGTCTTGCAAATGTTTATCTGATTGACCCATGCAGGTGGCTGAGGGATTATTCCCCCTTCCCAATAATAATAGAGCCTGAAGACCAGCTGTGCACAGTAGTTGATTACACTATTTGAAATTAAGCATCTCCTACCCGTGCTACTCTTAAAGTAGACACTAGTTGCACATGGACAATTTAAAGTAGAATCAGTCCCTAATACTTATTTCTTGTAATAGGGTGTTTTGAAAAACAGATGGTCAATCCTCTACCTCCTGCTCAGCCTCAGTGAAGATCCACGTAAGCAGTCAAACAAGGTAAATTATATGTAATTTATTTCAAACATGTATATACTGCCTTTCTATGAATGATTTCAAGGTGATTTACAAAAATTAAAATAAAAGTACATATAAAATAACAAGCAGGCACAAGCTATATTAAAATTCAGACTTTAAAATCATTAAGTAGTGAAAATGTTTCAAAATGCTTGAGCAACTAAGGCACCAGGTGTCTCTGGAGAGGGGATTTCATAGATGGGGTGCCATAGCCAAGAAAGCCTTCTCCCTTATTGAGACAAGCCTTGTCTCTGTCGGAGATAGAGATGGGCCAATGCTCTTAGTGCTCATCTACACCAAGCAGGATATTGCACTATGAAAGCGATATATAAAAGGCAGGAGCCACACTACTGCTTTATAGTGGTACTGAACTGCACTGACAAATGTTGGGGCCCATTGAAGCATACCATATACCGGTTTCATACCACTTTCATAGTGTTATATCCTGCTTGGTTAGACGTGTCAATGGGCCCCAACAGTTGTCAATGCACTTCAGTACCACTATAAAGCAGTAGTGTGGCTGGCTCCTGCCTTTTATATACCGCTTTCATACCACTTTCATAGTGGAATATCCTGCTAGGGAGATGAGCCCTTAGTATGCAGTCAGGATAGTATGGCAGGAAGCAATCCTGCAAGTAATTGTGTGGTTATTTTATTATTCTTATATAATTAACAGATAAGGAGTAAGTAGTAACTGTCAGAGGGAGATTGTGATTAGAGTTATGTAATCAGTAGATATGGGGTTCTTTAAAGCTTGGTGTTTTTCCCCCCTTCAAGGTATCAAATTTTGCTACACTCTTTGCTCAAGCACTACCACGGGATGCTCACTCAACTCCTTACTACTATGCCAGGCCTCAGAGTCTTCCTTTGAATTACCAAGACCGGAATGCCCAGTCTGGTCTGAACTCTGGCAGTATGGGAAGCAGTGGGATCAGCAGCCTAGGCATGTATGCCCCGAATGGGCCAACACCAACTCCGCAGTCATTTCTTCCAGGGTAAATGAAACTTGTTCATCTTGCAGATAACCGTTCAGGGCGTTCTACTTCGATAAATAGTACGTGAGGTTACCTTGGAGGCTTGCTATTCAAAGAATTCAGCCTAAGTAGAATTCAGCTGTCATCACAGCTTGGTACCAGGGGTTATTTTGACTTATTTGTTTACATTATTTATATCCTGCCCTTCGATGGTTCTAACCTTAGGAAAGCTTACAGGAAAATCAATACAAGCAATTAAAAGGTTGAAACAAGGCAATACAAACATTTCAGCAGGGATTGAAACCAATTTAGAATTATTGGGCGGAAAACTATGGGTAAATAAAAAGTCCTTTGCTTTGTGCTGAAAAGATGTCAAAATAGGTGCCAGGCGAGCCTCCGTCGGGAAGAGCGTCCTTACATGGGGCACCGCAATCAAGAAGGCCCTTTCCAGTCATTGCCTGCCTAACCTCCAAAAGCAAGCGTACCTAGTAGAAGGCATTGGGGATTATTTTAACATGTGAGTCAGTTTGTGTGAGAGTAGAAATTCCTTCAGGGTTGCTGGAAATGCTATTGTTATATGCTCATGGGCACATAATAATATCTGAAGCACCTGGGAGTAAGTCCCATTGATTATTTTTTCCTTACCTGTTAATTCCCATTTCCTGAGGTGGCAGGGAGAAATAGTTACCCTACCCTACTTTCTGAACCATTTAGTTCTGTTTTGAGATCCAGGAGGGTAGAAAATTTCAACTTCCTTTTATCTGGTCCTTAATAATTTCTCCAGAATATTTTGTTCCAGCATTGTGTTGTGTTAGA
Organism: Elgaria multicarinata webbii; assembly: GCF_023053635.1. NCBI lineage: Eukaryota > Metazoa > Chordata > Lepidosauria > Squamata > Anguidae > Elgaria > Elgaria multicarinata. Next base: position 39,752,031 of record NC_086175.1, on the reverse strand, counting down.
TAAGATTTAATAGCTTTAAGGGGCTTAACTTCCTGGAAAAGTGTGTTGTTTTATCCCCATGGTATCTTCTCCACTTGACCCTAGCCAAGGGGAGGTGCCATCCCAGTTGTTATTTTAAAATTGGTCTTTTATTTTAAAAATTCCCATTTCTGTGAGTAGGATTTACTGAAACAAAATCGCAGTGATTTGTTTTCTACATATCAGCAAAGACTTATTAGAAGTGTCATACGGCTGCCGAAACATCAAGCTTTAAGGCAGCCTTTAGGCAGGCCTAGATTTCACACTTCAGCATGAAAGGCAATCTCTCTCAGAAGACATCTGAAATGCCTGTCTTTAGTGTCCCACTAAAGGGCAATGATTTGTCATATTATCATTTTATTATTATTATTATTGCAACAGAGTGCTGAAGGGATGAGAATCTGTTTGTTCTCTGCCGCACTTCATGCACTGTAGAAGATGTCTGCTGAACTTTTAAGTTACTGAAAGTTTTCCCTTAGAATGTAGGGGCTCATGGCCATGGGTTTTTCTGAGATGAGAAACCCATTGTTTTTATGATTCTTAGCAGTTTTCCCTCTACAAATACCAGACATCCTTTTAAAATAATTGATATTTAAAATAATTCACGTTTACAAAGCTGAATTTGTACTAGCTGGAATGGCATTGAATAACAAAGTCAAGGATTACAAAACGCTCAGTTTCAAATGCCTTCTCAAAAATAATTGGTCTTGATGACAGCACATTCTACATTTACTTATTTGTGTTGTTGAAATGTGGTTAATCCTTAAACTTTGGGCATTTTGGAGTAATACAAATCGATAACTGAGACAGTTCAGTAGCTAATTTATATTAATACTAGCTTTTCTTTCCTTAGACAATCCTATCAACGTGCAGGAGTGGGAGACTGCCTCCGGCAACAGCTGGGGGCTCGCCTTGCTTGGACTCTAACCGCAGGGCAGCCAACATTACAGAATTCTACCTCAAAAGGCCTTTCAACCACTGTTTCACGTAATCTGCCAAGGTCAAGGCGGGAAGGGGACGTAAGCGGTGAGCAAAATAAGTTTCCTTAGATCGCTCTCTACAACCTCTCATCCACAGTGCTTACCTGAAAATTACCTCAGCTTTTCCATTTAAACAAATCTATACTGTTTGATTTCAGTGCGAATAAATCTTGAAATCTGAATGTTTCAGCTTTAATTTTGATAGTAGTTGATATAGTCTCCAGGGAAATAGTAGATTCCATTCTGTTCGTTTTTTGAGTGAAGAACATAAAGTAGGAAGAGCCCACTTAACTTTGGCATATTTTGTCCATACTATAAAAAATAGCAGTGGAATCATGTGCATGTTTACTTGAAAGCAGGCCCCACTGTGTTAAGAACCATGCAACTAATTCCATACACTTGAGGTAGCTTTGGGCCTGTATTTGCTGAATACATGGCAAACCACTTTTGATACTGAGAGGATTTTCAAAAGCAGATTGTGATAGCGCACAGGAAAGTGTGAGGTTCAAGAAAACATCAAAATTCCACTAAGATTTTATGTGCTCTGGATTATGGGATCCAAAGAAGAAATAACGAATTAGCTAAAATCCAGAGGCATGGAAGTGTGCTCTGCCATCATTGGGGGAGGAACAATGCAGACCACCGGTGAAGTGTTGCTGAGACAGTGAGATTGGCCTTGGAGATATGCATATTATGCCGCTAACCTCTATTCACAGCCAACAACATCTATGAAAGGTGTGAGTTATCCTTTGTATTTCTCTCTTAGATATCTTCCAGTACTAAAAAAAAAAAAAAAACCTCTTAAAATCATCTGTGAATTGATGGTTCTCACTCCTGTGAGTTTCGCCTTGTAATGATATCATCAACAACCTTTCCAGTTTTGCTTTTCTCTGCTATCTTAAAGGATTCTTGGAGAACTAGAATCAGCATGGCAGATGCACTGCTTGGGAGTTTCTGTGTGTGTGGAGGGGTGGGGGAACACCTTAGCAAAACTAAATGTATATGTTTCACCCAACAACACCATTTTTATTGGTATTGAAGTACAAAATGACAGCTGTGTGGTTCTTCTCTAGTACAGTTGTGCTTCTGACAGTCCGCAGAACAGTTGTTTGGCAGGCTGTCCGAGTGCAAGGCTGCTAGGGAAAAGGGTGTGCAATCACACTCCTGGGCTGTCAGGTGTATAATTTAAATCACACATCTCACCCCCATCCAGCTGATTAGCCGTGGATGGGGGAAGGAGACACAGTCTCAGCGTGCACACTGAAATGTTGGGATGTGAGGGAGGACATACGTTGCATATGCGGTGCATGGTGTGTGGGACTGCTTGCATATGGACCAATTAATGACGCTGATCATTGAAGAGCAGCTGTTGAAGATGCCTGGAGTAAAACCTTTGAAATAATTCATAGTACATTCCTCCATTAACCAAATCATTGATACACTTTTTTTTTCATTTAGAAGGGAAGTTAGTCTCTTAAAACAGGCCATAAATGACCTTGTAGAATATTCTGTTTTCTCAATAACGTTCAGGACAAACTGTCTTACATAAAACATTTTGTTGCCTTCCTCTGCTAAACCTACAGTTTGACAATCTAAATAGACTCCCTCTATTTTTAGACATAATCACCATTAAACCCCAGTTGATGTTATGGTGCCACAGATACATTTGGTGTGGATAAATACTTAGACAACAGTGGCTTATAAATATAGAAAAAGCCATCTCCATTTCTTAATTTATTGTGTTTATGTTGTGCCAGTAAAAACACACACACATTTACTCATTCTAGCTGACAGATGCAACAGAAGGAGCAGATGCATCTTGCCATTATGTTATGTTGCTGCTACTAAATAAATTCATATTCCAAATTAAGGGATGTTTATAAAGAAAGCAGATGGATTTTGTGCATTTTATAAATATTGAATGTGTCAGGGACTGTAGGAAAAAAATACAAGTATCTGGTGTTCTTTGATTCTTAAATCCACACTGGAAATTGGGTACCTGAACGTAAAATTCCTCTGATAATCCAGAATTGCTTAAGAATCTGGAGCTCAGAATACAGAAGCACTTCAGAGAGCCTTATTGAATAATGTGTAGAAAATATATGCTTTTATAGAGGCTCAAAATAACAAAGCCAGAAATTAATTTCTCTCGTAATGGTTATATTTCAATTGACATGGGATTTGAGACTATTTGGAATACTGGTTTGGCATTTTAGTATCTGTTCTACGTAGCGATGTTGGAGAAATCTGCAATGAATTCAAATGAGTTTGGATTTCTTTGAATTCGATTTGCGGATTCTGCAGCATCCCGTTTTTTTTTCTGGGTCTCACTGATTCTGTGGAGTTGTGGATTGGTTTTTCATTTTGGGGAGAATTAGTGCTAATTTGCATTAGCACTAATGTGCATTTGTGCAAGCGTGCTCTTGCACTAATGAGAATTAGCACTTCTGAGAAAATAATTAAATGAAGAATTCTCGGCTTTCTCGCAGTTGAAGTAATTTATATTTGTTTGTTTACCTAAATGGGGTGGCTTTTTTCTTACAGGTTTGCTATCTTAGATATAACTTTCTTGGAATTGTTGATTTGGTCTTTGATTTTAATGGTAAAATAATGTACTATTAGTTGTGCAGCTATTTGCTGACTAACTTTAAGATTGCAGTTCTATACACATTTTCCTTGGAGTCAGCTTCATTGAACTCACTGGGTCATCCTTAAAACTTACAGTGCTATCCTATATATGTTGATTCAGAAGTAAGACCCATTGACTTTAATGGGGTTTATTTCCAAGTAAATGTGTATAGGATTGCAGCCTAAACATGGCAAGGTTTGGGACAATAAAATTGCAAAATTAACCCTCTGATATCCTGCAAGTGTATTAATCATATTTTCTCTTTTCAGGCTCTGTTGAAATAACTGAGGCATATCTTGTGAGAGACATTTTATACGTTTTCCAGGGGATAGATGGCAAAATCATTAAAATGTTCAATTCAGAAAACTGTTACAAAGTAGATGGAAAGGTACTGTTTTATATCATTAAGCAGTTTTATATAGTTTTTTTTATAGTTAGATGAAACTTCAGTATGTATATTCTTTTCAATATACCTTTTGCCAGTGGTTTTAATAGATTGTTATTATTATACATTGTTTTGGTATTATTATTATTAGTACTAATAGTAGCAGCAGCTGCAGTAGCAGCATTATCTTCATCATCATGTAACATCACCTTTCTGCCATTGCTAACATCCGAAGTGGTTAACAGTAAAGCAATCATAAAAATAGATTCAACTCAGAAGGGCACTGTATACACAGTTAAACTTTAAAAGGAGCAGTAAAATACACATCATATATACTGATACTAGAGGCACATAGGGATTGTGTAAAGTTGCAGAAACCTCAAGAACCTGCTATATCTGACTTTGTCCCACATAGTGGTGCAGGACAGAGGTGGAAAATCAATTCTGGTGTTCACATAAAAGATGTATAGTGGATAGGAGAATGTCTGACATAAGAACTCCTCACTTAGTATTATAAATCTGTGGAGCGAAAGAAATTCCTGCTCTTCTGCCCTTTGTTTATTGATAACTGCTTAAGAGAATAACTTTTCTATAGAACTATAGAGGCCATGATCAACGCTTTGCCAGCTCAAAGGGGAAATTGGATTTGTAGTCTAACTTGCTCGTTGCACCTTCTTTTATACTACACTTTTATACTACTGTTACAATGAATTTATTCACGATTTGTTCCTTAATACTCAGGTGAGCCTTTCCAAGTCTCTCAGAGATACTACAAGCAGGCTTGCTGAGTTAGGATGGCTACACAATAAAATCAGAAAGTATACCGACCAGAGGAGCATGGATCGTGCCTTTGGACTAGTGGGCCAGGTATGTGAACAAAATACAGAAGTCTTCAACATCATTTGTTTTTTCTGTTTCATGGGTTATATTATTGATGTGTTGTGTGTGGGATAAGAAATTTGTTTATAATTATAGGAAATATCAAGCAAAACCTCTGTTTAGATTTGTTAAGTCTTTTCTCCCTTCTCTCAAATTGGGAACGCCTTATCAACTTAAAAAGTAGTCAGTAGTTAGTAATCAACTTTAAAAATGTAAAGAAAATTGCATCGATAGCATTATGATATTTCTGGGCAGGGATATATTTTATGATGTGTTTGAAGCTTTGAATGTTGGTCCAAAGCATAAATGTTGATCTCATTGTCTTTGAGGGTGACATTATTGGGTGTTATTCTAAAGCCTCCTTCATGTGTTACATGTGGCGCTGCCCCTGCCCCCAACATCATGCACCTCCTTTGATGTCTGTGCATTGAGCGGTGGGGAGGGTCCGAAGGGGAGAGCCCTACATTGGGACACTTCTACACATGTATGCTTCCCCTCTTCAGATGTCCACGCTCAATGTGCGGATGTTGGGGAGAGGTACAGAGGCATGTAAAGTTGGTATTTCATCCTACCCAATGCATTTATTATTATTTTTATTTTTATTTTTTTATTTTTTAGCTCTTAATAAATTTGTTTCCCCCTCCCCCAAAAGTTATTAATGGGTGATGATTCTCTAACTATATAACATTTATGTATATTATCATCCCTAAAAAAAAAAAAAGTTTGTGTACTATAGTGGCCCCATTCAGAAGACACCTTAAACCATGCTTTAACCATGGTGGTTAAGTCAGAAAGCTGGGCTGTGTTCAGAAGACACCTCAAACCATGACTTTAACCATGGTGAATAAAAAGCTTTATTCACCATGGTTAAAGCCATGGTTTAAGGTGTCTTCTGAATGGACCCAGTGTGTATTTGTGTTACACTGATCTTCAAAGGGACTCGTCCACTTAATTGTGTGGATTTCACACTTTAAAAAATCTTTTTTGTTACCCAGTTAAATATTCACCTTGAGTCCCACTTCTTTTGCTGCGGTTGTGGACGCAGATGTTTTGGATGATGCTAAATGCAATATGCTGAAGCTTCTTAATATGTTACCGAGAAATGAGAAATGTAACTGACTCGAACTGCGACTTTCCTTTGCTTCTATGGTAACGTGTGAAGTGGAACTTGCTGCTGGATTTTGCAGAAATACAGCAGAGCTGAGGAAAGGAGAAATGTCAAGGAGAACAATTTCTGTACTTTGTTTCCATTTCTTTGGAACACCGCCTCCACTAAAGACCGTGGTTTGGCACTGGATTTAAATCAAAATATTTAAGTTGCTGTATTTTCTCATTGTTTGACTGTTGTGAACTTTTAATGCAACTGTCAAAATGTGGTATGTGTGTGTGTGTACTTTTTTAAAATGTCAGGTGAGATTTTATTGAACATCTAATGAGCATAAGTTGAGTGTGCCAGTTTTGTGACAGCTTTCTTATTAAACTTATTTGATTCATTGACTTTACACTGTTTTCCTCATTTGGTTTGTTTTTGTAATCCCTTTTGTGTGTATGTATGCAGGCTACTTCTTTTTTCTATCATTCCGAAAGCATTTGTAATGCATGATTATGGGTATCTCTTAGTGGCAAATATTATCTTAACTCTTGAAGAGTTTTGATTTACATGTTATAATCTAGGGTGTGTTCAGTGGTTCTTTATACCATTTTCTTTCTTGAAATGAAGCCCATTGTCCTACATCAAGAGTATTTTGTAAATCTCCTGATATTTCAAAAGTTGGCTTGCTGTGAGCTAGTTCAAAGACACAAAGTTAAGTGTCATGTTGCAGGCAAGCGATCTGGATGGCTTTAAAAGGGGGTTGGGTAAATCCCTGGAGGCGGGCTATCAATGGCTACTAGCCCAGATGGTTGTGTGCGATCTCCAGTATTGGAGGCAATAAGCCTGTGTGCGCCAGTTGCTGGGGAACATGGGTAGGTGGGTGATGTTGCACCATGTCCTGCTTGTTCATCCCTGGCCAATGGCTGGTTGGCCACTGTGTGAGCAGAGTGCTGGACTTGATGGACCCCTGGTCTGATCCAGCATCAGGGCACTTCTTATATTCTTATGTTTCTGAGCACCGTGGAATGTAGCTGGTGCACATGAACTGTATTCACCCCTTTTGTTTTTGCCTTACAGAGTTTTTGTGCTGCCTTAAACCAGGAACTCAAAGAATATTACAGGCTGTTATCTGTTTTACACTCTCAGGTAAACTTGCTTGAGTCCACCAAATTAATAAACTCTGTCTCTACGCGGTTTGCGTCTGTTACAAGCTTGTAAATAGACACTCATCTATTGTGGATAAGAATTCCTTCCATGAAAGCAAATTGTTATAGCTTTAGTTCCTCCCACCCTTTTTTTGTCAAGCTGTAAATGTGTGAGAAGCCTACTATGCGGGGGCATGTGTGCTTTGTGTACTTATCTACATGTCTACTGTCTAATACTTTCCTGATATCTAGCTAACAGAAAATGTATACACAATTAAATTGCCATAGTACTGCTTTGAAAAAACAACCCACCGGCTAAGCCATATTAAAGCCTATATTAGAGGGAAGCATGGCGAGTTTTATTCTTGCCTGAGGTTGCAATCCTGGACCCACTTACCTGAGAGTAAACCCCATTGAGTTCAGAGACTTACCTCTGAGTAGAAATGTGTAGATTGCACTGCAAATCATCTTTATCACCTCTCCTTCTTCTTCTTAGTTGCAGGTCGAAGATGATCAAGGAGTGAATTTGGGGATAGAGAGCAGTTTAACACTTCGCCGTCTCTTAGTCTGGACATACGATCCTAAAATAAGATTGAAGACACTTGCAGCACTTGTTGATCACTGTCAAGGTCTGTCAACAGAATATTTACAACTACATATGGGGTGAAAATGAATGCTAAGAAGGTCCTATTCAAAAGGTGATTTGTCAAACACTAAACTGTAATAACTCTGGGGGGAAAATGCAGAGTTGGATTATTCCAAGGAAATTTGTGTGCAGATGTCTTTCCAGTGCATATATATATATTTCTGAGTTACAATCGTTCATTGGTAGTGCTGACTGACAAACAAGAATTTTTGTTTTTTGGTAAGAGCTGTAAAGACAAGGTGCTAGTTGAGAGCACATACAGTGCTCTGGGTCCATTCATCATGGTTTAAGAGATTGGGAGCAGGCTGTGGAATTGCATACATTCTGCCTTAACCCTAAGAGCCTGGTTACTTGTTATAGCAGCTCACAAGGGAAACTGCCAGATTTGTCTATTTGGGGCTCCCTCCCGCAACTGCAGATAGGCATGGTTAGAGAAGACTGAAGCATTGGTTCACCCTTGCCTTTCCCTTCCCTCCTGGGAAGCAGAGAGTTCAGTTTGCCAAGCTCACAGCTGTACCTTTCGTCAGGGTGAACAGTGGCCCTGGCCACAGCGAGAAGGCCATAATTTAAGAACTTGTTATATTGCGACAGAATTGTATGTTTTATAATGTATGTCACTTTGGGAAGACTGCAGTCTTGAAAAGTGGCTAAGAATCGCCTGAAGTAAGAAAAATTAAATAAGAACCCCATTCCCTCTGGAGAAATCTGCTGGTGGAAGGGAGGTAGCAGGTGATTCAGTGTGGCCTGCTCCTGATCTGATAAACACGGTTATGGGCTCAGGAGCACTACTTGTTCACTCACCCTAGGAATGATTTACTACAAAAATGTTGAAGTTAACATTTACGCATTGAACTCATAACGTTCTTCAAATGTCAAATAACTGCTTTGGAATGACACCTGTGTGTGGCATATCCACAGATGTAGCACTACTGTTCTAGGCAAGTGAGAGAGAAGGTGTGTTGGAACTCCTCTTCATGTGCCTTGTTTCTCCAGGAAGAAAAGGTGGTGAACTTGCCTCTGCTGTTCATGCCTACAGTAAAACAGGCGACCCTTACATGAGATCCCTGGTGCAGCATATTCTTGGCCTTGTGTCACATCCTGTCTTGAATTTCCTTTATCGTTGGATTTATGATGGGGAACTAGAGGACACATACCATGAAGTAAGTTTACTAACATGAAGCCCACTTTCCACTTCCTGTAATACTAAAGCTTTTCTAAATGAAAATTGTTTACTGTACCTGTCCTTTAGAAAATGTTTAATTAAGAGGAACTAGGAGGAGAAGGTTAGTATTTACTCTGAAAATAGAGTTACTTGTGAAGGATTCATATACACCTTTTATTTAGACGCAATGGCCAGGATCCAGAGAACTATGTGATTAGTTCTGTGTGCCCAATTCTTTATGTCTGTCAAGTAGAACGCTAGCATGCCGGATAGTACACCGTAGTTAGAGCTAGTTTTATTGAATTTTTCAATATTCCAATATTTCATACTGGCCTTACGTTAAAAGTTTGCTGAAGCAGCAAATAGGTATTCAGGGTACCAGCTGATATTGCAGTGTAGTAAATCATGATGTTATATCAATGTTGAGTTCTGGTGCCAATGTATACCTTGAAAATCAGAGCCAGATATTGATTTGAGGTGTTGACTTTAGGTTATGTCCATGCTAAATTGTAGGGGAATGATTTTTAGGTGGCCATTTTGTTCTACACTGCTTTCCGCATGAGTGAAATCAATTATTTCTTTTTAAACTTCTTTGGAACTTTTATTAGTAAAATAAACTTGCATGAGTTGTATAAATCCCATCAGGTGAAAACCCCAAGAACACTCAACTGTAGTGAATGTATTCCAGTGAACATGACCCCTACAATAAGCTTGTCATATAGCGCCTTTGGGGGGGAAAGGGGGGATTAATTATACAGGGGCAAATGAAAATGTGGGTTTCCCTCCTCGTATTACAGCAGTTATCCTCTGGGACACTGATTGCCTTTGTAAACAAGCTCTTAATTTCTTCCTAAGAAAATCACCCTTTTTATCTGTTGCTTGGAAGGCCTTGGCATTTGTTCATCAGTTAGATTGTACCATGATTTCCCATTTCTCCTGCAGTTCTTTCTATACTAGATATAATAACAAAACTCAAAGAACCTTGAATGGGTAAAGTGAATCAATAAAATAATTATATTGCAATTATGTTCTGACCTTGGTTTCCTTCACCCTTCCCAAGATCTCTTTTTCACAGGATTAATTATAAAATTCTCTTCTCGCTCTTTGTATTTTTTTACTACATGTTTTCTAAATACATTAATTGCATGTTACTTTGCCCTGGGTTATAAAATGAGGGCTTTTATAACTCCCAAAGATGATTGAATTGTCTGATGGATTTTAAAATTATATTTTTCTCATTAATGCTCCAATTATGGCTCCATGCCAGTTACCAAGAGAGGGGAATTGCTATAATAAACTTTAGAAACTGATTTTTTAAAAAATGTATATTGTATCTACTTTCTTGGGTAGGGTTTTAAAAAATAATATTCATGAGATAATATTGCTTGCCAGTGTAGTGGTCAGGTTTTTTAGAACATAACATCTATTTTTTAGGGCCTGTTCAGGCAATACTACCCCTGTCCTCTTTCGCAGGACCCCTGTACATGGAATGCAGATAAACACCTGGTCTCAGGCTTTTGGGTACCTTACCTACATATAAAACAGAACATCTGAACTGGGAGACACCACATGCAAACACTGGATCCCACGCATCCAGTGTGGGATACATCCAATCACTGCTTTCAAGGAGGGTCTGATTCATGGGATCCAGGGAGATCGTGCATTTAAATAAAGAAAATATATCTTGGCTCAGAAACGATGTTCTAGGTGTGGTGAAGATGGTGGAGAAGGGCACACATTGGCATGTGAGTGACTCACTGGGTTGGATCCAGACCTAGGCCATGGCTAGACGAGGGGGTTCGAGGGCGACAATCTCGCAATTTTATGATCATGAGATCGTTACCCTCATCTACACGCAACGCGCAACATTGTGGCCACCATTTTGATTTTTTTTAAAAGGAAAAGGAGTGCACAAGTGCTCGAATGAAAGGCAAGTTTTTTTAAAAAGAAAAACCCTTCCCCTTCTTCCCTGATGGTCACAGAGCTCCTGAGGAGCTCCGTGCCCGGTTCCCCGCTCGTCACGGTTACTTGCGAGGAACAGGGACAACCTGTGACGCCCGGCCACACGTTCCGCGGTCTCCCGAGACCACGGAAACAGTGGGATGGAAGGGTAGGGCAATATCCCTGATCAAGGGAGGGATCATCCCTCCTTGCTTCCAGGATGCCCTGTGTGTCCTGTGGACGCACAGGGATGATCCCGGGGCAATCACCGGGATATCGCCTGGTCTAGCCATGGCCCTAGTCATATTTGGAGTAGACCCATTGAAATCAAAGGGCATTATGTTGGTCATAGCTCACATAAGTTTTATTAATTTTATTGGGTCTACTCTAAATATGACTAAGTGTGGATCCAACCCACTGTGTGTAAATTAGGGGTGGAGGGGTGGGCAACACATGGCCCATGGGCTGTATTTTGTATTTGTGTTTTTAAACTGTTGGTTGTTTTATTATGGTTTTAATTTTTGTGAACCACCCAGAGAGCTTCGGCTATTGGGTAGTATAAAAATGTAATAAATAAATAAATTAAAATAATAGCTTTTAAGGTTGGGCTTATAGCATTTCTGGTAAATATTAAGTGGCTTTTCTTATACTGTTGAACACAAAGACTTGCACATTCCCAGTGGGTTTCTCTTCTTCACACCCCACACTTGTTTCTCTATGCAAGTAGTGATTCTCTGACTTGTAATGCCAGAGACTGCTAGATTCTGAATTAGCAAGATGGCTGGTTTACATAGTTCTTCCCCCTCTTCCCCCATGTTAGCTACACAATGAGAGATAGAAACGTGTTAATAAAAGCGGAAATAGTCCATAGATTTCCTTTGCTCCTCCTTTCTTTCAGTTAGTATATAATTGATGGGTTATTAAAAAAATACCTGCCTTGAGTGCTGTAGTACTACTGGACTGTGCCCAAAGATGATGTCTCTAGCACTGAAGGTAACTTTCTGACTAGAGTACGTGTGTGTGTGTTATACATACAATATTATATAATATATTCATGTATTTTAAAATACATATGATTGGCTATACTTAATATACCTTTTGTTTTGTCTGCAGTTCTTTGTAGCTTCAGATCCTACAGTGAAAACAGACCGGTTATGGCATGACAAATACACATTGAGGAAATCAATGATTCCTTCATTTATTACAATGGATCACTCAAGAAAGGTATGAAGAATAGTAGTCTTTTTTCTAATTTTTTTTTAAAAATGGACCTTTACAGCTATTCATAACTTTCATATGAGTCTAAATAGAAGCACTCATTGTTGTTTAACTATGGTCTGACACAGACCTGACTCATGCATGGATGCTACCACATGGACAAAGGAAAGGGGTACATTGAAACAGGATTCAGACAAATAGCCCTTTTCTTATAACAAATGATCAAGTCATCCTAGTGATCTTGGCTGGATCTACACTACTGCTTTAAAGTGCTTTATAACAGTTTTGACAACTGTATATGGAGTGTGTCCTGGGCCCCAACAGTTGTCAAAACTGTTATAAAGCGCTTTAAAGCAGTAGTGTAGATCCTGCCCAAGTCAACCATGTTGGCAAAACATTCACCACTGTCCTATGTCTGCTGTGAGCACCCATCATGGCTGCAATGAACACTGCCACCTGTCTCTATTCTCTTTTGATCTAGCATAATATTTCAAATATATGATTTAGTCTGAAAAATACAGCTGGAGTGAATGGCAGTTCTTTTGGATATGATTTGGAAATGCTGGTGAATGTACTTGCTCGCACTTGAAAGCAAGTGATGTGTGCTTAATACAGTATGTTGGTTTGTAGTCTCTATCTTAATAAGTGAAGTGTACTGACTGAAAATGTATTGCCCCTGCTTATAAAACCTTTTAGGAAATAACTTCTGAAAATGCCTTACATTTATATTTAGGTTCTCCTAATAGGAAAATCCATAAACTTCTTGCATCAGGTTTGTCATGACCAAAGTCCATCATCCAAGATGATAGCTGTGGCCAAATCTGCAGAATCTCCAAAGGATGGTATGAAATTGAAACCAGATTACTGTAACAATATGTATTGTAAAAGCATCACATAATAGGATAGCCATTTTTGTTGTACAGAAGTGATCACAAAGGTTACTGTCAAAGTACCGTGATAGCTTTGTTTCTGATCTTGTTGATTTTTCAGATTATAGTTACACCTCACAATGGTGTTCAAAGTCCTAGTGTGGTGTCTTTGTGGGAGAAAGGGCAGCTCTGGTGCATGCATTCAGCACGTTACCTGTGCAGGTTACCCCTGACAATATTTTGGGTAGCTTGTTGGGAAATAGTGTATGTGTACAGAAAGTGTAGTCCTTCTGGGGGAAGAAGTGATAATTGTGTAACCCCCATGCATTGTGTTGTACCATCTTGGTGGAGGTGGGTTTTTTCTGCTGAAACATAAAGTTGAGTGTGAACATGCCTAAATGGAACATGAAGGTTTTGGTATAAATGGTGCTTGTCACTAATAGCTCCAGATGGAGATGTGCAGTTTCATGGGGGTCAAATGGGGATCAGTTGCACAGACAAATCTCACTGGTGGGATTGTGTCCTATCTGCTATTTATGAAATAGGGATTTATATAGTGAATTAAGGCTACATGGAGCAGAATATCAAATTGGCTAGGTATTTTCTAGACTTAGCCACATAAATTCATCAACTTAAAATTAAGAGCAATAAAATGTATCTTAAAGAGTGCAAGGTTTTTCCCCACAGGGTAAAGATAGCTTAGGCTTTATTGTAGCCATGTTGTTAGGCTGCCATCTTGTGCACACTTAATTGGGACTAAACCCTATTGAGCACAGTGGCACTTACTTCTGAGTAAATATCCATAGGATTGCTCTGCATATCATATCCATATCATATCCATCTCTTTGTAAAAGTTTGCATTAGAGGAAAATCAGCTCTGTTTTAAGTAATTCCTATCCCAGGAATCTAATAAAAAGGAATTTGTCTGAATAACTAGAAGTACATGTTTATTATCTCTATGCCTAACTAAATAGATGTACAAAATACATTTTAGTACAGTATAGCATTCTAGTTACTTAGTACAGGATTCCTTTCCATCTCTTCTACAGTTGACCAAGAACTGGACTTGAATATTTGCTTTATATCGGCATGCAGCACAGTCCTATGAATGGTTCCTTGGAAGTAAGCCCGACTGTCTTACTCCAAAGATAATATGCGTAGAATTGCAGTCCTAATCTTCTCTTTAGATTTGATTTTTTTATTAGTTATATTCAATAGTGTAACAGTTTCAAATGTATTACAAAATATTTATTCAGACAGTTGAAGACTACGAAGTGGTTACTGTAGCCTTTCTATTGTCAGAATATTTGATTTAAGGATAAGGAAGATATTTAGGTATGAACAATTTCATATAAGCCCACATCAAATACATAAATATGCTGTTCCATTCTCCATCAAGTGATGATAGGTTACCTAAAAATACAGTGTTAATTTATAGAGCTCAAATCTATTGTGTTAAGTGGAGAAGTTAATTAATTGTGTGTGGGTTTTGTGTAAGAAAAATATAAAACAATGTAAAAACAAAACTTTTTTCTCCTTATAACAGCTGCTGAAATGTTCACAGATTTGGAAAACGCATTTCAGGGAAAAATAGATGCTGCATATTTTGAGACAAGCAAATACTTGCTAGATGTGCTTAATAAAAAGTACAATTTACTGGAGCACATGCAGGCCATGCGGCGCTACTTACTTCTCGGTCAAGGAGATTTTATCAGGCACTTAATGGATTTGCTAAAGTAAGTGAATATAGATTGTAATAGTATCGAATTTGAACATTTGTACTGGAATAGAAAATTGACTGAAATCCAAAACAGAGTTTTGGTAACCCTGTGGTACAACAATACAACTTACTATTAAAATATAATGTTAATGCTTCTATTAATATGTTCAGTACTATGTTGCGCTGTTTTAGATTTAGTATGGATTTGTTTGGGTCCCCCCTTGCCTTACATACTAGGCCAGTTCATACGATCAAACAGCCCACTGTGCCTTATTTAAACCACGGTGGGTTGTGGTGTATGCCAGAAGCCATTTTGAATATTCAAGCCATAATCTTGGTTTGTTGTGTTGTCTGAACTTGGGGACCATGGGTTATGTAAGGGCTAAACAAATCTTGCATAACCCTAAGCCAAGCTCTGGATTGTTTAACACTCGTTTAACCTATGGTCCCTAGGTTTGGACAGCAAGACAAACTGCAGCTTGAATATTCAGGATGACGCCCTGAATTTGGTCCTTTCAGAGTTTAACTAGAACAAAATTGCTCATTGTTGAAAAACTGATCTGTTCTATCACTTCCAAATTGTACAAGGAATCTTGAATTCTCCATATGATATTAACACTGTAATCCTATGATTGTTTACTCAGATTTAAGCCACATTGACCTGGTTTGCATGTAATGGCAATTGTGGGTTAATTAATCCCCAAATTGCTGAAATCTAGCAAGAGATTATGTTGACTGTAGCATGCTTGTCGCTTCCACTTTCAATTAACAGCCTACGATCACCCGTATTCATAAATTGTTAGTGTGATGTCCGAACCTGGAGACTCTAACAGCACAGTCCTGTGCATGTCTACTCAAAAGTAGATTCTATTGAATTTAATGGGATTTACTTCTGAGTAGACATGCATGTTGCATTATTAATCTTATCTGTTATTAAATAGTTTCCGTTTCTGTTGGTCACAAATATAATGGTTACAAATACTGTCGAATTAGATTTTACACACACATACACAAAAGTGGAGAACAGATGGAATGTGTCACTTGAATGAGAAGCATCAATCACAATTTTTACAAGACTATTAATGGCCTTGTCTGCATGTAGAAACAGTCTATCAGTTTAAAAGCCAACAGGTTGTCTTTCCATCTATTCTGCTTTACCACACAACCAATGATCAACTCGTTTATAAATTGTGTAGTGTGAACCTGGATTGCTGGATTATTTAGGGGCTAAACAAGCCACTGGTTAACCCAACAACAAACCACGGGTTGTAATGTGTGAGCCAGTTCATTGATTCAGCTCTTTTCTCGGGCTTGCTGTGATTGATTCCTCTTCTCCCTCTTCTTCCCCCTCTCCTTTCCCTTTGCATTGAATCTTGACTTATTAGATTGGGAACCTGGAGGTAAACGTTCCCATCATTTTTATATTTAGACAGTGCCTTGCAATTCTTTTAAGGCCCTTAATATGCAGGCTACTAAGTACACTCAAGCCCTGGAGAGCAGTGGGCTGGTGGATATATTTACATTCCATGCAGAACAGATATTCTGTTTTTGTATGGATGAGTGTGGCACCAGGTTCCACACACTCTGCATACCTGACGTCTGGCAAATATATGTACAGTGGTATAGCGCACAGGTGCACCAGTCCCACTGATGGAGTCTCAGTCTGTGCATACATTCAAGCAGCATGTGCAGTCTGGGTGGCAGAGCCTGCTTTCACAATTGCAAAATCCCTCCAAACACTCATACGAAAAAGGATGGCTATACAGGATTTATTTGAGACATGGATATAATTTATGTTTGTCGTGACAGCCAGGTGTATGGCAGGGGTGCCTGGCTGAAAACATAGCTAGCCACGGCCAGTAAAAGGCAGGCCTCAAGACTTCCTTTGGGGGATCCTCCTTCTGTGTGCGCAGCATTGGAAGTGAGAGGGGTGATAGATTGTGGCATTGTTTTGGAACAATAATGGACATTTCATATAGCTAATAATAAAAACAGATTTTACGTTAATATCATGCATTACAACAGCTTTCAGTTCTTTGTGTCCCATGTAGACTATAGGCTCCTCTAAAAGCATCATCATAAACTAAGAAATTAAGCTTCAATTTGGCTTGAACTATTCAGCAGTTGCTACTGCTGAATAATATTTTGATCAACAGAATCTTTGATGAATGTACCACAATATCTTTATCTTAAATGTGCACTTAGATCTCCAGCTTTTAAACTCCTGGATCCTGTACTTAACTTCAGCACCCTCATCTGTCTCCCTTGGTGCCAGTATTTTTTAAAAGCATCTTGGGTTTTCCCTTAGGATGGAGTTTCAAAAGTATAATGGCAGGCTTCCTACATGCCACATTCCTTTCCCTTCCATAATGCTGATTTTTTCCATTACAAAAGGTTCCATTTACTTGCCAGACATCAAAGAGATGTCTGTTTGTCCAAGAACCGAATTGATGTAACATCTCTGTACTAAAGTGCAGCAGAATAAAGATGAGACATGGAATCAGTAAAACATTTGGTGCGTCAAGCAGTGAAGAGTCATGCTTCAGTAGAAAGAAATACCTTTTGACATGGAATTTTTAATTTACTATTTCAAGTTTGAGAATATAATGGCTTCGACCTTGCTGTTTTCTAATGCAAAAGCACAATTGTCCAGTCTCTGTTGAAAGAAATTAAATGGAAGAACCAGAAATGCTTGTTAGAACCTGGAGAGATCCTGCTTTTTTTAAAAAAAAATTAAAGGTGTTTTAGAGCTCAGGCTTGCTGAGAAGATCTTGAAAATGTGACGTTGGTCTAAACAGGGTTTCTCAAATATGTCGCTGTTCTAGATATGAAGTCATTCTTTTATCAACTCCCCCTGCCCTTCAAATAAGAATAGTAAATCAACACTTGTCCGAAACAGAAGACCCGTTTTCGGAAAAATTAGCCGGGTTTATTATTTAGGTCCTCTAGAAAGGAAGCAAAAGAGAAACTGTTGCCTCCAGTGTGAAAGGATATTACCCAGACTGGACTTCAGCATTGCGAGACTGCTGGCTTGAGTGAATCATGAGCTTCACTGTGGATTTAGTGTTGACATCGAGCGTGCTCCTGGAAAAGCTGTATGAATTGGCTCTGTCGTAGAAAAGGGCTGTTAAGGGATGTGACACAATTGTGGGGTCATGCAGTGAAATCTGATCCCTGGCTGTGATAGAATGGGAACTTGTGGGGTTATTTTTCTGTATGGAAATCCACATTTTGCATATTTATAATTGCATAAACATTTTTAGTAGTTCATAATCTATTCACTAATAGGGTAAACTATTCACTAATATGTGGGCTGAAAATATATTGCATAGGTTTATTGTACCTGTAGTTGGCAGTCAACTGGGCTATTATGTACGTTGTATATCTGTCCTTTTAAAATCTTATCTTACAATTTTAGGCCAGAGCTTGCAAGACCAGCTACCACTTTATATCAGCATAATCTGACCGGAATCCTTGAAACAGCTGTCAGGGCAACTAATGCACAGTTTGATAATCCTGAGATTCTCAAACGCTTGGATGTCAGACTTTTGGAGGTATTTTTGAGCCATTTTAACGTCTTATGAGTGTTTGTTTATAATTTTTAGAAAGTAGCTAAAATTTAGATCTAAGATCTAAATTTAGATCTTCAAAATAGTAACTTCTTTGTATATGGAATCAGATTGTAGTTCTTAATTGTTCTTTGTGGTCAGCATGCATCACACTTACGGGCTTTCTGCCTGTGCGGCGTCCTGTTCAGGAACTTTCTATAGCTGAGGGATTTTGATGGGAGCCTGGCCCCTCAATCCCACTGTGCATTTCCCATGGGCCTGTACGAAGAGTTATCTTGAGACTGCCCCAAACACAGCCTTGAAACCAAGGAACACAGAACTGTGAAAAGAGAAGACAGAGAAGAGGGAATGGTGGGTGGATTGTGTGAATGCACAGATTGTGTGAACGCACTCAAGGAACCACAGTTACAGGTAAGCAACTGTTCTTGTTGAGAGTCTCTGTGCATCACACTTATGGGTGACTAGCAAGCTGACTTACCAGAGGAGTGTCGATGCTCTCCTGTAGAATATATTGCCACGGCTCGACCAAAGGATCAGCTGACATCCAGGCTGTAAGTCTGATGAAAGTTGGTTGCCTTCACCAAGTAGCATATGCCCCAAGTCAGAGAGAGGAATTCCCTGTGTGAAGGGCACCCAAGTTGATAGAGCCCTGGTGGAATGGGCTCTGATTAGATCCAGGCGTGGCAGACTCGCTAGCTCATAAGCTAGCTTGATGACTTGCAAAACCCATGACGACACAGGCAGTCCTTTGCAAAGACCCTCATAACAGAGAAGCAGATGAGACAATTTGCGGAAAACCTCTGTAAGACGATTTGCGGAATACCTCTGTAAGACGATTTGCGGAATACCTCTGTACAAGACTTATAGAAAGTCAACATACACTGAGCAAATTCAGACTGGAGTTGATAGAAATCAGGAAAAGTACAATTAAAATAATGTCCTGATTATGGTGAAAATCTGAAACAACCTTAGGAAGGAAACCCAAGTCTGGACCCAGCACCGCTTATACGAAAAGTCCTATAAGGAGGGTCCAAGTGTGGCGTATAGAGTTCATTGGACCGAGCTGATGTCACTGCCAGGAGGAATCTGTCTTCCACATCAGTAAGTGCATGTCAAATGGCTTTGCTGTTAGAGCCTTCCGGACTACAAAAAGACTCCATGCTGGCATTGCTGAACTGACCCACAAAAACTGTTTAACCAGATTGGCAATAAAAACTGAGAGCCCATCAGTTGCTGATATCGCAGCTACATAAAGCTTAGGAGAACATAGTAACAATCCTTTTTCCTGAAATGAGAGAAGGAACCTCAAAACACAGTGCAAGTGGCACTGTACTGGCTTCATTCCACGAAGAACGGCAAAAGCAGTGAACAATTTCTACTTTGCTGCATATGATTTATGGGTTCCTTGCATCTTTTAGAACCCATTTGGAACTTGGACTGTATTCCCATTCATTGAATCCTCCAGGCTGTCATGCGAAACATTGGCAAAATCCACGTGGCAAATTTGGCCTCAGCCCCTGGTGAGTAGACCAAGGGAAGCCTGAGGTATTTCCCAGAGAAAAGTTAAAGGAGAAACGCAAACCACGGCTGCCTTAGCCACCATGTGGTGAACAGCATGCAGTTTGCATTGTTCATCCTGATTCTAGTGAGGATTCTTGTCAGCTGTGGGAAGAGAGGAAAATTACAGAAGTGATTCCCTCAACAGGAACATTTCCCCCAGTGACCCTAAATTGATGCCCGCTGTGCTACTAAAGCAGCACCATTGACTGTTTTCACCCTGCCAAACAGGTCCATCTCCAGCTTGCCCCACTTTCAGAACAGATTGTGGATGACCAACCTGGCCACTGTCCATTCATGTGATGAGGAGAGTGTCCGACTCAGATCAGTGGCTAGAACATTGTCCTTCCCAGAGACATGAACTACCGCTAATGCAACATGTCAGGGAATGCATCAGTGGGAACTCTCCAGAGTCTGCTTTAATAGGGCTCTGGATCAAATGCCTTCTTGCTTGTTCAAATAGTAGGTGGTGGTTGTGTTGTCTGATGCAATTTGACCATTGCAGCCCTGCAGTTCCATACGACAGTGAGACGCTCCAGAAGACTGATATGACATTGAGAGACATCTCTGGACTAACATCCCAGTACTTGGAGAGTACCACAATATGGTCCCCAGTCTATTCTGGGTTATCTGGGAAGGTGAGGGCTGTTGGAATGGGATGCCAATTTGAAGTTAGGAGCTGACAGTCCACCAGAGAAGGGAGAAGCAATGGTCTGTAGTAGAGGAAAACATGTCCGTCTAGGACCCCTCTCCGGGTTAAGGGACCGAATGAATCAATTCTGGAGTGACTGCATTCAAAGTTGGACAAAACTCAAAACTGTGGTAGTAGCTGCTGTGAGACAGAGATGTCTCTGGACTGAAGCAGCAGTAGGCTCCCACATTTGAGAGATCTTGGAAGCAAGGTACATGGTTGCCTGGCAGATAGGCTCGACACATGGTGGAATCCAGAATCACTCCAATGAATGGGATTATTATTATTATTTATTTATATAGCACCATCAATGTACATGGTGCTGTACAGAGTAAAACAGTAAATAGCAAGGCCCTGCCACATAGGCTTACAATCTGATAAAATCATAGTAAAACAATAAGGAGGGGAAGAAAATGCCAGGGCACATATGGGTCTTTTTAGTAGTGATCCAGTGACCTAGGCTGTGAAACAGGTAATATGCAGTGGATGTAGCATGCAAGATTCTTTTCAGTCTGTGCTAGAAGAAGGCAAATTTCTATATAATAGATGGAAATACCACGCAGATGAAGGTTGACTGCAACCACAGCCTTGTATTTGGTAAATACTCTAGGCATCATCCCTAGATTGAGTGGCAGCTCCCAGAAGTGGAAGACATCTTTGCCTATTGCAAAATGAAGGAAATGATGGTGATTGCTATATGCAATTCTATGATGGCTATATAAAAATAGGCATCCTTCAGGTCCAGTGACACAAACCAGTTGCCCTTCCAGAGCAAGGAAAGGATATTGGAGAGCATGGCGATCTGAAAGAATTTGGGAATGATATATAGGGGTTCACCTTTCTGAGGTCCAGAATTCGGCAGAGATCCTGTGCGGTTTTAGCAGCATGAAGTACCAAAAATGGAAATCACACCAAGTGTCCTAGTTCAAAACTATTTCTATAGCTCCTTTCTCGAAGAGCTTCTGAACTTCTTTGAGTAGAGCAACAGAAGGGATTGTGACCTGGACTTTGCACGGAAGGGAGTCTACCTTGATCCTGTAACCTCCTTGGATGATGGGCAGAACTCAAGTTGGATGTTATGTCTCACCAGTCTGGAA
The DNA here is from genome assembly GCF_023053635.1 of Elgaria multicarinata webbii. NCBI lineage: Eukaryota > Metazoa > Chordata > Lepidosauria > Squamata > Anguidae > Elgaria > Elgaria multicarinata. Next base: position 39,730,432 of record NC_086175.1, on the reverse strand, counting down.
GATAAGGAAGAATATGGGTGCCAAAAAGGAGACAAGTGGGTATCTTAGGAGGTAGGTGTCCAAAGGAAGTCAAAGACTATTCTTATTAGGTTTCCTACACGTTTTGCAGAATTTGGATGATTGGAAGAAGCATTTAGAGCCCTGAGTGGAGGGTGACTTAAATGATTGCCCAGTGGGTGAGTGTGAGGATTGTCTATAGCAGGATTCCTAAACCACTGGCAAGGACAATACAGAGGGGGGCTGTTGCCCAAGCACTGTTCTTGGGTAGAACAGTATCCTTTGCATCATCAGTCTTTGCATTAAAAAGACCATCACCATGGAAAGGCAAGTCTTTGATGTGGGACCATGCTTCTTGTAAAAATCCTGCTGACCTCAGCCACACGTATCAGAGGATCGTGATGAGTCCGGCCATCACCTTTGAATCATCGTATGGCAGGAAGTGTTGATCTGTTGCTGGGACAAACCAATTGCCTTGCCTTGGAAGACTTGAGCAAGCTCGTGCTTATCCTCCGGAAGGCGTTCAAACACGCTGCCTACCTTCTCCCAGAGGAAAAGCTGCTCCCAGGACATACCTGTTTGGCAGTTTGCAACTCCAAGGTCAAGAACACCAAAGAAGATTCCCAATGAGACTGCTAAAACAGGAGTTGAAAGAGAAGAGGTGGGAACACACCGGCAGTGGGATGGTGCGGGAGGGTTCCTGCCCAAATTCCTCAGCTATAGAAGGTTCTTGAATGGGACCCTGCACAGGTGAAGAGCCCATATGTGTCATTGTGTAGTTGACCACTCGGAGAATACTGGCAAGCAACTTGTTCTTATTTTGCCAAAAATGAGCTTGGGTTAAATGTTACTCGTTAGTCACTTGTAGATAGTAGCCAGTCTATGTATAATAATAAAAACTAAGGCCACAATCCAAAATAGAGTTAAGCATGCTTAAGCCATCTGATTTTAATGGGCTTTAAGTGTGCTTAACTCTGTGTTGGACTGTGGCCTGAAATTATAGCACTGCTGAATTTATCCTGACCCTTTGAAGGGTCTGTTAAGGTGCTATGCTATTCAACTGAGCATTCAGAGAGGGTTTAACTTTCTCAGGATCATGTGTGCCCCTCTCTGCTTACTTAATGTAGAATGCCCATAGTCAGAGACAGCGTACAGGATCTCCCTTACCATGTGTGCTGATAAATGTGGTCATTCCCCTGCCTTGAGACCTGCACCATTATGGATTGATGAAGTAACATTTGAGTGGTGTCATTTCTAATTGCTAGGTTATAATTAGCCTTTGGAAAATGGTCAAAAAAACAATGTAATGTATACAATTTGGTTAAATGCAGATATTATTTTTTGAAAGGTATCTCCTGGCGATACAGGTTGGGATGTTTTCAGCTTAGACTATCATGTTGATGGGCCAATTGCAACGGTAAGGATATATATATATATATATTTAAGTTTGTCGATTTCTCCCCCCCACCCCCACTTAGTTCACTAAATACTTTGTTATTAAAATAGCCTTTGTACATTTTAGAAATGCATGATTAAAGAGACTGCTTTGTATCTTGGATGTACCCATTGTATTAAGAGTACAGCCAAAATCTCAATTTTCCTAAATTATTAATGAGTGTTTAAAATGCTACATTTTAAGACTTTCATTATTTGAAATAAATAATTCATTTGTTCTGTCGGGGATTTTAGAAAGTACTTAATAAATGGATTTTCATTTTCATCCATTATTCTGAAACTGTAGCAACTAATTTGGGATAATTTGCAAGAACTGTAAAATGTATTTTAGGGGAACCTATTTGTACTCTTTAAATAAAATCTGATATGTAGTATTCATTAAAACAGATGAGAAAATAGCAGCACCATTATTCAAAATGCTTTTAATATATGTAAAGAATAGCAGTGCTTTCTGAACATGGTGTCAAAAGTGGGAGTTTGACCAGAAGGTATTGCTATCTATAGTTTCGTGAATGGGAGATAATATCTCCGTTTTCTAATTTGTTAATTCATTTTTCATATTCTGCATCCTCCCAGTAAACTGTAAGTAGTTGCAGAGCTGTGTAACTGGTTTCTTTATATTTAATCTGTCTTGCATATTATTAACCATTTCATGTTCCTTCCTTTTGTTAAAATAAGCTTTTCAGGTATTGGAGTAAAGAGTAGTGAAAGAGGTTTCTAACATCAGTAGATCTATTCTATGCAATAGAGTATTTTTATTGCACATACACGCTAGTTAAAGAGAGTCAACACAACTGTATAACCAGTAGAATTTGGATTGTAGCGAAAGTTAAGCGGAATGAATTGATGCAGCCCAGTGACTTCAGTTTTGTGCATGGGACACTGGGTTCAAAATAACTTCATCCATAGACTTATTGAGCGGCCTTGGGCAAGTCACTCTCTCAGCCTCAGTTTCCAGTTGATAAAACAGCTTCTCAGGAATGTTGTGAAGTTGAATGAGTTTTGGAAGATTGCTTTGAATCTTAACAATTTATACATCTAAATAAACTTTCTGATTAAGATTTCCCACCCACTTTGCTATAGTATCAAGGAAATGCAGAATGTTTGGTTTGGAAATGTAAGAATTTGTGCTAGTAGCCAAACAGTGTGCCATAAGAACTTAAGAAGAGCCATGCTGGATCTAACTAAGGATCTGTTAGTCCAGCATTCCATTCACACAGTGACCATTCAGCTGCCTGTGGGAAACTCACAAGTAGGACATGAATGCAATAGCACCCTCATGTTCTACAGCAACTGGTATACATAGGCATACTGCCTCCATTATTGGGAGGTTGCATATCACCATCAAGTCTAGTAGCCATTGATAGCCGTATTTTCCATGTGTTTGTCCAATCTCCTTTTAAAGCCATTCTATTTAGTGGCCATCACTACATCCTGTAGTAGCGAATTCATAGGATATGGATTTGATTCTTGGTGCTGTGCTTTACCTTGCCTTACCTATGGAGACAGATGAGAACCAATTTAGCAGTTCTGGCTTCCTTTTCTAAAATTTTGTTTCAAGGTAATCACAACCAAAATAGGCCCCTAATTTTAGCAAGTGGTTTCTCTTTAATTTATTGAGTTTTCAGAAGAAGGTAGATGTATTTTTTTTTTAAAAAAAACGTTGTATATGAGGTGTTGACATTAATGAGGGGAAGTGTTTAATTCCAACAAGATTTAAAGCATTGCTGGTTTTGGATAGTGAAGATCCAAGTGAAAGGAGGATGTAGCTGTACTTGAACTTGATCATGACAGCTGCATCTCAACCATATACCATAACATAAAGGCCACTTCTCTAATCAGTAAGACCCGGTTAGGTTAAATTTTTAATCCTGTAATTATTTCTAGTGAGGAGGTAATGTCCAAAAATTAGGGAGGGGGATGATTGAATGGGTCTCTTCTTCCCTCTCCCCATCCAGTTAGAATTGGTCCTGAGACTGTTACACAGTGGCTGCCCTTGTATGAAGCTAACCATGATTGCAGTTACAGGCTCCACCCTTTCTATGTCCCCAACATCTCTGTGTGTAGTAAAAGGTTTGCACTGTCCTTTATGCACACAGACCATGACGTGTATAGATGCAGCCTGGTTGATTTTTTGTGAACGGATTAAAGTTTAGGCCCTAGATCAGCCTTTCCCAATTTGGTGCCATCCAGATGTTCTGAACTACAACTCCCAGTGTTCCTGACTATTGCCCATGTTGGTTGGGGCGGATGGGAATTGAAGGCCAAAACATCTGGAGGGCACCAGCTTTGGTTTGGCAGCCCTAAATGCTGTGGTGAGGTGTCCTCCAAGAACCATGGGGTGCAGTTCTAGGGTTGCTGAAATAATTGAACTCTTTAATTTACTAGTAATATTAGTGATTGAACCTGAAACTTCCTATGTGCAAAGTATGATCTCTGCCACTGGTGCTTCCCTAGTATTTGTTGTGCATAAACGCTCATGGAGAGCTCCTTTTATACTGTTATGGGCGTCCTCTTAATTTTGATGTTGCTGGACTGGACCTTGCTTAAATCTTTGTCCTCAAAATCTCTTAACCCAAACAGAAATACTGGAAGCAGCAGCCGCACTTGGCTGTTAAAAGTGATGACAATATTTTAAGTCTGCATCTTGATCTTGCTTTCAGGTGTTTACACGGGAGTGCATGAGCCATTACCTGAGGGTGTTCAACTTCCTGTGGAGGGCAAAACGGATGGAATATATTCTCACAGATATCTGGAAGGGACATATGTGCAATGCAAAGCTTCTAAAAAATATGCCAGGTAAGAGAATGGCCCCAAGGCATATTTACACAACCCCCTGTGCTCAGGCCGTAGCTCTTTAGGTTACTTTGCATGCTGGACAAACCTTTTGGTACTGTTAATGCTCCAGTATGGTGCGTGCCTTCAGCAGATCTAGTCCAGCTCTCAGGCAGCTCATGAAAAGGAATAGAATTTAAAATATATAGAAAAGTGTGCGTTGGGAGTTCAGTCAAAACTAGCTGCTCTTCTTGACTACATACAAGTGAATGGAAGTTGTCTTTGAAGGCCTTGACTATATGAAAGTTTTGATATATGGGCTCTTAGCTGCCACTGCTCTGCCATTTTGATTGCCCCTACTCCGCCATTTAACTTTTATCATAACAGTTGGGAGAAAGCTGAAGCACAGATGTTGTATAATGTCATTGACACAAAAATCCTACACCCATTTCATTGGCTGGCTTCTGACTTTTACGCGCAGGGTAAATTTAGTAGTAGTCGTAGTCTAAATGACTACTTCAGTGATGGTGCTGAGCCAGCACTGTAGTTTTTACTATCTTAACATACTTTGTTTACTTGGAGTACGGAGCTGTATTTTTGGAGATTAAAAATGAAAGGACAGAGGCACAATTGCTAACTGAGGCTGACAGGGGAGCAGGTGGTGGCTGCCTTCTGTGGCACTCCAGGTCTGAGGCTGAAGAGAGGCGAGAGATCAGTTCTGTCAAGCTGCCTTGCTTTTTCGAGCTTGATGCTGAGGAAGTCCGCATTTCATGCTTGAATAGCGTGAGCATAGAATTGTGGAATACTTGGGAGTTTTGCTACAAACTAACTAGACGTGTATAGTTAAAACAATTGTTTTTTTGTAAGGTGCCTCCCAATATGTGCTTCCCCTCCTCCCCCCCTTGTTTGTATTCTTTCTTTTAAATATTTCTAATGCTTGCAATTTTTTTCTTACATACATACTTCTTTATTGAATGAAAAAAACAAAAAACAAGAATCAAACATGAAATCATTAGAACGTATGTCTAATACATAGAGAGCTCTAATCCTGGCCGCCACTGTAAGAAATTTAGCAACAGCCAAAGTTATTCTTGAGGACTTATCTTCCAACAGAAACTTAACATATTCTTGGAATATTTTCTAGGAAATCTTTTTAATGTTCCCTTTCCTCATCTGCTTTGTTTTCTAGATCCTTTCTCATTTTTGTAGTTCCCTCCTGAATCCTTCTTTAACTGACTATACTTTTCTTGAACAGTTGGTATGTTCCTAATGCTGGGTAGAGGGATATTGTTTCTTCCCGAATCTCAGAAGTGATGCTATTGTGAGTGCAATGTACCATGGCGTTGGTTTTTTATCCCACTGCCTTATCCTCTGAGCTTGTGTTGAGAAGGCATTTTGGTTTATACCGGGATTGAAGCTGTAAACCTGTGCACACTTACCTGGGAGTAAACCCAATTGATCTCAGTGGGCCTTACTTCTTAGTAGAAGTATAGTATTGCTTGGTAAGTGTCTCTCTTCAAACCTTGGTAGGGCTGCTTTACTCATTAACCCAGTTTGCATGACATGCCGGGCTCACTGGGGGTAATTTAACCCACAGTACATGCTGGGTGCTTTGAATATGAAATCCTCAGTAGGGTAATGGCATGTTGGTTTGTTGTGGGGTTTTGTGAGGGTTGTTTAACCCTCGCAGAAACCCCGACGGCTGAGTTCGCAAGACACACCACAGCCCCATTGGGGCTTGTATATTCAACATGTTGCCCGGCAAGCACTGCGGCTCATCATGAGTTAATTCAAATCTCACCTCAGCTGTGAGTGGGGGTTAGATTGGGCTCTGGCTTTCATGCTGTCTCTTGCAAATATGAATCTTCTAGCTCAAGGTTTCTCATAAATGAGATAAATTGCCAACCTACATGCTCTCCAGTCCACCTTTCAAAGACACTGGCCAGTAAGCTTTCCAGCTGTCTGGTCATGGCGGTTGTTGACTGATAGAAAGTTCTCTGCTGTGAGGAGAAAAAGACTTTCTCTGGCCTGCCTGGTCAGATGCCCACGTCTGGTCCATTTGGCCAAGGATTGTCAGAAGGGTTGCTCCTGACTTTGGGAGCAGTCACTGCTTGGCAGTACAAGGCAGAGGTGGGCTGCAGCTTCATGGCGTGACCAGAAACTCAGTACTATTTTTTATGCAGTGAATCCCCCCTTTTTTTAATGAAAGAGTTTCAGTGGAGAAGTCTGCTTAATCATAGAGGAGTTTTATAAAATGGGTTTCGTAAGGATCAGTGAAATTTCTGAAACAGCCTTGAGGGGGCAATAGAACATTGCAGTTTGTTATTGACCAGTGCAGTTCTAAATGCCAGAGTTTAAGAGCCCATAGTGTACCAGGGAGGTGTAAAGTAGTTTTTTTGGCCCGTTTTATAAAGAATTGTGCTTGTGCGAAATGCAACATCATATTAGTCTTCCGATTAGGTTGTACTCCTGCTCTTCCATAGAACTATTTACATGTTCTTGCTTGTGTGAATTGAATTTTGTCCACGTCTTATTTTATAGTTGTTTTTATTTAATAATGTTAGCCACCTCGGATTTCCAGAAAGGTGGGATATAAATAGTTTCATTAATTAATATATTTTTAAAAAATCTTATCATAGAAGATGGCTCTTTGAGAGACACTGCCTCTAATCTAGCTACTCTCTCAACAATTCAGGTGTGGAAAGCATAGAAGTCCATATTTTCACTAAATAGTGAAATAGAAGTCCAAGTAGTGAGAATTCCCCACTACTTCCAGCTCTCCCAGGCTGCAATCCAGTGCCCATTTACCTAGGAGAAACATCCATTGGACTCAATGGGACTTAATTCTGAGTAGATGTATACAAGAATGGACTGTGAGATAATAAAGATCTCCGGCAGCCTCCCCCAACCTGGTGCCCTCTGGATGTTTTGCACCAACCCTCAGCATCCCTGAAAATTGGCCATGCTGGCTGGGGCTGCTGGGTTTGAAATCATCTGGATGATACCAGCCTGGGGAAGGCTGGTTTTGTGAAATATATTGGAATGGGACAAAAAGAAGGGCATTTTAGAGTTGTGAACATTCTAGATAATACTAAAGAACTGTTAACTAAAACAAAATGAGAGCAAAAGTCACCTGAATTTCATACTGAATTTACATAAGTTGTAAATAAACACATCTAGAGATTTTACAGAATTTGAATTAATGAGTCACTCATGTGTTAGGAATTCTGAGGGGCAACTTGATCTGTGAGTTGAATCACCGTTATGTAAACTTAGTTACGAAGAGCTGCTGAGAGGTGAGTATACAGTTTCTGTTGAAGCTCAGGTGAACGTCAGCCATCAATAGTATGGCTGTTCCTGCTTGACATGGTGCTGGAATACAGCTAAAAGTTAATCAAAGATCATATAAAAACAAATCCCTAGTTTATCTTACGTAATGCTTCTTCATATAGGGAGCATAAACTTCTTAAGATTCACTGAAAATTGTTAACCTTTCTGTTTCTAAGCTGCCAAGCAGGTGATTGCCAGGTTTTGGTAAAATTAGACAATGGATAATTGGCTCTTTAAAATCAATAATAGTGAAATGGTTTTATCAATTAAAAATTGCAAGGGGAAGATTTTGAATGTGGTTCTCTTTTATTTCTAATGGTGATAGTCATCAAGAGAGATAATTAGATGAACCTCAGCCTAATTCTCTCTGTATTTATGAGTGAAAGATGAATTCTCTCACTTGTAAATACTGGGCTGATTCCAGTCAAGCCATCTCAGTGAAATGTTCAGAAAAGGTTTGTCTGTTTTCTGAGTGTTCTCTACGGACTCATAATGTATTCAACTGCCCCATAACTTTTCATATATTCTTCACCCAAGCCCTGGACACTAATCATTAGCTCAGACAGAAATGTGAGTGAGCCTCCAAAGACTGGTTTCAAACTGTACAGTCCCTGAGCTCTTGGCCCATGAAGCACACAGCTCAGGGAACGCCCCAGGACTTGGGAGCATGGGAATTGTGCAATCCCTGAACTTACCCTGAACAATTTCTCTTTTATTTCTTATGGTGATAGTCATCAAGAGAGATAATGATATGAACCTCATATAATTATATGAACCGCTTCCTAAACAGAATGAGCTAAAGCTTAGGCAAGGCTAAACAGTCCTCACACTCTCTCTAAACCCTTCCCTTGGGCCATGTGTCTGGAGTTAATGTATACATTCAAACATACATTAATTACAGTAAACACGTTTTACAGTAGACATTTTTTGGGGAATGCTATGGGGCACTAAGGCTTTTAAATCTGCCTTCCATTTTCAATCCTGTTGGTTTGTAAACCAGAGCGGGGGCTTCCCCACAGCAGGAGGGGTGGGGAACTGGGGAGGCCAGTGTGCCCACAACAAGCTGTACAGGAAGCCCCTGAAGACCATGTGCATTGCCTGATTCAGAATGAAGAAAGCTGCTCTTTGTTGTTAGGTTAACCACTGGGTTGTTTAGCTCGTAAACAACCCAGCAGTCCAGGTTCAGTGAACACACTCAACAACCTACGAAGAAGCTGATCATGAGTTCCTGGGTAAAAGCGGAAATGGCCTACTTGTCCACGACAGCCCATGGACTGTTGTCCTGTGTGAACTGGTGCTCTGTGTCCCAAGCATGGGAGCTCATAGGATTGCCAGAATGACTCTTGTAGCATCGCACAACGTTTGAATCTTGTAGCGTCGCATAACATTTGCAGTGTGCATGTTTGTGTTACTGTTGGATCTTCCTGAAAAGAAGATGAAAAATATGACAACTAACTACTAGGTAGTGATTTAAAATAATCCACCAAGATTTTGTAACTTTAAAGTTTCAAAGAATACAAAACTTTTACTCAATTGCTTTCTGGCTATATTAATGAAGTTTCTCTGTTCTTTGCTTCAGCAACTTTAAAGTTCTTAGTACTACTGTTTAACCTGGCTCTTTACCGTGATAGTACTGGGGTGGGTCATGAAGCCCCACGGAAGAATAGAAATTGGTCTTGGCTCTGAACATGTTCCAATACGCTACTTAGTTCTGCTTCTGGTGGTTCTGTCTTGCACTGTTTCAGGACATCGTATTTCACATAGGATGCCTTTTATACCAGATTTGGTGGCTCTTCTTCTTTTCTCTCAAGTTTTATATGTTTATGTAAGAGTGCAGGAGCATCAAATAGTTAAGAATTCTTTGGCCTCTCCCCATCACAGGTAGGCTATGGCAAACAGGTGTGTTTTGTAACATGCTGTGCAAACAGGGATGCTTTGGCATGGTCTTATCTCCTCTTGAAGCTTGTTCCGCACTTGAGTACCCTTGACTGACGATGCCTTATCTGCTTTCCCCACAAAATTTGGCCTAAGCGTTTTAGCGAAGCTCTCCCAAAAGAGTTTTGTAATCTCTGAGGATCATGCACCGGAGAGGCAGGCTCTGCCTTCCAATGTTGAACATAAATAGCTACTGGAAACCACTAGGCAGGATACCCAATACGATTTTTACATATCGATGCTAATGCACAACAGGATGGCTCAAGGGTTAGAATGTGGCCATTGGACATGCATAAAGATCCCTGTATAACCACGGGTGATTATGGGCCTGGGGCGAAAATGCCTCCTTTTGTATATTTTATACAGCCTTATTAAAAACAAGATAGGATGAAAAGGAAAATACTAAGGCATATAAAGGAAAGGCTTGTCATTCTAACCACAGTAACTCAGTGTGGTTGCTTTTCAGATCATTATTCCAGCAATTCATGTAAGTAGCCATTCTGGTTCCACAGTAACTTTTAGGGCTGGGGTGAACAACTTGTGGCCCTCAGCCTAATTTCAGAAGCCCTCTGCAAATCATCAGATCAGGCCTCCAGCAAGGAAGATCTGTTCCTTTCCCAGCAGCCTGTGGGCAGAAGGAGGGCAGGGTTCTCCACCTCTCTTTTAGAACTGGTTGTAGAAGGAAAAATTAGAACATGGGGTTAAGTACAAGGACATTGATTAAAAGAAAATCCCATCAAAATTGAGCTTCAGGTCAGAAATATTCCTTCTTTTCCGCAGCTTTTCCAGCAATCTGTGTTGACTATAATCCATGATTTGTAATCTACTGTTGCCAGATTGAAGGTTGCCACAGCTGGGATCAGCTCTTCCTCTTCTATATGAAGTTTAGTTCAGGACCCTGAAATATTGCACATTCTATGGCATCAGCATGCTAATAAGCATGCAGGCTGATTCTATGTATGATTGCTCAGAAGTAAACCCTGCTGAATGTTAGGATTGCAGCCCTAGTTTATCTGTAAAGTAAAAGTACTGAGCCAGGGATACTTTTTCTATGCAATAGATGAGCTTTGTGTGACTAATAAAACTTTCTGATTTGAAAGCATATTATGTAAAGTATTATTTATTTAATTTTATTTATTAAAACATTTGTATCCCGCCTTATTATCACCGGGATCTCAGAGCGGTGTACAGATAAAATACGAACAATATAAACATAAATAATTTACATAGCTAAAAATGTATTAAATCGTTAATAAATTAAAACCAGTTTTTTTTTTAAAAAAAGCAATAAAACAATTAAATCAATTAAAACTCTGTATAAGCGTGGAGAATGTAGCTCTTGAAGGCTTTGATAAAAAGCCATGTTTTAACTTGGCGCCAAAATGAAGCCAGTGTCGGCGCCAGTCAGGCCTCCAAGGGGAAGGCATTCCACAACTGGGCTGCCACAACAGAGAAAGCCCTCTCCGACATCCCCTCATAATGTATGTCTCACATTAGTGGAATGCAGAGGAGGGCTCCTCCAACAGATCTCAAATCTGGGGCAGGCAAATATAGGGAGAGGCGCTCCCTCAAGTATCGAGGTCCCAAGCCATTTACGGCTTTGGATGTCATTGCCAGCACCTTGAATTCCGACCAGAAGCATACAAGCAGCCAATGCAATTCTTTTAAGACCAGTGTTATATGGTCTTTGTAGAATGTTTTGGTGAGCAGTAAGAGTTTTTATTTAAGTGGGAAATGACCAGTATGAATATTTTGAAAATGTTTTTTTCCTCTTCATTTAATCTATTTTTCTTGCTTTGTAGCCCTTTCCGTTGGAAGGGTGAAGCCATTATGAGTATAAATGGTGATATTTTTTTTTGGATGTTTCTGACTAGTCAACTGGAATGAAACGTTTTTCATAGGTAGCTGTGTAATCCTTATTCTGGCTCCATGTGTCTTCAGTCTGTTTGTTTGCTGCATTCATTTTGAAGAGTTCTTCTCTTGTAATCCAGTACAAAATTGGGCATTGCCCTAAATTGGGAAAAATCTAGTTTACAGCTAGATTAAATGAGATATCTTTTCCTATAATGTAGAGTAGAAGTAGAATATGGGAGTATTTTGAGGAGTCATTTCTTACCTATTGGCTCTTGTGGTTCTGCCTTCCTAATAGACCATCTATTCCATGTTCTAACTCCTTTTTATTAAGGAATCTTGCTTTGTACAAAATCTCCAGAGTGGTATAACCTATAGTATTAACCTCATTTTCTTCTTTGGTCATGGATTATAGTGTGTGTTCTGTGGTAGGGCCATATTAACCATAGTCAGATACAGTGCTGAACGTAAACATTTGTGGCAGGAATGTACTGGAATTAAAAAGATCATACTCCACATATAGTATTTTGTTTCCCGTTTCTTTGAGAACCCTGTTATCAGCTTTTATGTCTTGTCCCTTCAAAGAAGTGAGTAGGCTAGCAGTAGTAGTCCACTTGTATTTTTTTAAAAAAAACTGGTTAGATGAGCACTTCCATTCTAATTTTTAATATACAAATTCTTTGGATTTCTTACAGAGCTTTCTGGGGTGCTGCATCAGTGTCACGTTCTGGCATCAGAAATGGTCCATTTCATTCATCAAATGCAGTATTACATTACATTTGAGGTACCCTTTAACCATCCATTTTGTTTGTTTTTTTTTAAAAATAGGAAGAATATTCTTGCGGACATGAGGTTAATTATGTCATAGATGTATAGGGCAGAGAAGTTGGTGTTAAAACCAGATCTGAAAGAAACTGCATCTCGATACTGATTGTTTTTGTTTGCTTCATAGGTACTTGAATGTTCATGGGATGAACTATGGAACAAGGTTCAGCAAGCTCAGGACTTGGATCACATCATTGCGGCTCATGAAGTTTTCTTAGATACGATTATATCTCGCTGTCTGCTGGACACTGACTCAAGAGTAAGCCTTTTTCGCTTCGTATAAACATTACTTCTTTAAGATAAAATAAGTAAATTATTGAAGTGCTAGCTTAACTCATGCATACCATCTGTATGCTAGTACATTATTGCTCAGTAGCATACTTTCTGGCTTTTCCATGGATGCCCAGAAAATCTGGGCACAAGGATGAGTCCATTGGACTCCCCACCCCCCAGCCACTCCCTTCCAGCTGTTCTCCTCTGCTTGCCTGCCCACTGACTCATGGGACTTACTGAAGCCTCCGCATGTGCCAGTGAGCCACCCAGTCTCCTCTCTGTCCTCCCCTTCCCAGCCACTCCCTCCCAGCCATGGTTCCCTCTGCTGTGTTTATATATCCTGTTGCTTAGCAACACAAAGTTCTTCACGTAGCTTGGAACCTCCAGCATACAAAGTTCTTCTCATAGCTTGGCACTTCCAGCGCGCCATAGCTCGGTACCTCTGTGCAGTGCATTGCCACGTGTCTCCTTAGCGTTTTATATATATACATTTCCTGTCCTCTTCTTTGCTTAGTGATGTGTAGTACACGAATTTCAATGCGGCTTATCCTTGAAAGAGTATTTAGGATTTGCAGCACTAGTAACTTCAACACCTTCTTAGAACCTGCCTGGTAAACCTTAGTTTATTTTTAAACATTTCATTTTTAGTACTTTGACTTTCTTTTCATCTTGCAACTTTTTGTAGATGCTTCTCAACCAGCTTCGAGCTGTCTTTGATCAGATTCTTGAGTTTCAAAATGCCCAAGATGCAATGTACCGAGCTGCCTTGGAGGAATTACAGCTACGGTTGCAGTTTGAAGAAAGAAAAAAAGAACGAGAACTTGAGGTACAGCGAGTTTTCAGTAACACTTTAAGAAAGACAGCTATACAAAAGGGTGCTTATTTTTTTTAAAAAAAAATACTCGATATCCCCTTTTCCTCTAAATGATTGGATAAATTTTTGTGTATAGTAGAAGCATACATCACAGTTCTGTGCATGTTTACTCAGATGTAAGTCCCACTATGCTCAATGGATACCCCAAGGAATGTATTGCAACCTTACACTTTCATCTAAATTAAACCTGGATAATGGGATATATGAAGGCAATAATGGACAATGAGCTAGAAACTCAAATCTTAATTTCTCCATAGAAATATACTTGTAGGCTTACTAGTCCTTTGACATGATACCCCTCCCCCAAATGGAATTCTTGATTTGTGTTACAACATTTCTTCTGATTAATTTCTTGGCTCCTAAGCTTGAGAAATCATCAGCCAAAACTGAAGAGGCTGACCTGGTTCACATGATAAAACAACCCACAGTTTGTTAACCTGTTGTGAGCAACTTTCCCAGCTGCTCACTTGCTTCTCGTGCACTACACAAACTAGCAACGCTCCACCCTGGGTTGTTCTCTATGGTGTTTGAACCTGACAATCTGGGGCTGTTCATACAACATGTTAACCTGCATTCAGTGGTTGAATGTGGGTTGTTGTTAAACCATGGGCTATTTGTTGAACTATGGGTTTATGAGTGTGGGTGGCTGTTGAATCATGGGTTAGTGTGTTGGGTGAACCCAGGACATTTTCCACCAGGGTGTGTGTGTTAACCAAGCAGTGTGGCTTATTAGCCTCCAAGAATAACCCCAAAACAAAGCATGGGCATTCAAGGTGGCTTGTTCAAGAAAAATAAACCACACTTCAAGGTTAGTATGTCACCCGGCAGAAAATATCCTGGATTCAGACAATGCACTAACCCATGATTCAACAGCCACCCACACTCAACCACTGAGTGTGGGTTAGCATGTTGTGCAAACCCATTCTCTGGGTTGTCACGGGAGAAGCCCAGAGTTTGTTCTTAGTTGTCACAGAGAACAACCCAGGGACAGAGTGTCCCTGGCTTGTTCAGCACACCAGAAGCAGGCAACAAGATAGGAGCTAGTGCGCTCGCTCATTCCTGCTTGCTTGTAAACAAATCATGGTTAACAAACTCTTGAGTTGTTTCATGGTGTGAACCAGGACTCACTCACTGGGCTCAGATGGCCCAATAACTCACTATGGGTTAAATAATCCATGGTGGGTTATTTAACCCACTGTGGCTTATCGTGTCATGTAGCGGGTTTTTTTTTTAACCCATAGAGGGTTATTTTGCTGAAATAACCCATGCAAATAACTAATCATGTGCAAAGTGGGTTATTTAAACCATCGTTGGTTATTGTGTCGTGTGGAGGGCACCATTGGTTATTTTTGTCAGCTACAGGGTCACGAGGCAACAGCAGTCAAAGTGGCTGCCGCCACTCTACTCAAGCTGGCATAACTATTTTCAGAAGCCAGGGATGATAGTGGAGGGACGAAGAGGAGGGAGGGTAAGGAATGAGTTAGTCAACGCACTGGATTAATAATCCACTCACAGCTGCTTACAATCATCTCATAGTTGGTTATTTCTCTGATTGTGTGGGGAGTTCCCACAAAATAACCAACTATGAGTTGACTATTAACCCACCGTTGACTATTGTGGTGTCTGAATGCAGCTTCTGTTTTACTAGTTAATCTAAAATAATCCGTGTGCAGCTTCATTTACCGAAGGCAGATGTACATATCTTGGCTGCTCAGCCCATTTTCTTACATTCGTGTTTTTAAGGGTGAATGGGGAGTAACAGCTTCAGAACAGGAAGAGGAGATGAAAAGGATTAAAGAATTTCAAGATTCAATACCAAAAATGTGCTCACAACTGCGACTACTTACCCATTTCTATCAGGTATTTTAAGATTAAGATTATTTTTATATTAATGGACTACTCGAAGGTATCTTTTGTCTGTTTAAAGTAAATATGGTTTTAATGCCGCATTATCCAAGCCAATTCAGGATTTGCAAGATGACAAAGTACAGTTACTTTATGATTCCATTAGGGTACCTTAGAGAATGTGACATTTGTCCTGAATAGAGGAGTAATCAAGCCCAACATAGAGGTTGCCTCTGATATAAAAGTGGTGACGTAAACGATTGTACTTCAGTCTGAATTCACCCACCATAGATGAAATAGTGTCCGGCTACATGAGGCATTCTTGCCAGCACAAATTTCATGGCCAGCATGGCACTAATTTCACTGGGTTGTTAACTGCTCCCACTTTGTTGAAGTCTTTCCCGCATTAAGTCGAGAATGACTTGAACAACTTTCAAATTACTTTTGCATGGATGGGCATGAAGCATTATAGGAGCTGGCTGTCACTTGCAGTAGACCAGTTTCCACTTGTCACCTACTGGGGGATTTTTAAGGGTTCCTGTAGAACAATGACACAATTCACACCCTCATTCCATTACACTCAAATGTTAATGCTTGTGAGTTCTTACAGATTTCTTCTTCTTTCAGGGCATCGTGCAGCAGTTCTTGGTGTTACTGACCACCAGTTCTGACGAAAGCCTCCGATTTCTTAGCTTTAGATTGGATTTCAATGAACATTATAAAGCCAGGGAACCTAGGCTTAGGGTCTCCTTGGGCACTAGAGGGCGACGTAATTCACACACGTAATTCACTCTGCAATGAATGTAACCAGGATCACTGAAGTGTAACCATTGTTGGATGTGGCAGTCAAGGTCAGCATACTAAAACCAAATGGCATGCAATAGGTGTTTGTCATTATTGCAAGCAACCTGTTTTCAGTCAAGTGATTGTGCAACACTAGTGCAGAAAGCAACAAGGCTTACTTCCTATATTTAATGGTTGATATTATTAAATGGGTTTAAATTGTTACAATTTTGTTTTAATTTATTAACAAATCATTCTATTTTGGTTGGGGCTTTTGAAGCACATTCCACTGTAATTTTATATTTGTCTCCAGGTCACTTATCCACTTGCAGAAAAGTATTGTTTCCTTGAACACTAGGCAGGATTATAATTGTCCATTTCAATTTGGAAACTACTTTTGTTTCAAACCTGCCAGGTTAGGATCCAGTCAGAAAATCTGTATCTGAGTTCTTTTTCAGTGTTGTGGTGTACTTGACTGTGTGGGGGAAAAAAGTCACTTAAAATTACTTACATTAATGTTTTCAACATTTTCAAAACAATGATTTATTTTTCCAGAAAATTTTTAACTGCTATACAGAAACAGATATTAGAGACATAACAGGAATAACATACAACAAATATCCTAAAAATAAGGTTAAAACCTCAGTGCTCTCAAGTAATGAAACATGTAAATATGAAATAGATGTGAATGAAGTATTTTGTGTTCAAATCTGATGTATTAGAAATTAATTTGGATAATGAAGACTACTTATTTCTCTTTTCTTGCCTATTTTTCCATTGTAAATATTTATATATTGCTGTCCAGATGTTAGGGGGAAACATTTTTGTAAAGAAGTCACTATATATCAAGTCATTCAATTATCCATTTGTTATATTCACAGGTAAAAGCTTAGAAAATAAACACAATTATCTTTCAAACATTTTATCTGTTTCTTCTAACTGGAAAAGTGCCTGTCCTTGATAAGATAGAATTATATAATAAAGTTAGTTTTGAATTTATAGGGCCTTCTTTTCTTTAGCTTGTCTGATACCTTTTCAGAACACATTATCAAATCCCTTAGGCCAGACTGATTGTCCTGCCAGGTCCTAAGATGGATGGACAACACCTTCTTGATTATTCACCATGTGTTACATCTCAGTCATGGGAGTTCCTGACTCAAGAATCAACAGACCATGAGCTCATTCTGAAAGCTTGCTATCTGGGTTCTTCTTAGACCTACTTCATAATTATTTCAGTTGTATAAGCTGTAGAGCAGCCTTCCTCAACTGGGTGCCCTCCAGATGTTTTGGACTTCAACTCCCATCAGCTGAAGTCATTATGGCCAATGGTCAAGAATCCCTGGAGTTGTAGTTGCAAAACATCTGGAGGGCACCAGGTTGGGGAAGACCGCTATAGAGCCAGGAGTGTTTTGTACCACTACTGATTTTCTGCATATATACAGTATATACTGGCCCAGCACCCAGCATTTGGGGTTTCCCCCCCTCAGTAAGGGTCTTTTTTAAATGAACAAAAGTCCAAACCTAAATCTCTGCATTCTGTCCAAGATGCCCAGTTCCTCATCAAACCACATGCATGTAGATGAGTGGAATATAGTCATCGTTTGCTTCAACGTAATGGTATTAATGAATCTAAGACCTGAAATACTCACTGCACATGCAATTTTGCACTCACCTCCATGTTGCAAAGAGCTATACATCCTTGCAAAGTGCAGTGCTGTAGTTTAGTCCACTTTTTCAAAATGGGAATTGATGCCTGATAAAGAAGGTGAGCACATATGACACTTAAAGCACAAGTTAATTTAATTGCACAAATCGAAGAGGCTAGATTAGCAACTCCTGCAACCTAATATCAAACCTACTTTTTATTATTCATTAGCATGATTGCATGGGTCCTCCAGGTTACTAAAGGGTTTCATCATGATTAACCACGGTAAAAAGATTAGGACTGAATGCCTCTGGACCCCTGATCAAACAGAACAAATAACTCTTTACTCCTCTAGTCAGAATATGAATCTGCACTAGAATCACCTTTGAAATGCTGGTAACATGTACATGCAGAACCATCATGCTGGGAAAGTCTTGACTCATTAGTATTTTCATTGTCAAAAGCAATGGAAACGTTTGAAGAATCGTGAACCCAACTTGAACTGCGGTAACACGGATGCTTAGATGAACCATTTGTGTGTACTTTTTTGTGTTCTGTGGATTTAGGTCTATGCCTGGAGGATCTGTGGTTTGAAGTTCTTCTATAAGCAGTATCTTTGTCTTGAAGCTTTTTATAGTCCTGATATTTAGCTTTACTATGCTGTTCTTGATTCTTACAGGAAGTATTCATTTTGAAAGTTCTAGATTGTACTTTGAGGTTCTCACCCATGTTGTCAATTGAAGGGTTTTCCCCTAAAGATTCAGCTAGGGAAAGTAAGTCAGTCTTTCTTGAGAGGAAGGTAGGAGAGAAAGTTGTTTCAACAGGCTGGATTTCTAAAGGCTTTTTGACATCTTCACAAGCTGTTAAAAACATTGCTGGTGGTGAACTTAAGTTGTTGTTGTTTTGATTTTCAATGTCTACAATGTTCTGATTTTCAATGTCTACAATGTTTTGATTTTCAATGTCTACAATGTTCTGATTTTCAGTGTCTACAATGTTCTGATTTTCAATGTCTGCAATGTTCTGATTTTCAGTGTCTACAATGTTCTGATTTTCAATGTCTACAATGTTCTGATTTTCAGTGTCTACAAAGTTCTGATTTTCAGTGTCTACAAAGTTCTGATTTTCAGTGTCTGCAAAGTTCTGATTTTCAATGTCTGCAATGTTCTGATTTTCAATGTCTGCAATGTTCTGATTTTCAATGTAAACTGTGTTTTGATTTTCAGTGTCAGCAATGTTACTGAAAAGTTGTTGGCTTCCCCTTTCTTCAGTGACTTCAGTTTGGTCAGGTCCATATTCCTTGCCAATGTTGGTATTTGTTGTATCAGTCTCCCTACAACAGTAATGAAATGGTTTTAACACAAAAAATCCCTTTATAAAGGATGGGTATAAATATCAAATAGGTCTAGGGTACATTACAGGCAACAAAATCCTTTCCTCCTCACTTGATTGTCTTTTCTGAGAGGAGGGAGGCTTCAGGGAACATACTGACAGTTTTAGAGCTGCCAGTCATCCTACTCACTCCCCTCCTCAGTGTCAGCAATGAGAGGGTTGGTTACACCTACAGAGCTCCTTATAGGTAATAGAAGGGTATGTCCAGTTTGCTGTTCTAGATGTTGCATTAGAAACATTATACATGATTACAACAAATTGATATAGATAACATCTTTAATGAAATCCTAAAATGTATTAAGCCAGTACAAAAGTGCAGATTTTTCATTTACTATTCTTGAGGGAGCTCAGAACAGGGTTTTTAGCCCAAAAAAAATCTCTGTGCAAAAGATTAGGCTAAGACATAGTTGCCCAAGGCCATGGATGGATCTTTATGGCTGAGTTAGGATTTCCACCCTTTGCAGATCCAAACCAACTCTATGTAACATTTGTGTTTGTTGGAGGGAGGGATAGAGAATATACAGATTTGTGCTAATGACAAGCAAGTTCTGGGAGTATTTTTGTCTTTCATCAGCAAAACGAAAAAGACTGGAAAATGGACCAGGTTCTGCAGAATATGCCAAAGCTAAACAAGTAGCAGAACATGAAAAGGTGGATGCTATCATATCATGAAACACTACAATTACATCATTGTGTTTTATAGTGACATTACACTAGTGTTGCAAGAAGATACAGCAACACGTGTATTTTTAGAACTGAGATGCATATCTGATGATTTTTTGCCATTACAAATTAATGCTTTGTATTCCAGAAGTAAAGCTAGTTATCATTCAGCTTCAACATTCTGATTCTTAGCTATGCCAGCAAACACTGCATTTGGTTGGCTGTATCAATTATACTGCGTCAATTATGCCCATCACATGATATCAGTGTTATAAAATGTACAAATGTCAAGGATTGGGATGCAAGTTGTTAGGCAGCAATTTCAAAGATACATTGATATGAGGGGAGGAAAGAATGAAACAGTGACTTACTGCTTCTTCTTCTTCACAAATAGTGAAGTGTATACGTGCACAAGCACTATTACTGCCAAGATCAAGCTAGTGACGGCTATACAGGCTATGATGATGTGTTTTAGTAGGTCTTTAAGGTCTGCAGCCTTTGCTCTCTTCTTGTCCTGGATACCTGGAGGAACATGACAGAACTATATTATATTCACAATCTAACAATACCACGTAAATGGAACTGCAATTCATGGCAACCTTGTTTTGTTGCTATTGTTTTGTTTTGTTGCTATTTTGTTACTATAGCTAAACTTTTAAAGGTAGACTCCTCCCTTGCCCATCACATACAAGTAATGTACACCAGTGTACTGCAGGATATCGGTATTTTAAACACTTCTTCACTCTTAAGTTATTTGGTAGGGCTACGAAAATGCACAGAGTTTGTAAAGCTCATCTAATTTAAGATGCAGTCAAATCTGCTTGGTTCTCTTTTCCCTTAACTAGTCATAGCAATCCTTATGCATACATCAATTCTGTTCAAGTCAATAAAAGCCTCATTATTATTTATATAGCACCATCAGTGTACATGGTGCTGTACAGAGTAAAACAATAAAATAGCAAAACCGTGCTGCATAGGCTTACATTCTAATAGAATAAAAAGAACTGGGTCTTTTAACGTCAATGTTAAGAGTCGGCAAGCTTCTCTAAGCTCCTATTGGACTAGCTCATCAACGAGCCATACTATTTACTTCTAAATCAGTATATAGCTTGACTAATCACTAAGCCCATCTGGGCATCACTTCAATGAACCCCTAGCAAAGCAACACATGTTCTACTGTGGCTTTGCTTGGGGGCTGTTTTGAAGAGTTGTCCCTTTGGGGACCCTTTGCCTAAGTGCCCCCTTCCTGTAGAGTTGGCCTTTTCTTCCCCAGACACAGTTTTCTTCAGTCAGTTCTTTAGCTGTAATGTCTTCTCCAGGTCTCATTTTGATTGGAGTTGGAAAAGAAAAAACGAGATTCTCATGCTTGCATCAACTCTGAGGCAAGCATTACCAAGCTTTAAAGTTCATTTCCAGGCTTGAGCCCAATTGCGTTCATCAGCATTACTAGCAGGGGTGTTGTTAAGCACCCAAAAGATTCAAGGCCCAGGCCCATAGGACGTAAATCCAGCATAAAATGTGCATATGCTAATTTCTATCTAAATAGGCCAATTTAGACATTACTAGGGTGTATTTAAATTTCAAAGTTAAAGCCCGACAATTAATTTCCCATCCAAATCACTCCAATTAAAAAGATCTTTTCTGAGTTTAACTTACACATAGGGTAGTGTGTGTGTGTGTGTGTGAGAGAGAGAGAGAGAGTCACAGTGCACAGAGAGGGGATGGTAAACCCTTTCCTCCCAAACTCTGATCTCCCTGATACTCACCCCTCGGCATTGCATTTAGGATGAGAAAAAAAGTTTCTAATAGCACCAGTGGAAGTGTTTTTTCCCTATGCTTAATTGCCATGTGCAGGAGGGTGAACTTTGTGGAGGTGGGGGTTGAAGTATGTGGGCAGGGGAAGATGACCTTTTCTTCCTGTGATCTCCCCCAAAACCACCCCCCCATTACAATTATTATTATTATTATTTTTTGGTGGATGGGGGGAGCCCTTTCCATCTTCTCTAGAAAAGAGCTTGGGATCCAGGTCTAGCAACACAACTTCATGGACTACAGCCATTTCATCAGATGCATGAACTGTCTATAACAATGCTACCCCTCTGCTAATCATCAGGTGGATGGAAGCTGTTGCTAGTACCCTTCAAACCATATGCTAGGGCTGTGGTCTATCGCTCCTCTGCCCACAGATATATTTGTGCAGTACTCCTGCGCTACACGGGGCATTCTTTTCAGCAATTCTACTAGGCAATGCAAGACTGCTGGTATACATATGGTTTACCATCGGGTCTTTTCTTCAGTCTCTCCTCATCCCCTTCCCCAACCAGGTTTTCCTCCATTCTTGATCCATCTTCCTCTGTACCCCTCTGTTTTTAAGGTGCAGGAATAATGGAGAGGGAAGAAGAAAAATCCCCCAAATCCAATTTCACTGTGTTCATTTTTATCCCATCTATCTGGAGTATAAAAATGACATTTTCTGTTCCAGAAACCAATTGGGATCCTACTTAGTATTTAGGACTGAGGCAGTTAGGAGATATGTCACTCTTCCCTAAGGGCTATGTGTGCCGACTCCACCATACTTCCAGACCTCACTGCCGCAGAGCCAAGGGACTCAAGCTTGATCTTCAGTTTGGATGCTCTGCCAATACTTGGCTTCAGACCCAAGCTACAGAAGCCCAGAGAAATCAGCACACACAAAAGCTGGGCATATATTCCACTAAATCTGGCAAGCAGGAGCAATGCCCTGAAGCCTGCCAGCCCTTAAGCCTTTGAATGGTGCAGCCGCACTGCTCTGGCATCCAAAATCCAGCATTTACACTGAGGTTTGTAGCTTTTACCTCACGATAAAACACACACACACACGCCTTTAAAAATCTCTATTTTCACTAGAAACTGACTACAAAGATGAAGTGTTTCTCTTGGGACTAAGTCATCTAATCACATAAGGCTTAAATAGGTGTGGCCAGAGCTTCTTGTCTCACTGTTCACTAGCCTAGTTTAGCAATCTATTGCTCTAAGTATTTTGTTTATTGCATCAAGTTCTGCTGATAAGAGTGATTCTAACGGTAGAGTTTCACTGCTCAATTAGACATCTTCACGTAGTTTGCTTTTGCCTTGTGGTGAATTTTTGAAACGAGCTCCGCAGCTGGCTTACAAAATTAAATGAAGTCAACAAAGCAGTACCTTTTCATTGTTGTCTACAGCTCTGATTTACACGTCTTGCTTTATTAGGGGTTTTAAAGCGTGGCTTAAGGAACCCAACAACAAAAAATCTGCCCTGTTAATTATGTAATTGAGGTCTAGGCAAACAAATTGCCACAGCCATAGAAAAATGTTTGCTCTCTTTCAGCTGAATACACACAAAATGCGTTTTAGCAGAATAAGCCCAACTGAAAGGCATAAATCAAGTGTTTAAAAATAGAATGGGGATAGCAGTAGTTTGCTAAGTCAATAAACACAGGACAACAGAGCTGAAATTATACCCCTGATGTATTAGGTAATGCCCGTTTTCACTGAACTATGCCACATTATAGGAAGATGAGCAGGAAAGAGCAAGCCGTTTACTCTGTGCAAACCTACCTTACCTAAAAAGTTAACTTAATAGGGTGTTTATTTACCTTCATACTTCTCAAAGAACTCAAATCTTTTGGCATCATTCATGTCTTCATTTGTCACTTCAGTTCTTAAGTCTGTAAAAATCAAAAGGTGAATAATAACAGTAGTTCAGTGTACTTCTACACAATGTTGGCTTTTAGATGACAGAATGAACCCCTTTTTATTTCAAAACCTTTCAAACTGAATGTGCTGCTTTGAGGCTTATATTATATTACTATTCCTTACATTGTATTCTGCAGTTAGCCTTATTATTTCACTTTTAAAATTGGTTTTCTCCCTGTCTTTCTGCGTGTGTATACACACACATATAGTGAATGGCCTTGAGTACCTCATGAGCCAAAATTTATAAAAATCAAACCTATAAAGACGGAGCAAGGGTAGATGGACTTCTCAACAGAACCTGGTCACATGATAGTAAATGCATTGTACATTCTCCCCAGTCCAGAGAACCACAGGAGAAGCATCAGCTTACTTATTTGCACACATAGTTCTGCCTATGAATATTCACCATATAGTATGCAAGCTTCCCACAAGGACATTCATATGGGACAATACATGTATCCTAGGATTATCAGGTGTTACTATTTTATCCCATGAAATCAACTTTGATGCAGCTGACCAGTTGAGTGGTCAGCTGCATAGCTAGACCTAAGGTTTATCCCAGGATCATCCCGGGTTCGTCTCTGCCTGAGCGCTGGATGCCCTATGTGGCACTTAGATGAACAGGTTTGACCCCAGGACAATCCTGGGATAAACCTTAGGTCTAGCTAGGGCCCTAGTTTTGCACATGGATTATGCTCATTAGAATAAATTAACATGACTGTAATTAAATGTTCTATACAATGTACTGACAGGTTTCAGTGCAGAATTTTTGTAAACTACCCAGAGAGCTTCAGCTATCGGGTTGTATAAAAATGAAATAAATAAAACTAAACAAGACTGAAGCTTTTTAATATTTTGCATGGTTTTAATGGTTTGGGTTGATTTTTAAAATGTTGCAGTCTTAAAATATGAATCCTAAAGTTTCCACGACTTGCTTATAGATTTTCTATAGTTCTCCTGAATAATAATCAAAATAATGGGTTGGTTTCAGTTTCAGTCATACTTAAAATGAGTGGCCTTAGATTTGTCATGGCTATCTTAAGTCTCATTGATTTCAAGTTTAATTGGATCTAACCCAATGTATTTTGGCTTAATTTTTTAAAAAACCATATAAGCCACTGGAAACTCTAGCCAGGATCCTATTATAATAGAAGCATAAAGCAACAGAAACTGCTCCAAAAGTTACAGTTTGATGTGACTGCTCTCAATGGATGATATTCTTAAGCTCCTGTTTCCTATGGGAAACATGACTGCTTGTATTGAGCCTCTCAGTCCTGGTTGTATGGAGTGTAATTAGAACAAAGTACAATAAAAGGGAAGATGAACTTTCTGAAACAATAGGTTGTTCTGAGATATGACTTGAAAGTTTAATGATGCTACAACGATTAGAGTAGTCTCAAAATACTGATCAATTACCATCAAAGAAGTCCAACAGGAATTGGAGTGGATGGCAGGGTCAGTCAAAGTGGGGTTGGTTAGGGTAATCTGTTATGCTTGCAGCCAATGCTTAGGAAACAAGAGTATATCTGGGGGGAGGGTTTGGTGGTATATTCTCTTCCATCTCCATTTACTATTGAGCCAATGTCAAACTATTTTCCATTTTCTGGTAGGCTACTTCCTTCAGACAACCTTATATGGTCTCAGTCGTAGTATCTTCTTAGGTCAAAATGGGTTTAGGACAACAGTTTACTACAGAGTAGTAAGGTACAGCTGACTCTTCCACTCTTACTACTTCATTTCTGTGTTGTTGTTCTTGTATTATTATTATTTATTTATTTATTTATTTATTTATTTATATAGCACCATCAATGTACATGGTGCTGTACAGAGTAAAACAGTAAATAGCAAGACCCTGCCGCATAGGCTTACATTCTAATAAAATCATAATAAAACAGTAAGGAGGGGAAGAGAATGCAAACAGGCACAGGGTAGGGTAAACAGGCACTGGGTACTCAAGGTTTCAAACTTGGTCTGTGCACAACTGGATATTTGCTGATCTGGTTTGTGTAGGCAAAATGTTTGGTAAGAACACACACACCCCATGACTAGGTTGCTCTAACATGCTTAACGAGGAATGACTGAAGTTGATTTGGTTGGACTTTACCATAGGCAAAATTCAAAACAGCATAGATAACTAATAATGAATTTACTTGGAACAGGAGTTGCTTTAAATGGTTGATTCCATGGTGTTTCATTTGAGACCTGTGCAATATTACTCTCTTCTGGGAAATACTCCATTGGCATCATGTCTTCATCTATAGTGGAGTCTGTCTCTTCTGTAGTAAGACATAATTCTTAGATTTATATTTTAAAAAGAACTCAACAAGCATCTCTCAAAACAAGTGGCTCATACTTAATTACAGCAGTACCAGTGCAAAAAGGGACCTTTGTGAAATAAATGCATATTTGCTATTTTCTGAACTTAGTCAACATGTCTCAACAGGGTGTTTTTGTTGCAGGGATGTCACGTTTTCCAAACAGAGTGTGATGTATTGTACCTGCGAAAATGTAGTATTTTTCTCAGATAGCACATCCAGTGCAAATATAGTTTAAACCCAACAAGCTAACTAACTGCAAGCTTTGTACATTCTTTCTTTCAACAAATTTCTTGCAAGGAGAGAGGTCTGCACATTTGGGCAGCCTGCATGGCAGAGAACCTTTCTAGATGAGCAATGCATAGCCATTACTCATTTGTTGTACAAGATCCAGATATTCCTTCTCAAGGAAGTACTTATTTGGGGGGAGCACCAATGTGCAATATATTACTGTTGGGGGTGGAGAAAGGCAGCGTTTTCTGTGAGTAACAAGACGATTGCAACTTGGGGTACTGCTTGGAATGTGGCTGAGTTGTCCTTGATTGTCTAGTGCCTTTGCTATCATGATGACTAGGCTTCTACAATGTTATAGCCAGCTCACTGTGAAGAGGAATCTCTTCCTGGCGAGTCATCTTTGTGTACAAGGACAGATATCTCTCCCTCCTTGATCTTGGAGGAGAAAGGGGTCCCTCACTTTGTCAATTCAGCCAGGAGATGCAGAACAAGCTCCTCCTACAGTTGCCTAGCTTATTCAGTTGCAGGAAGGGCAAGGAGTCTGCCACTCACCTCGCAAGAACCTGGAAAGTGCTCAGGCGGAGCTAGGGAAATTCACAACACCTTGAATGCTTCCAAACCCAGTGCAAGGTCAATGTATGATCTTGCATCTCCCCCACGGGAAGGAAGCAGTCTCTTGTGCCTGCTGTGCTTGGTAGTAGGGGTAGTGGATTCAGAAACAAAGTGATTCTCATGCTTCTGAAGCCTTAATCTTTTCTCTCACTCTATCCTCAAAGGGGCAGGGTTGTTCACTCATACAGCCTGGGATTGGCAGGCACTCAGAAGTACTGAGAGAGGGGCTGTTCACACAACATGCTAACTCACACTCAGTGGTTGAGTGTGGGTTGTTTTGAATGATGGACTGTTTGTTGAACAATATTAGGTCTAATAGGATATAAAATACATTGCCTTCAGTACATCCCGTCTAGTTGCCATCACAAGACAATTTGTAGTTAATAATTTCTGCAGACATTATAACAACCCCCTGAAGAAGGCCTAAAAAACAAGAGTTTTAACTGTTTTAATATTTTTACTGCTTTTAAATTATATATTGTCTTAAATTATTATTATTATTATTATTATTATTATTATTATTATTATTATTATTATTTGTATCCTGCCTTTTGCCCAATGCTGGGCCTCAACTTGGTTGAGGCCCAGCGTTGATATAGGGCGGGATATAAATGTTTTAAATAAATAAATAAATAAATGGCCGAAACGTGTCAGGCTTTCGTATAATAAACTTTTCTATAGCATTCTGAGACTCCTCTCCCTTTTTTGTGTCTATGTAATTCCCCTCTTTGCAAGCGGAGCACTTCCACTCTTGCACATCAACCAACTCTATTTTAATAATGGGGGTGGAAAGGGGAAACAGCAGCAAGACTACCTACTCACTCTCCCCCCCAAATTTTTTATTACATGTGGATTAGATATTCTATTGCCTCTGAATATGACTTATGAGAAAAGAGCATACTCACAAGGTGCATACGAGTAAGTTTTGTGCATTACATTTTCACAACCGGTTGTGCAAGCGTGATGTGGAACCATGATGTGTAACTGGTGCAACCATACTTGTGCTAGCACAACGTTAGTTGGATTCTCTTCTTGCGCAGAGTTTGGACCCTACTTTCTGCTACTGCAATATCATTTGCACTGGTGGTAGGACAACGCTGGGGAAGGCTGGCCTATGGCAATGTCTGCACTGGGTGCCAACTTGCTTCTAGGCACGATTCAAAGTGCTGGTGATGAGACAGCATCTTCTCAGTGGCTACACCAAAACACTGGAACACCATGACTGTAATGGCAACGGCCACAGCCATCTTGGTGCTAACCTGACTAGGGTCTGATCCGAACTTCTAAACAAGGCTTGGGCCTTGTCCAGGAGATCCAGGAGATCCTTTCAGAGCAAATACCACCAATCTACATGAGGTAAAAAAACCCAACTAATACAAATGTTTTTTGACTCCTACAAAGGAGCCTGACCGCTGGTTTTCCTTCACAAGCTCAGACTTGAATCTTTTCTTCCTGCCTGGAGATGTCTCACCACTAACAAATGGATACTCTCTATCATCACCCGAGGCTATTCCATTGAATTCAACGACACCCCTCCTACAGGAGGCATGGAGAGCAAGTGTACTCTAAGGCATGACCCACCATTCCTAATTTTTCATAACGATAATATAACCAAACTGCTTCCTTTTTCCAAATGTTGTCTCATAATTCTCTTAGCTCAGGATATCATGCTACCAACTTTCTTCCTCAATCCATCTCCCTGGTGGAGGTCAAGCTTCCTTTCCTGGATTTCAGAAGGGCACTCTCATTCTCTTTGCATAGAACATCATCCTTTAGGAACTCTACTTGCTTATTCATTTGACACTCGGGGCCCAAAAAGCACTGCCCTGTGTGATCACAATTAGGGGTGTGCTCTCCGCCCCGGAATTATCTGGTAACCACAAACATCTGCGGAGCATTCGCTCTTCCAGAGCAGATTGGCCGCTTCCAAACTCATCGGTTAATATCAGAGAAGAGACATGCCAATCAGAGTTTCTAAAGTCTCCGTAATTATCCTGGGGTGTGTGTGTGTGTTTCTCCATATTTGGAAGACACTGAGTGGAGCGTGCGCAGGAGGTGGGCAGGACTCCCACCTAAAATTGTTTAACTCTAGAATGTTCTGAATGACAGTTCTGCGCAGGCACATAACCCATATGTAAGAGTTCAAAGATGACCACTCGAAGAACTACAATTACAAGTAAGTAACCTGTCCTTTTTTCCTTATCACATTTTAAATTGAGATTTGGGGATCTGCTAATCATTAGCTATAACTGCTATTTCAGCAACTTATGTGCAGGGCTGAATATGTAGTTTTTATTTTTTTTCCAAATTTTTAGTCCTCCACATATAATCATCTATATGGAACGTTGGGGACTGAAGCCTTTCCCCTTTTCAAGGCTCTCAGTGCAGTCCTCTATGAAATATGTGAGACTGTGCAGATGTGTGTGCATATCAGAATCATAGCCACTGAGTTTTGAAACTATGACAATGTCTGTCAATTGAAAAAGATATACCTCCAGTGTTCATTCTGTTCTTCTCCTCTGATTCATCTAGTTAACTAAGGCTGTAATCCTATGCCTAGTAAACTGGGAGCAAGTGCCACTGAAAGAAATGGGACTTACTTCTAAGTAGACATGTATAGGACTGCACTGTAAAGGTATTCATTTGTACACTGTGTAGACCAGCATACTGTGGCAAATGTATGTTACTAACCCTGAGCTAGCTAGAAATTAAAAAACAGAAATACATACACAAAATTATACTCAGTTGTTCCAAACCAGCAAAAGTGGAAACTTTCTTCAGTCCTTGTAATAAATGCCAATGTGTAGTCAGCTGCATATACCTATCTTCATTATTTGTGATGTTCATTCAGGCCTCACTGAACTGATTTGATGTGCCATTTGATACATATAGAATTGTTCAGGATTTACTCGTCCAAGATGCCCATCAATATATACTGTTTTAGTTGCTTGTCTCTCATTTTAGTGGAATAAAACGACAACTGTATTCTATACTTAAAATGTTATTAAACTGAGATTTACCTGGGCCTTGATGTTCTTCTGAGGGAAAATCACTTTTCATAAGCTTCGGTGTCCTGCTCTCACTAGCTGATGAAGATTTCTGAACTTCGGCTTTTAACAAAAAAATCAAATCATAACTCAATTACAAGAACCACACTGAAAAAATGTTACAACACAGGCCATAACAATCATAAAAATGATGGTATCATTTTGGTTTTCACTTTAATAAAAAAAAATGGAGAGGGTTGCTGGAAGCTACGCCTTGTGCTGGTGATGGCTATTGATTTTCCCATACTGAGTGTTATGTTAGTCAGTGTCCTGCTTTTTGCATTGTTGTTAAGCCCTGAAACTGGAAAATGTTACACCATCTTCAAGGACTTACTTTGGCGGATACATTGCTGAAGAAAGTAATGAATTAACTCACCAATCACAAGCAGTCATACTCCTGTAATAAGCTGAAATGTATTAAAATTTACCCTGATTTTAGGTGGTTAGATTACAATTACAATTTTGCTCTGCACTTGTTTAGCTTCCATCTACAGCTGTTTTCTAGAAAGTCTAGATTTGTTTCTAGCATTTTTTTTAAATTTTTCATTAGTAATAGCAATATATGGAGTTTAAAATATTTAGAATTATGTATGCACTAATGAAATATTACAGCAATGAAGAAATACATATCAGCTGATAAAGATTTTTTACATGGGATGTTTTGCTCCCTGATGAATCAAAATGTGTTTGATTATTCTTATTTAATAATGTAAAGCCCTCTCTGGTAGATCTCCAGTAATAAGCCTTACACTACCATACTCTTATACAGATACTCTCCCAAAGCACCTTTGAAATTCTTCCATCTGTTTGCTAAAACAAGGTTAGGGCTAAAACAATGTCCCATAATTTGCTACTTCTCCATTTATATTAAGTACCCATTAGTTAAACGATGAGCCACTTACTAATTCAATATATTTCAGTTGGACTTGTTTTTCTCGTTTTTGTATTTATCTTATAATTTTCATGTTTGCATTCTAATTTATATCCAAATCTGAATTCTTTAAAATGCTATCGGGTCAACATTGCACAAGTGAACTTTGCGTTCCCCCCCTACATTTACTGTGGAAGCCCCCCAAAACTGATCTGGCAGGTTGCCCAACCCACTGGATTAGATTTGGGGTGTGTGTGTATGGGGGTTTGCAGAGCAGGGCAGCCCAACCAAAGTTGCTGCCTCAAGTGAGTCACTGCCGCTGACCCCTCCCTGCTTCTTCTCCCCACACCAACCCCTTCCCTGCTTTCATGTGGTGGCAGCAGTGTCTCCCCTCTCCCCCTAGCTCCTGGCAATCCCCTGCCGTGCTGTGGCAGGAACTCCCGGTTTGTGGCTCCCTGCTCTCGCGGCGTGGCAGCTCCTCCTCCTTTCATTAGCTGGCTGGGGCAGAAGGTGGGAGCCATTGGCCAGAGGAGAAAGGAGGAGCCACCGCAAGCTGCTGGCTGGAGAGAGTGGAACAATTCAGTGCTCTTCCCAGCCCGTGCCGCCTGCTGCACCTGCTTCCTGCTGCTTATTTGTAGGGCTGGTCCTGCTGCAGAGGGAAAGGGGAATCCATTCCACTGACAGATGGACCCGCAGTTTGCAGTGTTATTTAGCAGGCCCACTCTTCACTGGCATTTAAGCTTGATAATAGGCCTCCAACTGTGGCACTAGCTAACTGGTCTCATCTATTTGATAATACGCCCCGCCCCACACAGCTCCAGTTATTTAGAAACTCCTTACTTCAAAACCTTGCTGCTTTCAATAACACACACATGTGCACAAAACAGGAAATGTTGGCCGCATGTACTGATTTCTCGTTGACTGAGTATCATGATATGTTGACAACACTGGATCCAAGAGGAAAGACATATTTCTGCCTACAAAACCTTAATTACATTTGATTTAGGGGAATGTTTGACTCAATTTAGTTCTCTAATGATCATAAACCTCCAGACAGCTTACAATTTTTTTAATTGGGTGAGCTATTGTGGAATATAGTTATTAGTTGAACTTTTTCTGCTTGCATCCAGACCTGACAAATGAAAGCTAAAACCTTCAGGATTGGCTGAAGAGTCAATAGTTCTAATCTAGAGATGTAGGGGGTTACACAACAGAAGGATAGAAGAGGGAACACTCAGCAGTCTTAGATGTGTCAGCCCTGTGTCAAAGCTGCTCTCTATTTGCAAAGCATGGAAAAATACAATGTGATAAAGCTGGAAGAGAGAGCGAAGACTTAAAATTACTTGATGTTTCTAGCCTTCATTCAGACATGTAGGTAGTATCTGGACACTTACATTTCTAGTGGAAATAAGCTAATAAGCTCTTTGAAATAAGCTCTTTGAACCAACAAAATGATTAACAGTATTGTCTTGCATATTTTACTTCCTCTTACTAACAGTCCTTGATACCTAATGCATTGTATATAGGTTTCTAAAAAGAGAAAGTTCCTATGATTCCCTCACTAATATACACTGCAGCTTGTAAAAGTCAGTTGTAAATAAGATTTACCTGGTTGCGCTTTCAGATCTTGAAGAATATTTTCCATGACTGAAGATTGCATTTCCTCACTAGGACCTGAAGGCTCCTGCATCTCTGTTTTCAAAAATAGCAAAGGTTTTATTAACATCCCCTGGGAAACTTCGGTGAGAATGCAAATCATTAGTTACGGACAAATCAGCTGTCCTATAAATATTTTTAAATGAGTTTACCCAGGGCTGGCACCAGGCTCCAGGGGCCCCTCAGCTGAAGCTGCCTGCTACACAGCCCACCACGCCTGCTTGCTGCCATGGGCTTTCCGCTTGCTGGTTGCAGTAGTTCTCTCCCCCGCCAGCTAACATTCCCTCTTTTTGTTTTTGTTTTGTTTCTCACATGGCTGGGCCAGCAAGCAACTTCTTTCCATCCTCCCCGCCTCCCACACCCCAACAGCCCATTCATGAGATCCATCCAGCCAAGCCTGCAGGTCCCATGGCACGCAATTTTAAACGTTGGTGGTTGTTTTTAAAGTTACATGTTGAGTAGCAGCACTCTGAAACAATCCAATGCTGCCTGCTGGGGACATGGCTAATGACAGCACAGGAGTTATATTAAGATCACCCTGTGCCTTCATTGGACATGCCCCCCGCCCCCAGGCTTATCAATGGCAGCACTTGGTTGGTTCAGGTCACTCGTAATCAAAATGTAACTTTAAAAAACTAAAATTAGAATAGGGCACCATGAGGCCTGCAGGCTCAGCCAGCAGGGTGGGCAAGCGAGGAGAGGGATGTTGGCAATTGCTGCCGTAGGGCCCTCAGCAGGCCCACCTTATGCAGCTGGAGTTTATCCTCCAGACAAATATATATATATATATTGTGCCATTTCTAGAGGTTCGAACATGGTCGTTTTATAAAAGGAAAACTTAGATTCCAATCCCTTTTTGTTCAAAAAGCTTAACTGGTTTTGTCAGGGCTCATTTACACCAAGCAGAATATTCCACTATGAAAGCGGTATATAAAAGGCAGGAGCCATACTACTGCTTTATAGCAGTATTGAAGTGCACTGCAGGATCTACACTACTGCTTTATTATTTACTAGCTTTACCCTGCCACTCGTTGCTGTGGCTCAGTCTGGTTAAATTGAAAAGAAAGAAAAGACAAAGCGGATGTTTCTAGTATGTTTAATTTCACAATGCTTGTGGATATACAATATTTTTAGTTGTTCCATTGTCTGTGTAGATATAGTGATTGTCTGGTTTGCCGACTCTAGAACACGCAACATATAATTGTCCATGTGAGAAGCAATCTGTGTCTAGATCTAAACCGCACAATTCTAAAGATTGGCCCTGAGCTTTGTTGATGGTGATTGCAAACGCCAATCGAATTGGGAATTGCAATCTCTTAAATTGAAATGGCATATCCGTTGGAATCATAGGAATGCGAGGAATGAGGACATCTTCACCTTTGAAAGGTCCTGTCAAGATTGTTCCTTCTATGACGTTGCTCAGTATTTTTTTTACTGCAAGCTGCGTGCCATTGCAAAGTTTTGTGAGAGAACATGCAAATAGGAGAGGAGGCAGAGGCAGTGGATTGGCCTACTGTTTGGTTTTTTAAAAAGGATATTTTTACAGTGAGGAAGTTAGTGGAAACTCCTGGCAGTTACCTTTCTTCAGAACGTGTAACTGTCACAGGTGTGACATCTATATTCACTCAGCCAATTGCGAGAGTACATGCAAATAGGAGAGGAGGCAGAGGCAGTGGATTGGCCTGCTGTTTGGTTTTTTAAAAAGGATGTTTTTACGGTGAGGAAGTTAGTGGAAACTCCTGGCAGTTACCTTTCTTCAGAACGTGTAACTGTCACAGGTGTGACATCTATATTCACTCAGCCAATTGCGAGAGTACATGCAAATAGGAGAGGAGGCAGAGGCAGCGGATTGGCCTACTGGTTGGTGATGTCACAATGATCAGCAGGACTGGTTTTGAGGAGGCCTATTTCTTCGATTTTAAGACAAACCTTTGACCCCATAGAGAACATAGTTACATAACAACGCTCGCGTATTCGAACGCAACGCTGTGTCAAAATTTCAAAGCAATCGGTGAAGAACTTTCGGAGATATAACGACAGTAACGAACGGTCTTTTTCATTTTTATTTATATAGATAGTGGTACCGAAGTGCACGAACATCTCTTGGGGCCCATGACACATCGACACCAAGCAGGATATAGCACTACGAAAGTGGTATGAAAGCGGTACATGGTATGTGTCAATGGGCCCCAACAGTTGTCAGTGCACTTCAATACCACTATAAAACAGTAGCGTGGCTCCTGCCTTTTATGTAACATTTTCATAGCGGAATATCCTGCTTGGTGTAGATGAGCTCTATGTCTTTGACAAGTCACGGTTTCCTGCTAAATTGCCATTACAGTTGCCTGGCTTATAATTCATTTATGGGGATCCCTGTCGACCCTCTGTTCTACCTGCCTGCTACACTTTTTCTATGCAAGTGACAGGTGACAAGATTCCATCCTAGGTGGTTGGGTGGATAAATGAGACTAACAGTATAACGCTAAGCATGTTGACTCAGATATAAATGTCACTGATTTCAGTGTGCCTTATTTCCTAACAAGTGTTTAGGATTAGAGCCCAGGAGTTGTAGTGCACTAGAAAATAAGTCATAAATCCTATTATATAAACTTACTGTCCTTAACCTTTAAGGAACATAGAAAGAAATGGCAATTCAAGATCTACAAGAAATCAGCACTCCTGCTTTATTTCTTAGTTTTCTAGATTAAAAAAAAAGGTTTGTTGATTTGATCAGTCAAACCTTTTGTCACTGTTATGCTAGGTTTTAAACTCCCCCCCCCAATAACAATTAAAGATCAGGCAAAGGCTGCAATCCTAAAAACACATTTACTCTATAATTGTCAAAGAGAAATAGCATTGACTTTAGCCCTAAGTCCCAATCTATTTCATAACATCAACAGCTTCAAAGTCCCATTACCCAAACTGCCTGTCAAAATTGAAAACGGGAGTGCTCATACAGTTATACATTTTAATGAAATCCTTCAGGAAAGCAATTTGGTTTACATTGGAGTAAAGTTTGATCTAAGTTCTATTCATCTTTAATTCTATTAAAAAGTATTTTTATTAATAAAGGAAGGAAGACATACATACCACTCTCTTTCTTAAGTTCATTTAATATATTTTCTAGTTCTTTTACAGGAGTTTCTGATTGTCTCATTATGCTTTGTGAGCTGTCATCATATGAATCTATTACTGTAAATTACAAAAAGAAATTTGACTAATTCTGATAATACATAACTATGTAACAAATTATCCAACAAACAAAAAATTGCATTTACTCTTTACTGACTGTAGAATTTCATTTTACAACAATTGATAAACAAAAGGTTCAAGTGCATAAAAAAACCACCATCCTCAAATTAGGATTATTTATTCCAACCTTACTACTGTATTTACAACGAACAGATTTTTGAGGAATACTTTAGTTATTATTATGCCTACTCAACAGTCTTTCTGAATATAAAAAGCAATAAAGACTGATCTCTTCCGGCAGGCCTACCCAGTTGAATTTTAAGATGTCTGGCCGTTATTTTAATAACGTATTAGTTTTATATGTTTTAATCAGTTTTATGTATTTTATAATATTTTTGTATTCTATGTTGTTCCCCACCTTGATCTGGAGGGAGAGGCAGGTAAGAAATATTTTATTATTATTATTATTATTATTATTATTATTATTATTATTAGTAGTAGTAGTAGTAGTACTCAGATTTATATACCACTTTCCACAGTGGGAAACATAAAATGTAATATCATTTAGGTGCAATCCTATGCATGTTTACAAGAAAAGGGTCTTGCTATTTACTGTGTAATCTGTACAGCACCATGTACATTGATGGTGCTATATAAATAAATAATAATAATAAATAATAACTCCCAGTATTCCCTTGCCAGCAGCATTCCCCTGTCAGCCATGCTGGGTGGGGAATGCTGAGAGTTGTAGGACTTTTTTCTATCTAAACGTGCATTGGATTGCACCCTAAAACAGCAATAAGATGCAACATTAAAACAACATAATTATAAAAAATATTAGTCAGCAGTACAAATGCACATTCTACTGGGTGCTACAGACCACGGTTGGCTGGGTCACACTTCAGGGAAAGCCTATATAAAGAGAAGGGTCTTAAGAAGATGTCTAACGATCAGAATGGTCAGAATAACTAATGACAGTTGGCAAACCATTCCAGAGAGTGGTCGTTACAACACTAAATGGTCTGCTGCAAGTGTTCTTTTTGCAAACCATAAGGAACCACACCTACTCCATGGATGCAGCAGTTATTATTTTCAATGCAACTGATATGAAAGCTGCATTGAGTTACTATGAGCAAAGGAATTATGTGGCTCCTATGTATTAATTCTTTGTTAGAGCAAAATATTTCAGGACAGGAAATATATTGGCTTTATAGACAAGCATACAATGTTTACCAGCACACAGAGAAATTCTACCTGTCTCAGATGTATTTACGTATCACAGTGTTATTCGAGGCTTTGATCTGATAGAGTAACTGCAACTTGGCCTGGGCTAGTGATTAACTGCTAGGCTGAAATGCACACTACATAATGAAATATAAACTTGATCAGCTTGGCAGTATGTAGCTTTCAGAGGAAGTGGAAACAATTGCAGAAAGATGTCAGGAGTGTTTTGCTTCTGACAGTCAAGATGTTTCAGCTCAACGTGCAATAAGATTTTTCGGAAATTAACTGGTTAAGTCCTACCAGCTCCTTTACAGGGGAGAAAATGGACTGCTCACATGACCATAGGAGTCCATTGATATATCTGCATTGTGAATGCACTGTGGGACAGTGGGGTCATGTGCTGCAACCATGCAACTCAAGAATAAGCGTATACTATACTGGCCTGATATGAGTAAGCCTTTCACCCTTTTTTTTCTAGTGAGTGCATGCACTAACACCAATAAATATTCTATGTATGTACAGTAGTGAAGGGGTATGAAGGAAAGCAAGCCCACTGCCCCATCATGCATTCAATATACATACTTTGGAAAAGGTGTGAAGACCCACACTGCAGTTATTACAATTTATTACTTGCACAGAATTAAATCACAATTAGACAAATATCTCCGCTTTTCTTTCTACATAATTTATGAAATGTGTTTTTCTGTTGCAAGCCCTTGCAAACCTTAGGGAATGTAGAGCAGGGATAGGCAAACTTTTGGGGCACGTTTGACAATTTAAGAAACTGTCCTGGGCACCACCACAAAATGGCTGCCATAGGAGGCATTACAAAGGACAAGTGACCTGCCCAAAAAAGGCTTAGTACAAGGCAGAGGTGGGGTCTCAGCCACAATACACTAAACTCCTCTGAATCCACAATTTTCAGCATCAACAGAAACTTATTTCACAGCAATCTCAGCTACTAGTAAGAAAATTGCCTACCCCTGGAGTACATGGTCATCAAACCAGCTTTTTAACCCTAAATCCAACCTCTATCAAACTGCTTTCTCCAAGATTAAAACCAAGCACTAACTGTAAAGCAAGGGAGAGGGCAAGAGTTATCTCTCCAAACCCTTGTTTAGGAGCTATCTGCAAAAGTTCTGTTGATAAAGGTAACTAATACTATGCTGCTTACCCCTGGTGTAAAGGAATCCAAAAATGAGGAAAGGGAGTTTCACCAAAGAGCGCTTTCAAATCCGGTCTCAAGTTTGTAAAAACCTCCCTTCACTATTTGTGCAAAGCCTAGCTGTCCCCTGTACCTCTTTGTTTAGACTGAACACAGTTCTGATATACAACTCTATACCTTGCACAGTGTTTGAACTAAAATGTTAAAACTGTTTAAACTACTGTATTTCTTCGATTCTAAGATGCCATCGATTGTAAGACGCACACTAATTTCAGTACCACCAACAGAAAAAAAAGCTTTGCTTCTAAGAAATAATAAACACACCCGCGATTCTAAGACTCACCCTGTTTTTAGAGATGTTTATATGGGAAAAAAAGTGTGTCTTAGAATCGAAGAAATACGGTAATACATTTTGTGATTCCTAAGCAGAATGTAACTACCAGTTGCCCAGTTCGCACAATCACGTTGTGTGCCATGTGCCATTTGCTTGATTACCTGCCTGGGCACAGCTTGTCGTGTCATCCGATCCTGGGTGGCATGGCTTGTTGGAGGAGGAAACAACCTTCAAATAACCCCTGGCCTCTTGTTGGGTTATTTGAGGGTTGTTTCCCCTTCAACAAGCCATGTCATCCAGGATCGAATGACATGACAAACCACGCCCAGGAAGGTGATTAGGCACTGTGGTTTGTTTAAGTTGCAGCGATCATGTGAACCGGGTCAGGGTCCAAAAGTTTTAAATAAACTGGATATAGTTATATGCTCCAGTTTTTATATGGTAATTTTATCACCATAAAGTGGACGTATCAATTAAATTTGTCATATTTCTTTCTGATGGGACAATATAATGCAAATTACAAAGTGCATTCTTCACAGGAGGACCCATAGGCCTGTCAAATTTGACCTTTAATTCAAGCTATTGTGCCTTTCTGCTCACAAAAAAAATCTACATTTAAAATGTTCCACTTCTGACATATTAGCACAGTAGAGATTATCCACTCTTGAGATGAATGTAGCCACCAAAATTACTTGGGTAACCAAGACTTATTATGGTTGAATACTGACTACATATCTGGAAACTGCAGAGAAAAATTCCTTAATAGAAAGGTGGGAGCTGAAGTGCAAAGGGATTATTTGGATCAGTTTACCTAATAATAACAGGTGTAGCTACATGTAAAAACTGTGTTAATCCAGTGCTAGAAACCATTTTTCTGACATATGTGATGTTCAGATTTGAAAGAATTTTAACATAATAAGATAAACCATGAGACAATAGCTCTGAACCAATGCTTTGTGATGCACTCATGCACACACAGAACTTCTGTGCAATCAAGCTTTGTCAGAGTTAAATCTGGGAGCTATCTCCACAGATGCCATAGGGTTCACACACGCACACACACACACCCCTACTCAGAAGAGTGAAGTTATTATATATATGGGATTCTGTGTGTGCATTGTGGGTCACACCCATGTAAAAAAAGCTCATGGAATGGGTTGAGAGAGAGAAAAACATTTACATCTACATCTACACACAAACACACTCACAAATACACACACACACAGATTTTACACATGCACCCCCCCCCCCTAACCTTTTGGGTTACTTTCTTCAGAAAAGCGCAAATGACTTGTTGATTCTTCAACATCATTGTCTTTTAATGGTTTCAGAGCTGAAAATACATAAAAGTGAATAGTAAGTTTCTTAGGTAACTTTGGGGATAAGATGCACTGTTGACAGTTTTATTCTTTTCTGCCACTGAAGGGCTTAGCAGGGAAAGAAAGATGATTGCCTGTCGGTGTTGCTTGCAGGTCTCCTTACAAATATGGGAAAAGTTGCTTCATAATAAACACTGATGCAAGTGCACATTCAAATCAGAGATCCAAATTGCATATAGGAAATATTTCAGGCCCAAGAGCAGATTATTGAGTCATCCACAGGTATGACCACATGGGTATGTCATGGGCCCGGATGCATTGATGAGACACATGTAAGTTTCTGTATTCTGAATAGACTATCATTTTGAGACTGCAAATGGCTACCCATTTTCATGCCCCTCATAGACAACCACACTAGCAGTAGGAATTCCTTCTGTCCCATTCAGAATGATTGAATATACTTAAATAATGGTGCTTACAGTTGCAAAATTCTTAGGATAGTATGCTATATCAGATATGTAATAATAATAATCTTACCATTTACATAAAAAACATTTCAAGTGTTCAAACCTTCACAGACACTATCTCAGTAAAGCCTGTAAGAAAGGCTAGTATTCCTATCATACTGACTAAAGACGGTTAGTGAGCTCATGGCTGAGGTGAGATTTGAACTGGGGATTTCTTGGTTTTTTGCTCAGATTGTTAGCAACTACTCTACAAGAGTAGAAACATTAATTAATTATCTCTCTAATATTGGAAAGAGCTTTTTAATTAGTAGTGCGTTGAACTGTAGATTTTTAAGAGGTGATGAAAAACTTGACTAAGGCCATAGCTAGACCTAAGGTTTATCCCTGGATCATCCAGGGGTCAAACCTGTTCACCTAGGTGACACACAGGGGATCCAGTGCTCAGGCAGGGACGAACCCTGGATGATCCCAGGATAAACCTTAGGTCTAGCTGTGGCCTAAGTATTCAAGATCAGGAACAAATCTGCTCTACTACAGACTGAGTGCCCTTATGCAAATTTGAGGCTCAAGCTGGATAAAATTGAGGTTCTGATGGTTAGCAGGACAAGACAAGACAAGGTTGGATGGTGCAGCCTGTTCTGGATGGGGTTACACTCTCTTTGAATGACCAAGTTCACACCTCTCATGGTAAGCAATAGGCTGGCCAGCTACTCAGGAGAGCTGCACCGGCTGCTTTCCTGCTGTGGCAAATCTCACCCTCTTCAGACTTCCCTTTTCCCTCAGAGCTTAGCCACACTTTGTACAAGTACCTACCTGCCAGGAAATAGTATCATAGAATCATAGAATAGTAGAGTTGGAAGGGACTATAAGGCCATGCAGTCCAACCCCCTGCTCAATGCAGGAATCCACATATATATATAGATATATGTGTACATATATATACACACACATAGATAAATAAGGATCAGCTGCATCTTTGGAGTATCCCTGAAGGTGTGGCTACAGGGACTGTCATGATGAATGCTTGCACTTCAAAACTGACCTCTACGTAACAGTGTTTACACCTGCCCATAATTTTGCAATTTTCTGAGGCCCTGTTATATGTCAGAGGCAAGATTAGTGGGTATATGAGACAAGTCCTCTTCTGTAGCAGCTGCCTGACTGTGGAACGTCCT
Organism: Elgaria multicarinata webbii; assembly: GCF_023053635.1. Classification (NCBI taxonomy): domain Eukaryota; kingdom Metazoa; phylum Chordata; class Lepidosauria; order Squamata; family Anguidae; genus Elgaria; species Elgaria multicarinata. Next base: position 39,689,464 of record NC_086175.1, on the reverse strand, counting down.
CCTGGGAAGGCCAGGGTTGGCTCCATCTTTACCTAGTTTTAAAAAGGCTATAAAAACTGCACTGTTTCGCTGGGCCTTTGATGGATTTTTAATGTTGTCCTTTGGCTTGTTTTAAAGAAGGTCCATTTCTGCTTTTATTTTGCTGGTGTGATTTGTTGATTTTATTGTATTGTTGTTTTAAACTGTACATTGCTTTGAGGGCCCTGGTGGGCAGAAAAGCAATCTTAAAATAATCTCTCAGTCTCCATTCTCACAACTGTAAAATCATTGTATTGGAATACCTCACAAGACTGCATATGGTATATGCCCCAAAACACAGTGTTCATATTAAAATGACATAAACATAACAAAACGTACCCATTGCATTCCACTCATTACACATTAAGGATTCACAATCTTTCCCCAAATACTACAGCAAAAATGTTAATGCAACAGTATAAATGTTTCAAAATGAACCCCAAATTTCACTGAAAATAAAAGTATTGTGTTTACCTGTTAAAGAAGGATTTCTCTTACTGCCCTCTGTAGTGCTCTTTCCTGTAATTCCACGATCAAGTTTTATCAGAGGGTTTCTTCTCCCCTTTTCAGTGATATGCTTCACTTGCTTATCCACTGAACTATTTACTATCACTTGCAAACCATTGTCTTTTAATACTACTGAATTGGTTTTAATGCCTTGGTTAATAATGTTGCTGGCTACAACATGAACTTCAGGAACCTCTCTTGGATCTTTTAAATTGAAAATGTCAATTTGAGTTTTGCTTGAATTGTCAGCAGAATAAAATGTTATAGTAATATTAGTTGTTCTTACTGCTCTGCCACTGTTATTACCCACATTTTTGTCCTGTTTCAAGCCAGGAAGCATAGGTCTTTCCTTTTTATCCTCTTCGGTTCCTGCACCCTGTCTCATTGGAGTGTCCATAAGGATATGAGGGGAAATCTTGTGCAACTTGTTACCATTCAGCACTGAATAGTTATTGGGAAAGGGGATTTCTTGTGTTGTTAGGCTACTAGGTGTTGCCTTCTCTTTTACAGAGGATCCTGAAACAATATAGTTGTATACGTTAAAATTCCACCAGGATATTCTGCACCACAAACTAGCCATGCAGGCTACACACACAATTCACATGATACTACTTGAAATTGTGATCCTAAGCAAACTTGCTTGGAAGCAAGAACATCCAAAATGAAAGGGAGAAATTTCCAAGTAAATGTATTTCAGATTAATGTGTCTGATGGTGAAAACAGTAGTTGAGAGTTACTAAGAATAAATGCTGGCCTTCTCCACAGGAAGGTTAGTAAACAGAAAATCCAAGAACAGGGACTACCTGCCTTTCATGTGTATAGTTAATGGTCTGTCTTGTTTCTCTGAGATTTCATGTTCATGCATCAAATTCTTTTGGTGCAGAACTTGGATTCGGTGATCTGCAAATAAAATAACCTGTATGAATATATGAGATAATATCCAAAACAAAACAAAAGAATCTTTAAAGTTGTTGAGTTCTTGTGTAGTGTAGTGGCTGTAAGCTAAAAAAATCTCCAGTTCAAAACTTCCATCAGCCATGAACTCACATGGTGGTTTAGGTAAATCTCCTCTGAGCCTTCATTTCCCTCAATTTGCAACAATAGGATAAATACTCAAGATAATTATGTGAAGCACTTTGAACACTCAAAAGATGCTATATAAATACTAAGGATGATTGGCTTGTGCTCTCTAAGGAACAAGTATAATAGCAAATCCAAATACTTATTATCAGGGAGAGTTTCCTTGTGAAATGGATTTATAATTATCTAAAATCGGATAACAGAAAGAACCAAAACTCTTATTTATTTATTTGTTTCATATCCCACCTTTCTAGTAAAAATAGCACTCAGGATGATAATTCTATTATTTACACTTATTTAAATCCAACATATTAGATACGGTGTACTATACACTCATGACATGGTTCTTGTCATGGTCACAGGACTTTTAATAGCCACAGCCCAGGGCCTAAACATATTGATTTAGAATTAAGTTCTATTGAGTGGGACTCACTTCTTGGTAAAAATGCTATGGATTGCAGCTTAAATAGGAGTCAGTCTTGGCCAGCCTGTCTGGTGCCCTCCAGGTGTTTTGGACCACAACTCTCATAATCTCTTACCATTACCTATGCTAGCTGTGGCTCATGGAATTTGCAGTCCAAAAATATCTGGAGGCACCAAGCTGGAGAAAACTGGCCTAGGCATTACCATGTCCATGTAATGGATTATACTCACATACTTTCTCTGCCTGGCTATATTTATTTTATTTATTATTTATTTAGAATATTTATATACCGCTCCCCATTGAAAAATTTCGGAGCGGTGTACAAGGTAAAAATGAAAATAAAAACAGAATAAAACAGTTAAAACAAAATTTAAAAAGAAGCAAAAAACAACAACACAGAAATCCAAGGCTGCATGTTAAAGAAAGGCTTCTTGGAATAAAGATGTTTTCAGGAGGCGCCGAAAGGAGTACAAGGTTGGAGCCTGCCTGACCTCCAGAGGCAGGGAATTCCACAGGAGGGGCGCCACCACACTGAAGGCTCTTCCCCTGGTGGATTCCAATCGGAGGATGGATCTAGGTGGAACCACCAGGAGCAGGCCCTCGGATGACCTCAGTGACCGGGCAGGTTGGTAAGGGAGAAGGCGCTCTCTCAGGTATATTGCCTGGCTATATTGCTAAACATGTATTACTACATGGATTCTTCCAATCACTTGATGAATTTTGCTGCAAGTGGCTGACATTTCTGTAGCTGCCATGGAAACATACCACTCAATTTTCATCTATAAATAAATAAAGTGGGTAGTTGGGAGAATCCATGAGGCAAGCTTCATTAGATAGCAGGACAAAGGTAAACAGGTAAGATAGAGCTTGATAAAATAATAATTGAGGGGGTATCAGAACACACAGAAAAAAGTGGTGCTCAATGGTGGGCCAGGCAAAGCTTTGTAAAATTACACTTTGGGAAGAGGATGGAAGAGAGTCAGTGATGACATTTTAGAAAGATTGGAGGAAGCTAAGATTATAAGAGGAACCCTGATGGCTCAGACCAAGGGTCCAACTTGTCCAGCAACCTGTTTCCCACAGTGGCTCACCAATGGGAAGCCCAAAAGCAAGACATAAAGGCAACAGGTCTCCACATATCATGACTAATAGCCATTGGTAGACCTCCATGAACCCAACCCAAGCTCAATCCAAAACCTACAAAGTCAATGGCCATCAAGACACATTGTGGCGTGCTTGGACATATCATGCAAAAATACTACCTGCACCACTCAAACCCAAAGCAATACTACACACACAGTTTATGCTGAATAAATATATATTATGAAAAATCAAATATATATTCTTAATTCCCCCCCCCGATTATTTTGGGTCAATTTCTGAGCCCTACATTTCAGCTATTCTATAGTGAAAGGCTACCGCTTAATGGCAAATACAGAGTTCAGTATTCTGTATGTCTTTGTGCATTGTCATGTAATGTTAACATATGTTACAGTCATGGGAGTACAATACATGCCAAAGAACTGTTACTTACCAAGTAATTTAATAATTTCTTTAAGATTATTTTTTGAAACTACTGAAGTGTGCATATCTGCAAAAAATTAAACATTTTTACAATAAAATCAGTTATTAAGGCCACATGTTTGAACTACTTTTAAAATTGCCCATCTTCATGAGCAATAGTGAAACATCTTGAAAGGTTTAGGGATGATGTATCAAGATATGCTTCTGCCAAAGTCAATGGAAGGTAGGATCAACTTTTCTGACCAAATTGATGTGTGCTGAAAGTGAATTCAGCAATTTTTTGCAGTATTCAGTGTAAGACAGTTGTTTCAACACAATGTGAATTCAAGCCACTTTTACCATGTCACTCTCAAAGTGCCCCCAAATGAATTGAGCTATGGCATAGTGTTACCCTAGGTCCAAATTCTGGGGGTTGAAGTGAGTCCCCAACATCTCAGGAAGTTGTAGAAGACCTAAGCCAAAAGCAATTCAGAGACACAAAGAATGAAAAGATACTGTGCCTAGATGCCAAGCTAAGGTAAGATAATAAACAGGAGATGGTTTACTAATTTGTGGTATAAACAAAACACTAGGTATCATTCTTATAGAGATCGTCCTGCACGGGAAGGATAAATCAAGTAGGCACTGTTTAAATTGCAAACAAGCACTATTTTAATTGATGTAGGATGAAATCCTATGTAAGTTTAGATAGAAAAAAGTCCGAAGACTTCCAGCATTCCTGAGGACTGCTGCGAGTTTTAGGACATCTTTCTGTCTAAACATGCATATGATCGCACGTTAGTTAATGAATGGTAGTTGCTAATCTGGGCAACAAGATAAGACTGGGGAAGTCAGTCAAAGAGGAAGGCAACTAGAATTGCAAACATTGCTTATCCTTTTGCTCTAACCTTAGGGAATAAAGTGACAAAGAGTTTTCCAGTGACCCTTGATGGAAGAAAATGGAGGATTTTTGCCATGAAAACCCTGTTTGGAATGGAGCTGGTTGAGCAAAGACAGCTAGGAAAATGGAGAGCTGAGAGAGAAAAGTCCACCAAAAGGCAAAGTGCAACCTTGAATTTCTTATAGAATGACAGGCAGCCATGACTATGAGTGTGCAACTTATCCCCAGCCATTAAGGAGACCTGCTCTATCTTCATTCTTTGCTATTAGGGTGAGGGAACAGTCACAGTTTGACTGTCTCAGGTGCCACAAGTGCTTTACAAAGGAGAGGTATAATTGCGTCTGCTTTGCATGTACGCTATTTCTATTAGTTGCTTGATGACCAAATCTGCTGTGCTACGATCCTGAAGTTGAACTGATTTGTGAAACTTTAAACTAGAGTGTATGTTTGCTCTCTGTTTCACTGGAATCTAAAAGAAGCTGCAGCTGCAATAGCCTTCTAGAAGACATTACAGCCTTACAATAGTAAATATGGTTTGAGTTGTGACTGTGCTAAAGCAATCACACCATTTCAAAAAAGATCCAAAGCTACACAAATCCTCTCAATCCACATTAGAAACAAGGCAGTTTAGTCGTGTAAATTAGCATATATCACAGCTATATTAAACAGCTTTGAGTCTGCCCTGGTAATCACTGGTATCTGAAGTTTCAGTGTTTTGTATTGCTTCTCATAATGAGGCTGGAATTATTACATTATACTATGGCCCATGGTGTGTATGCTAATGCCACCAGCATCTCTATCAAGCAGTATTGCAGCGTGCTGAATACTTCAAAAACCAGTTTAACCAAAGATAGCAATGGACAAAAGAAATGAGCACCCACACCAAAGGCCAATAATGCCTCTATAATACCACCTTTAACTCTTTTAAGAGTTTGTTTCCAGCTCTAAATTCTATTTGGGGGTGGAAGAGAAATATATCACTGTTCATTTACTTTAAGTGAGGTCTACAAAACTGTTCATTCTGGCATGACCATCCATCATCAGGCCCATTCTGAATGCCACAACATATTCAAGAAGTAGATGCATGAATCCAAAGTTCCAACACTAAACCAATGACAAAGCTGATTTTCAAATGGTCTTAATGACAGACAATCTGCATACCAATTGACTCATTTGCGCACATGATAGCTTAGAACAATACAAGAAAAATATGTAAAAAGGTCTGTAATGGTGCATGACAATTGCTTCCAAGTATGCTGACCTTTGGTAAATGAAACAAACAAAAAGTACAGTACTCTTTTGACGAGACATTAATGAGTGATTAAGAATGAGTACAGCTGCATCATATGAACACTTGGTTAAAAATATTCTTTTCGCATTCAGTGTCAGTCCCATAATTATGATGAAAACACTGTGGAAGGAAGCAAGTAAGCCTATGCAGTAAAATATTTATATTTTTACAATAGCTATATGGTTTTTCAAAAACATTGTCAAATGCCAGCTCGCTTATTACTTTTCCAACTGCTATTATTTATTTGCAGACCCTATCATTATTATATGCTGCTACCGCAGTACTATAATACATTTTTACTTAATTTCCAATATCTGCAGCCTTTATGTGTTGCCTAGAAATGCCAGAATACAACCTTCCCAATTCATTTTCTGGAACGAGTGCATAACAGATTAAAATCGGTGACTGAGATTTAAAGAAAAAAAAAGATGGTTGCCTCCACGTAAAACAATTCCATGTTAAAAAATAAAAAGCTCTAGAAAAATAAAAATGTACATTTTTTTTCATAGAACTGTGAAAGCAATGTCCTTTTGTTTTCAACTGTTAGGTATCAAACACATAGACCTTTTGGGTAGTAATGGTGGAGAGGAGTTGGGCTAGAGCCATTGTTCTCAAAATGAAAAATAAACTAAGACACTGGCAGCTGCCAAGACTAGCATTATGTTCTATTTATGCTTTCCAGTTCCAGCCCCAACTCAGGATGTATGTGCCTGAATGGTACCACGAGGTATTCTGTTATGTCAGCCTACTATGCTTTTTCACTATTGTTCAGCATAGATTGTTGCATAGGCAGTTGCAAACAACTAAGCCGCTCCATCATAGTAACAAGCTACAGTCTGGATCTTGGGCAGGTCTGTGACTACTATGGGGGAGAAAAGTGGAGTAATACAGCCCTTTTAAATCTGGAGTAATGTTGGCTACTTGTAGAGAGAAAAGAAGTGATTGAACTCCCCTAAAGTAAGTGATTCACCCAGTTATTCATGCAGTCACCACTATTACCATGTGAAGAATCTCCATTACGGTGCAACGGGGAAATTGCTTTGAAATAAATAAATCATAACAGTTCAGAACTTTCCTACTTTCCTACAGTCCTACTATATTCCTCCTTCTCCGTGAGCCCCTGCCAAAGGAAGTGAGGCAGGTGGCTACCAGGAGGAGCGCCTTCTCTGCTGTGGCACCCCGACTGTGGAATGAGCTCCCTAAGGAGGTTCGCTTGGCACCTACATTATATGCTTTTAGACGCCAGGTGAAGACCTTTTTATTCTCCCAGTATTTTAACAGTCTATAAATATATTTTAACTTGGTGTTTTAAATTTGTAATTTTGCATTGCTGCTGTTTTTATCTGGTTGAGCTTTTATATTTTATTTTATATTATGGTTTTATATTGTTGTTTTATACTTTGAATGTTTTTAATTTTTGTGAACCGCCCAGAGAGCTCTGGCTATTGGGCGGTATAGAAATGTAATAAATAAATAAATAAATAAATAAATAAATATGCTGTATATCCTAAGAATCCTGAGCCTGTAAACTAATCTGGCCCATGCAGAAAACCTAATCTGGCCTCCAAGCCCCACTTCCTGGAAGACACCCCGTTCAAAGGGGGCATACCCACTGTTATTTCCGAACTGAGATTGAAGATTGGTGTGGATGTGGATGTTGAGAACTCTGCTGGCAACAGGAAAAGCAGCTGCTCTTCTCAGTAATAGCAGAGTATCTTTGTGCAACATGGGTTGTCCATGGGGATGCCAGGTGAAGCTAGGGACTCAGCCAATACTGGGAGGAGTGGCTGCAGCTCATGACACCAACCAAGTCCCTTTCTCCATGCTGGGAGAGTGATAGAATTCCATCCCTCTTCAGATGTTATCTGGCCCATGGTGAGTGGCAATTTTGCAACTAAGAATCTAGTGCCTGAATTTGCTTTTCTTTTTCCTCCCTACCAATCACCTTTCCGTTTGTGGGATAAAAATGCTAAAATAAATAAATAAATTTGACCCTCCACCATAAAAAATGTTCTACACCTCCCTAAGCGATAGGACTTTAGGTAGTCTCTTCTAAAGATAGTGTCTCCTTACAAAATCAGCCAAACGCAGCCCATCAGCAATGTATTCTCGCCTGTTGAGTGCTTGACTATGTCCCATCCTTTTTTTTGCAGTTCAGTGCACACAGGAAATACTGGAGGTTTGTCCATACATGGTCAGTGTGCTGTATTGAGCTTGACAATCCACTAATTATGTAGGCTTATGCATTAGAACAATAACCTGGAGCCTAAAATGCCAAAGAAGCTGGCTGACAAGATATGCAGGATATGCAGGGCCTTTGGCTGCAATACTGTTTAATATAAAATGGATGTGAGGAGCACCAATAACTGATTTGCAAGTTCTACTATTGGACAATAAATGCACAAGACCTGCTTCTGCTCATGCAATGGGATTTCCCCCTGCTTTTCTTGCAGGCCACTTGTCATCGTCCCCCCCAAAAAATCTGCTCTGGAGGATCTCCTAACCTCTGGAGCAGATGGGGGTGCAAGCAAAATGGCTGCAGGGGTGAGGAGAAATCTTTTCTGCCAGTGGTTTCTGTTCCTCTGGCGGCCAGCCTTGGATGCAACCATTATTATTATTTACAAAGTATTGATAAAGGCATCAGCCTGCCCTGCAGAGTTGCCTGGTGCCCCTGCTCTTTACCACAATAATGCCGGATACCCCCTTCATTTCAGTTCAGGACTTTCCCTTATGTTTGAGGTTCTTATTTTGCACCCCTACATGGTTCTAAGGTTCTAAGCCACAACAGGCAAGAAGACCAGAGAGCTGGATTTGGGGATCTGGGTTCAAATCACCCTTCTGCCATGTGCTTATTGTACGAGCTTGAGGAAGCCACCCTCTTAACTTCAGTTAACCTCCTACAAAAACGAGACAAACAGTGGGGTACAGTACCTCACAGGTCTGTTGTGAGGGGGTCACTTAATAAAAAACTGCAAAGCACTGGGGAGAAGTGCTCAATGAATTACACCTGGCTGTAGCAGATGAGTTTAAGGTGGGTCTCAAACTTCAGAAGACAGTGCCAACAGTGGCCTCTGCCCAGCCCCACCCTACCTGAGCCCGACACACGCTACCTGGGTCAGGTTCCCTCTGGGGCCTAATCTGCGTATTCCAGCTGGGCAAGTGGGCGAGGAGAAGCAGGAGGCACACGGGTGCTGCACTCCTGACAGCGAGCGCCATTTTCACCACCGAGCACTTGCAGCAGGAGCCCTGTTGCCCCTGGAAATTCCTTGGCTTAAGCTTCCTTGGGGCGACGGCTCTCCTCTCCCCTTCCTTCCGTCCTTTTCCTTCCGTCCTTCTCCTCCTCCTCCAGGCGCTGGGGCGCTCGGTCTCCAGAACACACCGGGCAGCGCCGCCGGCCGAAGAACGCTCTCCGCTCTGTGACCTCATTCACCCGCCCGCCGCGGGTGCCATCAGCTGCCCTTCCCCGCTCCAGGGAAGGAGCGCGCCATAAAGGACGCGGGCCGCGAGCAGACCGCAGAGGGCGCCCCCCGCTTGAGCACGCTTTAGTGGAAGGCTGGCTGACGGAGGGCCCTGGAAGAGGCGCAGGCGACCCTCAGAAAGGAGCCGGCGGGGCGGGAGGGAAGGCGGGACGTCGCTCCCCTGCCGGGCGGTGGCATAAAAGTATTGAGAAATGTTGACGGAAATGTCGAGGAGTGTGGGGAGGGTCCCTCAGGGAACAACCACCTCCAAGTGGCAATCCCGCTTTGACGGTTTCAAGGGAGCTGTTTCAGAAAGAGGCTCTAAAATGTACTCTGAGCGAAGACAACTCTCCGGTCATAATGAGCGGTTTCTGACATACGCAAACGCACGCGGGCCGCGGCAGGATTGAGCGCTCAGCTTCCCCCTAGCCCAGCCCAGCTGGCGCACGTACCGCGTCCTAAGGTTTTAGTACAAATCTGGAGGAATTTGGCTGCGACAGACATCCTATTTTTTGATGGAATGGAACTGAACAAAACTCTGTTCACTTGAGACTGCTCACTTTGAGGGCTCAGCTGTTTCTAAACGAACGGTTCCGGGGCTCAAGCTTGCCAGAAGCTACACCCATAAAGCCCTACATGGCTTGGGTCCACAATACCTGATGGAACGCCTCTCCCGACATGAACCTACCCAAACACTGCACTCAAAATCTATGGTCCTCCTCCTAGTGCCTACTCCAAGGGAAGCTCAGAGGATGGCAACAAGGGAGAGGGCCTTTTCAGTGGTGGCCCCCCCCCGACTGTGGAATGATCTCCCTGATGAGGTTCGCCTGGCACCAACACTGTTATCTTTTAGGCGCCAGTTCAAGACTTTTCTCTTCTCCCAGGCATTTAACAGCATTTAACAAAGCTAAGTTTGTTTTTTAACGGACCCCAGAACTGTTGTTTTTAAATGGATACTGTTGTTTTTATACTGTTGTTCTTATGTTTTTAAATTTTGTATACTTTTTTTAAAAAATGTTTACTGTTTTTAACTTTTGTAAACCACGCAGAGAGCTTCGGCTATGGGGCGGTATATAAATGTAATAAACTAATAAATAAATAAAAATAAATAAATACACCTAATTTGGAAGCTCTCACTCTCAAATTCCGGAACTGTATTCATTTTAAATCCTGTACACACCTGAGCCTCTACCCACTCCCTCTTCTCCTCAGCATGAAACTCATAAAAGGATGACGTTCCTTAAGCTTTAGAAGGAGTGGGCAACTTGTGGCCCTCCAGATGTTTTGGCGTACAACTCCCATCAGCCCTAGCCAGCACAGCCAATGGTGAAGGGTGATGGGAGTTGTAGGCCAAAACATCTGGAGGGCCACAAGCTGTCCACTGTGAGAGGAAGGCGTAAGCGGCAATGTCTCACACAAGGCGCAGTTTTTGTAATAACAGAGAAGAGTGGCCTCCATTCTCCTTCACATATACTTTCTTCTGGACAGGTTTGGCCCAAGACATTATGATGTCTGTGGTGAACAACAAGATGAAGTTTGCCCCTATGCCCCCTCTATTCCATGTACAAACGCTGACTAGGCTGGCAGTTGAATGTTACTCCAATATAGGTGCTGGAGCGGTGTCTTCCACCAGGAGTGAGGGTAGCAGGTCAACTTAGAAGGTGGGCAGCAAGCTACATACTTCCAAAATAAAGGAACATAATGGATCTGTCATATAATTGCATATGATCATTTGAAAGAAGGAACCTTAGGCGTGCTCTGTGGGGCTGTAATATGCTTCTGCAATGCAGATAAATCTTTGGAAATAAGAGATGAACATCTGGTGATTCTAAGATACAAGCAAAGAAAAATTATATGACGGAAATTGTTCATAATAAATACCTCTTAAAACATGACTGATTGTAACAAGCTTTTCTGTTTCTCTATTAAATTAAAAATATATTTATCTTTTTAAATTAGTGCCAGATATTTGATATTTCTGTACTGCTGCTGATTTTATCCTGGTTGTGCTTTTATATTGTATTCTATATCATGTTTTTATACTGTTGTTTTATACTTTGAATGGTTTTAATTTTTGTGAACCGCCCAGAGCGCTTCGGCTATTGGGCGGTATAGAAATGCAATAAAATAAATAAATAAATAATAAAGAACACTCTTGTTGAATATATATAATGCACTTGCATTCAGAAGTATAACAAACTAACATGCAATCCTATACATGTCTACTCAGAAGTAAGTCCCACTTCAATGTTGCACATTCCCAAGTAAATAGTTACAGGACTGCAATACTTACTAGGAATTAAGTTCTGTTGAACTTAGTGGGGCTTATATTTTAATAAATATGCTTAGGATTGTGCTTTTAGGCTGGAATACTATGCACACATACGTGGAAGTAGTTTATTTACTTCCAAATAAACATGCATAGGATTTCACTGCAAGGGTGGGATCTGTACAATTAAGCACTTTAGGCCATGAGCCTATACCTCAGTTTCTCATATAATTATATGTTCATCAGAAAAGTGTAACCCAATGGAATGAAGAGACAAAATCTCAAGATGTTGAAAAAATGTTTATTCTTTGACGTAGCCCAACATATTTTGACCATGAATATAATATATACAGGGGCTAAACCAAAACCAAAAAGGGCAAAGAACACATACATTTTGTAAACCGCCCAGAGCTTCGGCTATTGGGCAGTATAGAAATGTAATAAATAAATAAATAAATAAATAAATAAATAAAACATTTTAGTTAAAAATCATAAAAACCACACTGCGATAACGCCTTTCTATACTTGTTGCTCTTGTCCCTTTCTGTCTCTTTCTGCTTAGCTCTTGAAGTTGGGCCATATATGTTATACAGGGTGGAAACACATTGGGCTACTTCAAGGAATAAAACAATATATATTATTTCAATATCCTGAGACTCTCTTCTTTATCAGACGTGAGTGGGGGGGAATCACGGTTCCCTACCATTGCTTCTCTCCCCACCCCCCCGCTTCTGTTGCACAATACTTCCTCTTTCTCACTAAGAAGAAAGGAAGTAAACAAAGACCACATGGCTCATTCAGTGGGTATTTTTACTGTGGATAATGTGAGTAATTGATATTACAATCCTAGAGATTTCTACTTAAAAGTTCATTGCACTGAACTGAATGGGGCTTACTACCAGGTAAGTGGATATACATTTGGAGCTTGAAATGAGAAATTAGGAAGTAGTAAGGTGGAAATGTTAGGCTGATCCAGCCATAGGGTGCATAGGGAGCACCAGGAGACAACAACAATGAGTTAACTGCTGGGTTCTTTAGCCCCCTAAACAACCCTGTGGTTCGGGTTCACACATCATGCTGACAGTCTCTGATCAGGCTGATTTGAGATGATTTACAGAAAGTGGATGTGGTTCATGCACATTGTGCACCCTCACAAATCCTCATAAATTGATGTGCAAACTGGGTCATTGGTGGATAAAATATGTGAGGAAGTCTATGAGAATAAGCAACGCTATAAATGCAGCTCTTGTCTTGGATGGAAGGATGAAAATATTCGATGAAAAAGAAGTGAAGGAAGTCATATTGGAATGAGTATAATAACCTCATATACATACCACAGGTTTCTCTGCACCATATATGCAAAAGCTAATTTCACAAGTGGGGGGAGTTTAGAGAAAACACTAAAATTTTAGCTGTACTGAGATATGCTTTGAACATGATACACTTGCTGAGCTGCATTTTGGTATTGGACTACACATGTAATCATTTGTTTTTAAAACAGAAGTGATGTTTAATATTGTGTTTCCCCCAACAGAAATAAATTAAAGGAATGTAATTGAAGATGTATACCACAGTGGTTAATATGCTGTTACTTGAAAAGAGATATTGCAACTTATAATCTTCTTTTATGGGTTTATGTTGTTCATGTTTAATCAGGCATGTGAATGTATTCAGGTGTTAAAACATTCTATTAGCTTCGAAAATTGCACTATTATTTACTGAGCTTTTGGTGATATATAGTCATTTGTTTTTGTTTTTTTTAATTCTCTATAGTCTCTGTTTAATTGTCCCTTTAACTTTCTGTTTTTCTTTCAGAAAGGCTTGTAAAGGGAAAACTAGAATAGATGAGCCATGTCAACAACTTAATGTTCTTTTTTTCCTTGATTACTAATTAAATTTTCTCTCTCTTTTTTATAGGGGAAAAAAGACTCAAACCAAACTAGAGTTTATGCTATGGTGATTTTAGTGGCTTAACAGACTGGGTAGTAAAAGCTACTAAAAGGGAGTGACCTCTCACCATGCTGTGCTACTTGGATCAGACCATTGTTCCTGCTTGGCCCAGTTGGGCTGCACAGATGGCTTGTTAGGAGAGGTCATGGGAACTTTGCATGCTGTAACCTGAAAACCTGGTTTAAGAGGTACACTGCATATTACATGCTAAAATGTGTAACATTGCCCTCATGGCTTCTTTAAAAGCAAAGCTGCTTCAGTAGGGAAAAATACAGGAGAGAAACAGCAGGGGAGTGAGTTAGAGCTTAATACGCCAAATTTTATTTAATATTTTTGTATTTATTAAAAATATTTATAGTATAGGGGGGAACTGAGTTGGGATAGGGAGCCAAATGCTGGTGCTTCAGCAGGGGAGAAATGGTGTCAAGGTGTGTGGCCATGTCCTGTAACGTCAGGGGCACGGCCACACCCTGTGAAATCATCCAGCCCACTTCATGTTGGGGCTGCTTTGCCCACATGTTATCCCCAATGGGAAAAGGCACAGCGAGGGCAAAGCATTGCCACTTTGCCAGTGCCACGTCCTCACCAATGAGAAAAGGCCCAGCAAGGGCAAAGCAGCCCAAGCCATGGTTGGAGTGCTCCAGCCTGCCCTGAGGCTACTTTGCTCACCACACATCCTCTCCAACGGGAGAAGGTGCGGCGCTGGCAAAGCACTAAATGAGCTCTTCACCCACCCAATTGGGAGAGTGCGCGGTGCACTGGGGGAATCTCCACTATCACTATTCATTGACCAGAGATAATAGGGGGATTCCTCCTCACCCCCATCCCCAAGCCTCTGGTAGCCTCTCGGGGGCTTGGGAAGTGGAATCCTCCTGTTATGTTCCATCAATTATTGGAGATCAGGGGATTCCTGCCCCTTTTCCAAACTCAGTAGACAACTGGGGAAAGGAGCCATGGAGGGAGCCAAACTTTCTGTGGGCTGAATGGGGAACGCCCATGGGCTGGAAGTTCCCCTCTCCTGATTTATACCCTGCTCTTTGGCCAAAAAGACTCCTACAGCGGTTTACGTAAAATCATTAAAAATGAGACCTGTGTGCATTCTTACAATCTAAAGGACATGATACAAAACAGCAAGCTCAAGCCTCAGTTCTTAAAATTACATAGCTCTTATAATGACGGGCTGGAATGGAAACAGTTCAGGGAGAGGAGGAACCAAATAGAGCTGATTTTCCAGCAGAACTGATAGTTTAAAATAGGAATTTTGAAACCTACGAGGAGAAGGCAGAGAGCTTCATGGGGTTATGTGGAGCAGAAAAATAGCAGGGTGAGAAAGTGCTAAGTGTCCATGTCCTTCTTCACAATTTCTTCAGTCAAAAGTGCCTCCTTCCAAAGTGGCTTGTGGAGTGGGTGGGGAAACACCTCCTTTGAAGTACACCCTCTTGGAATTGTATGATTTTACATATCAGGACATAATAACAATAATCTGTTCCTTAGAAGGTCTAAAAATTAGGTAAATACAACCTCAGATGAACAACAACACATGACATATTACACCGTGTCATGATTTATTTAACAGAAATAAAGCCAAAATGGGGAAGCCATGTGTGAAAAAGTAAGTACACCCTTACTGCTTCCGTAGGAATTAAGATGCTAAGTAGCAGACAGGTGCTGCTAATCAAATGCCCGTGATTAATTGATCATCAGCAAGTATGACCACCTCTATAAAAGCCAAAGTTTTTTTCAGTGTGCTGGTCTGGAGCATCCAGGTGTGTGTTAACACAATGCCAAGGAGGAAAGACATCAGCAATGATCTTAGAGAAGCAATTGCTGCTGCCCATCAATCTGGGAAGGGCTATAAGGCCATTTCCAAACAATTTAAAGTCCATCATTCTACAGTGAGAAAGATGATTCAAAAGTGGAAAACATTCAAGACTGTTGCCAATCTTCCCAGGAGAGGACGTCCCAGCAAAATCACCCCAAGGTCAGACCGTGCAATGCTCAGAGAAATTGCAAAAACCCAAGAGTTACATCTCAGACTCTACAGGCCTCAGTGAGCATGTTAAATGTTAAAGTTCATGACAGTACAATTAGAAAAAGACTGAACAAGTATGGTTTGTTTGGAAGGGTTGCCAGGAGAAAGCCTCTTCTCTCTAAAAAGAACGTGGCAGCACGGCTTATGTTTGCAAAGTTGCTTCTGAACAAACCACAGGACTTATGGAACAATGTTCTTTGGACAGACAAGACCAAAGTGGAGATGTTTGGCCATAATGCACAGCGCCATGTTTGGCGAAAACCAAACACAGCATATCAGCACAAATACCTCATACCAACTGTCAAGCACAGTGGTGGAGTGATGATGATTTCGGCTTGTTTTGCAGCCACAGGACCTGGGAACCTTGCAGTCATTGAGTCGACCATGAACTCCTCTGTATACCAAAGTATTCTAGAGTCAAATGTGAGGCCATCTGTCCGACAGCTAAAGCTTGGACGAAATTGGGTCATGCAACAGGACAATGATCCCAAGCACACCAGCAAATCTACAACAGAATGGCTGAAAAAGAAAAGAATGAAAGTGTTGCAATGGCTCAGTCAAAGTCCAGACCTCAACCTGATTGAAATGCTGTGGCGGGACCTTAAGAGAGCTGTGCATAAACAAATGCCCTCAAACCTCAATGAACTGAAGCAACGTTGTAAAGAAGAGTGGGCCAAAATTCCTCCACAACAATGTGAGAGACTGATAAAGTCATACAGAAAATGATTACTTCAAGTTATTATGTCCTGATATGTAAAATCATACAATTCCAAGAGGGTGTACTTTCTTTTTCACACGAATATATATATATATATATATATATATATATATATATATATATATGTTTTGGTGTAAATAAAGTAGTTCTTAGCATTTTTTATTTGGCTTTGGTTAGAACCTCTTTATAATCAATATATTTCCTTTTAGATTATAGTAATATTTCTATGAAAAGAGTATGATAAGCACTATAATTTAATCTGTATAATATTCAGAGTGTGAGACTCTATAAGGGTTTCTTCTGTGTAATTTGATTCTTCAAAAAATGGCAGTTACAATTCTAGTTGTAGTTTACTATAGGAAAGCATAGTAGAGAAACAAGTCTATGTGTACTGGAACCTTACATGTCTTGCTGTTATTGAGTACTATGTTGAGGTGAAGTTGGATAAATATGCCATTGGAGAGTACATGAAAGAAGCTTTGTGGGTCAGTGAGATAGAGAGATGAATGTAGCTATTGAAAAGCTTGCTCTTGAGCACTGATTTCAGGTTGGATTGGGAAGCTTCCTGAACTGTACTATGGAAGTTTCTTGAACCAAAGCTCTGCACAGGCGCAGAGCCCATATATGTGAATGCACAGATGACCAGTCAAAGAACTACAGTTACAAGATATCAGCCTGCCTTTACTTTGTCAGTAGAATTCTGGTGCAAAGTTCTATGTATATGAAATTTTTATCTTGGGGACCTCTAAATCTGATGATAGAGAGAAATAATGCATGTGGCAAATAATAAAGAGAACCTAGGGTGAGTGTAGAAGTGGAGAACAGGGTACCGTATTGCATGAATGGTATGGTGTATGTAGCGTGTACACACACAAAAAAGGATAGTGTTAGATCATGACAAAGAAGAGAAAATTGGTGCTACACCCTATAGTTAATGTGACAAGATGTAGTTAATGTGTACTTAATGACTCAGAGTCTTTTGGCTCATTTTTCTTACCCATTTGAAGATGTCACTTGTTTTATACTTAGCTGTGTAGCCTAAGATTAACTTCATTCCAAAATGGATGCAGACTACAAATCATAGGTCTTTGAGAGAGAAAAGAGTGAGATGGGAGACATATAGATTAAATATATGTATATTGTGCATGTACATTGCACACTGTATAATTAGACTTTCAGAGACTAGATGTTTGATGGGAATGTTTGGGAGCTAATTTTTAAGGCTCTGTTTGCCAGGGTCTGAGCACTTGATATTCCCATTGAGCTGAAGCTATTCAGCTCCTTCCTGGCTCAAATAGAGACCTCTCATACTCTTTCTGGGACACTTGTTTGAATCACTAAACATGACTATCTTGCTCAGGATTTGTTGGCAAATTGTTTAATGACAGCTTCATTTTCAGTACCTTCAGTTATACAGTTTCACTTAATCAGACTTCTCAAGTCTCTCATGTCAAATAATCACATTATGGAAATAAATGTTTCAGAAACAGTATTTGGGGCATCTAAAAACATTCATTCGCACAAGATGGGGTAATAGCGACTAGCTTAGATGGCTTCTGAAAAGACAAGATCAGCCTTCCCCAACCTGGTGTCCTCCAGATCTTTTGAACCACAACTCCCAGCATTCCTGAACATTGGCTAGGGTAGCTGTGGCTGATGGATTTGAAGTCCCCCTATTCAAAGGCATATACCTCTGAACACCAAACACTATAAAAAAAACAGGGAAAGCAAAACCTTCGTACTTTAATAATAAGTCATAACCAGTAACAAAACCTACAAAGGTATCATTTGTACAGGACAGGTAGCAATTACAGTGTAATATACCATTCAACATGTGTGTGTGTGTGTGTATACAAAATAAGAGGATTGTACAAAAATAAATTGTGCATATGATTATTATTTTTTACTAGAAGAGGGAATGCCATGTGTAGCTATGGCTGTAGAAAAGACCTGCAAAAGATTTATATGAAAATTATAATCTGTCAAGAAAAGAAGAATACAAATATGGAGATAGAATTTATTTTTCAAGTATGGCTCATGTAATTTCTAACACAGTATTATGTGGAAAAGGAAGGAATAGAAACTATTGTGGATACAAAGCTCAGTATTTCAAATGTTTTTAAAAATATCACTTATAGATTGCCTTTCTATGACATTATAACCAATTCTTCAGCACTGCTCTGTCTTCATATCTATTAAGAATGCCCTGTAGGAAAAATGGAAGAAACTACAGCATACTCTGTATTTACCTCTTATTAACCTTATTTCCTAGACCTCTCTTGACTCAAAATTACCTGTAACTATGTGATAATATTTAATGCGTTCAAAACTGTTCTTAATTCCTTACATGCTGTTTCAAGAGCACTAGTTCCTAGTTTCGTTAATGAAGCATTGTCTCACTAGTCACCATCTCTTTTTCTTTCCCGTAGTTTTTAAAATAAAGCAAGCATTCCTTTTTAAAAAGGAATGTTTCTTTATCAATGAATACTTTTTGTTAGCTGTGAAGTTCAAGATTTTATTTGATTTAAAGTTTCTCTTTTATGGAAAAAAGGGTAAGTTCCTGCCATGCTTGTGAACAAATTAAAATTCTTCCAACAGCATAGATACATTTAGCATAATACCAATAATAAGAAAGAATGATATAGAACAACTACAACATAGGTATACTAAAATGCTGGCCTAACATTCTCTTATGTATTCTCAATTGAGAAGGCTGTGGGTGGGGAGAATGAAAACATAGGGGAGGATGTTTGAAGCTGTAATCCTATTTATTTATTTATGGGATTTAAAAGCAATCCTATGCAATGTGTGCTCCGCCAGGGAGAGGGGAAAAATATACAACCAGAAAATATAAAAATTGTGAGAAAATGGCATTAGGAAATTTTGCCAGGACCCACCAATCTGGGACTGTGCCAGGCCAGTCTTGATGTGCACATCCTGACCACACATGGAGGGTGTTCATTAACTCACAACAATAAGGGCACCCAACACACCACTGCATCAGCTCACACACCACATACACATGCAAGATGATGTCACATCCCCCAGAGAAACACCAGATTCAGTGTCCTGCCAGTATCATATCCAGGTGGCATCCTTTGGTGTTGTGCCAGCATCTGCCAGAGTCTACTGAACTCTGAAAGACAGGGAAACTGTGCAGCTCAAACCCATCTCCCAGAGGAATCTCAGGGAGATGAGGCTTGAATGGCATACTTCCCTGAAATGCAGGGATTATAATTAAAGCAGTATTATTCTGAACCTGAGTCATGCGGTCTGGGTATGGGAATACGGATAAGTGTCTTTGCATGCTCACTGCTGCCTCGAGGCACAGAGGAAAATGCCTGGGGCTGCAAGAGCATCACAGAGGAATCACTGGTATCTGTGGATGCTGTGGAAGCATTCAGACAAAATGGCAAAACATGGCTGGGTGTTTAGGCTGACCATATGGAAAGGAGGACAGGGCTCCTGTATTTCTAACAGTTGCATAGAAAAGGGAATTTCTGCAGGTGTCATTTGGAGGGAAAGGAACCTCTCGTGCAAGCACTGAGTCATTACTGACTCTTGGAGGGATGCCAGCTTTCGATGACGTTTTCTTGGCAGGCCTTATAGCGGGGTGGTTTGCTGTTGCCTTCCCCGGCCATTATTACCTTTCCCCCAGATAACTGGGTACTCATTTTACCAACCTCGGGAGGATGGAAGGCTGAGTCAACCTGATCCAGCTGCCTGAAACCAGCTTCCACTGGGATCGAACTCAGGCCGTGGGGAGAGTTTCAGCTGCAGAAACTGCTGCTTTACCACTCTGCGCCACACAGTGCAGGAGCTATACTAGAGTGACCAGATTTAAAAGAGGGCAGGGCACCTGCAGCTTTAACTGTTGTGATGAAGAGGAAATTTCACCAGGTTCCCCATATATACAAATGACACCTGCTGAAATTCCCTTTTCAATACAACTGTTAAAGATACAGGAGCCCTGTCCTCCTTTTCATATGGTCACCCTATGGGTGTTATGAGAACAAGCAGGCAAGAGCCTTGTGCTCTTGAGCTTCCTCTTTCCCTTCTCCTTTCACACATGAGGGGAAGAGATTAGAATCTTCTGTGCCTTGTTTGTGGCAACCAATGGTTTGCCATTTTTGACCAAACCTGGCAAACAATGGTTTGCAGAGATCGTGATTTGCCTACAAGCCAGGATCACAAGCAATGGTTTGATTTTGTGTGTGTGATCCTGTGTTGAGGGATAAATAATATGGTTTGCATGGTACTCTCATAAGCCAAATATTGGCAGAGGTGAACAAAACCTAGAAATAACATTCTAGATTGGCTGTATGTTTTGTATAGAAAATTTAAGCAATAACCTGTAGAAGTGATCATGTGCCATGTCTTGATGTAAATTTCATCTGATTGCAAGTGATATATATTTTCTATTTAGGTTTCTCTAATATTTAAATGGCTTAGTTGTAACTTCTTTACATCAGTTTTAATATATCTTGTTCCTTTCTATTGCTGGTCAAAACAGCTTTGTCTCATTAAAATATGTAAGACACTGTACATTTATCAACCTACTTAGTTACAGTGACTACATATATTCCAAAGCTTAAACAAGAAGGAGAAGGAGGAAAAGCTTTAGGCTTTTAGTTTTGATTTCTTATTGATTTTCACTAGGAAAATATAATTTCCAAATCTTATAGAGTCTTGTGATGCTCATTCAGTTTTGCCTTTGTCATGAAGAAGCCATTAAGAAAATGGAGAGGAGGGAAGATGTCATAATAATCTTTTCGGATTATTAGGAACTAATATTATTCAAAGGTCACATTTTTATGCAAAGCTTGGAGAATGCACATATCATTTACAAATGAGTTGTGTATAAGTAAAGAATAGTAAGTTCCCACCATTAGAAAGTGGTGGTTATTACAGAGTATCTTCAACACATTCCAGTTAGGGAATATGTAGTGCACAGGCCCTGGACTTTGGAGAAGAGTTGGTGCACTTTACTCAGCTAGAATATGTTGTGATATATTTTTATGATCATCCAAGAGAATTTTCACAGTCTTGTGTACAGTGGGGCATGCCAATATACCTAGAGGGCACAATACACCAAATGTTAATAGTGGCTTAGTTCCATTTAAATTGATAGCACTTAAGCTGGCCACCTTTAAAGTTACGGTCTTAAGCATACTTACTTGGGAGTAATACATGTTGAAGAAAAACATGGGTCTCACTTCTGACTAAACATGGGGCATAATCCATCTCCTCCTTCATTCACTGGTCATAGAGCTGCTTGTTCAGGAATGGATCCACATATGGCTCAATGAAGCCCTTTAACTAACACACAGTGCACTAGCTATTAACAAGGGGTCACAGCTAACTCTTGCTCAATTGAGCCCGGTGTGTATTCAGCTCATCAGTTCCAAAAAGTGCCCTGTTTTCATGTGCGAAAGAATTTCTTCTTTTTCTTCTTGCTGCATGAATCCCTTACTCCAGAACTGATTGTGCTATTTTAGATTACATTTTAAAAAACCCTCTATCAAACAATTGCTTTTTGTAGTATATATTTTATTTTGATTTTTTAACACACACACACACACACACACACACACACACACACACACACACACACCCTATTATTGAAGCATCAGGGCATGCAAACAAGTAAGGAGCTAAAGGCAGTGAACAAAGTTCCCCACTCATTTTACCCTTGCTAAAATATTGTTAGGCAGTTTACATTGAGAAGCAATGCCACTCTTCTATTCTGCTTTTGTCATGGCAAGGGCTTAACATATTTGGGTGCTGATGGTGCCTGGATTACAGGATTACAGTATGGATTGGGTCTTTACTAGGGTTTAGGGCAAGTAAGTTTCCCCTGAAGTCAGGAATGAGACTATGACAACATCATAAGTTGCTCTGTGTGGTACTGGAGTTGGAAGCCAGGCAAGCTTGTCTCTCTCTATATTACTCCAACAAGTAGCAGATTGTGACTGAGCATTAAGTAAGGGTTTAGTTTCCTTAGGCTGTTCACACTGCTGGTCTGTTTTAGCAGCCTTAGGTGGCAATGTAGGGGTGGCTGTGGCTTGTGGGTGTTTTCATAGCTGGAGTCCTCAGAGTCCAAGGATGGCAATGTAACCTCCTCTGGACATAGGAGAGTCTTCCTAGAGAATCAGGTCTTGAGAAAGCAAAATGTCTCATGATACCATTCTGTGACCAAATCCTCTTCCTGAACCATTAACTCAAGAACCTCTTCTGTTGAGAATGAGTGATTTTGATCCTCTGAGGAGGAGGGTCTGGGTTCTGGTCCATGACAGTCACCAAGCAGGCTTTGGACTGAGTAGGGATTTGAGCCTGGGTCTCCCCATTCCTAGACTATATCATGGGCCAGGATTTGGATCCCCTGCTATCAGAAAAAATGTTTTATGACATGGAGGATGGAGGAGACTTTGTGCAATAACTCAAAAGTACCCAACTCACTATAGGCTCATGTGGGAGGAGAGCTCCAGGAGCCAGTGCTGCCTTCAGATGCTTCACCCAAGGCAATCAGCCTGCCTTCCCTCTCTTTGACTCCTAGGACTCCTCAGATCTTTCCACCAGGTTTATACCCCTCCACAATCACACCACATGCCGGGGCAGCAGGATGACCTTTGTCTCCAACAGAGTCATCACTTGAGGAACAGAACACAGCACCCACATACCAACAGTCATCTTCAGAGGGAGGCAGAGTTTGAAACACCAGCTTGACTGAAGCACTGCTGAAGTTCACGATTGGTTCTAGACCATTATTGGAGCAGCATTCCAAGATGTTGCTCTTGGGTGCCATGTAAAAAGACCCACTCTCTACCTGCTCCTCAAGGAGCTGACCATGGTCCTGATTTCCCATGAACTAAGTAGTCTGCACTCCTCACAAATTTCACCAGTACCCCATGTGGGGCCCAGCCTGGAACAAGGTGCCCTCCCAACATGTTGAATTACAATTCCTATAATCCCCTGCCATCCCTTTTTCTTGTCCAAATAAAAAGCTTTTGATTCATATATTAAAAATATTCAGGATCTCTTCTTAAAATGGTTAGCTTTCTAACAATCAGTACGAATAACTGTGATTTGCATCCAGACTTGTTCATATTAGACACTGAAATTATGAGACATGTTAGTCATGACTTACTTTAGTCCCTTTGATTTCAATGGGTCTACTCTAAGTAAGATTAGGTCTGGAAGTAGCCTTATATTTGTAGAATAATAATTAAGACAATTACTGAGTTTTGTTGTTGTTAGAATTACTTAGATAGGAATAAAAAAACCCCTAAAAAACTGTTACCTTATCAATATATTTTCAATTCTTATAGATTACATTTAATTTAGCTTTTAACTCCCCTGAATATTCATTTGTCAGCTCTTTTTCCAAATGGAAGTCTGACTGAAATATAGAATAAATTGGAAATGGCTTCTGAAACCTGGCTTAGCTGTCACCAGAGTCATAATTCTGTCAATAACAGACAGTAAATGCAGAGGTCTGACTTTTTCCTCTTATTTTTATTTATAAATTCCATTTCATAATAGCAATAAGACACCACAGGCCACACATTTTGAAGGGATTACTGCACTTCTCTTATGATTAAAGTCGCACAGCCTCTAGCCTTGTGCCTCATAATGCCACCCGAGGTGTTCAGTAATAGTCCAGAAATGCACTGCATGCTGTGTCTTATTACTTAAATATATTTAGCTTGATCATACAAGGGGGGAAATAATGGCAGAATGCACAAGAAGAACTTTCTTCTACTATTCCACTCTTTTTAATTAACTCATCAGAAAAAGTAATTCTGAGTTAAAGTACCTACTATTTGTTAAAACATACATGCAATGCAAAGTCAGTGGTTCGCGTTCATGATCCTGTCCCCAACTCCATATATTGATCTCGCAACTTTAACCATTCTAATATAATTTGGCTTGTTGCACAATACAGAAATCCAGCTAAATTCCAAAAAGGGCCACACTGTTGCGTTCTACATTCAATTACCACTGCCATTCAATTCATTAGAAGAGTTTATGGAGTTACAATATGTCTATAATTTATAACCTGCTTACTGACAAAGCTTAATGCTAACATATGCCTAATTTGCCAAGGTTATCTCAAGTTCCATTCATCTCCCCCCACTAACAATATGCCTCTGATTCCATGCTTCATGGATGAGGTACATGCGGTTTCATATTTAGTGCTATCAATCACAAGTAATTGCCTCTAGCTCCCCGCCTCAGCGTTCAAAGGGAGGTCTATACCGTGTCTGATGATTGATGGAAAGTGGAGCCTCAGCCAGAGGAGGGCGTCATCCTCCATCCTTAGAAAAGGGGGGAAATCTGGAGGAGTTGACTAGAGAAAAGATGAGATAAATAACTGTCTGACATTTCCAAAGTTTGGTCTTCCTTTTTTGGCAGTTGCCATTTGCAGTCAAAGAAAGATCCTTACTCCCCCACCTCCCCAAATGTTTTTGTTTATATTTAGTGAGGGAGAAATCTGAATGATCTGAATTCTCCTCTAAATGTTTTAATGTTTGAATCCTGCAAAGCAGTGTGTGAGTTGCTTTACCCCAGGGATGGGGAATGTGTAGCCTTCCAGGTGTTATTGGATTGCAACTCCCATTTGCCCTAGCCAATGATGAGGGGTAATGGGATCTGTAGTCCAGCATTTGGTGGGCCACATATTCCCCATCTGTGATCTAGCTCCTGGAGGCCCCAGTGACATCAATAGGGTTCTCTGATCTTCTTGAGAATTACATAACTGAGTCCTATAACAGGGGTTCATTTTGCATTTTGTCTATCAAAGTATTAGGCAGTTTACTCCCTACAACAGTATTATCAATCAATCAATCAATCAATCAATTAATCAATCAAGGAAACCTGCTCACTCTTAAACTTGCAGATTTGTTTATTTTTTTACTTGTCATACCATCTCTTTCTTGCAATCTCATTTTTTGCTAAGTGGTATATCTTTTAATTTCTATCTCTGGGTATTAATTTCATGTGACTCTTGTCTTGAATCATTATAGACTATGTGCACTCTTTTATTTCAAAGTAGGCTTTTTAGGGCACAGTCCTGTGCTTATGTCTTGGAGTGCCTAGTGCAGCTTCCCCCAAGCTGGTGCCCTCCAGATATGTTGGACTACAAACCCATCATCCCTAGCCAGTGGGCATGCTGGCTGGGAATGATGGGGGCTGTAGTCTAACTCATCTAGAGTGTGGGGGCAACATTGGGGCAGTTGGCCTAGCAAACAGAAGGAGCCCCACTTGCATTGCAGTTGGCAACTAACTCCCCTGTTGGTGCTCAAGCAGCTGCTGCCCACTGCCTCACTGGCACAGAAGAAACACCATGCAAGGGTATTGAGTGGCACTTCTAGGGGAAGTGGCAGGGGGGGACCCAAAGCAGTCACCATCCATGGCCAAGAATCGGCATCACCACCACAGCCTTACCTGCTTTCTCCTGCCATCTTTCTTTCCATGTGGCAGTCTTCCCCAAGGCTACCACATCACCTCCAGCCAGCATGGTCCAGCTGGCTGGAGATGATGGGTGTTGTAGTCCAACACATCTGAAAAGCACCAGGTTGGAGAAGGCTCTCATAGGGGATTGCGTGCTATTGTGGCAAAGATGCATTATGTCCTGCTGCAAAGCTGCTGTATCTCTCTCAAGAGGGAAAAATGATTTGCGGGGAGCTGGACTGCAGCTCTGGTTCAGGAGCTGCATCGATGCAGCAGTCAGCATGCGTCCCCATCTTCAGCATTTATTTGCTGGCATAGACATAAAATTAGCATCTGTCTGTATTCAAATAGCCCATAAGAATCAGGGGGTTGGTTTCTGAATCATGTCTACTGACTTCCTATTCATGTCATTTTTGACAAGCAGGGGGTGATGTGATGCTGTGCAGTGGTTTGTGGGAATTGCTCTCTCAGTTCTGTTTCATTACATGGCTAATTAAGCAAGGTCACTGAGCCCTTTTTCAGGTCTTTCAATTGAGGCATCTCTGAGGTTTGAATAGATCTGTTTATTATCTTACATGCCCTAACAATGTGCAGATATTAAATGCACAGTGTGTGTGTGTGTGTGTGTGTGTGTGTATGTGTAGGTGTAAAGCGGCACAACAGCAAAGCAACAAGGAGGCTCTGGATCCACTATGGATGCAGTCAGTCTTAAGCAAAAATAAGTAAGAAAAACAAGAAGACTTACAACAGAATCATATAAATATATTTTAAAATTACTCTAATGTTATTCTATATATCTTTCATATATATTTATTTGCGAGTGGAAAAGGGGAAATAAATAGACAAGACGCACAAGTATGATTTAAAATTGGCCATATTTATTCAATTAGATGTGCAAAGGAATAACTGGGTTAGCAATTAAACTCAGCCAACAACTAGCTAGGCTTATATTGGGTGGAAACATCCCATTCTTATCAGGTGGCACCTGTTAATTTGCCACTGCCAGGCCTGCCGCCTTTGAGGAGGGGAGGCCTTCCCGTGTCACCCCCTCCTGGGCCACAAAACACTGGGTGGGTGAGGTGAGTTCGCCTCACAGTGAACCCTTATCCCCCCACTGGGGCTGCAAAACCCTCAGGAATTACCTGTCACCATAACAGTGCCTCAGAACGCACACCTTTACCAGCCACAGGAAGATGACAAGTCTATTGCTTACTTGTTCACCGTCCAGCTGCACTGAATTACTTCCTGCAGACTCCTTTGCAGATCAGCAAGGAAAAAAACATTGCCTAAATCAGACAAATGTTCTCTATTTTGTCTGTGAACTCCTTCCTTGTCTGCGAGATCAAAGGATGTAAAATGACCCCATTGCCATGACTGGACAAGCCAAGGGCAATTTCCCTATTCACCTTCTTGTGGGCCCGATTCAGGGCCCATGGTTCCAGCCATCCTTCCAGACCATTCTTAGAATCAGGCAGGACCACAAGATCAGAATTCCTGGTCAACATTGCTGTATGATCTGCAAATTGGCCAAAGCCTGCAAGATGAGTGCTTTGCCTTTCAATAAACTGAGGTTGTTTCCATCAACGTGCAAAATCAAAACCTGTGGTGGGCAACGCACCTAACCTTTATGAAATAAAGTGGGCATGAAGTGGTCCCACCACATGCCTCGCCAGCCCAGCCACTGGATGTTGGCACATCAACTGAGTCCCAGCTGAGATCCACAGCTTGACCTGGCAGCCCTCCTTCCAGCCCAGAACACATTGAGTTTGCTTCCTGGTCTGCCTTGGTCATGAATATTCCCCAGCTTTTGTGGCTGGTATGGGAGGGGTTTGATCTCTTTTCCTTGATCCACTGCTGCCAGATGGGCCAAGTTAATGGACACACCTGGCCCATCCTCATCCTCAGAAGAAGAAACCACAATGGGTGGTTTCTTGCAGGCCTCTTAGCAGGGGGCTGTGGCGGCGGCGGCGGCGGCTTGCACTTCTCCTTCTTGCCACCTTGTCCTTTCTTGGGTGGCATTACAGTAATGATGATGACTTCAGAGAAGTGTGAATGCCAAGTGACCCTTCAGCCCCAACCAGAAGCCACAGGCAAGCAAGCACCTGGGTTAAATTAAATGGGAATCCGCACTTCAACCTCAGTTGTTCCCTTACCCTGAAGAAGGGAAGAAAGGGGTACACCTTAAAATTCCAATGGGCTAGGGACCCAGCTTCCTACAGCCCTTGTCAGAGCATTTCCTCAAAGGCCAGACCCTGCAAGGCTAAAGGCCCTAGAGGCCTGCCAAATGCCCCCACCCTAATCAAGGCCCTGGCTCCACTGAAGGGAGCACCCAGTAGGCCTCCACCGGCAAACCGGATGAAAGGCCCATCACTGTCACACCTAGGTCAAGGCAAAAGGACTGCATGGCTGCCCACTAGGCGCCGCACCCAACCAAAGACCCAGTCCCTCCTGAAAAGAAGTTCTACAAACTTGGGGCCTGCTAGGCCCGCCACCGCCATTGCTGCTACCTCCCCAAAGGAGCTTGCTTGCTGCTGACTTTTTGCGCCTGCTACTGAGGCCACACTCCACACCACAGCAGAAGTCCGAGGCATTGCACACAGGTGAGAGTGGTGAAAAGGGGGCCAAAAAAGCAGCCACTTGGCTTGCTGCTCATGATGAAAAGCCGATGCATCCTGCCCAGGCTGCCATGTGGTCTTTAGACTCTGCCACAGGAGCACGTCCCAGTTGCTCCTGAAGCCGCAATCTGAAGAAGCTGAAGGTGGGATCTTGCTGGCTAATAATGCCTTGTAGACCCCTCCCACAGCTGTTGTCATCATGTTCATGCTGTCTCCACCAATGGAGATACGACAAGTCTCTCTCTCTCTCTCTCCCCCTCCCACCTGCAATGCCCCCACCCGGCTAGGCAAGCCAGACATGTGGTGTGGCATATCTTTTAATATATATCTATGTAGACTTGCATTTGTATCCACAGAGGATATACATTATATAATTGGTGATTCTATTCCAGAGTAAAACTTAATTATTTAAAAATATGTACAGATTTTTAATTCACATGCAAATGTGCAGCATCTATGAATAATAAATGGCAAGGAATGTGTATAACAATAAAGTTCACTTTACACCAACAGTCCGACTTATCTATGACATAGGATCGCTAGAGAGGTTAATTTCTTTATGCAAGAGAACAAGAAAGGCCTGCAGATGAATAATTAAGTATATAAACAAGTACATGAATACAGGATTACATAACACCAAGATAGGTTGAGATAGAAAGGGATGCTAGAGAAGAAATCAATTATAGACTGAAGCCACAGTCCGGTAAATAGTGACTGTCACTAATGTCTCATTGATTTCTATGGGACCGAAGCATATTAAACTCTTGTGGAAATCCTAGAATTCATATGATGAATCTTCAGATGAATCTTCATGCCTAGAAATCAATACCATAAACATTATCACTGGCAACAGGTCTACTGCTACATTTTTGTAAGCTCACACCTGGTTGTTTAAGGATGGCTTCATTTTCTTTTGCAAATGAAGCCACTCAATCACATGGCTTCATCTGCAAAAGTAGTGAGACCATGTGTTTGGCAACCTGGAGATAAATTCTGAAGATCCAAGTGATCTGTTCAGACAGTAATAGAAAAGTGATTATCTTTATTTATATCTCTATCATCCATCATCATCTATCTGATTTTAATAACTTTAAGCAAGCAACGAAAAAGATCAGCTTAAGAAACAGTTATGTATAAAAACAGGAGGTCTGCTTAAAGGTCTGTTAAAGGTTCTTAACTTCAAGAGAAATGTGGAGAACTTCAAGACATATACAGAACAAGAACAACAATATGTGCAGAGTGAACATCTTGGCTTTTAGCAGAGATGTGTAACAAGTAACCCTTGAAGATTTCAAGGACAAGGTCAAAGTGAACCAGAAGGTTAAAAATAATTTGATGGAGAGCTCATTTTCTTGTGAAAATGTTAATTAGCCTGAGATGGTAGATGTGACAGCTGATCTAGATGTTATGTGTAGATAATGAAATCTAGGGCTGTGCTCTGCTCCGCTCCGGTTCATAGAAGTGACATCGAATTGGCCTGATTCGCCTCTGCCAAAGGCGGAGACAGATCAGGTCAGGCATGAAGCAAACCATCACAAAGTGAGTCACCCCTTTGCAGAGTGATCTGCTTAGTTGCGAGGCTCCGCCTGGCATTTTGGAACTTTTTCGCATAGGATTGCATTGGGCAAAAGAACGCCTATAACTTCTTTGTTTTTAAAGCTACACCTCTGAAACTTACTGTGCTTAGAGAGTGATGATTGGGGGTCATTTGTGTCGATTTTCAGAATTTTTCGTAGTGTGGTTTGCTTGCTATTAAATTTTATAGAATGGGTAAAATGGGGGGGGATATTTTTTTGAAGCAATGAGAGGCAGATTCAACTGTGAAGGATCCTCCAATCCCAGTGTTGGAGCGGGGGGGCAGGGGACTAAGCCAGAGACACCAAGAGACAGTTTTCCTTTCTCTCTCTTTGTGGATTTGGAGTTCGTGGAGAGAGGAGGGTTTTGGAGGAGATATAGGATTTAGATCAGATTGGGTTGTTTGTTTGTTTGGTTCTGACTTTTTGCTTTGCTTTCCTTTGCTCTGTTTTGCCTTACTTTTGATTTATATAAATTTATAATTCTTCATTTGGACTGTTTGTTTGTTTCCCAACCCCCACCCCTCCCCCCTGTCTTTTAAACCCTGTGTGCTGTGATTGTGTTTGTATTCATTTCCCTTCTTTTATATATAAAAAACAAAAAAATCACAAAAAACTATCCTCTCTCTCTCTCTCTCTCACTCACTCACTCTCTGTGTGTGTGTTTATTGTGACTGTGTGTGATTGTGTGACTGTGTTTGCTGTGCACTGCTTGTTAAGTGCAAAAAGCATTCAAATAAAGTTTGGGCAAAGCACAATATACACTTGTCCCATTTCCCCAAATAATAAATATTATTATTATTATTATTATTATTATTATTATTATTATTATTATTATTATTATTATTATTTAGATATATCTTTACAAATTCGCTAAAAATCAGGGCATGCTTGGATTTCCTTCAAAATGGGCATGAATAAGGATCAATGGGGAAGCTCTGATGGTGCCCAATTAGAGGTCTGTATGTGGAAAAA
Source organism: Elgaria multicarinata webbii (assembly GCF_023053635.1). Classification (NCBI taxonomy): domain Eukaryota; kingdom Metazoa; phylum Chordata; class Lepidosauria; order Squamata; family Anguidae; genus Elgaria; species Elgaria multicarinata. The sequence goes on along the minus strand of NC_086175.1, from coordinate 39,658,696 downwards.
TGACGGAGATACATGCATTTCTGTAAATGGGGAAAATATTTTTCAATATTCCCAAAAAATCAGGGCATGCTCAGATTTCCTCCAAAATGGGCATGAATGAGGATCTAGGTGGAAGCTGTGATGGTGGCCGGTTAGAGGTCTGTATCTGGAAAAATGATGGAGATAACTGCATTTCTGAAAATGGGGTGATTTTAAAAATATTCCCCCAAAATCAGGGCATGCTTGGATTTCCTTCAAAATAGGCATGTATCTGGATACATTTATAAGCTGTCATGGTGGCCATTTTGATGTTTCTAACTTTAAAACTAAAAAAGTTATAGGCGTTTTACCTTTTCAATGCAAGTCTATGGGGGGGGGGGAACACGGAGCACCAATCCGGATCCCCGCTACGGAACAGAGCAGACCATAGGTGGATCAGCTGTAAGTGGAGCAGACCCGATCTGAAAGTTGCGGATCAGGATCCAGAGTGGATCGGGGGGGTGGGTCCGTGCATAGCCCTAATGAAATCCAAATATCCCCCTTTGAAACTGGATAAGCTATTTCTGGGTTAAATCCAATGGTAGTCCTACTTTGAGTAGACCCATTGAAATGAATGGGACAAGTTAGATATGACTAATTTAAGTCCCATTCCTTTCCATGGGTCTACTCTAAGTAAGACAAGTGCTGGATTTGATACTCTGGAAGACTCAGTGACCCTGGTGTTCAGACAGTGTGCTAAGCCATGGTGGTTAAGCATTTTGAGCTAAATGTTATGGCTTAGCATGTCGTGTGAACCATGGTAGCTATATAACCATGGTTTAAACACACTGACTAACCATTTAATGCCAAATGGTTAGCGGCCTAACCATGGCTTAGCGTGTTGTCTGAACAGGCCCAGAGAAGCAATGGAGGAGGACCACTTCCCATTTCAAATCATCCCTCCTCTCCTAGCACTTCTAATCTCTTTCCTGAGTTGGGGTTTAAATGTGTGTCTGTGGAAAGCAGTTAGAGGAAGATTTTGAATGGGGGAAATGGTGTGCATGCAGAGGGAACGTTAGGCAATGCTTGCCCAACTGCTTCTTTGGTCCCTGTTGTGCTCCAGAAGCAGTTTTCCAGTTGGGCTAATGATCCATGAATCTACATGTAATGTCTAATTTGCCCCTGAATGAAGATGTCTACAATTAATCTCAGGATTAGTTTACAAGTGAGACTTAGCAGCCAGCTTTCATTCTGGGAAATGCCTGTGATATGTTGACCTAGGAAGGGACCACCCCTTCCTGGGCCATGTTGACATACACATTCCATTTCATATATTCCATTGTCAATATTTTATTTATTACATTTTCATACCGCCCAATAGCTGAAGCTCTCTGGGTGGTTCACAAAAAATGACAGATGCTCCCACTTAATAGGAGCAATCAGATTTAGACAATATATATTTGAATTTCTGAAGCCATGGCATACTCCATGATGCTACTGATATATTAAGAGCCTTTAATAAAAACAAAAAGCAGTTCTTTCAGGACTAAAATAGGATAATCTATGCCAGGGATGGGAAAACCTCAAGGTGTTGTTGTGTGATAGTGTCCATCATCCGTGATCACTGGATATGCTGGCTGAAGCTGGTGGGAGATGGAGTCCAACACAATCGGGGTGGGGGGAGGCTCAGATTCCGACATGATCTAGGCATGTTTAAAATAATGAATAAGTATGATATAATTGCAACATTTTATCCAGTATGTCCATTTTATTTATTACATTTATATACCACCCAATAGGCAAAGTTCTCTAGGAATTGGTTCACAAGAATTACTTGAAAATTATTACTTCAGCAAGCAGCAAAAACAACAGAAGATGTCACTTGCATATCCTTCAGACAGGATAGAGAAATCCATTTGAACTGTTCATTTATTGATAATTTGATTTCACGGCATTGCCACCATTCTACCACAGATCTAGACAGAAGCATCCTTGAAAATACAGCATAAAGTGCTTGAATCAGCTTAGTTGAACTACAACACTGTACGACTATATATCATCTTCTTCCTCCATTCTTCGTAGATGACACTGGGCTCTTTCTTCCCTCCTGCCTGGCCAAAGTAGACTGTTTACTCATTTGTTGCTTTATTGCTGGCATTCTAGAAAATTGCCTGTAACTTTATTTGTTTGGCTCTATATGTTTCAGAGAAGGTGTATTCACCTGTCTTCTGAGATTCTCACCTCTATTATGTGTCTATTCACTGGCTGCTTGTATTTGTTGGTCCTCACATTCTGGGCTCTCACCCAATAGTTTTTTCTTAACATTACTTTTTTCTCTGCAACTGGTCTTTCTCGGGAACCTGTACTTTTCCACTTATTTGGACAGTTTTCACTCCCCAATCTCACCATGTATTGCATTCTTTATTGCTGCTTGCATTGTATGTTGTCTCCCAGGCTTAACAAAGGACACCACGATTTCAGAATCGCAACCAGTTTTTGTTTTGTTTTGTCTCCCAAAGAAACAGGGTGGCCTTATATGGGCATAAGAAGGGCCCCGTTGGATCATGCCAAAGATCCACAGTCAGGGCCATCATAATGGATTGCCATGGTCATGCACCCTAGCAGGGCCCCACCGTGAAGCGCCCCCTGGACTTGCTCCTCTGTTTAAGCCTTGCAAACTGCTTATTCACCTGCCTCTCACTGTGGCCCAGGCAATGGTGGTGGTGAGAAGGAAGAGCAGGAGATGCCATTGCTGGTTCTCTGCCTGTCAAGCAAGCAAGTGGTAGCAATGTTGAGAAAGAGGATAAGGAGTAATAGCAACTAGTAGTCTCCTTGAGGGAGGGGGTCATTGAGGGTGTGTTACCCAAGAGCCTCAAAAACTTGGAGCTAACACAGTCCAATATTCTGTTTCATTCAAACAATGTACAGCAGTTACTCTGTACAGCACCATGTACATTGATGGTGCTATATAAATAAATAAATAATAATAATAATGTCCAGCTCAGTGCCCATCACAGGAAGCTCACAAACAGAACATGAGGACAGCCACTCTTCCTGTAGTTTTCCCCAGCCTCTGGTATTCAAAGACATATACTACATTGCCGGGGAACCTGTGGCCCTCCATATGTTTAGATTTCAGCTTCCATCAGCCTCAGCCAGCATGGCCAGTGGTCAGAAATTATGGGCATTGTAGTCCAACAACATCTGGAGGGCCACAGGTTTCCTAGCCCTGCTCTACTATATCGTCAAGAGAAATATTTAACATGCTGGTTACTAATCAAATTTTTAGAAACAATAAACATGGATGCTCTGTATAGGTATTGTGGCTAATAGCCCCTGACAGACCTTGATGTCTTTTTTTTTCAAAGCCATCTTAGGTTGCTATTATCTGCTACATGTTTATAATGACTGAATAAACTTGGGTCACCTACTTCATGTCTCCCAACTAATTTGGCCTTTGGGAAGGCTGGACTTGCTTCCTTGTCTTCCCATCTTATCTACATAATGGATTGTGCCCTCCAGAAGTTATGGGGCTCTTCCACACGTCGTACTGAGGCTGCTTCTATGTGACCCCAGTGCGACCCCAAAACGATCGTGTAACTTGCCTTTGGAAGAGCCGAGGAAGAGGCATCCTTGCCGCCACCGCCGCCACCCACAGACTCCCTCGCCGGCTGGGACGGAGAGCTTGGGGGAAGAAGGCGGGGTGGAGAGCTTCTTCCGCTCTCCACCCTGCCTTCTTCAGCCGAGCTCTCCTCGCCGGCCGGCGAGGAGGTCTGTAGGTGGCGGCAGCGGTGGCAGGGGCAAGGATGCCTCTTCCTCGGCTCTTCCAAAGGCAAGTTACACGATCGTTTTGGGGTCGCACTGGAGTCGCATAGAAGAGCCCAAGGACTGCAATTTCCACAATCCCTGACAGTTGGCCATCCTGGCTAGGGCTGATGGCACTTGTAGTCCAAAACACCTGGAGGGCACCAAGTTGCCTCCCCAACCCATTTGCTCCATTTGGACTGTGCTGTTCTGTTCAGGGCTATGAAGCAGGTGAAGGAATGCAATGTACATGGGCCTTAGCACTGTATATTCCCCCATCAACTTGAGGAGGGCCTCTGACAGTTCCTCTGCTTAAGAGAAAGTAGCAGCATCCTAACTACTGGATGTCCTTGTTGTAAACTATTCAGAAGATTCACCCCAATGATTAGCCCAGTGATTAATTTAAATAGTGGCTGTCATTTGAAAATCCCAATGTAAAATGCTGGCAAAGTATTCCAGTGTCATAAAGAAGAACACAGTTTTCAGAAAGTGGGGTGAGGGGAACTACACATAAGCAAGCCTATTTACCCATGGGAAGGGCTCCAACATGGGTGGAGGGGGTGGAGGCTGTTGGTTTTTTTAAGAGGACTTAGCCATACATTTGTCATGATCACACAATATCCATACTTGCACTTCCAGGCTCCCAGACGGAGTTATTGAAGGAAAATGTAAAGTGTCTTTCCATTGCATAATCACATTCTGGGTAAACTCAGCTCTGGCTGAGTCTCCATTTTATCAGCCTGCCTCTTCTTCATGTAAGACAATAACTACTGTGTGAGCAATGATAAAAATAGGCAGCCACACGGCTGATGAGCAGCTCTAGTTTTCATTTTCCTTCCCTTGTCCTTGCTTTGTGGAGTGCAGACATGAAAGTCAATGGGGGACTTGCCACAGGTTTCAGTGGGATAGGAATTGCCCCCCTGCCTCCTTTCAATCTTATCTGAGCAGATGATATGAATAAGAGAAAGCACATCAGAATAACTTTAATCTACATAAAATAAAATGATGTTACTAGGCCAAGGGGAGAGAAAACCTTCAGATGATGACAGAACTGGAATCACTTCTTGCTCTCATGACGAGTGCCTGTCCAAATTTCATTGAGGTACTTAGCAGCATTGTGGTAGCTCCATCCACACCTAATGGCATCACATACTCTCTTTCATCTTATTATGTTAGCCCCAACTTCTCCAACCTGATGCCCTCTGGATATGTTGGATGACAACTCCCATCACCCACTAGCGACAAGGACCACAGCAGCCAGGATGATAGGGTTTGTAGTCCAACACATCTGGAGGGCACCAGGTTGGTGAAGGCGGGGCTAGACATTTGTTTTCTTCCATTTTTAACATTGGCATAGACTTTCTTGTGCACTAAGTGGCCCTGTTCAGAAGACACCTTTTAAACCATGGCTTTAACCATGGTGAATAAGGCAAAAGTGTCTTCTGAATAGGGGGCATGTGTGTGTGATAGGGGGAAGAGGAGTGTTTCCATCAACAAACTGAAGGATATTTTTTTGACATCCTAAATGAATCCAATGGATGGTCCATATTGAAATTCATTGCGCTTAGGAGATGTCAATTCACAAAACAGATCACTTGCTATGTCCCCCTAATAATTTACATACCTTCTCAATGTCACCAACAGGTGAATTATTGTACCTAAATGCCATGAGATGTACTTCAGATCATTTCAAATATGGCTACACGTGCTCTGCCTTCCTCAGAACTGCAAGGGTGGGAGTACCCACTCTTAATTATAACTGTACAAAAATGATTAGGAATGAAAAGCATTCTCAGTGAATGAGTGCTAAATCTTATTGAAGGCATATTTACCCCACATACCAAGAACATCTTTAAATGAGAGTTTTATAGCACGGATGTTTGCAGGTCATTCTGACAATGCTGTCAGCCTCCTCTGTGTTTCCTGCTCCATTTTCTGGTTTTAGCGCTAAAAATAAAACCTTAGAAAACCCAGCTTTTCTGGGATATATCGATATTTGTCAGGTTTTCCTGCCATGTGCAGGCAAAGTTGTGCTACAAAATGCCCACTAGAGGGTGCTGACCCATTCAACTGTATTGAGGTTGTAGAAGCCATGTGGTCACTGCTCTCTTCCTCGTGTAATTACTGCTCATTACAGAAGCAGAAGAGAAGCAGGAAGCAGAGCCAATGGTAAGGGAACGCAATTTCCCCCTGACTGAAGGAGCTCTTAAACTGGTTTAACAGTCATCCCCACAACTTAGACCCCAATGATGGTCCTGGACCTATCATTAGGCAGAGTGAGACAATCACCTGAGGGGGCAGATAATGGAGGGGGGCAGCAATGCCAGCCTCCCAGCTGCTCCCCTCTGTTGGAGCACAGAGCCATGAATGCCACAAAATCTGATCTGGGTCCCCAAAACTATTATGTTGCCTCTGGTGTGACAGAGGACATTATCCTATTGCCAATGCTGAAGTAATATTCAGCTACCAGTCCAGGTGGCTTCTGTATATGGAATGGAAAAGGGTGCCATCTTGTCCTTCCCCTCAGGCAGCAGAATGTCTTGGGCTGGCCCTGCCTAGGGAATTATGTGAACTGTAGATCTTTAGCTTGAGAACTCTAAAAAGAATCTTCAGCAAATGAGAAATTCCAGGATTCTTTGGGAGAAGCCGCCATAATGGTTTAACTGGTACAACCCTCCCTCTCCAAACAAACAAACAAAATCTCAAACTTATATGGGTTTGCAGATATGCCTTCTGTCTCTGGACCAACACAGCAGCATTTCTTTGTACCAAATGTTAAATAATAATAATAATAATAATGCAATATGAATGTGCATGGTGCTTTACGGGAGGAGGAGGTCCTTGCCAAGAGAGCTTACAAACTATAATTTGACACAGGAGAGAATAACAAAAAAGGGGAGCCAAAAGAAGAGAAAACAGGGAAGGAATATGTGTAATTTCAGTTATATGTGCATTTAGGGTTAGTTGCAAGGAATGGTACCTGGCAAATTCACCAATGCTGTTCCCACTGAAGGCTAGTGGCTCTGATGTCACTGGGGCATTGAATCTGCTCCAGGTTTCAGTCAGAACCAGTCAGATCTCTAAAGGAGCTGATAGCTCCTTTAGAGTTCTGACTGGTTTTGACTGAAACACTGAGCAGATTCATCGCCCCACTGATATTGCAGCCACCAGCCTACACTGGCTATTCCATTGTGCCTCCCTTGTTTGTCTGTTGTACCTGCCCCTCCTCCTGTCCATGCAATCCTGGGTATCATCCTAAATCTTGCTAACTTGTTGAGACCTCTCTAAGAGGTCATCCTTAGAACTGTTCTGCTTAAGCTGAAAGCTCCCAATAATAATTACATTATATCTAGTCACAAAGGATTCCTGGGCACATTTATATGTGCACACATTTACATATACAAAACTGTTGGAGAACTGTAAGTCAGCCTTTGCTGGTGCTATTTTTTTCATGTGTGCTGCCACAGGCTGAGTTGTTTGAGTAAAAAGGTGGTGCTAATGGTGTGTCAAGCCAGTCTAGACTCAAGTCACTGCATTGTGGGTGGTGGGTTGGCCACTGTGAATTGACTAAAAAGAGGACACTGATCTGCATAAAATGTGTGTGTGCTACTTTATGTGCATAGGTGCAAATTTAGAAATATTCACTATAGTTTAAATAGAAATGCAGTACATCTCACCTTAGCGTGGAAGACTGACTTGTGTGCCTGTGTTGTTAATGTGATGCAGCCGCCAACTTGCAGCCACATCTGGATTCTTCCCCTGAAACTGCGCTTTTTCGCAGTGTCAATTTACCTGAATTTTTTAAGTTGCTCCAAGGTCACCACATTCTTTCCTTGTCTGTCTGTGGTGGCCTCAGTTCAGGTAGAGCCAGTGGGCATTCCTGGGGGTGGATCAAAGCCCTGGTTAAGTCCAGGTAAGTGTGGGAAGGCAGGGCAGGGGGCAGGCTTGATGAGTGCGGTTTTTCTGGCTGGTTACCCTGCGTTCCCTCCTGCCATTAGGATTTATCATTCCTGCCCTGCAGCTGTGATGCAGCAAAGTGGCATCATATAAGGACAGAGCCTTCTGAGTGCAATTAATTCCCCCCCCCCAATTTTTGAATACTCATCTTGTATTTCTGTTTCATTAATACACTCAGAGAGTAAAAGACTGCCCCGACACACTGGAACTGGGAATAGTTTGTACAGAGGCCCTGAAGCAGTAGGTCCTCGCAGCAGAGCCAAACCCTAGCCATTCTACTAACCAGATAGATTTAAATACTTATCCGGAGGAAGGAAATGGAAAAGAGCCTTCTATCCTTCTATCTTCTGCTATAACTGCCTGAGCAAGCCAATGACCCTGTGGCCCTAAAGGTCAATAGGGCATTTCCTTGTAGGACCACTTGAGGAAGTAATTAGAAAGATGAAAGATAAACACCCTCCTCCCAGACTCATCCACATGACCATTTGATTTTCAAGTGATAGAGTGGCCATGTGTCCTCTTTACAAAGGACAGTCCTCTCTTCGAAGGGCTGTCGAGTCTAATTCCAGTTTAGTGACAAAGAACTATCAGAAAGAAGAACTCAGCACCTGGACAGCAGACTGAGTAGATGAGGGGGTGTTTTTAGGACCGGGCTCACCTCAACTTTGTTGGCATTTTCAGGACGGTCACCTAGGAGTCCTAAGACCTCTGTGGGATTCTTCTGGCTAACCGAAGACCAGACCCAGCTTACAAATAATTATGTGGATGAGTGATAAGCACCGCCTGCTCCCTCCAAAAACTGCTGTGGCCTTAAAGCTGTTTGTGCCACCCCCTTGCTTCTTCCCATCATTCCCCTTTTTCCTCCAGCTGGCCCTGCCCATCTCCTATAGCCTCTCTGAAGTCCCCACCACCACATGTTTGCCCCAGCAAGTGGAAACCTTGTCCAATCAATTGGCAACTGCTGCAGCGGTGGGACCAGGTAAGTATACAGGGTGGCCATTTGTGAATTGCCAAAAAAGAGGAGATGCATCACCAAAAAAGAAGACAAAAGAGGGCACTGGCTTGCATAAAACTCGCATTTGCTAAAGATATAATATAAGTAGAAATACAGTGTATATCTCACTTTAGTGTGGAAGATTGTGACGGGAAGCCTGCACCTTGCTGTCCAGGTGCTGCAGATGGGCAACTTCAAAGCTGAGCTCACCCTTTTGATGGTCCTATATCTTTAAACTGGACTTGGACTGGACAGCCATTGAAATAGAGGCTGCCTTCAAACCAGAGTACGACCTCTCATAGCCCTTCAAATGGAGGATTGTCCCCTGTAAATGAGGACACCTGGCCACCCTAAGAGAATGCCATATGTGATGGAGCATCAGCTACAGAAACAGTTGTGCTTAGTTATATATGTAAGAGCATACCTAAGGGTCAGGTCACATACTTACCTGGCTGGTGATTCTTTATGTGGTAAAGGAGTAGGTGCAGCCCACTTCATCATATGACTAAGGTAGCATGTGATTAGATCAGTCCATATCTAGGCCTGATTTGTATAATCTTTCTTCTCCATTTTTGAGATAGAAGTTTTGTATAACTTGCACATTGCGATGGGTGCATGCAGAAAAAATGTGTGTAAGTATATGTGGCTGGGGTGGAAGGTTAGTGAACTTGGCCTGAGGTAAAATAGATCATTAAGTGGGTTGTGTCTCTTGATTCCTTATGAATAGTCAGTAAGCAGTCTTGAAAAATCCCAAAGTAAATATTTCCTTATGTACAAAATATCCCTTTAACAAATTACTTGTTTAATAGTCCATCTTGTCTCTACTGTTGATGCCCATCTTATGCTTAAGCCACTTATACCACTACTACATGGTTTTAAGGTACTCTAGGTATTAGCAGAAAAGGATCAGCTTGTGGAACCCTGAGTTACAATGACAGAGTGTTCCTTAGATCCTGAAATATAAGCATTTTCTATAATTAAGGAACTTTATAGGTGAGATTGCCCAATGAAGGAGCAGTTTCCCCATAGGGAATGGCAGTGCAAGGAAGAGGAAATCCTTCATATCTTCAAATAGAGGACTGTCATCTGCTGGCTCTCTGAAATAGAGAACTGTCCTCTGTAAAATAGCACACCTGGCCGCCCTACATTATGTTCTGTTTGTGTTACCATATTTAATCAGTATGAAACCGCAGAAGACTAATCTGGTTTGGCGTTTAGAATGGCTTTGTTGGAATGTAGTGGGCTAGATCCACCTTTGGTTTTTTCATCTTCTCCAGTCTTTCCCATTTAAGCTGTTTCTTTATCACAAAGTTACAGCTTTATTTTCCCATGGCTTCTTTCTCTGAGGGTTTACTTTTTTTTAAATAAAGAAAACACACACACACACACATCAATGTCTCAGGGAAGACAGCACAGAGTTTGGAAGATTTAACTGACTTGTTTGCTACTGTTTGACAAATTTCTGTCAACAGCTTTTTGGAATCTGACAAGCTTCTTCCTTCAGAACATGGGCCACAAATTTAATAGCGTCCCATGAGGAGAGTCGTCTATTATTTTACTTTTCACTGCTTTAGGTTTTTATATGGAAATAGCAAGCCAATATATGAGAGAGAGAGAGAGAGAGAGAGAGAGATTTTTTCCCTTATAATAACAGAAAAATAGACATATCTGAGTGGGATTGGGAAAAGATACTCGACAATTTCATAGACTATTTGTCTACTTCTCTGGCTTGTTGCTTTCCCTTAAACCTGTGCCTGTGCTCTTTTTAAAATGTAATGTGCCTTCTCTTCCAAGCAACTGTTTGCCCAAATAGACTTTGCAGTTATACTGAATTAATTGGGATACCAACTCGGGATCTGATTTGCAATTAACTGCTAAAAGTGCTGGCTTTGAACAGTGGCTACTTTAGTTTTTTGTAAACTCCCCCCCCCCTCTTTTCTCTAGACCTTTGGCAGGAGCACTCCAAACACCTGGGCCCTCAGACCTGGCCTGGTAGAAGTACTCCACCACAGATGTCAGGCCTCTTTTGTTGACTTCCTATTAGTAACCACTTAATGGATGGGAGCCAAACACAGCTTTGCCTAAGCGCTTATCAATAGACAGCAAACATTCTTCTTTCAATGGGCAAAGGGTCAAACTGTTTCACTGGGCTATAAAGCTCTGCCAGATAATTGCTGGTGATTAGCAATTTTAATTACCAGGTGCTATGGTTTGGAGGGATTTTTTTCCTGTTGTAATTGGACAGGTTGCTAATAGGTACTGCTTATTGGGGTCCTAGTGGTATTTCTTTTCTTCTTCTTCTTCATCTTCTTTTTAAATAGCAACCACATATATCTTTAAAACAAGCAAGTAAATAAGAATAAATGAAATATCTAGCATTTGCTGGGATCAAATTATTTTTTTTAGAAGATCAAGACTTGTTGAAAATAAATAAAACTTGTCTAGTAAAAAAATCTTTGATGCAATTCGCTGAAGCAGCTTTTAATCCTCTTGTAAACACTTGTATGTACTATTGTTACCCAAGAGAGGCAATGATTTTGAAATCTTTCCCTGCTACATTGGTCATGTTGGAACTAAGCTTGTCAAACATGTTCTACCTCATTGGTTTTGCATGCAGACTTTTAGGCGGTTTTCATAGGATCACAAAACCAACAACACAATTAGCAGTGAACTAATCTCTTTCCTTAAGCAGTCGCTAAAGGGGTTCGAAATAAAACAGTGAGCACAAAAGACTGTGATCTCCCTTAACAGAGGATACAGCTATAATACTTGGTGAAATAAAACAACCACATTTTATTTTAAATATAATCTCAATTTCTTTTCGTGCTAAGTAGCAAATTCAGCTTTTGTAGTTTTCATTGTATTGCTCAGGGAGCTTGTGATGCAAGATAATGCAGCTAATCTAATTTGGATGTGAGTAGTAAATTTTGAAGCTATCTCTAGTGGTTTTTAAAGAGTGGCTGCTCTTGTGTCAGGAAAAGAAAGGGAATCATAGGAGGTGTGATAGCTATTCATTTCTGCATTTTCATTTTTTTGTTATTGGTTATATTAGCACTCCGCTTCCCCATATGACCCAGCCATGCATGCTAAGCAGTGGTGCCTGGTGATCGGAGCGGCTTTGGGAGTGACCGTGTATTTATGGAGAGAACTGGGAGTGTGAGGAACATATGCTCCACTTTACAACACTGTCTCATCCAAAGCTGTCCTTCAGTTTTCACATTATGCTGGAGTTAGTTGTCATGTGAGTAATGTAATATGAGCCGGTACTAGCAATATTTAGCATTTGTACAGCATTAGAGCATTGGGCACTGAACCTTTTTCAGCTTAAGGACAACATTCTATTTTGGAGAAGCTTTAGGAGGGGTGCATTCCTGTGGTGACCAGGGTCAAAGGGCAGAAGGGCAGGCCAGAATATGAAAAATGCCAATCTATCCTAGCTTAAAGCTCTTACTGCCAGTTACTGAAGCTCAGGAGAAGCATTTCAACCTTTTAGAATGGGGAAAAAACTGCCAGAAAGCTGGGAAACCACCACACCTTCGGTAGTCAGGAGAAAGGGGGTGGGGCCTGGGAAAGGGGTCATGGTGATCTGGGGGGACCTCAGAGGAGCAGATTTGGCCTCCAGGCCTCAGGTTCTGCACCCCTGCATTAGAGAATTAAGAAGAGTCCTACTGGGCTAGACGAAAGGCCAATTCCCATTTTGACCAACTGGATTCTCCTGGCAAGCCTATAAGCAAGACATGAGAACAAAAGACCAGTCTTACTGTGGTTTTCCAGAAACTGGTATTCGAAGGCCTAGTGCCTCTGATCCTGAAGTTAGCATATAACCATCATGACTAGTAGCCATTTCAAAGCACACACGTGCCCACCCATCCCCACTGCTTTATTCATGGAATTTTATGGAGGGTCCAGATGGTGTTGTCTTTGACATGAAAACCTCCCATGGTTTGTCACTGCTTCTTTCATCTTTTTTGTTTCCACATAAAACAAAATAACAAAAATTTAAACAATAGGTTAAGGAAGGGGGGGAATGGAACAGTTGGAAAATGCCTTTTGTTTGGCAGTGCTAGGAGCTCTCTGTCTAAAATCACCCTGGGTCTATTACACCAACTGCATGTTGCAGACTGGGAAGGTCTGGGATTCATAGATAGTGGCTGATCTAGACCCACTGTTCGATTAGCCCCCCATCCCTAGAGTGTTCATATCCTGTAGGAGTGTGCGCCCCACATTGAAAATTGGGGGGGGGTGTTGATGGACCTCTGACGGACTTCCGAACTTGCAGTGCAGTTAGGGGGCAGTTCATAAACCAACAGAAACCTGCAGTGTGGGTAGAAGATTGTTTGGAGCCCCAAACAAGGTTTTTTAGGCAATGTGAGGGCTCGTTTCATGTTGATGATGGACAACTAACTGAACACTTCCATATTAGGAAGACGCTGAGGGGTGGGGTGGGGTAGTTTTGAGATTGACTCCTGTGGCTAACCAATAGGCACAGTCTCCTCCCTGTCCCCCCCTCCAATCACGTTGCTTAGGGGGAGGGATTGCAAATTATATAAACAGAAAGAGCCCATAGCACTGCTCTTTCACAATGGGGTTGAGGCTGACTGAACATCACGGAAATGGGAAAGTTTCATCGGCTTTCCCTAGCATTTTCCTATCTGGGGGCATTTTGAAGCCCCTTCTGCCCATACCCCATTGGTCCAGCGTGGCCTGCCTATGGGCGGGTGCGGGGAGCCTTGCACACAGCACTGCCACTGCTGCCAGCCTGAGACTGACCACTGGCTTGAAGGGGGTGCAGTCTCTTAAGGTCTAGCATACCTGGGATCCTCCAACACCAAAGAAAAATGACCTCAGGTGATAGACTTGCATTATACAGGATAGGGTTAGGGTGGAGCCTCAAAACTACCCACATCCGACTTCTTCTCCTGTACTTTAGAAGGACCAGGAGGAGCAGAGAGAAGGGTGTGCCTAATTTTGGGTGTGGGGAACTAAAAGAAACACCTCTCCCTCTCCCAACATGGCCAGAGCCAGCTTTCTTTACTGGGTTTCCCCCCCTCTCATTTGCTTCTTTCTTGTAGTACCACCCCAAGCTCCCCTGTGTGTGTGTGTGTGTGTGTTCTTGTTCCACACACGGAGATGGCAGACTTCAATTTTTGTAGGAGGTTTCTAGTTTCTGAAAGTTCTGCAAGCTTTCTTGAGAGAAAATGAAGTGCATCTGAAGTGTGTGGGTGTGGAGGAGGGAATGTTGGATTTTTTTAAAAAAAAAATCCCTAGAAATCAAGGGATGAAGGGATCACTTCAAACTTGGCATGGCTAAAGTCCTGCTTAAGAGCTAACAGGGTGCCAAGTTTCATCACTTTATCTTTAAAAATGATGGAGATGTAAGCATTTTTTTTAATTAATTCCCATTGATGGTAATAGAGCAATTTTACCTGACAGTGTGGGGAGTTGGACCTGTTCCAAAAACTGGAGTGGAGAATGGCTTCATTGGAACTGCACCCCAAATTTTGGGGAGGAGCAGACCTGCTCTGCAAACCCCTAATATCCTGTGAACCAGCCCTTGGTTCCTTGATCACATCACTCTTATAGCAAGGAGGTACACTTGAAATTGCCTTATGGTATTGTTGTTGATTACAGTTGCATCCTACCATTCCTTCAAGAATGTTAAAATGGGATTTTGGCCTCACAGCTAATTTGTGAGGCTGAGAGCATCATCAGACAAGTGTTTTATCCTATGCTCGTGACTAGCCACTTATGAATCTTCGCAGGTCATTTTGATGGCACATCTCCTGCTCCAGTTCTCTGTTTTTGTGTCTTAAAATAAGCCACAGAAAACATGACATTTTATAAATCAGTTGGGATTTGTTGGGATTCCCTTCCGTGTGCAGGGAAGTTCCACTATAAAGGCCACCGTCCCCTTGTTCTGTACGGGGCCATGTGGTCTCTGCACACACATCCATGTAAATTGAGCTTGTCTCCAATGCGTAAATGAAGCAGGGAGCAGAGCAATGGTCCATGATGGTAGGGGAAAGTGATTTCCCCCGTCTAATGATCCCCTGAGAAACATTGAATTGTCCAGAGTCATCCATTGATGTTTTTACTTGAGCGGGGATTTCAGCCTTGATTTCGTACATCCAAACCTGATACTCTTCCATCATGCTGCCAGATAGCCCCACTGAAACCCAGGAAGTGAGGGCAATCTTCATGAAAGTACTGTGAGTTCAAGAAGAACCAATTCAGAAAGCTGACTAAAAGTTTGTTGGTCCTTCAACTGAAGTTAGTGACAAAGTTACAAGAGTATGTTTGTGACTTTGTTCTTTGTTTAACAAGGCAATGTCTGTGGTAAGTCTCATCACTGAAAACAGCAGAATTTCTGAGAAAATGGATTGGGACCCTAGACGTGTTTGTCACATTAAAATGTATCTCTGCATATACACAGTTGTGATAAGAAATCAGTGTCATTTGTAATACAGAGAATAAACCCAGCAGAGTGGATTAAGGATACAAACGCAGCCCTTACTTTTTAATTTCTTTGCTTTTGTCACTTGAGGTTAGACCCATTCAATGTTATTTGCACATAGTTTTTTGGTACTTTGTTGATATTAGTTACCTGCTGTGACACACAGTACATGGCAGTTTCATTGTTGTACTCTGGAAAAGGCAGGTATTGTACACCTGAATTATAATCTTGCTGTGATAATATGTTTCTATTGAGTCAACAAAATGAGTTGTCTATTTTGCCTTCACACACACATCTCTGTGAAGGCGAGATTGACAATCAGAACCATAAATATTTTGGACTCCACATTTTGTGGCATGATGAAAAAGCAAAGCAAAGCAGTGCAATAATTTCAAAATGAAAACTCGCAGACAATGCTGTTCCATTTGTACTAGTAAGATGAACTTCTTGTGAAAGACATTTATTCTGAAGAAGTGTTAAAATGTCATAGACCAGCTATCATCTAAAATATATAAAAGAAAATATTGTTTTTAATATACTGCCTTCTGAAGTGTATGTAAGGAAATACACATTAAACAATGCCAAAATGTTTATTTTCACCAAGTATCTCCCTTTTATACTTAAAACAAATATTTACAACAGTACAATCTCTAGGCTGATTTTGATGATCAGAGGGAAATAAATTCAGGTATTTATCCAGACTCTGGGTGACAATTCTCCCATGGAATACCATCATTTCCTGAAAACAGACCTATAAATATTTGCTCAGAAGTAATATAGAATTGCACCCTAAAGACATTAAATAGTAGTGAAAAAATATTTGAAAAATAGTGAAAAACAAGCTGGCATATACTAGATTAGTTTCTTACAACACAACAACCCACACTGAGTTGAGTGTGGGTTGTCATTGAACTGTGGGTTGTTGTTGAACCATGGGTTGTTGTGTTGTGTGAACCCAGCTGCACTAGCAAACCATGGTTAGTTAACAATGAACAGTCCAGGAAGATAACCCATGGTTTGTTGTTGGGTTGTGAACTGTGGGTTGTTTGTCATTAACAAACTGTGGTTTGTTAGGGCAGCTGGATTCATGCAACACTACAACCCATGGTTCAACAAGAATCCACACTGAAATCATACTCAACCTTGAGTGTGGGTTATTGTATTTATTTATTTATTTATTTATTACATTTTTATACCGCCCAATAGCCGAAGCTCTCTGGGCGGTTCACAAAAATTAAAACCATCATAAAACAACCAACAAGTTAAAAATACAAATACAAAATACAATATAAAAAGCACAACCAGGATAAAACCATGCAGCAAAATTGATATAAGGTTAAAATACAGGGTTAAAACAGTATAATTTAAATTTAAGTTAAAATTAAGTGTTAAAATACTGAGTGAATAAAAAGGTCTTCAGCTGGCGACGAAAGGAGTACAGTGTAGGCGCCAGGCGGACCTCTCTGGGGAGCTCATTCCACAACCGGGGTGCCACAGCGGAGAAAGCCCTCCTCCTTGTATTGTGTGAAACCAGTCTATGTCAACTTGTTGCAGGAATCCACACTAAAGCATCCCTGACAGATGGTTGTCCAGCTGCCTCTTGAATGCCTCTAGTGTGGGAGAGCCCACAACCTCCCTAGGTAACTGATTCCATTGTCGTACTGCTCTAACAGTCAGGAAGTTTTTCCTGATGTCCAGCTGGAATCTGGCTTCCTTTAACTTGAGCCCGTTATTCCATGTCCTGCACTCTGGGAGGATTGAGAAGAGATCCTGGCCCTCCTCTGTGTGACAACCTTTTAAGTATTTGAAGAGTGCTATCATGTCTCCCCTCAATCTTCTCTTCTCCAGGCTAAACATGCCCAGTTCTTTCAGTCTCTCTTCATAGGGCTTTGTTTCCAGACCCCTGATCATCCTGGTTGCCCTCCTCTGAACACTTGTTCCACCTGAACTATGGTTTTCTATTTGGCATAAAAACTCTTTTCTATACATGATAAGGAAGCCATGCTAAAAGTTATCACTTGCATCTTACAGCACCAGATCAACAAAAAGATCTTCATTTCAGTGCTAGAGAGGCTTGGAGACTCCTGACACATTTCATATAAGCTGCCCTGTGGGGTTTCCTTCAGATCCTGGGAACAAATAACTAGAAATTGGGAGGAAATTACTAATCAAATCATGCTGAACATATTAAATATATTTTTAGATTGTAGATGGGCTAAGTGATATTTGACATAAAGATAGGCTTGGATCCAAATTGAATTGTGCCTAGAGCAGACCCATTGAAACCAATGGGACTTTAGCCAGTCATGACTGTTGAAAGCCCCATTGATTTCAGTCGGTCTACTTTAAGCATAACTAAGTTTGGATCAAATCCATTATCATTTCTTTCCTTAGTTCATATGGCAACAGCAAACAATTGAAATGAATGCAACTTCCTATATTAGCTGCATGCTATTTCTATATTCAGGGAAATATGATAAAGGAAAAGTTAATGCACTTGATGAACTTTCTTGATGATTAGTAAAGATTGAAGTGTTCTACACAAAATGATGCACTTTCATACATTTTGTAAACAGGGAAAACAAAATGATACAACCTCTGGTAAAATATGCCTTCTTTTGGTCTGTGTGCTTGCAAATTCACTAGCTCTCATTAGCATGTGAATGATGAACCTTTGTAATGATAACAATTTTTGGTTGTTTGCAAAGTGTACATGATTTCCACCCTGTATCTTCATTGTTTATGTTCATACAAATAATTTTAAAAGTGTATATAAAAATATATTTTAAAAAGAGTATACTACATCAAGTGGCCATCCCTAAATATTCTGTAATGTTCATGTGTGTGTATGTGTGTGTGTGCAGTTTTGCAGAAAGAAATGTGCCTTTTCTTCAAAAGATGTAGCTAATTGAAATGGCCTGGATCCAGATATAGACCTGTTTTGGATGACCCTAAACAATAGGGGTGTGCAGAACGGATCTTCTCTGCCCTGAAATTTGGGGCAGAGCTCTGTTGAGTGGGGTCTCCACCCTGATCTCCGCACCACCAGATTACTCGTCAGAAAACTGCTCCAGTTTTGGAGAAGCATGCTATTATCATCTATGGGAATTATAAAAAATGCATACCTCTCTGTCATTTTTTAAAGCGATGAAACTTGGCACTTTGGTAGCTCTTAAGTAGGGCTTTAGCCATATAAAGCTGATCCCTTCATCCCTTGATTTTTTAGGAATTTGTTAAAAATTTGTGGATTTAAAATTATTTAAAAAAAAACGCTGTCAGTTTTTAAAGATAAAGAGATGAAACTTGTAGGGCTTTAGATATTAAGTAGGGCTTTAGATATGCCAAGTTTGAAGCAGATTGGTTCATCCCCTGATTTTTAGTAGTGTTTTTTTTAAAAAATCCCTTCAAACCATTCTTCCCCCCCCATAAACACACCCACACACCTCTCTGATTCTGTGTTAATTGACCGCTGCACATTTATGGAGGGAGTTTTCTCCTTTACTTTGCTGATGCACAGCTGTGCATTTTCAGTTTATAAAAATAGAAATCAGCCTTCTTCTCGGAAGGAGCAGCATCAGCATCAGGGACAGCAGAGAAAAGACTGTGCATAATTTTGGTGGTGGTGGTTCACTATCTATGAACTCCCCCTCTCCCAACATGGCCAGAGCCAGCAGCAGCACCCATTCCACCGGGGGGGGGGGGGAGAGGAACAGGGCAGCCAGAGGGAGGTCAGAGGGAGCAGAGCCTGTTCCGGCACCAGGCATCCCTCTCTTTTATTTATTTATTTATTTATTTATTACATTTCTATACCGCCCAATAGCCAGAGCTCTCTGGGCAGTTCACAAAAATTAAAAACATTCAAAGTATAAAACAACAGTATAAAACCATAATATAAAATACAATATAAAAGCTCAACCAGATAAAAACGGCAGCAATGCAAAATTACAACTTTAAAACACCAAGTTAAAATTTATTTATAGACTGTTAAAATGCTGGGAGAATAAAAAGGTCTTCACCTGGCGTCTAAAAGCATATAATGTAGGTGCCAAGCGAACCTCCTTAGGGAGCTCATTCCACAGCCGGGGTGCCACAGCAGAGAAGGCCCTCCTCCTGGTAGCCACCTGCCTCACTTCCTTTGGCAGGGGCTCGCGGAGAAGGACCCCTGAGGATGACCCTAGGGTCCAGGCAGGTACATATGGGAGGAGGCGTTCCTTCAGATAACCTGGCCCCAAGTCATTTAGGGCTTTAAATGTTAATATGAGCACTTTGAATTGGGCCCGGACCTGGACTGGCAGCCAATGAAGCTGGAAAAGGACTGGCGTAATGTGGTCTCGTTGGCCAGTCCCTGTTAGTAAACAGGCTGCCCTGTTTTGTACCAGTTGAAGTTTCCGGACCGTTTTCAAAGGCAGCCCCACGTATAACGCATTGCAGTAATCCAAACGAGAGGTTATCAGAGCATGGATAACTGTAGCTAGGCTATCTCTGTCCAGATAAGGGCATAGTTGGTATATCAGCCTAAGCTGATAAAAGGTGCTCTTTGCCACCGAGTTCACCTGTGCCTCAAGTGACAGTTCTGGATCCAGGAGCACCCCCAAACTACGGACCCGATCCTTCAGGGGGAGTGCAACCCCATCCAGGACAGGGCAAACATCACCTCGCCGGACAGATGAACCACCCGCTAACTGTACCTCCGTCTTGTCTGGATTGAGTTTCAGTTTATCAGTTTATTCAGTTTATTAGGCACTGGTTCAGAACAGCCACTGCCTCACCTGGGTTTGATGAAAAGGAAAGGTAGAGCTGGGTATCATCCACATATTGATGACACCTCAGTCCACATCTCCGGATAACCTCCCCCAGCGGCTTCATGTATATGTTAAACAGCATAGGGGATAAAATAGAGCCCTGCGGAACCCCATGGCTTAGAAGCCACAGCACAGAGCAATAATCCCCCTGCACCACCTTCTGGAATCGGCCATCCAAGTAGGAGCGGAACCACTGCAACGCAGTACCTCCAACTCCCAGCTCAGACAACCTATCCAGAAGGATACCATGGTCGATGGTATCGAAGGCCGCTGAGAGGTCCAGGAGAACCAACAGGGTCGCACTCCCCCTGTCTCTCCCCCGACAGAGGTCATCCCACAGGGTGACCAAGGCAGTTTCCGTTCCAAAACCAGGCCTGAAACCCGATTGAAATGGATCTAGATAATCCGTTTCATTCAAGAGTGCCTGGAGTTGTCCTGCAACCACCCGCTCAAGGACCTTGCCCAGGAAGGGGATATTAGCCACTGGCCTGTAGTTGTTAACATCCTCCAGGTCCAGGTTAGGCTTCTTCAGGAGTGGTCTAATTACCGCCTCTTTTAAAGAGGCCGGCACCACTCCCTCTCTCAAGGAGGCATTTACAACCTCCTGGACCCAGCCGGCGATCCCCTCCTTATTTGATGTAATGAGCCATGAGGGGCAAGGGTCAAGCACACAGGTGGTCGACCGGACTTGGCCAAGCAGCTTGTCCACATCCTCGGGCCTCAATAACTGAAACTCATCCAATAAAACTGAACCGGATGGCACTCTGAACGCCTCTACTAGTGGAGCTGCATTAAGTGTGGTGTCCAATTCATGACGAATCTGAGAAACTTTATCTTCAAAGTGCCGTGCAAACTCGTCATAGTGTGCTACCGAGGGTTCAACTATCTCACGCCCTGGCCCAGAGTGTAACAGGCCGCGAACCACCTGGAAAAGCTCCGCCAGACAAAGCATTGCATCGACACTGAGAAGATGCAATGCTTTGCCATCCTCACTGCCACAGAGTAGGCTCAATAGTGAGCTCTAACCCGTGTTCAATCAGAGCCAGCACGAGTTTTCCTCCACCTGCGTTCTAGCTGTCTCCCCTCTTGCTTCATTGCCCTCAGCTCAGGCATATACCAAGGAGCTGACCCGGCTCTGCTCAGAGGGGGAGGGCGCTTGGGTGCGATCATATCAACCGCCCGAGTCATCTCTGCATTCCACAGAGCGACCTGGGCTTCGACAGGAGCACCGGCCATACCAGCAGGAAAATCCCCCAGAGCCCTCTGGAATCCATCGGAGTCCATTAGCCTCCGGGGGCGGACCATTTTAATAGGCCCCCCACCCTTGCAGAGGGGAAAGGCCGCCGAAAGTCTAAACCTCAATAGAAAGTGATCTGACCATGAGTGTGATCTCCCCCTCTAGCTTTTTTTAAATGTTTAAAAATATTTTTTTATTAAACACTAAATAAAAAATACATCAACATAAACATCACACACATAAACAAATCATAATACATGACAAATTACTTGATTATTTAAGTGTTAGCATATATATTTTATCCATAAACATAATCAGAAAAGAAAACAAAGTGCTCCCCCTTCCCTTCAGGATCATTCCTGATTCCAAAACCTTAAGACCTCTTCTGGGGGTGGTTTCCCACTTCCCTTAAAAAACACATATTCCAGGAACTGTCTCCAAATCCCCTCAAATTCATTCGTTTTTGTTGTACCTCTTCTTACTTTAAGATTACATGTCAGTTTATCGTTAATAGCAATATCCCAAACTTCTTTATACCATTCTTCAATACTATAATCTCCTTGAGTCGTCCAATTCCTTGATACAATTAATCTTGCAGCAGTCAGCAAATTAGTTATCAATTCTTTAATTTCTTTGGTACACTTTACATCTTCATAAAGTGATAGTAATGCCACTCTTGGTGTCTCTTCAATCTTTATTC
Source organism: Elgaria multicarinata webbii (assembly GCF_023053635.1). Classification (NCBI taxonomy): domain Eukaryota; kingdom Metazoa; phylum Chordata; class Lepidosauria; order Squamata; family Anguidae; genus Elgaria; species Elgaria multicarinata. Next base: position 39,636,790 of record NC_086175.1, on the reverse strand, counting down.
CTAAAATATCTTTAATCTCAATAAACACCATCTTCCACAATTTTTGAACAAATTTGCATTCCCACCACATATGTAAATACTAGGGGTGTGCACGGACCCCCCGCTCCGCTTCACTTGCAGATCCGCCATTTTTCGGATCGGGCCGCTCCGCCCCGCCCCCGCTCCGCCCACTTCCGCTCCGCTCCGCCCGGAGCTCCGGATCCGGATCCGGAGCTCCGTTTCCCCCCCCCATAGGCTTGCATTGAAAGCTAAAAAATTATACAACTTTTTTTCTGTTCAAGTTAGAAACCTCATGTTTGGCACCATGACACCTCATGGGGATATACACATGCACGCCAAGTTTCAAAGCAATCCCATCATCCCCTGATTTTTGGCGAATTTTTGAAAATCGGGCACCCCGCACACAACATCCCTGCGAGGTGTGTTAAAAAACACGGGGAAAAGCCCGTTCAGATGAAGAAAGAGAAGTTTCCCAGAATCCCAAGTTACCTGTTTTGCCTATGCCCTCCTCCAACTTTGGGATCATCATGACCGGGAGCTGACTCTGCCCCTCAGCCCTTTGAAAAAGGTATTTTTCCCGCCGATTTTTTTAAAACTTCTAGCCCACGACCCGTACGATGCAGAAAGTTGAGAGTGGTCTCAAAATGACCCCCATCCACGACTCTCTGTGCACAAGAATTTTCAGAATGATAGCTTAAACCCCCCCCAGTTATCCCCGATTCTTTCCCTCAATGCAATCCTATGGGCGAAAAGCCGGAAACGCAGTTTGAGCCGCGCGGTTGACCCGATTTTCACAAAAATATAGCCCGCGACCCGTACGATGCAGAAAGTTGAGAGTGGTCTCAAAATGACCCCCATCCACGACTCTCTGTGCACAAGAATTTTCAGAATGATAGCTTAAAACCCCCCCCAGTTATCCCCGATTCTTTCCCTCAATGCAATCCTATGGGCGAAAAGCCGGAAACGCAGTTTGAGCCGCGCGGTTGACCCGATTTTCACAAAAATATAGCCCGCGACCCGTACGATGCAGAAAGTTGAGAGTGGTCTCAAAATGACCCCCATCCACGACTCTCTGTGCACAAGAATTTTCAGAATGATAGCTTAAACCCCCCCCCAGTTATCCCCGATTCTTTCCCTCAATGCAGTCCTATGGGCGAAAAGCCGGAAACGCAGTTTGAGCCGCGCGGTTGACCCGATTTTCACAAAAATATAGCCCGCGACCCGTACGATGCAGAGAGGTGAGAGTGGTCTCAAAATGACCCCCATCCACGACTCTCTGTGCACAAGAATTTTCAGAATGATAGCTTAAACCCCCCCCCAGTTATCCCCGATTCTTTCCCTCAATGCAATCCTATGGGCGAAAAGCCGGAAACGCAGTTTGAGCCGCGCGGTTGACCCGATTTTCACAAAAATATAGCCCGTGACCCGTACGATGCAGAGAGGTGAGAGTGGTCTCAAAATGACCCCCATCCACGACTCTCTGTGCACAAGAATTTTCAGAATGATAGCTTCAAAAACAACGTAGTTATGCGCGATTATTTGCCGCAATGCAATCCTATGGCGAAATGTTTTCAAGATGGCGACCGGAGCGCTCCGCCTGAACTCGGAGCTCCGAAAAATGGCCGCTTCTCTTCGCCTTGCTTCTAGGGGGTCCGCGGTCCGCTCCTACTCCGCCTCTGGGTAAGGCGGAGCAGGCCAATCCGCTACTGCTTCTACGCTCCTAATCGGAGCGGAGCACATCCCTAGTAAATACGTTCCTTTTCCCCCACAACCTCTCCAACAATTTGCTGAATACTGCTTATTTATGATATTTAATCTCACAGGAGTTAGGTACCACCTCCATATAATTTTATAATAATTCTCTTTTATTCTCACTGACATATTCTTTAACACTCTTTGTCTCCATAATCCTTCCCAACTCTGCTGCCCTATTTGTACCTTCAAATCTGTCTCCCACCATCTTTCCTGAGTCTTCCATCATCCCTTTCCCAAGCAATATTCTATATATCTCACCCGTTAACCCTTTTATCACTCTATTATCTCTCTTATCAGTTTCTTTTTAAACAATTAATTCCTCATATTTCGTCAACACTTTACAATCTCCATTTACTCTTACCCAATTCTTCGTCCATTGTTCCAATTGCCAATAATTTAACCAAGTTAATTTCTTTTCTTTTAACACCTCTTCTATTTTCTCACGTGTATCCATCCCTCTTAACCAATCTCTTAACTTCATTTTATTTTCCTCTATTAAAATTTTATTTATTCTGTGTTTTAAATTCCCAGGGAAATTCCTTAACATTTTAAAGGAGAAATATTCAATAGTAACTCCTTTTTATATTTTCTCCAAATTTCCCAATGAAACTTTAAAAAGGGATTACTTATACTTTCAACCCAATTTTTACTTCCTTCTCTAAAAAATATATTTTCCAAATTCCAATGTATTTCCATTCTAATGTTATCTTCCAACCATTCTAAATCTCCTACTCCTAACATTGCTTCTGCAATGTGTCTTAACCTATTGGCTACATAATATAGTTTAATATTGGGGAGTCCCAATCCTCCTTTTTTTTTGGCTTACATACCATTTATTTTTATTTATCCTCGCCTTCCTATCCCCATTGAAAAAATTATTTATAATATTCTGCCAACTTTTTAATTCTATTTCTGATATTTTTATTGGTAGCATTCTAAAAATAAAATTAATCTTTGCTAAATTTTTCATTTTTATTAACGTTATTCTACCAAACCATGATAAGTTCAACTTTTTATATTTTATCAAATTATCTATAACCTCCTTTTTTAGTCATTTTAAGTTTTCCTTCTCTAAATTATCTAGGTTTTTTGTAATTCTAATTCCCAGATATTTAATCTGTTCCTTAACTCTCATTTCCTTTTCCTTTTCTTCCCAATCCTTCTCTTCCTTTTTAGTATGATTAAATAACATCAACTCTGATTTTAACCAGTTTATTCTTAATCCAGTGACTTCTTCAAATTCTTTCAAATGTTGTTTAATTCTTCCTATTTTTTCAACTGGATTTTTTACCGTTACCAATGTATCATCTGCAAACATATTCAATTTTAATTTTTTAATACTTCCTATCCCTTCAAGCTCCCCATCATCTCTTATTACGTATTTTATCTGTAAGATTGGGATTTAAATTTATCTCCAAATCCCAATCTTTTTATTATCAACTTTAATGCTTTCCAACTCACACAATCAAAGGCCTTAAATATGTCCAACGCTAATATTCCCGCCTTAATCTTAGTCTTTTTTACCTCCTGAATTATATTTAAAACTCTTCCAACTAAATTATGCATTTGTCTACCTACTACAAAACCACATTGATCTTTTTCTATATAATTAGCTATAAATTTATTCATTCGTTTAGCTAAAATAGCTGAAAATTTTTTTGCATCTTGATTTATTAATGAAATCGGTCTATACGAATCAGGGACAGGCAAATCCTTATTTGGTTTTGGAATTATTATAATTAATGATTGTTCCCATGATTCTGGAATCTTCTCCCCTTCTATTATTCCATTATACAAATTTAATAATTTTGGTATTAATAGTGTTTTAAAAGTTTTGTAATATTCAGTTCCCAATCCATCTACCCCGGGGGATTTACCCCCCTTCAGATTCTCTATAACTTCCTTAATTTCTCTTTGAGATATGCTCATTTCCATTAATTCTTTTTGTTCTTTTATCAATCCCTTCTTTATATACTTTTCAATGTAAACTTCCATCTTCTTCTTCCCACAATCCTTTTCTTTTTATAATTCTTGATAAAATTCCTGAAAATGTTTTATTTTACCTTTCATTGTACAACAATAATTCCCTAACTTATCTTTCACTATTCCTAACGAATTCTTAGCCTTTTCCTTTAGTGTGAGCCTAGCAAGCATCTTAGAGTTTATATTATTATTTTCAAAATACTCTCTTTTCATGTAAAGTAAAGTCTTCTGAACTTCCTCTAATTTTTTATTCTCTAACTCTTTTTTCTTTGCTTGTAATTCTATTAGTTTTTGTTTATTTTTTGTATACCAATACTCTTTCTCCAACTTCTTGATCTCTTCCTCTAACTTTTGCTGTATTACAACCTGTTGCCTCTTTAAATTACATGTTTCTCTAATACAAATCCCTCTTGCTACAGCCTTCATGGTATCCCAAATGGTTGACATTGAGTTTCCCCCTTTTTCATTAATTTCCCAAATTTCTGACGGTTCTTTTTGCATTTTCTCCACAACTTTATTATATTTTAAAATCCTAGTATTCAGCTTCCACCTAAACGCTTCTCTATAATCCTTCTTAACTGTAAAATCTAAACTTACTAATGCATGATCTGTTACTTTAATTACACCCACATCCATTTTACATACCTTAGTTGCAAACTCCTTTGAAACAAAAACATAATCTATTCTAGAATAAGTATTATAAACTGGAGAGTAATATGTAAAACTGGGCTCCCCCCCTCTAATTAAATGCCAACCATCAACATAATTTTTCTCTTTTATCAACTTATTTAAAATTGTAATATTGTTCCTCTTTTCCACACTAGTGGGGTTAGACCTGTCCAATCTATTATCCATAACCATATTAAAATCTCCAGCTAAAATAACATATCCTTCTTTAAATTCTTCTATTTCTTTAAACAACTCTTTATAAAATTCTTTATGTCTCTCGTTTGGGGCATATACATTAACCAACGTGTAAAGTTTACCTTCAATTTGCCCTTTAATCATAAGATATCTACCTTGCCCATCTTTTTTTATATTTTCCATATTAAATCCACTTCTTTTGGAAATCAAAATGGCCACTCCATTTTTTTTTGAAGTCCCCAAGGACTTTTCATAATACACTGACCATTTCAGATGAATTTCATTTACACCATTCTTTACTTGATGCGTTTCCTGCAAAAAGATAAAGTCAGATCCTTCTTTATTTAACAATTGCTCTATTCTTCTCCTTTTCATCACTGCCCCGAGACCTTTGACATTGAGTGTTGTTATCCTTAATTTCTTATCCATATTCACTTTGTTCATGTTCTTTTAGATCCCTTGTGCCCACCCTTAACGATAACACAAATTCAAACACATAATAACACAAAAAACCCCTTTTAAACCTCCCACCCAACAAAAAATAACCCTTCAACAATTTTTTATCTATTCTTGCCCCTCCCCACCCCCTTGTCCCCTTTCCTTCCCCCCCAACCTCTTTTCCGCCCTCTAAATCCCCGGGAGTCTAATACTCCGGCCATACTAATTACCCTAAGGGGGGGAGATGAAGCCCACAGTCCCGAAACAGTAAGCCTTTTACTTTAAATTTGTTACTTTTTTATTATCTCCATAGTGTAAATGTCACATTCCAATTGCTCCAGCTCCTTCCTTTCCTCCTTCCGCTTGCTTAGATATGGGATCATCATAGAGTCCCAATTTTTTAAGAGCTCCTGACCCTGCTCCAGTGAGGTTACTCTCTGTTGTTTCCCCGCATACGTAAATCTAAAAAAACCCGGGTAACCCCATCAATAAAACACTCCTTTCTTCTTTAGCTTCTCTGTAATCGGCTTAACACTTCGTCTCCGATTAATAGTTTGCTGACAAAGATCGTTGTAGATTTGGACAGACGTATTTTGAAACTTCATCATAACAATTGGCCTTAATTTCTTCATGAGCTGCTCCTTTTTAAAATAGTTGCCAAATTTCATCAGGATATCCCTTGGAGTGGTTTAGATCTTTGTCCACCCACTCTATGCACCCTGTCCACATCTTCATCATTAATCAATAGATCTGGCATCATCTCTTTAAACCAACGCAGGATTAACTTCCTCAGATCTTCTCCTTGGGTCTCAGGGAAATTTTTAATTCGAATCGAAGAACGTCGATTCTGATCTTCAAGCTGAATCAGTCTTTTTTCATGTAAATCAAACTCCATATTATGCTTCTCTTCAAGCTGATCCATTTGCTTTGACAGACGACTTACTTCTAATTGAGTTAGTTTAATATCTTTGTCATTTTGAACTACCTTTGTGGCAAGCTCATCCAATCTTTTATTTACGTCTTCTCCTACTTTGTCTATCCTTTCAAACAGAGCAGTGTTGTTACTAAGAATAAATTCTTTAATCTCAGCCACGTCATCACTTGGCTTCTTTCCAGCTTTTGACGCCATTTTATCGCTAGGATCCGTTTCTTCTTCAGAATCCGTTGAAGATATTTTTGTTAATCGGGCAGAAGTATGGTTAGAAGGATGGGCTCACAATCTGCACCATGTAGGTTTTTTTATGTTATCCCCTCTCGCACTTTTCGTTCTTGACATCAAAGTCGACTATTATTCATTCCCAGACGGAAGTCAGCTAACTAGATAAATCTTATTCTTTATTGCTCTTCCTTTGTCTGGGGTTAAAATAACTTTACAGGTCTTCCAAATAACACTCGATCACTTTTTATCTCTCTGCTCTCCGACAGACAACTTTACTGGATGCTAATTAGGCCGCGCTAATAAACAGTGTAGAAATAGTCCTACGCAGCCTTAAACGCCACAGTTTTTTTTAACTTGCCGATGGCAGGGACATTCAGGAATAACTTCATTCCAAAATCTTGCCCATTGATTAGAGATAATAAGGTTTAAAGGCTTCCTTATTCAGGAGCTGACAAAAGACCTACCGGATCATCGGACTGCCAGGCTCCGCCCCCTCCCCCTCTAGCTGCCCCATTCCTCCCCCCCATTTTTTAAAATCTGTAGATGTCAACCTTCACATCTACAGATTAAAAGAAAATAAAATAAAAGATGGGGGAAGCAATAGAGCAGCCAGAGGGGGAGGTAGGGAGGGATGTGCAGCACCCGAACCGGCCCTCCTCCAGGGGATGGCAACCAACCAGGGGTCGCCATTGGCTGTGGCATGCCTCTGGAGCAAAAACAAGTCATGGTAAGTGCCCGGATTTTTTTAAGCGGAGCTTCGGGGGTTTGTCCCTGGATGGCTTTGGGATGGTGGCTGCGTCATACAGATGAACTGCCGCCACTCCTAATTCACCCCAGGGGCAAACCCTTCATCAAGACAAGCTCTAAGTCTGGATCCAATCCTATATCTTTGCAAGTTCATTCATGCCAGAGAATTATTTTTTTAAGAGTTTTATAAGGACATATTAACATTTCAATAATTTGAAATCTATATATTGTCAATAAATATAGTTTCCCCCCCCCCTCAGAACCAAATGCATTGAAGTGAATTCATTTAGCTTGTTGGTATAAATACCTGGAACTATATAATTAACAAATACAGCTGCAAATAAAAGGGGGGAAATAGCACTGCCATGCACTCTCCTCATATATTAATTAGCAATTCTTAGTGGACTATTACTGCCCAAAAGGATACAATAAGTTGAGGCTTAGGTTTGTATATTGATTGTATTAAGCATCCTTCTCCAACCTGGTAGTCTCCAGATGTTTTGGACCAACTCCCATTAGCCCCAGCCAGCATGGCCAATGATGGAAGTTGTAGCCCAAAACATCTGGAGGGTACCAGGCTGGGGAAGGCTGCATTAGAAGAACACAAAGTATGCTTCCCGTTTTGTTCATTGTTCATTTGCTTGTTTGTGCTCCAAGTAGTAATAGTCCAGTGCCTGAACAGCGGCAAATGAATTATTTCAACCCATCTCATGTTGTGACAGCAGCATCTTTCACCAATTCCATTTGGAATTCTTTGATGTGGGCTCCTTCCAACAATACAGCTAGCATGTGGAAGCCATTTCAAACAGACGGCTGTGTGTTGGCTCACCGTGCATATTAGCCTTCATCATGTTTTCTGTGTCCACAATTCCATGAAACATTCCTGGTGATGGCAATGCTTTCCCATGGCATACTGAGTAGGGTGACCATATGAAAAGGAGGACAGGGCTCCTGTATCTTTAACAGTTGTATTGAAAAGGGAATTTCAGCAGGTGTCATTTGTATATATGGAGAGCCTGGTGAAATTTCCTCTTCATCGCAACAGTTAAAACTGCAGGTGCCCTGCCCTCTTTTAAATCTGGTCACTCTAGTAAAGCTCCTGCAGCCTTAACTGTTATGATGAAGAGGGAATTTCACCAGGTTCTCCATATATACAAATGACACCTGCTGAAATTCCCTTTTCTGTGCAACTGTTAATGGTACAGGAGCCCTGTCCTCCGTTTCATATGGTCACCCTAATACTGAGAGATTACACCATGGGGACTGATCTATTTGGTAAACTGGTTCACAAAAACCAGGTTACCACATGGAGCAGCCACTACACAGAAGCAGTTTCAAGTAAAATCCACGTGGCAGCCATATTATGAGAAGTGTGTACAGGGAGAAGTGTCATTTGCTATGACTGAGCTGTTTCATTGACTAAAACTGGCTATGTGTTGTGCATGTTTTAATGTTGGGTAGAGTAAGGGCTGGTTCAGATGCTAAAGCATAGCTTAGTTTTATCAGAAAGCGACAACCTCCTTTGGTGCAGCCACAACTTGCTGTATCATCTGAACCCAGTCAAATGATGCTTAATCTTAACTATGCTTAATAATAGTAAATCAAACCAAACCAAATTCAATCCACTTGCCTGGTTTGCATGTAATGGCAGCCCCGGGATTATTATTTTTAAACTGTGGGGCTGTCTTAATGTCATCTCTGCCCTGGGGTGTCTTCAAATCTGTGCTGTGTCCGTTATATGATGCAGCCACTGATTCACAGCCACCTCAGGGCAAAGTGCCAAAGCTATGCAACAGGGAGTGAGGTCACTCTTCCACCATCTGTCCTCATTCCTGTGCTGTTCTGGGAGTTTTCTCAGGCAGAAGGCAACCTCCCCACCATTGGTTGCTGGAAGCTGTGGGAGGGGGAGGGCCCCCCTGAGAGCTGAATGGCCACTGGAAAGCCCGCACTGCCTCCCTCAGTGGAGATTATTCACTGCCACTCCGCAGAAGCAATACTGCAGGGTTTGGCAGTGGAGTGGCACCAACTTAATCTTAATTACCCACATGTTTAGTTTTTTAACGGTTTTTAATGCTTTATGTGTGTATGTTCTCTGTTTTAGAATTTTAAATTTTGTATCCTCGTTTTTATCTTAATTTTAGAATTTCTGTAAACCGCCCAGAGAGCCCTGGCTATGGGGGCGGTATATAAGTGTAATAAATAAATAAATAAATAAATAAATAAATAAATAAACTCATCATCATAGTGAAGGCGGCCCGTGTGTTACCATGAGTGAGCCAATGTGCTAGTGCACATGGCTCAATTGCTCCTATTTGGTTCCTCCTACCAATAGGATCAGCAAAACAAGCCTGGGGATGTTCCTGAAACAACACAGGGAAAGAGAAGCCAGTGTTCCCAGTTCAGACATAACACTACTCACTCCCACTGACAGGAGGAACCAAGAGGGCAGGAATGATTGAGTTGCATGCACTAGCATGCTGGCTCGCTCACAGACAGTAACCTAAGATTTGTCTTTTTTATAAAAACCTTTGGGTTGGCAATACCATTTCATGTGAAAAAAGGACTTTTGCTTGTTTCAAGTAACCATAGTTAAGATGAACCACAGTTTGGGTTTTCACAACATGTTAAACTGCTGCTAATCTAAAACGGAAGTGGAATCTTCCAGTCTCCTTGCAACCTTAGCAGAGAAAGAAAGGGGGGCAAAGGCGCATGCGAACCTATGGTTTAGCATTCTGTGTGAACACAGCCTCTAAAGAAAAAAACAAACAATGTCACCAGAATCCCATGTTTTGTGACACAGCTATGGTGTGGACATGCCCACTATTGAGATGTGTTTTTATACCAAGAGTCAAGCCATTGATTTAAGTGGATTGCCTATTGAGTGGATAGAAATATGAAACAAATTTAGTGAACAGTTGAAGTGACTTAAAATCATTATGGATTTAAGAGGGAGATAGGTCAAGTGATGCTAGCAATGCTTAAATTGGAATGAGAAAATTAGTATAATCAGGATTGTGTTTTTTTTTAAAACAACGCAAGCCATCTGGTTAAGGAAAAGAAATTGGATCTTAATTTTTAAATCTCAGAAGCTACGCTGAAAGGATAATTAGGAGAAGAGGGGAAAAATGAATTTCAGGAAACATTTTAGCTGTGAACAAATAACATGTGTTGTTGCTGCTGTAGAAATCTGTAGTCAATGGAAAGGCCTTGAAACACAGTTTTTCTGTGGAGAAAGCACAGGAGCTGAAGAACAGTGAAATTTAAAGAAATGGCTGTCCCTTTTGCTCCCCATAGGAACAGCCATTTCTCTTCCCTTACAACAATGTCCCTTGAAACAAAAATTATGGAACATCAGCATGTTCCTTCCTTTCCCTTCCCAGTGGCAGATCAACACTTAAAAGTTAAAACACAAATAGCAATAAATAATGCATAATAATGTATACAAGAGCAATGATAGCATAATTCATAAAAAGCTTTTCAATTTTTTAAAAAAACCCTCCAAGGAGGAAAGAGGGGATTGGCAGTGTTCCCCAGGGAGCAAATTAAACAGTTTCAGCCCCCACTGGAGAGGCCCTGCCTTAGGAATCCACCAGTCAGATCCAGAGAGAGGATCAGGAGGTGAACAGGGCCCCAAGTGCTGAACTAGGTGGGTTTCGATGGTCTTTTAGAAAACTTAAGTTCCAGACTATTCAATGCTTTATGTTGGGAATATTGCAACCTTCTCTGCAAATTACTGGAAGGGAGCATTGTTCCTCATGGGAATTTTGACCATAGCTAGCCTCAGGATCTTTATAGCCTACAATGTGGTTTCCTGAGATTTCTTCCTTTTACTCCTCTCCTTCCTTTTCTCCCTCTCTTTGACCTCCTCCATTGCTGGGAGTACTTGTGTTTGCTCTGTCTCTCCTGCTGGTGTAATGGAATGCAAAATGGACTGAACAAACTCTTTTGAAATTCTATGCTGTACCTGCATTGTATATGTAAGAATATTTGTGAGCAAAACTGTTTTTCTTTTCTTCACTAAAGAAGGGTGCCATCTCCCATCTCCCATCTCCTTTTATTATTGTACGATAGCCTGTGTGCATGTGGGACTGGTAAATGCTCATTCTGTTTTGCCTTTTTGTTTTTCTCTGCTAATCATCTTTCTTACAGGAGGCATCATTACTAAATAATTCCTTGACTTCAAAAGATAAAACCAGCACTTCAAGTTAGGCCTTGAAATGGTAACCAATGTTGTTTGTATAAAATCAGTGTAATATCTGCTGACTGCATATTAAACCAACTGCACTTTCCAAACTGTTTTTAAGGGCAGCCCCACATAGGGAGCATAACACAGTCTGGATGTAAGCAGTGCATGGGTAACTGTGGCTAGATATGTGTGTGTGTGTGTATGCGTATTTCATTAATTTTCATACTGAGGTTGATAGATGAGACATTCAGGGAACTAACCCCAATGTCCCACTCCTTTGGTGACAACTTCTCTGCAGTCATGGAGAATGAAAGTCTTGAGGAAGGAGAGTGTCACTCTTAGGAAGAGGGAAATGATTCCTTAGAAGGGACCCATTCGGTGGGGTGAGAAACCAGCAAGGCAAGTGCTCTTTGTATTTATTTATTTATTTATTTATTACATTTTTATACCGCCCAATGGCCGAAGTCCTCTGGGCGGTTCACAAAAATTAAAAATCATGAAAAGCATAAAAGCAAACAACAATCTAAAAACACAAATACAAAATACAATATAAAAAGCACAACCAGGATAAAACCACACAGCAAAAATTGATATAGGTTAAAATATGGAATTAAAACAGCAGAGTTTAAAATTTAAGTTAATAGGTGTTAAAATACTGAGAGAATAAAAAGGTCTTCAGCTGGCAACGAAAGCAGTACAGTGTAGGCGCCAGCCGAACCTCTCTGGGGAGCTCGTTCCACAACCGGGGTGCCACAGCAGAGAAAGCCCTCCTCCTAGTAGCCACCTGCCTCACTTCCTTCGGCAGGGGCTCAGGGAGAATGACCCATGTGGATGATCTTAAGGTCTGGGCAGGCACATATGGAAGGAGGCGTTCCTTCAAATAACCTGGCCCCAAACCGTTTAGGGCTTTGAATGTTAATGCCAGCACTCTGAATCAGGACCGGACCTGGACTGGCAGCCAATGACGTTGTAGAAGAACTGGCGTGATATGATCTCGCCAGCCAGTCCCTGTTAGTAAGCGGGCTGCCCTGTTTTGTACCAGCTGAAATTTCCGGACCATTTTCAAAGGCAGCCCCACGTGTAACGCACTGCAGTAATCCAAACGAGATTTAGTCTCCAGTTGGCCGTGAAGTTCAATGGGTGACTTTGGGCCCGTCACTGACTCTCAGCCTAATTTATCTCAAATAATTATTGTGAGGATAAAATGGAGAAGAGGAGGACAATGTACACCGCCTTGGGCTCCTGGGAAGAAAGGCAGGATATAAATGTAAGAAATAAATAAATAAAAAGTTAATTTCCTTTGTCTACGAACTCAGTGTTTTTGCTGTTCTTGCTATATGATTGGTGTGACACTCCTGTGCAGCTTCCACCCTTTTTCAGTTTCTACCTCAGGAAACTGAGAAGCAAATCCCTCAGGAATGCCAGCTTTCTCCTGGATCAGTTGTCCCCACTAACACCCAAACTTCACCCCCTTTCTCTCTCTGGGTTCCAGAGACACCCAATATGCCTTACCGGTTCCCTCAACCCATACTATTAACCCATACCTGGGTTACATTTAACAACATAAGCATACACACTGCAATAGCAGGCATATGTTACAGTTGGCTCCCTCAGGATTAGCCTTTAGGATTAGCCTTTGAATGTTAGTACCAGCACTTTGAATCGGGCCTGGACCTGGACTGGCAGCCGATGGAGTTGTAAAAGGACTGGCGTGATGTGATCTCGCCAGCCAGTCCCTGTTAGTAAATGGGCTGCTTTGTTTTGTACCAGCTGAAGTTTCCGGACCGTTTTCAAAGGCAGCCCCACATATAATGCATTGCAGTAATCCAAACGAGAAGTTATCAGAGCACTTTGTAAGTGCTCTGCCAACTACAACCCCCTGAGCTGAACCATCTGCAGGATTGGGGCCCTTGCTCTGCAGTGGAGCTGGGAGGGCGGAGTCGAGAGCTGTTTGGGAGGAGAAGCTTTGTGGGAGATGCCTTGAAAAGTCAGCTGCTGCAAGGGTTCTAGCCTGGGGTGAGAAACCAGCAAGGCACTCTTTGTAAGCGCTCTGCCAACTATAACTACATAAATATTTTGAAACTGAAACTCACATTTCTAATGAACTTTGAATGAATTCTATTATCTTTGACTTGATCAATGATCTAATATTACTTAACTGCTTGCCTCTTAAGAGAGTGTAGATAATCTCAGGTATGTTCACAAGTCAGCATGAAAGAAAAGTGTCTGTGGAAATGGAGAATTTGATTCTAAATGCAGAAGATATTAGGAAAACCTTTGCTGCTGAATTTAAAATATTTAATGATGCTTTGAAAGTATTTGAAGATAAGGTCACTTCAAAATTAGATGAAGTCAAAGGAGATATTGAGAATAGAATTCAAAACCTAGAACAAAAGTATGAACAACTAAATCTGGATAATGAGCAGCTGTTACAGAAAGTTAATCACATTGAGGGAAGTCAGCAAGTTCAAACCAATTTGAAAAAAGCAGTCCAAAAGTTACAGTCTGATTTAAGAATATATGAAGCTTCCGTTGATAGTAAAGTTAAGGAGACCTCTCTTTTAGAAGAACAAGTAGAGACTTTAGATAACAAAAATAGAAGAACTAATTTAAAAATTAGAGGTTTGACAGAGAAAGCTGAAGGAGATAATTTAATTCCTTAACTTGAAGACCTGTTCGCATCTATATTGGGTTCAGAATCAGATATTTTAATTGATAATGCATATCGAATTAATTCTATTGTGGCCAAAAAACCCCCACCTATATAGAGACATTTTGGTGACCTTCTAAAGCAGAAGTTCAAGAGACTTGATATTAAGAACAGAAAAGATATAGCTCTGATTTTAAGATAGATGGTAACAAATTGAGATTTCTGGCTGACTTATCCCCCATAACTCTTAAAAAATGGTGAGAATTAAAATAAAGCTTCCCTTTCAGATTAGTGTTTAGATACAATCAGAAATGGAATATTATTAAAACTAAACATGAAGCTCTCCTATTTATGAATACATTAGACTCTGAAGATGTTGAAGCTAATTTACTAAATGATGAGCTACAAGTTAGTTTAGTAAGAGGAAGGAATTTGCTAATAGAGACAACTATAGACGAAACCAAGAATCCCTGCCCCCAAATATACAAAGAAGAGAATCCTTAACAGTGAGCTATAAAGTTTCCAATACAGAGAAGTAACCATTCCTCTCATCTGTTCTTATTGTCCAATGATACGAAATTTTGAGAACAAAAGGTGTATATAGTTTGTAATAACTGGTTTATTGAAATAATAGTTTTGTGATGAATAAAATATCCTTTTTAAGCCTTAACATTAAAGGTCTTAATAGCAATATTAAAAGGAGGAAAATAGCCCGCTTTTTAAGACAGGAGAAAATAGAAGTGGTTTTCCTTCAAGAAAACCATGTTAAAACACAGCATGAAAAATATCTGGGTCAAGTAGTTGTTGGCAAAATTTATGTTGCCTTTGCATCCAATAAAACTAAAGGAGTGGCAATTTGTATCAAATCTAACACTCCTTTTGAAGTAACTGACCAAAAGAAAGATGTAGAGGGGAGATATATTATGCTGAAAGGGAATTTGATGAATAAGAAGATAACATTGATTAACTTATATGCACCTAATCAGAAGCAAGGTTTATTCTATCATAAACTTTTTGAAGTCATCTTAGAGTTTGTTGAGGGTGAAGTGATTTTTGGAGGTGATTTCAACGGAGTAGTAAATGCTACTCAAGATAGAAAAAATAAGTCAAAGGAATCTACTAATACCCTTCCAACTATTTTTTTTAAAGGATTACACTCCTTACATTTGATAGACATACGGTGTTTTAAAAACCCCACCATCTTCTTTCTGTTCAATTCCAAATCAAAGTTACTCTAGAATTGATATGTTTTTTGTTTCTCCAGCGTTAGTAACAAAAACATTAGAATGATATTGGCTTTCAATCTGACTCTGACCATGCTCCAGTTTATCTAACTATTGGTGACTACGAATTTAGATATAAATCAAAGAATTGAAGACTCAATACATTTTTACGAAAGGATAAATCT
Source organism: Elgaria multicarinata webbii (assembly GCF_023053635.1). Lineage (NCBI taxonomy): Eukaryota > Metazoa > Chordata > Lepidosauria > Squamata > Anguidae > Elgaria > Elgaria multicarinata. The sequence goes on along the minus strand of NC_086175.1, from coordinate 39,621,600 downwards.
GTTGTCAGTTATGTCAGGTCAAAGATACAAGCATATTTTGCAGTCAACTGCACTGAAGGGATGGCATGTTGCAAAAACTTGTATAAGAGGTATCTTTATATCTGCCTCTAATTATATTAACAGAGATCAAAGTATAATATAGCTCTAATTACTAAGATCAAAGAGCTTGATTTGGCACATAAAAACACCCAGAACCCTGATATTCTTGAAATTAAATCACTATAGAAATATGCTAGATACCAAAATGTCTATTTAGCTGAAAGGTCACTTGCCTGCACCAATCAGAAATATTTTGAGAAAAGTAACAAAGCAGACAAGTTACTGGCCTGTAAACTGGCTGGAAAACAAATGTTAATTCCTCCAGTGTTGCTAGAACAACAGAGGTTTGCACAAGACAATAAAGAAATAATATCTGAATTTGTAAACTATTTCAAAAACCTATATAAATCTGAGAACCCTAATGAGGATGACATTTCGAAGTATCTTCATAAGATACCGATTCCATCATTTCTTGAAGAAGACAGAGAGCAGCTGAATGCTCCAATTACTACACGGGAGATACATCTAGTGAAAAGAAAGTTGAAAGGAGGAATCAAGAGCGTTAAATCCTTGAAAAATGCATGGAGCTTATGTAACCCCTATGGAGCAGATGGTTTAGTCCCTGGGGCGGGGCTTTCAATCAGAGGGAGGGCTGGAGAAGTAGCAGCAGAGAGAAGGAGAGCCGGTTCTGTTGAAAGCTGAATGTTTCAGAATTCTGTTTAATTATAAGCCCTTATCACCTTGTATAAGGTAAATTGAAATGTTAATTGTGTCAAGAGCATTTCAAGGGGGCGGGAAATCATTTTTTTGTATCGATATTTGTACTAATTGTATTATTGCAGGGCTGATACTCTGAGCTGTTTTGTTGCTCCTTGGGGATTGCCCTGGGACATAAAAGTTGGAAAAGTCTGCAAAAAGGGACTCTCAGAGTACTTGGCTCACCACGCAGGATTGAGCTGCAAGCAAGAAATCCATGTTTTGTTGTTGTTGCACAAAGGACAGATTGTAGCCTATTTCTGTGTTTGAATGCTTACTAAAGGCATGTTTTGTTAAAGTTATATATATATTCTTTGCAAGTTTGTTCTAATTAAGCCCCATGGAACCCACACTAGGAGAAGTTATACATTAATAGAAGCTCAACTGTTGTGCCTCCTGGTTGGCTCTCCTCTCTGCTGCCTGGTCCACGCTCATATATTTCCATTCCCAATCCAGCGTCTCTCCCTTGCTGTTGTCACTCCAGTTGGACAAAGAGGATGCGGGAGGAGGGGCCGCTGCTGCTTGGACAGGCACTTGAGCTGGCAGTGCGCTGCCTGCACTGGTTTGTTTGGCCGCTAATTTAGGGCAGTCTCATTTAAGGTGGCCCACTTCTTTACAGTAAAAACAGCCGCTGCTCTGGGGAGTGGTGGTGCCTCGCTGGCCTCCCTTGTCCCCCCCATTCTCCTCCAGGCCATCCTCCCCTTTTGACTGGGGCGCCCCCCCCTGGACATCACGTTTCAGTCGGTTTCTCTGCTGCTTGGCTCCCCGAAGGTTCCCTCTTCCCAAAAGCACTCAGGTGGTCGGCCATTTGGCGCACTTCTGTTGAGGTACCAGGGTTCTTCTCCCCCACCCATGCATCAGTTCCCTTCTCTGGGAATTGCTGGTACAGCAATTGTGCCTCTTCTCGTGCCTCCTTCATTTTTGCCAGCTGCATCTGGTGAGTTTCTAGCTCCAGTTATTCTGCATACATTTGTCAGATTCTTAGCTCCCAGGGATCCACATCCTCCTCTGGAACACTCCTCCCTGTGATCCCCTGGCTACTTCCTCCTTCCAACTCCTGAGAGAAGGGTGTCCTTGGGCGAGCCCTGCTCAACGTTCCTCCTGTCCCTTCACCGAGCCTCAAACGTTCTGCTGCATGTCACCTCCTGGTCTCTTCACCTGAGGCCAGCAACCCCTCCACCACCCATTCAACGGTGGTGATGTTCGGGCCCCCTTCGACATCTTCTTCCAACATACTGTCCACTGTTCCCAGCTCCATCGTGGCCATGGCCCCCTGTGAGTTCTGCATTAGCTTTCCCTAGCTATGTTACTGGGTTTCTGCCTGTCATCTCTTAACCTTATTCTTCCCTTCAACCCCACCAGCATCTTGCCCTCTTGGGTCCATGTTGAATCCCATCATGTGCCACCAGGTAAAGGTTGAGCAAGTCTTTCCGTGACCTTTACCACTGGATTTAGCACGGACAAACCAAGACAAAAAAGGCTCACAAATTGTGAGGTAGAAGGCTTTATTAAGACTAAAGGTAGGGTAGATACGTGGGAAGAATAAATAAAAGTATCTTGAAACATGCATAGCATAAAAATCCAGTAATGGATAAAACAATAACTTCTTAACTGTGACTACTCACTCATAAGCAGGGTTCTGTCCACATCCTTTGGCAAAGACAAGACAAGGAGTTTGGGGCAGGTCCCCAACTATATACTTTTTCTCCTGTTTCCTCTCGCCTTCCCTCCTCCTTCCTCGGCCTTGGCCTATTACCTTCGTCTCACACCTCCTTTGGCCTCTGAGATGACTTACAGCATTGAAGTAGATAAGAAGCATCTTCCTGATGCCAAGACTCTTTGTCATTTAGAATTCTTTGTCATTTAGAATTGGTGCATAATAATACCAAACTTATCTGACCTTCCTCCCTCCTCCAGGTGGTCCGGCCGCCAAGACTCTTTGTTGTTTAGAATTTGTACATAATAATACCAAACTAAAATTTCCCTTTCCCAACTACAACACCCATTTGTCCTCTGCCCAGTGCAGTCTATCTGCTCTCCTTCACAAGCACATTCTTATCATTCTGCACCTTGTCAAGGACCTGAGGACCACCTGTTCAGCATTCTTTTGACTGTCAAGGTGGTCTGCAACTTTAGCAACTGAGGTGTTGCAACTAGCATCTAGATTCCTGTAAATGCACTGTACATGTTCTTTCCTGCTGCTGAGGAAGGCTCTCTGTTGATCAACTATGCAGCCCTTCTTTGTAGCTGCAATTTCACCCCATTTACTTGTTTCCTGGCTCATACTTCTCAGGCTGCTGCCCAGGTCCTCACAGTGACTAGCAGATTCCAAGAGTATCTAAATATTTTCATTGTTGGAGTGCCTGATCTCTTGAGAAAATTCATCCAGAGGCTGAGTCAATATGCTATGCTGGGAAGTTGTCGAGCTGACAAGGCCAGTACTTTGCATAACTAGGTTTTCTTGTACGACAGTAATATTCTTGAGCCTCCCACCTTTTTATAGGACTCCACTTAGGTTCTGCTGAGTTTCTTGGTCTAGCAGGCTCAGCTTGTTTTGCAGAGAAGCAATAACCTGTGCTGTACCCTTTTTTTGTGCCAGCTTTGCCAACTCCACCTCTTCCTGCAGGTTGTCACAATCATGCTGAAGTTGAGAAAATATTTGGGAACTGTCTTCTTGTAGTTTATTCAGACCAAGAGAACGATCTCGGAAGATAAGTGTCATTTCCTCTTTAAGGACTGTCATCTTTTCATCCAGGGATGAATATTTCTTTAAGGGCATGTCTAGATGGGGCGATATCCCAGGGATCATCCAGGGATTGTCCCTGTGTGTCCACATAACACACAGGGCATCCCAGGAGCAGGGAGGAACGATCCATCCCTTTCCCCGGGCTATCACCCTACCCTTCAATTTTGATTTTTCCCGTGGTCTTCAGCTTGCCATTGCGGTTTTGTCCCGGCTTCACATGAGTAAACGCGAAGAGCCGGGAACTGTGCGTGGGGCACGGAGCTCCTCAGGAGCTCTGTGCCCATCAGGGGTGGGGTGGGGGGAGCTGAAGGGTTTTTTTCTTTTAAAATCTTACATTTTGCACAGGAGTGCTCCTGCACTTTTCTCCGATTAGAAAAAAGTGGCCGCCGTGACGTCCTCTTCTTGGGATGTCGCACGCCACGTGTAGATGAGGTGAACGATCTCACGATGATAAAATCGCGAGATCATCCCCCTCAACCCCTATCGTCTAGCTATGCCCTAAGTTGTTCTGGAGTTGAGCGTTTATATTCAGCACATGTAGCACCACAGGTGACAGACTACTTAATGCTCTGTCCAATCCAGAGGAGTGCTCTTCTATGAGTTTCTGCAGGTCATTTTTATTTTCCAATGTCAGTGCCTCCTGCTTCAGTATCTTTTCAGAAGCTAGAGAAACTTCAGTGGAAACAATCTCCTTTAGAGAGCTGAATGCTTCATCTATAGCTGCTGTAGTAACTCTAAAGGCCAAAGAGCTAGCAGACAGAAGATCACCGATTGAAAAGGTGTAAGAGTCCAGCATCTGCTGCTGTTTGCAATAGTTCTCCTTAAGAGAGTTTTGCATTTCACCGACGAGCGTATTCATATGATCTGTAAACGTCTTTTGGGCTTCTTCATTATGCTGCTCAACCTCATGCTTACGATCTAGTTTTGCATACAGACCAGATACATCTTTGGTGGTTTCTTTAACTGTACTAAGCAACTTGGTAGCAGTGCCATGACGTTTTTCTTCTGTGTTCTCCAAAGCTGATGCCATGTACTCTTCTTCGACAAGAAGAACCTTGGTTGTTTCCAAGTGCTTCCGAGGCCTTAGCTAGACCTACCTTTTGTTCCGGGGAGAGGAGGGGAGACCTCCCGTTGGGATTAATGCGAGATCTCGCCCCCATTTACACGTAAGCTGCGACGACCTCAGGAAGGGAGGAGGAGAGAGGAGCGCACGAACGCTCATGTGCTGAAGGTAGGTGCTTTTTAAAATTTCATTTCATTTCCCCTCTCCCCCCACCCTAACCCCGATGGGCGCAACTCCTGGCTCCGTGCGAGTAATCACGTGGAGCGGGGTCAAGCTGCGGAAATGGGCCAGACGTTCCGTGGCCTCAGGCTCAGCCCGGGACCACGGAAAAACTGGGCCCAAAGGGGAGGGCTATATCCCGGGGCAAAGGAAGGATGATCCCTCTCTGATCCCGGGATCCCCTGTGTGTCATGTGGATGCGCAGGGACAATCCCGGGGTTTGCCCCAGGATATAGCCTGGTCTAGCTAAGGCCTAAGTATCTTCTATTTCTTTTCCCCTGACCTGTAGGTCTGTTTGACACTTTTCCATTTCACTTCTTTGAACTGTGAATAACTCTGTGATTCTTTTCAGTTCTTCCTCCATTGCTGCAATTTTTTCAACATACTCTGCAATTTGTTCTTCCTGAACTCTCTACTTCCCATGAAGAGCGTCATAGTTTTCCAGAGAAATGCAGCCACCATTTTTCTCCTGCGCAGCTGTAAGATCTCGTTTTACACATTCAATCTCTTCTGTATACTTCTTAATGAGTGCTCGTTTTGTGAGCTTCTGGTTCACTTCAGGCTTATTCATGATATTCTTTGCTCTATGAGCATATTCAAGAGTACTTGGGATTTCCATGAGATTGATGAATGCAGGAGAAACAGTTGCAATTATACGTGTTTTTGTGCGTCCCCCAAGAGTCTTGTAGGATTCTAGTGAGCTTAGATGCTTTGTATGGGATATGGGACAAGGAAAAGGGCTTTCTCTGTTGTGGCACCCCGACTGTGGAATGCCCTCCCCTTGGAGGCCCGACTGGCGCCAACGCTGATTTTATTCCGGCGCCAAGTGAAAACATGGCTTTTTAACAAAGCTTTTAATAGCTGAATTCACTAGGCACATTGTTTTAACTGTTTTAATAGTTTTACTGCTTTTAAATTATATATTGTTTTAACTTGGTTTATGGTTTAATTTGTTTTTAGCTGTGTATATTTACTGTTTTTATATGGTATGCTTTTATCTGTACGCCGCCCTGAGATCTTATTGATACAGAGTGGGATATAAATGTTTTAAATAAAAATAAATAAATAAATAAATATGTGGGGCTCTTTCAACAAGTGCTGTAACGACTCTTCCCAGAGTCAACAGGGACTGGTTGATTTTTCCTATGAAGGAAGGCTGGGGTCCACCCAACATCCCTGCAAGGTAGGCTCTGGACCAAATGTCCAATTTCCCAGACAGCCACCTCCTTAACCCCGTCCCAAGACAGTAATAGCCAGCCCTTCAGAGAATAACCACACAAACACACCTTAAGGACTGAAGCAGTTTATTTACACACACACTAAAAACTAACATGTAAGGCTCCAGGCTGAAACTCAGCTAATCTAGGACCCCCAGTTTAAGTGGAGTGCCAAATTCGAGGGGGGGAATACAAATTTAAGACAAACCAAATAAAATAACAAAGATTTCCTTATTTCAATTCCCATGCACGTACAAAGGGAATATGACTGAAGCTGTGGAGGTGAGCGAAGGACCAACTGAGGATGGTAGGGTAAGTCCTTCCTCACATGATGTGGGATATCTCCCTGCTCTGCGGCTGCTCCCAGTTGAGTGCAGGGAGTGAAAGGCGCCCCGCCCCGAGCCACTGCCTAGGGGCTGGTGGCACCTTGCTGGTGGCACCACTGAGGGTGGACCCTACTTCTAGGGACCCCCCTTGGGCGTTGTGGATGGGACTTCTGTTCCTTCACAGAGTGAACGACTGTGCTCATCTCCTTTGTTGTTTTCATCAGAACCTCTCTGCGGATACAGAGCATTAACTGATGAGCATTTTATTGCACGCTTGTTACTGGCCACTCATGGTTTTTCACAGGGTTTTTGGACACTGCCGTCCACCTCCCATGCATCTCCCACCCCTTCTGGTCTTTCAGTGACAAAAAAAGACCCCATTAAACCCAACTTATTTTTAAAAGTGAAACGTGCCGCCATTTCCTGCTGAATAAAGGAAAAGCAGCACCACCTGGTCTTTGTTTACTTCCTCTTTCTTCAGGGACTGAAGCAGCATTTGAAGAAAGAGGAAACTGCTCATCACAGAAAGACGATTCAAAGTGAAGGGAGGGAAACATGATTTCCCCCCCAACTGGGTTTTATTATTTTTATGGGTTTTATTCTAAATTATAATTGTGCTTCCAAAGATGTGGAGTGTGCCTGGGGGGTGCCTCTTCATTAAACAGAAAATAGAGGCAAAATAAATATTTCCCAATTTACTAAAAACCTTAGCCTAGATCTGGGTGTTGGGTGGGCGTTGGGTGTGGTGGGCGCTGATTGCATAGTTCGCCTAAGGCTCCAGATGCAGGCAGCTAATCTAGGGCCACTTCTGGGGGTGGCACTCAGAGGAGGCTCTCCATAAAGAATCTCAGTGCACATAGTTTCACTATGAGAGTAGAAAGCCTTCTGCTTCTTGCACTGCAGGAACTAGGTCAATTTCTGCTCCACCCCCTGTCCCACCCATTCAGTGTGAGCTCTGACTTCCTTGGGTCTTCCCTCCCACTCAGATTGTTAGCAGTTGTGGATTGGAGGTGCTGCACACCCAAGCCACTACCAGAGACTGAAAAATAGCCTGTCATAATTGGTAGTTTTAAATAATGGTGACTCACCATAAGAACTCCTGAGACTTAAGCTGACTTTTTATTTTTGCAAATCCCCAAATAATCTTGTCTCTTCTCTTATTATTGACTTAGTGATACCCCTTGTAATTCATCCCAAATTGTATGTAATTCAAGAGCAATATGAGAAGGAGGAAATTCAGAAGGAAAAGGATGCACCCCTGCTCCAAGATGAAAAATGCTGTATTTATCATTTTTAAAGAGAACAAAACGATCTGTATGTTATGTGGGTTTCAGTGACAGTAATTATCCTTCTATTCAGGAATGAGTAATTACATTATTCTGTATGCTAAACCGCACAGTTACAGTTACACACACACACAAGACAGTTGTTCCACAAGTATTGGAAACAGAAATGCCAATGAAACAGATGCCTATTCATATCTGTTGAAACTGTAAGCTCCATCTGACGAGCATTTTATTTCACACTGGGCACTCAAGAAGTTTGCTCAGGTCCCTCACATGAGGTCATTTGCCTCCCATGCCCCTTCCCCCCTATCTGGCCTTTCTTGTGCGACAAAAAACTCCACTTTAAGTCCAATGTTTTTTTAAACTCAGAATTGCTGCTTTCTCCTGCTGTGTGCAGGAGAAGCAGCACTATTAGAACAACGGACTCAATGGGCCTCGTGCTAGTTGTGTACTTCCTCTTTTGAAAAGAGGAAGTAACTGAGGAATGAAAACATGAAGGTAGGGAGCGTGTTAACCCCCAGTGTGATGGAGCTTTGAGTCTATGAAATTGTATTTTTTTGTTTTTTGTTTTTTTACATTCAGGCCATATTTACCTGATTATATAAACAAACATTTTTGAGTCACTAAATCTTCACCATGATATATCACCATTGTTTTATATAGTGCCCGCCCCCTTTTGCACCCTGAAAAGGCCTCATAAAGGTGAGTTCTGAGAGCCACCTCACAAAAGTTAGGCTATGCTGGCATATCATGAAATATTCTTTCCAAAACATTTCCTCAATGATCTCTTGAAAGGAAAGGAGCTTGGTGCCCAGGAATGTTTATAAACCAGTGTTTCAAGGCGGCTATACTCCAGTCTCAATTTGTAAAATTGATAACAATGCTGATGTGAAGTCACACATGCCTGAAACTATCTCCCAATGGTGTCCCCTTCCTTTTCATTTTCGTAAAAAGCAACAGTACAGGCTGTGTGTGTGTATGTATACAGTATGTGTATGGGCTTCATCCCACATAACCGTTTCCCTCAAATTATCCCCATAGCATAAAGCTGTTGTTGTTGATAGCTAAATCACACCCCGGGCGGTGGCGTTCCTAAGATCCTTTGCATACCAAGAAAGGGTTTAAGGGGGAGAAATGTAAAAAATCATAAAAAATCAATGGATGACCCAATCTGATTCAAATTTGGTATGCTTAAAGCCCTCCTTAATATCTAGTACTGTGCCAATTTTCATGTCTTTATCTTTAAAACTTATGCGGATGGAAGCATTTGTTTAATTTGTACTTTAAACATATCAAATCATTTTCCTGTGCCCCCAGTGGCTGCTTGGAGAACAACAAAAGATTTGCTCCTAAAGAGGTAGTTAAATAGGTCGGTTCTTTTATATATGAAGCACAAGTTTTAACTTGGTGTTTTAAATTTGTAATTTTGCATTGCTGCTGTTTTTATCTGGTTGAGCTTTTATATTGTATTTTATATTATGGTTTTATACTGTTGTTTTATACTTTGAATGTTTTAATTTTTGTGAACCTCCCAGAGAGCTCCGGCTATTTGGCAGTATAGAAATGTAATAAATAAATAAATAAATAAATAAATAAATAAATAAATGCAGGATGCATGGGAGTACTTCACAGTCAAAGCAGATCATAAACTGGAAAACTTCGGAATCCTTTGCATGCAATTCGCAGTGATTGCACAGTATAACCCTGGTGTGGTGAAGCTATATATGTGTGTGTGTTAACCCTTTGCCCCATACCAATCATCTGAATGCAAACAGCCTCTTCATTTGTTTTCCTATGCCTATGAGCATGATAGGATTGTACATGGGAGGACCTATGGAGCTTTGGACAAATGACTTTGAGAACTGATTATTACAGAAGAAGCTATGGATTATAGGGGTGTGCACGGACCCCCCGCTCCGCTTCTCTTCCAGATCCGCGATTTGCGGATCGGGCTGCTTTGCTCCGCCCCGCTCCGCCCATGTCCGCTCCGCTCCGCTGCGGAGCTCCGGATCCGGATCGGAGCTCCGTTTCCCCCCCCCATAGGCTTGCATTAAGCTAAAAAAGTATACAACTTTTTTTCTGTGAAAGTTAGAAACCTCAAGTTTAGCACCGTGACACCTCATGGAGGTATACACATGCACGCCAAGACTCAAGGCAATCCCATCATCCCCTGATTTTGGGGGAATTTATGAAAATCCAACACCCCATTCACACCCCTTTCGACAGCTCTGTCAATGTGCACGTTAGAAACCTCAAACTCGCCACCATGATAGCTTATCCAGGGATACACATGCACACCAAGACTCAAGGCAGTCCCATCATCCCCTGATTTGGGAGAATATATGAAAATCAAACACCCCATTCACACCCCTTTCGATAGCTCTGTCAATTTGCACGTTGGAAACCTCAAACTCACCACCATGATAGCTTATCCAGGGATACACACGCACACCCAGACTCAAGGCAGTCCCATCATCCCCTGATCTTTGGGGAATTTATGAAAATCCAACACCCAATTTGCAGACGTGGACTGTTCTCTGACATTTGGACAAATAGAAAAAAGGGAAGTGAGCACACTCACAGATGCCATCTAGACCCACAATCATGCCAAGGTACAAGGCAATCCCATCATCCCCTGTTTTTTGGCGGGTCTTAAACCTGCAGACAGCTCAGTGGGGCCATTTCAAAGGAAATCCCAACATGCCATGAATTGGGGAGTAGAGATAAACCTATGAATCTTCTTCCACACTTGAAAAATGGATTTGGAACTTCCAAAAGTCTAATTGAGTGCAGGAAGGACTTCTCCCCTGAGTCAAAGCCAGACACACACAACCTCCCTGCGAAGCGGGCAGGGGAGGAGGGAGGGAAGGCAGGCAGGCAGGCAGCAGACATTTCTGGGGGCATAAGGAAGTGAGCCAAGGATAAGCCAGTAATGCATATAAAATGGAATAAATAAATAAATAAATAAACGAAGGAGGGGTGGAATTAAAAGCAGCAGTGTTGCTGAATAAACAACAAGAAGAACTTTTTAAAAAAGGCTATATCTGTCTTTTACCAGTAATAGGAGGACGTGCCCCGGGGAGGGGGAAGCAGCTGCCAATTTGACTGGTCTAGTGACCAGTCTTTTAAGAAGCAACGCTGTCAGTTCAACTCATGAAAGCCATTGCTCCACCACAAGAGCTCTAAGGAGTAAAGCTCTCACTTCAACTCATGATAGGCATTGCTCCACCGGGTTACTCTCTTTGGAGGGCTCTGATGGCCCTCCAAGTACAGGAGAGAGTGAGGGCACGTCCACATGGCATGCCCTAGGGTAGCTGATCCCCTTGCACCACATCTTTTCAGTTGTTCCCCAAAGTTAGGGTGGGTAGCAGTGCTCTCTTATTATTGGCTTAGTATATGATTTCAGGTTGTGTTTGTGCATTTGGTGGGGCTACTGTTTTAAAAAACACTGGGAAAAGTCCGTTCAGACTAAGAAAGAGAAGTTCCCAGAATCCCAAGTTACCCGTTTTGCCTATCCCCTCCTCCAACTTTGTGATCATGTGATCATGACCGGGAGTTGACTCTGCCCCTCAGCCCTTCGGAAAAGGTATTTTTCCCGCCGGTTTTTAAAAAAATTCTAGCACACGAACCGCACCACGCAGAGAGCTGAGAGTAGGCTCAAAATGACCCCCATCCACGACTCTCTAAGCACAAGAATTTTCAGAAAGATAGCTTCAAAAACAACACAGTTATTCCCCTTTCTTTTCCGCAATGCAATCCTATGGGCGAAATGTTTCAAGATGGCGATCGGAGCGGACCGCGGAAACCGGAGCGCTCTGAAAATGGGCGCTTCTCTTCGCCTTGCTTCTAGGTGTCCGCGGTCCGCTTCTACTCCACCTCAGGGCAAGGCGGAGCAGGCCAATTCGCTCCTGCTTCTATGCTTCTAATCGGAGCGGAGCACATGCCTAATGGATTATGTACTCTATGGTGTAATGTTCACATACTCCAGACTTGATAGCAGAATTCTTCCTCTCCCTACCTCATCCTACTAATTGTAGGATTTTCACAATTTTTTAAAAAAATATTATAGGAAGACCTTGGTTATTAGAAGCAGGGAAGAAACAGTGGCATATGTTAGAATCACTGAAATAAAGGACCTTAGGGAAGGACAGAAAATGGTATAATTTCCTAGGTTAATGACTTGACTAGAAGCTTTGCTCAACTCCATGAGGGCTAGAAATTTGTAAGTTTTTTTTTTATCATAAATAAAAGCTGAGATTTTCCAGAAGCTAAATCCTATCCAAGAGTTTACATGCTGTGTGGTTGGTGATACGCAGTTACATAGATGGTGCATACCTCGAGTTATCTTTCCATTTTTTTGAAAGTAAAAGGTCATATAGCAAGAACAGCATATTCTTCTATGCAAGGTCCTTTCTATACAAAAGAGAAATGATTATGATATTCTTCAGTTTTTCCTCACACTATAGACTTAGTAGTACTCTGTGTCACTATGATAAAGGCTGGGCACCATCTAGTGAAAGTTAATCACTTTTAAATCATACTGGGGATTCCCCACTTCCCAAAGTGGAAGCCTAAGTCCTCTTAGAGTAGACCCATGGAAACCAAAGGGCACAAGTTAGTCATGACCTAGGGCTCATCTTCACCAAGCAGGATATTCCACTATGAAAGTGGTAGGAAAGCAGTATATAAAAGGCAGGATTGAAGTGCACTGACACCTGTTGGGGCCCACTGACACATACCATATACCACTTTCATAGTGTTATATCCTGCTTGGTGTGGATGTGTCATGGGCCCCAACAGTTGTCAGTGCACTTCAGTACCACTATAAAGCAATAGTAGATCCTGCAGTGCACTTCACTACCACTATAAAGCAGTAGTGTGGCTCCTGCCTTTTATGTACCACTTTCATACTGCTTTCATAGTGGAATATCCTGCTTGGTGTAGATGAGCCCTAAGTTTACTCTAAGAAGGACTATTTGGATCCAACTCACTCAGTTCAGTGGGAAAGGTTCAAGTGTGAGCTTAACTTTACATTTTGAATGGTACCTACACGTGCTTAACCTTGGCCTTTAATTTAAAAGGAGGATTTGTTTTACAACATTGCCTTCAATTCAGGGCACAACACACCCTGGCAAAGATGCTCAGTCCCTGATTAAATGTGACAGGGAGTGCACGGTAATACAGGTCAACCTCATCCATTGTTATTTGACTTTACTCTAGGGCTGTTTTACAGAAACAAAGAAATAAAGGCTGTTCCTATCTGAGTGAAGAGCTTTGCTTTTTGTGATCATTTCCTGATAATATCATTTGTTTTTGGTCTGGGATTCAGGCAGTAGAGTAAAATCCCCATGGACCCTCTTGACTTTGTATAATACTACCTGGTATCAAATACCTTCGCTCCTTCCATTGTCACTTGATCAGGGATAAAAAAAAAGACCTGCACTTTTCTAAATAACACAAAAAGACAGCATAAGCTGTTTTCTTTCCTTTGAAGGAGGGAGGATCTGAACTAAATGGACACATATCCATATTTTGGCTTTGAATTAAAATAGCTGACCCAAGGCCTATCTTACTTTCTGTTTATCCCTAAAGCAGCATTCCCCAAACTTTTTGTTCCCTTGGGCACATTTGGGAATTTGAGAAACTGCTGTGGGCACCACCACAAAATGGTTCCCATGGAGCATGTGGCTAGTCACATACGGGCTGCCGCGGGTGGGGTGGGAGTTAGTCAAAAGACGTGGTGGAGGGAGAAGTAGCAAGGCTAAAGGCTAGAAAGGGGAGAAACAGCAAGGTAAAGGAGCGAAGGGGAGAGAAAAAAAGAGGGTTAAGGACAGGGAAGGGAGAGAAATAGCGAGGAAAGGAGCCGAGAGGAGAGAAATAGCAAAGCTAGAGACTGGGAGTGGAGACAGAGAGATCAAAGGGGTGGAAGAAGTTTGGGCAGGGCCATGAAACAACTCTTTCCCTCTCTTCCTGCCCCCGAACAGGTGATCAGAGGCACGTTTATGAACAAAAAGGAGAATCTGGTGTTGTAACATTTTCCAAGTTTTTTTAAAATTAAAATATTACAATGGCCATACAAGAGCCTTTATTTCAGGGGTGCAACAGGCAAAGACTCCTTTAGGTAGGTACTGTAGAAATTGCAGTGTGCAGATCTTTACTGATACTAATAGCATGATTCTTCAGGTTGATCAGCAGCACTCCCCGGGTTCTCCTTGCAGGGAGATGGAATGGAGGGATGAGGACCTGGAGAAGATTCCCAAACACTTTGTGTCCTACGGTCAGCTCAAAGATCGGCTTGCAACAATGCTCATCTAGTAATTCCATGAGCTGACCTACATTAAACCAAAAATCCTGCACCCTCACTCATCTTTCTTCTTGCCAAGTCTTTCTGGGATTACAATGGGCACAATACATGTCCCCCTTTCCTTTTCTTGGCTGCTTCCTTTGTGAGGAAGTTCCATACATTCCATTTATACATCCAGCAGATGGCACTGCAACATTGCAAAAATATTGGGCTATCCCAGAAATACACCAACTCTTTGATGGCAGTGTATATTTGTCGCTGCATTTTCAGCAAGTTAAATCATGGTGGAATAAAGCTAAAAAAGGTGGGAGAGGCACTGGAGAAGGAGGATGTCATGAAAACGACCTGCAAACTTCAGTGAGTCTTGATCACCCTACATAACCTCCATGTGATTAGGGGGAATAGAACCGCCTTGACTCATCCATCCTATGCTCCTTAAACTGGCATAAATTGGTATAGCAAGCCTGACCATAGATCTTTGAATCCGTGAGAAAAATCAGGATTCTCACATCAGGATTAGACTACTACAGTAGGCTTTACATGGGGCAACTCCTAAAGCACAGTATCAAGACCATATTACCCCTGTCTTGAAACACATTTACTGGTTGCCAGTTGCTTTCTGGCCACAATTCAAGGTTTTGGTTTTAACCTTTAAAGTCCTAAATGGCTTAAGACATGGCTATCTAAGGGACTGCCTGTCTCACTAAGAACCTGCACGAGTATTAAGATCTGAAGGAGGTGCTCTTTTGAGACAACTGTGACCCACAGAGGCCTTCAAACTATGGAACACGCTCCCTCAAGTACTATGATTCTTCAGGAAGCACATTTAGAAAGGGTATGCAAGCAATCTTTTTAACTTGGCCTTTTAAAATTTGTAGTTTTAATGTTACTAGAACCCGGGCTCATCCCATGAAGCTCATTGGTGGGAGATTCAGGATAGATAAAAGGAAGTACTTCTTCACACAGTACATAATTACACTATGGTATTTGCTACCACAAGATGTAGTGATGGCCACCAATTTGGACGGCTTTAAAAAAGGGTTGGATAAATTCCTGGCGGAGAAGGCTATTAATGGCTACTAGTTCTGAGGCTATGCTACCCCAGTATCAAAATCAGTAAGCCTGTATACACTAGTTCTTGGGGAACATGGGTGGGAGGCTGCTATTGCACTCATGTCCTGCTTATGGATCCCTGGTCAACAGCTGCTTGACCACTGTGTGTACAGAGTGCTGGACTAGATGGACCCTTGCTCCGATCCAGTATGTCTCTTCTTATGTACTTAATGTTTTAACTATTCTTGTTTTATTGTTTTAAAATTGTATTGTTTTAAATAGTAAAACACCTTGCTGCACACCACCTTGATAAGCTTTTTCGCAGATAAGTCAGCATATAAATAATAACTAAAATTTTAAAAATCTGAGCACACCTGGAGTTGCACTGTGTAGGGCGTGCAGGGATTGTCACACAACCCAAAGAAAAAGATGGATGTTTTGAAAGGCGGCACCTGCTGGCTTGAGGCTGAATTCCAGTTTTACTACACCGTTAAAAGTCTTCAACTGAAACCTGTGTGAAAGGCTACTGTTACAGTTAATCAAATGTGGAATCGAAACCTTAGTGCTGATCACAGTGTAATATTTGGGTTTCTTTGTTGTTGTTGTTTTTAGAAATATCCACTCTTCTATAATTTATTGGGGGTGTAATGAAATATGTCTAATTTGATAGAAAGTCTTTGATAAGATATGACCAGTGGTAGGATGTTGATGGTTGTGAGCTGGCATTTGATCGGGCCATGGCGATGATAAAATCAGTGCTCGTTTTAAGTTGTTGTGTAATTGACTGCCCTGGAAAGGTAAAGAGTGAGCTCCCCTGTAACCGGGAGATGCTGTTCTCCACATCCAGCCAGAACATAATATGCTGTGTTGGCTTGTAAGGCCTGTAGGATTTAAATAGTGTCTGCAATCTGGAGCCATGCTGATTTACTAATCCTTGATCTTAGTTGAACATGATCACAGTCCCTGCTTCTGTTCATAAGGGATAGGCTTACTGTTAATTGACAGGCTTTGGCATCTTACCAAAAAAAAAAAAAGGAGGGGGGGAGTGGAGAAAAAGGCTGCAGTGTAGAGAAGAAGGAACTAATACAGCCACAGAGAATGTTCCTGACAAGTTAATTTGGGAACCAGGGCTGGAGAGAAACCCGTCTCCAAGAACTTCATGCCTCCTCCTCCTCCTCCTCCTCATTATTATTATTATTATTATTATTAAACACCATGTGTGCTTTGCATTTTTTAAAACAACAACGTTCAAGTAATCATTCAAAAAAGTGAGTAATCTGAAAGTTGTATACAGGGTGATTAAGAGAGGAATAGCATTCAGGATCTTTCCAGGCATGTGGCTTTCCATTTCTCTCTGTGGCTTGGTCGTAGGTGGTCACAAAGGTTCTGTGATCCTCTCCCCAAATGCCTCGCCACTTGGCCGGATGGTGAAGACTGGGGTGGGCAATTTTTTCCAGCCCAAGGGCTGAATTCAATTTTGGAGAAGCTCGGAGGAAGGGGCTGCATTCCAGGGGTGGGTGGGGCCAAGGCAAAATGGGTGGGGACAAGGGGGCCAGCATACTTTAATTGAAAGCTCTTCTTACCAGTAACTAAGTCCTAGCAGAAGCATTTATTTATTAGTTATTGTATTACATGTAAATCCTGCCTTTTTTCCTCCAAGGAACCCAAGGTGGGTTCCATTTTATCTCTCCATTTTATCTTCACAGCAACAACCCTATGAGATAGGCTGGGCTGAGAGTCTGTGACACCCAGACTTCCTTGGCGGAGTGGAAATTAGAACCTGGACCTCCTGACTCTCAGTCTGACTCTAGCTGCTACACCACACTGGCTCTCATTTTAACCTTTTAGAGTTCCATCACACCAGCGATTTAGTGCACTCTTGCCATGGCTGGTGTGTGGGTTTGCAGCATGGTACTCACGTGAAGCTGTGCCAGTCCTGCTGACACCCTGCTTCTTCCCCAGCCTTTTCTGTCTTTTCCTAGAACGCCTAAAGTCTGGATTATTTTCCCTAAATGTCCGTCTGGCGCCTACACTGTACTCTTTTCGTCGCCAGCTGAAGACCTTTTTATTCTCTCAGTATTTTAACACTTAATTTTAACTTAAATTTAAATTTTACTGTTCTAACTCTGTATTTTAATCTTACATCAATTTTGCTGCGTGATTTTATCCTGGTTGTGCTTTTTATATTGTGTTTTGTATTTGTGTTTTCAACCTGTTGGTTGTTTTATTATGGTTTTAATTATTGTGAACCACCCAGAGAGCTTCGTCTATTGGGCAGTATAAAAATGTAATAAAATAAATAAATAAATAAATATAAATAAATTTCCTTTGTTGGGTGTGTGTGCTGTGATTGGGAACCTTGCTGTTGGCTTGAATGGATTGCATCAGGTCCTGGCAGGGAAAAGCAATCTCTCCCAGCAGCCGGCTCCAAGCCTCAGTAGAAAACCCAAACCTTGCATCCCAGGCTTGAAAGCATTTTCTTAAAAATTGTACAATGCCCAAATCTCTGCAGAGACAGGATTGTACTCCCTCGATGCCCCCAAAGAGCCAGACTAAAGGGTTGTTCCATTTTTGCTGGGCAGAAAGGTGGTTTGGTTGAACTACTCATCTGACAGGACCTGTCATGTTAAAGAGAGGGAAGGAGCAACCAATGAACTGGAGGGAGAAAGAGCGGAGCGGAAGAGCAAACAAGCAAAAGGGCATCGGAGGTAAAAAAACGCAGAGGCAAAGCAGGGGGAGAAATTACGTGTGATGGAGCCCTTAGAATGGGGAAAAACTGCACAAAACCTGGGGAACCTCCAAACAATTGGTGTTTCGGGGATAGGGGGCCTGGCTGTTTGGGGAACCCCAGAAGGGCCAGATTTGGCCCCTTGGCCTGAGGTTCCCCACCCCTGCACATGCCATGGTAAGATTCTAGATGGTACTAATAATAACAGTCAGAATCCACTGATTTTGAACCTGACACTGATTGTGAGCCATGGGGAAATGATGCTCATGGCTAACTCTTCACACACAGAGAGGGGTTAGCCCCATTCCTTTTCCTGAAGTCTCCCCTATGAATGCCCTTACCTCTCAGCCTTGTATGCAAACCTTCCTAATTTCCAGTGCAGCAGCTCTTCCTAGCCAGGCTTGTTGAGAGGGAAAGTGGCCCAGGGAAAGCAGGGGTCTTCCTGAATAGTGTGGACTCACAGTGCTCCTCTCAGTCTCCTTTTCCTTCTCTCATGTTCTAGGGACATGGTAGTACTACACACAATATTTTTCTTTCAGCTGTGCACCTGTTTTTATATCCAAATGTGCATTCACCAAACCAAATCTTGATTAATCTGGGTCAACACAGCAAGGCCATCTTATTGTGGATTCTCCAGGCATTTCAGGACTGAGACAATTCCATGTGGTCTTGGCCATCCAGGTCAACTGAGACTTTGCAGAGGCAAAGTTGGCCACCAACATCTACTGGTGTACTGGTGTGTCTTGGCCAGAGTGAGATGCAGGTGAACAATCAGGTTACAATTGTGAAGAGGAGGAACAACTCTGGGGGTCACTTGTCAGTGGGCCCTAGGCAACTGCCCAATCATGCCTGCTCTTGATCCCAGCTCTTTGGAGGAAGGGCAGGGAAAAACCTACGAAATAAATAAAATTGGTTTTTACCGCAACAGGCCCCTTGGTTTTTGACTAGATGCTGGTGTACATAGTTATCCTCCTCCAAATACCATAATTTTAAATAATGGAAGTAACAAACAAAACAAAAAGCCCAAATTGCGCTCTGTTCCTTATGCTTGGCAAAAAAAAGAAAGGAAAAAAATCATCTTTAACATCCTTCTCTTTGAAGATGGGGAAAGCCTCTACCATTGTCGCTGACATTTATAATTGCAAAAAGGACTAAGTGCTGACTCTCAGAGGGTCTCAGACTACACAGACTCAAAAAACATTGCAATTAAATATATTAGAAGACACTTACAGATATGCAGCCAATCAGCTTGCTCAATTAGTAAATATTCTGAACCCTATAATTTTGCATAAAGAGTGACCCATGCTGTGAGGGATGTTTACTGGATTGGTTTGTTGGGTAATTAGACTCAGGAGAGATAAATGCTCTGTAAGTGTTTTTGGGACAGATTATGACGTGCCCTTGCACTGATACATAAGCATGCAAGGAGTTTCCCCTCTCCCATTAAGCAGGTTTCTTCAAGTTCTGTCGTATCTACTTTCTTTTGAGCCCATGTACTATCAGCTGCTTCCAATATTCCTTTTTACCTCTGCATTTTGAAATTTCTACGTGGTGGTTTTTGTTTTTTTTTTGCAGAAAAGTAACCAGGAAATAAACAATACTTCAATTAGGGGAGCTTCATGAAATCCGCAAACTCTGTCCCTGACTCTTCTCAATTTTAGCTAAAACATGTCCCCATAGCCTTCTGAAAATGGGAGCTAAGTGGGCCAGGTGCCTTCTGCCTCATTGCACTGTCTAGGGTGACCATAGGAAAAGGAGGACAGGGCTCCTGTATCTTTAACAGTTGTACTGAAAAGGAAATTTCAGCAGGTGTCATTTGTATATATGGGGAACCTGGAGAAATTTCCTCTTCATCACACCAGTTAAAGCTGCAGGTGCCCTGCCCTCTTTTGAATCTAGTTATTCTCGTATAGCTCCTGCAGCTTTAACTGCTTTGATGAAGAGGGAATTTCATCAGGTTCTCCATATGAAATCTCTTGCTGAAATTCCCTTTTCTATGCAACTGTTAAAGATACAGGAGCCCTGTCCTCCTTTTCATATGGTCACCCTAGAAGTGTCTGTAATTCAAGCACTGAATGTGGATGGATCTGGATAAACAAAGCTGTGCAGAGGTACCGTTCTCAGCCAGGCACATAGCCACAAAATACTTGGAGGAGAGATCCAGGCAAGAGGTCATGAGGACCATTGACAGAGGTGTGGCAGAGGGGACGAAGTCACGCTTCAATGGCCTTTACAACTGTAGCTAAGATAGCCATAACGAAAGCTAGGAGGCTAACCTCTCTCGAATTCAAGCACTGCAGAAAATGGCCACAGACCAGCATCTCTGAAATGTAAGAAGAATCAAACTTGAGGTCAGTGAATACCAGAGGAAGGTCGAGGACCCTTTCCGGTAAAAGGCACACTTTACAATTCACACATTACATTTCAAGGTATACCCTGAAAATGTTGTACGTGTATACAGGAAAAATATGAATGCAATGAAGGTATGTTTCTGAAAACATGTTTTATAAAGGGATTTCGGATTGGCTGTGGATTCAGAGGAATGTATACTCTCGGCGGCAAACACAGGTTTGTGGATAGGGTGGCCATCTGCTCTACTTTTAAGGTGGCCGCTTATGAATCACCAAAAAAGAGGAAATGCATCATAAAAAAAGAGGATACTATTTGCATAAATTTTGCAAATACTAATTTATATTTATAGATGTCTATTTAGAAACAATTATAATTTAAAAAGAAACACAATCCATCTCACTCTAGGGTGGAAGACTGTGAGCGAGTGCCTTGCTCCATCTGCTGTCTAGGTGCTGTCAATGGATAACTTCAAAGTCCCTGGGCTCTTCCTTCTGATAGTTCTTTATCTCTAATCTGGACTTGAATTGGACAGAAATTCAAACAGAGGATGGACACCTTCAAAGTAGAGGACAATCCACTGGCAACCCTTCAAATAGAGGCCTGTCCTTTGTAAAAGAGGGCACCTGGCCACCTTAGTGGGACAGTTCTCTATTTGAAGGTGTTCTCTATATGACGGGCTATCTGTTCCAAAATGGAGAGCTGAGGCCCTGAAGTTGCCCATCCACTATTAGCATCTGGACACAGAATGTGCAGGCGAGAAGATCAATTGGTCACAGTCTGCCCTGCTATGGTGAGATGCCTCGTGTTCCTATTTAAATAATAGTAATTACATCTAGATTTGCCGCTATATGTAAATATTGGCATTAGCGCATTTGTGTCCTCTTTGGTGGTGATGTAGTTCCTCCTATTTTTTAAAAGAGATGCATGGATAGCCACCCTGTTTGCTGCCCTGTTAGCTGTCACTGCCCCTCAGACTTTGTGCGTGGTATTCACACATCTCCTTTTTTGTGCGTGCAATTTTGCACACATGTATGTAGCCAGCTGTGAAGCTTTGAAACAGGATGCAGTGTAAATGTTAAAATTATACTACATGACATATTATCAGTCTCAATACATTAAAGATAGTTAAAATATTGAGTACAATCCATCAGCCATGGGCACAGCCCAGTGCATGGTAGGGAAGTCCCATGGGGCTCAATGGGGCCCTCCTACTCCACAGTGGCCCTTAGCTGATTCACCCCACCCCACCCAAATGCACATTGGCCATTTACACTCAAAGTCAGGCCCATGTGCAATAAAGGCATCCAACTGACCCCTCACCTTTCCAGGTCCCTGCATATAACTTACCTATGCTCTAGAGCATGGATAACATGCAGGCCAGGTCCTTGGAGAGAGGAGTGAATTCAATATATGGAAAACATGCATGTTCCAACCCATAGAAAGGAATATTTAATGTGCAGTGGTTGTTGCTCAGTGATAAAGCACCTGCTTTGCTGCAGAAGGCCCCAGGTTCAATCCCTGACATCTCCAGGTAGGGCTGGAATACCTCCTGCCTGAAGAGCTACAGCCAGTCATTGTTGATAATACTTGGCTAGATCGACCAATGGTCTAACGTGGTATAAGGCAGTGTCCTATGTTCCTATGCATGTTTGCAAAGACCAAGCTGGGATGGGAGGGAAAAAAAAGAGGTGTGCCAGTTCCCTCTATGTGTGCATTGTTGCGTTCACAGGGCGATGAATTGTGCCCGGTATTTATAGCAGGAAATGTGCTATGAGATAGTCAATCAATATCTTAGCAAGCAGTGTATTCAGTTAACAAACCTGCTGTAATAATTCAGAGAGAGAGAGAGAGAGAGAGAGAGAGAGAGAGAGAGAGAGAGATTGTTGTTATTGACACTATTTTCCAAAAAGACGTTTCTACAAAATGTTGCTTCAATAAGGACTGAAAAAGATGCACATCTGTCTAGAGGGGACACTAAAAAGTGTTGCATGCGTGTGTGGCTGTAAGAATACGATAGATTTCTAAAGCTCAAAAGGGTGTGCTCTGTGGAGGTATCGATAGGCAGGTTGTCCTTTTCTTCCAACTCTTATCTTCAGGGTTCCAGAGCTCGAACGTGCCAGGCACTTCACATGTTCAACGCAGATTTCATCTCTGCAATTTTCCCTGAGATTTATGTCTACTGCACATGAAAGCAGTGGGCATCCAGTCTTTTTGTCCCATAATATTTAACATATTTGTTAAATTATCTGATTGTTTACATATGTGGTTCACACAAAAAATCCTTATCGCAACTGCAGTGCTAAAAAAACTTCACTCATCAATCAAAGGATGTTTGCTGAATGTTGTTCTGTCAATTTGAAGGTGAATTGCCTTAGGGCTATTTCTACCTTGAGCATTAAACAATATAGCAATTGAAATATACTTTGGGGTTTATTTTTCTTGATCAAGGGAAAAGACTTAAACATTCACAGTGAAACTGTACACATTTTATTTTTTCCACCACCCATCCAATTTGATTGGTTTTTTTTTTAACAATGTGCATTGGGTCATCTTTGTGAAGGGAGCTGACAAAACTTTGCTCATAAAGGCATTGGAAAATGGGCATTCATAGAGGAACAATTAATTATTTTTACGCACTGCATGAAAAATTAGAGTTTTGACCATACCATGGACAGTTGGCTGTAAAAATCCCAGGAATTAATAACTTAGTTGATTTATTCCAGGGTATCTTAGGCCTTAGCTAGACCTAAGGTTTATCCCGGGGTCATCCCTGTTCATGTAAATGACACACAGGATATCCCGGGAGCAGGCAGGGAAAACCCCGGGGACGATCTTTGGATAAACCTTAGGTCTAGCTAAGACCTTTATTGATTTGTTCCGGGGATTTGTTCCCTTCCATTAAAAAAAACCCAAAACAGTTTGAAGTTGAGTCCTGTATAACTTAAAAGGTTGCATAGCATATTCTCACATAGCATATCAGTCTGAATAAAGGTTTTATTTTTATTTTTTAAACTTTTTGTTGTACTGAATAATGTAGCTTTTTGATCCGTTGTTGTGATCAGACTGTGTAATGGAAAGAAAAATGTCCACACACCAGCCCAGCAAATTATGATAAAGAGGAAAACTAACCTCTTTGGTGTAGATACCTAGCACTCAGAGCAAGAAATAGCAGCCACCACCACATCCTTGGAAAGCTGATACATTGGGCATTCTGGGTCATTGTAGGAAATTCAAAATGGTGGGTGGCGTTACCGCCAAGTATAACCACATAACTGTGCCACTAGGGAAGCAGATGGACAGATGGGATAAGAGTCAGCACTGATGTTGGCCTTGCTGGGGCCAACCCTAGCAGTTGCCCAGGAATACAGGGTGTTGCCACTGGCTCTAGGATCCAAAGAAAGGCGATGTTACTGCATACTACTTCCCCTGGAGACAAGAATGGCTTCAACTGTCAATAGAGCTTCTTGAATTCCCGGCCAAGTGAGATCCATCCAGTCAGAAAGCTTGGCCCAAGTGAGCATTTAGACCTATATCTGGCATGGCTTCTTTAGCAG
This sequence comes from Elgaria multicarinata webbii, assembly GCF_023053635.1. Taxonomy (NCBI): domain Eukaryota; kingdom Metazoa; phylum Chordata; class Lepidosauria; order Squamata; family Anguidae; genus Elgaria; species Elgaria multicarinata. The sequence continues at coordinate 39,597,957 of NC_086175.1, read as the reverse complement.
CTGACTCACAAAATTCAATAGTATTTCCAATCTGCAAAAGGCTTCAGCTATTGAGTTTCTACCTATCATGAACTTATTAAAGCCATAAGAGTACTATCAGGGAAAAAGGTGGTAACCATTGTGTAAGCAATGCCTCTATAGCCCTGTTAAGAAGCACCCCTCTCCACAATTAGAATTTCATGAGAGGGAGAATAGGGATGAGTCATAAGAATCTAAGAAGAAGCATGAAGTTCTCCCTACCTCAGCATTCAGTTCCCACAGTGGCTGACCAAATTCCTATGAGAAGCCCACAAGCAGGACATGAGTGCAAGAGCACCCTCTCACTTGTGTTCCTCAGTGACTGGCATAAAGAAGCATACCGCCTCTGATACTGATGGTAATATATAGCCATCATGACTATAGTAGTAGCCATTTATGACATTATCCTGCATGGATTTGTCTAATTCCCTTTTAAAGCCATCCTAGGGCCCATCTACACCAAGCAGGATATTTCACTATGAAAGTGGTATGAAAGCAGTATATAAAAGGCAGGATCCACACTACTGCTTCATAATGGTATTGAGGTGCATTGACAAACATTGGGGCTCATTGACACATACCATATACCACTTTCATACCTCTTTCACAGTGTTATATCCTGCTTGGTGTAGACGTGTCATGGGCCCCAACGGTTGTCAGTGCACTTCAATACCACTATAAAGTAGGGCTGTGCTCTGCTTCTCTTCGGTTCAGAGAAGCAGTAGCGAGGTGGTCTGATTTGTCTCCGGAAAAGGCAGAGGCGAAGAGAGTCGGGGGGGGGAGGGCTGTGGATCGAGGCGAAGAGGATCGCCTCAATCCGGAGCTCCGGACACATGTAAGTGCGGGGGGGAGGGAGAGGGACTCATCTGGTGCTGCCGCCACTGCTGCAGTCTCTGTGGCACCGGCGCCAGGTAAGGGGGCAGGGAGGAGGGAGGCTTACCTGCGTCCGTCGCAGGCTTCAATTGAGGCCCCGGTTGAAGCTGGAAGTGAAGGCTGAGGCCTTTTCCGGCTTCAAGCCAGGGCCTCAATTGAAGCCCATGACGGACGCAGGTAAGGAGGCAGGGAGGAGGGAGGCTTACCTGCATCTGTCGTGGTCCATCGTGGGCTTCAATTGAGGCCCCGGTTGAAGCCGGAAGTGAAGGCCGAGGCCTCTTCCGGCTTTAAACCAGGGCCTTAATTGAAGCCCGTGATGATGGACACAGGTAAGAGGGTGGTGTGTGTGGCTTAGCTGGCGCCGTTGCCATCCATGCAGCGACGGTGGCGAAGCCAGATCTTGCTCCGCGGAGCGGAGAGGGGGACAGGTGGATCGGCCCGAAGAGGATCGGGCCCGATCTGGATTTTCCGGATAGGGCCCCGAAGCGGATCGGGGGGGGGGTCCATGCACAGCCCTAATTTAAAGCAGTAGTGTGGCTCCTCCCTTTTATATACTACTTTCATACCATTTTCATAGTGGAATATCCTGCTTGGTGTAGATGAGCCCCAAGTTGGAAGCCATCGCTACATCTTGTGGAAATGAATTCCATCATTTTAATTATGTATTGTGTGGAGAAGTATTTCCTTTTATCCGTCCTGAATCTCCCACCATTCCGCTTCATTGTATGGCCCTAGGTTCTAGTATTATTGGAGAGGGAGAAAAACTTTCTCCCTATCCACATCCTCCAAACTATACATAATTTTATACACTTCTTCGATGCCCCCTTTACTTGCTTTTTGTCTAAACTAAACAGCCCCAAATGTTGTAACTTTTCCTTATACTGGAGTTGGTCCAGCCATTTCATCATTTTGGTTTCCCTCTTTTGCACCTTCTCCAGCACTACACCATCTTTTTGGAAGTGCAACAATCAGAACTACACACAATATTCCAAGTGTGGTCACACCATAGATTTGTATAAAAATGTTAGAACGTTGGCAGTTTTATTTTCAATTTTTTCCCTAATGCTTCCCAGCATGGAGGTTGCCTTTCTCACAACAGCTGCATGCTTAGGACAAGAAAGCAAATATTAAATAACATGGTTCATACTCAAAATGGTATTAGCACAAATTTAATTTTGCCAATGCCTGTGTGTGCGTGTGCGTGTGCGCGCATGCAGGAAGAATGATAAATTAATATTTCTCATGTGACCTTGTTGAGATTAGAGCCTATAAAGAAGAAACTATATAAGTATTAGCCAAAACTGTGCACTGTAATCTTTGTATAGTTGGTGTGAAGTGAAGTGCAAGGATTAGTTGCAAGGCAATTCAGCATCACACATACATACCATACATATATCTGTAGGTTGTTTGATGAAAAATGAAACTGAAAAGTCTATCAGTGGCCACTGTAGTCATGATTTTGATATTCCACCTCCATGTTCAGAGACAGTGGCTGAGTTCAGACAAGACGCTAATCAACAGTTGTTTCCCCGTTCTGTTCCTATTATCCCCACCCAGTTGATTAGCGTGTCGTCCAAACTCAGCCAGTATGTCACTGAATACCAGCCACTGTGGAGCAAAACTGGAAACAGCTATTGTCCTCTGGTCCTGATTGTGGGCTTCCTGGAATAGTGCCAGCATCAAGGGTAGGCATGGTCAGGCAGGTGCTGAGGGCCCACACCCCAGCAGGGGCCCACTGACAACCCCCCTGGAATTGCTCCTCCTCTTTATCACAGCAACTTGCTTGTAAAACCGCCACTCACTCTGGCACACACAACGGTGTTAGTGAGAAGGAGCAGAAGAGGCTACTGCCTACTCGCTCATTACTTCTCTGCCTGTCAAGCAAGCCAGTGGTAGCCATGATGGGAAAGAGGAGAAGGAGCAATACCAGTTGGTGACAATGGTGGTGAGAAGGTAGCTTCACTGAGGAAGGGCCCCCACTGACGGTGTCTTGCCAAGGGCCGCTCAAAAACCTGGATCTGGCACTGTCCAGAGGCATCTGCTTGGCCATTTGGGGAAGGAGGATACTGGACCCTTGTCACCACCCAGCACGGCTCTGACGGACTTATCCGTGTAACTTCCTTTCTTTTCACATTCCTGTTTTTTCTCTTTGTCAGTCTGCCTAGGTGTTACTATGCTGAGCTGTGATGTGTGAACAAACTGTACAGCATTTCTTGGAGCGAGGGAGAAAATGATCCACCTGGACGCAGCGCTGTATTTTTCCGCGCCGTAATTAGGGAGTGGTGCCAAACCTGGCTCAGCTTCTTAAGCTGATTGTGGCATGCCAAGAAAAGTGACCAAAGCACCCAACAAGATCCCCAGGAGGGCAGGTAATGTTTGTCAGTGGTTCCAGGATCATGGCTGCCATTCATTTGAGCAGAACCAATTCAGGTCATTGCATGGATGCTAAAATTTTATTGACAAATGCAAGCCCTGCAAAGAAGTGAGGATAGGAATTAGTGTTATCTGTTACACTCCCGCCGCCCCCCGCCCACCACACTCATATAGCCTTCCTTGTTCACAATCATGCATATGTGGCCACAAACGATGTTGACATTCGTTTTATACTGTATCGATGTAATCCTGCTTGTCTCTCTCTTCAAGAAATGCTGGGTTGACCAGGTCTCCAGGCAAGAAACCCATCGGTAAGTCCGTTCCACATAGGTCTGTCTTTCCCAACCTTGGTCCCTCCAGTTGTTTTGGCTTACAGGAAGCAGCAGCATACAGGTAGGCATAGTCAAGCACCTGCTGTGGACTCAGACCCCAACAAGGGCCCATAACAAGAGCCCCCTGGAGTTGCTCCTCCTTTTCGCCATTACAACCTGCTGGTTCACTTGCCTCTCACTCTGGCTCACACAATGGTGATGGTGAGAAGGAGGAAGAGCAGCAGATGCCACTGCCTGCTTGCTCACTGGCTCTCTGCCTGTCAAACAAGCTGGTGGTAGCAACAATGAGAAAGATTACGAGGAGCAGTAGTAGCTGGTGACAATGGCAGTGAGAAGGTAGACACCTGGAGGGAGGGGGCCAATGAAGAGGCCTTGCCCAAAGGCTCTCAAAAACCAGGAACAGGCCCTGGATATGGGTCAAAACTCTGACCAGCTCTGGCCAATGGTCAGAGATGATGGGACTTGTAGGCTCAAACAACCCAGGTTGTAGAAGGCTGGCATAGGTGATGGGGAGCGCTGATGCCCTCCCTCTAGGTACTGACCTGATCCTTCCCCAAGCCACTCAGTTGGATCTCTTTCTCTTTCCCCAGTCTTGCTCATCAGAGTTGCCAACCTTTTAACCAACCGCTGCTCCTGCACCTTTCATGACAGCTTAATCTGAAAGCAGTAGTGAATCAGAATGCTCATCTCCATGTGGAGGTATTTTCCACTAGCTGACTTCTGCAGACCAAGGTGCTGTTCAAGGCATAGGAACAAGCCACTCCATTCTCTTCTGGTCAGCTGGCAAGTCTACTTGTTTTGCTAGTTCTCACCCCGCCCCCCTTTTTCTAACATTCATCTGGTTATTGTGCCATAGAGAAACCCTCCACTTTGCACAAGGTGGCTGGAGATGTGGAAGAGAGTAATGAGAGACACTTGCACTGCCTCCAGTCTTCTTGGACATGCCATATTAAAAGACAGGAAGAACCTTTTAAAGAAGAGGTGGGTAACCTCAAGCCCAGTCAAGGGCCAAATCTGTTTACTTAGTTCCCTAGCCTAGGTACATAAGTAAGTAAATATATTTATATGATGTTTTATGATGGTATTGTTTTATGATTATATGTTATTGTGAACTGCCCATAGCAGCCTTCCCCAACCTGGTGCCATCCTGATGTGCTGGCTGGAGAATTATGGGAGTTGTAGTCCATCTGGAGGGAACTGGGTTGGGGGAGGCTGATCTTGGAGCATTTTTCAGGAAGAGGTAACAAAAATTTGAAATGTGCCAGCTGAACTATTCTTTCAACCAATACGGAGAGAAAGAGGGTACATTTAATCACACAAAGTATTATGAGTGGGGAAAATTCTGCTTTCCTCTGACCTCCTAACTGTTACCATATTTGCTCAGAAGTAAGTCCCTCTGAGTTCAATAGGACTTCCTAGTAAGCATGTGTAGGAGTGCAACCTACATCTTAAATTCATAATTAACAAGCATACATTAATATATATATAAATGTTGGAAGCAGCAAGGTATGTCTATAAATAAATATTGTAAATAAGTCCTGCGTTTGTAGCAAAACAGGAGGCAGGAGGAAGGCAGGGATGCTACATGGATATAATGAGCTGAATTTAGAAAGTTAAGTGACCATAATGAAAGACTGCTAATTATGCTCTGAAGTGAGGGTAGTACTGGAATTCAGTATTTGTTCTCAGAAGGGGGTGCTGTTACCTCATTCAATTTCCAGTGCATTGTATGCTAGAATACTCATCAAGATTTGGAAATTCACTCTTACCAAACCCACTGCTACAACATTTTCTTTTCTTTATTGGGTTTTCTTCACCAGCATTTTAGTTTAACCACTTATAGTCCAGTCCAGCACAAGTTTACTCAGAAATAGGTTTCACGGAATACCCCGAGACTTGATCCCAAGTCAGGCCAGTGTATTTGTATTTGTGTTTTCATTCAGCAGTTCCATTATTAGGTTGAGGAACGTGAACATCAATGCACATGGGGCAACCCAAAGAGTGAAAAGGGAACTAGTGCAGATTTTACCTATTACTTGGTGAATCAAGTAAACCGCCCAGAGAGCTTCGGCTATGGGGCAGTATATAAATGTAATAAATCAAATCAATCAATTAAGAAAATAATAAGAAGGCTGTTATACCAGTACAGATATAATAAAGATAAGGACAATGCAGTTATAGGACAAATAAACGTCACAGTTAAAGAATAAGAGCTTTTGGGCACACTCCCAAACACATTTCAGTATGCTTAAACCATAGGAAGCAGCTGTAATGCTGAGCCAGGTCCTTGGATCATCTAGTTCATAATTGTCTGCTCTAGCCTTCCTCACCCTGGTGGCTTCACGATGTGTTAGAGTAAAGCTGCCATCATCAGCCATGTTATCTGTGGATGATGGGAGTTGTAGTCCCACATATCTGGGGTGCAGCAATTTGGGGTAGCCTTGCCTACATGGAGTGTGAGTTTCAGACAAGGGTCTTTCCCAGACCTATCAGGAGATGCCAAGGATTGAATCCAGCACCCTTGCATGCAAAGCACATGATCTACCACTAAATTACAGCCCCACTAGAGTCAGTTTTCTTCACCGGCTTCATTGTAAGAATGAAATATTTAGATTTTGACAAACTAGTTGAATCCGTCAGTATCATGTGGCAGTTGGGGTGATGGATATATGACTCTCGCTTGTTAAGTGCAGTGTGAATATTTATTTTGCTTCAGATATTCAGGGAAACTGATGCAGGCAAGCATCTATCTAACCTTTCTCTACTGATAGATGAAGATTTTGATCGAGAGAATTCTATAGATCACAGAATTATCCAAGAATTTTCTAGATTTACTTGTAGATCTATAGTTTTCCATGGAGGTGAAAGGCAGAGGTAACTGAGAGAAACCATGTATATGTCTTCCTTCAAATTTTGGGCATTATCTTTTTTTTCCTTCCCAACGATAGGTGTACTGTATAAGAAATAGAACCTTCAATGCAGTCATCCCATGACCCTTTTCTGGCTATACCTGTTAGATATATATTGTCCTGTTTGAAGAATGCACTTCAGCATGTGTGAAACTTGCCTTTAAAGACCTTTCAAAGATTGTTTTCAGTGGCAACACTTGAATATAGGGAACCTTAGGTTGCAAGCTCAGGTTGCAGAACAGAAAATGCTCCTTGCATATATATTTTTAAATTGTTATGTAGCAATTAACAAAATGGGACCTCATTTTTGATTGGTTATTTCAGGTGCTGTTGTAAATGCTAAATGCACAATTATAATGAAAGGTCCTTCTGTGGTAGAAATTCTGAATGTTGCAGGTAAATCTCCAAATATAATCTAGGAGTAAAGACCAAGGCCCTTTCTACACCTAAGGGCTATCCCAGGAAAATGGAGGGATCGTCCCTGCCTGCTCCTGGGATCCCCGTCTGGCATTTGGTGCACAGGAATGATCCCGGGATAGAGGGCTGGTGTAGACATGCCCTAGGAGTAATCTCCCGATAAGATCTAGGAGTAAACACAAGATACGTTTCTTACATGGGTATTATTTCTGTGAATGAAATTCCATGTACCCTATTTGCGTGCCGCTATGTGTGCTGTGTGCACATGTGGTAAAATCCTCCTCATTTCTTGGCAGCAAAGTACAGATGACCAGCTTATCAAGTGTATACTTGACCGTATGGTAACTGGTTGTTTGTATTAATGCTATAACTGAAATTCTAAACATACTTGCTAGGAAGCAAGACCTTGGTGTCCCAGAATTGGATTTATAGGACTGAACTGTGAAATGAAGAGATATCACTCTATCTGGAAGTGCTGAGGCCTTGACCTCAGTGTTTTGCCTGATTTTGTTTACCATAGTTTAGTAGGATACAGACATATTGGCAGAAGAATTAGTGGAGATCAACAAAGATTATCAGAGGGTTGGAACACATAGCACAAGGGAAACTGCTGAAGCAACTGTTTTGCTAAGAATAAAGGCCAATGGAATTTTTGAAATATCTAAAGAAGTGCTAGAAAATCAAAATAAGGGGAACAACAGTTTTCAACTGCAGTTTGGTGATGGACTATGCTACTTCTACAAATTGTATTAATCTCCTTTCTGGTAATTTATAAAGAAGTGTTTGTATAAAACAGTGTTTCTATAAGTGTTTGCATTAGACTGTAGCTGTACAAGGTGTTAGACTATATGCTCTTTATGGGAGCTTCTAACTCAACCTTCCCTAAACTAGTTCCCTCCAGATGTTTTGGACTACAACTCACATCAGCCCCAATGGTCAGGTATGTTGGGAGTTGTAATCCAAAATATTTGGAGGGCATCAAGTTCGGGAAGGCTGTTCTAATGCTTACTGTTCCCATTCAGAGGGTTCTATCCATGGTTAGTTTACTTAAAGTATGCCCATTGAAATGAATGGGACTTAAGTTAGACTAACATTGGATACAACCCGTTGGATACTACCCAGAGGCTCCTTGCTGTGTGTATGAAACTTTTCCTAATGGTGGCATTACAGATGGAGCTCCACCTGCTCATTGGAGCAACATGGAGTTTCAGACTGGGTACAGCATTTAGTTAGCCTTGCAGACCTCTTCCTTTTCATACTGCATGATAAATATACAGTGGGGCTGTTTAAATGCATGGAAAACCCCAGTGTGGGTGCACGGTGGCGCTGTGTTGATTATATGATGCAGCAATCACCATGTACCCATCCTGGGGCTTTCTGGAGAAGCTGCAGAGAAAAAAAGTCAGGGATTTACCCTGACTTTTTTCTCCGGAGCGAGGCAAGTACGGTGCATCCACTGTCTATCTTCGCTCCGGATTTGCGGCGGAGGCATGGCTGGGCGGATGGTGATCCCTGATTGGTCGCTGTCTGCCTGGGCAGAGGGCAGGCCCATTGAGCCTAATGGCCTCCAGAAAGCCCACATTGCCTCGCTTCATGAAGATTACTCACTGCCACTCCACACCAGCAATACCACGGATTTGGCACTGGAGTGGCGCCCACTCGGCGCCATGAGGACAGCCTCAGGGATACCACTATGTTTGTTGCAGCTTCTGTTTTTACTTTCCTTTCTTACTGTTTTACTTGCCTTCCAATGGCATCTTTTCTGCAGATGTGTACATCAGATTTTTGTGAATTGCCAGAGAGCTTTGGCTATTGGATAGTATAGAAATGAAATAAATAAATAAAATTAGATTGACATCTTTCACATTTGGTTTCTCAGTGCAAAAGGAAAGTATCATGATGTTGCTTTTGCCAACTTTTTTGAAATCCTTTCTCCCCTCAATTTACTTCTTTGTGTATCTCCCTCCCCCGCCCCTCCATCCTGCTTTACTCAATTCTTTATGCATACATTTAATGGACCAGTCAGGTCATTGGTGGCTGACAGATGCTTTTGTTATAAACTGGTAGCTATCTTTACTACAAACTTGAGTTGAGTCATATAGGGCTGATTATGCAACATTATAAAACACTCCATGAAAACTTCATCTAAAGTGATTTTCAGAATCTTTTGGTATTACACTGGAACATAAATAGTTAGCCAGAACTGAAAATCTTAAGCTACAGACAATGGGATGTGGTAACCTCTTGGGCTTTGGATTAAAAATTATAGGATCATTGACCTTAAATGATTTCTGTAGCCTGGGAAATCTAGAGTTAAGCAGCTTGGAAAATTGTGAAGACCAACACAAGTCTGGGGAACAGAAAGCTTCTTCTCTTCCACCCCCCCTGCTGATACCCAACATTGTTTCAATCAAAGTACAGGTAGTGTTTGTAGAGTGACGGATCATGTGAACATTGTGCCTCCGTATAATGGGATTATTTTTTTCTGAGGGTTGATCCATTTGACTTCTACACTGTGCAGGGTGTCATATGATCATATCATAACAAAATATAGATGAGAGTTTATAAAGTGGTGGTGAGTTTTTGGGCTATTAATTGAATTTTAAAACAAATGTCAATAAATTTAATAAAAGGGCAAAAAGCGGTACAATATGCCTGCACTTAAAATTATGAAGATCTGTTTGTCTATTGATATAGATATAGATACATAGGGGTGTGGATGTGTGGGTGTAATAACAAAGAAGCTGATTTATTTTTTCTAATTTGATTTAGTTCTGCTACCTGGGTTTATTCTTATATTTCCATTAACAGCAACAAAAAAATTTAGGTGGGGAAAAAAATGAACGATATAGCTTTTTGTAGTGTGATAGGCGACAGGTCAGAAAAGCATTTCAGAATAATTTTACACCTTTTAACCTTAAAAAAAAATACTTTGCTGACAATTGAGAAAAGGCCTTAAAAGAAGTGCTGATAGGCATTCGCACAGCAGGGTTGCCATGTCCCATCACATAGCAGAGGGTTTCTGCATAATGCATCCTGTAATAAGAAGTGTGCTGCTGCAAATCACAAGACTTGAGAAACGGCTTTAAGAAAAAGTCGTCCTTGGCATGAACTGCTATTATGGATGACACTGAAAGTTCGGTCTTTTAAAACTCTTAAAAAAAAAAAGAATAGGAAAAAGATAAAGGTATTTAAAATTGGCTTCAGCCTCAGAGCAACTTCTCTGCCATCAACATTTACTTGCATTTCAACGTAAATACTTAGTATTCTCAATTTTCCCTGCTTGGCTTTTATGCATGGACAGTCTTGTTAACTGAGCACATTGATGAATCTAGTTAAATGAATATTTCCATTTCCTCTTCCCACTACCAAAAATGTTAATTATTTGGAAAATATCTTAACAGTAGCCTGCACTAACAGTCCAACTCACAGCTTAATCAAGTGAACCACTAGGATTCAAGCCAATTTCACCCCCAAATCAGCAAACAACAACAACAATATACATTTCTATACTGCCCCATAGCCGAAGCTCTCTGGGCGGTTTACAAAGATTAAAAGACTGAACTTTAAAAATCAATATACAAAAATTAAAAACATAAAAACAGCTAATATTTAAAACAATTTTTAAACACTCAGCCAGGCCAAAGCTAGTTCTGGAGTCAGTTAAAACTCAACATATGCTGTTAAGTGCCTGGAAGAAAAGAAAAGTCTTAACTGCATTGTGTATCAGGTAGGCAGTGGCACCCGCATCCTATCAGTATGCAAATCTATGGTAACACACAGAATGGGAAAGATGTGGTTTAATACGTTTATGGTATCTTCTAACTCACCCTTCCCCAACCTGGCTCCCTCCAGATGTTTTTGACTACAGCACCCATTAGCTCTAGCCAGCATGATCAGGGACACTGGGGTTGTAGTCTGGTTAGAGGATCCCTGTGACATTTTACTCCCTAGTCTTAGGTCACGGGGTTGTGCCAAGGCAATTGGTTCCCTTATGGATCAAGATCCTTTAGGATTCTGCCTAGCTGAGTTGCCCATGCATTGTGTCTATTTTTCATGCAACTCTGTGTCATCTTGTACCTTTGTTGCAACAGCAGGTGTTTCTGATGTAACACAGCAGCTGCGGTCGAGGCTACTAGCACATTGCCCTGGGGTGAACATGAACACCCAATCAGCACCACAGCTCACAATGTTGCACTGGGATACCAGTCCAATACTCTGTTCTGAACATCTGTTTGCCAGCACACCCTAACTCTTGGATTGGGTGGAAAGAACATTAGACTGTAAGCACCTTGGGGCAGAAAGCTGTCTTTTTTTACTTATAAAACTCAGTCAAGCACTGATAATGCTAGAGAAACAATACACCATCATCCTCATCATCTCCAAATCATTGATTGCTAAGCATTTGTCCAAGTCGAACTTGATTCAAGTACATACAGGATTTCAGAAGCTTTCAGCACCACAGCAAGAAGGCAAGCCTGCCAAGTGTATGGTCAGACATATTCATAAGCGAAATGTGAGATTTGAAGTGAAAGTGATATTGTTCCGGGTCATTTTTGTTTGCCTCTTTTCCTTAAGAGTGACCATGTTAGGCTGGGATGGTGACAAGACAGCTGCTGATGCTGAAGCCAAACAACTAAAACTTTCCTAAGGGCCTGTTTTGACGATGGCACATTGGTGCCTCGAGCCCCCCAAACCCTGCGGTTTTGCTCCTGGGGGGTTGTGCCATGTTATGGATCATCAGAGGAGCTGTAGATGCCACCGCTGCCCATCCCTCCCTGGCTTTCCCCTCTTTATCTTGTGAGGATTAAAGCCAAGGGAATGGAGAACTTTCCCCCCAGCAAAAGGGAGACTCTTCTATCCATGTTGGAGTCAGCACAGGGGCATTCCGGCAGCCATTCAGCTCGACGGCCCGCCCCTTCCCCCTTGCCCGGGCAGATGGTGACCAATCAGGTGTTGCCATCTGCCTGGCCACGCCTCTGCCTTGCTCTGGAGCAGCAATAGTCAGCAGGTGGGCTGTCCTTGCCTTGCTCCAGAGAAAAAAGTTGGGGTAAGTCCCCGGATTTTTTACTTTGGAGCTTTGGGGGAAATCCCTGGGAGGATTCCGCAGTGGCTGCTGCATCACATAAACGACACATATAGACAGCCCCCTGATCCATCATTTCTCAGTTGGTATTAAACCAAGTTTGGGCTCATATAACTCTTTCTCATCACCTAGGCCTCATCTACACCAAGCAGGATATTCCACTATGAAAGCGGTATATAAAAGGCAGGAGCCACACCAAGCAGCATATAGCAGTATGAAAGTGGTATATAGTATGTTTCAATGGACCGCAACAGTTGTCAGTGCACTTCAGGATGCTATAAAGCTGTAGAGTGGCTCCTGCCTTTTATATACCGCTTTCATAGTGGAATATCCTTCTTGGTGTAGATGAGCCCCAAGTCTCCTCCTCTACAACAAATGAATTGGAGAGCAGTGCATCAGCATGGCAACACCTAGAACAGAGACGGGCAACATTGTGCCCTCCAGATGTTTTGTACTACAACTCCCACAACCCCTGACCATTGGGGCTTATGGGAGTTGTGATCCAAAACATCTGGAGGGTACCAGATTATTCCTATCTGGTCCTTCCCCACCTTTTTTTGGAGCCCATTTATGCTGCTCCTGTATTAGATAGTTTGAGATTTGACGTATAAGCTCAAAATGTTTCTCAATTTGTAAAACACTGCATAAAATACAATATAAAAAAATATTTCTATTCATCTGAGACTAAGTGATGATGAGAGTGAGAGGACCTATTACCAAATGGAAACCAAAGAATTTTTTTCAAGTAGCACAGTCACTTGCCCATAACTTTTCCAGAACACATGGATTCTGCTAGCAAGAAAACATTATTTTTTGGGTAAGCACCAACATTTCAAGCTTCAGCTGGGATCTGGAGGTTGACCTGTGCCCTTTCTGGCCTGGGCATAAATTGCATGTAATATTCCAAACCATATTTCCAGGAATTATCTTGAAGCCATAGGCATGTGCAGTACATTTGGGTCTGTACCCAGGGAATTTTTTTAAAAGGCAAACATTTATTGAATAATCCATCATAAAGGACATTATTTTTATACATTTTTTAAAATTAAAAACTGTAGACACTGATGCTCTGACTGCGGGAGGGCCGTTGCAGTTGTGGGGGAGAATGAGGAGACACTCCTCAAGCCCCAGCATTGGTGGTGCATTGTGTGATACTGGCCAGAGGAGGGGCTTACAAGGCGACATTAGCCTTTGGGACCCCTCCTCCTGGCCTCTTTGAAGTGTGGCTCCTGGCAGAGAGGTACCCAGCAGAGCAATTCCTTTTTGCTCCTGCTGCCAGGAGCAAATGTCCTCTCTTGGAGGCAGTGGTTGTTTGGTGCAGCAGCGGAGCAGTCACAGGGCAACCAGAGGGCCATTCCTGCTGTGTCTGGATCTCCCTCAATTTGGCCCTTCTTGGGGCAGCACACACTTACATGAGAGTAGGGAATACAGTCACACATAGCTCCATTATGCATGATTAAGAGAATGTTTCGTTTGCCCCTCAAGCAGGCTGATTGCACAATAAAAGCCTCATCTGGAAGCACTCCTAGAGCAGACTGACAGGGTCTCTCTTTAGACGAGAAGTCTTTCTTATCACCAGCTATGGGATCCTTTTAGATCTAGAGATTCAGCCTGGTACCTTCTGCATGGAAAACAGGTGCTTTACCAGTGAGCTGTGGTCCCTCCCATTCCTGCCTCTAGCAGGGAGATCCCCACTAGGGATTTGAACTGGCAGCTTCACATTAGCTGACTCCTAATAAGATGAGATAGGGAGCTCCTAAGTGTACGATTTCACATGGAATTACATATTTAGTTCTATGTTTAGTCATGTTTATTAGCTTTGTTATATCAAATTTGAATTTGTTAGCCACTTTGAACACCTCTTGAGTACACCTCTTGGGACACCTCTTGAGTACAGAAATGTTTAATAAATAAAAAGGGGGAAACGATACTTGATAAGCACACAGGATACTTCTTCTTCTTCTTCTTCTTCTTCTTCTTCTTCTTCTTCTTCTTCTTCTTCTTCTTCTTCTTCTTCTTCTTCTTCTTCTTCTTCTTCTTCTTCTTCTTCTTGGTAGGAGTAACTGCATCCTCCCAAATTCTTCCAGAGTGTATGAGTACCAGATCATGCTTTCACCTGATTTTGGTCCTTCAGGGTATTTCAGACATCTGGTTGTTCAAAGTGGTTGCCAAACACTACTGAGTTAAATCTAAAGGTGTGAGTGAAAGGATCAATGAATGCAGTATCAACTTACATCTTAATATGCCTCCAGGTGAAAAGCAGTGATGTCATGCTTTGTTCATGCTACTGGTTTCCACATGGCTTAAGCTGCGGCGTGTTTTTGTTGGAAGCGGTATTAAGACTGGAGCAAAACATATCATTTAAGCTTTGTTGATTCTGAAGTCATAAAATGATTAGAGAGCCCCCTCCCCGCTCCCACCGTATAATTCATGCTCTCCACTGGACTAAACCCATAGGATCATTTTCATTATATGTTCAGCATGATTCAGAAGTAATATTTAAAGTAATTTGTTTGACTTTAGTCATGTTCTCTAAGCTGGACATTTCTATGGAAGAAGTCTATGGGAGGAAAACTGAAGCAGACGCCTCCCCGCATCACCCAGGCCCATTTAAACATTTTCATTTAATACAATGTAAATTCTGCTATCAACTTCATGGCCAGAGGTAATTAGAACCTACCGTTTCATTATCGTGGCCATGCCTCCCTGCTTCCATTCTGTCAAATATGCTGCCACTTTGTCTGAAATTTTGTGATCACTGTTAAGACCGCTGATTGGATTCCTCTTTTCTCTGATCTTCACTTTAAGCTTTTTTGGGGGTAGGTGGGTGTGCGTATTTTAAAAGGTTACCATGGCCTTGCTCCTTTATATCTAACTTCTCCACTTTGTCCATATGATTATGATCTCATAGATAAACATAAGATGATCCCAGTGCTTGAATTATGGGGCAAAGTTAGGGGGTCCTTAATGAAATCCCCTAGCCCTGTCCCATGGAGCCCATTAATCTGAAACATGCCCTCCCCTGTAGCCATCTAGAAACAGTAATTGAAGGGGGTTATCAGAAAAAGTAGGGGATGAGACCCCTTCTGCCCCACTCTAATTTGAGTAGTGGGTTTCCTTCTCTATTTCCTGGCTGCATCCCTCTTCCCTTGCAACTTCTTTTGACTGTTTCACTTGACTTCTGACACCTCTTGTCTTCCCCAATTGTCTTCCCTTCCCTTTCACCTTCCTCCCTTTTCCTTTCAATTTGTCTCTTTAAACCTGGGAACAGTGTCTGCCTTATTTTAGTTTGTGTTCTAGGCATTTTATCATATGAACATAAGAAGAGCCATGCTGGGTCAGACCAAGTGTCCATCTAGTCCAGCACTCTGTTCACACAGTTGTTGACCAGGGACTCACAAGCAGGACATGGTGCAACAGCACCCTCCCACCCATGTTCTCCAGCAACTGGTGTATATAGGTTTACGACCTCTGGTATTGGAGGTAGCACATCATCATCAGGACTAGTAGCCACTGAAACCTTCTCCCGCAGGAATGTATTCACACCCTTTTAAAGCCATCCAAATTAGTGGCCTTCACTACATCTTGTGGTACTAGTGAATTCCATAGCCTAACTATGCACTGTGCGAAAAAGTACTTCTGTTTATCTGTCCTGAATCAATAATCAGCAATAATAGGCATAATAATTTCCACACTACAAACCTAAACCAGCTTAACTGCTGAGGCTTTCTCCCACTTCCTAACCTGTCTACCTTGATGTATTTAACCAATTTACTCCACTGAAAACATTTGCGCTTTAAGATCAGGATGGCGTAGTTCTTCTGCTTCATTCACATTGTATTTGCACTTTAAGAGTTTGTACATTGTCCTTGGGAACTGGAGGAAAGGACATGTGGGGGACATTGGGGTGGGTGGGTATGAAGTGCCCCCATTGGAATTGTGGTTGGTATGGGGAGGTATGGAGTGGGGAGGAGAGCAAGAGAGGAAGGAGAGATACAGGCAACTAGTGAATGTCTCCCTCTCTAGTCTGCAATCTTTTTCTCAAGGCATGGGTAGTTGTGCCAGCCAGACTTTCACATTGGTGCTGCTGATGCTGACTGCCAGGTCAATCCACAATAAAACATCACTCATCCACAATTTGTATGTGCATGAGGGGGCTGACCTGGCATGCATATGTGAGAATTGGGTTGGGGAGCTTGGCGCAGCACCAGGCCCATGCAGAGGGTGGTGGGGAGGTATTGCAGTCATCCACAAGAATTCCAGCTCTCCCACCAGGAAACCAGTCTAACTAGCAGGCAAGGATCTCTATCTGGTGTTGGGTCAGAGAGACAGAACAGGGATCCTGCCAATATCCTCCTTGTCTGAGCTGTCAGATGCAACTTCTGACGTGGTGTTGGAGAATGTCCCCAGGACAGTGGTTGCCTTGGTTCGATCAGCTCATGGCTTTATGGCTGCCATGGCAACCATGAAGCTGTCTCTATACATTGCTGACTAACTCATGTTGCATGTAATACTCTTGATCTGGTGTTTGCTGTAGGGCAGATTGGGAGTGAGCTTGTGGTGGAGGGGGAGAATGTGACCCCATTGTCATCGATGATCACTCCTTGGTAAAGTTCAGATTGGCTATGACTGCCCTCCTTCAGGGGAGGGCCCCTTTTTAGGGTGGTTTGTGCTTGGATACCTATGGAATCTGAAGGACTTCTGAACGTTCTGGTGGATTTTCCAGCTGACATGGCTTTTGCTTCTGTTGACTCCCTCATCTCACAATAGAATGGTAAGATGAGTAAAGCTATTGATTGCTCCGGAGCGCACTCTCCAGCTGTGTGGAGCCAGAAGGCTCCATGTTTTCCAAGGACCTCCATCCAATGAAATGGACTGGATAGCAGTTAGAGCTCAGGTGGCATAAGTTTTGATCTGAATGTGACCGAACACAGGCATGGGCAAACCATCATGCCAACCCTGTAACAGTGGTGGTGGTGAATAGGGTGACCAACTGTCAGGATTTCCCTGGATTTGTCCTGGTTTTTGTTCTTTCCATGGTGTCAGGGGGGATTTTCTATAATTTTCAATAATGTCCTGGAATGACACACCTTCCTCTTTAAGGCTGCCATTAGCATGGCAGGAGGGAGTGACATGCTTTCTTGAGGCACATCATTCCCCCACCCCGAGCTCCAATTGAGGTCTTAAAGGGGAAAGTGGGTCATTCGTGGACGTTATAGAAAAGGCCCCAATTGGAGTGGATGGTGGTGGTGCAGAATGAAATCCTTTCCCCTCCTCCACTCCAATCGGGTTCTTTAAGGTGGCGGGGGAATAACGTACTTTCTGCAGGACTCAGAAAGCTGCTTCCCCACACACACACTAGGTGTCCTCTTTTTTGGTTTCCCAAATATGGTCACCCTAGTGGTGAAGAGAGCTTATTTTTCTACCACCATTAATCCCTAGCGAATCACCCTACACAGCTCTTTTGCTTAGTAACTGGACTGATGAAATCTAGTCCAGGATTGGGACCAGCCAGGCCCTTGGAAACACTCTAGGATGTTTTTGCAAAGCATTTTGAGGGGAAAATCACTTGCATCCTTACCAAACCAGATTCCACTGTTGCATCATCTGGTCATGTCTCGTGGGATCAATTTCACTTCCATGTTGTTTGATATATGCTATGTTGTACAATTTAAAGTACATTTTTATAACAGTATATTAATTCAATTTATTTTAGCTCCTGAAGAAGGATCCTCAGTAATCTGAAATGTCGAGCGCATCTTTTATATATTGTCAAGAAAAACTTATTTTTTAAAAATAAATTAAAGCCAGTTTTACTATTGACACTCGCACCAGAGCTTCGCCTCTTCTTCCTTGCCCATCTTTAGTGGTGCGTCTCCCTTCCGCCTCTCCCTGAAGTATTCAGAGCAGTATCTGGTCATGGCTCGTGGGATCAATTTCACTTCTTGTGGCCTGAGGATGGGGTGATGGAGCTTTATTTAGGTTAGGCCGACCACATGCCTTCTTCATCCCTGGGGTCTTGGCTTATAAAATCTAGCAGGGTTGGGTTAACTAGGTGGGTTCAGGAAGTGGTAAATACCTCATTATGGGTTGGGAGAGGATGGGTAGGCATTATGTCTGTTGCTTTGAAAGAGGCTGTGATGTGCCTCCTGTTGAAAATGCTGCCTTGTTAGTTGCCTTGGGCTCTTTGTGAAGAAAGGCAGTATATAAATAAGATAAATAAATTAATTAAAAATAAATAATGTGGAAATTAGATTTCAAACACAGAATAACCAACCAATATCCTCACAAAGTAACCATTTCTAGAACTGAGTAGAGGAAGATATGGTAGAGAAATAATTTTAAGTTTGTAAGTTAAGCAGATGTAGCCCAAGATGCAAGTAGTGAAATCAGGGCTCTTGTTTGGAAATGGAAAAGGTCTCCCTCCTCCTGTCTCAGCATCTTCTCCCTCCAAGCTAACTTATGCCAAGTAAAACAATCAGAATGTAGGTAGGTTTTTAAATTCTAAAAATTTAAATCGTAATTGAGGTGGGAGGAATCATGGTGTAATATTCGGATGAAAACTCAGAGGTGTCCAGACACATGGTAGGTTCTCATAGATATTCCTCACATATCATGTTGCTAAGCGACACTTAGCAATGTGAATGCCATTCAGGTACATCTTCAATGCACTTTCCTTTTGTCTTCACAATGTGGCATTATCATTTGAAGCTTTACAGGTGTCAGACCTGGCTGGAGGCAAATCGTGGGAAATGTGCATCAGCCCTGCAGAATATAAATGACAGACAATGGTCAAAAGCACTTTGATGTCAAGATTGTACATCTTTTTCTTTTTCATTTTGGAGGTGGAGCAGAAATCGGTTTCAATCAAAATTACATGTGTGTTGCAGCTTGGCTATAAGAGATGTCAAGGTCTCTTAAACTACATTGTTTAGAGATTAATGCAAATGTATATGTAAATGCTGGGAGTTGCAGTCCAACACATTTGGAGAGCACCAGGTTGGGGAGGACTGATTTATAATAATGACAATCCTGGCTTTAGTCTTGATAGTATCATTAAGAAGAAGCAGATGCGCGCTTAAGGACAGAAATAGAATGAAGGTAGCATTTTTGCATGTATGAGAGGCTGCTATCCTGCACTCTCAGCCCTTTCCACCTCAGAGGTATCATCAAGAGCGTCAGTTATAAGTTCCTCAAGGCAAGGACAAGGTGGTTTTGCTTACGTTAAGTGCCTTTGATGATACATTGTTGTTATTGTTGCTAACAACAAGAATAAGAACCAACCAAGGCTAGCCATCTGTTGTCAGGAAAATAAGAGTCATTACTGTGGGCCCTTTGTGGAGGACTGCAGTTGTCCTAAAGTTAACCCCTGTCAGAACGTCAGGTTGGTTGGAGTCAACATTATTTGCTCATACAGTATTGACACTGATAGGAGAGAGAAGTTAAGTGTTCATGTAGGGATGTTAGCTCATGGTTTTCTCACACAGGTTTAGATGGGCATGTTTAGCCTGGAGAAGAGAAGATTGAGGGGAGACATGATAGCACTCTTCAAATACTTAAAAGGTTGTCACACAGAGGAGGGCCAGGATCTCTTCTCGATCCTCCCAGAGTGCAGGACACGGAATAACGGGCTCAAGTTAAAGGAAGCCAGATTCCAGCTGGACATCAGGAAAAACTTCCTGACTGTTAGAGCAGTACGACAATGGAATCAGTTACCTAGGGAGGTTGTGGGCTCTCCCACACTAGAGTCATTCAAGAGGCAGCTGGACAACCATCTGTCAGGGATGCTTTAGTGTGGATTCCTGCATTGAGCAGGGGGTTGGACTTGATGGCCTTGTAGGCCCCTTCCAACTCTGCTATTCTATGATTCTATGATTAGAGAACTTCTAGGTGCAGTGCTTCATGAATAATAGGCTCAGAGAAACCCACATTGAGGGTTCAGATCTCTGTACTGCTCACTGCTAGTCATATGGTGGTGGGTTGGAGCTACACACCCACACTTGTGTTGTGATGTTCTACATTTCCCTGGTTGCATCCCACATTATTGGCTTCCTTTGGTGTGCTGTGAAGAAATGCAGAACATCATGACACAAGTTAGGCCTGCTATCCCTTATGGAGGGTAAACACCCAGTTGTTATTTTCAGCCAAATCTTTAGCAAAACATCTAGCTTAGCCCTTTCTAGTTCAAATTTTATTCCCACAACTTGTAGGATTAGAGCAGAAAGATGCTGCTAAAATAACCCTTAGTCGCTCAACACTTCTTTACATAAAGTCTTTCTCATTGCCTCAAAAAAAGGATCAAACCTGGATGGACCTCCAAGGCAGACCATTGCAAAGTAAAGGAATGGCCACTGAGAATGCTTCTTTTCATGCTCTCCTCATTTTGTATCTGACCTTAAGAGAACGACTTCAGCTCAAGAACCTTAAGTGAAGCACCACCATCAAGGCCCTTGTTGGACACAGGAACATTGGAAGCTGTTCTTTACTAAGACCGACTGTAGGTCAATTTAACTCAGTGGATAGCAGCAACTCTCCAGGATTTCAGGCAGGTGTTTTTCCCAGTACTATCTGGAAATGCCAAAGATTATACCCAGAACCTTTTGTGTGTAGAGCAAGTGCTCGATCACTGTGCCCTTTTCTATAATTGGTCCCCATCGTATGTAGGGGACCATATATATTTTTAAAGAACAGTACTTTGAATTATGCTTGGAAGGCTGTAGTAGCCAGTACAGACTGTAGATTGTACCCAGCCATACTTATAGTAGACCCATTGAAACCAATAGGATTTTAGTCAAGACTTCCTTGTCCCATTTATTTCAGTAGGTGTATTCTAAGCATGATTAAGGCTACAGTCCTATACACTCTTACCTGAGAGTAAGCCCCATTAAACACAATAGGACTTATTTCTGAGTAGACATATGTAAGATTGCACTGCAAGTCTGAATACATCTCCTAGAGATGTAATGTTAGGGTGACCATATGAAGAGGAGGAGAGGGATCCTGTATCTTTAACAGTTGTATTGAAAAGGAAATTTCAGCAGGTGTCATTTGTATATATGGAGAACCTGGTGAAATGCCCTCTTCATCACAACAGTTAAAGCTGCAGGTGCCCTGCCCTCTTTTAAATCTGGCCACTCTAGTATAGCTCCTGCAGCTTTAACTGTTATGATGAAGAGGGAATTTCACCAGGTTCTCCCTATATACAAATAGCACCTGCTGAAATTCCCTTTTCTATGCAACTGTGAAAGATACAGGAGCCCTGTCCTCCTTTTCATATGGTAACCCTATGTAATGTGCTCTTGGAGATGTGGATCCCATTCCTGTACATTATTATTATTATTATTATTATTATTATTATTATTATTATTATTATTATTATTCCATTAAAGCCAAAGCCCCTGCATACCAAATAAAATCTATTCCATGAGTTTATCCAGAGAAGAAAGGTGTTTCTCACTTAGGGATCATTTCATGAAAATGTAGTCATTGCTATATAAAGCCAGCTGTTTTCTACTATTAAAAATTACACTGCAGTAAATTAGCAAGTACTATCAAGGAGATCTAGCTGGGTGGAAAGTTTGCCCTCCGTCCTTTTACATCCCTGCAAGGGGATCTATTGTTTTTCATCCGCTAAGCATAAAAGAGCTAACGAATGGACTGCTGAGGAGGTATGACTGGGATGATGTCAGAATATTTCCAGAGAAAGAATGTCAACTCCTCTCTGGCCAGTCGCAGGAACGGCCACTTATGCGCTTTTAAACTCCGCCCCAACATTCTTCTTGTCCGGTTCCCACAGACATGGAGTGGCACTGGAGGTCAGAGTGGACGCACACAAAAGAAGACCCCCTGCCGCTAGGCCAGCGTGCTGGGCTGTCACTTTGACTAATTCATGACTTCACCTTTAATCTCGCAGTTCCATTATGGGTTAAAAAGAGACCCATTTTACAGCTGACAAGATTGAAGGGAGCACAGGCCAGGGACCCCAAAAAAGGGGGTGGGGAGGGCAGAGAAACTCTTCGCAAAGTCTGCATAATTGCAACCACCTGCTAAAAATAAACGTTCTCTCCCCCTCCACCTTTCTCTCTCTCTCTCTTTTTGCCTTTATTCCTTAGCCAATTGTATACGTAATTTAAGAGAAGGCAGGGTAAATTCTACTAATTCCAAATCTGGAAGGTATTTTAATTAAGCTTATTGTTAAAATAATAAAAGGAAATGTGTGGGGGATATTGGGGAGCATACTATTTCAGTATCAGAAATATGTATAAAGAGAGAGGGAGAGGAATTTTAAATTGCTCATCATTGTGTCATTGGAGGTTTTGCAATCCTGAGCCCAATCATCATTGGGAGACAGGATTAATGTTAGCTAATAACTTTAAAATCCTCATGTCAAGTGTTGGTTAATTACATCTACATGAATAAAAGCAGGGCAATAAACACACTTTTATACCAATTATTGTGTGTGCATGAAAGTGAATGTAGCGATACAGTTATTTATTTTTTAAAAAATATTCGTAATGTAGGGTCTTTTTACCCTATTTTTAAAAAACTTCCAATTACACTTAATTTTTTTTGTCTGTTTCAGAAATACCGAAAACGTTCTAAGAAATAATTAGGCATGCTTTGTGGCGGCTGATGGACAGTGTCTTCAAATATAATTCTACCTAACAATTATTTTTGTTAATGGGGCAATCACTTCAGATATGTATTTACCAAAGATTTTTGTAAAAACTGCGTTAAGTGAGCCAAAAGGTACTTTGTAGTGTTGAAAAGCAGAAGAAATGGTATTCGCAGGAGAAAAAAATGGATACAAATTGCAAATAATTCAACACTGCAGGCATTTCGCACATCGTGCTGCAACTCATCAGGCACTTAGAGATCAAGTGCTATTCATGCATGTGTTAACCAGCTCTTCCTGTACCTATATATAAAACAACTCCATGCACTAGTGCAATCTTGCAAAGCATGACATTACAGCATTGCAGCAGTTACCAGAATAGGCACTGAGGATCAGGACCTAACTGCTCTCTGATGTCTAACTAATTAGAGAATAAGAACATAAATACACAACAGACTAGAAAACAATTTTCCTTAAGAACATAAGAAGAGCTGTGCTGGATCATACCAAGGGTCCATCTAGTCCAGCATTCTATAAACACAGTGGCCAACCAGCTATCGACCAGGAACCCACAAGTAGGGCACAAGTGCAACAGCACCCTCCCACCCATGCAAATGGTATACATAAATGCCTTAAAGTCCTGGACAAACCCTGAAATGGATGAACATGATCCAAGTTCTCTTTATGAATCAGGGATCTTTAACAAGAATGTAGTTGTGGGCTTGTTATGGAAGTGGTTACGGTTAAATCATATTAATTCTATATCCCCAAACATTTGTAAACTATTATTTTGGTAAGATGCCTCATGCATTGTATAAAGTGTTCGTGTGTGGAGAAGGGTGAACTCTCCTGCCAACTCCTGGATCATATACCTCTGGTCCATAGCATGTCCAGTGACGAGGCAGTTGACTAGGCACTGGGGTCTAGATGCCTCTAAGTCTGCTGCACGTAACAAGCCCTCCTCATTGCCCACCACCTGAATGGATTTGTCTGGTAGAAGGCTGATCTGTATAGAAGGATGTACAGCAGTCAGTAACAGGCTCTGCTTCTTCAGATCATCTGGACACTGCAGGTCTTATAGGCATTCTCATTTCAACCACTCCCACAGAGTAGGGTGACCAACTGTCAGGATTTCCCCGGATTTGTCCTGGTTTTTGTTCTTTCCATGGTGTCAGGGGGGATTTTCTATAATTTTCAATAATGTCCTGGAATGACACACCTTCCCCTTTAAGGCTGCCATTAGCATGGCAGGAGGGAATGACATGCTTTCTTGAGGCACATCATTCCCCCACCCTGAGCTCCAATTGAGGTCTTAAAGGGGAAAGTGGGTCATTCGTGGACATTATAGAAAAGGCCCCAATTGGAGTGGATGGTGGTGGTGCAGAATGAAATCCTTTCCCCTCCTCCACTCCAATCGGGTTCTTTAAGGTGGCGGGGGAATAACGTACTTTCTGCAGGACTCAGAAAGCTGCTTCCCCGCACACACACTAGGTGTCCTCTTTTTTGGTTTCCCAAATATGGTCACCCTACCACAGAGTCATCCAAAAAGAGAGGGCCTGATCAGTACCAGAGTGTGCACAGAAATTGAGAACAGGCATGGAGGATGCTAGCAGGGCCCATGTCAAAGTCTGGCATAGTTGGGCAATAGCCAAGAGCCCACACTGAGCAGGGCTCCCAATGATATGAGTCCCCTAGGCCTGCTCCTCCTCTTCACCTTTGCAACCTGCTTGCTCACCTGCTTTTCACTTTGGCCCAGGCAGCACTGGGTGTGTGAAGGAGGAGCAGTAGATGCCACGACCTGCCTGCTTGCTTATTTATTTATTTATTTATTTATTGCACTTATATACCGCTCCCATAGCCAGGGCTCTCTGGGCGGATTACAGAAATTCTAAAATTAAGATAAAAAAGAGTATACAAAATTTAAAATTCTAAAACACAGAACATACACACATAAAGCATTAAAAACCGTTAAAAAACCTAAACATGTGGGTGATTGGGTTTGTGCCTGGCAAGCAAGCCGGTGGTAGCAATGATGAGGAAGAGGAGGAGGCTCAGCACCAGTCAGTAACAATGTTGGTGAGATGGTAGACTCACTGAGGGAGAGGGTCCCATGGAAGCTGTCTTTCCCAAGGGCCCTCCAAAACCTGGAGCCAGCATTGGGTGAGAGATCATGGTATACTACTGATTACATCACCATTGGTATGTCAGGCCTAGAGACATCTGAGCAACCAGGGAGAGTGGTAACCAGAGACGGGGCCTTTTCAGTGGTGGCTCCTCAAGTATGGAATGATCTCCCTGATGAGGCTCGCCTGGCGCCAATATTGTTATCTTTTTGGTGCCAGGTCAAGACTTTTCTCTTCTCCCAGGCATTTAACAGAATTTAATAGTATATGCTGAGTTTTTTAACTGACCCCAGAATAGTTGGTTTTTTAATGGATATTGTCTGTTTTTGTTTGTATTTTATGCTTTTTATGGTTTTAAATTTTGTATATTTCTTTTTAATGTCACTGTTTCTAACCTTTGTAAACTGCCCAGAGAGCTTTGGCTATGAAGCGGTATATAACTGTAAATAATAATAATAATAATAATAATAATAATAATAATAATAATAATAATGTGCTGTCCTAAATGCCCATTACCTCAGTAGTGGGCAGACATTAGTCTTCTGGGATCTAATTTGTGCCCCCCCCCCCACCTCTAGAACTCTTGGTGCAAAAAACAATCACTTAGAATTAAAGAATTTGTTCTGAGTACCAGAATTGAATGGAGCTCACAACCCTTCCATTCAAAAATCTTCACCACATTACCCCAAGCTTTCTTCACCTTAGCAGTAATGGCTGATGCCTAGTAGGGCTTTTGAGGCAGACAACATGGCAGCTAAAAGTAGGCAGAGCCAAGGGGTTGCAGGGGCCAGAGCCAAGGCTGCAACTCATTGCACAGAAAAGGGAAACTCAGGAAATTTCATTTTAAGATGATGTCATGCCTGCAAAGCAGAGGTTGGATAGGGGCAGGATCTGCACAGCAACAAACAAAAACAGGCTTTTGAATCCACAGCAACAACCCGCTACTCAGAAAAGGAAAATTGAGGGGGGAAATGATTAAAAATGGGGGGAAATTGAAAAACAAATTGTTAAAAAATGGCAAGGGTTTGGGCTCTTCTAAGACGCATGTCACACACACCGTGATTACTCTCATGATCCCCAGCCACCAGTGCCATAAATAAAAAATAAAATGGTTGATTTTTATTTTATTTTAATGGGAAAAAATAGCCAAGGTACAGTGTTTGCTCATTGTTTCCACCACAATATCTGTGATTTTTCTCCCATGTTCTGGGCTCAGAGACTGAGATACAGTCCATTGTGGTGTTTCATAAGCACAAGATTTTATTTTTTTAAAAAAATCACAAATATGATTATTGTCTCTGGGCGTCATTGACTGATGCCCACATTCACACATTAAAATCAGTGGCTGGGTCCTGATTTGTTTGGGAACCAATTCAGACCATTTATGGCATCCAGGCAGAGCAGTCTGCCCAGATGCCTTGCCTGGTGCCAGCCCAGCTGCCTGAGCTGAGAGGAGGAAGTGCTGAAGCAGCCGATGGCAGTTGAGCAGCCAATTGCAAGGAAGCCACCTTTGGCATGCGACGCAAATCGCCTTCAGTCCTGAATGGGTCCTGTTCACCTCTTTTTATCCTTCACCCTTATAGATAACACTGCAGTCCTTCTCGTTGCTACTCCTAATCACAAGTTGCTTTCCTCTTTGCCAGACTTCCCCACCCTCACATTTCCCAGGACCTAGCTGTGATGCTGCAAATTCCTTTTTATGCAAGAGGAATTTGCTGTTCTTCTGCAAGGCAGGTGTGGAAGTAAGCATCATAACTTTGGTCCCATGGTCTATTTTTTAAATAAATAAATAAATAAATAAATAAATAAATAAATAAATAAATAAATATAGGAACCCCTCCTGCTTTTAAATAACCTAGAGGTTGGATTTACATTTATTGCCAATAGCCGCTTTATGAATTAATGTACAAGTCTGATTTTGTTGTTGTTGGTAGTAGTAAATGGTCAACCCATTCTTCTCTATCAAAAACCTTTCTCCATCATCAAAAGAAAAAAAAAGATCGTTTCCATTCAATTTATCCATAATGTTAACTAATATTCCATCATTATTCAGATGGAATGAATCCAAATCAATCAACATGAATATATCTTGAAATGAAGGCAAAGGTGTTAACTGTTAGAACTTTATTAAGTATGCAGGGAAATTGGATTGTGTGATTGTAGCAGAGAAAAGTGTGTGTATGTGTATATATGTCTGGAGAGGCCACCAGTGAGGGAGGAAGCAGCAGCCAGGCACCTCTCCACCGTGCCTGGGTCCAGCTCCAGCTGAGAGCCCCCTCCCTCCTGCTACCAAATGTCTCTGGAGAGGCCACCAGTGAGGGAGGAAGCAGCAGCCAGGCACCTCTCCACCGTGCCTGGGTCCAGCTCCAGCTCACAGCCCCCTCCCTCCTGCTATCAACTCTCTCTGGAGAGGCCACCAGTGAGGGAGGAAGCAGCAGCCAGGCACTTCTCCACCGTGCCTGGGTCCAGCTCCAGCTCATAGCCCCCTCCCTCCTGCTACCAACTCTCTCTGGAGAGGCCACCAGTGAGGGAGGAAGCAGCAGCCAGGCACCTCTCCACCGTGCCTGGGTCCAGCTCCAGCTGAGAGCCCCCTCACTCCTGCTGTCAACTGTAACTGCTGAACTTTCCAACTAAGATTGTAGTGCCTGAATTTGCTTTCCTTTCCCCCCTCCTCCTCCTCCCTCCCAATCCCCTTTCCTTTTGTGTCATGTCTTTTAGATTGTAAGCCTGTGGGCAGGGACTGTCAAGAAATACTTTTGTAAGCTGCCGTGAGAGCCTTTTTTGGCTGAATGGCGGCATAAAAATCCTTAAATAAAATAAATAAATAAACACACACACACACACACACACACACACACACACACACACACACACACACACATTAGTCTCTTCCCAAGACTAAATAACTGAGAAGTATTCATTTTCATCTTGTGATGGAGGAGGAATCATTTTTGTGAATATTTAAGAATATTCTGCCAAGATTCATCTACACCAGAGGTGCACAAACTGCAGCCCCCAAGGCCTTTCCTGCACCCCCCCCCCCCCCGGCTACCCGCTCATTGCTTAATTCCCTCCTGCCTGTACACTCTGCAGCCTCCCAGAGAGCCTTACATTGGCACTGCTAGTAGCACGGAAACAACAATGTGTATAAGCATTGCTAATGTGTGTGTGTCAGTCTTTCTGTCTGGCCCCTGACTCACAGGTCAAAAAGGTTGAGCACCCCTGATGTAGACCAAGAGCTCTTCTTCCTCTTCTGCATGCTAATATATGCTATATTTATATTGGCAAACTTAGGAAAAATGTATATTCTTTCTATACTAGAATTTGAAAGCTCATTTTCCCTTGGTGACTCAGATGTGTATATAAAATATAAAAGGTTACTGTGTGAAAATCTTTTCCTCCTTTGTTATAATATTCCAAGTAGTAAGATCATACATTTCTTCTGTTCTTCAAAGACAGTTCTTCAATGTAACTATTGTGTTCAAAATAATGTTGAAAGGCACTTCCTTTTCTTTCGGTGCCTCCAAGAGGTGATTGGCGTTACAAACATTTCTTGTTAATCCACACTGTAACATGGCTACCCCACTAGAACCATTCTTGGGCTGTTTCTACACCTGCCTTTCCCTCCAGGATCGTCCCTAGATCATTCCTGTGCATCCAAATGACACACAGGCGATCCAGGGAGCAGGCAAGGACAACCCTTCCATTTTCCTGGGATAATCCTTAGGTGTAGGTGCCCTTTTTCATCCATGGTTCTTACTACATGGAAGCATGTATGTTGAGGGGGTACATATTCCGTATATTTTCTGTTAATTGGGACACAGGCCTACTTTTTATCAAGTTTTCAACTCCATCTATTAGAAAATGATTACCTAACCCTGATCAATTATTTGGTTGCATAGTCCAAGAGTGTGTGCTCTTTAGTTCTACATTTCATCATGCTTCTTATGGAGTCAAAAAGGACCCAGGAAAAACTTGACTTGACTTCTGTACAAGTGCATAAATTGTACATTTCTTCTTGGCAAATGAAAGAAAAAAAAACATTATTCAAGTATCTCTCCATAAGTAATTTTATAATTTTTCTGAAATTTACATAGGCTGCAATGCTATACTCATTCTCGTGTGATGAAGTCTCATTGAACTCAATGGGGCTTATTACTGACTGAGTAGATATGTGTAGAACTGTACTGTGAATGTTTTGTTTAGGGAAAAATTGGGTTGGATCAAGATAATAATAATAATAATAATAATAATAATAATAATAATTCTTACCTGCCTCTCCATTTTGATCGAGGCGGGGAACAACAGCAAGTATAAAATACATAAAATACTGATTAAAAACATAGTATACATTGTTAAAACATCCTAAAAGCATCCTTTAGTCATGTTTGGAGCAGGCCAATTGAAATCAGTGGGACAAGTTAGCCAATGGCACTTAAGTGCCATTGATCTCAGTGGGTGTACTCTAAGCATGACAAAGTCTGGATCCAACCCATTATTATTATTTTTTAAAGTATTTGCATCTGCCCAACTCAGAAGGCTTTGAAGAGACTGATGTTGCCAGATAGATCAGCTTTCCAGGAACCTCTTGGGTCTTGCTAGGAGGTGCTGGTTACTTCTCCAGCTTGGTGGTCTCCAGATGTTTTGGATTTCAACTCCCATCAGCCCTGACTATCTTGGCCAATGGTCTGCAAGTTGTACTCCAAAACATCTGGAGAGCACCAGGTTGGGGAGGGCTGCTCTATGCTAGTGTACCTAGCCCCAACTCAACTTCTTGAAAGACTCCAGAATGCAACCAAACTCTCAGTTCACTGACAATTGAAACTGCATCACTCTCCTTAGTATGCTGTGGCTATTGCCAAGTGAGAGCACATTCACACAGTTTTGTTTCTTAGCTCCCATGCCATCATTACTTAAGCACCAGCATGCATATGAACTTTTGTAAACCACCCAGAGAGCTTCGGCTATGGGGCAGTATATAAATTTAACAAACAAACAAACTTGCCTGATAAGATTGCCAATCAGGAGGAATAGGGGCTTCTCAGTAGTGGCCCCTTATTTGTTGAATTCCCTCCCTCGAGGCATACTATCGTTCCCTTCCCTGTTAATTTTCAGTTGAGCCTTTTAGATTTTTTTCAGGTCACCTTGGTTACAGAGGGACTTTAGACTTTCATGATGTGCTATGGCCTTTCTATTTGTTTATCTGACTGGCTTGAATGTGTGTTCGAATGTTTTAAACATTGATTGTGGTCATTGGTGCTTTTTAATTTTGTGCTGTGTTTTAATTTTCACTCTGTTTTGTGAGCAGCCTAGAGGCATATGTAATAATAAGTTAACTAATTAATAAATGATAGTTATTCCTTAATAGGGTCAATTTTAAGAGCAGGAGAGATGGAGGGGGCAGTGAAGAGACAATCACCCAGTGACTCATCATGTCCTGCTCAATTAAAAGCTTCAGCAGCGCTACCAATAAATGTGGCTGCTTTCTATGTTTATTTATGTATTTATTTATTACATTTCTATACTGCCCAATAGCTGGAGCTCTCTGGGCGGTTCACAAAAATTAATGTTTTATGTTATAAAATAGGGTAACCATATGAAAAGGAGGACAGGCTCCTGTATCTTTAACAGTTGTATTGAAAAGGGAATTTCATCAGGTGTCATTTGTATGTATGGAGAACCTGGAGAAATTTCCTCTTCATCACACCAGTTAAAGCTGCAGGTGCCCTTCCCTCTTTTAAATCTGGTCACTCTAGTATAGCTCCTGCAGCTTTAACTGTGGTAATGAAGAAGGAATTTCTCCAGATTCTCCATATATACAAATGACACCTGCTTAAATACCCTTTTCTATACAACTGTTAAAGATACAGGAGCCCTGTCCTCCTTTTCAAGAGCCAAGCATGATTTTTTACCCCAACGAGTGCAAAAGCTTAGTGAATATTTTTGTGTATATATGGCATAAGTGTCTCAGAAAAGTGAGTCTTACAAAATTCCAGTGGTGGTGGGGTTGTGTGATGATGTCATCAATATGGCTGCTGCGCTATTATGTAGTTGCCACATTTGAATATGCATAACTTCTCACCCGTTTATGCTACAGAGATGATTTTTTTCTGAAATGTTTCAAAATTAATGACAAATACTTTATGTAATTACACATTTTTGTTAACTCCATTAGTTTTGGAGATAATTTCATTTGAACGTATAAAAACAGTGCTCACATTGGTTATGTGTGACATTTAACCATGATTTACTCAGAAAGTATATGACTTTCGAAAGAATACTCAACAACAAAGAAGTTGCATTTTTTAAAGAGGATTAAGAAAATGTATAATAACATGGGGTTTACCCCAACACTTGGGGAATTATGAGTGATATCTCGTTATACATCCACTTTCTCAGGATTGTATGATTTTACAGTTTATCATCCGGGGCTTTCATTTCAAAAGTATCCACCCTAAATATCTCTCGATCTGATGAACAGATCATTTTGAACATGTTCAACTGTGATTTTTTTTACAGTTGAACATGATCAAATGTTCTTTACAAAATTTCAAACAGGACGAGTATGATAAAATATTAAAAAAAAGACAATTTATTAGGTTGAATTGTTTTTAACAAGTGTTTTTAAAATCTTCAGCAAAAGATTTCAATTTATAAAATAAACTATGTTCTGTGAGAAGGGTTAACAAATAAATTTCATTGGATGTCCTCTTCACTTTCATTGGAACTGCTATCATCACTGTCAAAATCACTTTCCTCGTCTTCTTTTTAACTGTCCTCCTCTGTGGCCATTTCAAGATTTTCGGGGAGTGTTGGACCATCGTACCATTTTATGTGGTACCTGCCATTTTCCAAGTACCAGCCATATTCAGTAG
Source organism: Elgaria multicarinata webbii (assembly GCF_023053635.1). NCBI lineage: Eukaryota > Metazoa > Chordata > Lepidosauria > Squamata > Anguidae > Elgaria > Elgaria multicarinata. The sequence continues at coordinate 39,566,336 of NC_086175.1, read as the reverse complement.
GATCAAGGCCGTCATCAGGTTTTCTACAATGTGCTCTTTTACACAGCCATGACACTGAATTGCTTCTTTTAATCTTTTGGATCAAAGCAGATTTAGATGGAGGCAGCATTGTTGGGTCAATCCCTTTAACTTTGGAGAATGCCTTACACTGGATCGTAGGTGTTGTTTTCATCATAAATAGACTGTATCTTACTTCACTCACAGAGGAGTATCTAGGGTGACCGTACATGGCAAAGACAAATTTCTCCAACCCAGCTATCTTTCCTTCGGTTAAAGTTAGTGATTCACCTAGCTGGCTGAGAATTTCTTGGAATTCTTGATTCTTTTTCATGATTTCAAAGGGTTGAACTTTTCCCTGTCTTGCAAATGCAGCTGTGAAATCAGACCCTGTAAAAGCGTGGTAGTCAGACAAGGCCTCTACCAGATCATGTCCAAGCTCCTCTGTGATACAAGTTACATTGATCATCCTTCTGCTGTTGTTAGAAGACATGCCACAATCAAACCAAACCTGAGAGTTTAGGAAGTGCATCAACTGCCTTTTTCGGGGTCTTCTGATCTGCGCCTGTTACTTTGATGTCACTAGTTGGTACAGTTGTTTGCCGTTCATGTTCACAATCTTCTATACTTTGATAGCTGTAAGTGTCAAACAACAGGTGCACTTCCTTATCTGGTGTACTACTAGTAATGTGCTCCAGTAATTAATGTGCAAGAGCCCCATAAGTTTCCAGGAACTTCAAAGTGTGCAACACGAACATTGCATCATATACAGCCACATCTATGTGAGGTTGACCAGTAGTTATATCATGCTCGTCTTCTAAATTCTGGTACTTTTCTAGCCTGTGCAGCAACTTACTTTTGTCTGTTTTATTCATTGTGATCCACCAATCTGAGCAAGAGAAAATGGCACGGGTGGATACTCAATGACTTTTTTCACATCACATTTTTGAACAGCTGCCATATGAATTACTTTACCGAAAGCATCTAAAGTGTGTTTGGCAACCTCTAGTTTCTTTCGTTCGGTTTTCAGGATACTTGATGCAATAAAAGATGCACAGTTAGCTACCAAATTTTGGGGTATGGGCTTTTCAACATTCTTTGGCTCTTGCACGTACATTTTTTTGAACTTTTCAGCAGCTTCTTGCCCTTTAGAATAAAATGAGAGAAGATCCAGTGCGACTTTCTCATTGCTTGTCCAGTTGAAATGTTCCTTAGAGGTGCCTGAGAATCCAAGTCTTGAAATGGGTTTGAAAACTATTCAGGGTTGAAATTATTTTTTCAATATCTCTGTGATCTTTTTCAATGCGTCCTTGTTGCAAATCATGCTTCAAATCTGGAGCTTTTGTAATTCCACTGCTTTCAAGTAAGCTGCTCACTATCTCACTTTTCAATTACCTTGTGATCATCCACCGGGCTCTAGCAGATTCTGAGTTTGCAAATGCCGTGATGCCTGTGAACCTTGAAGCAGCGTCAGCATTTACAGTCTGCTCTAGTACCATGTCAACTGGTACCCTAGAGAATGAGTTACTAGAGCGCTTCATGCCAAGACTGCCTTGAGAAAGTGCATATATGACTTCAGGGGATTCAGTTCCTAAGTTGAGAAGTTTCAGGAGGTACACCATGATCCATCAACCATAGTTCAGCCCCTTGCCTGAGAAAAAAGCTGGAATCATTTTCTCCAGGGCATCTGTATACATTTCAAGGTTACTTGTCCTATAGGCTCTGCTGAAGAATGTGTAGATGTTAACAAGATCAGTGTACTGTTGATAGAACTGAGCTGTTTTTCATGCAATCCTGTTCTTGTTTTTGCTTTGAATTTGTTGACCTCATCATAGACTTGCTTTATATCTGAGCTTTCAATAAACTTTTCCAAAGTATCTTGAGAAAGGTCATCATTCAGTTTTTTCACCAGATCTTGAAGTTCTTCTAATGTTGTACTGTTTTGTAGTTGTTCTATAAACTTCTGGAAAAGGCAGCTTTCAAGAGACAGGGAAAGTAAGTTGTGTACTCATTTACATCTGTTGAAATGCTTTCCTCTGAGAAATCCTTGTACTGAACCATATGCCAGAACTTCACTCTCTGAAAGAATATGTTCTATCCCTGAACCTTCGAGATAGTATCCAAAAGCTCCAAAGTAGGCTGACAACGGCCTTGATCCTACTGAATATGGCTGGTACTTGGAAAATGGCAGGTACCACATAAAATGATACGATGGTCCAATACTCCCCAAAAGACTTGAAATGGCCACAGAAGAGGACAGTGAAAAAGAAGACGAGGAAAGTGATTTTGACAGTGATGATAGCAGTTCCAATGAAAGTGAAGAGGACATCTGATGAAATTTATTTGTTAACCCTTCTCACAGAACATAGTTTATTTTGTAAATTGAAATCTTTTGCTGAAGATTTTAAAAACACTTGTTAAAAACAATTCAACCTAATAAATTGTCTTTTTAAATATTTCATCATACTCAGTATTATTATTATTATTTATTTATATAGCACCATCAATGTACATGGTGCTGTACAGATTACACAGTAAATAGCAAGCCTGCCGCATAGGCTTACAATCTAATAAAGTTGTAGTAAACAATAAGGAGGGAAAGAGAATGCAAACAGGCACAGGGAAGTGTAAACAGGCACCGGGTAGGGTGAAGCTGACAGTATAGGGTCAGAACAAACTTAATATTTAAAAGCTATAGGGAAAAGAAAAGTTTTTAGCTGAGTTTTAAAAGCTGTGATTGAGTTTGTAGTTCTCAAGTGTTCTGGAAGAGCTTTCCAGGCGTAAGGGGCAGCAGAAGAAAAAGGACGAAGCCGAGTAAGGGAAGTAGAGGCCCTTGGGCAGGCGAGAAGCATGGCATCAGAGGAGCGGAGAGCACAAGCGGGGCAATAGTGTGAGATGAGAGAGAAGAGATAGGCAGGAGCTAGACCATGAAAAGCTTTGAAGGTCAACAGGAGAAGTTTATATTGGATTCTGGAGTCCTGTTTGAAATTTTGTAAAGAACATTTGAACATGTTCAACTGTAAAAATCACAGTGGAACATGTTCAAAATGATCTGTGCATCAGATCGAGAGATATTTAGGGTGGATACTTTTGAAATGAAAGCCCTGGATGATAAACTGTAAAATCATACAATCCTGAGAAAGTGGACATATAACGAGATATCACTCATAATTTCCGAAGCATTGGGGTAAACCCCATGTTATTATACATTTCTTAATCCTCATTAAAAAATGCAACTTCTTTGTCGTTGAGTATTCTTTCGAAAGTCGTATACTTTTTGAGTAAATCATGGTTAAACGTCACACATAACCAATGTGAGCACTGATTTTATATGTTCAAATGAAATTATCTCAAAATCTAATGGAGTTAACAAAAATATGTAATTACATAAAGTATTGCTATAAACTGCCACGGAGACTCAGAGTGCTGAGCGAAATGAGAGCTTTAGTCATAGTAAATTTAAGGTTGTCTGTATGGTTCTCTTGGTTATTTTAAACTATTGTGTACTTTTATAGTTGTATGTTTTTCTATGGATGTATTTGTCATGGCCTTTGGATAGCACAATAAACTTATGATGATGATAAATTACATAAAGTATTTATCATTAAATTTGAAACATTTCAGAAAAAAAATAATTTCTGTAGCATAAACAGGTGAGAAGTTATGAATATTTAAATGTGGCAACTACATAATAGCGCGGCAGCCATACTGATGACATCATCACGCAGCCCCCCCACCACTGGAATTTTGTAAGACTCACTTTTCTGAGACACTTATTTATTTATTTATTTATTTAAGGATTTTTATGCCGCCATTCAGCCAAAAAAGGCTCTCATGGCGGCTTACAAAAGTATTTCTTGACAGTCCCTGCCCACAGGCTTACAATCTAAAAGACATGACACAAAAGGAAAGGGGATTGGGAGGGAGGAGGAGGAGGGGGAAAAGGAAAGCAAACTCAGGCACTACAATCTTAGTTGGAAAGTTCAGCAGTTGCAGTTGACAGCAGGAGGGAGGGGGCTCTCAGCTGGAGCTGGACCCAGGCACGGTGGAGAGGTGCCTCACTGCTGCTTCCTCCCTTACTGGTGGCCTCTGCAGTGACAGTTGGTAGCAGGAAGGAGGGGGCTCTCAGCTGGAGCTGGACCCAGGCACGGTGGAGAGGTGCCTCACTGCTGCTTCCTCCCTCACTGGTGGCCTCTGCAGTGACAGTTGGTAGCAGGAGGGAGGGGGCTCTCAGCTGGAGCTGGCCCCAGGCACGGTGGAGAGGTGCCTGGCTGCTGCTTCCTCCCTCACTGGTGGCCTCTGCAGAGACAGATGACAGCAGGAAGGAGGGGGCTCTCAGCTGGAGCTGGACCCAGGCACGGTGGAGAGGTGCCTCACTGCTGCTTCCTCCCTCACTGGTGGCCTCTGCAGTGACAGTTGGTAGCAGGAGGGAGGGGGCTCTCAGCTGGAGCTGGCCCCAGGCACGGTGGAGAGGTGCCTGGCTGCTGCTTCCTCCCTCACTGGTGGCCTCTGCAGAGACAGATGACAGCAGGAAGGAGGGGGCTCTCAGCTGGAGCTGGACCCAGGCACGGTGGAGAGGTGCCTCACTGCTGCTTCCTCCCTCACTGGTGGCCTCTGCAGTCATATATATATATATATATATATATATATATATATATATATATATATATATATAAACCCCACTAAGCTTTTGCACTCACTGGGGTAAATAAATCCTGCCTGGCTCTTGGACTAATATGGTCACCCTATATAAAAGGAAAACAGATCCCCTCAAATGCAGGATAGGAAGATGCTGGGGACATGCAGGTCACCCGACACTCACAATCTGTTGGGAGTTACCGACCTTAGTTATAAAACTACCCTCCGTTTTATTCCTGTGATGCTTTTTTTAAAAGTCTCCCAAATAGTTTCTCTCAGAGATGAAATGAATGACTGTCATGAGTGAATAATGATTTTTTTTTTTAAAAAAACTGACTATGAGAAGAAATAGCCAACAGCCATCTCCAGTATTGCTGTTTATTCCCACCACTTTTTACTTTCCTAATAGCTAAGGAAAACAATAAATTTATAGAAAGCTGCTGAAAAACCACAAGGAGTTAAGATCACAGCATCATGTAAAGTTTGGCTGATGCTGTTTTAATACAGGTATACATGAAAACCTTATTTTGAACGACGTCTTTTTAAAAGTAACAGCTCCTTATTGTTTTATGGAAGCAACCTAATGGCGCATCCAATAAGGTACGTCGTAGAAGCACACACACAATCACACATACTCTGAAATACATGTGCGGTCTAATCCGACCCTTGTTTACTCCGATGTTGAACCGCACTGTTCAGTGTGGTTCACTCTCAGGTAAGTGAGCATAAATTGCAACCATAGACACTTGGGCTTGACAACAAGATGAATTATTCTGGAGTCGTGGTACGCTTGTAAGTGATAACCGGCGAGTAGGGCAGTTCCTTCTGTGGCCGCTTCCCATTTCCTCCAGATTGTCCCTGCCCATCTTGCAAAACAGAACTCATGTGCTGCTCCCTCAAGTAGAAATGACCAGGGCAGCATCTGGCTACAGGGCGACTCCTAGAAGCAGTTGGTGTCTTCGGGAGCTGCCTTTGTCATGCAGTTTGGGCTGTTGATGAGCTGCCATGGCACTTGGCAAACTGCTTTCCTTTGATTTCCTCCCCACCCCCACCCCATTCCAAAGACTGGATGGGGGAGGGCTTTTTGTTTGTCAATAATCTTCTGCTTATGTCCTTATGAGATCTCTACACACGCTCTTAATCGAGAAATAATTAGAATTTCCTAATGCCCCCTTCCTCCGTATGTGTGAGTTTTCTGTAGAAAAATCCAGGCTGGTTGTAAAAGGGAACCATGTTCTGGTATATTCAGGTCACTACGTGCTGGAACTCCCCCCCCCCTCCAGAAAGCTCTTCAGTGATCTTTGACAAATGCGTCCCCCTCCCTTTCTCCTTCTTCTTCGTCTTCTTTTTCAGTTCATGAGTGTATAAGCTGCTTCTGGATGAAAGAGATCAATAATGCCCGGAGATATTTGAAATCAACCATATGGCCCATTGAATATGCATGCAAGCTAGGAGAGGTGGCTGGGTGGGATGAATTTAGTGTGCGACATTAACTAGCCACTGATATTTCAGGGAGAAAAGTGAATATCTGAGAAGTAGTCAAGGCAGGGTTTGTGATACCGGAATGCCTCTGCTATAATGGTTAATAAAAAAATTAGAAATACAACTAGTGGCAAACACATCGCGAGGCTTCAAAAAGCTGGTAAATAATGTCTCCCAAGGTATCACGTCGGTTTCACAAAGCTCCTTTGCCAGGAAACTTATGGGGAGTAATTGACTCAGTACTTAAAATCACATGAGTCTCCTAACGGAATGCACCAGACCAAATATATTTGAATTTAGGGACTATTTTGGACTGGGGGGGGGGGGAGCGGGGAGCGAGGGCGCTCCGAATCCTTGGAGAGGAAAAATAACTGTTTGGTAGTTTGTTATTTTGCCGTTCAGTTTCTGCCTGAAGGCTTCAGATGTTGGAAAGTTCTGTATTGTGGCAAGTTGCGCACAGCCAGCGGGGTGGGGGATGGGACGACTCGCCATTGGCGGAGAGAGAAGAGACTGTACTGAATGGGAGCGATTGGGCATAAAGTAGTGAAGATGAGGGCTTTGGAAGGGAGGGACGGCCAAGAGGGAGGCGAGAGACAAAAGAGAGGAGTGGAATTTCTTTCATAGAAAGGAGAAACTGTGTCATTCAGTGTGATTCCTGGAATAGAATCTTTAATGGGTAAAGGAAAGGCAGAGAGACAGGAGCAAAAAGGGAAAGAATTCAACTCTCTGCCTTAAAGTGCGCTTGGCCAGAACTTTGGTCGTGTTTCCTGTTTTAAAATGTGTGTGTGTGTATGTTCCAAATGCAGGTTTGTCTTTTCTCCTTTTAGTTAAACTACAATGATACATAGGATTGAAGGGAAACAACAGATAATTCTTCATTTTATCACTCCAGGGTTGAAACTTGTGAGCCACTTTTTAAAAAGGGGTTCTTTTTAAGTCCTCCCTTTCCTATTGTGGTGTTTGATGCTATAACTATAATAGAGTGTACAATCTTCAAGTTCTTACACAGGAAACAACCATCTTGTAATCCTATTACCAAGAGAGGGTGTAGGGTAGGAGTGAAAGAAGATGCTTCATTACAGCACATAATAGACCTGGATAAATAAGTCAAAATCAGCCTATACACACATCATAATGAAGTCCTGCTGCTGTGCCGTTTTGTGAAAGGCAAAATTACACACAAACAGAATCTTGCACACTGTTACATGGCACACATGCAGAAAGCTTGTGACACCCCTGGCTGGCATCCAGAAACGGATTCTTCTGTGCATATAAAATTCACTTCTGTCTCTTGAACCAGATTTAGATTTACAAATGCAGGGGATAAAGAGTAATTCTTGACTTCATTTAATATATTGTGCAGGCCACACTGTCAGGAAGACTACCTTTGTAAGAGAATGTGTATGTTGGGCAAGGATCTTCTCTGCCCTCACCCCCAGTCCCCCATACTTTTATGTAGACTGTGGCCTGGTTCAGGCAACATGATAAACCATGCTTAATGACCTTAATGAATTCCATCAACCATTTTGTGGTTAAGCAGCATGGCTTAGCGTGTTGTCTGAACCAGGTCAGTGTGCATAATAAGGGGGAAGGAGACAGTGGCTTGAAATCTTAACAAAACAGGGTGGGTTTTGTTAGCTTGCTGCTAACATAGTGCTACTGTACATAGTTTATGTATAACCAGCCAAAATGCATCTACATTTGTGGCTGGGATTGTGGGAGCAGTACTTAAGACTGACTGCAGAACGTTTCAGGGTTCAATCAGATTTTTCAGCAGACCCATGTGGATGAAATGTGAGTTGATAAGGGAAGGGGAAGGAGGAGAAATAGCTCCAATGATAACTGCTGAGTGCATCGCTGACATTTGCTGAAACAACGAACATATTTTACATTAACCAAGGAGCTGTATTCATACCAAATGCTGGAGACAAATAAAAACATGGCATAGCCATCCGCAGCACACCTTACTTGTGTGCTTTCTGTATGGAGTGAGCTTTGATCCACCATGACAATTGTCATTTTAGGTTTTTAACCCCATAATTTAGGAGGCCTTTCTGTCGAATCAGTGCAACATAGTGAGGAAGTTGGTATTTCAGCTTAGCCTTATATACCAGCTATGTCCTTATCTGGACAGATAAGCTTAGGCTTATATACCAACTACACCCTTATCTGGAGAGAGATAGCCTAGCTACAGTTATCCATGCTCTGATAACCTCTAATCTGGATTACTGCAATGCATTATACATTGGGGCTGCCTTAGAAAATGGTCCGGAAACTTCAGCTGGTCCAAAACAGGGCAGCAAGTTTTTTTAGCATGGAGTGGCCAACAAGACCACATTATGCCAGTACTTTTCCAGCTTCACGGGCTGCCAGTCAAGGTCCAGTCTCAATTCAAAGTTCTAGTGTTAACATTCAAAGCCCTAAATAATTTGGGACCAGGTTATTTGAGGATTACCTGCCTGAACCCTAAGGTCCTTCTCCTTGAGCCCCTGCCAAAGGAGGAGGGCCTTTTCTGCTGTGGCACCCCAGCTGGACCCAGAGAGATTCACTTGGCACCTAATTATATTCTTTCTGATGCCAGTTAAAGTCCTTTTTATTTTCCCAGTATTTAAACATTTTACTATCCTAGTCTTTTAAAGCTGTATTTTAAATCTCTGCATTGCTGCTCGGTTTTATTCTAGTTGTACTTTTATACTGTGGTTTAAATTTTATACTTAAGTTGTATTTTATGGTTTTAGTTTTTGTGAACTGCCCAGAGAGCTTTGGCTATTGGGCGGCATAGAAATGCAATAAATAAATAAATAAATAAATAAATAAAAAACCTATTGCCTATGTAGGAACATGAACTTGTTGCTGCTTCACCAGTACAATATCCTAGATCAGCTGGAACCTCTGGGGCAATACAGTGTATCACTCTGTTCAGTAGAGTTGCTTGACCCTCTGTGTGGCACTTTTAGGTGGACAGAGGAGCTGCTGTGAGGCGGAAAGCAAAGAAGTGCACTTTTGTCAGCTCAGCTGCACACACCTAAATCTGGATCCAACCACAAAGGATCTAAACAATTATAAGGTCAGTAGCAGAAACACTAACATAGGCCAGATATACTACAACTTAAGTAAAACAATAGTACAATAGCAGATTAAATGCCAATAAACAAGACATAGCACTAAGCAGCACATATTTAAGACAATTCAGTACTTAAAAGCTTCCACTTACGAAAATGCTACCTGAAATCAATATTTTAAGCCACATTAAAGGCTTATAATATCAAAAAGCTCAGTAGGAAGGGAGTTCCATAATCTGGGGGGCACTACAGAAAAGACCTTGTGTCTTGAACCTACTAACCAAATCAATCTCACTGGTGTATATGTTTGGATATTTAAGAATGCAAGGAAGGCATCACATGTGTCAAATTTTAGATTTTTCCTGCCTCCTCCCACGTTAAAATATTTGTAGGGAGTCAAGCTGAAGTTCATACTCAAAAACCCGAATGGTTCCCCGAATGTGCACCAGAATATTCATTCCAATGTCTCAGTCATTAAAGGAGAAATTATTTAGCTTTTTACATCTTTCCTGGCTCTTTTGAAAGCAGGTGTAGGACTGAGCTGGAGAATGTTGTGAGGAATATGCAAACCAAGCAGGCTAGTTAAACCAAAGGCTGCATTGTGCTCAGGCAATAAATCCTCACATATAACAGTTTGTGGACTGAAGTATAAATACATTTATGCTTGACATCCAATAGCTTCACCTCATAGCTATGCAATATCCCATCCTTATTAATAGTCTCCAGATAAGCTTGGAGTTTTGAAGGAAAACCTGGAGGTTTTTCTTAATTGGCTATGCTGCACTATATAGTTAGCTTATTCTTGTCAAACTCTGGGTTCCATTGTGAAGAAAACCTCTTGATGACAAAATAAACTTTTTTGAAGTCTCAAGTATTGTTCACGTGAGCAAGGGCTCACAGGATTAGGCCCAATATCCCTCAAGATGAATAAAACATCAGGCTCATTATACCTTTTGATGTTTGAATGGTCCCCTCTTAAAATAGTCTGGAAATTGTCCTTTGCTTACATTTTTGCTGCAGTGGCAAAATCTATGTGACTATGGATCCGGGCTCTGCCTGAGGTACTTATTCTGCTTATCCTTGAATCCTGAATGTGATAGAAATGGTATAAACAAAGCCCAGAAATCTGTAAAGCAGCAGATGGACCATGATAAGCTATAACATAATTGATCAGATCACTGTTTTGGACTATCAGTGTTGGAACTGTGAATTGGATTCCTGAAAAGGTAGGTAAATTCATTAAGTGAATGGAGGCAGCAAGGGTGGGAAAAGACAGTGGCTTGGTTTGCATGATCATGGCACTGCACACGCCAGCAGGATTTCCTTAATTACCCACACCAGTGTGGCTTGCTGTGAGCTCCATCACACCAATGATTTATTGCACTTTCACCATGCCTGGTATTTGTTTTTGCAGTGTGGTACTCACATGACGTCGCCCTTGTCCTGCACTAATTTAGCCTCTTCCCCTCCTTTTTTTCATCTTATTTTGGAGCGGGGAAAGTCTTTCCCCACCTCCATGAGCAATAAAGCCGCTTGTTCATCCAGTATATTGCTGTCCTTGCGTTATATCAGATCATCCCCTTTTTGTTGGGGGTGTCTGTGTCAGAGGGTGGTCTCACTGACAAAAGAGGAGGGTGGGGCTGTTCTCCACTCAACTGCTTAACTGTGAAGGGGAAGGAGAGAGGGCAGAACACCCTGCAGAGAAGGCCTCTACCACCTGTGCTCAGGACTCAGTCCCATTCAACTCTATGGCTCTTACTCCTGAGTAGGCATGTCTAGGTTTCCTGACCAGAACAATGTTGGCTTCCTGTTGCCATGCCACAAAGTTCTCCAAAAACAAATTGTAATACTTTCTCTTCACATATTGTTTAACAGGGGTGTGTGGAGTGGGTCCCCTCTGCCCCAAAATTGGAAACAGAGCTCTGTTGACTAGCTTCTCTGCACTGATTTTCTGAGTGGACTGCTCCATTTTCAGATAACTATTACATTATGCCTATGGAAATTAACAAAACTGCTTATAGCTCTGTCATTTTTAAAGATAAGGAGATGAAACTTGGCACAGTGATATCTCTTAAGGATGGCTTTAGCCATGCCAAGTTTGATCTCTATTTTGATGAACTGGAGATGCACAGCTGCACATTAAGTAAAGGAAACCAGATCATCCACAAATGCAAACAGGTGGAATTTTGCATTGGTGGAGTATCAGGAGAATGGTTTGGAGGGGGGTGGGATTAAAAAATTCCTAAAAAAGAGGATCTAATTCAAACTCGGCATGCTTAAAGCCCTCCTTACGAGCTATCACCATGCCAAGTTTCATCTCTTTATCTTTAAAAATTATGCAGCTGTAAGCATTTTGATTAGCCACAGATGTCAATATCAAAGCTACCCCTCATCCCACTCAGTCTCTTCCAAATATGGAGATGTTCAATTAAGAAACACACACACAGCATTGATGCCTGAAAAACTGTCGGATAATTTTGGAGACATTAGATGTTCCAATTGGGCACAGTAATTGCGCAGTTTCAGGCTGCTGTACTATTGTATTTGCCCAGAACTCTCTCTCTCTCTCTCTCTCTCTCTCTCTCTCTCTCTCTCTCTCTCTCTCTCTCTCTCTCTCTCAATTAACTGCAGTGGGAAGGAGAACTTAAGGGGGCAGGGCTGGAGATTTTACAGGCATAGTAATGATACAGGTGAAAAGATGCATGAGCTGAAATAGTGCAACAACACACAAATGTGAAAGTGCCCAGCACTAGACTCGCTAAGGAGGGGGAAACAGCGGACTCAAGTCAGGTGGGGGGGGGAAGTAGGTGTGATGGAGCTCTGTGTCATCCGAACCCAGGCAGAATAGCTTTTTTGGATTGGACCGCAACTCCCAAATAACCCAACAATAGCCCATGGGTTGTTGCAGTGTATGTGGTGGCTGTAACAACCCACCGTGGTTGGTTTCAGCCATAGTGATCCATGCAAACTGGGTCATTAACAGTGCAATCTTATATATCTCTACTTCAAAGTAAAAGCCATTGAATACAATGGGGCTTTCTCCAAGGTGCATGGGTATGGGATTGCAGCCCACCCACACCCACAGAAACAGACCAATGAGGAATAAATATATTCAGTGGGCACTGAGTACAGACTGTTGGGGGAAAACGGAAGGGGAAGAACAATGGACATATCAAAGAAGAAGGTATGATTGATTAGCTGGAATAGTGGACACTCCATACTGAAACATTTTCTTCAGTGGTTCAGCTGGGTAATTTTAGATCCTGGACATACGGTGCAATTCTATGCCTGTTTAGACGGGAAAAAGGCCTACAAGTACCAGCATGCCCCATTGCCCCAGTAGCCATGCTGGCTTGGGCATACTAGGGAGCTGTAGGCCTTTTTTCTGTCTAATCAGCCTTAATGGTCTTAGGCACTTCCTTTAGATGAGTGCATATATCACTTCAGCTGTGAGTACACAACTAACATTTCTCTTCTACCTCCCTACCCCACAATTTTTTGCTTTAAAGCTTCTTCTGCATTCCTGATACGTTAGAGCAACATTCTCGATATATTACATGCCCAGCCGGCTGCTTCCTGACAATAAAATGATTTTTTAAAAAGATGAAGAATGAAAGCGCCATGGTGGCACCGGGGCTGATATTGGACCTGTTTGCCACTGCCCCATCACTTGCTGCTTGTTGGTCATTTTGGCCCCCATAGGTTGCAGGGCCCTGGACTTCAGCACTGTGGTCCAGCCCTAGCAGTACCAATGATTTTGATTGAGGTCCCACTTGTGCTTGCACTTTTCTACAAGAGCACTGCTAAAATCTATCCTATCCTAAAGTCTGACATCTCTCATCTGTTACTGATCTGAGAGGTGAGATTCTCCCTCAAGAAGAAGGTGTGCTCCCACTCCTTGCAAGGTCATCCTTCAGCATTAAGCATCCAGGCCAACAACCAAAAAATCTGAGGAGGTCTAGGGGCCTGATGTAATTTTTTTAATTCTCTCTCTCTCTCTCTCTCTCTCTCTCTCTCTCTCTCTCTCTGTGTGTGTGTGTGTTGGTGTGTATTAAAATAAAATTAAAATTAATTGTTAAAATTAAATTAAATTAAATATTTAAATTAAATTAAATTATAAACTAAATGGTTAATTTTCTAGATATTTCCTATCGCCTTCTCTTAACCTAACACAAGACAAAAGTTAACTACTGAGACCAAAAAATAATAATAACTAGGTAGGTTGCCCCCCCCATGCCCAAATTCTATCCCTTACTGACCTTAAATGAACTTTGACTAAGAAAGAACAACCATAATAAAAAAGAAAGAAAAGAAAACAATGTGAAGCTTTAATAAGATCTTATATAACTAGCTTAGCTATATCAGGAATGTGTTGCTGGTTTTAATTATACATTTATAGTTGCACTTCAGCACTGTGCCACCTTCTTGCCCCTTCTCTTCTAAATGGGCTGAAACAACGAACAATTCCTAGGGATACAGCAATTGTCTCAGCCCAACCCGCTTCACAAAGTTGTTGTTGTGAGGATAAAATGGAGAGGAGGAGGATTATGTACGCTGCCTTGGGTTCCTGGAAAAAAGAAAAAAGGCGGGATAGAAATGCAATAAATAAAAATAAATAAAATCATAAATGATAAATAAATACAGAGGGCCAAATGAAAAATTATGAACATTAACAATGCTATCCTATACATGTCTAGTCAGAAGTAAGCTCCATTGATTTTAATGGTACTTACTCCCAGGTACATATTTATAGGATAACAACCTAAACCTTCGTTTGCGCAACTGCATCTGCAAAAGACAGAAGACCACGATTTTACAAGGCTATTTGAAATATTGTGAAAGAAAGCCAAGGGGTTGTTGCTATGAGACCTGAGTAGGTGGTCAAAGTTAAAATTAGACTTCTGCCTACTCCCTATTATAGAAGAACAGTTCATTAGTGTTATTCTCTAAGAGTAGATGGAAGTCAATTTTATTATACTCGTTTTATGTTCTGTCTCTTAAGACTTTTGGCACAATCCTTACACTGAGTAGTCAATGTACACTTGTTTCACATTTGTTGCTCAGAGTTCTTTCACGGCTTGCTCAAGTGGTGCTTTTTACAGGAATGTCATTTTTCTTCTTCTGACCAGTTAGAACGATTTATTTTGTATCTGGGTAAATAAAATATCTCTCCATTCTCACCTTTTATACCAGTGGCTCTACCAAACTGCACACCTTAGTCAAGTAATTACTCAAACACTGGAGCTCTTTGCATTTCACGCTGGGGATTGCCTGAGCTTGTTTAAGCCATGGCAAGCCATGGTGCCTGCAAGCACCATCCTGAATATTCAACCCCCGACGGTGGGTTGTCGTGTCATGCAAACCTGGCCGCTGGGATTTATGCGAGGGTTAAACACCCCCTTGCATAACCCTAAAACAGGCCATGGGTTATGCGAGGTGAATGGTTGCATGGCTACAATGGTGTAAATTGAAAAATGAAATGCAAATGGCTTTGCCAGTGAAGGACGAGGCATAAGGACTAAGGCCAAGAAGAGAAAATGCTAGACCTTGGTTTGCAACAATAACCCCTTGGGCCTCTTTAGTGAGGTAGATGGTATTGCAGGAGCAAAGCAGGAGTGGAGTTCAAGCGGTGTCCAAGGCTTGGATGCACAATGCAGTGCAGAATGACCACCCTCAGCAGATTGCCTGAAAACAGCTGGTGCAGCCACAGTCTGAGTTGGAGGCATTCCATTTTAAAAGATCACTGTCTTATATTAGGCATACCAGTTCAGTTTCAGCCCAAGACATTTTGCTGCTAAAACAGAGCTCTAAAGGAGTGCCCCCAACACTATGGGCAACACTTTTTCTTTTTCTTTTTATTACTATTACCATTCAAACATCAATTCCTGTCTTAACTGTTAAGTTCTGCTGCCTGAAGCTAGGGTGACCATATTTTGGAAACCAAAAAGGAAGGACAACATGTCCAGCCCTCAAAGAGGTGTACTCACCAACATGTCCAGCCCCCAAGGGGTCGTTTCTACCCAAACATGGCCTTGGTCACATGTCTGATTTCACAACACACAATTAAGACAAACCTGTTCTACATAACATCTTAATGTTAAAATCACCGGAATAAAGAACACGTGAGACATTCAATGTATCTGAAATTAACTTCGCTCATTCCTACTTTTGTAGCTTTTGCTGTTCTTTGAAGCTTTTGCTATACTCTGTGTGATACAGTCTCCCCTTCCCTCAAATATCTTTTCTGACTGTAAATCCTTCACTGGATGACCATAGTCTCACCTTTCCTAACATTTAACACTCTTTCCCATCACCTTTCTTATATCCATGCTCACAGATTCAGCGTACTGCTACCAATGAACAAATGAAGCAGTTGACAAGTACAGAAAAATCTAGTACAACAAACAAGCAACCAAGCATTCAGAAAGAGTATAAACCAGTGCAGTGTAGTAGCTAGAGTGCTGGACTGGGACTCGGGAGATCTGGGTTCTAGTCCCCACTCGGCCATAGAAACTCACTGGGTGACTTTGGGCCAGTGACAGACTCTCAGCCCAACCTACCTTACAGGGTTGTTGTTGTGAGGATAAAATGGAGAGAAGGAGGATTATGTATGCCGCCTTGAGTTCCTTGGAGGAAAAAAGGCGGGATAGAAATGCAATAAATAAATAAAATAATGACATGCTGGCCACTTGGTTTCTTTGCCACATTCATGGTTTGCAGCAGCTTTCTGCCAAAAAAGCTAGGTAGCATCTGACAGTTACTTGCAGAGCAACCATGGCACTCATTGGGTTGTGACACTAGCACAATGCCACAGGTTGAGACTGAGACTGTGTGGCCACCAAGATTGTGACATTATTATGGTTCAGCCATTGCTGCAATCCAGCATCACACATTATTGGATGATGCAGCAGTTTATTGGATTTAGCCATAACATCAGTTCTCTGCATGCTCCAGCTATATTTAATAACCTATAACCTAAGCCACTGTTCAGATATGAGAAGAACAAGTAGGAGAAAATGTTGAACTGCCATATTCCGCTGTCTACTCACTCCACTCAGTTTTTCCTTATGTTCCAGGGCTCCCCCCACTTTGCAGGGACTAGCACTTATTCTAGAGCTGGGAGGAAATAACACAAAAAAGCAGTTGTTTGCACATTTGAAACTAATTTTATTGACAGCTTTGCCATAAAAAGCAAAAAAACACCCCCAACCCCCATGCCACCAGCTATTTGGAACTCAAATTCTCTAAAAATATGCCAAAAAATATTCAGTGGTAATATATGTGAAGTGTTTTGCATGTGTGAAATGTGTTATATAAATACAGTCTGTGCTCTGTGGGCAGCAATGTGCATACAGAGCTTTGCGTGGGCGCAACTCTCTATGCATGGGTGTCTTTGCATTGGGGAGAGGAGTTGGCGGTTGGGGAATTTCACATGTAGAGTGCAGGAAGGGATGAGGGTTACCTGAGGGATCACCTTCCCTCATACAATAAGTTGTGCTTTTTATATTGTATTGTGTATTTGTGCTTTTAACCTGTTGGTTGTCTTACTATGATTTTAATTTTTGTGAACCGCCCAGAGAGCTTCGCCTATTGGGCGGTATAGAAATGTAATAAATAAATAAATACAATCCACCCTGCACACTCAGGTCTTCTGGGAAGAATTTACTTCAGTCAGCCAAAACTAGGCTGACAACTGTTACTCAGAGGACCTTCTCTTCTGCTGATCCTAGGCTGTGGAATGGCCTGCCGGGAGAGATTCGTCAACTTAATATTCTCTCTGAGTTTAAGGCAGCTATAAAGACTAGTCTCTTCCGGCAGGCTGACCCAGCTGAATTTTAAGATGTCCGATGATTATATTGTATCAGTTTTATATGTTTTTAATCAGTTTTAGGCATTTGCTTTATATGGTATTTTTGTATTAAATGCTGTTCCCCACCTCGATCCAGAGAGAGAGGCGGGTAATAAATAAATTTAAATAAATAATAAATAAATAAATAATACACACTTGTAACTTTTTTTATTTTAAAAAACCCGCAAGTGTCTTCAGAATTCTTCCTTGAAGTTTGAATTATTATCTTAAAAATGCTTAAATAAACAAATAGATCCTAAGGAGCAAAACCTTGCTGTTTCCCAAGTTTCTCTGATGCTTGTCATCGTGGTCTGTTTTTCTGCAACCATCACAGAAGTAGTGCCACATTCCACACTGTGACTATTTCCCATTCAAAGGTTATCTGTACATTTGACTCACTATAGAATTTTCAAATTTCGAAACATTTGTTTATTACTCTAATGGCTCTTAACAGGCACACTGCCAGGTTTTCAAAATGTATACATTGGTTCATGCAAAAAATAAAAAAATAGAGAAACCCCTTTTTTAAAAAATACACACGCACACGCACACATACACACAACAAAGGTCAAAACTTTTAAAATGTCACTTCTTCTACAGTTTTGCATAGAAAATACACTGAGTCAGTGGGAGGCCTCCTTGTCCATAGAAACAGGCTGTAAGAAAAGAATGTTATCCTGCTGCTGTAGTTTCCACTTTCACTGGCAGCTGCGGTCTGAGCAGAAAAGCACTGTGGGAGCCTATTGTTACCCCAGCTGGGTAATAGTTTTCTTATTTTACAGTCAGGAACTGAGGGGGGTTAGGGTGCCTCAGCAAAGTGCCTGAAAATATAACTCCTGCAAACAGATCACTTTCCTTCTTTCCAATGAGAAACAGGCATCCATAAATCGTTCATTTTGGTCTTCTGATCAAGGAAATGAAATTCTCCAAACAAAAGGAGGACTCGACTTAGTATTACTTATATTTCTAAAGAAAACAAACATTACTTAGCATGCTGAGCTACTCTGTGGAATGGCATTCCTTACTAGGATGTTGAGTAATGTAAATCAGTGTTTCATTTAAAAATAAAAATTGAATTTGACGTAAAATAACAGAGGGTATTTATGTCAAGCTTTGGCCTTAATAAAAAGCACTCCCTGCGTGGCATCCTATAGGTGGGTGTAAAATGGATTGTGTCAATGTTTCAGAAGATTAATTAGCTGCAGAACAACAGCTTATATTTGTCACTAGTTTATCCAGTTAATGAGACTGATTTTAGCTGCCATGGCAACCTAAGTTTTAAAGGTGAAAGGTCACTGACCCAGCCATAGAGCCCCACAATCTCTTTGGAGGCAGTTAATATCCCAGAATTTGTCAAACCAGCTAAAAGTAATTCAAAATCGTCAGGAGAAGTGAGGCGGTTGCTACATCCCCCAACTGCACAGTTTGAATTTTGGGATGTCTTGGTGACTCTCTATTTTCAGCCTGAAGAAAACTGTGGAAAATTTCATCAAACAATGCATGGAGTGTACAAAAAGAAGTCTGGGTTTCTTCATAAAAATAAAAAAAAGAAAGAAAGCTAAAGGGAGCATCAGATGAGATGTATTTCACATTTGGCACCTCCTTGTTTCTCACTTCAGGCCTTTGGAGCTAGAGTGGTCAGATGTCCTACTTTACAGAGGACAGTTCTCTAATTTGGAGAGCTGATAGAGGACAGTCCTGTATTTGAAGGTGTCCTCTGTTTGATGGGTTGGCCATTGCAAGTCTGTTTTAAAGTCAAAGAACCATACAGAGGGAGAGCAGCAGGAGCCTTGAACTTGCCTATCTACGGCACCTGGCTGGACAGCAGACTGAGCAGCAGACACACAGGGCACCCCCACTTTTGCAAGATATATTGCATTTCTATTAAAATTATAGTTATTACTAAATCTGTATCTATGCACATACCCTTGCATATGCAAATGTGATGCTTGCTTTCATACAGTAGCAAAACATGTTTGCTACTGTGCGAAACCAAAGTGACAAGAATGCAAACTCGGGTGGGATGTGTAAGTGGCCACCCTAGTTTGTATTCTTGTCACTTTGGTTTCGCACAGTAGCAAACATGTTACTAGCTCCGAATAATCATTAATAACCATGGTAGAACCATCTGAGGCCGGCTGTAATGAATTCGCTAGGCACTTCCAGAACAAAATCTTTGGCATCCGCCAGGACCTAGACTTCCGTGTTATAGCAGGGGAATCTAGCGAGGTATCAAGAGCACAGCCTTGTCCAGTTTTCTTGGATGAGTTTCAGTTGGTACAGCTTGAGGATGTTGACAAGGTGCTTGGACAGGATGAGGATGTTGACAAGGTGCTTGCAACCACCTCTGTATATTTATTTATTTATTTATTTATTTATTTATTTATTTATTTATTTATAGTATTTTTATCCCACACCTCAGCCAAAAAGGCTCTCGGAGCAGCTTACAATTGGATCCTTGCCCTCCTTGGCTAATAAAAACTAGCATGGATGGAACAGCTGGCTGGATCAAGGAAGGGATTAATGCTTCTCTGTGAGAAGGAGTGGTCCTGGGCTGTCTGAAAGAGGCAGTAGTGAGACCACTACTGAACAAATCTTCCCTGGACCTGGAAAATCTTAATAACTACAGGCCGGTGGCAAATGTTCCATTCCTGGGCAAGGTCCTTAAGCGGGTGGTTGTGGGCCAACTCCAGACACTCTTGGATGGGACTGATTATCTGGATCCATTTCAGTCAGGTTTCAGGCCTGGTTTTGGCACGGAAATGGCCTTGGTCACCCTGTATGATGACCTATGTCAGGAGAAAGACAGAGGGAGTGTGACTCTGTTGATCCTCCTTGATCTCTCAGCAGCTTTTGATACCATCGACCATGGTATCCTTCTGGAATGACTGGCTGAGTTAAGAGTGGGAGGTATTGCATTGTAGTGGTTCCACTCCTAGTTGGCTGGTCGGCTCCAGAAGGTGGTGCTTGGGGAACATTGCTCAGCTCTGTGGATTCTGCAGTATGGGGTTCTGCAGAGGTCAGTCTTGTACCTCATGCTGTTTAACATTTACATGAAACCATTGGGTGCAGTCATTCGGAGTTTTGGAGTGCGTTGTCATCAGTACACACAGCTCTATTTCTCCTTTTCATCTTCAGCAGGTGAGGCTGTGGGTGTGTTGAACCCTAAACTGAAACTCAGTCCAGACAAGACTGAGATGCTGTTAGTGGGTGGTTCTTCTGACTGGATAGTGGGTGTTCAACCTGTTCTTGGATGTGGTTGCACTCCCTCTGAAGGAACAGGTTCATAGCTTGGCGGTTCTCCTAGAACCATCTCTGTCACTTGAGGCTCAGGTGGCCTCAGTGGCATGGAGTGCCTTCTACCAGCTTCGGTTGGTGGCCCAGCTATGCCCCTATCTGGACAGGAATAACCTAGCTTCAGTTGTCTATGCTCTGGTAACCTCCAAATTAGATTACTGCAATGTGCTCTATGTAGGGCTGCCTTTGAAGATGGTTCGGAAGCTGCAACGTGTGCCAAATGCAGCGACCAGATTGATAACTGGAACCAGAAGGTTTGATCATATAAGACCGACTCTGGCTTGCTTGCATTGGCTGCCTGTACATTTCTGAGCCCAATTCAAGGTGCTGGTTTTAACCTATAAAGCCTTACATGGCTTGGGACCACAATATCTGACGGAATGCCTCTTCTGACATGAACCTACCCATACACTACGCTCAACATCTAAGTTCCTCCTCCGGGTTCTTCCATTCTGAGGGAAGCTCGGAGAATGGCAACAAGGCAGAGGGCCTTTTTAGTGATGTCCTCCCAAATTATGGAATGATCTCCCCGAGGCTTGCCTGGCACCAGCATTGTTATCTTTTCGGCACCAGGTCAAGACTTTTCTCTTCCCCCAGGCATTTAACAGCATATGCTGAGTTTTTTTTAAATTTATTCTGACCCAGAATAGTTGTTTTAAATGGATACTGTCTGGTTTTTTGTTTGTATTTTATGCTTTTTATGGTTTTAAATTTAGTATATTTGTTTTTAATGATCACTGTTTTTAACCTTTGTAAACCACCAGAGAGCTTTGGCTATAGGGTGGTATATAAATGATGATGATAATAATAATAATAATAATAATAATAATAATAATAATAAATGTTATTCTAATTGGTGTCCTCTTTTTTAGTGATACAATTCCTCTTTTTTGGCAATGTGTAAATGGTCATCCTATTTCTAGCCATTTACAGTGCATTTGAATAATAAGAGGACTTTTGTTTCTCTAGGGGGTGACTTATTTATATCTATCTATCTATCTATGTAGGGTTGGTTTTTTTTAAAAAAAACTTCATTAGACCTGCAGTGGCCAAAGGGGACTAGCCCCCTGGAAATGTTCTGGTGAGCAGTAGGCTGGAGTAACTGAAGAAGTAGCACAAGTAACACAAGGGGCTTTACCAGCACAGATGGTATCAACTGCGATGAGTATTAGCTGTCAAGATGATGAATCAGGTGGATCCTCATCTTGTGAATGACCCAATATACAAACTATAGGGCATTGACTGCCACATTCATATTGGTTTACTATCTGAACATACCTTGAGCAGTTCACAAGTTTCCAGTGGTCTTCACTACAGGTTCATTTCATGATTGAAATACTGGCTGTATTATGTATTGGAAGTACCCTGTAGATTAAGCATAGCCAGTCTTTCTTGCTAGGTGGCATGGAAATTAATAGAAAAACCAGTGGTTTCTTCATAGTCACTAGAAATGTCTATAATTCTGTCACCAAGTCTAAATATCAATGTATATTTGGCTACGCATTTTTTAGTATCAGAAACATAGAAGTTGATTATGAACAGTTATTTCTAAGTTGGATACCTTCCTAATATAAATAAACAGCTGCTGTAAAAAAGAAGAAGATAGGTTTAAAGTTAAGGTTATGCAAGGTTATGCAAAAAACCCTAAATTAAAGTATGCCACCACATCCTCCTAACCCTGGAGGATTGGATTGTCCCTGGCCAATGTCCATTCATACATTGGACCCAAGGCTAGACAAGTCATTTTGAGTATGAGGCAGAAAATCCTGCTATCACGTCTCCCCCTTCTGCCAATAAAAATGCAATAATCATGAATTAAATATCAAGCAATTTGTTGCCCTTTTATGACATCCCAAATCAACTGCCTGGGGCATCCTAATGAGCTTTGCTGCTACCATTTTTTTCCGGGGGTGGGGACACCAGCAGCCACTGGGAATGTTTGCTTGTCTTTTAGCCAGGTATTTTCTAATTCTCAAAAGAAGGCTCTTTGGGTGCTTCCAGATGAGGCCTTTTATCATGCCATCATCCTGCCCCGTTTGCAGAATGTAAATCTAGATATCATCGCCTTACACTCGTAACCATCCCATGTTTTCCCATCACTGCTTCTATCTTTGTCTTTATTGCAGAAAATCCATTAAGGAAAAAAATTGAAATTGCTGCGCAATGCCTTCCAACTGGAGCCCTCTGTCTGGAAGCACCTGTCATCTATACGTGAAAGCTGTCATGTCACAAATCTTCAAACAAACAAACTCAGGTAGAGTGAAATTCTGCTTGAAGGGAGTGTTAGGCTAGAAAGCCTGGCATGGCAGCCATACAAATAAGATGCCAGATTACGTGGAAAAGTACAAATTTCAAACATGACACATCTGTGCATATATAAACTCTTTGTCACTCTTCCTTCAGACCCCACATGATTATACTACAATTAAATCTAAATTAATAGCTTAGAATCCATGGAAGAGCATTATTTGAAGTTTGTGTTTGTGTGTGTATGTGTTTTTCTGAACAAATCTAGTTGAAGAAGACATGAAGAAAAGATATTTTAATATTTACTTTTATTAAGTATGTTAAAAAATATTTTGGGTATCTCCCATTGTCTGGAATGCCTGTCTGGAAATCCTTGTTATCCAAACATGATTGGAATAGCCCTGTTTTGACTAGGGCTGTGCACCAGCCCCACAAATCGCTTCGTGGCCTGATCCAGAACTTTCGGACCAGGCCCGAACTGGTTTGCGCCGATCCGACCCTCCCCCGACCTGCTCTGGATCAGATCCCAGAGCGAGATCCGAAAGGTCGGATCATGATTCGCCCACCATTTTGCCCCCCTTCCCCACTTACTTGCCTCCACAGCGAACAGCAGGTAAGTGGGGAAGGGGGGACAAAATAGAGGGCGAATAAGTCCCCCTCCCCCCTTACTTGGCTCCACCGCCAGCCACCACATGGACCATGGCGGCAGAGGCTGGTGTAGCCAGGTAAGGTCCACCTCCCCCACCACGATTTATCTGCTTCCGTTGCGGTCCGGCGGCAGCTTCAACTGAGGCCAAGGCCTCAAAGTGGAAGAGTAGGCCGTGGCTGTGGCCTGCTCTTCCGGTTTGAGGCCTGGGCCTCAGTTGAAGTAGGGTGACCATATTTTGGAAACCAAAAAGGAGAACGATATGGTTGCCCCCAAGGGGGCATGTCTAGTACCAAGGGGGTGTGCCCACACGAACACAGCCTTGGTCACATGTCTGATTTTACAGCACACATTTAAGACAAATCTGTTCTACATAACATCTTAATGTTAAAATCAATGAAATAAAGAACAAGTGAGAGATTCAATGTATCTGAAATTAATTTCACTCACTCCTACTTTTATAGGTTTTGCTGTACTTTGACGCTTTTGCTATACTCTGTGTGTTACATTCTCCCCTTCCCTCAAATATCTTTTCTGACTGTATCTTCACTCATTGCAAGCTGCTGTTGTTGTTAACAGGGTTTGCTACTGGCCCCAGATCTGTTTCAAATTTGGTATGGCTAAAGACCTTCCTAAGAGCTACCATTGTGCTAAGTTTCATGTCTTTATCTTAAAAAATGATGGAGTTATAAGCATTTTTGTTAATTCCCATTAGAGCTGCTCTTTGAAAAAAAATCTGGATTTTCCCTCCCCCTCCCGGATTTGCCATCAGAAACCCGGGCAAATCTGGGCAAATCCGGTCATATGGTCACCCTAGTTGAAGCTGCCACTGGACCGTGACAGACAGGTAAGCCCCCCTCCCCCTGCCCCCTTACCTGGCTCTGCCGCCATTGCAGCACAGACTGCGGCGGTGGTGGCGGAGCCAGATAAGGCCCCCTCCCCCCACCACTTACCTGCCTCTGGCATGGTCCGGCGGTGGCTTCAACTGAGGCCGAGCCCTCAAAGCGGAAGAGCAGGCTGCGGCTGCTCTTATGTCATTCTTATGTCATTCGTCAGTTCTGCTTGTATAATAATCGTGGTTAGTATCTATAGAATTCTTTTCCAAAATGCTCAAAGTGCTTCACCTGTAGCTCCTAACAATGCCAGCTTATTGAAGGAGTACTCGTTAACATCAAAATGTTCTAGTTGTGAGACACTCTCACTTATTTAAAAGATTATGCAGTCTAAATTGATGGCATTTGTGCTGTTACCTAAATATTTTTTTTCTTTTCATCAATACTGATTTGTATTAATGTATTAATTGCTTAACAAGCCAGGAAATGTTTGTGTGTTGCAGTTGGTGTGTGTAAACCACCCGTAGGATAAATTGCTGCTTCATATTTTTAGTTTTGCCCATCATAGGTTCCTGTATAGTTTTTATAATTATGGTCTAAGAATGTTACTAAAGCTGAATAAAACCCAATTCCAGTGTCCACCGTGTCAGCAACTACAACTGGGTAGAGGCAACGAGTGGGGTGCCGCAGGGCTCAGTCCTGGGCCCAGTGCTCTTCAACATTTTTATTAATGATTTGGACGAGGAGGTGCAGGGAACGCTGATCAAATTTGCAGATGACACAAAATTGGGTGGGATAGCTAATACCCTGGAAGACAGAAACAAACTTCAAAGTGATCTTGATAGGCTGGAGTGCTGGGCTGAAAACAACAGAATGAAATTTAATAGGGATAAATGCCAAGTTCTACACTTGGGAAATAGAAACCAAAGGCACAGTTACAAGATGGGGGATACTTGGCTCAGCAACACTACAAAGGAGAAGGATCTTGGAATTGTTGTAGATCGCAAGCTGAATATGAGCCAACAGTGCGATATGGCTGCAAGAAAGGCAAATGCTATTTTGGGCTGCATTAATAGAAGTATAGCTTCCAAATCACGTGAGGTACTGGTTCCTCTCTATTCAGCCCTGGTTAGGCCTCATCTAGAGTATTGCGTCCAGTTCTGGGCTCCACAATTCAAGAAGGATGCAGACAAGCTGGAGCATGTTCAGAGGAGGGCAACCAGGATGATCAGGGGTCTGGAAACAAAGCCCTATGAAGAGAGACTGAAAGAACTGGGCATGTTTAGCCTGGAGAAGAGAAGATTGAGGGGAGACGTGATAGCACTCTTCAAATACTTAAAAGGTTGTCACACAGAGGAGGGCCAGGATCTCTTCTCGATCCTCCCAGAGTGCAGGACACGGAATAACGGGCTCAAGTTAAAGGAAGCCAGATTCCAGCTGGACATCAGGAAAAACTTCCTGACTGTTAGAGCAGTACAACAATGGAATCAGTTACCTAGGGTGGTTGTGGGCTCTCCCACACTAGAGGCATTCAAGAGGCAGCTGGACAACCATCTGTCAGGGATGCTTTAGTGTGGATTCCTGCATTGAGCAGGGGGTTGGACTTGATGGCCTTGTAGGCCCCTTCCAACTCTGCTATTCTATGATTCTATGATTAGAGAACTTCTAGGTGCAGTGCTTCATGAATAATAGGCTCAGAGAAACCCACACTGAGGGTTCAGATCTCTGTACTGCTCACTGCTAGTCATATGGTGGTGGGTTGGAGCTACACACCCACACTTGTGTTGTGATGTTCTACATTTCCCTGTTTGCATCCCACATTATTGGCTTCCTTTGGTGCGCTGTGAAGAAATGCAGAACATCATGACACAAGTTAGGCCTGCTATCCCTTATGGAGGGTAAACACCCAGTTGTTATTTTATGATGATTCTATTTTATGATTCTATGATATATAGTAATTATTCTGCAAGTTTAATAGTGAAAGGTTAGAATTGTCTCACATTTCCAGAACGAGATTCCACCCTTTCCCCACCTTGCTGCAAACAGTATTTCGCAATGATCCCAGTGTTGTTGCTCATAGCCTCACACAACCATCTTTAAGATGCCTCCGCTTCCTCTTGGGATATATTTTATACATCAATTGTGTTAGTCAGCTGGAGAAAGAGCCCTTATTGCAGCTCCACAATTTATGTACTAAGCTCAAGGGATCAGTATTGTATCTTCTACTGTTTTCTGATTTATTTTTGTTCTTCAAATAAATGTCACAGGCATCTGGGACAACTGCCAGCTTACTTTCTTATAAATAAGGGGGGGAACCCATCATAACTGATAGGTGACATAAAAATTTGGAATGCAATTTAGATTGTGAAGTTTGTGTTACAAAATGTCTTAGTTTTAATTACTTGTGCCATAATATCTTCTAAGGGCATATGGGGAACAGTCGCCAAATACAGATAGTAAAATTAATTCAACGGCGTGTGCCAGGCAGTTCAGTGCTTTATAGTGGTTCTCTAAATGTCTGAAAAACCAAGGTATCTCAGCAAGTGAAAAGGTTTATAAGGGAGATATGGCTTTATGCACACCTTTATTGCTGCTTACGATGGCTTTCGAGCTCTTCAGTCGTTCTTCTCTGTATTATATTAAATGTAAAATTTTTAGAGCATCTAGGCAAGGTTTTAAAATCTTGAGAAAGACAATATATTGAGCCAAAGTAGTATTTTCCAGGAAATTATTACCATCTCAAATGTATCAAAAGAAACATAAAATAGTCATTTTGCTATTATCTACTACAGCCTTGTTATATTTTCCCTGATTGTAAACTGCAAATTGGGCATCTTATTATAATTATTTAGTTCGGGAATGATCAGCTTCTGTTTTAAGGGCCACACTAATATTCAGATAGTTGTTGTTGTTGTTTTCAATGTGTGAGTCCCCCTATAGATTAAGCTTTTAGGTCATAATGTTTTCATTATGACATACATAATGAAAACAAGTCCAATAAAACCAATGATAAAACACAGTTCTGAGGTGGACAATCCAAATATTTTCATGGATGGTCAGGATCTATCAATGTTAGTTAGCATCAGCCAGCAGTTAAAGCTCCACAGGGATGAATCCCATGCACATAAATGATCTGAGGTCATTGATTGAGGGCAGTATCCTGCAGGGCCAGTCTGCCTCTTCTGGTTCCGTTGTACTTATGGGACCCACCACTGGGGCAACATGGATTTTGCATTTTTAAAAATAACCCCGGAAACAAGTGGAAACACTCATTTCCTGATTTAAGGCAGTTCAGCTGAGCTTCCTTCTGGGAGCTCCGCTGTAGTGCTCCCTTCCAGAGTGTTTCTTCTCATTCAGGGTTATGTTTACAGCTGCAAAAGCTGCTTTGTGGAAGCAGTGGGTTTCGCAGGTACACAGGTGCAATAGAATACTACCTTTAGGAACAAACATGCTTTGTAAAACATTCCATGAGGAGGAAGATTGTCAGTGGTCATATGCCCTACCTAGTGTGTGCACAAAAATAAGAATAAATAAAATGTATATGAAAGTCACATAGAACTCATTATTCTTTTCTTCTGAGCAGTGGAGGCTAGTGGCTCTGGTTTCCATGGGGCTGTGAATCTATTCTGGATTGCAGTCAGAACCAGCCAGAGCTCTAAAGGAGCTATCCATGGTGCTGAACTCTAGCCCCCAAATAGGTTCAGCACTGTGGTTAGCTCCATTAGAGTTCTGGCTCATTCTAACTAAAACTCAGAATGGATTCACAGTCCTACCGAAATCAGAACCATCAGCCTCCACTGCTTATGCATGAAAGTGTGAGTGTTCGTTATTCCTTTGTAAGCTAGATCTGGCCTGTGGCCACCATTCTTCCAGTTATGATCTAGCTCATTCTTAAGAGAGCAAAAGAAATTTCTTCCTTCCTTGCTTGGCAAAGACTGCCAGTATTGCACCCATTTACTTATAAATAAACAATGGGTTGGAGCCAAACAACTTAGTCATATTTAGAGTAGACCCATTGAAATCAATGGGACTACTCTACATATCACTAAGGCTGGATCCAACCCAATGACATTAACAATGATGACAACAGGTAATCACTGTTAATAAGGCTGGTCTGAAGTACCTTGAGTATTTGAAGTATTTGAGCTGGATTATGCAGTTTTACAACTCTCCAGATCTGTTTTCTCTCTGATGTATAAAATGTGGTGAAACCCATTTTATATTTTTAACCTTTTGGTTGTTTTATTATGGTTTTAATTTTTGTGAACTGCCCAGAGAGCTTCGGCTATTGGGCCATATAAAAATGTAATAAATATTAGAATGTAAGCCTATGCGGCAGGGTCTTGCTATTTACTGTTTTACTCTGTACAGCACCATGTACATTGATGGTGCTATATAAATAATAATAATAATAATAAATAAATAAATAAATAAATAAATAAATATATACATGCCCAAATATTCTAGAGTACACATGGTGTACATGCAGTGTACCTACTCTACCATTATACATGAAGAATTCTTCGTTTCTGTAAAGGTCTATTATATTTAGGCTCAGAGGGCCTGAGAAGAGATTATATAATAATGTTTAACCCAATGCAGATGTCATCATCCTTTCCCATCGGTACAATGAGGAAGAGCTGTAGCTCAGTGCTTGGGCATATGTTTCGTACACATGAGATCCCTGGTTCGAATGTGGACATCTGCAGGCAAGGTTGGAAAAGAGTCCTGTCTGGAATTCTGGAATGCAATTGCCAGTTAGTGAAGACAACACTGGGTCAGATGGACCACTGGTCTGACTCAGAATAAGGCAGCTTCCTATATTACTTTCTTATAGCTGCAAACTCACTTTCAGATTTAGTCCTCCAAATCTCACAATATGTACAAAACTCAGGGTTCCAGTTGGGTAGAGCCAATGGGTGCATTACCCTTCCTGGAATACAAGTTTTCACATATAGGTTGATATCAGTAAATGTCTTCTTTTAAATGTGTTACATGACAATTTTCATTTAAAGAATGATTTTTAGTTATGAAAAAGAATGATTAAAAATAATCTCCCTTTAGTTGCTAGGACAATGAGTAAGGGTCAATATAGGAAGTGATTATTCATTTAAGGAAAGTGTTCATGGTAAGTGTCTAAATACATCTGAGCTTTAAAATGATGGTACTTATACAATTTACAATTTTTTATGCTAACAACTTGGAGTAGACCCATTGAAAACAATGAGGCTTAAATCAGCTATGTAGACCCATTGAAAACAATGAGGCTTAAATTAGCTATGACTAACTCTCCGTCCATTGATGACTAAGTCTGGATACAACCCAATCAATGTAATCCTATGCATGGTTACTTGGAAGTAACTCCCACGTGCTCAGTGTGGCTTTCTTACCAGTTAATGGAAAACTAGACATTACCTTAACTTCATGTTCACGAATGTGCTCGCTTTATATTCTTTTCCCATTTGTCTGTTCTTTTTGGTGTTCCTGTTCTTCTTGCATCCTAATTCACATTCAGACTATTTACATACTCACTTTTTATGTTTTATTGAGCAACTACATATGTTTGGCACTACTACAGAGTTCAAATTATTTCCCCCACCCTCCACACACACAATTTCTGTCCTCCTAAGTACAAAAAATTTCAGAGAACAGAGCCCAGTCACTGGTGGGAAATGAAGTTCTCTTTAGTGGTTTTTCCAATGGCAACAGGCCTAAAAAGAACTTCATTTTCCATCTGCCATTTGTTTTAGTAACATAATACTCAGGTAAGCTCAAAGGATGATGTTAAGACACCTGGGGACTGGAAGTCTTAATCAGGAGAGGCATGATGGGACTTTCTGTAGGAAACATACTGAAAAATACCAACAACAACAACAACAATTATTATTATTTATTTATATAGCACCATCAATGTACATGGTGCTGTACAACAACAACAACAACAACAACAACAACTTTTATCTTGCCCTTCAGCCAAAAAAGGCTCTCAAGGCGGCTTACAAAAATAATTCTTAAGGAAGTCCCTGCCTACAGGCTTACAAACCAAAAAACATGACACAAAAGGAAAGGGGATTGGGAGGGAGGAGAAGGGAAAAAAAGCAAATATAGGCACTAGATACTTAGTTGCAAAGTTCAGAAGGTCCTGGACACAGAGGAAGGGCTGCCACTTCCTCTCCCTCTAATAGCATCATGCAGGTCATGCCCACCGGAGAGGTGCCTGGCTGCCTTTTCTTTTCTCTCTGATGGCCCCAGCAGTCAAAAGCATGCAGCTGAGAGTGCAATACCAGGAATCACACAATTAAGGAAAGATACAGGACCATGTGTTTGACCAGGAATTTAAGGCAACATCAAGTTTGGCCCTAAGTATGTAGGATTCTAGCCATAGACACCCGGGCTTAGCAACTTTCTTATGGAAGTTTTGGTTGGTTATGAAGAACTCACTGGAATTTCATTCACTACCCAGAAGTGCCAGCTGGAAATATGCTAGACCCATCTAGGACAGAAGGCTGGCCATGGCTAAAGCCCTGGCAAAACTGATTGTAATACAGTACCGTAAAATAAAGGTGCACTGTTCTAGATAGGTGAATAATTCATACCATCTTGCTAAAATATGCATGCATTGCTGTGTACAAGAATACAAATGCACCAATTTTGAAAATATAAATTCTTAGCCTCAGCAAAGGTGGGGATTTTGTAAAAAGATGTATTTTTCAGAGTTGCTTCCAAACGTATTTTATTTATTTATTTATTAAGATGGCGATGGGATCCTTGAGAAGAAGACAACAAGCAGAGCTGGCTAACCAGCTCATTCCCTTTTGTGAAGTTCACAATGACTGAGAAGTAAATTGCTTCTTAATAAGTTTTGTATTCTCCAGGGGTATGGTTAAAGGGTTAATTTAACGCTTGACCCATTAAAACCACTGAGTGCAGTGAGAACCTTACACGGCTGATCAGATGATTATTTCTGGGAGATAAGTGGTTGAAAACTGAGCTTCACTAGTTCAGGTAATCAAGGGAAATCGGCATAAAAGAGAAGATGCGGCTGAGTAAAGACAGAACAGCTACCTGAGATTCTATTACTTGTCGTCTTTCAAGCATAATAATGAGATTATAGTAACCCTAAACTGACTGAAAACAGAAATCTGGCTGTCTGTCAAGTTCATTGTGTTGAGTTTTACAACACTCCAGATCTGGTTCCTCTCTGAACCTGCCATAATTATACCAGGAAGACAAATTCAAAGAAACTTTTTTCAACCTTGGGTTATTGTCAGGCTTTGGCTTACAACCAACATGCCATTGTTAATGACATGGAGAATCTCGTTAATGCTTATTCCCTGCCCCCCCCCCCCAGCCTACGCTGAGCAATATCTCTCTATAAGTATACAACACTACAAGTATTTTACATTGTATCTGTCACAGATTCCAAATTACTTTGCTATTGATCCATGCTCCATGCTGTTGTCTTGAGGTTGTCAAAGTGAGAAGGCCTTTAAAAATTCCAACCCTTCCCCCCTCACATCTTCCATTGAAAAATCCAATTGTATGTGTGTGTCTGTCTGTATATATATATATATATATATATATATATATATATATATCTACTACTGAAACCCTAAACCTATTTATTGGAAAGCAGTTAAGCTTTTAAAACATGCACACATAGGGATGTATCCAGACTTACTCATATTTAGAGCAGACCCATTGAAATCGACGCAATATGTGTTCGTCATAACAAGTCTAATTAATTTCAGTGGATTTACTCCAAGTATGCTTTAAGTCATGCCTATAGCCCTACTTCCAAGTGTTTATAGAATCAGGTGAAAGTTGATGATGCAATTGTTTTTTTCAAAAATTAAAACCTTCCTAGAATATTAGCCTACCAAAAGACATTTACTCTGCTCACTGAGAAAGACAGCATTGCGAAGTGGACATGATTAGGTCCAAGGCATCCACAATAGTTGTCATAAGTTTGCTGCTGAAAATGATCTCCTTGGGTCATCTGCTGCTTATTGCCAAGTCATAACATTTAGAAGCATTTGCCAATTGGTATTTGGATCATCGCCACTCTCTGAGAGCTTCTGAGGTCATGAGGAGACTTTAAAGCAGTGGTGGCACATGTGGATGAACTGAATAAACTACATGGCCTCTTCTGTGTTGCAACCAGCAGGACCCTGCCCTTTTGAGAGAATGTTGCGTCATAGAATAGTAGAGTTGGAAGGGGCCTTCAAGGCCATCGAGTCCAACCCTCTGATCAATGCAGGAATCCACCTTAAATCATCCCTGACAGTTGGCTGTCTAGCTGCCTCTTGTAGGCCTCCAGTATGGGAGAGCTCACGACCTCCCTAGGTCATTGGTTCCATTGTCAGACTGCAATAACAGTCCTGATGTCCAGCTGGAATCTGGCTTCCTGTAACTTGAGCCCATTATTCTGGATCCTGCGGTCTCGGAAGATCAAGAAGAAATCCTGGCCCTCTTCTGTGTGACAACCTTTCAATTACTTGAAGAGTGCTGTCATGTCTCCCCTCAGTCTTCTCTTCTCAAGGCTAAACAGGCCCAGTTCTTCCAGTCTCTCCTCATAGGGCTTTGTTTCCAGATTCCTGATCATCCTTGTTAACTATTTGGCAGGAATGGAATGGGGTTACATGGTGCTACACATAGTAAGCTCTATGGTTGGAGAGTGGCTAGCAGTGTCCAAAAAAGACATAAATTTATTTATTTATTTATTTATTTATTTATTTATTTATTTATTTCACTTATAAATCTCTCCCATAGGCAGGGCTCTCTGGGCAGTTTAAGTCAATGGCATCATTGGCCTATGCTGGGTGCTACAGCCCTGTTCTATGTATGGATCTTGTTCTATGCATGGATCTTGTCCTATGCAGCTTCAACCTGTCTCCTATCTCTCCTAGGAAAATGTTGGCCCCTCTCCTCTGACTGCCATGCAACATCAGCTGGGTACGTTTTAGCTCCCCTTCCCACATACACATCTTCTTCTTCTTCTTTTCTCATCGTCTTCTTATCTACTTTCGTCGTACCTATTACACATGCAAGAATAGCATGGATGGGCAAAGGAATGAAGGAGGAATGGAAATGGCAAAGAAGCTTACATAAAAGCAGAGATCAGGTGTTATTCCCATACATGTTCAAAGAATGCATGGAGGGGGAGGGGGCTGTGTGTGCTACCCCTGTCCTCAATGTTCCCTTCCTGCCAGCTCAACCTCCAAACATCCCTCATTGAACATGAAAGGCCAAAGGAAGATTCTCCATGCATTTGGCTGAATGCACTCTTCCCATAATTGGGAATGCTAATAGTAGAAGGTTCCTGATGACAGGGAGGAGTCTAAGCACATTGTGACCAATATGCAAAGAATCCCCTTTCAGACTTTCCCATTAAATGGGCTGATTTGCATGACATGATAACCTGCCTTGGGTTAATTCACTCACAGGGCTCCAAGATGTGCACTGGCTACCATTTTGAATATGCAAGCAGCAGCAGGGGAATGCCATGGCTTGTCTTGTTGCGCAAACCTGGGTGTCATGGGTGCTTTGAGGATTAAATAACCCTTGGATAGGGTTGTTTCAAATAACCCACGACACCCAGGTTTCCACAACACAACAAGCCGCGGTGTGCCTCTGCCATGGCTTGCATATTCAAAATGGTGGCTGGCACACATCTCAGAACTCCACAGATTAATTCATCCACAGTGGCTTTCTTTTTCATGCAAAACAGCTCAAGGTGGAAAGCCCTTCAAATAGAGGCCTGTCCTCTGTAAAACAGGACACATGTCTACCCTAGGAACTATCCTATGTATCTTAGAGAGAAGATGCCTAATTCATTTACTCATGCACTTTCTGGGATCTGAAAGTCATACCAGATCAGTAGTGCTGGGTCCCACGGTCCCTGGAATCTCCATATCTAATTGTTATGCTGCTTGCCAATCATTCCTGCTGTCACATCCTGTTGGTTCCTCTCGATACATCCTCAAGCAAAACATAGACGTTAGCACCATTTTCTCTCATCATGGCAATGGGCTTGCAGCTCAGGCCAGGAACTTCTTCTGAACATCCATGCTTAGGTAAACCCCCATATGTGGCCCCTGATGCACAAATGTACAGCTGGACCATGCCCAAATCCTAACCCCACCACCACCATGTAGCCATAGCAGCACACATACATGTCCTTTAAAAAAAAGCCAAGCTGCTGAGTTTGTGTGGTATATTATGCCTCTTTCACCTTAGCAGGAACTTCCAAATACATCCTGAAATTTGACTAGTTAAAATACAGTGGCAATTCTAGTGAAGAGTATCTTTTATAGCTATGTCATTCAGAACAGGGATGTGTTGAAGGCTTCCATCATCCAAACACACACACACACACACACACACACACACACACACACACACACACCAGTAGTGAAGAAATGACTGTGTTCTGGCACCAATAATTTAAACATGTGAACTGTGAAATTATGCTACAAAATTTATTAAACTTTCAGGTGTTCCAATTTTGACATGCTCTGATCTTTCCTTAACAATGACAGGATGCTACACAAAAATACTGCATTTCATCTGGTGTAGGTCTTTATCTTATCTTGACAGATTATTGCTGGTTAAATTGTAGAGCTGACTTAAAGGCAGGACTCTTCAAGGGAGTCAGAAATTAAGGCTTCACCAAATGGTAATAAAGCTATTAAAAATGCAAACAGCAAACAGCTACACTGTACAGGTTAGACAGCTAATCCAAACTAGCAGTTAAAAAAAAGCAGAGCAATTACACTTTTATTTAAATGCAAGGAATATGAGCAAGAATAGAATGAGGAGCCTTGTTTAAATGCATTCTTCTGAATATTTATTAGAAATAATACATGTAGTTAAGCCACTTATCTGATTTCAGTGAATAACTAAAATGCAAAAGATCAATTTTCATAATTATACCAAAGAAGTCTGTCTTTCATAAAAATCTCATTAATAACACCATTATTACTGAAAAATATCTCAGTATTATTATTGTTATTCTAATTATCACAAAATGCTACTGATAATGTTGTCATAAAATTCCCTTTTAGTATCCTATTAAGAAAGAGAGACTAAATAGTGGTATAAGTTAAATCTACATCATAAGTGGCATTATTAAAACCTTCTTTGTGTACTTGGTTAAAATACATTATGTGTATAATTACATAAATTGCTTTGGGTTTGGCAAACAGGTCTGTATAATGTTAGCTAGCTAGATATTTCAGCCACGTTAAACACACATACACATTGGTGCAGCTTAGAACAAAACTAAACTATTGTCCAATGGAAAATTTCGTTCAGATTCTGTTGTGCTACTTCTAACTGGTGTAGAGGCCAAATCACTAAAGTATATTATTGTGATCTTTATTTGTAGGTAGCTTTTCTTTAAACAGATAAAAATACTTTTATTGACAAGAAATGTTTTCTTCTTATAGTAAAACACACACACACATACCACTTGGATTCCATTGAAATGTTAACCAACTTACTGTTTTAAACTTCAAAATGGGGCTTCAGTAAACATCTGACTTCCCAATCCCAAATATTTGTGGTATCGTAACATGGCAGATGTTTTATGAACCTCCAGGGATATTTGTCAAATGAAAATAGATGGGCTTGCAGCTCAGGCCAGGAACTTCTTCTGAACATCCATGCCTAGGTAAACCCCCATATGTGGCCCTGATGTGCAAACGTACAGCTGGACCATGCCCAAATCCTAACCCCACCACCACCATGTAGCCATAGCAGCACACATTCATGTCCTTAAAAATAAAAGTCAAGGTGGTATCCTAATAGGGAGGGTGGGTGGCTACTAGTGAAGGCAGTGAAGGCTGGCGGCTCCAAGGTCAGTGGGATGGTGAGTCCGCTCCAGGTTTCAGTCAGAACTCTACAAGAGCTATCCAAGGTGTGGAGCAGATTCACCAGCCCACAGACATTGGAGCCACCAGCCTCCACTGAGGGAAGGCTACAATATGCTCACCTTTAGTTTCAGCCCTTATGGCAGCTATACATTGTTCTAGCCTGAGATTAGGAATACTAATCTCTGATGTCAGCTTTTCCAGGGATAGTTGAGGCTTTTCTGGGCGCTCTGAACCCCCCTTGAACATTCTTTCCCCTTTCCTTCCATTCCACGTTTGCTACTTTGTCCATTGGCCACCCCACCCCATTCCATTGCTGTGTTGTCCCTGGCATTGGGGGCTGATTCTGACTGGAGAACAGCTGGACTTCCAACCAATCCTTAGTGGATGTCAGCCCTTCTCTTGAACTGATCAAATGGTCCTCTGAATGGGGAGCAATAAGTGGATGCTAATCCTGGCACAACATGTTCGTACAATTGGGGTGGCCAGTCTTTTTACAGAGGACAGTCCTGCATTTGAAAGACTGCTAGAAGACTGCCCTTTTGGAGGTGTTCTCTGTTTGAAGATCTGTCCAGTCCAAGTCCAGTTTAAAGATAAAGGACCACCAGAAGGGAGAGCTGGACCCTGAAGCTGCCCATCAACAGCACCTGGACAGCAGACTGAAAGCTCCATCCGATGAGCGGTTTACAGCACGCTCGTTACTGGGCACTCACGGACTACTCACATGACGTTGTCTGCCTCTCGCCCGTCTTCCACCCCTTCTGACCTTTGTTGCACCGCAAACCCCCCCCCCCCGGAGAAAGTCCGGTTGCTGCTCTCTCCTACCAGACTGAATGGGGCTGATTATTTCCTGTTTTCAGGAAGTGATGTCAGAGAAGTGATGGGAGATGCCAGATCTACACCAAGCAGGATATGACACTTTGAAAACAGTTTGAAAACTGTATATGGAGTGTATCCTGGGCCCCACAGTTGTCACTACTGTTATAAACTGTTTTAAAGCAGTCGTGTAGATCCTGCCCTAGATGTCATGGGGCTTTGAGCAAGGCTCACAAGTCACCTGCTCACAGTCTTCTCCACTATAGTGAGATATACTCCATTTCTATTTAAAATATAATAACTATTTCTAAATTTACGCCTGTATATATCCATTAGCATATGCACATCTTATGCAAACCAATGCCCTCTTTTGTCCTCTTTTTGGTGAAGCATTTCCTCTTTCTTTGGCAATTCATAAGTGGCTGCCCAGTGGACTAGGTTATCGTTTTAGGTGTTAAAATATAGGTTTTAGTTTGATGGGTTTTATAGCCATTGTAGGCTGCTTCAAACACCACTTCAGTGGAAGAGAATGCAGTATATAAATTTGAAATAACATTACAATTCAGTACCACAACCCAAAATATAGTGTGTACGGCATTCTGTGCCCTCTGGGATCCCTGCAATACATAGGCCTTCCGCAGTACATTCCCCACTTACCATAACGACGTTCATTTCACCAGTGCTTGATTAAGATAATAAATAGCTCAAACCAATAGCAAATGCTGCAAAACGGCAAGTAGTTGTGCATGACTATGATATGGGATCCCCCTCCTTAAAACCCATTGAATTCAATCCCTTCTATGCATTTTTTTGAAAATGGAATGCCTGTATCTATGCAATGCTTTCATGTCACTTAAGATCTGAGGGTAAATTAAACAGTCTCATCAGAGGGAGTGATATGAGTTTCAGAAATAAGTATAACTTTTATCCTACGTTGCCTTTGACTGACACAAAGGAAGTGATACTTATCTTTGCTGTGTCCCCGATGGCATTTACTTCGATGCATGAATGTAAAAGCAAACAGAAACAGCTTTTATCACAGCGGCAAGTCAGGCGCTACACTTTGGGGCTCAATCTTACCATCCGCTATGTGGGCATGAATTGATGTGTACTGGAGAGCGGAGCAGAGCTATTCCACTCATTTTAGAATGCATTCTAAAAATATCGCTAAATACATCAGGGAGTTTACAGAAATTCTTTTTCTTTCTTTTTAAAAAAATCTGCTAGAATGAACAAGCCTTGTTTTTGCACTTTTGCTACTAGAGAACTGTCCAAGCCATCCGGATAGGAGGAAATCTCATCAGGTATCCTAATGTGTTCTCATATCCTAGGCTAGCGTTACTGTTAAAGTATAATATATACTGTTGTGACTAACTCAAAGGAGGAGGAAACAATGAACAGTAATAATAATCTAAATTCAGAAGCTGCTTTGCCATGGCCAACAGCATTTGCTGTCAGAATATACTGTGTAATAATGACATCATTTATGAAGGTTGTTTATATGGATTTGGATTTGGCTGCTTATAAAACTCCCATTCATATCAACTGGATTTTAAAAACATGATTATTTTCTTAAAATAAAACTTTTAAATGGCTAATATATGTCATTGCAGCCTTTTCAGTATACTGGTAAGACCTCTTGTTATACTATGTTGTATTTATTTTATTATTTATTTATTTATTTGTTCATTTATTACATTTTTATACCGCCCAATAGCCGAAGCTCTCTGGGCGGTTCACAAAATGTTGTAGCAGATTTCCCCAACATTCATAAAGGACTTTATTTTCATTCATCAAACAAACTAAAGAAACTTCTTATTAGTGTGGCAGAAGGGGGAGGGAATTACTCACTTTCTGATTGGAGCGAAGGAAGAGACATCACGCTTTCCCACTCTCCCTGCTCCAAGCAGGGCCTTTCCCACCCACATGCCCCTGATTGGAGCGGGGGTGGGGGTGGGTGGGTAGAAAAAGCACACCAGTCTCTCCCTGCAATAATAATGGCTCTGATTGGGTTTGGATAGGAGAAAGGGAAAGTGTGTGTGTGTTGGGGGGGTGCGGAGCGGAAGAAGGTTTTCCATCCAGGGCCTCTGGAAATGGCCCCCTCCTCTCTGCCCCCTCCCTCAGCTGCCCCCTCTGCCCCCTTCCTCGCATGCCTGTTGCTCAAGAAAGATGCAGCCAGTTGAAGCGGGCGTCTTGCCTCCCGAGACCTGACTCTGCCTGCCCACTGCTGGACAAGTGCTCAGTGGAAGAGTAAGTTGCCTGGCTGGTGCATTTCAGGGGCTGGTTCCACACACATGGACACACGCTCACATGAGATCTGCTCAGGCCGCCTCATGCAAGGGACCTCAATCTGAAGCACAGGGCAAGGTGAAGAAGTCCTTATGCATCCTTCTGTGAGCCAGGCCCTTGGGATTGGGTGAGACTTTCTCATGAGAAGACATTCCCAGGGGAGGGTGGCACCAGTGTGTGACTGGGAAGACCCCAACTCACCTTGGGCCTTGCTGCAGGATAACCATGGCTCCCCGTCTCTGCTTTCCCACCCACAGCAGGAAAGATGGGGAGGAGATTGCTGGGCTGGGCATCTCTTGGCAGTGCCCCAGCGTGCCCCTGGGACAGAGCCATCCTCAGGCCCCTGTTGCTCCCATGGTCCCCCTGGGCCAAAGTCCAGTGAGGAGGGGTGTGTCTCTCCTGTACACCCCACCCACTCAGCATCCTTTGCTGGGGTGGCTGTTCAAGGCACCAGGCCTGCAGCAGCAGGAAGAAAAGGTGCGCCCACCAAAGAAAGTCGGCCAGCAGGGATGGGAGTGGGAGGCGCTGTGCCTGCTTTATTTCCAGAAAGCACACTGGCCATCACCAATGGGAGCAGTGGGGTGGGTGGGGGGTGGGAACGCAGAGCCTCCCCGAAGATATTACGGAGCACACCCCGTGCGCATGCCTATGATTTGATACAATGTGTAGATCTGGCCTTGGTGCCTTCCAGAGGTTTTGGAGTTTGTCTCCCATCAGCTTCAGCCAACATAGCCAATGGTTAGGAATGCTGAGAGTTATAGTCCAAAACATCTGGAGGGCAACCTGTTGGAGAAGGCTGTTTTATAATACATTTACAATACTTTTTGCAAAGTGCTTTTTTTCTATTTTACAAATGCATGAGACTCCCTGACCCAGTTTGTCTCCTCTGCACAACCCTTTAAACACACATAGAACAACTTAAATTAATCCAGCAATGGATGTAAGGTGTTTTACTTTAATGCATCTGGCTCATTTTCCTTTACTTTCTTATAATATACTAACTGGCTCATATCTGTTGAACAAGAAAGGAGAATTGTCTTATTATATCATCAATCTTCTACCCCATACCAAAAATCTTCTGCCCTATACCAAGCCAGTATCCTGTGCGGTTACTTACATGGATAATAGTTCCCAGCTTTAGGATTGCAAAATTCATGCTGAACATATAATTTGATTTTACTTTGCCAGATGCTTTAATTGATAATAATTTCCAATTGATCACCTACACATTTAAATTTAAATCCAAGTGCTACATAACTTGTAGATTATAACCTTTCTCTTATAAGCTTACATTCTTAAGCAGAAATATGTAGAAGTCACTCCAATTAAAATCTGCATCACAATTTTTGTCTGAAAACATTTTTATTTATTTTTATTCAATCAATCCATATCCTGCCTTTCTGCCAAAAATGGCACACATTGGTAGTGCTGATCTGCTTTCTGTTTACCAGGCTAGAGGAAGCCTGGAGGCTTAAACACGCTCTATGTGGGGCTGCCTTTAAAGAGCGTTCGGAAACTCCAGCTGGTTCAAAGCGTTGCAGCCAGATTGTTGACCGGCGCTGGTTACAGGGAGCATACAACTCCCCTGTTAAAACAGCTCCACTGGCTTCAAAGTGCTGGTTATGACCTATAAAGCCCTATATGACTCGGGTCCAGGTTATCTGAAAGACCGTATTCTCCCTTATGAGTCTGCCCGTGCTTTGAGATCTTCTGGAGAAGCCCTTTTTCAGTCCCACCATCTTCACAGGCGCACTTGGTGGGAACATGGGAGAGGGCCTTCTTGGTGGCTGCTCCAGTGCTTTGGAACGCTCTTCCCGGGGAAGCTAGACTGGCACCCTCCTTGATGGGCTTTCGGAAGCAGGCAAAAACTTGTTTGTTCCAGCAGGCCTTTGGAGAATAATCTGGTCCTCCATCTATGTTAAGGACTTGTAAAATTGTCTTGTGTTTTAAACGTTTATTTAAACATTTAAACGTTTATTGTTTTAATACAGTAATTTTTTTTTTAAAATTTTTTGTACGTTTCTTTTCCTAGGTTTAAAATGTATATGTTTAAAATTTTGTAAGGCCACCTTCAGGCCCAGTATTGGGCAAAAGGCGGAATATAAATACATATAACAATAACAATAACAATAACAATAATAATAATAATAATTAAAGCTCAAGTCAAGGTGGAGACACTATGTTAATCATCTAAGGCCCTCCTCCAACTGTCTTCTCTGAGGGAGCCTTGGAAGGTGGCAACAAAGGAGAGGGCCTTCTAGGTGGTGGCTCCTCAATTATGGAACACACTCCCCTATGAGAGCTGCCTGGCACCAACATCGTTACCTTTTGCACACCAGATTAAGACCTTCCTTTGCTCTCAGGCATTTGGCAGCAGCTGATGAGATTTTAATCAGATCCTGGATTTTTCCTATTGTTGATTGCTTAAAATTGTTTAGATATATGTGTCTCTGTGGGGTTTACCGGGCCCTGCCGCTGTCGCTGTCGCCCATGCGGCGACAGCGGCAGGGTCCGGTAACCCCCCCTCCTCTCCCTTACCTGCCTCCGTCCGCGGTCCGTCGGCTTCTTCAATTGAGCCCGCAGTTCAACCAGGACTTCCTGGTTGAACCACGGGCTCAATTGAAGAAGCTGACGGACCGCGGACGGAGGCAGGTAAGGCCCCCCTCCCCCTTGGTCCCTTACCGGGCTCTGCCGCCGTCGCTGCATGGGCAGCGACGGCGGCAGGGCCCGGTAACCCCCCCCGCCCTCCTCTCCCGGCCTTACCTGGCACCACTCCCCTCCACTGCGGAGCTCTGATTCGGAGCCGGAGCTCCGTGGCGAAGAGGAGCGGAGTATGGGCGGAGCGGCGAGGAGCGGCCGATTTGAAATTTTTGGATCGGCCCGTGGGGCGGAGTGGGGGGTCCGTGCACACCCCTAGTTTAGAAGGTTCTGTGTAGCTAGGCTAAGCT
The DNA here is from genome assembly GCF_023053635.1 of Elgaria multicarinata webbii. Lineage (NCBI taxonomy): Eukaryota > Metazoa > Chordata > Lepidosauria > Squamata > Anguidae > Elgaria > Elgaria multicarinata. The sequence continues at coordinate 39,524,359 of NC_086175.1, read as the reverse complement.
TAGGATAAGACTATGATATCAGAGAACCATAATTGTTGGGATGCATCTATCTTGCCAGGGCCGTTGTATCACAGCAGATAAGTCACTTGCTGCTGGACAGAAAAGTGAGAAGTTCCCTCTCTTTCCTTAAAACAGGGGGCTTCAACTTTATTCAGGGTTCAGAGTCTATGATAAGCCCTTATCTCATATAAATCCATGTGCACACATGTGCACTTTGTGAACTGTACTTTCAAAGCTACTGTGAATTTCTCTGAAGTTTTTGATTCTTTATTTTCCAGCTACTTTTGTGTGAGCTCCTTTGTTTTTTATGAAGATGTTCGCACTGGAAATACACGCCAGTCTGCAACTTTGTAGTACATTTTGAAGTGCAGAAATATAACCCGAGTGGAGAAGAACATCAAGACAAAAGGGGGCTCTGATGGAGCTAAGGAGAAAGTAGGGTTGGGCCAAAACTTTGTCTTTGGTGTAATAATAAAAGGAATGAAAAGTAAGTGGAAAGATATATTTAGTAGCAGTAAGTAAATATGATACCCATAGTTTAAGACTGGCTTGGAATAGAGAATTGGAGTGCCCTATCTTGCCTAACCAGTGGACAGTTGCCCTAACATCTGTATCTGAAGCTTCTATGGATCTCAGGTTATGTCTTATTTAGCAAATTATAATAATAATAATTGTTTCGGGTTTATTGGACTCCACAATGCCTTTTTAATAAGGGTTTGTCTAACTTGCACAATTGTTGGAGATGTAATGCATCTAATGCTTCTTTAACTCATATGTTTTAGCAATGCCCAGTAGTTTCCCCCTTTTGGGGGGGAGGTAATAATAAGGCTGAACTTTGTACTGAAACAATCTATAATATGGAACAATGTGCATGTGCTCTAAATTACCTACCAGCTTCTTGGAAGTTAACACCTGGTCAGCACAGATGGATCTTCAGCGCCCTTATGACAGCCAAAAGACGTATGCTATTACATTGGAAGGACAAATCCACACCTCCCATAATGCAATGGATCAAGGCCTTAATAACATTATCGACATTTGAATGGGTATTATATAGGTGCAACTTTCAAGTGGATAAATATATGGATATCTGGTCTGCCTTTTTTTTTATTTTTACTTCCTTTGTATAACTCTCCCCCCTTTTTATGAACGGTACACATGATTTTTTTCCATTTTCACAATGTATTTTCTGTTCTATTTTGCTAATATTCACAATATTTTTTTTAAAAAAAGAACAACAACAATTAAAAAAGATAAATGAGGTTTGGAAGGATGGAAACCAAGGCCTTAGCTAGACCTACCTGAAAGTCCGAGACCACAGAAAAAGGCTGTATCCCAGAGCAAGGAAGGGACGATCCTTCCCTGATCCCGGGATCCCCTGTGCGTCATCTGGCTGCACAGGGATAATCCCGAGGTTCGCCCCGGGATAAAGCCTGGTCTAGCTAAGGCCTGAGTCTGGCAGCCAAGAGGAATGGTCTGGAACATGGATGTTGAACCTTTTTCAGCCCAAGGGATGAATTCCATTTCAGGGAAGCTTTTGGGGGCCACATTCTTGTGGGGAGCAGGGCCAACACAATTTATTTATTTATTTAGATTTTTCTGTCCCTACTTCCTAGTGCATGTGCACCATTCAGAGGGGATTGCAATTTAATGCTACAATACAATATAAAATATATATTCAGTAAAATAAATACAGAGGTGCAGACCATAGCTAAGACAACATTAACAAAATAAACATTTAACAGGCAAAGCTTGCCAGAATATAAATATCTTCACCAACCAGCTAAAGATTATGCATTCTTTCCATGCTTGAAATCCAAGCATTTCATTCAAATTATACTCTCACTTTGGCTTTAGGGGTATATTGGCTGCTGTAAATATGTCTGGACTTTCCAAGATCCTCTCTCTCAATGGACACCTAAACGTCTTTATTAATTATGTTTGATGAAGGGTTCTGTGGGGTCTTAAAGTTTGCAGCACAAATGTTAACAGCTCATCATTTATTTATTTATTTATTTATTTTTATGTGATGAGAATAAAAGTCTCAAGGGAGCTCCTCTATAGGAAGAAGAAATTTCTACATATCCTTTTCTTTAATGTGCCATCCCATAAAGTCTGAGGTAACATTTGGTTTATGCAAGGAAGACATGCCTACAAATTAGTCTGAACACCTCCTATTTATGTGTCACTGCAAGCCAGATCCTAGTTTCATTGGATTTCTAAACGTTACGCCCAACTTCATTTGCCATTGCCTTATTTATTTTGTTGAGTGCTGGACATTTTCCTCAGAATGGGTTGGGGCTCTAGATTTAGGCAATGCAACTAGGCCAGTGGAAATGGACTTTCTTTGCCCTTTCTCCCCATGGCAGCTGCTCTAGCCCCATGAAAAATGGTACACAGGGGGATCCTTCTGAATGGGGTGAGCTGTGGGCAAGGGAAGGGGAATCCCTGAAAATCAGATCACGGCACCTTCTGTGAGTGGAGCCCCTTCCATCATTCGAAGGAGTTTCCTGAATCCAAACCAATGTTTTCATAACTCCAACACATTTCCCTATGTATGTATTTATTACATTTTTATTTATTTATTACAGTTGTTATTGTTGCAAAATTAGGACTGTAATATTAAACTCAATTATTAGGAAGTGGGAGATACAGCACTGGGCTGCAGGCCACCATCTGATTCAGCTTTCAGCTCCTACTATTATATGTGAATTATGACTTTTTTCTTTTAGAAGTAAAGACATGTTTGTGTGTGTGTTTATTTTGACAAAGTTTATTGTTAAACTTAAAGTACCCCAACATTCAGTTACAAAGGCATATAACCATTCGTGGTCTTTCAACTCACAAAATACCATGTCAGGCATCGCTTCAGACATCTTTAAGTACTTTAACCTGCTCAGAATTTTTTAAATATCTAGATTTCCCCACCTTTTATCATTTAAAAAACACAACAGAGACAGGAGAGAAAGTGCCTTTTAAAAAAGAAGAGTCATTGCCCTATTGCACTATTTTTGGTTTTGCACAAAATCCACTTTGTTATCTTGCCTTTTTAAAAGTCATTGTATGCCATCTCACTCCTTGGTTACCTGCTGACAGAATATTGTGATCCATAATTCGGCAGAATAGAAACACTGTACTTCATGGCTTCCTTTGTGCCACCTTCAAAAAATACATTACTGTGGGCATTGAGAGCAAAGACCATTAATTGGGCTCAAGGACATACTTTGTGTTGGTGAGTGTTGATACCTGTTGACTGGGGAAACTCCTTGAGCTTAAATTGATCCCTCCATCTCTACATTTCTTTTCTCAAATATGCCTACTATTTGTTATCTGCCAAGGTATAATTATTTCTCTTTCTTTCTTTTTTAAAAAATGATAATTGAAAAAAAGACAAATTGTGAAGATGTGCCTGCTACCACAAAACACCTGTATGTGTTTAGATGTGGAAGGAAACTCTCAGCTAAGTGGGCCCTCTGTATGCGGAGACCTTGCAACTCCAGAAGCTTGGTGCGATGGGGCAAACAACAGGGGGTGACTCTCATCATTATGACCTGCCTGGTGAGCTTCCTAAAAACATTTGGTTGGCCACTGTTGGTAATAGAATGGAGAATTAGTAGCTTTTGGTCTGTTCAGCATAGCAGTTCTTCTCTATTGAAGGATTCCTTGTCAGAGGAAGACTAGAACCCTCGGACCCAGATGTCACCAAGGAACAGGCTGCTTCAGAAGACTCAAGAGCTGCCCAAGATGGCCCTGGGACCTTGGGGGAGATGGCTTCTGATAGAGGAGGAGGCTGGGCCACTGCAAGGCAGTGCCTGAAGATATAGATTAAGACAGCCAGGTGAAGGAATGCCTGCTTGCAGAGGAAGACTCCCCAGGAGTAAAGGCCTCCTTATGAGAAAGGCCCTTCTCCTGAGTAAGTGTGAGAGCTAGTGTGGTGTAGTGGCTAAAGTGTTGGACTGGGAGTCGGGAGATCTGGGTTCTAGTCCGCACTTGGCCATGGAAACCCACTGGGTGACTTTGGGCCAGTCACAAACTCTCAGCCCAAACTACCTCACAGGGTTATTATTGGGAGGATAACATGGAGAGGAGGATTAGGTATGCCCCCTTTGGTTCCTTGGTGGAAAAAAGGCGGGATATAAATACAATAAATAAATTAAAATAATAATAATAATAATAATAATAATAATAATAATAATAATAATAATGCCAGAAAGCCTATAATGACCTGCAGCTGAGCCATGGGTGGGTGGTGTAAGGGAGCTCAAGCTTATAAGCCTCAGACAGGGAAAGTTGTTGGAACAATGAATGTATATACCTCTGGACCTTGCTTGCATTCTCCCACATTGTCTAGCTTCCTTGTGTTGGGCATTGGGCTGCCTTGTGACTCTGGGTTTGGATTTGCTCTTTGCCCCCATCCAGCTGAGCTGCAGGAGAATTCTCTAGAGCACATATAGGCCACCTCATTCTTCCAGATGCAGGGTATGGATTCCCCTCCCGCTTTATTGCACTAGGGATCCAGTCCAGTAGGAGCATCTATATCCTGGAGCTCATTTCTAGGCACAGATCCCCTTGCTATATTGAGAAGACAGAGACCACAACCAAACACAACCTGCTATTTATTTATTTATTTATTTATTTATTACATTTCTATACCGCCCAATAGCCAGAGTTCTCTGGGCGGTTCACAAAATTTAAAAACAACAGTATAAAACCTTACTATAAAATACAATATAAAAGCTCAACCAGATAAAAACAGCAGCAATGCAAAATTACAAATTTAAAACACCAAGTTAAAATTTATTTATAGACTGTTAAAATGCTGGGAGAATAAAAAGGTCTTCACCTGGTGTCTAATAGCATATAATGTAGGTGCCAAGCGAACCTCCTTAGGGAGCTCATTCCACAGCTGGGGTGCCACAGCAGAGAAGGCCCTCCTCCTGGTAGCCACCTGCCTCACTTCCTTTGGCAGGGGCTCACGGAGAAGGACCCCTGAGGATGACCTTAGGGTCCGAGCAGGTACATACGGGAGGCGGCGTTCCTTCAGATAGCCTGGCCCCAAGCCATTTAGGGCTTTAAATGTTAATACCAGCACTTTGAAATGGGCCCGGACCTGGACTGCTATACATGCTTAACTCTGCATGGGAGTCAGGACTGGCCCAAGACATTTTGCTTGAAGGACAAGTTGGTGCCCGCTTCTGTTCCACATGTAAAAGCTGACTAGACCAGTAGTTAAATCTTAACTTCAACACTGGCAATGGGACAACATTTCTCTAATTCAGTCACCCCGAATTTGGCACCCCCAGATGTTTTGGACTTCAACTCCCATCAGCTCCAGACAACATGGCCAAAGGTCAGGAATGCCGGGAGTTGTTGCCCCAAACAACTGGAGGGCACCAGGTTGGGGAAGTCCACTCTAGTAGACTTGGCTAGGTTAGGGAGAGCACGGTAGCCTATGTGGTCCCCACAGCTCTGCTTGCTCCTTGTTCATCCACATATGCCTCCTAAGGCAGCTGCCTCACTCTGCCTAATGGTAGGGCCAGCCTTAGTGGGAATATGCCCAGAGCTTGTTTCCTCACATAAGCTTTTTGGCTGACTGGACAGCAAACCTGGTTTCCCATGCTGTTGAGAGAATCCTCATGTCCTGTGAAGAAGGGAACCTAATTGCTTTTATCAGTGCTTAAATTATGGGGAGGGAAGGGCAGAAACAGTGTCCTTACTGAAATCCCACACATACAACACCTGATTTTACTTAGTGAAATTATTCCTTCCGGATATAGCTTTCTAAAAATAGCTGAGGGGACTGGCAGAAAGTCACCTGCCCATATTGGGAGTACTGAGTATATCGGTTTAGTGAGGATGTTTCAAAAAGCATTTCTTTTGATAATGATAAGCTCTATGAGATCACTTGAAGAATATTGGGCAATTTCTAATATGAATGAAAATGTTGATCAATATTCTGAAAATAAAAGTAAGACTGAAATAGATACTGGACTTATATTTTGAAATTATGCACTTCATTTCATTCAAAATATTACGACTAGACTTTAAAATATAAAACACATTTAGACTTTTCAGAAACCTACCTTCAGTGTTTATGATCCAGTGTGGATAAGAATATGTTTTTCTTAACAAATACCAAAAAATTAATTGCATTTTCTTAAACATTTAATTAAAATGCAATTTCTAAATTTCTTTTAAATAATAAACAGTTTAATATTAAATGATCTGGATACAAACATGTTTTCCTTACAGTTAATATCTAAACTAGATCAATGCCTCTACCACATAAACTGAGTTAAATAAGATTCTTTTCCGTGAAAATGAAAAATCAATTTGATTATTTCTCAAGTATGGATATTTACTAGGGGTGTGCACGGACCCCCCGCTCCGCTTCACTTGCAGATCCGCGATTTTCGGAGCGGGCCGCTTCGCCCCGCCCCCGCTCCACCCACTTCCGCTCCGCTCCGCTCCGCTCGGAGCTCCGGATCCGGATCGGAGCTCCGTTTTTCCCCCCCATAGGGTTGCATTGAAAGCTAAAAAATTATACAACTTTTTTTCTGTTCAAGTTAGAAACCTCATGTTTGGCACCATGACACCTCATGGATGTATACACACGCATGCCAAGTTTCAAGGCAATCCCATCATCCCCTGATTTTTGGGGAATTTATGAAAATCGGGCACCCATCGGGCACCCCATTCAGACCCCTTGGGATAGCTCCGTCAATTTGCATGTTAGAAACCTCAAACTCAACACCATGAAAGCTTATCCATGTGTCCACATGGGCGCCCAGACTCAAGGCAATCCCATCATCCCCTGTTTTTTGGCGCGGCTCTAACCTCTAACGCACCACCCATAACCCCCCTTTCGATAGCTCCGTCAATTTGCATGTTAGAAACCTCAAACTCAGCACCATGATAGCTTATCCATGTGTCCACATGGATGCCAAGTTTCAAGGCAATCCCATCATCCCCTGATTTTTGGGGAATTTTTGAAAATCGGGCACCCCATTCAGACCCCTTGGGATAGCTCCATCAATTTGTATGTTAGAAACCTCAAACCTGGCACCATGAAAGCTTATCCACGTGTCCACATGCATGTCAAGTTTCAAGGCAATCCCATCATCCTCTGATTTTTGGGGAATTTTTGAAAATCGGGCACCCATCGGGCACCCCATTCAGACCTCTTGGGATAGCTCCGTCAATTTGCATGTTAGAAACCTCAAACTCGGCACCATGACAGCTTATCCATGAGTCCACATGGACACCCACACTCAAAGCAGTCCCATCATCCCCTGATTTTTGGGGAATTTATGAAAATCCAACACCCCTTTCCATAGCTCCATCAATTTTGCACGTTAAAAAAACCCCTCAAACTCACCACCATGAAAGCTTATCCAGGGATACATATGCACGCCGAGATTCAAGGCAGTCCCATCATCCCCTGTTTTTTGGCGGGGCTTAAACCTATTTCAGCGCTCCGGCTGAAATAGGAGCTCCGAAAAATGGCAGCTTCTCTTTGCCTTGCTTCTAGGGGTCCGCGGTCCGCTTCTACTCCACCTCTGGGTAAGGCAGAGCAGGCCAATTCGCTACTGCTTCTCCGCTCCTAATCGGAGCGGAGCACATGCCTAATATTTACACTCTTGCCAAACATAGGCATTTCATTTTCACCTGATGGAAATTAACTACTCTAGGCAGCCCATTAACTAACAGAACTTTTTGCCTATTAGTTATGGACATCTCATTTTTGTTTGCTACTTTCTTTTTGTAAGGATGAGGCTGGGCTAAATTGTTTTATAGGTTGGTATGTAAAAGGTTTTATATTATATTATTATATTGTATTTTTATGGTTTTGATCTCTGTAAACCACCCAAAGGGCTTTGACTATTGGGGGGTACAGAAATATAATGAATGAATGAATTTAAATCAATGCTTTAATTTGACTTGATTCCAATCAATCCAACCTATTATGATCCATCAGTATGTTCATTTTATATGTTTTCTTTGTTATTTAGTTTTTATATAGGCACTTGATTCTGGAAAGAAAGAAAAAACATCTTGTATGTCATGGGTTGGCTAAACTATTTTAACCCATGTCACATTAAGTAGGGGGTGTTATTCAAATGGCAAAATTGTGAAGAGGCAAAATGCCAAAGAACAAGTAGCTAAAGTGGCCAAGTATTACAATTTAGTGAACTTCTCTAGAGCCATAACTTAGAATTTGGTTATTCACTGAAGCACATACTTCTTTGGGGAGAAAAAACCAGCAGCAGGATGATCAGGCTGTGATAATGTAGTATAGTGATATCAGGTGATAATATATTATGATTTTGTGTCACATTTATTCAGCATGCGATTGAATGAACTGAATTTTTACTAAGATCAGCTGAGTAGAATTTCAGATCTGATGATAGTTTCACACTGTATTCTATTCCAGTTTCAATAGAGTAAAAGAAAATCTCAATTTTTTTTCTTTTTGAGCCGGAACAGATGCTTTCCGTTCCTTATTTCAAATTGCTCTGTTCCAGATAGGGTACTGACAAAACTATGCAAATATCAAAGGAAAGACGGATGTTTTTTGTATCAAAATCAAAGTAACAGGCTTGACGATTTCTAGCATGCTGACAATTCCAAAGGAATATTACAATGGGTTTAAGAAGTCTCCCTATTGATGTGGGTCAATTAACTACTTTGGTATTACAGGAACGAGGACCACATAAGAAGCCAGATAGTGATAATTCCATCCCCCCCCCTTTGGGTTTTCATAATAAGGATAAGTTCAGCACTGATTTGCAGTGTGCATAATATTGCAGTCCTAAAAAAAAAGTCACATAGCTTTGTAATCCCATTCATGTACTGATAGGGATTCAGTTTCTCTAAGCAGGTTAAAAGTGATTGGGGAAATGTTCACTCCCACCCACATCTGCATTTTAAGTTTGAACTACTGCAAAAACACACACACATACACAGACAACGAGGCATGCAAATGCCTTGGCAAGGTCTACCCTCACAAAGCACCACCAGCCTTACAAGCTTTTAAAGTAAAAATGACTTTAAAATAATAATAATAATAATAATAATAATAATAATAATAATAATAATAATAGACACCAAGGCTCTAAATATATTTATGACCAATTCAGCTCTCTGAGCGGACAGTCTGTTTAACAGGTCTTCATTTGGCATGTTAAAGCAGTCATCAATAAGCCATTGATTAATCAAAAGGTGCCGTTTCAAACAGGAACTTGCTTCTCTCAGAGGTTTTATTGTGCTCATTAGAGATCCCTCAGCTGCCTCTGACTTCATCGGCAATCTTGTGAAGGGGCAGCATCAGAAGCAGCCCACTGATTGGGACTCCATTGGCTCAGCAGGGGACCGAGAGCTCAGTGGAGGGAAAGTGTCAGGTTAAAAAAAACATGTCTTGGTGTTTGCAGGGCTGGGAAAGAATGCCTGGCTGTGCTAATTGGAAGGGATTGAAAGATCTGGGTGGTAGCCAAAGCGTCCTGAGTGTAATGTGGGAAGGTGGGACTTCTGCAATGAGCACGCAGCACGGGACTGCATCTAATCTCCCATCAGGCTTCAGTTCTAGGGACTCATGTGCAGGGCAATTGCAATTAGATTGGAATCTTTTGTGGATCTGGGGTGGGGGGGGGAGGAGGTAGCAACTTAACACAATCCTCTTGACTGTAAAAGGAACCCAGGTAAAATTTGACCTGACACCATTGTAGGAGCAGGTGAAAACAAGAAAGTTGCAATGAAGGAGCTTCTAGAATTGAACAACCCATCTATAACATAATGTGTTTATTAGATCAACTCAAAGATCACAAAAAAATGGTCAAGCTTTTGAGATCTCCGGGTCTCTTCCTCAGGCAAGATGGTGCAAAAAGCAGGGTGGTAGGATAGGAGGTGGGTGGGAAAGGTTGACTGTATGTTGTAGTCAGGCCTCTTCCTCAGGCAAGATGGTCCAAAAAGCAGAGCTAGATCTACACTGCAGCTTCATAATGGTATTAAAGTGCACTGATAACTGTTGGGGCACATTACACATTTCATAGACTGCTTTCATGGAGCTCCATCACACCCACTTTTTTTCCTGGTATGCATCTGCGATTTCCACTTTGGAAATGTAAAGTGCTGGTCTTTCATGTGCATGTCAAGTGCTGGTCTTTCATGTGCATGTATTCTTGCACTATTTTGCCTTGTATACCTCTTCACCTGCACCGGCTTGTGCTTCCTGATATTGCCACTGCACTCACCCCACCCGCCCCTTTTTCTCCCCCCTTCAGTTCATTGGTTCTTGTGGTTGATGGACATTGTGATGGATGTGGGCACCTTCTTCCCCCCCCCCGCTCTGGTTTTGTTGTCTACTGTTTAAATGATTTCACATTTGATCGATTAGGTGCCGTTTCTGCCTTTCACAGGGGAGTGATAGCAATGAGAGAGCAATAAGAGTGGAGTTGGAGCAGTGGAAGAACGTTCAAGCAACTCAGCACAAGCCCGGTCATTCAAGCAACTCAGCATGCTGTCCAATTTCATCAGTAGGGCCTCCCTTCAATGCAGACACCCCCAAGAAGGAAGGTTCTGCAATATAGCATGAGGAAGGCAATACATGAGGACAGAAGGGAGGTTCTATCCCATGTGGAGAAAAAAATGCTGCACTTTCCTCGCCCTAGAAAAACACGGGAAATGGAGGGGAAGAGGTGAGATGACTGCAGGATAGGGATGATGACGTGTGAGGGTTGCGGAGCAAAACAGTAAACAAGGCAGGACAACAGTGTGATAAAATGCTAGTGTGGTGGAGCTCATGGTGTTATTTCCTGCTTTTTATTCCACATTATCCAAAATACTGCAACAAATGTCATTCTGGACATAGCAATGAAGTGCTGTTTCCACTGAATGTTGAGGCTGATTGTTCTAGAATGATATATAAGCCATTTGGGCATATGCACCTCACCAGAGAATATATTCTGTTCCCTTGGTGAAATCAAGACCCATAGACTAGGAGGAATAATATGTATCTTGAAGAAAAACTAGACCATAACAAAGGTGGAAGACATCGTATTCTAGCCTTTCCCTGTAGAGACCATCCTTTGGTAGAAGAAGCCATCCAAATATCTTTATATCTCTTATTGCATATATGGGGAGGGCGGGGCTGATCCCTCACAGTGAAAGCCATAATCCAAATTACTTAGCCTCTATATTTTGAAAGTCGTTGTACTTTTTTAAAACGTAAGTTTCATTCTAACAATTGTAGATGTTCCTATTGACATGCATTTAAGACCATTATCTTTATAAACAGACACTACTATAACTAATTTTATTATTTTTTAAAAAAAGATACAGTTCTCAAATACCTAATTTGGACTTGGATTACACTTCACACACCTCAAGCTACTATTTAACACACTGAATAGATTACAGGATTAAAACAAAATCATAATCAGATTAATATAGCGGTCAGTAGATTGGAGTTCATTTTCATCATTGAACGAAGCCTTATGCAATTAAGTTCCCACATATGTGAGTTATGACTCATTTGCTCATTAGTGAAGTGACTAATCCAGTAGTGAGAATAATTCTAGTGAAAATAAATCTTCTTGTACTAGTGGCTGCAATGATGGATTTCTCTCCTCCCCAATGTTCGTTGTGTTTCTATTCAGCTCATTCTTTTGAAGCCAACCCTAGGTGTTTTGACATTGTTATGGGGAATTTTATCAGAGCTCACAGCAGCCTTTGCAAAGCGAGAAACAATAGAAGTAGCAGAAAATAAGTAATAAATAGATAACCAGAAACCAGCCCTAGCACAATGAACACTCACTCATCAGTTTCAACACTATCCTTTGTCTTGTGATGGTCTGAACAACCGTTTTAATAAAAGCAACAAAGTTTGTGATTAATCCAGGATCATGTGTTCTTACAGCCACTTTGTGAGCGAGAGACTAAAAGAAATGAAATTGGAAAATAGCTGCAAAATGACATCTGTAGTCATCTGAAACTTGGAACACATTCAGTAGACATTAACTCTGGAATAAGAACTAAACACAGAACCTGCAACATAAGACCACAGGAACGTAAGAAGAGCTCTACTGGATCAGACAAGCAATGTATCTAGTCCAGCAATGTATCCTAACCCTAGCAGCAATTTAAAGTTCCTGACAGCAAGCCATGCCTTCTTCCAGTATAAGGCAACTTTCCCCAACCAGGTGCCCTCCAGATGTTCTGGACGTCAATGCTGGCTGGGTCTGATGGGAGTTGTAATCCAGAACATCTGCAGGGCACCAGACTGAGAAAGGCTGCCATGTGCTATTATCATGATGACATAATAACTACTATAACATCCCATACCTCACCCTCTGTCAAGGTTCCCTCTATGTCCTGGACCTCCAGAGCAACTCCTTAAGGATCTCTGCTTACTTAAGAGTCCCAGCTTCCTTCTTTTTACCTCCCCCTTCCCAGTAATGTGGGTTTTAGGCTGTAGAGGTGGGGCGAGTGACACTCCAGACATAACAGTTTGCTAGTAAAGTAAAATAAGCAACATACAACTAAAGGCATTTAGTCAACAGAGGTATTTAAAGGCATTAAAAGAAAATAAAAGTTGCTAACACTCACATTCTTTTACCCTAAGCTGCTCCTAGACTTCTTCAAGCTGCATTTCCTCCCTGCTTCTTCCTTATGATCTGTTCTTTGGCTCTCATCTGGCTGATCCTCGCATTCATTTATATCCTCTTGGCCCCAAACACAAAGTCCTGAATAAATGAAACTTAACTAGTGAATGAATCTTAACAGGAGAAAGGAAACTTCTTCTCTCAGAGATACCTCCTCTGATCCCCAGGCCTCTAAGGCCAGACTTTAAGGCCTCAGTAGGCTTCAAACCTTCGCACCCTCCAAGTACAGTTTCTCATACCCCTTCTCCAGTGGTCACTCAGTATTCTCTGCCACTGAGCATGGCCATTCCTCCTTGGCCTGGTTTATTTTGATTTTTGTATTTTGGCTTCCTAAAGAGTGAGCAAGTGAGCATGTTTGTAGGCCCATGTATCTTACTCATGCAGTCTTTTGGTGCGGCTGGATCATTTTAGGTCCTAGACTTAATGATATTACGGGGACCCCCTTTAAATGACCCTGAGTATTACTTCAGTTGTGAAGTGTGCAACTAGCATCCCTCTCCTCTCCTCTCTCCACTACCATTCCATGCTTTACAACTGCTTCTACATTCCTCATATATTACAGCAAAACACCCTGCTTCCTCCCCTGATATATATGGAAAAGAAACACTTAGAACATGTGCATTTTTTAAAAAAAAAATAATTTTAATTTTTGCATTTTAGGTATGCCACTGAAATCATAGCACCATCAGCCCTGGTTGGTCCTTGCATGCCCATGCCAGTTCAATTGCTGATGCCAGGTCTGTTTGCCCCTGCCCCATCACTTGCTGCTCTCTGGATGGTCATGGAGGGGGTGATACACTGGACTTTGCCCCAAGGCCCAGCCCTCCTGGCACCACTGTACAATCTTCACAAGGTCAGCATTAGCTCTTGCTCCCTGTTGGATGCACTTTTCATGGCAACCTCTGAATTGGTACTAGGTAAGCAAGGTGTAAAATAAGGCCCTTTGAGCCAGAGCATACCTAGTTTGTTGTACATAGGGTTGTACATAGCTCAACCCTGGAATGTACGGTGTAGGGAGGTCTATGAATATGCACAGAGACCCTTTGCCCACCAGTCAATAACCAGAGCTAGCATTCCCCATCCATCAATCTTGGAGACTCAAGCTCCAGCACCTCTTATTTATGAAATTAAGCATTGATGGAGAACATATTTTAATAGCTATTTTTTGGTATGTAAATGAAATTTCTAGCATGGAAACACCACTCATGTGACAAAAGAGCTATTATTTGAGCTCTTCTAGGAACATTTGCCAAATGCAATGCTCCTTGGATTATCCCAAGGCCAAACATGTAACAATGCACAAGCCTTGTATTCTTCTTTTAAAATGTGTGTGTAACTGAAAAACATTCACGATGAAATAGTGGACTGTAAAATAATTATAACCATCCTTCGCTAATGGCCAACCCAAAGCATTTATCAATGTGTCAGTATACGTGTTCTTAATATCAATCTATTGTATTACATTGCTTCCATTTAGTCAATGGTGGGATAGGGTGGCACAGGGTGAGGAAGAGCTATGCAATCCTGCAATGGTGCAAACTCCCCCCACCCCTTAATTGGCTCTGGTTCCTCCATTTTTGGCTCCTGGTTGACTTTTCCCATGGTCAGTAGCTCTTCATAGGAAAAAGGGTTCCCACACCTGCTTTAAATGATGTTGAGAATCTCTCCCTTGCAACAAAATCTCTGAGCAATAATGACTTCTGAGAATGGTACCCCTAACTTGTTGCCCTACATAATTAAGAATGGGCTCTAGTGTGTGTGTGTGTGTGTGTGTGTGTGTGTGTGTGTGTGTGTGTGTGATACCCCAAATCTACGATGCTAAGGACATTTTCTTGGAATTGCATGCCAAGGAATCAAGGAATTACATACAGACACCCATTTAGAGCTGTACTATTTGTACTTGTTTCCATCCCACCAGTCTGCCACCAATAGGGGAGTATGAAGAGGATGGTGGAAAGAAGGAAGGAAGGAAGAAAAAGAACGAAAAATGCCATGGCTCCTGTGGTCAGCAATGGGGGCTGACATGCCAAGTTGATCTGGCAACCTTGTTATGCCTCTCTTCCAACAGCCATTAGCAAAGTTCCTCTTTTGCATATCCTTTTCATTCTACAGTTAAAATTAAGTTTAATTATAGCCAATATGAGTCATAATGAAAAATAAACACTTCTTCATAGACATAATCAAAGAAAGATGAATGAGGCTTGAGGTTTTAATTGTGGCTCTCTTTGATAATTCTTGCTGAATTTCTAACAATGTACTTAACAGAGGTCACAGGCATCTTGCGTTATTGCATCAAAAATGTCTCCGTCACTGTCTTACACATCACATAGTGGTTTGATCAAGGAAAGGGTAGGATTGCCTTTAAAACACACACACACTAAACAACACATTATTTAAATTGTTTTACCTCTTCCAAAGAGTAGTGTCATACATTGTGTTTTACAATGGGTTTTCCCTTTATTCCATGTTATTTCAATGAAAATTGCAGTGCTTTTTTTGCTAGAAATAACTAATTCTGTGTACAAGCTACACACACACACACACACACACACACACACACACACACACACACACACACGGTATATTTAAACCTGAGACCACGGTACATCTGATCTACTCTGTGTCACAAACTGATTTCATTATATCAAAGCAATAGCACTTTCAGAATGCAAAGTGTCCTGAAGTCCACATCTTTTTTGTTACCTTATATCAACTTTGTGAGGAAGGTTACTAACCATGTACCTTTTTTATTATTATTTATTACTTTGTTATTGCACTTATTTATACATGGCTTTTCTATTCTTATGAAAAAAATTCCATTATAGCACCCAAAGCATTGTACAGCAATCTAAAAAACAAACTAAGTCATAAATCATGCATAGAAACAGGGGTAGGCAAACTGTTTGTGTCCATGGGCACATCTGACAATTGTCATGGGCACCACCACAAAATGGCTGGCACAGAAGGTAACTTGCCCGAATGACTGTATACAAGGCAGAGATGGGCTCTGAGGCACAACACACTCAACACACCTCCTTTGTTTTCAATGCCTTTCCCCCCAATTTCCTTTCCTTTCCTTGGTGACTGGGCATGCTGCAGAGCAGTGGGGGCTGGTGGCTCCAATTTAGGTGCAGCTGTAAATCCATTTTGGGTTTCAGTCAGAACCAGCCAGAATTTTAAAAGAGCTGAACTCTAGCCCCAAAATATGTCCAGCACTTTGGAAAGCTCTTCTAAAGTTCTGGCTGGTTCTGACAAACCCAGAATGGATTCACAGCTCCACCAAAATTGGGCCACCAGCCTCTACTGCTGCAGAGGAAAGAATGAATCTGCAGCTGCTTTCTTTCTTCATTTCCTAAGAATGTCTTTAGGCCTCATTGTATGGCCCAGGGGCATTGATGGGAAAAGAAGATTATCTTTGGATATCCATGTCTATATTTCATTTTCACTGGATCTAGGAGAAGCAATTAGCTCATTTGGGGCAGTACGCAGACTTTGTTATATTCCAACAGGGCTAGGGAATGTGTAGACTTCAGCTCCCATCATCCTCACCCAGCATGGCCAACAAAGCTCATGGGGAGCTTACGCCTTGTTTGCGTACAGAGCATGAGACTACAGAAACAGTAACTGGCCCTTTAAGAATGGCAGTCAACATCCCAGGCTCTGCCATCGTTCTTAAGGCTCCCTTTGATAGCAATCCTTTGCTGGGACAACAACTCCTTATGGGTGAATGCATCAGCCAAAGCTCCTTGCAGTGTGCTCTCCAAGGTCCTGATGTGGTTCCTGACTTGTTTGACATGATCCATCCCAGGCAGTGAGTGCTTTCTTACAGTCTGCTTTCCCTAGTCCGGGCCTACTTGATGGAACAAATCTCTCCCCCTCCTCACTGCCTATCCCCCCTGCCCCAATGTCACTATTCCTTCAGTTGAGCTCCAAAATGGCAGATGATCCCTGCTGAGGGGGAAAACTGATCTGGGAGAGAGTGTTCCACTCTCCTCACCCATATGCTTCTTTTGCTCTTTAAATCAGACCTTCCCCCATTCATGCCTGAATGAGGCAGATCCAGGTTTAAACACAGAGATTACTTCTATCTTCTGTAGTATGAGCCTCTGTTGCCTTTTCCTAGGAATTTGTTCACTGGACCATGAGAGTCTTAGGAACAGCCAGATTTTTGCCCTCCAGATTTTTGGACTACAATTCCCAGAATCCCTGATCAGGGCCATGCAGACTGGGGCTGTTTGGAGTTTTAGTCCAAAACATCTGGAGGGCACCAGGGCGCCTCTCGCCTGTGTTGGGCTGTGTATATTTTCTTCACATATTCACCATTTTCTCGCTAACGAAGAAGAAGAAATATTGCCATGAACTGAGAGTTGTCTAAATCTGCTTGTCATCAAAGGATAGTATCCAAGGGGGGAATCCGCACGTCGTTCCGAGATCGCTTCTAAGCGACCCCAGAGCGGCGTGAAAGCGAACGTGTAACTTGCCTTTTGAAGAGCCAACGAAGAGACGTCCTTCCCACCGCCGCCACCCGCAGACCTCCTCGCTGAGCGGCGAGGAGAGCTCGGCTGAAGAAGGCGGGGTTGAGAGCTCTCCACCCCGCCTTCTTCCCCCGAGCGCTCCGTCCCAGCCGGCGAGGAGGGAGTTGGGTGGCGGCGGCGCGAAGGACGTCTCGTCGGCTCTTCAAAAGGCAAGTTACACGCTCACTTTCACGCCGCTCTGGGGTCGCTTAGAAGTGATCTCAGAACAACGTGCGGATTCCCCCCAACTGTGCTTTTGTTCCAGCACTGATGATGTTATGCTAGTGCAAACCAATGCTTGTGCAATGCAACTCATACTTGTTAGGGCAATGGGAAAAAGCAGAGATTTGTAATTGCCTCAGTAAATGTTAGTTTTAGTTACTTTGTGCAAGTGTTGGTTGGCGCTAGCACGACATCATCAGCAATACCAGTTGAGTACAATTGGATACTACCCAAAGTTTACAATATCCTCTCCCTTCGCTCCATGTCAATGTACACATACTGTAATAGCATTTCCGGTTCTACAGCCATTTGGCTTATCCACCTAGTCAGAGAAATGCATATGGTAGCTCTGTATTTTTCTGCTTTGTTATGATCCACTGGAATGGTGTTCCTCCTAACATTTTAAGTGGAGAAAGAAAGAGCCTTAATGAGATGTGAATTGAAAATACCTGAAGGTTTGCTTTTCCGCTCCATAGACATTACACAATAAGTTGTAGTAATTTAAATTTCATCATTATCTAGCATTTGTAGGGGTACTTCAAAAGTTTAGTTGATAGTTAATTTAAGATTGCTGACTTAGATCACAATACAGTAATTAGACAAAATTAAGGTAAAAATGGAAAGAAAATGAATCAAGTAATACAATACATTGTGTGGTACCCCCCCTTTTTTCAAGGCATTTGTAGTAATGTTACACTGTTTGCATTCTCATGAAAGAAAGACACTTTGATTATATATTTCTGTTATAAAACTATTTTTGAAAAATGCTGGCTAGCTTTAGCTTCCAGCTTTTACTGCACTCATTGCAATGAGGCTTGCTGTACAATAGACAGAGCAGCAAATCTTTCAAAGCCTTAAAGACAATTGAGTTATATTTTTGCCCAGCCTGCAGACTGAACTGCTACTTTTTGACTTGGGCTTGAAACAGCTCACTGGATGTTTATTCTCTCTGCCTCAGCCTTAGTTTCCCCACTGGCAGAGAATTGGAATGACAACGCCCTATTTAAAAACACTGAAATCAGGAAAAACTAGCAGTTTCCACATTAAAAAAAGCCATAGATTATTGACAATGGAGACCTTCTGCCAAAGTGAAGCACATTTAAGTCCTATATTCACAATAAAAAAGAAAAAAAAGTCCCACTGATTCCAAGGGGACATGGGGTTAACTCTGCCACTGATATCAATAAGACAAAAATGTTTAACTTTGGCTGAATTGGGCCTCCTGCAAGAACAGTTTAATGTGGTTGGATCAGCACATTCAGCATATGGATAGTAAAGTGGGCTGTACCATTTCTGCCTGCAAAGGGGGTGTGTGAAGTGAGGAACTTCATTTTTTAACAGTTACCCATGTAAAACAAATGAAAACAGAACAAACGGAAAACAAGCACAGCCTAGAAAGGGCTGGTTGAGAATCTTTCTTGTTACAAGGTTATTTTATATGGGAAACAGTCAATACCCATCCCACCCCCCACCCCCATGTAGCCTGAAGTGAAGCAGTCCAATCCATTCTACTGCTTCATTCTTCTCCATATGTAAGTCCAGGCTGTATTCAGCTCAAACTGGCTATATGAAAACCCACTGCACTGGTTTAAAGGTTTGCTTTAAAACCAGAGGAAAATATAGTCACCTAACAGAAAAAGAATGGGGGGAGGAATCTAGAAGAACTCCTGCAATTTCACAGTCATTTTTATTTACATGACTGGTCATTATTACCATTTTTATGAGGCCAAACTGGAATCATTTATCTCCTGTGCATATTTTTAAACTCAAACTGAGCCACAGGAAAAGGAAGCACACAGCAATGCATGTTCCATTCACAGAATCTATGATTTCCTTCCCCCATATAGTGTGCGCACGCATGTGCCAGATGTCAATATGTGACATCAAATGTTAATAGACCTGCCAAATACAGAAAACACATGCGCAAAGATAACTGTGCTGAAAATACACTGTTGCTGGAGATGGAGGAAATTGTGAGCCATTCTGCATGAATCAAGTTTGTGTTGTTTCAATAAAAGTGTGTGAAGTAATGCAGAGTGGGCAGTGGGCTTTCTGATCAGTGGTGGGACGTCCACAGCAAGGCTAGTTCATTTAGAATATTCTAGAAAATGGCCCACCTGCTACAAAGAGATGTTGACTGTCTTTATTGTGCAGCACAGTCCTGTGCAGGTTTTATCAGAAGCAAATCCCATTGAGTTCAGTGAGACTTTCTCCCATATAAGTGTGCAAATGATTGTAATCACAGTTATGTTTGCAGAATGATAGCTATTTAAAACTATTAATTTAGTATTTTTAATATGGTGCACCATGATCTCCATTTCACATAAACTCACATTAGTCTTGGGAGCCTGGCCTTTAATATTCCTGTTTCACACATGGGATGTTGAGGCTGAGAGACATAAGGACTTAAAATGAATGAGTGGGTGGCAGGGGCTCCATTTCAGCATGTGGTGTATGGAATATTATTCAATAAACAAAAAACCTACGGTTTACAAAACAACGTTAAAGACTCTACAGTTTTCAACCAAGCTCCAAAAAAGCAGGGAAATTGGGAGTTAAGGCTCACAGGCCTATAACGCCACATCCTCCCTAAGGAGGCAGAAAGTACCAGTGAAATTCTCATTCTCCCAAAGCAGATATAAACCATGAGGACAGGGTGGAGAATAGGATATGCAGAGGTGACTGTGGGGTTGTGGAAAACTGATGACAAATAACTTAGGGCCACCTACTTCACACCAAAACCTTCCTTCACACCAGAGATTTTTTTAAGAGACCTATATCTGTGTTCAAATTCAAAATACACACACACACACACACACACACACACACACACACACATCTATAAAAGAAAGCTTAAAATGTAGTTCAGCACCTTTTAAAGAAACACACATTACCTGAAGAAGTTTAAACTCATGGTACATAGGCCAGGATTAACCTCCTTTCATTCCTAGTCTCAAAATATTTCTTTCCATAAAGTTTAAACTTTAAGAGGCTTGGGTGAGGAACTGCCACCCCAAAGGAAAGTTTGCCATATATTCTTTACTTTGAATTAAGAAGGATGCACCAGCACTTCAAACACACACACACACACACACACACACCTCCCTCTTCACAATCACAGACACACAACAAAGTCAATCAAACCCCTACCTGAGCCAGCCAGGTTTTCTTTTTCCTTGGAGGCCAGGGAAGGGCCTCCCTCCAAGCAAGGCAGATAGTTTCTCTCTCCCTCCCTGGCCTCCACATCACTGTGGGGAAGGAGAGGGCCCAGACAGGGCCTTGGCTTATCTGCAGAAGGAAATGAGCCAGGCGGCCATCTTATTTCAGCCAGGCAGCCATCTTATTTCCAACATTCCAATCTATTTGAGACAGGAGGGAGGGGGGAGAGCGATGCTACTGAGCATGCTTCATTTAGGAGTTATGAGTCTGTATTCACTTTAATGGGACAAAGAAATGTTCATTAAAAAACAATGGAAGTGAATTTTGAAAAAAGAAAAGCCATTCCACCGACTAGAAGGACAGGGGGACAAGATCCCACCACTGGTTTGAAAGGTAAGGGTCCTAATTTGGAGCTTTTAGTGAGCAAAAAAATCATTGCCACCCTGAAATAGAAAAGAGCCATTTTGAGCCAGAGAGGTTTTCCCCATTTTGGTACTTTGAACTGCCATCCTGCCCTCAATATTTCACAAATCTTCTTGAAACGCGCAGGGTATATAAAACCAGCATTTCTTTCTGGTAGGTCTCCGTTTCAGAAAGATTGGTGAAACATTTTCCATTTTATGAATGTCAGAATGACCCACCCCCAATTTCGGCCTTAACATGGTGGAATGCTCTTTTCATTGATTGCCTATAACACAGGGAAACACTCCCATGTTTCCTTGTAATTCAGTTTGAACTAGGAATTGTCATACACATAAATATAGAGAGGGCAGAGAAAGAGGATTGGTTTACTGGCTGCTGATGTCACAATGGTCCTGGACTGTGAGTGCATTGAGAACCCTTAACTGTTGTTCCTAGTTGGATGTTGCATCTGGATTTGTGTGTGTGAAAGCTCACAGGTTCCTCAAACCCAGTCTATTGCCTTCCCATCTCTCTCAGCTTTGTGATGGCTTCTTTCCTGCCCTTGCCAGTGAAACAGTTCAAGAAGAATACTTTAGCAGACTGACATGCTCACTTGCAGACATCTGGAACATTATTAAAAGGGTTATTTTCCTTTGGTTAAATTCCCTTAGTGCACAAACAGAAGAGTTATCCAGAAAAGAGGAAGCAGCTAAAACATGTTAAGAGCTTGCTAATTCCTTTCAAGTTTTTGTGAGAACAAAGCCCTAGACTAATTAGTCATGACTCATGTTAACTTCCCACTACCAAAAACTATTTATGCAATTGCTTGAAGGCTGCCCTGGTATAGAAATAAATTGCACACAAATTAGTTTTCTTTCTTCTTTTTTGTGAACTGGCGTATTTATTAAATAGTTTCAACCTCAAGGTATCTTTACCACTGAAGTAACTAGAATGTTAAACAATATTTGCTTCACATTGTGAAATAAAGCAGGAAGGAAATCAGAGGGAATAGTGTTAGGCGTCGCATTTTTGGAGATAGCCAGTCATTTTAGAAATAAATTCATGGTTGAGAAAAGTGGATTTATTGATAGGGATTCATTTGACTAACAAGCAACTTGACTGAACTCTGCAGTATTTTTTGTTTAACTGAACAACCTGTGTTTCACAGAGTTGATAATGAGTTGTGTCACACTGAGTTGTGCAATGCTGATTCTATGCAAGTTAGATTCTTTTTATTCCATCTCTCCCCTCCCACTGCCATTCCAGGTTTCAAGCCCATTTCACATGTTATATAGAGGCAAAACAATACATAAGTTGTCAGAATCTTTCCATTTTGAGGGATACACATAGACTATCACACCCCCCCCCCCTTAACAATGTAATATATGAAGAACCATGCTGGATCAGACCAAGGGCATCTAGTCCAGCATTCCGTTGACACAGTGACCAAACAGCTGCCTCAAGTAGGACATGAATACAATATTATCCTCCCATTTGTGTTTCCCAGCAAAGGCATACTGAGCGTCATCAGATGATGGGGGGAGGGGGAATCGTGTCTCTCTACCGTCACTTTGCCTCCTGCTTCTGTCCCACCATAGGGATGAACAACTTCCTCTTTCGACACATGGGGAAGAAAGAGGAAGCAAGCAACGACCACGTGGCCCATTCAGTGGGTGTTTTTATTGTGCTGCATCTCTCCTGCACACAGCAGGAAATGGTGGCAAGTTTCGTCACAGCCAAAAGAATAGGATTTTCCAGGTCTTTTTTTGAGGTGGAAAAATGAGCTGAAGGAGTGGGAGGAACGCAGGAGGTGGATGGCATCATGAAAAGGACCTGCGAAGGTCTGTGAGTGGCCAGTAACTAGCATGCAATAAAACACTTGTCTGATAATGCTCAGAGCCTCTGATACTGGAGGGAGCATATAGCTGCCAGGATGTGTAGCCATGGATAGCCTTATCCTCCATGAATTTGTCTGATCCCCTTTTAAAGCCATCCAAACTGGTGATCTTCACTGCATTTTAGCAAATTCCATAACATGTGGTGAATGAAGTAGATCCTTTTTGATGTCCTTAATCTGCCACCAATCTGCTTCCAGTCGTATGTAAGAAGGAGAAAAAATGTCTCCCCATCTACTTTCTGTACACCATGCATAATTTTGTACACCCCTATCATGTCTCCCCCTTACTCACCTTTTCAAAGCAAACAGCTTTGAAACATTCCCCTTACATGTTTACTTTCCTTTGCAATTTCCCTTTGCACTGTTGTTCTGAAACTGTGCCACATGTTAAGGCCATTGCTATGATTCTCAGGAGGTTTCAGTTACTGATTTTTGGATTATAACCAGCCTGCTCAATATCCCAAGCCATGAGAATTCAAGGGGCAGTGTTAACACCACCTTTGAA
Source organism: Elgaria multicarinata webbii (assembly GCF_023053635.1). NCBI lineage: Eukaryota > Metazoa > Chordata > Lepidosauria > Squamata > Anguidae > Elgaria > Elgaria multicarinata. The sequence continues at coordinate 39,501,001 of NC_086175.1, read as the reverse complement.
TTAATCCTTTTTGATCCCATATTACCCCATTACCAGCATCCTGCACTTTTATCAATGATTGTTCAAGGCAGGGCAATGGCTGGTGAAAGTAATCTTCAGTTCAGTGCAGAAACATAGAACATAACATTCACTTCTAGGAAGTTTAATCAATTGCCCTTGAAATAGCAGAAATCATGAAGACTATTTAAGTATAGTGAATCCGCTCCTGATGGCACATTTCATATCACCTTGCCATCTAAATTTCATTCAAAATTCATTAGAGCTCGCTGATCAACACTAAACTATATTGAAGTACACAGTGCAGACATTCTCCTTGAGCAGATAGGTGTATTGGTTTATGAATGGAATATTCTAGTTAATGGTAAGGGCCCCCAAAATAGCAGAGAAATGGAGGGGGAGCAGTTGGATAGGCTTGACCTACAATTAATTGTGCCTGTCAATGTTGCCTTTCATCTAAGTTTTAAAGAAAACTGGAACATCCAAGGAAATCTCCAATAGAAAACAACTCTTTATCCCTTGTGATCTACCTGTTCTCTGCCTCTGTTCATATTTGTCTCTTTTCCAAGTCCTATGATAATGATGATGTTGTGGAGCAGAAAGAGACAAGACACTTTAATATTTCTCACATTCACACTTCATGTATTCCCCAAGTGAGAGAATGCCATCCACAAGTAATAAATAGACATTCCATTATTGTTGGAATATTTCCTCCCATTTATTTCTTGGCAACCAAAGCAATTGTTTTCTGCTCATATATGTACACCAATAGTTCAAATCAATGCAGTTTGTGTTTGTGTTTTAGTGTGCAGATGGACACAAAATGTGCAGTTGGGAAAAAATGGGCAGTTGGAAATCTGATCATGTGCAGTTGAAAAAAGCGGTGAAAAAAAATAAGACATGTGTTATGTGTATGTGTTTATTAACAAAGTCAGGGATGGCTAGTAACACAAATTATATAAGGATGCAGGTGAAAGAGCCCTTGATGGTGTGACTGATATTGTTGGGTCCTGTGACAGTGTTGCCTGAATAGATGTGGAGGCAGAGTTGGCACTTATTTATTTATTTATTTATTTATTTATTTATTTATTTATTTATTTTATTACATTTATATACCGCCCCACAGCCGAAGCTCTCTGGGCGGTTTACAACAATTAAAAATAGTAAACATTAAAAGTATACAAAAATTTAAAAAACATAAAAACAGTATAAAACAACTTGTTTCTATTGCACGGTCTGGTCCCTCTGTCTGTGTCTCTGTCCTGTGTACTGTTGCTGGTTAGCATCTGTTTCAGGTTGGGAGGTTGTCTGCAGGCCAGGATTGTTCTGCCTCCCAAGGCTTGTGTGAGAGAATTGTCTGTGCTGATGATGGGTTGGTATTCACTGATGATCCATTGCAGTGGTTTTACTTGGGGGCTGTAGGTGACAACCAGTGGTATACTCTTGGTCTGTTGTCCTTCCTTTGTATCCGTATGGCCCTGTCTATCTGTCTTTAAGTTTAAGGTGCTTCTAGTCTTGGTGATCATCTGTCCAGTCGTGAAAGAGAAATAACGTGTTCAGGCTTGGGCAGGGGTGGGTGTCTGACAGGGCATTTGTGCAGTTGGGAAATTTGCTTTAACCACCCACCCACCCCAGAAAATGATACGTGAGTGATGTAAGCCCCAAACCTCCTCAATTTTTCAGATTTGGAGGGGTTTTATGGACAGGAGGCGCTCAATCCATAGCTGCTCATGCACAATTTAGACTGATTAGAACAGCAGCTGCTCCACATTTTGGAGGGCCCTTGGCCAAGACACCCTCAATGGGCCCCTCCCTCAGTGAATCTATCTTCTCCTCACCATTGTCACCAGTTGCTGTTGCTTCTCACTCCCTTTTTTTGTCATTGCTATTGCCTGCTTGCTTCACAACCAGTCAGCAAGAAGACAGTGATGTCTACTGCTCCTCCTTTTCACCACCACTGCTTTCTGGGCCAGAGTGAGAGGCAGGTGAACAAGCAGGTTGCAAAGGTGAAGAGGAGGATTAGGTCCAGGGGGCTCTTGTCAGTGGGCTCCTTCTGGATTGTGGGCCCTGGGCAGGGATCAGACGATGCCTACCCTTGATGCTGGCCCTGCCTTAAAATGTCTGGCTCATAACGGTGTGTAACTTGGCCTAGGATTGCAGAAGCCCAGATCACTTTCATTAGAATTAAAGCCACCAATAGTTTATCTTTCTATCAAGCTGCTTGTCTGAAGAACACAAACTTTTATAATGATTTGAAAGGTTCAACGAACTGATCTAGAGATAATGCATTTCTCTATTCAAGTAGCTAAAAAAAAAGAAAAAAGAATAGCTTTAAAAAAAAACAGGAGTAGGAAGGGGCAAGAAAAGCAGGGCTAATTCTTTATAAAGGATCACTGTAGTCATCTTAACAGAGCCTTTTTCTTTGGGATTTTATTACAGAGTCACTATATAGAATGAGTTAAAACTGAAGGAGTGGGAGTAAGAATGCATCAGCAGACCTGATCTTTTACACTTTTTGCTCATTACTGGGAGTTGAAGCAAGTTACTGAGTAGGACACCAAAGTGTGTGGGCAAATAGTTTTGCATCATTTATTGGTAATAGTCCTATAAACACTCAAAGCTCAGAGTTCAAGAGTGTGGATCAAAATTCCATTAGAATTGTTAAAAAGGAGAGATGGTGGTGGTGGGGGGGGGAGAGTCATGAGTCAAGTTCCCTCAAGCTAGAAATGAAGTGATGTGCTTTGTGTATAGGATTCACAGGAGAAGTGGCACAATATGTGTGTATGAGGTGGGCAGAAGATGAAAGAGTCAAGAAGATATACACAATGAAGTTTATTGGTAGGGTAGGCAGATAGGTGAAGAAAGTCTACCAAGTGGAATCTTCAGCTAGTGCAGAATACTGAGCCTGGGCTGGTATGGGCAGGGGACAGTTATATGGAGCATATTATGCCTATATGTTTTGAGCTATATTGACTCCTGGTTCCATACACAGGGTTTGACCTTCAAATTCATGAATGACTTGGCCCAGGCTATCTGAAGAATGGCCTGCTTTCATATGAGACTGCCTGTGAATTGTGATCTTTACAGGAAGCTTTGGTTTGCATCCCACCTTTGTCTGAAGTCAGGCTGGTGCAAACAGAGGACAGGACCTTCTCTGCAGTGGCCCTCAGGCTCTGAAACTCCCTCATTTTGGAGCTGTGTTTTGCCTTTTTGATCTCCACATAAATGAATGGTGAAGACTCTTCTTTTTAGTCTGACCTTTAATAATCATTAACAGTAAAAACCTATATATGTTTACTCAGAAGTAAATCCTAGATGATCAGCATTAGTCTCATCTTGTAATTTGTGGTCTTTCTACTCAGAAGTAAGTAAGATCTAAGTTCAGTGGTTATAGGTGTCTCCTGTTATTGCTGTCTCCTGATACTATACATTTTCTGTCTTTAGGTATGACCATATATCGCATATTATATTTGATATAATTCATTGTCATTTCGTGTTTTATTTTGCTTTGTATTTTAACTGTTTGTGTGTTGATTTGGAGGTATTTTGACTGCAAAGCAACACAAAAATAAACTCTACCTTACCTTTTCTACGCTGATAACAAATGTGTTTGTATGATGAGATATTGTGATGATTTTCTACACAATGAACATTCTTAGAACAAACCCCTTTCCCACATTTTAATGTATCCAAGCATAGATCTTTGGAGGTTGCTGAATCTTGCTTCCCCGCCCCACTGAAATATTACCTTTGCTGTACGTAAAGCAATACTTAGGAGTGTTGAGGACCACATTCCTTTAGATGGCATCTTTTGGGGGGCCACATAGCAGGTCTGGGCAGGACCACAGTCAGTGTTGGGCAGGTTAACCTTTCCCTAACCAGCTGAAACTCCCCTGAAATTCCAACCTGCACAGCAATTAGGCTTTGGGGGGGCGGGGGGGGGGGAAGCAGGTGCCATTTGCATGAATGGAATCTTTCTAAGCTTTATTGCCATGTGGAGAGTGGGGTTTTGGAGAGAAGTCTGTGGATTGGATCCAAAGGCTTTGTGGGCTGCATCTGGCCCATGGGCCAGCAGTTTCCCACCCCTGATGTAAAGCATTGTTTCATTAGTGTTGGGTCAAGAGAACTAGGCCACAGAGAACTAAGGTTAAGTCAGGGATGGGAAACCTCTTTCAGCCTGAGGGCCAGAAGTCATTTTGGAGAAGTTCTCAAGCGCTGCATTCCAGTGGTGAATGGAACTGAAGATAAAGGGGGTGGAGCCAAAGGCAAAAAGCATGAGGCCATTTTTTTTTTAAAAAAGTACAACCTAAGGGGAAACATTTCAACCTTTTCAAATGCCCCAAAGCTGGGAAAGGACCAAATTAGCAGTGGCTGGAGGAAATGGACTATCAATAGGAGAAGTAGGTGTGGCCTTCTAAGAAACACTAGAGGGCCTGATTGGGACCCCAGCAGGGCCATTTCTGCCCCCATGACTGATGTTCCCCACCCCTAGGTTAAGTAGTGCAGTACCAAGACTTCCCAGGCTTGTATTGAGGGCAGCTCTCTTATTATTTATTTATTTATTTATTTATTTATTTATTTATTACATTTCTATACCACCCAATAGCCGGAGCTCTCTGGGCGGTTCTCTCTTTCTAGAAATGGAACCTTAGCTATCTGGAATACCAATTACAGGTTCATTTACATTCAGTTCTGCCTACTAGTTTTGTTTGCAGATTTTATCTCTCTCCTCCTTCAAAGAAGAGGAAGTACACATGGAGCATGAGGCCCATTCAGTCCGTTCTTCTAATGGTGCTGCTTCTCCTGCACACAGCAGGAGAGAGCAGCAATTCCATGTTTAAAAATACATCAGACTTAACCAAGGGTTTTTTTGTCATGCAAGGAAGGTCAGAAGGGGCAGAAGGTGAGCGGGAGGCAGATGACGTCATGTGAGGGACCTGAGAAAACTCCGTGAGTGCCCAGAAACAAGGATGCAATAAAACGCTCATCGGATGGAGCTTTATGTTGAGTCCTCAGTCCAGTGAATGTCAACCAGTGTTTAATTTTTGACAGGAGGCATTCCCAGTGCTCGAAACTATCAGGAGCTCAAGAATTGCCTCGTTATCTGTCCGTCTAGTACAGTATTCATTCATCCTCCAAAAGTCTCCAGCCAGATGGCTCCTTCCCAACCACCCCTGGCCAGCATGGTCATGGTTTGTCCCCAGCATCTGATAATGACAGGTCAGGTGTACTGGGAAGGAAGAGCCGTTGCTGTCCCCAGAGGCCTGATTCAAGTTCAGGGTAGTGCTTGAGATCCAAAATGGCATGGAGGAAAGAATCACCAGAGCCACCTAGAAGAAGAAGAAGAAGAAGAAGAAGAAGAAGAAGGGAAAGAACAGGTAAGCAAACACAAGTGGTTCCTGGATCCTAACAGCCCAATCCAATCAATGTCAACGTGACTCAAGCACTGGAAAGTGTGTATTTAATCCTCCTCTCCATGTTATCCTCCCAACAACAACCCTGTGAGGTAGGTTGGGCTGAGAGTCTGTGACTGGCCCAAACTCACCCCATGGTTTTCCATGGCTGAGTGGGGACTAGAACCCAGATCTCCTGACTCCCTGTCCAACACTTTAGCCACTAGACCTCACTGGCTCTCATGTGGCCCATGGGCCACAGGCAGCTCCCTTAGGGGGAGTTTTGCTGCTCCCACTGGGTCTCCTGCTTCTGCAGTGCATATCCCACCCACTACTGCACCACTGGATTCCCAGAGATCCTGCTGGGAAAACAAGGTGCATGGGGAGCCTTGCTTCCTTGAAGAATTGCCCTGCCCTGCCCCAAGCCAGCTGGATAGGAATGTAACCCAAGGTTTTAAAAGGTGGGTGATGAACCTCTTATGGCCCAAGGGCAGAATTCCATTTTGAGGGAGCTATGGGGTGTGTGTGTGCACATGCCGCATTCCAGTGATGGTCAGGCCCAAAAGCAAGAAGAGAGGGAGAGAGGGAAATACAGTAGATTGTATCTTAGAGCCAGTAACTAAGCCTTAGGAGAAAGCATTCCAACCTTTTAGACTGGGGGGGGGGGAATTACGTGACAGCCAGGAAACCACCAAGCCCCTTTTATGGAATAAACTCCCCAGAGAGGTTCATCTGGCACCCAAGTTGTTATCTTTTGGGTGCCAGGCAAAGACATTTCATGTTTCCCCAGGAATTTAAGAGACCTAGTTCTGGCTCGGCTGCTTTACCAATTCCTGTGCTGCTTATTGTTTTGTATTATATTGCATTTTATTCTTTTCAATATTTGCATTGTATTTTATATTTTTAATGTGGTCATCTGAGGGATGGGAGACAGTTTTGGCCCTTGGGCCATGGTTCTGCACTCCTGCTTTAAAATAAATAAACCAAAGGTTCTCCTCTGTCTCTAGTATTAAAATTGGTTAAACATCCATTTGACTCTGCGTTTGACTCTTGAATTGCTGAGCATTCTGGCCTCTCTTTAAGCTATCGAGCTCCATCAGATGAGCATTTTAGTGCAGGCCCATTACTGGGTACTTGTGGATTTTTGTGGGTCCCTCTCATGACGTCATTGTCTCCCGCACACCTCCTGCCCCTCCTAGCCTTCTTTGCATGACAAAAAAACACCCTATTAAGTCCAACTTATATCTAAAGATGGCAGTTGCTGTTATCTCCTGCTGTGTGCAGGAGAAGCAGCGTGATCAAAATGGCCACGTGCATGTTGTTTACTTCCTCTTTCAAAAGAGTAAGTAATGAGGGACAAATGCGTGGGCAGAAGAAGCCACAGTAAGCAATTGCAATTTCCCCCTATGTGATGGCACTCATCATCTCCCTTCTTCTGTGCCTGGCTCCATTATCCCATTTCTTGTGGTACAATGGAAAGATTATACCATGACAAATCTGCTCATTTGAAAGGTGCCACTCAACTCTTCGTTCTTCATTTAGTTAGAATTGGAGGGACCACACCTCTAAAACTGCCTTTCAAAACCTCAATTTCCTGGTCAAGGCCTACAGCTTGATTGAAGGACTCAAGTTCCATTGGAGCACTGGGTTTATGAGCCTCACTCCACGACTTCTATTGGATGCCCAGTCGTTCATTCGGACCAACAGAAGTATTTATTTAGTCCATAGACCTTTCCACATAATGGTACATGAAATGGTTAATTAAACACACACACACACACACACACACACACACACACACATCCTGTAAAGCCAGGATGAATTTGGATATGTACCATAAACAGAATTATTAATGTTAAAATGGTGGATTAAAAACAAAACATACATTCACAGAAAGTCCACAAGCAACTTTCCTTTATTTTGGGGAAACTCCCCTGGGATGTGGATTGCCTCTGAAGATGCGCCAGACAGGGCAAAACCACGCGGAGGTCTTGTTGCACCCAGACTGATCTGGATGTATTATTACTGGGGGTGAGGAGAGAGATGCCTCTTATCTATGAATGGCTTCGTCTCAAATAGGACTCTGGGGTAGTTTAAAGCTGCTTTCCGGAGCAGTACGTTTCGGGGTGTCTCCCCCCGCCTAAATTTTATTCCTACCCCCACCCCCTCGCTCCCAAAGACAACCCTTCAGCTCCTCGGCTCGGGGCGTGTGCGCGCGCAGCCCCCCCCTCTCCCGACGTGATGTTTTGCAACGCTGACATTCGTGTAGCAACCGCCGGTCCGAGGCAGCAACGGCGCTGCAGCTGGGCTTGGCTTTGAAATGCGCAAGACAATGGGCGCCACTGTTCTCCCCCGCTTCGCCTTTCCACTCCATTTGCATAGTCTGTTCTGCCTGATTGACCAGCCCGGGCTGTCCAAGGGACCCGGCATTGTTCCCAGATCACGTCGAGATGGCCGAGATGACAAGATTCAGGTGAGAGGCGAAGTGGGGGGATTCGCCCCTCACAGGGCCGCCGCAAGCCCGAGCCAGCAGCCCCTGGGAACCGGACGAGCCAGGGGGGAGAACCACCAGCCGCCGCCGCCCGGACGGAGTTTCTCATCATTTGGAGGGGTTGCAAGCAAAGGCGAGTAGCCACCGTCAGGGCTGCGTAGAGTAGGCCCATTGAAATGAATGGGACGGAGGGAAGTTAGCTGAGATGAACTCAAGTCTGATCCATTTCAATGGGTCTACTCTACGTAGGACTAATATTGGCTACAAGCCAAGGAAAAAGGAAAGAACACGCGTCGCCGTTTCTGTCCTGGCTCCGTGAATGGAGATTCAGCCCGAATTGAGATTCTCTTCCCGAACCCTGGTTCAAATCAAGTGGCACCTCACACCCAGGGGGAGGGTGGGGGCTGTGAATCCATTCTGGGTTTCCGTCAGAACCAGCCACACCGCTAAAGGAGGTCTCCAAGGTGCTGAACACCAGCCCCAAAGTAGGTTCGGCATCTTGGACAGCTCCTTTAGCGTTCTGGCTGTCTGTCTGAAACCCGGAATGAATTCACACACACACACACACACACACACACACACACACACCCCGAAACCTGAGCCGCCAGCTTCCGCTGCTCACACCGGATCTTGCTCCAGCGCCTTACACGTGTTCAAACACTTCCCACCACGCTGACAGCCAGTCTGGAAGGCGGCGCAGCCTCAGAGAAAGCTGAAAGGCCGCGGCTTGCTTCGGGGCCCTCCGGGTTGCTGCTGGCTGGTTCGGAGGGGCGTGCAAACATTCAGAGAGGCTGGGCATCCTTTAAGACCGCCCGGGCCGGCCCAGAGCTGATCTGGGAGCGACTTTCGTGGGATTCCAACCGGCTTCCGATGTGCAAGTCGAAAGGGCCGAGCGTGGCTCGAGGGAAGTGAAAGGGAAGGGCAGCAGCCCGCCTGGCGTGTGTTCCCTGGGAAGGGGGTTCGGGCGAGATCTTGTGGCAAGGCAGCGGAAGGGCGGCCCCAGCCTCTTCGCAAGGACTTGGAAGCCCCATCGAGTTTAGGGCGGCGGGGTGACGGGGGTGACGCCCAACCAAGAAACTATGCCAAGCCCAGGGTTCTAGCCAAGCAGCGCGTCTGGCGTCTCAGGCCCGGAGCCTAAAGCTACCGGGAAGGAAACCGTATGACAATCGTAGGACCTGAGGCTGAGTAAAAAAAAAGCGCTTCGGATTTGTTCGGATCACAGCCCAAGGCCGCAAGCCTATGGAAACGGACTTGGGAGTCAGCCCCGACTGGGTGCACACCCGAGCAGAGCTGTCTGGCAAGGCGCCGATGAAACGCGTGCAGCACGTGGAAGGACATCGCGGAAGATGAGCCTAGAGACACGTGTGACCCTCTTCCCACTTTCGCCTGCTCTGTAACTACCGGACAAGGCTTAACGACTGCAGACACTTTGGGTCGACTTGAAATACAGGCACTGATTCCTGATCATGCCTGGGTTGTCTCTCCAGTGTTAAGTCCTTCTTAGAGTAGGCTCTTTGAAATGAATGGGACGTAAATTCGTCGTGACTGAAATCCTGGGAAGTTTTCCCTCGAGGAATCTTCAGTACAATTTGCCTTAATTTCTTTAGGGAGAAGATTCCCACGACAGATCTCCCGCTGGGATTCGAGTCTTCTCTCCGTGTAAATGTTACCCATCACCTGCTAATAACGGAGAAAGGGAAAACAACCCCGATCCACAACCTAGTGAAAGTGCCATTTGAACCGCGTTAATGCCAATGACATCTTCGACGGAGCTGAGGTTGAAATCCTGCAGTCAGAATCCATTTATTTTATTTTATTTTTATTCAGAAGGCAGATCCAGTGATTTCGGTGGGAATTTCATTTCAATGGAGCTTATTCCTAAACTAGTGGTTGGAGCCTCTGAGTTCCAGATCAGCGTGCTCAGGATCATACCCTTAGGTGCAATCCTGTACACGCTTACTTGCTAGTAAGTCTCAATGACCTCAGTGGTGCTTACTTCTGAGAAGGGAGCTATAAGGTAGCCCTGTCAAGCACATTCACACCTCCTTGCTATCGCTAAGCCTGTCTAGACGGGCAGTAAGGCCCAATGGTTTCGACCAGTCCTCCTTCAGTTGCTTAGGTCGCAGCCGTACTTGGAAGTAGGGCTAATGCTAACCAGTGTGGCTTACGTCCAAATAGATGTGATTAGGCCTGGGGCTAATCAGGTTCATCTTAAACCTGTGGTAGCTGGGGGTGGGATTGTGGCAGAAAGTTCTGTACACGGAGTATAAGCTGATTCACACAACCCAGTGAGCTGAACTGAAGTGGCCGCGATTTTAACGGGGCCCGTTCCCGTGGCTTCAAAAGGGCTTAGTTAGCACCCCATTCTCGAGCCCTTTACTCGAAAAGAAGCCCCAGTGATCTCAAAGGACACACGACTGTTAGGAGTGGGAGGGGTTCAGTTGACCTGAAGCCCAGGGTTTCGACTGGGCTCCTCCGCAGTGCAAATCCATGTCACTTTCCTTTTTTGCTCATCTAAAGCTTGAATTCCGAAAGCTCCCCCCCAGCACACACACCCACACCCACACCCACACACCCTGAGAAGGTTTAATGCACTTAATGACTTGTCTTAAAGAAGGATTATCTGCGCCACGTCCCGGAGGGCAAGAATCCTTCGATATTGACCTCATCGAAATTCTAGCTTCCAGGATGAGGGAGCCGCGCACTTACAGGGAGAAAAAACGGGGCGGGGGGAATAGCGGGGCACCTCGGTCCGAAAGTCCCAGGGATTTCAAGCAATTTCCCATCCTTTGCCTGCCTCTTTTGGAGGAGACCAACTCAACTCCGAGTAGGCTGGCATCGGATCGGGTGGCGCGGGTTCCAGGCCAAGGCCCCCACCTCCTCCCACCCCGTAACCCTCCCTGTAGTTAAGCGCCCTCCCCTCCCCGACCCCCCCCCACCGCCCACTCCACGTCTCCCTTGGAGCTCGGTGGCTTCCCGTGGTCCCGGGGGTTAAAGATACGGAGCGCACCGAAGTGGCTCTAGAGTTTGTTTAATTTCCCCTCCAGTGTTTACTGATCATTCGAGAGGCGCTTATCTCGGGGAATATAGAACGATTAATACAACCGCAGGTTTCCAGATAAGTGATTGTGATGGAGATTGTTGGCGAGAAAATAGACAATTATCCGCTGTTAGCTTTACATAAAGATCGCATTAACTTGAATTAGTTATCAGACAAAAGAACATCAGAAAGCTGCACCTTTTCTGCCAAGGCAACCGCTCGCGGGGTGTGTGTGTGTGTATGTATGTGTGTGCGCCTGCCTGTGTGAGAGATCGCTCCTCGCGCTCCCTCGCGCTCACACACAAGTACACATACGTGCACGCGCAAGCGGGGAAGCGGGGAAGTGTGTGTGTGTGTGGGGGGGTAAGAAATCGAAAGGGGGAAAGTTGGAGAGTTTCGAGGAAGGTGGCTGCGACGGAGACGCGGGGGATGGGGTGGAGGAATCGCTTTCATATCTGCTGCCAGCATCTCGTCGTAGTTCCCGTAGGGCCGGAGGCACGACCGTGGAAAAGAGGCGCAGGGAAAGCGGGGAGGATGCCCCCCCCGCAAACCCGGAGAAGGAAAAGGCAGATCGGGCGGCAATCGAAACCTCCCGGCCCAAATGGCGCGTGTGCGTGTGCGTGTGCGTGTGTGTGTGTGTGTGTGTGTGTGTGTGTGTGTGTGTGAGAGAGAGAGAGAGAGAGAGAGAGAGAGACCCTTTTCTTGCACATGGATGGCAGACCACGAGAGAGGCTACTGCGAGCCCCCGCTTGCGACCTTTTTGTACAATTCCGAAAGGAAAACCCGTCCGTCCCCCGTACCCCCCTGCACACATACTTACACACACGCACAACACGCACACTCCGCTCCCCCCCCCGCAGTAACTGGAGGGGAGGCCGTAATTAATGATCCACCCCAGCTCCTGGCGGAGGAGGAAGGGCTGATGGAAGGAAGGAGAAAGGTATTGAGATGGGGGGGGGGGAGTGATTAGGGGAGGGAAAGGACTCCAACAGTCGTCGGGCACCCCCCCCCACCCCCGACTTCCTGACTTTCTCATTTTGCTCCTCGAGGAGACTCCGAGGAACTCCTCCCTCCCCCATCCCAATTGACGGCGGGGCTCCTGTCCACCCCCCCACTCCCCCGGGACAAGAGCGAAAGGGCAAGCCCTGTGGGGGAGCGCCTCGCATTGTGCCAGCAAACAATTCCCCGGCATTTATTCCCCCCACCGAGGTTAGCTGGGAATTGTTGGACGGCTCGTGTGATTTCGAGAGAGTGGGAGGCGGGGAGGGGCCGAGGAAACGCACGCACACGCAGCCTCTGCTTCTTGTAATTCCCACCCACCCCCTCTCGCTTTTTCTTTCTCCCCCCCCCCTTTTTTTTAAAATGCTGCCAAGGAAGTTCAACGCAAAAGAAAGCATTGCATCTCACGCAGGAAGATCCAAGGGGAGAAATTAGTCTTCTATGAGGGCAACGGGGAAAGCGATTTGAGCCTGAAACTGCCTGAGAGCTTGGTCAGGGCCAGGCTAAAAAGACTGCGAGCGCCAAGCCAGAAGACCGGAACGTGGGGAGGGTGTGTGGTGGTGGTAGTGGTGGTGGTAGTGGTGGGAGAGGAGGTCTCGCTAGGCAGCCCTATAGCAGGTTGGGAGGGTGGGGTGGCCTGATGTGTGTGAATAGGGGAGGGGGGCTTGCTAGGCAGCCCTATAGCAGATTGAGTAGGGCAGCCTGAGGTGTGCGTGTAAGGGGGGAGTCTTGCTCGGCAGCTCCGTAGCAGATGTGGGGTGGCCTGAGACGTGGGTATATAGGGGGCCTTGCTAGACAGCCCTATAACTGATAGATATGGGGTGGCCTGAGATATATGTGTCTATGGGGGGAGTCTTCCTAGGCAGCCGGGCTAAATCCCGAGGTGCGGTAGAGCCCACCGCCTCACGCTCCCCCGTAGCTGCTCCCCCTCCACTTCGCCCTCCACCCGCCTGGGCTTCCAGGCCCCGCTTGCTGCTGGGAGCTGTCCCAGTGCTGGGACGTGCGGCGGCGGCGGCACTTTCTGGGTCCCCGCTGAATGGAGCGGCTAATGACCCCCCGTTCCCAAGGCAGGCTGGCCGCTGCCTGGTGAGCCGTGGATTTGTGTGGTCCGAGCTCTTTCCCAGCTTGTCCCATTCTGTGCGCGGGATCAGGGGGCTCCCTCGGCTCGTTTGCACCTGCGTCGCTTCTGGCTCCTTCAGGAATGCGCTGAAGCTTGTAATCAGCTTTGTGAAGCCATTGAGTGCACGGCTGAGTGAAACTTCCAAAGCTCGCGGAGAACTGGCCCGCTGAATGGCAGTCAGCATGGGGCTGCTCTCCAAGCCTTTGCGCTGCCAAATTCCAGCAGAGCTCCGCACAATCAGTCCACACAAGGCTTTACTGCTTTCCCCACACTAAGAAAAGTGAGAAAAGAAAAGCGAAAATACCAGTCACCGAGGTTAGCAGTTTGTTCCCAGATTAATGGCAAAACTGGGGAGGCTGCTCCGATGGGTGGAGGGACCGGCAGATTATCGAGCTAGCTATCTGGCATCGGGAGCTTTCTCTTTTGCTCCCCTCTGAAACTCTGTACGTGTTTAGCTGGGCAGTTTTATTGCCCTGGAGGGTGGGGGAGGTTAACCATAAAGATTGCCCTCGGTCAGAAGCAACTTTGAAAAATATAGGGTCTTTCCTTAAAAAAATTAAATAAAAAGAAAATACAAATACGTGGTTAATATACAGGCTATGTTTTTCATAACCTATTTGTCGTCGAGTAGTCCTATTAGAATTCATAGAATTCCTCCAGAACAATACGGAGGTTCAAAAGAAAGGCAGGCCAGGGGGATTTAAACATAACAGCAGCAGAAGCCTCAACACCCAAAATGTAAGCAAAAGTTGGTAAAAAGAATAGCAACCCTGTTTTACAGTGCAATAATCCTATACATGTCTACTCAGAGGTAAGTCTCATTGGTTTCAGTGGAGTATATTCCCAGGTAAGAGTGCCTGTGGTTGAAGCCTAAATGGTGCATTTAAGAAACAGCGCTCTTTCACACGAGATAAGATATGGTGAGCTATTCGTATCCACTAGACGCAATGGGAAAGTGGGATTGACTTTCAAGTATTTTGTTTAAAGCCGTGTCGCTTTGTGGATACTGTGAGAAAAGTGGCCATCGATGTCTATGGCATTCTTGCTAAGTATTTTTGGTAAAAGAGAGAACTACAGACAATGTTGTTCTTCCTTTAATTATCACGTTCTACAAGTGTGTGGTGTTTATTTTCATTTATTTAAATTTTTTGTATACGTCCGTCATTATTAAATCACAGAGACCCCCCCCCCTTCCCCCCTTGGGAGATATCTCAGCAACTGAGGAAAGCATCTTCCCTTTGGGACTTCAGTTAGGGTTTTTGTTTTTGTTTTTTAAGGCAGATGTGAAAGATGTCTTCTCATTTACAACTTATTTAAGCACAGCATAACTTCCCGACCCAGTTAATACCATCTTCAGCGATATTCTGATGGGATCCTATGGACCCCAAATGATACGGAACATTTATGTCTACATTTTAAACTATGTTGAGAAGACCACCTCATCTGTAAATCTTAGGTGTCTTGCTACTCATCCACACTTATAGGGAGAAATGTAAATCATCGTTAAATCAGTAAGTGATCCAGTTTTCAACAAGCAATGGGTGTGTGTAGCAAAAAATCAAAGTCTCTTGAAAGCCAGATCCACAATCCACATTGGTTGGCATACTTTTTAGCTTGAGGGTTGTAGCCAATGTTAACCTACCTTGACCCATTTATTTGAATGTGTCTACTCTGAGTAGGACTTACACTGGATGCCACACTAACACTAAACCCGCTTTCAGCCCTATCCTATCGATGGAATTCATTTGATTATTCGATTTATTCCTTTCCCCATAACAATTGTCCTCAGGACGTCGTTGTGACAGGCTGGGATCAAAAGAGCTACTTTATACTACGGCATTGGGCACGCCCTCCTGATTTTTTTTTTAATTTGTAAATTTATTTTATTTGAGCGGTTGGCTTCCGTGCCACCTTACAGACTGGCTTGGAAACTCCCTTCGATTCGAAAAAGCGGGTGCCACGTGGCATGGAGAGGCAGGCGGAGGTGGTGAGACTGGCACAGTGCCCGGCCCTCGAGAGTGGGGTGGTTCTCTGGATCTCCTCGCAGGGTCTCATAAAACCTGCTTAGGGCTTGGGTTCGCTCAAGACACTTGTGGGTCCTATATAAATCCATGGGGCTGGCATCCAGTTGAAATCCAAATGATTCCGCTTAAGTGTGTAGTGGATGGAAATATGAACTCAAGTAAGAATTCCTGCCTCCTTTCATGAGATTCCTGAGCTTAACTGGTCTTCCGCAAGGGAGCTCCTATCTTCCTTGGGACGTCTTCTTTCATATTCAGAAACAAGACATATCCGAGTTCTGGAATAACACATCTGGCGAGCACCCAGTTGGGGGAGGCTGTTCTAGGTCTTTATGCCAGGACTTCTGAGGTTGCAGAACTCCTCTGAGTTTGTCTACACGCAGTTACTTGGAACCATCCAGTTCCATTGATTTCCACGAAACCGCTTGCTAAATGAGGGTGTGAGTCTAACAGCCTTGGGCCTTTCAACTGGGAGCCCATTTCCCCCATTCCTTCCGCAAAGCTTTCTTGATTTATTATTATCCATTCTCCCACCTTCGGCTTTCTATAGGAAATCTACTTTTACAACACTCCGCGCTTACAACCATCATCGCGTGTATCTCTTCCTCATCGAAATGCTGGTGAGCTGCACCAGGGAGGTGCTTGATCTTTCCCCATCTGTTCACCGCGTGCATTCGTTTCAAGGATGTGGAAGAACTCAGTAAAAATACACGGGGGAATCGCTGCCGAATAGTTAGGCAAAGTTTTCCTTGTTATCGGTGGTTATGCAACTGAGGATCTCTCCAGCATTTGTCGGAACTCTAGTGGCCAAGTTTCCGGAGATGTCCCGATCCACAGTCCAACTCCACCCTACTCTTCCAGAAGTTTATTCGGAAGAAAACCCTGTTCATTGCAATTGAACTTGTTCCCTTGTTGAATACCGTCGAGTAAGTGGAAGAACTCGGGAGAGGAACCCTTCGCAGTTAACCACTTTGGCTCCAATCCTGACTTACTTTGGAGTATATCCCATTGAACTGGATGGGACCTGCTTCCGAGTAAATCTGCCTACGATCAGGCTGGACGAGTTCTACTGATTTCAACAGGAACACTAAAAGCACGTGTTCAAATATTTCTCAGTGAAATCAATGGGAGTTTTAAATGCTTAACTTTGGCTGTATTTTAATGCCGATTTTATGCTCTAAAAAGTGTGTGTGTGTGTGTGTGTGTGTGTGTGTGTGTGTGTGTGTGTGTGTGTGTGTGTGTGATTTAATTCGTTTTTAGGTCGTAGCCCAAAAGTGGCGAAGGAAACAATGTATTAAAGTTTAGAAGTAAAGGTTTTTTTAAATAAATAAATAAATAAATAATAAAATCAAAATCAAAATCAAGCAAACAACCCCAAACGATAGATTTTTCACACAAGAAACGATACAGGACAACATCTTCTGTTCTATATCCTTCCACCCCCTACGACTTTTCTTCCAAAGAAAGTTTCCATGCCTCCCCTCCCCCTCTCCCGCTTGCCCGCCCGCGCCTCGTTTGGAAGTTGGATGCTCTATTTTCGACCGTGTTGCTCCTTCCAACCATTCTCAGTGACAAGTCATGAGGATATGCAGTAATTCAGAAATTAGTGAAATTTTATTCTTGGTGGGGGCGTTGGATTAAGAGGCTGGGAGAGTGTGAAACAAGTCAACGTGTAATTGTATGATAAGGCTCTCACGAGGAATTTATTGGCCAAGTTGCTATTTCTATTCCTTCCTAATCTCGTTTAGCACATTCATTCTCTGCAATCTGTCTCCATAATCTTCTGTGACAGAATGGCAGCCAATAGAAGCATGCATGTTTGGAGAGAAGAGAAAATATGCAGAGGCGTGATAAACTGATGCTAATTATCCATATTTAGGACACCGAGTGCAGAAGATCAAGGTTTACAAATAACAAACCAGAGCCAGTGATGATGGCTTCCTAGTGTGGAATATATTGGAGGGGACAAGATAAGGGCTTCACATGCAGAAGAGATTTATTGGTCAAAGGGTTCACCTTCCACTTTTCCACTTTTATATAGCAGTAAATTATTTAGGCTAAATTCACCAGAACATTACTCTTTTATTTGGCAATGTGCCATGACTTGCTCCTTCTTTGTGTCTTTTCAATGCAAATCCTTGTAGTGTAACATCAGTTGATAAGCAACAAATAATTGAAGTAATAGGTAATTCCCTTTAAATTGTGCATATAGGACAGTAAGGTAATCATCTTCTAATGGGAAAGAGGGGGAGCCCAAAGGATAAAGCAGATAACTGGGAGTGAAACAATACCAAAACGGCAGCTATTCAATGACATTGGTACCAGCAACATTTTTTTAAAAAGAAGGAAGTGGGGGGTTGTGTGATTTAGGTATAAGAAACAGTTCTAAATTGGGACCTATTTCCTGACATTACTCTCCTGCTTTTGGTTTTTCTTGGGTGTTTTTTTTTTTAAAAAGAGGTGTTTTTCAAATCCCTGGAAAGAAAGAAAGACCTCCACACATTTAAATTAGGAAGTAACTTCCCCCCCCCACCCCCTTCTCTCTCTTCCCATAAGTCAGCTGGCTCTGAGAAATAATGCAGGGATTCAATTTGGCAAAATTTGTGCTATATGGTTGAGAGGTTAGCTGTAGTGATCTTAGTACTTTGCAATAATTGTGTTGTAAATTTTCCAAAATGCTTCAGCAACTTGAGAATAGGGTTGGTTGGCAATGGGTTTATGGGATTGTGTGAAGTTATTTTCCCTGCAGACATACAGAAAATACATTGCATTCTTATGTTATGACTCTTTAATTTTTTTAAGCCCAATATCTCTGTAGAATCCAGCTTACACATCACAGCTTGCCATTGATTTTTCTATTAATATTTTTTGGTTTGTTTATCTATAAATAAATAATTATTAAATAATTATTATAAACTGCCTTTCATCCACAAAGGATGTCAGAACAGTGTACACAACTTATTGATGTATTCCTTCTTTATGTATTTATTGCATTTCTATACTGCCCAATAGAAGCTCTCTTGTTTACTTCAAGTTGATTGCATACTATCACCTCTGTCCCATTCAGTGATAGACTCATAAATAGGATCTTTACATTTGGCTTCATTTAGGTGACCTTGCTTGTAATTGTGGGGAGGGAATGCAAACACACACACCCCAGAAGCCATTCTGTAATCTGCATCCCAGTGAAGCAAATGGCACAACTCTCCATTAGATTTTATTGATTCTGGATTGCATCCTTAATGCTGTTATGATTTAAGGAAGTGATTGTCAGTATTTTGTTGGACTATGAATTCACTCTGGACATATTTAGGGTACTTTTCTCTTTTATTAAATTATATTGGCTGTTATATTGTGTGGGCAGAAAAACACAAATTTCTAGCCATATATCACATATTCTCAGAGGTTTTATTTTAATATCAGTGGCATATTCCATATACCCCCCTCCAATCCCCATAGCTGAAAACACTGGCAGATAGAAAGCTCCAGAAATTTTCCATTTTGCTGAGAGTAACCAGACAACTTTTGCCACTGGGACCAGGAAAAGAAAAGAAGTCTATATTTAAAATATGTTCCAAAGTAAGGTATCTGGGAGTACATTTCATTATATGGAACTTAGATCTTCCTTTCAGAACTATCTGGAAAATTTGGCTGTATTGCCAAATTATTTTCATTGGTGGCATTGATTTCACAGAACTATTTAAAGATTGAGGTTAGGCCTTAATTTAAAAACAACCAAACAAAACAAAACTAGTCACTTGAATTTTAAATAACAAGCTTTTGTTGAGTTGCCCTTATCTTGAGGGAGGGGTAGAAGGAATATTTGATGAAACCTTACAAAAGGTACTCCTTTTCCCCCAGTGGTCTTGCTTGGAGTTCCAGGCTACCCTGTTGTCCTCAGCTTCCTTTTGCTCTGTATTCTAAAATGAACCATTATAGCACTGCAAACTGGGAATGGTAAAGAACTTCCCATTTTCTTCAAACAATGACAAAAAGTGATACTCATACTCAACACTAAGCTGTGGACCTGAGCTCTAGATTCTAGACTCTAAAGTAGGTTCAAGGTCTCAGCCCTTGGCAGAACTAGGATTTCTAGCAGGGCTTTCTCTTGTCACATATAGGGAGTTGTCAGGTTTTGTTTCTCTTCTCCCTATGCTGAACTCAGCAGGGGGAGCAAGGGATGCTTCTCTAGTTGTTTGGTGGGTAGGCATAATTCACAAGGGTTTCTCTAGCATCTGTTATCATAAAGGCAGAATACCAGGAGCTCTTGATGAAGACCAAGGCATTTTCAAGAACGTCAAGGAACTGCACTCTGAAAAATTAGGTTCAGATCAGGAATATTCTGTCTCCTGATGCCAGCCTTTCCCAACCTGGTGCTTTCCAGATGTGCTGGACTACAACTCCCAGAACTCCCCAGCTAGCATAGGTGGGGGTTGTAGTCCAGAACATCTGGAGGGCACCAGGTTGTGGAAGGCTGCCTTATGCTGTGGCCAGCTTTTCTTTCATCATACCATACAACAGATGGCTGGAGCCAGGCTTGCTCCATGTACAAGTTTCAACTCCACATACCTTCTTAGGTGTGGCAACCTAAGGTACTTCCAGTCAGGGAATGCTGCCTCAGGCATCCAGGGGAATCATAGGTGTGCTTCATTTGAAGTTCCTTCATTCTGCCAGGTGGAAAACATCAAATAAGTTTATTCATAAGTAAAATCGAAACTCACAGTTCTGTCTCCATTACCTTCCTCTGCATAAGATCTCTTATCATTTATTCATTATTATCTTCTAAAAGCTGTAAACACCGCTCTTTGCTTAACACTCTGAGGCAAAATCAATGCAGAATTATTCATTTTCCTCTTAATTTTATTTTACTTTCTGACACTGCTCTGTGGTTGACACAATGGGATAAAAGTTGTAAGACATATTTCTCCAGTTTCATGAGTAGATATGACCACATTCAGTCTATCAGATTAAGGCTGCAAACCTGTACATGTCTACCCAAGTAGTAAACCCCACTGAGTTAAATACGACTTACCTCCAGGTAAAGCATGGTTAGGATTGCAGCCTTAATATTCACTTCCATGTGGAGTTCTCAGTGAGGTTTACAGTTCTGGAATAATCAGATAATCTATGACAAGTTTTTGGTTTGCACGAGGTGAAAAGGTCTATGGAGATGCTGAAAGCACCAAACCACCAAGATATTTATCACTTGATAATTGTGTGAACATTTGTAAGCCTCATTTGCTGAGTGGAAGAGTAATGGTTTGCACAACTAAGCATTTCCCCCTTGTGTTTCATTTGTGCATTTGAAAGTAACAAAAGATGTCCATTCATATTGTATCCCAAATACAGTCTACATGTGTTTGTTCCCCACTTATTAAATGAATGAGACTTATTTTGGATGGTTTCAGCAATAGTTTAGTGAAATAGGTTGATTATGGTTACAATTATGATTACTACTAGTAGCAGTATGAGTCCACAGACAAGTAGTATCTGCATTTGTATCTTCTATGCATACACCATTACGCATATCCCTTCACTTTCTGTGTATTGCCTTTGCACATATGTTTTCAATTATATCTTGAAACAGAGCAGAGCCACTGCAAGTGTAGGCAATGACTTTTTTCAGTCACTGTTATACATCAAAATATAAGCATTTTTTGACCTGGTTCACATGAAACAACAGCCCAGCCCAGCTTAATTTATCTGCAGGGGCTGTCACATCATGTTGGGTGCCCACAGGCACCATTTTTGCATGGTGCCCATGGGCACAGAGCTTCCATAGCTTGTCATGTGGTGTGAAGTCAAGAGTGAGGTTTTTTTTTAGAGTTAAACAACCATCAGATACCCATGGCTTGTTTTAGTGTTATTTGAGGGTTCTCATGACACAAGCCAGAGCAAGCTGGGCACCATGCAAACATGGCACCTGCAGATGCCCAGCATGAGGCAATAGCCCCCATGGAGAAATTAACCCATGGTGGGCTGTTGTGTTGTGCAAACCAGTTCAATACTGAGCTTTAGGTAGACTAATGGACTGATTAGATATAAGGCAGTTTCCAATGTTCCTAATCAGTTAAATCTTGTATTCCTACCTTGGAATAGTTGGGACATCTATGTTCATCACTTGATGACTACAACATCAAGAGATGACTTGCATGTCTACATAAGCCATCATTGATCAAATATCACAAAATTTTCACTTCACCTCACAGTATTTTTAATGGAATCAGTTTAAACATTCAGCTTCTTGTCATCAGGTGTTAATAATCATTTCTAATCTATATTTCCTCATAATTTATTAGAAGTGCCTAATTTTATAGGATTGGATCCATAATTAGAATAGACTCATTGACATCAAAGGGACTTCTGTTCATCATGACTAACTTAGGTCCCATTGATTTCAGTATTTCTACTCTAATTATGCCTAAGTCTGGATCCAACCCATAGATGATTAAGCATATTCAAATAGTCTGGGCATTGGATTTGAAAGGAGTTAGCCATAATGTTATGGCATAATTACTCACTAA
Source organism: Elgaria multicarinata webbii (assembly GCF_023053635.1). Taxonomy (NCBI): domain Eukaryota; kingdom Metazoa; phylum Chordata; class Lepidosauria; order Squamata; family Anguidae; genus Elgaria; species Elgaria multicarinata. The sequence continues at coordinate 39,479,416 of NC_086175.1, read as the reverse complement.
GGTTAAAGAGGGAGAATGGTTGTTAGCATCATGCTCAACATAAACATGTGATGGAGTTCAAAGCATTGGTCCCTGATGATTGATGCCTGTTTATAGCATCTACTCACTATAAATCAGTCTATCAGTCTTGCTGGGCCAGTTTGCACATAACAACAACCCATGGGTTAAACAGCTCATGACCTGACAGAATTGAGTGAGAGTGGGCCCACCACTTCCACTTTTACTTAGCAACCCCTACGTGGTTCCTGAGCATGATGTCTGAACCTAGACAGCTGGGTTGTTTAGGGGCTAAACAACCCAGTGGTTAAATCAACAACAAGCCATGGTTTAACCACTGGATTGTTTAGCCCCTAAACAACCCAGCTGTCTGGGTTTGGATGTCATACTCAGCAACCTATAAAGGAGCTGCTCTTGGATTACTTACTAAAAGAAGAAGTGGTGGGCATGTGGTAGGCAGTGTGGCTACTCTGTCCTGTTTCTGAATGTTACATGTGAACCAGGTCACTCTCTTCTTCCCTCTCCCTATTAGTTCACTAGCTGCCAGTCATGAAGGGATATTTCATATGTGCATATTCATCACACGATGTCTCTCACCCAAATGTATGAACTGTCTTCACTGAAAAGTATTGTACAATTTGAGTAAAAATGTAATCAAGTGATAAACAAGTTCTGTTTCTAGTGATGGCTGGTAACCTCTGTTGGCTGATTCACACAAGCAAGTAAGTCATCACTTGGTGCTGCAATGGAATGATGAAGATTTACCTATAAACTGCATGTATGTATGGGCCAACCCCACCTCTCTTTCTCTAGCATCCCAAACTCTGTTAATGGGACTGACTTCCTGCTAGCATTATGGATAGAATCGGAGGTTATGAACAAGCATGAACTTGCACTAAATAAAAGCATCCAGCCAGCATATACTAAATTAGTTTCTCTTAAATGTTTCTGATTGGAGGCCTCATCTTGGGTTATGATGTGTGCTGTGTGGCCAGGGTGGGGGGCAGGGAACACAGTTTTCAATCAGGTCTCTGAAGACAACACCCCTGTTAAACTGCACTGTTGTTAGTTTGAATTATAAGTCAAGACTTTGGTCTCAAAGTATCAAGCTTAAATGCTTTGTTACTAATGCTGAGGATTGTAGAAAAGCCCGAGATTTCGCCTGACAGCCTTGTTGTGGCTAAGAGCAGCAGCTAAGTCTGAACAAGGAACTATTTTCCTATTAACTATTGACAGCAGTAATCTACCCAGGGAATGATCCCCATGACATACCTCTGTATAGCCTTCCTTTAGCAAAGGGTTCCTTGATCCAACTTCCAGGCTGCACATATTTACAAAAAAAAAAAAAAAAAAATTGGCACTCATTTTCTGAAGCAACAGCCTCCAAATTACTCTTTGGTATCTCTCATGGCAGACATTCTTTTCCAAATCCCTTATATTCCAGTTTGTATTTACCTAAGCTAATGAGATATCCCTGGTACAGCACAATAATTACTCACCTGTGGCTTTGGCATTACACCAAGCAACCTCCTCCCCTTCACAGTGTTTTGGGGACAAAACTGACTCTTCCTCTCCATGGTTTCAAGGTCTGTGCTTGTGGACCCCCACTTTCCCTCAGAAAGGGATTTATCCTGGGGCTGTGAGGATTTGGATAAGGGAAGGAAAGAGACTTAATGGATCTTCCAGGCTGCTTTCCCCTGCTTTCTGGAAGATGTTTTGCCCATAATGTGGGCAACATGCATTTCTCCCCAAGCCCTCCCTCCCTCTATTTAACTGCTTTCCGTAGTATTTTCAAATCTGTATTGGTATTAAGTGGAGTCCAAGAAAATATGCTTAGAGCTGCATATTCACTTCCTTTTCTTTCCCTGGATTTACATGTGAGGTTATTCTTGGGATGACTATGTATCAGTCGATGGCCTGAATTCATGAAGCTGATTACACCAGAATATGTTCACACACACATTTGTTGTTGGTGACTCAGCTCAAGGGGTGAATTATTATCTCCACTGAAAGTGGGGGAGGGGAGGCTGAATGTCAGGTCTGATCATAGGAGCTTCATCTATGATGGCTCATTTACACATCCAAGATCATTTGATCTTGCTATAATACAGCGATGAACAGGCTTAAGTGAAATCACATTTAGTTATCTTTTAATGAATTAACCTTGTCTTGTTTGTCCTCAGGCAAAAGTCCTCTAATAAATGGGAAGTCCCAAGAGGAATCAAACAAGTGGTTTAAGAGTCCGTTCTTTGTTTCACTGGTGTCCAGAACACATCTGCTCAGATGTTTCCCAGAGTTCGATAAATGTTGGGATTTCATTCTTTTTATTTGGAATAATTAGTCCACTAAATAAGTGCCTATAACCTGGAATTAGGTACATGTATCTAGTGTTAACTCTACCTAGTGTAGACCCATTGAAATGAGTGGGATTTAAGTTAAACTAACATTGGATACAATCCAAAGCCTGGACTACAAATCCAGTAGAATGAGTTGAGTATGAGGTGGCAGGATGCTGAGGTGGTAGAATAGACTACAGGTGGTGTATATGTGTGTGTCACATTTTGGATACTTGGCTATGTGAAAAAATTCCCTTTAAGTTGAAAATTATTACGGGGTGGGGCAGACAGAATTACAGTCTTTCTCCCCGAAGTCCAAGCATATCTATATCTATATTCAATGATCAAAAAATGTGCTGGTTTAAGAACAGAGTTAAGGCTATCTTGTGTTAGTTCAAGCTGCAATAAGCCAGGAAACTGGAAGTTTAGGCTGATGCCTTAACAGATCTGCCCTGTGATCAATGATGATCTTGTGCAATTTCACAAATTGTGCTTACTTATAACTTACCCTCTTGCACCTACTTTTCCTGGAGCTTTCAGGCCCAAATTTAGATCGGGAGGATGGAGTGCTTTGGACCAGCAAATATGCCCCACATTGTTCTGGACCTGTATTGCCTTATCAAGCACCTGAGCCTTACTGTATTGCTAGAGGAATCCTCCTGTGAGTTGACCCATGCCTGTTTGTGGTTTGTAAGCAAGCATAATTTGTGAATAGCAGAACATCATTACTGATCACAGAGATTGATTGTTAAGGCATCAGCTTTAGCTTCCAATTTCCTGGCTTTATGGAGTTTGAACTAACATGCTTTAGTTCAACCCAGCCTTAACTCTGGGTTGTTGTTTTACAGTTGAATTTCCCTAGTTTAAAAAAGGAAATGTTTTATTACAATTTTCTGAAGAAAAGAAGAAAAGACTAAAAAGGCTAACTAAAAAGGCTAACAACTCATTAACTGAGTAGATGCATACAAATGAATATATATGTGCCTATATGTTCAGAAATGCTTACTTCTGAGTAAGCCTGCACAGATTTCCAAAATACCTTTCCTTCCCCTACCCCCTCTTCATCAGTGATATATCAGTCAGTGAGAGCCTTCAAAATTACCTTACTGTTATCTCAGTTGACAGCTTCCTGCTACCTCTCCCCCACTGTGAGAATGCTGACAGTAACACTGAAATTCATCTCAAAACACTGGTGTACTGGTAACATTCTAGCTGCAGAGTGAAACTGAGCATGCCCAACGTAGGTTTGCCAGCAGTTGCTACCACAGGTTTTTATGGAGCACAAAAACCCTAATAACTTTTGAATTGCTGTTCAGAACTTCACCAAAGAAATGAACAACACATCCCAACAAAAATGAATAAAGTACATCAGCAGTTTTCACCAAAATTTGAAAGAAATATTTATTATTGCATTTATTGCATTTATATCCCGCCTTTTTTCCTCCAAGGAACCCAAGGCGGGTGTACGTAACCCTCCTCCTCCTCCTCCTCCTCTCCATGTTATCCTCACAACAACAACCCTGTGAGGTCAGTTGGGCTGAGAGTCTGTGACTGGCCCAAAGTCACCCAGTGGGTTTCCATGGCGAGTGGGCCTGGCTCCCAGTCCAACACCTTAGCCACTACACCACACTGGCTCTCATATATCGTATGCAGCTCTGCATATATCATATGCAGAGCTGCAGCTTCGTATAAAAAGTACAAAAGTGTCAATTTTCAGTACAATTTAACTTGCTGTACCGGCAGTGATTTTTATTGGGTTGCTTTGAAATTTTGCACAACTGCACAACTCATTTGGAAGATCATGGATGCCAAGTTTCATGTTATTACCTCAACAGGTGTCAATTTTATTAGCAGTGAAATTTTGAGGCTTATAATGGCAGAACCTTTTTCTTTTCTTTTCCTTTGTGACTCACCTTAACTAAACGGGCATTGGTGCCCCTTCTATCTCTGATGATGTGCAGAGCTTCTTCTTTTTTTAAAAAAAGAGCCACCCCTCACACAATCTTAAGTAATGCAGCCCGCTCTAGACTCTCTGCCCTCGTCTTCTTCTGCATATGTAGACTAGGGCTAGCAGTATTGAAGTGCACTGATAACTGTTGGGACACAATCCACATTCCATACACCGTTTTCATAGTGCTATATCCTGCTTTTTATTCCACATTTGTAATGATTTGACACAACGTGTAGATAGGCCTCCATTGCACTCTGATCAATACCTTAGGATTCCAGCTTGTTTGTTCCCATTTTCACCTCATCATTTGTCTCATGATGAAGCCCAGGAAATGGACAGGAATGCTAAAAGTTCTGTTGTATAATAGTGTGTTTCTTTGTGTGTGTGTATGAGAGAGAGAGAGCGAGAGAGAGAGAGAGCGCTGCCCTTGGCATGGGATATGGCTGGGAGAGGAAAAGAAAATCCCCTCAGAAGCAGTGGTTGGATCATAGTGTTGCCTATGAAACGATCATTGACCCCCTCCCTCCCTCCCATACCATGCCTATGTGATACCAAATTAAGTACTGCTCTGTGATGTGAGAGGACTCAACTGACAGGGTCATCTTGGCATCCAGAGCAAACAAATATTGAAAAGTGCCAGTTTGAGGTATCACAAAGTGGAATTGCAGTTGCATCAGTGCAGGAAAGCTTATGCCATAATAAGAAAGTTTAGCCTTTAGGGTGCCACAATACTCTTTCTTATTGAGCCAGAGAACATTCTTTTTCTTTTTAATGTAATAACAGTGAACTTTTATTTAAGTTTAATCCATGGGGAATAAGTCTCATTTGTGAAGACACCTTCGTTCTAGCTTCAGAATCCCAGAGTTTAGGAAGACCGTCTGAAGCGAAATGGTAGCAGGTTCAAGGAGGAAGTAATAGCTGTTGCATAAGCTTGAGAAAGTGACAGGAGAAGGCCTGCTGGCAGCTTCTCCCATCCAGCAGCACAGGCAATTGAGAGCTGACACTGCGAGTCCTGCCAGGCAGCCAGAACAATGGCGGGGAGCGCTGGAGAGGCCTTCTGGGTGCATCCTTCTGGCCAGACTTAATTGCCACAGCAAGTCTCCTCACATATTGTGCCTTTGCTGCAGGTGGTGGCCTTTGGTGGAAGATGAATGACAGCCAGGACTGTAGCGGTTTCATTTGCCAAATAATATGACTTCCCCGCAGAACAGAATTGGTGTGTTTGTCAGACTGACTTCACTAGTGTCACTTCGTTCTGCATTTGGAACTTGTTTAATTCAGGGATTTTTCCTTTGAGTCTTCTGACTATTCCCAGACAAGTGATAGCTGCTAGTTCCCTTCTCCTGCTCCTCAGTCACCATTGCACCTCTTCTTGCACAGAAAGTACTGTGTGGAGCTGTTTCTCGACCTCTACTTTGCTTCCAGAAATTGGAAGGGAGTGGCAGTAGAATTTTCTAGAGCTACCACAATATAATGAGAAAATTGGATACACTGGGAAGAAGCAGGTTACTGCCTGCCAAAGGTCACTCCTCAATTACATAGACTTTAAGAGGTTCCCAGCCCTTTGGGTCTTTTTCATACTTTCCGGTACTGCTCCTTATAGCAGCAGTGGGAAACTTTTGGCTCTCTGGAACCATAACTCCCATAATGATTATTGGCCATGCTGCCTGGGGCTGATGGCAGGACCAGTGCTCAGTGGGTAGTGCATTGCTTTGCATGTAGAAGGTCTCACGTTCAAACCCGGCACCTCCAGGTAGGGCTGGAAAAAAAATCCTGCCTGAAATCCTTGGAAAGCAGCTGGACCAACGGTCTGACTCAGTATAAGGCAGCTTCCTATGTTCCTAACGACGGGAGAGCCAGAGGTTCCCCACCCCTGGCTTAGAGATTGATTCTAAAAGACCGGGCCCATCTTTGTGTCAGAAGGGATTTCATGTTCTAAGGATTGGAGGGCAACTGGGGATTCACGGCTGAATATGATGGGACCCCGCCTCCCTCGCTCTGCGGAGTTTCGTCAGCAAAGGCCCATGCAAGCCCGCCTTGAGGACACCGAATTAATGGACACGTGTGTATTTACCCCCAAGGGCAGCTTCCCCCAACTTGGTGCCCTCTAGGTGTGTTGGACTGTCATTCCCAATTACCGCGATGGCTGGGGGTGATAGGAACTGTAGTCCAAAACACCCGGATGGCACCGCTAGGCAACAGAGGCCCCGCAGTATTGCAGCTCTGAGTCGGGCTCCCCTCACCGCGCCTGAGCCGCCTTGGAGCGCGCCAGCGAGGCGCCCCGGGTGCGGGCCCGTTCCCCGCGCGCGCGCAGCAGGAGGCTCTGGTTTCACTTGTTGCCGGGCAGGCCGCTCCCCGCAGCGGGAGCCCTGGCACTTCTGCTGCTGCCGGCTGATGGTAAATAGGTTTGACTAGCCGCTGATCCCGGGGTCAGGGCTCTCCCCCTCGCTTAATCCCGCGCTCTCCAAACACCCTCCTGCCCCCCTCACCCCGCTCTCCTCTCCTGTTCGCGCTCCGTCGCCTCCCTCCCTCCCTTCCCTCTCTGCGCCCGCTCCCGGGCTTCCTGTGGCAACCCAAGGAAGGCGCTCCTCGTCAGCCGCCTCAGCGGCCCCTTCCGGCCCCTGGAAGTTCAAACGCAGCAGGCCGCTTTCGCCACTAACCGAGCGAGGAGGGGAAGGGGAAGTCGGTTGGCCTGGGCGGGAGGCTGGTCGTCTGTACGTCCGAAAGAGCCCCAGGGAAACGGAGAGAGTGGCTGAACTGAGTGGAGCGGGGATGGGCGTCCCGAGAAAGGCACTCCGTGTAAAGGAGCACGGCCTGGATTGAGTGTGTGTGTGTGTGTGTGTGTGAGAGAGAGAGAGAGAGAGAGAGAGATGAGAGGAGGCTATAAAAGCAGAAGCGAGAGGACTCTCAGAAGACTGAGGAGGAAATTAAGGGAAGTGAAAAGAACTTAAACCGACCTAAAGTGGCACCTAAAATACAAGCGGCGCCTAAAGGGAAAGATGGTGGGCACAAGCCGTCCGAACGTTAATAGCAGCTAAAAGGCCATTGAAAGCAACAGGACTGGAATTCGCTGTCTGAAGAGCTTCGGTCCCATTCGTTTCCATGGGATTTAGTCGCCATTAATGGATGGAGAGTTCGCAATATTATTGCGGCGTGCCCGAGGCCTCTTAAACTGAGCAAGATACATTGAAGCGATAAGGTGGTGGTGGTGGTGGTTCCTGAGTACCCAGGAAATCCTAAATTAAAGAAAAAGGAGATCCTGAGAAGATATGGATGGATAATGGGGATAGCTCGGGTGCAAAAGGAAAGAGGTCTAGAAAGGAAAGTTCCTAAAGTGACCTGGAAAAGTGCTACCAAATCCTTAAAAAATAACGGAAGAACCTATTCGCACTGGTTACAACAAGCAGTCCAGGATCTACACTACTGCTTTAAAGTGCTTTATAACAGTTATAAAGCGCTTTAAAGCGCTATAAAACTGTTATAAAGCGCTTTAAAGCAGCCCCTGTTTCCTTCGCATCTGACTGGCCTGGATAAAAAGGGAGAGAACTCGCTCTAGCAGATACCTCCTTCCCAACCAAGCGTTTCTGGGACAGAAGGTGGACAAGAAGGAGGGAGGGGAAATGATTTTGTTTTTTAAACGGCACAAAAACCTCTCAGAGACTAAAGAACCGAGGAAAAAGTAGGAGGCAGAGAGGTTCAGGGATAGAGAAAGAACCCATTAGATAGTGGTTGCGTTCAGTGTTAGTCCTCCTTAGAGTAGATCGATTGAAATGAATGGGACTTCAATTAGACTAGCATTGGGTACAATCCAGAAGGAAAGACGCACATTTATTTCATAACGACCAATGTACCCTCCTCAAGCGCACCAGGCCAGGGAATCCTGATGTCACGGACCACCAACACCCGAGGGCTCTGCTGGACTCAGGTCCCCGCCAAGGAGCACCACCTTGCAACGAAGTGGGCCGCCTCGACACTGCCGGAGAAGATGCGCGTCCTTGCTGCTGGTCAGGCGTCACCGCCAACTTGCATTGCACGCAGAATCCGGCTTCCCCTTCCTTTCTTCTTCGTCTTCCCGGGGGTCTGAAGGGAGAGGTTGGGAAAGGGCAGGCCGGCCGACACCCCTCCCCGCCCCCGCCAAAGTGCTCCCCCGACTGCAGCGACTTCCCTTGGGGCGCCATTGTGCGAGCGTGGCGGGCCCGCAGGAACAGTGGGCTGGCGGCGCTTCACGGTCCTCTAAGCAGAGCTCAGAGTGTTCCCACCTCCCACATTGCGAAGGCAAGATCTTAACCGGCCCGGGAGTGCTCAGGCTAGACAGCGGTCCATGTCCTCCCAGACCTCCTCCTCCTCCCCACCATGGAAGGAAGGGCTGTTGGAGCGGGGAGGGGGGATGCTTGAAAGCAGACTTGATCCTTGTCCTTGGAGAGGTGTTGCCAGTTCTCATCAGTCCGAGGAAATGGGTCGTCGCCCCCGTCCCCCACTCCTGCAAACCAGCGGAGAGAGATACAGACCGACGGGGCGACGCAGAGTTTGTTTTGCGCGTTACCCTTGGGTTGGTGCTTTGACCTTCTCCCAGACCCAAGAGGCAAAAGACAGGAGCAAGGCTGGAGATCGTGTCCTCCCAGCTGCAGCCCCCAACTCAAAGCCCCCGCTCCCCACTCTTATCTCAGCCCCCCTCCCCACTTTCCTAATAGCGTCCTGACAGGGCTGCATAAGAAAGAGTATAAAGGAAGCCTTCCAAACAAGTAATTTTAATAACTCTGTCAATCAGATTATAGGGTGAACAATTCTGCAGCTCAAAATTCAAAGTATTTAAACCAGAAATCGTTTAAAACTTAGTTTTGTTCTACATATTAAATCACTCAGATATATATCCTGCCAAGACCTAATGGTTTCTTTATTTTAGTTCATCCCTACATTTAACTGTTTTTATTTGTCTGATTGTTAAAGATTTTATGAAGGTTATTCTTTTACCTGCTTCTCCACGGAAAGATAAAAAGGAAAGGGAAACAAAACAAAAACATAGCCCATTTTTTAAAACAAAACAAAAACAAAACACCAACAACCAACTATAACTGAACAAAATAAATAAGAACGAAATGGCATAATCTTTCTCATTCTGGGAAAGAAAGCGATATAGGAGTACAATCCAGCCAAACCTAAAGACTTTTAAATCCCATTGATTTGAATGGGAGGGTTAAACACGCTGAATTACTTGCCATTGAAATCAATGGATCTATAACATGCTTAACTTTGTCTGGATTGCGAATAATAATAATAATAATAATAATAATAATAATAATAATAATAATAATAATAATATGCAGTACATGAACTGGGAAGTTAACCCGCCTGCAATTAATTGTGCCACAGTTGGTATTGTGTCACCTAGGGCTAAGGATAAGCAAACAAGACTTAAGAAGAAACCTTCTCCAAATCTAGATGCCAGAATTTGGAAACAAGAATGTGGAATCAGTCTGGTACTACCTCCATCATTTCTCTCTCTCTTTCTTTCCTGGTGTGATTTGTTCCTAAAGAGAAATGCAAATTGCTTTCACAAATACTTAGTTGTTTATTTCATTTCCTCCCAGAATCAGATCCCTGTCTGACAACTTCTAATTAAATGAGTTGTAACGGAAGATTATTTGCAATTCATATATATATAAGAGGACACACACTGCATATTCAAGAAATGAACATAGTTTTACTGATGCCCCCTCCCTTGTTTCTTTGTGCCTTTTCTCACCTCCTCTTCAGCCCATATGACTGGGGTGAGGAATACACAAGACCCTTCATTTGACAGGATCGGATTTAGGATCCTGAGTTGCGCAAGTTACACACTCATTCACTGAATGTCACAAGATGTCACCATGCTTTACAACATTACATCATTTGCCTGTGGAACTGGGAGTCAGAGAAAGGAGCCCTAAGGAAAGATCAAGGTCGTGTTAAAGGAAGACGTGAGAGGAAGGAAAATAATGTTTATTTCCTTTTTAGAAACCAATAAATCTCTCTCTCTCTCTCTCTCTCTCTCTCTCTCTCTCTCTCTCTCTCTCTCTCTTTAAAAGAAATCACACATACTCAGGTTTACAACCACTTTCAAGAATGAGTTATTCAAATCAATATGGGGAAGTTACTGTGGTCCAGTTAAGTAACCCACTTTAAACAATTTCACATCAGCCTTTTCTCTTACAGCCCCTTAACCAAGCTACTTCCAAACAATATCCACTGAAATCTAAGAGACTTACTTCTAGGTAATGTGTTTAGAACAGGGAAAGAGTAGTGCCTTCCATTTTCCGAATGGCTTTACTCTGGAGTAAGCTGGAGCCCCAGGACTTCAAAGAGACCCAACAGTGATTACTCTGGGTTAAGTTGCTTCAGGAAGTCTCTGCAGCCAACTGATATAAATGAAACAAATCAGGGAGAAATTAATATTTCGTTCTAACAATTGTTTTTCCTCTTGGGTCCTCCCACACTTGGAATAGCCGTATTTTCCTTAAATGTGTCCTTATCAAATAAAAAAAGCTGAAACAATAAATGTAAAATGCAGCCTAAACTTTGTCTTTACTATTATATCAGTTTTAATATAGATTTTTAACTCAGAATCAGGCAAGGGAAAAATTCACTTTAAATCAAATTTTGAAGAATTTAACATTAGGATATCTGTATAAACAAATGCATTATTTGAGTGTAACAGGCTTCATACTTCATACTTCTTTGATTGGTATCAAAAAAGAAAAGAAAAGAGAACTGATGGGGTAAGAGATAAACCATGTTGGTATTTATTTATTTATTGGTTTTGTTTTTTTAAAAAAACTGTTTTCCCATGGGGTATTCATCATCATAACTGAATCTGCCCAACACTGTGAGTTCAGTAGAGTTATATCTTTCCTTAGGGAAATGAAGGGGGAAAGTATTTAAAACTCTGGTGATAACTGAAGATAGAGGGTTGGATCCGGGTTTAGTTATACTTAGAGCAGACCCATTGAAATCAATGGGACTTAACTTCAGTCCCATTGATTTCAATGGGCTTTCTCGAAGTATGACCAGATCTGGATCTAACCCAGAAAACTTAGTAAATCAGAAATTCCACCCAGGTTTAGGTAGGCCAGTTGCATAAATAAACAAAATAGCCAATAAATGCTATGGAAAGTATTTTAATAGATCGCCTTCCTTAATACTCAACAGATATTAAAATAATATCCCAAAACTACACCATATATATATATATATATATATATATATATATTTAAAATCTTTCTTCCCTTCGGTTCCCCTCCCCCCCATAGAAACTGTGAGAAGTCTAAGTCCAAGTCGGAATTTTTCTTCTTTTTGATCTTATTATGTTTCATTATATTTATACATATAATCAATTCCCAATCTCTAGTTTTAAGGCATGCCATGAATTAGTACATTTTGGATTTACTGGTTCCAGTTTTACTTTGAAATTGATTTAACTCAGAATCGAACATATCTTTAGATTTTTATTTGCTTTCCTTTTCAGCAGAAATACTTTTTAGTAAACTATATACACGTTTTTGAATTCCCTTGTAACGCCTAAAATTAATTAGAATTATTCCACAATGAATTTACAAGAAAAATACCAAAAAAAAAAAAAAAAGTTAACAAAAGAAAAAAAATGCAGACATAATAAACATGTACAAAATCCAGAAAATTGTTGCTGGTCGCAAAAAAGTTTTATAAATAAACAAAACAAAAAAAGAACCCCGCATCTTAAGCACTACCAAAAACAAAAAACAAAAAACAAAACAAAACGAAAACCAAAAAACTTTAATGTGGTTTTGGATATACATCCTTGGTACTGTGTAATAAACCAGAACATTTGCCTCATCATCTTTACTTTAATTAGGCAGTAAAAAGTCTTCACAAGAAGCGGCCCAAAGGTGACCAGTTAATGCTTCTGTGTGGCAGAAAAGTTGGCATTGCCTAGATCTTTGAATAATTAATAATATTGTCATTTCTCTCTCTCTTTTCCTTCCCCCCTTCTTTAGCAAATAAAAAAGCGATGTGGTTCCTGGCTGAATGATAAATACTGTACAAACCCCTCACCCCTTAGTTAAAACACAGACGGTTCGTCTAAAACGCAACAACAACAGAAGGAAAATAATAATAATCCCCCACTAGTTTCAGAAACTAGTTCTTAGGGGTGAGGTGGGAAGGAGCGGGGTGGGGGGTAGGGAGAGTAGCATTACAGCAATCTGTTACCTTCTCTCTTCATTATTATCCTCAGTATTATGAATATTTGTTATTATAATTATAATTATTACAACGTCATCAAAACATTTCTCGCTCGCTCTATCTCCTTGTGGTTGTTCTGTACAAAAGGGAGGGTGGCGGGGCCCGGGACGGGGATGGCAAGGTGGGGAGCAGTGGCGGGAGGGGGGGGGCTCCAAGGAGAGCGGCCCCCTTTGGCCGCGGCGTCGGTCCGTCCGTCCGCCAGTCCGTCCGTCCGTCTCAGATGTGCGTCAAGGGCACGGTGCCGTTGACCCCCGTGCTGGCGCCCTGATAGTGCTGGGGCAAGGAGTGCAGGCGGCTCTGGGCAGCGGCTGCAGCCGCCGCCGCCGCCGCCGCCGCCGCCGGGTCCCCTCCTTCGCTGCCGGGCAAGTACATACTGATCATCTCGCGCAGGTCCCCGGGGCAAGGAGCCCGCGAGTGAGCCGAAGTGACGGGCGGGCTGACGCTCGGCTCGGATTTGACCAGCGAGCCCAGCGCGCCCAGCGCCCCCGACGACGCGGCCGCCGCCGCCGCTGCAGCCGCCGCGGCCGCGGCCGCCGAGTTCTGGTGGGGCTGCGCGCCGTAGGAGATGCCTCCGTAGGCCGACGGCGACGCGCTCATGTAGCCCTGCGAGTTGGAGATGGGGCTGTACTGGAGGGCGCCCATGTCGTAGCGGTGCATGGGCTGCGGGTTGTGCGGGTGCGGGTGGTGCGCGTGGGCGTGCGGGTGCGCCCCGCTGCCCGGGTGCTGGCTGTAGGCGAGCTGCGCCTCCTGCATCATCGCCGCCGCCGCGGCCGCCGCCGCCACCGAGCCCGGGTAGGCGCCGTTGGCCCAGCCGTTCATGTGCGGGTAGCCCCCGCCGCCGCTGCCCCCGCCGCCGCCGCCCGGGCCGCCACCGCCCGGGCTCTCTAGGCGCTGGCCCACGCCGCCGGGGCTGACTCCGACGCCCATGGCCACGGGAGGGCCGCCCCCGGGGCCGCCGGCGCCCAGCAGCCCGCCGGCCAGCGAGTACTTGTCCTTCTTGAGCAACGTCTTGGTCTTCCTCCTGGGCCGGTATTTATAATCCGGGTGCTCCTTCATGTGCAGCGCCCGCAGCCGCTTGGCCTCGTCGATGAAGGGGCGCTTCTCGGCCTCGGACATGACTTTCCACTCGGCGCCCAGGCGCTTGGAGATCTCCGAGTTGTGCATCTTGGGGTTCTCCTGGGCCATCTTCCGCCGCTGGCCTCGCGACCAAACCATGAAGGCGTTCATGGGCCTCTTGACCCGGTCTTGGTTGGCCTTCGGGCCCCCGCCGCCGCCACCTCCTCCGCCGCCACCTCCGCCGCCTCCGCCTCCTCCTCCGGCTCCGGTTTGGCCCGACAGGTTGGTGGCGACCTGGGCTCCGCCGGGAGAGTGCAAGTCCGTCTCCATCATCATGCTATACATTCGTGCAGCTTTCCAGGGGCCACCAGGCTCCACAAGGTCAAAACATAGAGCGACGGAGCTGTCGGCGCGCGTGGTGGAGAGGCGGCGGGAGAGGGGCGAAGGGACACCAACGGGCGGCGAGAACGAGTCCCTTCGGGAAACGGGAGGCGCTGACGAAAAGGCAACGAGAGAAGGCTTCACCACGGCGATCAAAGGCGAGGAGGGAGGAGGAAGCCCCGAACTGTGGCTGTTTCTCCCCCCTTTGAGTTCGAGGAAAGAGCGAAAGCCCGCGCGCGGGAATCTCCTCAGGCGGCAAAACTTTCTCCCTCAGCGGAGCGCCTTGGCGCGAGGTGAGCTGGATTCACAAGCGACTGAAACAGGTGCGCGGCGGAGGGCTGGGGATGGAAAGAGCAGGAGGCGGAGGAGGAGGAGGAGGAGGAGGGAGTCTTGCTGTTCCACTTCGGCGTCGAGACGGGAGGAAACGGCGTGTCCGGCTCTCGACGCCCGCTCTCCTTCGTTCGTTCTCCGCTTAGCACACGCGCGCTTCACACACACGCAGCCAGGACTCCCCTCCTTCTTCGCTGCTGCTGAAGTGATCTAATGTGCCCCCCCTCTCTGCTAACTTCCACAGGGAGAGGGAGGGAGGGAGAGAGAGAGTTGAGGGAGGGAGGGAGGGAGCGAGCGTGTGTGACTCGCATCCGCTGGTCCCGAGTGAACAGAGGGAAAGAGACAGGAAATCCCCCTCCCCCTCTTCCACCTCCGCCCCGCGTTAAAAAGATGTGGCGAGGGAGGGAGGGAGGGGAGAGAAGTAATTAAATGACGAGGGAGGGGGGAACCACCCCAGAGGGAGGGGTTGAGTGAGTGAGAAAGAAAATAGTAAGGACCAGAGGAGGAAGGAGGGGGGGGCGGCGGAGAGCGATGGGAGTTGGGGGGGGAGAGAAAAGAGTCTCCAGCCAGGCAGCAGAACTTGCACAGTAATTTGTTCTCCGTGGTTTCCCTCCTCGCCCGAGAGGAATCAGGGAAGGAGGAGCAGCCGAGAGACACAACCAGAGAAGCGCCCAGCAGCCATACACCGCGCACCGAACGGGGATTAAATGAGTTTGCCTCGGCCAATCGGAGCGCGCTGGCGGGGGAATATTTGCATGGCGTACTGAGGAGTGACGTCCGGAGGTGAGAAGTACAAACTATTATGGAACTGGCCGGGAAGGGCGGAGGGGGGGGGCGCCTTTGGGAGGGGCCGCGGAAGGGGCCACAACCACCTTTTAAAACAACGAGCAGCCGCAGCAGAAGCAGAAACAAAAACCACAACTGGATCTAAGGAAGCCTTAATCGTAATCAAATGCCTTAACGGCAACGCATTTCCGAGGGCGTCTGCCACAAAGAGTCACTTTTTGATTCGAACCAGTTCAGGCAGCATTCAATCCCCTTTCAACTTTTTAAAAAAGTTGTTTTAAATTTAAAACGCCCTTTCAGGCGGCTCTGGCGTCACAATCTTCTCGATCTTTTTCGGTGTGCTGTTAATCATTCATTAGGGGAGAATGGGTAGCTGGCACAAGTGAAGTGTTATCAGCAGTCATTTTGGGAAATAATCTGGTTTCCAAATGGCTGGAGTTTTAGCCAAATCTTTGAAAACTTCTTTTTCTGCTTCTTCCATCCCTTCCTGAAGTTTTCTGTGTTTTTTGTGCATCCTGCCAAGGAACATAATCCGCAAGTGCGTGCTGGCACACCCGTGGGTTTTTTGGGGGGTGGGTAAGGCAACGTTTTAATATGTTTTCAGGTTTACCTGTATATATGTGACACACACACTCACAGGTACACCAGAACCGAACTTTGAAACATTTGGGAGGAAGATCCATTGAAATCTATGGGACTTACTTGGAGTGGTATCGACAGTCTTGTGGTAGCTTTTACCAGATTTATTAAGGCACAAACTTTATATTCTTTTGAGCTTTTGCTGCAATAGATTAGCACCTCTCTGGAAATTGTCCCCAAATATATCTTTTAGGTTTGGGTGATTGTTTAAAATCTGATATGGCCAAAATTCGGTAGGCTGTAGTTTAAGCAGATTTTAAACTATATTATTATTATTATTATTATTATTATTATTATTATTATTATTATTATTATTATTATTATTATGCCTTTCCCCCAGTACTGGGATTCAAGGTGGTTACAAGCAGATCCTATACATACAGGCAGATCCTAAACATCTTGACTTGGAAGTAATTGGCCTTACTTCCAAGAAAGTGTGCCTAAGATAACAGGTTAAGCAAGCATAGGTTCTGTAATTTGTGTCAAATTGACAGTAATGAGAGTTACTTCTGTGTAATCATTTTTAGGACAGGGGTATTAAGGTGGTAACTATTAATGTCACTATACCTTCTGGATCTCTTTCAAACTGGTATAAGTCTTCAAGTAGGGGTTTAAAAATGGAAGATCATATCCTAACCTAACTCAATATTAAAAACAGAAGTATACCCTGTAGATTGCAACAGAATCTTGTAATATGTGTTTAAGATTAAAATCACTGTACACACAGTAATTAATGAGACTTGTACAAATTTTCACCAGTTCCCAGAGGGCTAGTCCCAAACACCAGGCCCCTAATTTACAGATAGTAGGCTAGATCCAGATTTAGTCATATTTAGAATGGATCCATTGAGCTCAATGAGACATAATTTAGTCATGACTAATTCAGTACCATTGATTCCAATAGGCTTGACTCTTTAGGACTAACCTAGTGACTAACCTGTCATAAGTGAGACTGTGTTTCTCCTGAGCTTAGAGATAAATTCCATTGGATAATTGGTCTTGCATTCAAGAAATGAGATCTGGAAATACATCTTCTACCCAGACTTAAGAGATCAGTTTACATTTCCGTCAAATCAGTTTGTTCTTTTGGAACCATATAATTTAGATTACTTTACAGTAGCCTTCTGAAAACAGATGCCTTCTAGATGTGGTGGATGACAATATAGGTGGCTGGGGGATGCTGGTAATTGTAGTCCAACACATGGGGGGCATCAGGTTGGGGAAGGCTGCCATAGAATGGATAGCCTTTAGGATTCCTCAGCAAGATCCTAAATATATATATGGAGCAACTAAAGAAACCAGTCTCTGCTCACATACCTGAAAATGTTTTCAAATGTGTTATTTCTTTACCACATGGTTTCTAAGAACTTCTGACACCCTCAATATAAATATCACTGTGTCATGGACCATATTTTAATTGGTAACTAAAATGTTTAAAAGATACTTTAATTGAATAGTGTCAGACTTTTCCTTTTGTATTCTGTTGCCATTTGACCCCACTGTTTTCAACTTTTCCTTTCTTTTCCTCTACACCCATCTATATATAAACCTGTCAACTGATTATCATAATTTAGATGATAAGTTAGAATGCTAGGTTACAGTTATTACTATTTAAGGACTCTGACTCATTTTTATTGTTGCTTTGCTGCCGCATGCTAACAGATATTTAGTGATACGCTGTTATTTACAAGCGTGTTTACAATGGCATTTAAATCAGTCACCATTATTTTGTATATCAGTAAAAGTATGATTTCTAATGAAAGCAGCAAATTGTAGTGCTGGGTCTTCTTCTTGCCACATAATAAACGTATCAGCAGCCAAAGGTAATAGAGCAACCCACCCACTTGACTCCTTTTCATGGAACCTTATGTTGCCTAATCCCATGGGTTGTCTGTCCAACCCATGAGGCTCCCATCCCTGCCCATTTCTGTCTATAGAACTTTTACAGTCGAAAGGCGTTCTCTTATCATGTCTGCATGTCCATCATATCACCTTCACTTCACATGACTGAACACTAAATAGGTAAAAGTGCATCTTAAAGCCTGGTCAGTTTACTGAGGCATCGGCTTTCCTGGGCAACAGCCTACTTCAGGGGTAGGCTACCTTATGCGCTCCAGATGTTTTGAACTACAACTCCCATGAGCCCCATCCAACATGGCCAATTGACAGGATTATTTATGAGAGCCTTCTGCATCAGATGCAAGAAGAGGACAACCCTCATTTTTCTATGTGTTGCCATGGGATTTTGGAACTTGTATGAGCAAAAAATGATACTCTGGTCACAGTAATAATCTGTAGTGACTGAAGAAATAATATGCAAGCATTCCACCCCTTTTATTAAACCCAGAAGGCTTCTTTCGTGTTCAGTCCTATTGCCTTTCTGGAAGGCTTCACGGTGTGTTGTATGTGTTGCCACAAGGAGGTTTTTAATAAAAATCAACAATTAAAAATATTTTCAAGTAGGCCAAAAACAGAACAATGAAATATACAGAAAGATGAACTAACAGTGTAGCCCACTCCCTGTTCTACAGTTAGTGGTAGACATTTAAAAGTTAGAGGTGTAATCAAGAACCCTAGCAATGAACTGGTTCAGAAACTGCAAAGCTGGGCAAGGGCAGTTAACATTAAGAGCTGAAGGTTTGTTTGTCTTAAAACAACCCCAAATCTCACAGAATAAGATGCGGCAGTTGCCACCAAAAGTGAAGCAGTGGAGATATCAGGCAGGCCTTCTTTGGGGATGATCTAATACAGATGCAGAGCCACCACAGAGAGGACTTCACTGGGTGCCAGCTGGAGGGGGGTGGGAGCCTCTTGTCTTATAACATTCAGAAGTTCATAGGAGAGAAAGCATTCCTCCAAAAATAGTTAAGGTACGGCCCAAAGCATTTCAAAGAGAACCAGATCAAATCAGCCTTCTAGAACCTAGAGGTCTCCAGATGTGTTGGACTACAGTTCCCATCACCCAGCCAGTATGCTGGGGATGATCGGGCATGGGGCTCAATATGTCTGGAGGCTGCCAGGTTCCAGAAGGCTGATGCATTCAAGGTGCCTCACTGTAAGTAGAACCAATGGGAAGGAGTGGGACTGGCCAGCACCCTCCACCTCAGTGGAGTTCCAGAGCCCTCTAGCAGATGCCAGTGCAGAGCGCACTGCAGTGCAGGGGGATGCATATACCAAGGTCTCAAGGTGGTAACTAAACTAAGAAGTTTAGCTATTTGGCACCGGGACTGACTTAAATGGGATGTGGAAGAGGCTCAAGACGTAGATTTTTTTTCCAGATAAATGTGATCAAGGTGGAGATGCCATTGCTCTACTCCCGCAACCTTAATTGTTTCGGGGAGGGGGGGCAGGGGGTAGAGTTTAAAGTGCTTTACATTAAATTAATAGTTAATTGAAGAGCAAAAAAACAGTTTCACTTTGGTAACAGATGGACACCGATTCCTTCTGATTCTTCAGGGTAATGCTGTTGCCTTTGTGCAATTGGTTTAGAGAATATTTAATAATTAGATGATAATGATAACAACAACTCAGAATTATTAAACCTAGTTATGTGGCAATTAATCTAGGGACCACTGAATTCCTGAATTGGACTGCACCAGTGTAGGCAATACTGAATTTGGACCAAATCTATCCACATATTCTTGGGAGTAAGTTCCATTCAATAACCTGGGATCTACCTCCAAATAAACATGCACAGGATCTAGCCGTTAGGTTTTAGGTACCAGCGTGTATCATTTTCCATTGACATCAGCAACCATATATATATTTCCTTTCTTGTAGCACTTTTGCGTAACACTTGATGAGCAAAGTGCTTCAAGCTCCTTATCTCATTTATCCTCACAATAGGCCTGTGAGATCGGCTGCAGCTTCCCCCATTTTACAGATCTGGAAACCGAGATCCATGTGTTCTTGACTGAGCAGGTTTTAAATGATCCCAGTCAAAATCCCAACAAGAAATAAGCTGGTAGGTTGCCCTGGCTTCATCTAAAGTGGTAATCCTATGGACATTTACTTGGGAAAATTCTATTAAACAAAGTGGGAACTTACGGCGGCCTAAATATATGTACGCAATCAGTTCAGTGATGCATGTAGCTTAGCGACGAAAGTTTAATATTGCATCTTTTGATGCAATATTTTACAAACTGAATTCGGCAATGATATAGAGGCCTGGCATATCTAGCTAAGTGAGAGGAACTCAGTTCTGTCTTTGGAATTATTTTAAACACACACCGTTTGGAGTAATGGGGCAAGGAACACCGCCCCCCTCCCCAGTTTGCAGTGCTGAAGCAAAGGAACTTTTCCATTGCTGGCAATCAAAACCGCTTGGTGTGGCTGATGAGCCCGCAAGGACAAGCCGGCTGCCTGAGCTCATTGTGGATGGCTGAGCGAGAGAGCGAGCGAGCGAGCGGCTCGGCAGGCGTGTCTTGTTGCTGGGTGACAGATGAGTGGCAGCTGTTGCACGTGCCAGCCAGGCAGCAAGCGTGGTGGCCCCAGGTGCCAAGATTCCTGTGCTGGCAAAAGGTAAAGAAAGGGCCCCTCCATTGACAGCCTTGATCCCCACCTTCAAAACAAGGCAACTTGCTCCAGAAGCCAATCAAACCCACCAGGCGTTTATTCTGGAGCAATACTAGGAAGCCGATCCCGGGGCACCTTTACCTCGGAGTGAGCCCCACACTGAATACGGTGGGGCTGGCTTCCTAGTAAGTGGGTGGTCAGATGCAGGGAAAGAAGGTCGGAAGCTGCCCTGCCTCGGAAGACGCCTGTGCAGTTTCTAAAACGATCCCTCCTCAGTACGAAGAGCCTAAAAAGACCCAGGTAGGAGACATCGAAGGTCACTGGTGGTTCCCTGCTGGATAGGCTGGGTTCACCAGGCGGCCTGTCACCCATTCTGGGGTCTCGCCATTTGCCTCACTATAGAGTGGCAGAAACCAGACCTAAGACCGTGACCCCCTCTGGAATCCTACAACTCTACCACACCAAAGATGTGGTGGTTATGAAAGAAATGCTAAGAAGTGGTCGCATTTCTTTCTTTATCTTGAAGCAAAGTTATACTATGCCAGAGGTGCCTGCCTCATTTAAATGACAGTCCGCAGATGGCTCAAGTCAGTGAGCCAAGCAGGATGCCAGGAGAAACGTCCAGCACCAATGGAGCCAATTTGAGGGAGAGAATTGTTTGATTGCTGTTTTGTTTGATGGAGTCCGAAATGTAAGGATGAGTTTGACTATGAGTGTGAAGCAAATCCTGTCTGTTTATTTCTTTGATTTATATCCCGCCTTTCTGCATGCCCCCCACCACCACCACCAAAGACGGTGATAGCGGCTAACAGTAATACAACCAAGATCAAAATAAACTTAGTTAAAGTAATTGTAAAAACTCCCGCAGGGGGTGTAGAATGGGGAAGGTCTTCTTGCACCTATTAATTTATCCCAATCACCATGCCCAGAGTAAGCCAGCATAGGCTTCTGTGGACCTTGTAGCGAGACTGTTTTGTGAGCCGTATCTTTCTTGAGCCAGCCCACTGCGCACCCTGGAACCATTTTTGCTGGAAAAGTCTTGTGGTTAAGATAATATTGTTCCTAGAATATTATTTCTAGGAATTGCCTTGAAAAAGAAGGGACATTACCCGATGTACTCCAAGGGAATCCACCCCCTTCCTGCTGAGACTCAAGATCTTTCACCAAGTGAAGACCACCACCACCACCACACATCTGCAGTGCCATGCCATAGGCAGGTAGGCCTGCTTCCCATGTGCCCATTCAACACGAATCCTCTACTAGAACTAGCGGCAGCTGAAGAAGTGAGCTGACTCCACTGAAAAGCGGACGGTGGATGCTAAACGTTCAGCCCCTGGGAGATCAGAAAGAAGATCCGGAAAAGGGACACCCCCCACCGGCGCGCATCCTTCCCAACAAAGACTGTCTCCCGACTGTGCCAGAGCGCTGGGCTGGGCTCCCAGGGCTCCCTCGTTGCCCGCCTGGCCTCTTTCTGCCAACAGCTTCTGCTACTTCTTTCTGGTGCCTGCAGCGCAAAGCGGGTCCAGCTGG
This sequence comes from Elgaria multicarinata webbii, assembly GCF_023053635.1. Taxonomy (NCBI): domain Eukaryota; kingdom Metazoa; phylum Chordata; class Lepidosauria; order Squamata; family Anguidae; genus Elgaria; species Elgaria multicarinata. Next base: position 39,457,639 of record NC_086175.1, on the reverse strand, counting down.
GGGATCCCGCCTTGACTCCCCCGGGCCAGCCAGAAGCCGGCTTGGGGCATCCTGGCAAGGCTCCGGCAAGCCCACCCCCGCCCCCTGAATCGCGAGGAAGCGAAGAGCGTGGGGGAGAGAGACCCTCTGCAGGACGAACATCCGACCCCAGGCTGCGCCAAGCGGTGGGGGGATCTGGGCTCACCAGCGCAGGATGCGATCGCCGTCTGGCGGCTACTCCTAAATCCCGAACTCCAGCAGCCGGGAGTGGGAAAGAGGGCTTGCTGCTTCGCGCTACAGCCTCCCCGCCGGCTCCTGCCCCCCTCTGCTCGGGAGCAACTTATCCCGACGCTGCGCCGTCTCTCCTCCCACTGCCCGCTCCTTTCCATCGTGCGCAAAGGCTCAGGAACCTTTCCCAAGTCACCCCAAAGCGACGTTTACAAAACAAAACAAAAAGGAAACATCAGTCCTCTGAAGGGAAAGGGAAAGATCTGGGACAGGACGGGTGGTGTGTGTGTGTGTGTGTGTGTGTGTGTGTGTGTGTGTGTGTGTAGGGGGAGAAGCTGCGTTTCTCATCTCCTATGAAGACTAGGGCGCGTGGGGGGGGGGGACACGCTTTGACCTATTTTTGTTGTTGGGCATCTTTTAAGAAGGCGAACCAGTTCTTCCCCTTCTCAGTGGTTTCTCACTCTGACAGTTCCTCTAGAGATCCGAAGCCCCCCCCACCCCCGGCCCGGTGGCAAACCGACTGCATTGTTATTGTGTGTGTGCGCGCGCGCGTGTGTTTTGCTGTAGTTTCCCAGCTCGCTGGGTGAAAGCGTTTGGAGAATCTCTGGAGCTTTCCAGTAAGGGGCTCACCCCTGTGAACAGTGCTCACACATATAATTCAAATTTCACAGCTGACCTGTTCTGAAAAACCTCAATCAGCTTCTAATTGAAGGGAAAACAAAATATTGCTTCCCTACAGCAGAGCTAACGATTTAATCATTATATCAGACATTATAGCTTTTAATTAGGCTAATGCTGATACTGTATGGGAAAGAGATAATTCAACACAGTTCTTGATGAATTCTGTAATTGGGTTAACGGAGGGAGCAGTTGAGGGAAGCGACGTCAATAATATTAAAAGCGCGTCTATAGCTACCACCAGGCTTATGAATGGAAAAAAAAGGTGGGGGGAGACGGCAGAGAAAAGGGCTAAAACTTCAGGCAGGAAATGATTTCAACCTCCCTCCCCACCTACCCCAGTTTCCTCCTCGAAGCTCCCTTACGACTAAACGGACACACCGAAAAGGATCAATTTTGCTCATAGGGTTGTAGCCAATGATAGTCCTACTTAGAGTAGACCCATTGAAATGAATAGGAGTTAAGTTGGACCAACATTGGATACAATCCATTGCCCCCAAATCTATTTCTCCCGAATGTAGGAACTGTTGGAACTTTTTTTTTATTTCCCCCTCCCCATTGGGGGTGGCTGGGTTGAGATGTAACCCAGACTTGCATATATCAACAAGCTCTGAGGAGCAAGCTCCCGATCTGCCCGCAATTGGTCATTATCCCGAAACAAAACCGACTCGTCTCACAACAACTGAAGCGAAGCTGACATTCCTGCGCCTCCCCCGCCCCCTCCACTTTCCTGGTCCCCGGAATGATTCGGGAAACGGTTCTCTTTCCGAGTTGTTTCTCGTGTTGTTCCTTAAAACGGAAGGAAAACTCCACACCCAACTAATGCAAATGCGACTCGTGTCGATGGATCGGGCACATCCAAAACAGGAGGAGAAAGAAAGGCGGACGGGACAAAACCACCACCACCAGGCAAATTGGAACATATGATCTATATATGGAGCGATCAGTCTTCTTTTCCTAGAGACAAAAGTCCAGTTCAAATTCTTGGTGTTCTTACATTTTTAATTTTAGGTACAAAACAGGAGCAAGGGGCGCTGGCTCTTCCCATTTCCCCCCAGTTGTTAATAGCCTCTCGCTTGGGACTTAAAATGATAAAGACCTGTCGTGTACTGTATGCGGAAGTAACCGCAGAAGAGTTTGGACATATTAATCGGATGACAATCTTCAGAGAAAGAACTGCTCTCTACTAGGTCAAATAATATTTTCCCCCTCCTAAGGCATTGTCTATCCTGTAATAAAACCTCCCTATATTCCGATGCTCTAGAGTCTGCAGATACATAGGGCAACTCCCGGCCCCAGCCCCCCTCAAGTGGGATAAAATATATTTTCCGCATATTTTGGCTCAGCTTTGGGAACTCCTGCCTATTATTATTATTATTATTATTATTATTATTATTATTATTATTATTTACATTTATATACCTTCCTATAGTGGAAGCTCGCCAGGCAGTTTACAAAAGATTTAAACATTAAAAATCGATATACAAAATTTAAAACCATAAAAACAGACAACATACAAAGATAATATCCATTTAAAAACCACCTTGAGCTCTCAGCCAAAGATAGATCTGGGGTCAATTAAAACTCAATATATGCTCTTAAATGCCTGGGAGAAGGGGAAAGTCTTGACCTGGCACCAAAAGATAACAACGTTGGGGCCAGGCAGGCCTGATCGGGGAGATCATTTCATAATTGGGGGGCCACCACTGAGAAGGCCCTCTCCCTTATTCTGATTTAGCTCATGAGACTTAGGAAGAAGTAGGGCTATACATTAGATTCCGTTGTGCCTAAAAACAGACGAAAATCCGATGTGGATATTATGTGATTCCTATGCGTATTCGGAGCGGCAGCTATGATGATCGCTGCTCCTTGGGATCGCAAAAGTGCTCTGCCCTGTGCCCCTGGTCTAAACAACTCCAGTTTCGGGAGAGGCGCTTCCTGGCAACTGGGACTGGCGGGCCTGCCCTTTGCCCACCACTACTATCCCCTGTTTCCCCTGATCGCTGCAGCCCGTTCTGCCGGTGGTGTGCTAAGCACGTGTCCAAGGCTTGAACTTCCAATGGGCGTTCTGGAATCGGGCTTTCCCCAGGAAGGTTGGAGCGCACACCCCTTTAGTCACGCTTTGTCAGGAAGAGCCTTTTATAAACTGTTTGTTTATGTTATGCCTTAACTAGACTCTCAGCACAATATTGTTTTGAAAGAGAAATATTCTCTATTGTGATCCATCCTTGTCTTATTTTGTCAGTAATTACAGCAGAATTAAACGGGTCATTGATAAAGTTCCATTGACACAAACCCCTGTAATTAACAGTCTGAATGCACCTTAAAAAAAAACATTACTCAAGAGTTGTAATTTTTGAGTCTTTGTGTTGTTAAAAGGGATACACGTAGAATATGAGATCACCACAAGTACTCAGAAATTTACGAGGCTGTTTTCTGATTCCCTCGCACCTTATCCCCTTTCATGTCCCCGTTTTCCCAACTCTGAGCAGGAAAACAAAAATCTAATTTAAAGACAAAATTACGAGCAGGATAATATACATTGTGATTTATAGCGTAATTAATTAATTAACTAATTATTTTTGGTCCTTTGCACCCCTGTCAGGTTTCTATCATTACTTATATAATGAAATACCAGCGTGGGAAATTTAAGAAAATAGCATTATAAAAACTAGGACTTTTTTTTTAAAGGGCGGCCGGTTATTGTATAAGGTTTTACAACGATGAGTCTCAATTAGGAGGATCGCATATAAAGGAAAGCAAGGGCAATTTAGAGGATCGACGCGCGGTATTAGGTGCAATCGAAGGGCATTTCTCTAGCCTCATGGGTCGCCCCCAAAGAGAAAAGACACTTCCCCAACCACCCCGTCCGCAATCAAAGCCGGAGAGGAGTCAGGACGAATTGATAAGCGAAGCATCAAAATGAGGGAAGAAGTGAGCGAACTCCTCGCTCCTGTTCCCCTCCACCTCGCCGCCCCCACCCCTTTTGCGGCCCCCGCTCGCGTTTCCAGGCCATTCCCTGTTATTGCAAATTAGATTAGCCACCCCGGCTTCAATATACGCATGACACGGGGTTCACGGCAGAGCGGGGGATCATCCACTCCAATCTCTCTTTTCATCGAAGCATCTCCCATAAATTACATCTTGTCCTTTAATACACTTTTCTATGAGATTAAAACATCACTTTGACACGATTTCGAGCCGTGCAGCCGCATCCCGCCCTGTCTTGGGAGAAGAGCGAACGAGGCGAGACGTCTAAATAAAGGCTGTTTCAGGAGTCCAGAATCTGGACGTTGAGTCCACGGCCCGGGACAGACTCGGCTCCATTTCATCCCATTCACTTCGCCATCTACGAGTAGCAGAAGTCTAGTTCCTAAAAGTAAATTCTATTTTCTTTAGCTCAGGGTGAAATACGACCTTCGGCTTACACTGGACCTTGCCCAGATATGGTGTAGATGAAGGCGATGTGGAAGAAGAGGATGGTCTTCTAGACTACCTAACGCGACTTTTTGGGAAGGGGGCTCTTCTCATTTCCTTTCGCTTAATAGCCCTACACCTTCTAGTCTCCTGTATCCTTCCGCACAATAAGTATCCTGGAATGCAAGGCAGGCTTTCTAGGTATTTATTTATTATTTAAAACATTTCTGGGGCGCCTTTCAGGGCAGAAGCCCTCTCAAGGTGGCTTAACAACAATTAAATACATAAAATAAACAGTGTAAATATTAAAACCAATAAAAACATAAGCACAATAAAACAGCAATTAAAAACAATAAAACCATCATCTAATCAGGGCGGGACCCCACTAAGACCGGGGCTGGTTGAAAGACTGGGCCCCTTGGGTGCCGCGCCTCTGGATAGCTTCTGGCTTCTATTTTCGGTCCTTTGAAAACGCGCGATGCAAAGTTTAAGAGTCTAAAGATGCAATCCTGTGCATGGTTAAACAGAAAAAAAGTTCTACAAGTTCTACAAGGCAAAATATGATGTGGACTTCTTTCCTGTCTAACCATGCATAGGATTGCGCCCTTAATGATGGCGGTTGTTATGGTTCAGGCTCGAACTCTGGGACTCGGCAGAGGCTGGCTTTCGGGGTCTTTCCTAGCCTGATCAACGCCTCCCCCTCAAGTAGACCCACGCACCCACCCACCAGTTCGGCCTGTTCAGCTTCGTCTTCATTCCTCCACAACCCCCAACTTATTCAATGTATTACCAACATCAAGAATTTAGTCCTGACTTAAAGCTGTTTATGCAGGGCTCTCAGTGTTCGACTAAGTCTGCACTTGAATTCGGCAAACTGGTAACTTAATTTATTTAAGTGTAATTCGGCTGCCAATATATTCTGTTTTATTCATTAAAAACTAAGGAGTTGTAGCCAGTGCTAGTCCTACTTAGAGTAGACCCATTGAAATGAATGGGATTTCAGTTAGACTCGCATTGGACACCACCCAAGGACTGAAACGAACCATTGGCAAGATACTTAATGGAAACGAACTCACGAGGGAGCAGGGGGCGTCTCCATTCGTTCCTGGAACCATGCCTGTAAAAGGGCATTCGACAGTCATAGAGGATCAACTATTGTTTTTACAAGAGAGAGAAAGAGAGATGTGGTGTGTCCGCTCGCACCCCCCCCCCAAAAAAAAGGCTGGTGGTATTTTCTGGGGAGAAGGATTTATGTGTGCTTGGAGACGTCTAATGCGCTCCTATCCTCCACCCTCATCGCACACTTCCTTCGCAGTGGTCTCTCCCCTCAAATTGTTTAATGGAGCAATCCTACCCATTTCTACTGAAGTCCCATTGAGTTCAATGTAGCTTATTCCCAGGTTAGTGAGTATAGGATTGCAGCCTAAGTCGATTTTTCTTTTTCTGGGGACCTTTCCTTCCTGACCTGTCCAGTGGCCAAAAGGCAAATGCTACAGTGGCTTTGAAGTAGATTCCAGGCTGTGGCTTCAAGTCACCTCGCTTCTGAAGCTATAAAGCCATCCAGGTCTGAAAGAAGATATTGGAGGAATCCCTCAGGAGGTTCACGGGTGCGACCTCCTTCTCACCCGTTTCTTTCAGTGCCACATAGGCAAGATGTGAACTTCCCAAACATCCAGGACCATAGTCAGACAAAAGTTCAGTTTTGCTTGCCCGTGATCAGAGAGTTTACACAAGAGTAAACCCCACTGTGTTCACTGGCTGCGATGGTCTCATGGAACAAGAAATACATTTAACTGCTGTATACTTTTAAAGTACAGCTGTCTTGATCTTTTACTGATGTTTCTCTCTTTTGGACTGCCTCAAGTAAAATGGATGTGGTACAATCCATAAACAGATCGTACCACCTAATGTTCCAAAGGCCTAATCTACACCAAGCAGGATATAACACTATGAAAGTGGCATGAAAGCGATATATGGTATGTGTCAATAGGCCCCAACCCGTTTATTTATTTATTTATTTTATTTATTGATTACATTTTTATACCGCCCAATAGCCGAAGCTCGTTATCAGTGCACTTTAATACTGCTATAAAGCAGTAGTGTGGTTCCTGCCTCTTAAACAGTGCTTTCATTCAGCTTTCATAGTGCAATATCCTGCTTGGTGTAGATTAGGCCTAAGTGTGAGTTTCTGAGGTATGCAGAACTTTTCTTCTTTAATGCTCCCTATTGAAGAAGAGCTCTGCTTAACTAGAAAGCCCACATCCATCAGTAGGCCAAGATGGACTTAAGTGTTCTGTATTTTCAGATATTTTGATGGCCTATCCGGAACAGATTAGGTCGGCCCTTTCATCTCCCCACCCGACGGTAGCTCATTTGATATCTGGGGGTCTTTGCGTTTTCATCCCTTCCCCTAAAAGCAGGCACCGTTTGTACGCCTCTGTTCCCTTGCGTCTCTTTCTCTCTCCCTCTCCCTCCTTCATCTGGACACCACTTTAGCCTTCGAGGCGTTCAAGGCGATCTTCTCCCCCAAATCGCTCTCTCCTTCTATAGGCTGCCCGGGAATCAATATGCGCAACCGGGTTTGTAATGGGTTAATTGACTGAAGCTGCTGCTATCACGTTGAAACACCTGTTTCTGCGGGGAGCCAGATCCGTTTTCTTCCGAGATGGAGGGGGTACCCAGCTCTCCTGCTCTGGGCCTTGTGCCCGTGTTGACCGACCTCCCCCAGCCCAGAAAACCCCTTTCTTCCTCCTCGCCAAATAAGACAGAGGAGCGAGGCAGCGCCGTAGGAGAAGAGCCGGGGGTGGGGGAGCCTTTCGCTTGGGCTTCGCGATCGCACAGGCCCGCTCTCCTCCTCGTCGCCTTTGGGGCTTCCTGACACTTGATCGAGCACGAGGGGCGAGAGATTTGCTCCGGCCCAGAGGTTGGAGTCACCTTCGGGGCGACCTTGTGAGTCGATGGAAGTGCCCTGGCTTCTTTTAGCCCACGCCCCCACCCCACTCGCCCCACCCACCCCCGTGACATTTGGTGCAGCAAAGGCGCGTGCCTGTTGGCACCAAGGCAAAGAGCCCGCCCTGGCCTTTATTACCACGGGCCGAAAGGTAGGAGGACAGTCGCTCTGCGAATTGGCCACGGGGCTCCTCTCCCCGCTCCACCCCTGGGCAGCCTATTCATAGCTAAGGCGGCGGGTCAGTCGACCCTACACCGGTTCTTTGCCCAAACCATCTTTGCTCCTTGTTCCCACGTGGTGGACACGTTCATCGTAACAACTCCCCCTCCCCACCGCGCCTCAAAGAACCCCCTCCCAAACGAAAAGCTACAATAATAACGCGACACCCCCGCCCCGGAAACACCGCACTCGCTTCTGCCCTCTTCTAGTTCCCTACTCTGGATGAAAAAGAGGGGGGGGATACATGAAAAGCGAAGCGTGCTGAGCTACCACCCACCCTTTCCACTGTCCTGCTGAGCTGGAGATTGGGGAGTGGCGCGTGTGCGTGTGTGTGTGTGTGTGTGTGTGTGTGTGTGTGTGAGAGAGAGAGAGAGAGAGAGAGAGAGAGAGAGAGAGAGAGAGAGAGAGAGAGAGAGAGAGAGAGAGAGAGAGAGAGTGAAGGGAGGGTCAGTCTTTAAAAAAGAAGTCCAGATCATTAAAAAAAAGGAGAAAGCCGAACCCCCTCCCTCCCTCCTGTTCGTCACACATCTCCACATGCATCCCAATCGATAAAGCAGCGACGGAAAGGTTTTTCTAGCCACTTGTAGAAAGTTGGAAGCCCGCCTCCCCTCGGGAAACTCCTGGTGGAGCCCATCTCCCTCCCCCTTTTCCCTCCCTCCCCGCCCCGCAGGGTGACCCACCCACCCCCTCCAAAGTTAGAGGCACACTTACAGTTCCAGCTTTCTTCTCTTGCCCACACGGCAGAGTTCAGGGGCACGGCAGCCTCTCCCGCGCCAGGGCGGGCGAGCGGGCGGGCTGCAGCCTCGGCGCCTTTCCCTAGCCCCGGGCTCGCCTAGCCAGGCGCGCAGCGACTCTCTCCGGGCGCAATCACCCGGGGCAACTCTCCGCTGTCCGCCCCCCCCCCCCCCCGCGGATCCTCGCCCAACCAGGGCTGGCTCCGGAACCGCTGTGCCAGAGCCAGGAGTGCCCAGCAGCGAACACACCCGCCCGCCGTCCGCTCCTCTCTCTCTCTCTCTCTCTCTCACGCACACAAACACACACACACACACACACACACACTCACGCGCTGCAGAGGGAGAAAGAGGGAGAGGCTCGGAAGTGAAATTTATTATTGATACAAAGGGAGAGAGAGAAAGAGAAAGACTTTCAAGACAATTTCAAGTTATTGTTTCTCTCTGAGAAAGAAAGGCAAAGAAAAAAAAAGAAAAAACAGCGAGCGAGCGAGGGCTTCCCTCCTCCCACTTTTCCTCCCCCCCGTCCAATCCCAGAACATAATGAAACGCTTTTGTGTGGCACTGAACAATACCAAACAAGTATTCTAATAAATAGCCACTTTTTCCCCTCGTTCCGTCTCGGCGGTGAATAGAACTGAGCAGTTGGTTTGAGAGCAGCTGGGACGCTGCTTGGAAGAGGGAGGTGGAGCTCTGTCCCTTTCTCTCTCTCTCTCTCTCTCCCGCCCCCCTCACCCCGAAATGCGCTTTCTCCTCCAACCTGATGGGTCTCCTTCCTCTCTCTGCCTGGCCCACTTTCTCTGCTTGCGCCTCTCTTCTCCTAGGGTTCAGAAACCCCTCTACCTGAGTTTCAGGTAGACAGGCCTTCTTGGTCCTTATTTTATTCTGTTTTGTTTAGGATCGCCGCTTCGGTTCCCTTCGGTCCTCCACGCATAGCTCGGCATTCTCCTGGCCCGGGGGTGGGGTGGGGGAGCGGATCCGCTCGCCTTCGGCAGCGCAACCTTGTGCGTAAAAGACGACGGCGCGGCTGGAGGAAAGGGAGCGCTCTGCTCACCTTTCCTGCCTCCCGGCTGCCTTCCCCTGCTCATACTGGGCTGCAGGGGGCTTCGTTCGCCTTTCTTCCATTCATTCGCTTTCCTGTTAAGGAGCGATGGTGTCTTCCGGTGCCCTCTTAACTTTTCACTCTTTTCTGGAATCCTCAGCGACGCCTTTGGCACCGTTTGTAAGAAGGTCATTGTGTGTGTGTGTGTGCGTGTGCGTGTGTCTGCCTGTCTGTCCGAGGCAGGTTAATAAAATGGACACAGGACACCTATAGAGCTACAGGTAAAGACGCGAGCACCCGCATTTGCTTTCCTAAGAGCAGGTTGTTTTAGTTTTGTTTTTAAAACACATTTAGCCTTGTGGACTTGAGGCAATTGGGGGCCATCCGCAATGTGGGAAGTTGCTGTGCACACAGGCTGCGGGCAAAGCGTGGAGACAGGTGGAGGTGGGTTGGGGAGACAGGTACAAGACAGCACCGGTTCACGCTGCCTTTGCCGAAGAGGAGGAGGAGGAAAGGGAAGGGAGAGGGGAGGGGAAGGGGGAAGGCGTTCTCTCCCCCCTCCCCATCTCTGTAGTTTAACCCCCAAAGAGCAGAATCCCAACTTGAAGCGACAGCTTATTTTGCGCGATACAAAATTGCCAGTTTGCTTGCGAAGATTACAGCCCCCATCAGGCATTCTTCCCCACAACCCCCGCCCTCGCCTTCCCTCCCAGCAAGGCAATCCTACAAGCTAGGCGTAAATCTCCACTGATGTATTTCTCACGGATGGTGGGTACCACCGTTTCCTTCCTAGTTGCCCGTGTGTGTGTGTGTGTGGACACGGGCAACTAGGAAACAAAAGATGGTACACACCATATATTTATATCTATCTATATCTATCTAGAGGGGTGTGTGTGTGTGAGAGAGAGAGAGAGAGAGAAAGAGAGAGAGAGATGATAGATATAGATCTATCTGGCGGAGCGGGGAGGCAACAGGAGTACAAAATCCAGTCTAAAGCCAGGATCAGAAATGGCTCGCTTTTACCACCCGCTTCACCGCTGAGGATCCTTTGATAATTCATCCCAAAGCGCTGCCCGGGAAACCTATCTGGGTACTGCTGCGGTCGCTTGTCTTGTTCCTTGCAAATTAGCGATTAGTTAGTTGTTTTTTAAAAGCCGCCAGAAGACGACCGTTCCTCTCGAAATGGGCAGACAGACACTCCAATCAGAAACGTATTTACTTGAAAGTAAGTGCCGTTGATTTGCGTAGGGCTTACTTTCAAGTAAGTGTCGGCAGGATCTCATTTGGAATCTTTGGGGAATGTCTGTAATCAGGATCGACATCAAGGTGTTAAGAATAATCATCTGCACATAAGACAAAGCGACCGCCCCTGGGCTCTCCAGCCCAGCTATAACTATACCTGGAAAGCAAGTTCCACTGAAGTCAGTGGGATTTACTTCCCAGTTGTCATGTCGAGTTAGGACTGCAGCACCATTTGCATCTGGAACTCGCTCCTTCCTTGTTTATACTGCAACAAACCGAATCATTTGGGATCGCCAATTTCAAACTTGTGACTTATATTTTACACGCTCAATCAGGGGAAGAATAGGGATGGCATTACAGCGAGCTTTCCAGCCCTGCAAATATTTGAATAGTGTCTTTTCTCCCCCCCCGCCCCCCTCTCCCTGCTGCCTTCTCTTTTTGTAAAGCGGAGCAGCTGTCAGTCAGCTGGCTTTGACAACCTGCCACAATTTTTGTCACTTAATAGTGGGTGTTAGGCTAAGTGCAAAACACTCTGGCAAACAGATGTCAAACCTACATCTCACGCGAACGTGGGTTGTAAAATTGAGTTTTAGCCCACACACTCTTTCTTTTTTCTTTTTAAAAGAAAAATCGGTGCCAGTGTGTAAACTGTATACAAAAACCGAGAGACAACCCGGCAGTCTTCGCCGGCTGCGCTTGTTATTTAAAGGAGGCGTCTTTAGAAACCTGACCTCCAAATTATAGCGATGCCTTCTTACATTTCAAACAGGGAAATATGAGAAGCACAGGACCTGAGAGGGTGGGCGCCCAAGACAAAGGCGCCGGGTCACGGGAAGGGGCCGGAGAGATAGTGGGGGGTGGGGGTGGGGGGGGAGAGGAAGAGAAATACATCCCGACCCACAGCGCCCCGATTTCTGTCGAAGGGGCTTCGCTGCTGCCTCTACTGTAAGAAGGCGCTAGGAAGCGGGTGGGGTAGGCTAGGCTAGAGAGGCGCTGGGATCTATTCAAGGCGGATCTCGCGGAGTCGCTTTTCCAAGAGAGAGAATCCACACGGCCTTGCAATCTCAAGCCTTGCAGAATTCCGGGGACAGGTTTCTCTTGTCTATCTCCCAAAATCCCACAAAACCCCCTTGATATATTACCAGGACCCAGGTCCCGTCCATTTCAATGGAAACGCAGCCGGCCCAACCATTAGGTACGAAGTGAGATGGCCCGTCTCAGGCAGCAGATTTGGGGTTCCCAGGACAGGGCGGAAAATGGACCGCGTCCTAATGTCGTATTATTACACTTTCCCCATTCAACTGCGGGGAATGCTCTGCCTCGTGCGCACCAAATATCTTGGGCCAGCCGAAATCCGTTGTCTTTAGGATCGGGGTACAAGAGCGGCACAGCTCCGCCCTGCAGCAATGCACCTGGACCAGACTAGTCAAACAACCTCCACCCCACCGGCACCCCCTTAGAAGCAGAAGACAATGAGGGTCTAAATTAAGGAGCGACGCCACGCACACACCTATCCTTATTTTGCAACAAAGTTTTCTGCCAAGAGATTTCAGCTCACTGTTTCTCCTCTTCTTGCCCTGGAGGTGGGCGGGACGAGGACGACAAAGGAAAGTCCAAATGCTATCAGAAAGAGTCACCAAGTGTGGCTGCGTCGGCTGATCCGGGATCATCGCCATGCCATCCGAGTGCTGTCTGTGACTTTGCTTGGACTAATTCCACACCCAGTTCATTGTAAAGGAATACACAATTATGAATGGTTGAGGTCAGAAAAGCCTTTAACATGATTTCATTAGATAATATATGAATTGCAGCTTGCGACCGTCCGTTCCCTTGTCCCTTGAAGCACGTGCACATCCTTGTCTTCAGGATCCAAGTGAGGCCCAGAGGTTTTCTCGTGTATAATTCTGTGCACATATTAGGTATATGACGAGAATCGTATTTTACCTTCTCTCCGGGCAAGTGTGACATTAAGCGTGCCTACGGGGACATTTTTAAAGCACCTCATTTCCTAGCTCAGAAGCAATGTGATTATTTAGTTTTTCCCTTCCTTTCTTCCTCTTCCTCTTCTTCTTCTATCTTAAACATTATATCACAAGGTTTAAACCAGCGATGTTTTTTTGTGTTGAGGAACATACTCTGAAAAAGTGAAAATCCTTTGACACTATTTTTATGCTTTTTCTTTGTAGAGAGGGTGTGTGCAGAAGGGGATTCTGACCCATTTGGTTCTTTATTCACTTCAAAAGTCAGCGAGCTGGCATCCTAAATATACATTCTATATTCAGATTACTTCAGGATATATTTTCAAGCTCAACTGGACAGAAAACTCCATAAATGAAAGGCACATAATGCACCTGAAATTATTCTGACTACTTTACTTGGAACCATTTTCAGAAGCGTCTTACCATCTTTTTCAAACAGATGGCTGACATTGCAAATGCTATATACAAAAAGAGCAGTGTACATGTTTTGCAGTAACCATTTAAATCTGGAATTTTAGACCCCTTAGAACTGAGGGGAAATCCCCCACCATTAGGGGAAAGAGTCATAATTTGTGAATCATAAAAGCAGCCAAGAAGCAGGATCTGTTTTTAATATGATCTGTAAATAACAACAAACCCAACAAAATTTCTCAAAGCTACAATCCTACACACACTTATCTGGGAGTGAACCCCACTGGATATCGTGAGGCTTACATCTGAGTAAATATACATATGGTTGAACTGTACAGTTCCTTTCAACTACATGAAACAAAACCAAAACCAAAACAGTAACCAGTCTTTAAAAACAAACAAATGCAAAACCAGTTAAACAAGCTATTTTGTAGAATAAAGTGTGTTTAAAGCTGTTCCACCATAACAGATTACTTCCTTCCAAAGATACTACTGAGGGTTAGAGTACTACTACTATATTTGTGGTGAGAAGATTGGAGCCCCAAATCTCATCATCTTCCATTGACTATTTTAAACATAAGACAGAGGTAACCCCAGGTTTGGTCATTCAAAGGGGTCTGGAACCAGTCAGGGCTTTCTGCCCCGTATATTTACATGAGATACATATCTACAAATATTACTTTGTCATAGTCACACTTAACTTTTAAATGTGTGCATTTTAACCTCTTTAGGTGCACACCTAAAAACTGAATGCATTTAGCAGAGCTGCTCACTTGATTAACTGAAATTTATTTCCAAGCAAATGTGAGTGACTAGGAAATGAAACCATTGCTATCGTCCAGCTACCTCTGAGACCATTATTTTTCTTGGGAAGGTGACCAAATCATTTAGCAATGTATTATTCATTTTCTAATTTACCCCCTACACACACAGCCCACATTGTCTTGGGTGGGTATAACTGATCCTGTTATCCCTAATAAGTCAACGTTCCTGTAAAAGATTAGTGCTTATTCATAGGATATTTGTGGAGCGATTTAAATGCCTTTCCCATGTGAGCCTGACTCCTTGTCTTTCAGTACGCTGAAATTAAGCCGTTCTAATCATCAGATTGGAAATGGATTTGGCCTGAGCTATACAATTTTGATCAACCTTGGCAGTTTTATGAAGTCTAGCAATGAAGTCCAGTGACAGCCTGGCTCTTTTTAAAATTGCTTGGGAGTATAGATCTGAGCTTTCTGCGACTGCAGTTTCATCTAGAAAAATAAAGAAATATATACATGGCAACACTTGAAGCACTGCCACTGTGGAAAGCATTACAAACAATGGACCCGAAGATTACCTGTAAAATAAAATTAAAATGAAGGCCACTGTGGACTTGATGATTTAGGCCAGCCTGCCCCAACCTGATACCCTCTAGATCTTTTGGACTTCAACTTCCATCAGCCTCAGCCAATGGTTTAGAAGGTTGAGAGTTGTAATCCAAAGCATCTGGAATGCTCCAGGTTGGGGAAGGCTGATTTAGGGGAAGGATTCATATTTCCGGTGGTAGTGAGGTAATAGAAGCCAACCCCTTTATTCTGATCTGAACACATCATTTGTTTCACTGGCCTTTGATGGAATTATTCTGGTATACAACAAATAAGGCAGGCAAGGATGTGGCTCAGATAACTTCACTGGAGAAGAGGAAAGAAGAGCAAATGAGATCAACTTAATAGCTCTGAAAGCTCTGGGCAACTTCCGGATGTCCATGGGGTGCCCCCCTCAAAACCATCAAAATTGCTGGTTTGCCACTGAAATTCAGCAGCAAACTACTCCAGAGCACTACAGAGTGTTAGCTTGTTTTCAAGCTATTTTTAAGCCTTTTGGAGCTCCCTAGCAAATAAAGAGTGCCCAAACGGCCAAATATAGCTTGCAAAAATAAATAAATAAATAAATAAATAAAGAAAGAAAGAAAGAAAGAAAGAAAGAAAGAAAGTTATTTGGGAGATCAGTAGATGGTATGGACACTATGTTTTAAAAATATTTTTGGGGTGGTGGCAAGCGGGGGGTTGCAGGAGCTGCATGCAGCATGTGGGGCTGTGTGTTGTAGATCCTTGCAATAGGCTAATTAGTCATTACAATACAAACTTTAGCTAAATTGGGGCCTTCTATTTCTCTGGACATTTCTCCTTGTACAACATAAATCCTACCACAATAAAAAAAACATTTGGAATAAAGGAGAACTAACGGCCCTGACAACAGTAGATGTGGAACAGGACTGGCATATAGGAGGAACTGCATTTAAGAAGAATACATAAAGCAAATTATGTTGCACTCGCTATTCCTTTACAAGTATTTATAATAGATATCCTTAATACAATGGACCATCACAATGCTATCTGAGAGCAGCAAAATCATTATGATAGGATTTACATAGCACATCCTGAGTTTCAGAGGACTTTGTACAGTATATAGTAACTCAGTAATCATTACAATACTTCTATAAGACAGGCCACTCTTTGTATCCCCATATTGGAAAGGCAATGTGTGTGTGCATGGGGGCAGGGAGATGCTGAGAGAATAGTAGTTTATTGCTGAGATGTGATTGGAACTGAAGACATTCAGACCCAGACTCTGAGTCTCTATGTTAATCTGTAGCCATATAGTTGCTTTAAAACACACAACAAGGATTTTGCTAGAATAGAACTTACTGGACCAGAGTTTAGATCAGGAGTGGGCAACCTGCCCTTGAGCTAATTTCATGTGGCCTTCATCCTGATTTCAAAAGCCCTCTGCATGCGATCAGCTCAGACCTCTGGCAAAAGGGATTTGTCCCTTTCCTGGCAGCCCACTGTATGGGAAGGTAGAGGGTGGGAGAGAAAAGGGTGTGGCAGAAAGAGAAAAGGAGTGACACACCCACTTTTGCCTCTGGGACTGCCCACCACTGGCTCTGGCCCCACCCACTGCTATGTGGCCCCTGACTGATTACACATGAGGGAATGTGGCCCTCGACAGAGAAAAGGTTATCCACCCCTGGTTAAGATTATCTACACTAGTAAATACAGTTATTGCAATATAATACGGAGTGATATCTTGTACAAGCAGGAGCCCTGGACATCAATATCTATGGGAAATATTCCATGCGGTATATTGTCTGTGCTTAAAACAACAACAACAGTTCAGTTTCACAACCTGTACAAATTATGCAAATCAAACATAAGGGCATATTTTTCTCTTAGTTTGCACAATTTATCCTGCTGCTGAGCATAATTACCCAGGAAGTTCATTCGGTTTCCTTCTTGGGCATCTGAAATTTCTGCAGGCCTTTTCCATGCATGTAAAAACATATCTTCATTGCTATAAGGGCTAGAAACTTGGTCTTTTAAAATTTGAAAACTAAGATTCTCAGGAATGGAATTCTGAAGAAATTCTGCACCAAAGACCATTTGTATACCACTCTTCTGAACCATCTTGAAGGGAAGCCCCACATTCAGCCCATTAAAGTAGTCCAGATGCAAAGTTTCTAAGGACACAATCCTATGCATGTTTAGACAGAAAAAAAAGTCCTACAGTTCCCAGCAACATTCTATCAAGATTCACTTTCAGCTTATTGGTTCTCATCCACCCCATTACTGCCTGCAGACAGTGGTCCAACCTTTGACCTGTCTGACCTGATGAAGATGGGATGGAGAGATGGAGCTGGGTGTCTTTCACATACTGATGGCTCCTTGCCCCAGATCTCTGAATGATCTCCCCAAGTGGCTCCATATAGATATTAAAGAGCAAGGGAGACAAGATGGAGCCCGACAGAACCCTCCACCTCAAGTGCCACAGGCCCAAACAGAATTATGTGGGTTTTCTGTACTCCCATGGGATAGTAGCATATGAATGACCAGGTTTTGCTTGGTTTAAGCAGCTTTTATATAATTTCTGGTTCACCCTATCTCTAGGGTTTAAGGCTTTGATACAACTTAAATCTAGTATATGCTAGAAAAAAGACCAGGATAAAAACCAACAAACCAATAGATGTTATGAAGCACTTAAAATTTAACCCTTGTCAACAACTTTTGTAAACCTCCCAGAGAGCTTCGGCTATGGGGCAGTATATAAATTAAATAAATAAATAAATAAATAAATAAATTTAGTCCAGGTAAAATGATAGTAATTTTTTTTAAAAAAAGTTAGACTTGGCTGAGGGCTTTTGTATGTGTGTGGTGGTGATATTTCACAGTAGCTGGGCAGCCTAAGAGAGAGACCACCTTTGTGCAATTACTTTATGGCTGCACTTCTGGAATAGTCTAGGGGTAAATCTTAGCATCAGATAATAGGATGAAGCATGTCTCTCTACAGTAGCCCTACCCAACATGGTGCCCTCCAGATACATTGGACTGTCAATGGTCATGCTGGCTGGGAATCATGGAAGTTGTAGTCTTGTAATCTGGAGGGCGTCACATTGGGGAAGGCTGCTGTAATGTATGTAGGGGCCCAGCTGTTTATCTATTTAATTTAATCCTTGTGCTGCTGTTTCATCCCTGTAATGAGCCCTTACAAAAAGGTTTGAGAACAACATTGCCTCAAATCTTACCAATTATACTATGAATATTAATTTAAAAGTGTAATGTTTACTATGTAAACCCTTGTGGGTCTTTTCTCTGCCTCCTCAAGCCATCATTTCCTCAAGGCATCTTTGAACATCTTTGTTTGAACAGTTACATTAATGATGGAAGCTGCATCATTTGGGTGAGATGGGTCTTCTGTTTCACACAGGTACATTTACAGTGTTTTCCAGGGCAATGTCACTGTTGGCACAGGAGATGATTCACGCTTATGTGTTCTGCTTAACAGAATGAGTATTTTTGATGGGCTTCTGTGTTCTGCTCCCAGCTCTGCCCCTGTGATTAACCCAAAATTACAGCCTGTTTATGTTATATGAAGTCTATGCACCCATGAACTGAAATAATGGATTTATTCAGGCCAAACTCCCTGGATAATTTATAGTAGTATGAGGAGGCAATCACTTAGAATAAGTCTTTTCAAAGCCTTGGGGATTTAGACACACCATGTCCATTTAAATTCAGGAAGGCTGTGCATATTCCACCCTTGCACAAATATCTGTGTTCTGTCTTTTTCCTTCCCTCTTAACCCAGTAAAATATCTTACAGCAAAGCCCTAGACAGGTGAGCAGCTGCTGCTCATATTAACATCTTGAACGATGGCAGAGAGGAGCAGCTGCAACAGCATACAAAGTAGCCTGTATTGATGCTACCTGTGTGAGGTAGGAGGAGCAAGCTGCATTTCACATCACTTCCAGCATCGTTCTAAACTGGATGCTATTTTATATCAGGTCACACTGCTTTGTGCACAGGTATTTCTTGTTTCTCGATTTATTTATTTCTCAAAATTTGCATTCCCCTTCCATTGAGAAGATGGAGATAAGAGAAATATTTTGGCACACATTTTCATTACCCAATGTAGAAAGCTCTAAACAATTTTGATGCTCTGCCTTAACCCCTTGGGGGACCCCAAGAATAAAACATTTGCATTGTTTTAAAAGATGGTTGTTGCTGTTGTTATAACCAGTAATTGTGAATGCTTGTTGGTGTTGCAGAACTAGGGAGGCACTTAACATGGTACAACTGCCCTTGTGTGAACACAGGCTCTTATTTTATGAAGAACTAAGAGCACAGTTTATACAGAAATGAAATAAGACCTCTTTTGAATATAAAACAATCTGCATAAATGCTTAAAGAAACCCTATAATTATGATAAAAATGTTGCTCAAAGTTAAAATTAGGAAGCAATCAAGATTTATAAACAGTCTCTCATCAACTTTTAATCATACTTTCAGTTTTCATATACGAATTGTATATGGAACAACATATAACAATATATTTGTTGGGGTGGATCCACATATTTACTTATCATGCCAAATCACTGGATTTTCCTATGCATGTTAATTCTGCCCCATCACATCTACAGGAGCACATGCGATAAGGTTCGTTGCAAGTCATTTTTTCATCACACATATAGAGACAATACCCTGACACCCAAAATCACTCCTGTATGCCTAGTAGGAAATAAATAAAAAACCTATTGACTTTGGTGGGGTTCAGGCATCTGCAACTCTGCACTTAATCTTAGTAATTTGAGGCCCTATCATAAGAAAGGCACAAAGTAACAGAGTATAAATCAGATACAACCTAATGCAGGTCTTTTAGTTAAGGTGGTGGTGGCAGCAGGATTTTTTTTCCTGCTGTGCTGATTAGCTTGTGGTAAAGGAACTTTGACTAAGTACATGCTACTTCAGGGGAAAACATTGCTTGGAAATGCTCTCTCCAGGGTGGGAGTTACTCTAAGGCACTGTTGTCTTGAGCCTGAATACTAAACCTCCTGCATATAAGCACATGCATACACATGTATGCCCATATGGCCACACAATTTTAGCTTATTATCATCTCTGCTCAAGCTATTACCCATTATTTTGGGACAGGGAGCATCCAATGGATTTCATATCTGATTCCAACATAAGAAAAGCCATGCTGAATCAGATCAAAGGTCTATCCAGCATTCTGTACACACAATGGTCAACCAGCTGCCTGTGGGAAGCCCATAAGTAGGACATGAGTGCAAATAGCAGCCCCTTCTGTTATTCCTCAATAACTGGAATACAGAGGGATACTGCCTCTGATAATGTAAATATCCTTATCCACAATGAATTTGTCCAACCCCCTTTTAAAACCAACCAAATTAATGGCCATCACTACATCTTGTGGAAGTGAATGCCATAGTTTAACTATGCTCTGTGTGAGGAAGTACTTCCTTTTATCAGTCCTGAATCTATAGCCGTTTAAGGAGCTTCATTGTATGGCCCTGGGTTCTAGGATTATGGGAGGGGGAAGGAAAACATCTCCCTTACCCACTTCTCCACATCGTACATGATTTGCACTGCAAATATGCATGGTGCTTCTTTATAAACAACGTTTAGCAAAGCAATTGAATGCTACTTTATCTTCCCCGTATGCCTTAAGAGGACCAGATCTGGGGTGCATGAATTCATGTCTGCAAAGGAGTTCAGTAAATTAGATAGTGGGATTTAATCTGCTCTCCATCAATGGCATCAACAATGCCAGAGTGTATGAGGCAATTACCTCCGAATGGCATGCTTTCAGCCTTGAACTGCAGTTGTGGTGTGATCTGTTGCTGACAGAGAAGCTAGACTAGTACTGAGCAGCCACCATCTCCTCCTCCAGGGAAAAAGGAAGAGATGAGGAATGAGGGTTGTCAGGCAACCATATTGGTCATTTCTCCCATTTTTCCTTTACACATCCTGTGACACAAGCCTTCATACCAGCTAGGCAGTGGTCTCTAACTTGTCCAGACCCAAGACCCACCTCGGACTCCCAACTTGCAACAAGGGATCCACTTTCAAAATTTCACAATTGCCCAACATGGCAGCAACAGCTTTGCTGCAACCCATCTGGGCTGACATGGTGACTCACTTTTGGGTCATGACCCACTGGTTGTAGATTACCTGGCTAGAGTATGGCTCATGATAACCAGCAGGTGGTGTGTGCCCTGCACATCAGTGCCAGACTTGGCTAAGCTAAATCTCTGCTTATCTTACCCAGCTTTGAATAATACACAGAAGACTTAAGTGTCAAGGGACAGTTCCAATGGATTGTTATTTTATTTTTCCTTTGGAGAAAAAAAGCACATGATTCATATAAATTATTCTGAACATGCAATCAGGGATATTAGGACTGTATTAGCACACACAGTTCTATGGCAGAACTCCATAACATATATGATTGCTGGATAAGGAAACTGTACAGAAGGTTTTAATGGCCTTCAGTGCTTGTTAAAAACAGGATATTTCTATTACATTGGGATCCTTCTGTAGGGATTGGGGATGGGCCCCAATTTGTCTTATATGATCAACATGAAGCTTCACTTGCTGTGCTTGCTTGAAATAAAAAAAAAAAGATACACTATTTTTTTGCTCTTTATATAGCATTGAATTATGGACTCTACCTTTATTCTATGAAAAGATGAAAATTGAGATTATGCTTCCTACTCCAACTGTGCGGTTAAATAATCTGCTTTTGCATGGAAAAAAACCCCAAACCCATAAATGAAAAACATCAAACCTAATATTGCATTTACTAAAACCAGGTTGTAAACTGAGAGACATGAGCTTTATTGCCAAATTAAGAGACTTTCATTCATACATTGGGTGATTTTTTGAGGGGTGGGAGGAGAAAACCAGCAATATTTGTTAGGAGTCTTGAAAGCATAATTGTACTGAAATATCCGCTTCACTTACATAGAAATATGCATACCTCTCTAAACATTTTACATGTGCTAAAATGGCATTTCTTTCTAAAACTATTGTTGCAGAGAGCATTCAGCAAAAAGATCCTCAGATCTGTATGCTGCTTTGGCAGTGTTCACTTTGTAGTCACAGGCCATAGCTAGGCCTAAGGTTTATCCCTGGATCGTCCAGGGGTCAAACCTGTTCATCTAGGTGACACACAAGGGATCCAGTGCTCAGGCAGTGGTGAACCCTGGATGATCCCAGGATAAACCTTAGGTCTAGCTGTGGCCACAGTAAATAAACTGGTATGTCACTTTGTCAATAGAGCTATATTCAGGATGAAAGCAATGGCTGATAATATTCCCAAAGTATTTTGATTTATTTAAACAGGGGCATTTGAAAAGATCTAATGTGATTTATAAAAATCCAAAGATTTTATTCTAGAAACAATGACCTACCTTACAGTTAAATTCCAATATACACTTTCAAAAATAAAGATGGGATGAAAGAAATTATCTTTTTAAGACAAAAGCAAAACAAGCTCCCAAAGTAATATATATTCTCCAGAAGCTCCTTATTAGGAGCATCCTAACAAGGTCACAACAAAAATCAAATGGAAATTATTGCAGTCCAGGCTGTCAACAGAGGGCTTGGCCAGCATCTTAAACAGCATCTTTGAACCCTATAGTTCAATGAGTTACTAACTCTATAGTTTAACTTTTGTAAATCGCCCAGAGAGCTTCGGCTATGAGGCAGTATATAAATGAAATAAATAAATTAATTAATAAACAAACAAACTAAAACAATTCAAATAACAGTATTCACAATTTTTCCACATCTTCCCTGTATCATCCAATTCTAGTGAATGAATATGCATTTCCCAAGATATGATTGTTAAGATGAGAGCTTAAATAAAATAAATAAATAAAATAAATAAAATAAATTTTTAAAATAAATAAATAAAATAAATTTCAGTGAGGGCTCTCTAGAGACTATTTCACAGCCAGTCTCGGCTGGTGTCAAGGGTAGGCATGTTTGGGCACCTGCTGAGGGCCCATACCCCAGCAGGGGCCCATGGACAAAAGCCCCCCGGACTTGCTCCTCCTCTTCATCCCTGCAACCTGCTTGTTTACCTGCCTCTCACTCTGTCCCAGACAATGGTGGCGGTGAGAAGATCAGTAGATGCCACTGTCCTCTTGCTCACTGTCAAGCAAGCAAGTGGGCACAATGATGAGAGAAAGGATGAGAAGCAATAGCAGCTGGTGACAAGGGTGGTTAAAAGTAGACCCACTGGGGGAGAGGAACCACTGCGCGTGTCTTGCCCAAGAGCCCTCAAAAACCTGGAGCTGGCACTGTTGCCAATGCACAGTCAAAATATAGGCAAGAGCTGAGCAAAGAGTACCTTTCCTCTCACTGCTCAGAAATTGTAATTTATCATCACATGGCATATCTATGATTAGGGGGAGGAGCTGATTTTCCAGGCAGTCCTGAGACCCAGCATCTTTCATTTTAGAAGGGAAGCCATTGCTGATGCCAATAATGGATTATGGGAGGTGCTGGGAGCCAGGATTTTGCATTAAAGCCTCTTGCTCTGCCTGTGTTAAGAATAGATCACTTTTGTCTGTTTGCTTGCTTTGGCATCTTGGGCCTTTACTAGACCTACTTGAAAATCCAGGGGAGAGGAGGGGAGACCTCGCGTTGTGAATAATACGAGATCTCACCCTCGTTTACACGCAAGGTGCAACGAGCTCAAGAGGAGAGGTGTCACACCTGCCATTTAAAAAAATTCTTAAAGGGCCGGTTGTGCACGAGCACTGGAGCGAAAAGGTAAGGTGTTGTTGTTTTTAAAATTGATTTCCTGACTCCCCCCCACCCTAGCCCCGATGGGCACAGCACTTCTGAAGAGCGCTGTGCCCTGTGCGCAGCTCCCAGCTTTGCGTGAGTAATCACGTGGAGCTGGGAAAAGCCGCAGAAACAGACCACACGTTTGCGGAGACCATGGGAAAAACCGGGCCCAAAGTTTTATCTCGGGGCCAGGGTGGGATGATCCCTCCCTGAGCCCGGGATCCTCTGTGCGTCATCTGGACGCACAGGGGTGATCCTGGGTATCAGCCCGGGATAACCGCTGGTCTAGCTAAAGCCTTGATCTCAGTTGTGAATACTTCTCAATCTCCCTTGTTGGACTGGCTCAAAATGTCAGTGATCTTTACAAAGCTGTTTCACTCACATAGAAAATGTTGCTCCAATTTGTTGATTTTTGGGGGGCAAAAGAAACAAGAGTACCTTGCAACAATCCGAAGATGCTTTTTTTTCAAGAAGATTGCAGGGTTTTTAGAACTTCATTGCTTTCTTTTTGGGGGGTGGGCAAGAGGAGCAAATCAGAACTTAATAGCTTTATCACACCAGTGTTATACTGTGCAATCACTGCGAATTGCATGCAAAGGACTCAGAAGTTTTCCACCTTATAAACTGCTTTGATTGTGTAGTATTCCCTTGCATCCTGCTTTAATTGTGCAATAAAGCCAAAAGATTCACCATATTTAGCCCCTAGTTTTTGAGCGTAACTTTCGAGCCGCCGATGGGGCGCAGGAGCAGGATTTTAAAGAAATGCTTACATCTGCGTAAGCTTTAAAGATAAAGACACCAAAATTGGCACAGTAATAGATATTAGGGAGAGCTTTAAACATACCAAATTTGAATTGAATTGGGCCATCCATTGATTTTTTATGATTTTTTTTACATTTCCCCCCCTTAAACTCACTTCCTGGTATGCAAAGGATCACTGTCGCCCGGTAGCAACAACAACTGCAAAAGCTTAGTGCTACGGGGATAATCCGAGGGAAGCAGGTACGTGGGATGGAGCTCTAAGTGTGCAATCGTATGCATGTCTAATCAGAATTCAGCTTCTGAGTAAAAGAACAGGCTGCAAAACAAAACAGTGAAATAAAGTTGGGGATGGAGAAGTACCACTTCATTTCTACTTCAATGACTGGGCCAGCTTCTCAAAGTTTTGACACAATCTCTGTTTTTCCACCAGCTCTAATCTTTGTAATACATTTTAAGGATGCCAATTAACCACCGAAAGGTGGGAACTGCTCTTGTGTCTCCAACAGCAGTCTGATGTACAGAGAACTAACCAGAGGCAAACCCTTTTTCTACATGAAGCCAAACATTATCACCTGCTAATGTCTGCACATCAAGCTGCTATTAAGGACATACATCTGTTGGAATATTGACAGCCTTAAATGGGAATATGAGAAGCACAAGCACATACTTGCATTAGGTCAGCTAAACTCTTTAATCAGATCAGGCTTATGTGAGTATAGATAGATACACACAAATCTATTAGAATGTCCTGAAAGTAGAAAGAAAGTGTAAATTTCTATGCTATAAACTTAAACTGGTTTTATATCAATTTAACCATCAGGGCTTCTTCCAAAGATCTCTGAGGCTTCTTTGTGAGGATCCTGAAAATACTCTGTTAAGGGATCACTATCATCTCTCACAGAATTAATTTCTATGGTACCCTGAGAAGAGTGCATGATGGTTAAAACAGTTTTAAGTCTTTAATGTTGACATGTCTCAGGAGAAGCTAAGGTGGATTATACTGTGGTCACTGGTGATAGAAGTGGAATATGCAAACATTACTTCCCTATTCATTTCCTCAAGCCAGGATATTTTCTATGGGACTGTGGTAGAACAGCAAGTTCCACAAGACTAGCAACTTCCCCAATTAACTGGTGTGCCATTTAAAACCCACAGTTAAAGCTATAATCAGTATCACTCCAATTAAAGGGTGCCACCCTATTAAATATGTATTGGAGTGGGTGGGAAAGGTTGGTGGTTAGTGTTATGGCTTGTAACTCAATTCTTCATTTTCAGAAGTGAAATACAACATTTCATTTCATGTCACAAAAGGCTAAGTAAGTAAATGCACTTGTTTATGTGGAACACTTACTATAGGATACCTCCTCACTGCTGGCTTTTTAAATGCTATGCTTCTGTGCTTTTAACATCAGCCCAATACAAAGACATTTAGCAGCTGAAACCTTTCCCCACAATTCATCTCTAAAGCAAGAAAAGGGTCTCTTGCTACATAACTGCATGTCAAGGTAAAAGATGTTGGCTAATTTACCCATAATGCCTTTTGAGGTCCCACAAGGAATTTCTGCTTTTAATACTATATTATGTTGTTGTTGATGATGATATTTATTTGTATCCTGCCTTTTCCCCAATACAGGGACTCAATTAA
The DNA here is from genome assembly GCF_023053635.1 of Elgaria multicarinata webbii. Classification (NCBI taxonomy): domain Eukaryota; kingdom Metazoa; phylum Chordata; class Lepidosauria; order Squamata; family Anguidae; genus Elgaria; species Elgaria multicarinata. The sequence goes on along the minus strand of NC_086175.1, from coordinate 39,432,218 downwards.
TTAATTAATTAATTAATTATATAATATTAACATATTAATTATAATCTGGAAAGGATTTTTATTAGGCACATATGTGGAAAAAGATGTGGATACACCAAGTACCCTCATGTCTTAAAATCATAATGTAGAATGTGGTTTCTTTCAAGCTGCACTTTAGGCTGTATTTATTAGGATGGGGTTGCCACCTTTTTTTTTTTTAATGACCCTATATCTGTGCCTTTCACATAATCCTGAAGAACTCCTGGTTCATCAAGCTGAATTTGCCCCACCTGCCATGTATTGCAAGCTCTCAGATATTTCGCAGTTGTAAACCAAGGCATGCATGCTTGTAATTCCTCTATGTTCTCACCGAGCAAGACTTGTGGGCTCTCCCACACTAGAGGCATTCAAGAGGCAGCTGGACAGCCATCTGTCAGGTATGCTTTAAGGTGGATTCCAGCAGTGAGCAGGGGGTTGGACTCGATGGCCTTGTAGGCCCCTTCCAACTCTACTATTCTATGATTCTGTGCGGTAAGCCCCACCCCTTTCACTATTCCACTTTGCTGAAGTCTCTTCACTGCTAGCTGCACTTCTTATTCTGCAACAACCTGTCTTCAATGGAGTTAAATGCCCAAAGCATGATTGTTCATTTGGTAAGCATATACTTTAAATCACAGATCGAGAATTAAGGCGTATCTCAGCCATTGTGTGACATGGCAGGCGATTTTTTTAAAATCAGAAATGGGTACTAGAAAATGAGGACTGCCCCTGGTAAACAGGGCCAGCTGGAGTATATGGCATTGTGGCCTTCAAGTTGAAGTCTAATCTCTCTGCTTTGCAGTCTCAGCCAGGTAGCAAAAACAAATTTATTGAGGTTCTAGAATGCTGCCATACATGGGTGGTGGGCAGTATTCAGCATGATGAGTAACACATCTGCAAAATTCTGTTTTCAAAGCCTTCCTCATCATTGCTACCTCTTGCTTTCTTAACAGGCAGAGAGCCAGTGAACAAGAAGGCAGTGGCATTTACTGCTCCTCCTTCTCATCACCACTGCTCTCTGGGCCAGAATGAGAGGCAGGTAAACAAGCAGGTTGCAGTGATGAAGAGGAGAAGCAAATCCAGTGGGCCCCTGCTGGAGTTTGGGCTCTTGGCCGGTGCCCAACTATGCTTAACCTTGACTGATTGCATTGTTGAACTGCTATTACTGTCAAGAAGTTAGGAGAAAAGAGTAGTTTGACAATGGAACCAGTTATTTAGAGTGGTGGTGGGTTTTCCCTTGCTGGAGAATTTCAAACAGAGGCTGGACATCTGTTGGGGCCTTTTTTTCCCCCTAGTCTTAGATTTCTTGCACTGAGCAGGGGGTTAGATGGGCCATCTATGATTCAGAGAAAAAAAGATTCCTTTACGTCTCTAGCCAAGAAGAGAGAGCACTTACTGCAGTGGTTGAGGGGAAGGGGGCAGGGATAAGATTCCCAGTATGTTTCAAAGGTCTGCTCTGGGATAGGTTAGCCTGCACATCAAAGATGATCAAGCTCAATAAGAAATGTAGGGATAGTTAAAAAGCAAGTGGAATTGAAAGGGAAGCGGGAGGTGAAAAAGCAAGATTAATTTACTTAAAGCATATTCAAGACGAAAACAGGGTAGAGATCCGTGCCAATGTGATGAGGCTTACACAAGACAGAGTAGAGGAGAGTAGTTGAAGACCACTCTAGGGATTGAAACACATATAGGAGAGAGAGGCTTAAGAATCTCTCTCCATGTCCTAATGAAAATCATCCCTTCCTGCATTTGGCATTACATTAAAAACAAATCAACACGCAGACATGGTTTCTACCCATGTGTTAAAAGTAACATCTGAAGTTACTAATATTTGAAGACAGTCCAGAAACAGGCATATGGCAGCAAGAATGCTAACTGGACCAAGCCATTTTGAACGTATGACAGTAGTTGTTTTTTTAAAATAAAATAAAGGAATAATTATGGTGTAACAGGCCTTGTCATTGCAAAACATGGAGTTAATATAACCCTGTCTTATATATTTCACAGTAATACAAACAATATTTAAAAACCAAGTTCTTTGTGTAGCATTTTTTAAAACACGCATGTGCGTGTACACACACACACACAATTTAATTACCAAAAAGTTCTAAATGTGGTGTCCAAATATATATTTCTCTGTAGCTTCTTGGTGTCCAAAGGTAATCTTTTCTTTAACTACCAAACCTAACAGGTCAGATTGCCCCCCCCCTTTAAGAATAATGCTGCTCTGAGGACCCAAACTTCCTAGCCTCACATGAGTTTGCACCAGCAACCACAGGGCTGCCTTTTATTAAATTGGCCTGATCGATGTCGCTACCTGCAGTGCTGGTGGACTGGATCAAAACACTTGTGTGGCTGGGAATTGCAGCCCCCCCCCCCCCCGTGCCAGCCCTGCAGCTTCTGTCAGAGGTCAGCATGGGTGCTGAACACCCACCTTGCCCTATGCTGTCAATGTCAGGGGAAGGCTTTAAAGGGGACACACAAGGGGGCCTTAGTGCACCTGATAGCCTGGGCTACCATACAACACGGACTCTTCATTAGTAGGTGGAGGGTGCTTGAGCATCAAGTACCACTCATCTGCTCACACACATTCTCAGGTGCCTTTTAAGCAGTGGGGTCAGTGATAGCCCAGGGCAATCAGTACAGGTGCAGAAGCTGTTTGCATCTGAAATTGCTATGGGTACAGCTGCCTTTTTAGACATAGATGCATCGTATATAAAACAAGGAAGCATTTGTGGAAATCTACCGAAGCACAGTCCTTAGCAATTCCTGAAAACTGGGAAAGCAGACTCTTTCCGTTTTAAGAACAAGGAGCTATGGTTGATTTTTGATTCATCATCAGCCTAAATTAACTTGTTATATCCATGATCACACTTTCTAGAGGATAGCTGTGTTGGTCTATCACAGGGGGGGTAGGAATCAAAGTCTTGTGGCACCCTAAAGAATAACACATTTAGGGTGCAATCCCATGTGTATTTAGGCAGGAAAAAAGTCCAACTCCCAGCCTTCCCCAGCCAGCCTGGGAAATGCAGGACTTTTTCCTGTCTAAACATGCATAGGATTGTACCTTTATTTTGGCAAAAGCTTTCATGGACTGAATCTCTTCATAATACTCCATGCATCTGATGAAGTGGGCTATAGTCCATGAAAGCTTATGGAAGAATAAATGTGCTGTCTTTAACATACCATGAAACCCTTTGTTATTTTTATATACATGACACTATCTGTAGTATATACAGCAAGAAGGTGGCCATTGCAAGGCTTTTGGATGTGTAATTAAATGTTAAAGCCTCCAAGGGCTTTTGAGGAGCCTTTCAAACTGCTGTTTAAACCTAAGCAAATAAACTTGATTTTGACTTGACATTTACGCTGGGACTTGAAGATTCCCCAGGAGAATGATCTGTGTCGATTCCTGTTTCATGTTTCTTCTTGGGACCCTGAAGTCAATTTTGATTCTATTGACCCTTCTCTGAGGTCATTCAATCCCACTTGGATATGATTAGTGGGAATTCCTCAGGCTCCTGTGGGGTGTCTTTAGCCTCACTGAAACAACCTTTGAGCAGGCACCCAGGGATGAGCCTTTCATCATCTGTGGTGAGTCTCAGTTTAGTCAAGCGGGCCAGTTCCAAATGTCATATTCCTCTGGCTGAGGTAGAATCCTCTCTTCTCAGGTATTGCTTAAACTAAATCTAACAGTGGTGAAAAGGCAATGACCAAATGCAAGGTGAAACTCAGAACTGCAGGATTATTACTTGTATTTTACCAAATTATTTTGGAAAGAAAGAAAGAAATCTGAATTTTACAGAGCCCCCACCCTGTCCTGGCCATGTTATGTATTCTCCAAATACTGATTAGGTTAAGAATTACATTTTTTCACGTGGATGAAAAAGGATTGGAACATTTAGCATTTATATAGCATTTTTAAATGTTCAAATGATTCACATACATTGGTATTTTCTTGTACTTAATTGTTAGGCTAATGAACACATTAGGAAGATACTTCATAAGCACAGCTGTGTTGCACATGCACACACAAACTTATTTCACAATGTACACCATGTGGAACAGAACAGCATTTGAGATGCGAGTGTTTTGTTGACAGCACATGATTTAAAGTGAATTGAGGTTTGTTGAGCATCATCACACAGGGGGAAATTGCATTTCCTTACCACTGCTTCTCCACTAGTGAGTTTGTCTCTCATTACTTCCTCTTTTGAAAGAGGAAGTAAACAATGTGTACTTGGCCCTTTCAGTGGGCCATTTTGATCCAGCTGCTTCTCCTGCACACAGCAGGAGATAGAGGCAACTTCCATTTTTATTTTAAGTCGGACTTACTGGGGTGTTTTTTTTGTGGCACGAAGAAGGCAAGAAGGGGCGGGGGCACACAGGAGGCAGATGACGTCATGAGAGGGACCTGTGAAAATCTATGAGTGCCCAGTAACGAGAGTGCAATAAAATGCTCATCTGATGGAGCTCTTAGAAGTAGTTGCCTTGTGTCTTGTTGCTGTATCCTGAAAGCTGTCAATGGATGCAAGATACTAATATCAATGAATAATTTCTAGAACTGTCAACCAACTGAAAATGTTTTGAGTTCATTAATTATTTGCCTTGTAATGGGTTAATAAATGTATTAATACAGTCAAACACTAGACCTCCCTCCATTTAGGTGTATTTTTGATATATTGAGCTTTATCACACCAGCGTTATACTGTGCAATCACTGCGAATTGCATGCAAAGGAATCCGATGTTTTCCAGTTTATAATCTGCTTTTATTGTAAAGTACTCCCATGCATCCTGCTTTAATTGTCCTATAAAAGCAAAAGACTCACCATATTTTGATACTAGTTTTCAAGCGTATCATCCAAGTGGGCACTGGGGCACTGGAGCAGGATTTAAAGAAAAATTAAACAGATGCTTACATCTGCGTAAGCTTTAAAGATAACGACATCAAAATTGGTACAGTAATAGATATTAAGGAGAGCTTTAAGCATACCAAATTTGAATTGGATTGGGTCATCCGTTGATTTTTTATGATTTTTTTACATTTCCCCCCTTAAACCCACTTCTTGGTATGCAAAGGATCTTACTGCCAGGTAACAACAATGTGGACATCTTAGCGCTGCAGGGATAATTCAAGGGAAACAGGTACGTGGGATTAAGCTAATTGAAGGAAGATAGCTTGTGTTCATTGCATTGTAAGATATCTTGTTAAATGGAAAAGCTGTCTTTACATTTTCCTTCTCATTCCATATTGCAATAATATTGCCTGTAATATGAACAATTAATGTGGGCTTTTAATCCACAGACAGACTAATTATAATCTCTCACTAGTTAAATAAGTAGAAGATTTAGTTGATCTATTGATTAAATCAATGCACAGAACAATCCTGTGCATGTTTACTAGGATGTAAGTCCAATTGTGTTCAATAGGGTTTACTCCCAGGTAAGTGTGCATAGGTTAGCAATCTAGACATTTTAAAACATGGCTGCTTGGGGATTTTTGATTGGTTTGTTTGTTACCTAATAGATTGCTATTATCCCTATGTTCCACCATGACCTTACAGAGGCAGCTGGACAACCATCTGTCAGGGATGCTTTAGGGTGGATTCCTGCATTGAGCAGGGGGTTGGACTAGATGGCCTTGTATGCCCCTTCCAACTCTGCTATTCTATGATTCTATGACTAGGAACCCTCCCTTAAGCATCATCAAGTCTGCAAGAGCCTCAGTTGCCCTTCAGTGTTACTATTCTCTTCTCCTGGAGGTGCTCCATAAACCAGGTTTGTACAGTTGTATTCAAAGTGCTTTTTGGTGACCAGGGTGAAGGAGGGATAGAGTAGAATAATTAGTATATCGCAGGGGTAGGTAATTTGTGGCCCTTCCACCAGCCCCAGTCAGCATGGCTAATGGTCAGGGATGATGGGAGTTGTAATGCAGCAACGTCTGGAGGACCAAAGGTTTCCTATGCCTGGTATACTGTAACCTACCCCAAGGACTGGGCAGTGTACAGGCCCTATAAAGGCATTGTAGATTATCATGCTCCACCAAGGCAAGTACTTACTAACTGATTTATTTAGAGAGGAAGGCTAAAATAAATGTCACGAAACATTTTGAACATAATTTGGAACTATGTGAGCAGGCCAAATATGAGTGATGCAAAACCCCCTCATGGGTGCAAAATCCCGAGAGAAACTCATTTCATGGAAGTATAACGTTGGCAGGGCTGAGAGAGAAGCACATAGAAGTATTTCATATGTAGGCAGGCGTGTCAGCGGGAGTCAGTTAGAGAGCAAGGCCATTTTTAAAAAAAATAAGAATCATTTTTAATACTGGGAATAAAGAGGAGTAGGATAAGAGAAGGAAAGTTTTTTAGGAGGAAGTGAATGTAAAACCAGTGGGAGGGAGGGATGAAAGAAAGTAGCACTTGAGGATAAGGTAGGAGTGAAGTATGAAAGGAGAAGAGCAGAGGAAATGACAGGTGGTTAAGAAGACTCTCGCAGGAGGAAGATGGAAAACAATATAAAATAAAAACTATTCTATATTTAGAGCCTCTAGATCAGCACTTTTTGCCTGAAATGGGGAGGCTGAATAATGATACCTCCGGAGCCAATGCCTGCACTTCAGTTGAGGAAAGCTGAGCTATGGAACTCCCTAATGCAAGGGAAAACAGCTGTGGCAAAGAATTTTGCAATTTCCAAAGAGGGATTAGGCATTAATATCAAATTATCTTAGTAACTGCAAGCTGATAATGCCAAAATCTGTTTCAATCTGCCACCATTTTATGGTCCACGATTAGGACCATTTTCAGGTCCTGGGGGTAGAAAGTTTGAGAACCCCAACATAGCATGCCGTGTAGCTTTTAAAAGGGGGGTGGGCACAGCACTATCACTATCCCTCTTCTACAGCAAGGCTATTCCCTTCTTTTGCATGGACTGGATATTAAATTATTATTGTTTGGCATTTGGATTGCACAAACAAATTTGCAGAAGCTTAACTATAGAGTGGGTATACTTTCAATCTATCATCTATTCAGTGGTCTTCAACTGTTAGGTCGTGACCCAAAAGTGGATTGCAAGATCTGTCCAGATGAGTTGAGGCAAAGCTGTTGCCACCATGTTGGGCTTGGAAAAAATTGTGAAAGTGGGTCTCATGTTACAGGTTGGGAGTCCGAGATGGGTCTTGGGTCTGGACCAGTTGAAGACCACTGATAGATAAACCTATAGATCCAGTCTATTCTTGCCATATGCACACTTGAGGTCTCGTCATTCCCACCACCTTGTCTTGCCTTCCTTTGAAGGACTTTTCATATCTCCCCACCCTTCTTTCCTGTGGTCCTTTAGTATGCCCAATGCTGCATGTTACCTGAGCACTCTCCATCTTAACATGCCTCATTTATGCCATCTGGCCAAGAGGCATCCCAGAGAGCTGCATTCAGGACAGGTGTGAATACAGTTCTTAGATTTGTCTTAATACAAATAAATTGCATAGGACTGTCACTGCCGCTGCTGAGGAACAGCATAAATGTCTGAAGCAAATAACTATACTTATTATGATGAATTCCAGTCTTTGACCTTAATAGCTACCTTTTTGCAGCTAATAAAGTTGTGGCGCTTTTATGTGGAAAATATAAACCAGGCATGCTAACATTTACACATGAATAAATGAACGTTGGTGAGTTCAGCACTTTTGCTTAAGCCTCAGAAACTCAGCACACAGACGAATGCTCAGGGTACTGCATAATACTGAAAAGTCACCTTGACAGAGACCACTGGGCCACAGCTAAGCCTTTCATTTAATCTCTCTTACCCCACCCACAATGCCACATCATGGTCCTGTAAAGAGGCTGGAATTAGGTGCCATAAGAGACAGCAGCCCAACCTCTCATCTCCTCCTTCCTCCCCTGATAACGTGTAATAAAACAAAACATGATGCCGTCACACTGAGTTTCCACGTCCCCATGAGTGGCTGACAATGAAATCGAGTGGGGATGGAAAAATGTGTGACCTGATCTCATCATGGTGTGTGTGTGTGTGTGTGTTTAACTACTTGTGACCAAGGGGGAGAAGAAGCGGAGATGAGTGCTTGCCATTTTCAGCAACAGCCACTGCCACAAATATTTCCAATGATATCTAATATTGGTCTAAGATTATCATCTTATACAGATTCACGTTCACTCATTCCCTTTGAACTCAATGTGCCTTACTTCTGAATAACTGGATAAAGAATTGGCCTGTTAATCTAAGGACAGGGAAAGGAGGGCAATTCAGTTTGTTTGGATATTTGAAGTGTTGTAATGGAATCAGCACTCACAGGCAGTGGAGGCTGGTGGTGGAAGCACCTTGGATACAACTCCTTTAGAGTTCTGACTGGTTCTGACGGAAACCCAGAGCAGATACATTGCCCCACTGTCATACATGAACCTACCCATACACTGCGCTCAACATCTAAGTTCCTCCTCCAAGTGCCTACTCCGAGGGAAGCTCGGAGGATGGCAACAAGGGAGAGGGCCTTTTCGGTGGTGGCTCCCCGACTGTGGAACGATCTCCCCGATGAGGCTTGCCTGGCGCCAACATCTTTTCGGCACCAGGTCAAGACCTTTCTCTTCTCCCAGGCATTTAACAGCATTTAACAACATATGCTAAGTTTGTTTGTTTTTTAATGGACCAGAACTGTTGTTGTTTAAATGGATACTGTTTTATACTGCTGTTTTTATATTTTTGATGGTTTTAAATTTTGTAAACTTTTTAATATTCACTGTTTTTAACTTTTGTAAACTGCCCAGAGAGCTTTGGCTATGGGGTGGTATATAAATTAAATAAATAAATAAATAAATAAATGGAACCACCAGCATCCACTGCTCACAGAGTCAAAACAGTGGGATCTTTTCATTAGCAAGAATGATGACATAATCTGCCACCCTACACTCAGTAGCGCTCTCTCTCTCTCTCTCTCTCTCTCTCTCTCTCTCTCTCTCTGTGTGTGTGTGTGTGTAAGGGGTGGACGATTTTCCATTGAACAATATATTATTCATTGTGACCTATCCCTGTTGTAATGCAAAGTATTTTAGGGCAGCTTGGTCTTGAATGGGCAATAAAGACGCACTAACTTTTCAAAAGACTTGCTCCTGGTTGAGATGAAAAATGCTAGATATGGTTCATTGATATGAATCAACACAGTTGATTGCATTTTGGGATTCTTTGGGATGGGGAGTGGCTCTTCAAAATTTGCCACGATACCACTGGATCTTAAATCCATGTCAGAATCACCAATCGGCAAACAGTGTTGCCTTGATAATGGCTAAAATGTTAGTTAACTATTATAAATCATCTGTATGGGATGTCTTAATGTATAAAGTGCTTACCTTCTTTTATCTTCCCAACCATCTTGTGAGCAAGGTCACTATTACCCCCTTTTTTGAAAATTCATAAATGAGAAAGAGAAAGGAGGAATGAGGGGCCAAGGGTGCTCATTCTAGCAGTCCTGTGAGACAAGGACATTTCTAGTTTACAGATGGGGAACTAAGGCTAAGAGAACGAACCTGGAAAAAGCGCAGAAAAGGGCAACTAAAATGACCCAGGGGCTGGAGCATCTGTTGGGGCCCATGACACATCTACACCAAGCAGGATATAACACTATGAAAGTGGTATGAAAGCAGTATATGGTATGTGTCAATGAGCCCCAACAGTTGTCAGTGCACTTCAATGCTGCTATAAAGCAGTAGTGTGGCTCCTGCCTTTTATATACCACTTTCATACCACTGATAGTGGAATATCCTGCTTGGTGTAGATGAGCCCAGCGGCTACTAGTCCTGATACTATCTGCTACCTCCAGTTGCAGAGGCAGTAAGCCTATGTACACCAGTTGCTGGGGAACATGGGTCAGAGGGAGCTGTTGTACTTGTGTCCTACTTATGGGTTCCTAGTCCACAGCTGGTTGGCCTCTGTGCAAACAGAATACGGGACTAGATGGACCCGTGGTCTTATTCAGCATGGTTGTTCTTAAGTTCTTATGTTCTTATGTGAACAAAGTTTAGCGACTCCCACTGGCTTCTGCTTCATTTCCACACACAGTTCAAACTACTGGTTATGATCTTTAAAGACCTAAATACTTTATGGCCAGAATATGTTTGCTCCCAGATGAGGCTACTGATTTGTTAAGATCTTCTAGAGAGGCTCCCTTGTGTGTCCCCTCAATTTCAGAATTGTATTTGGTGGAAACAAGAGAGAGGTATTTTTCCATGGCTGTCCCAGACTGTGGCATTCTCTCTTGAGAGTGGCTTTGCCTTTCCTCCTCATGGATGACATTTTGCTGCTTTGTGGAAAATCATTGTGTTTAAATAGGCCTTTGGCATATAAGACGATTTGTTTCATACTCTCAGTACTCTTTATTGTTAGTATCTTATCTGCTGTTTTGTTATGTTTTAATCCCACCTCTTTATTGGTTTTTATTTTTGAATTTGGTATTTTACTGTTTTTATCTATTGGAGATTGTCTTTAAAACAACAACAACAACAACAACAACAACAACACAACATTATTGTTTTTAGACATCTTTGGCAAGATGCAGGGAAAGACACAACAACAAAGACAAGTTTTACAGCATCTGCAAATTTTGACTGTCTGGCAGGACTGAACCAAAATCCCCCAGTACAATATTGTTCATTGGACTATGCTGGCTCATAGATTACTGGCTGATTTTTGTGACAATTGTTTCTGCAAATTCCACAACAGTGTTACATATTCACAGTAAGGATACATCTGCAGCCACCAAACTAAATATAAACAAATCACAGAGGAAGTGTACATTAGCATTGGCCTTGAGGGAAAAATGTATCACTGTTAGTGTAAAATTGAATGATTGCTTTCTACTGGAGTTTTTTTTAATAAAATAAATAAATCAAGTTTTTAGACTGATGATACAGGTGAACACACAGAAACTTAGGTCATAAGCATTTACCTGTATCATCAGTCTAAAAACTGTTAACCAGTTTGAAAATTAAAACCAACAACTCTTCACTATATCTAAAATTATTTATTGAAATATTCAGCCATAATAATAATACTAATAATGTGGACTGCATGTCTAAAATTAGATGATCTATGAAAAATGATGACAATGCATTTTTCTTTATATTTATAGATGTGGCTGTTTTCCAAGTTCTGATTTCAAAGGGGCTGATTTTCATTTATACTGATTTCCCTCTACATTATTCTAGTAATGTAAAGGAGGAACAAAAATGGACAAATGATAATTATAATTACATTGGGACCTATTTACAGCATCGTGGCAGAGTTTTTGTTTGGAATATCCAGGCTTTCCTTAAAAAAGAAAAAAGAAAAGAAAAGAAACTGATAATCTGGGACACTATTTCTGATTTTAGTGGGAGATTATTGCTGGTCAAATAGTTATCCCTCTTTTATCTTTTCTTCTTTTTTCCCTTTTTTCTAAAGCAAAGGGATTTCTGCCTTTGGCATACATATCTAGTACATAAACTCATTTCATTGTTTATTCTAAGAATAGGCAATCGTTGTGTAGAACCAGTAAATTGGCCAGAAAAACAGATGCATCCACATTTACATAATCCATGATTCTCAATCCAGTAAACAATCTTTATGTACAACTCCAATTCTGTATTGAGGTGATGGCTTGATCTAGAATTCAAGCATGTACTTAAATATTTCTTTTGACTTTAGCTATAAATTCTTGTGGGTTTGGGTTTTTTTTTGCTATGGGTAATTGTATATAAATGTGTTGTCATTTGGATCCATTATTTCATAAATTCAAGTTTTTCTTTAAAAATGTAGTGAGCAATATTTTTTTTTACATAAAAGGAGAAAAGAATAATATAATTAAAGGAGTATAACTTTCATCCTATATAGTTTTAATACTATTTTAAGGTGTGTTCATTCACCTGTTATTTTCATACACACTGGCCTTGATGATAACTGGTCTCTCTCTATGATGACACAATTATGAACAAAATAATCATGCAATGTATTTTGTAAACCAGTTTCCCCCAACCTGGTGCTCTTCAGATCTTTTTAACTACAATGCCTCCCATCAGCTAAGACAATGGTCAGGGATTATGAGATTTGGGATGAGGAAGGCTGCTATAAAGTAGTATAAAGGAACACCTGATTCTAGGCTTGTTACTTATATAAGTCCTTCCATTATCTTTCTGCATCTATTTTTTTTTTAAATTGTCTAGGTCAGTATGTTTTAGCTAGTGGCCAATGAGATCAACATCACTCATTTGCCTTCTTTATCTCCTTCTCAACACTAACTCCCACTCATTGGTTGAGTGTAGATTGTTGTTGAACCATGAGTTAATGTGTTGTCTGAACCCAGGACATTTTGTGCAGGGTGGCTTGTTAACCATGCAGTGTGGCTTATTTTTCTTGAACAATCCATCTTGAGAACCCATGATTTGTTGTTGAGTTGTTCAGGGTGGTTAACAAGCCAAATGTCCTGGGTTCAGAGAACACACTAACCCAATGTTTAACAAACAACCCGTGGTTCAATAACAACCCATGCTCAACCACTGAATGTGGGTTAGCATGTTGTGTGAACAGCCCCATAGGCTGAGGACACTGTGTTCTAGTTCCCGCTGAGGAGGAATATAGAGCATATGGATATTGTGTAGCCTATTGTGAATTCGTAAATGGTATCCATGATTACCATTCCATATGTTTAAACTTTTGATTGCTCCATTGTTTCATTATTATTATTATTATTATTATTATTATTATTATTTATTTATTTATTTATATAGCACCATCAATGTACATGGTGCTGTACAGAGTAAAACAGTAAATAGCAAGACTCTGCCGCATAGGCTTACAATCTTTTCCCCCATATAAACATCTCTAAAAATGGGGTGCATCTTAGAATCGTGGGTGTGTCTTAGGTTTTTTTTTTCTGTTGGTGGTACTGAAATTAGTGTGCGTCTTACAATTGATGGCGTCTTATAATCGAAGAAATACGGTACCACAAATATGGTTTGTTTTTGTTTTGTTTTTTAAAAAGATGTCAATATCTGAAGGTATAATTTTCAGAACTCCAAAATTCAGGATATATATGGCAGTATCCAGTAATGCCACTGAGCTTCTGCTGTTTGTGTATTGCCAGCACTAGCGCAACAAGAAGCTACCACTTCCTAAAGCAACTGCAGAAGCAAGAAGAAATGCTTCTTCTGGGAATTAGACAGGTCAGTGGAACTCCCTTTGCAAATTCTGCTAACCTGCCCTGTCCCAGAGACGAGCATTTTGGCTCATTTGCTGCAAGGTCTGTTAGCTTCCTATTATGGTAGCGTTGGGTTCCGCTAGTGCAGGGGAAGTATTGGACACTGCCCATTAAGTTGTACATTTCAGTACTTTGTATTCTGTTAGCTGGACTGATAACCCTGGGTGGTATATGCTCAGCATTAAGCACAGAACTAGCACACAGTAACAACTATACTGTAGGAACTGTATTCCATTTGCTCACTATGTGCACCAAATGCCTGTGTGTACAAAATTCGTAGACAATATGCAGCATAACTTCACTGTTAAATAGTGGCATTCGAAAGACATGCTTTCCCCAACTAAATTAGTCTACAATTGTTAGACCCAGCCCATGGTTTGACAAATGTGGGGTCCAGGAAGGAGAGGATTAAATGTACACAAATTAGTTAGATGTGTATGTGAAATATTTATGCTGATACATAAACATGTATATTAAGAAATGAATTCTCTTTTCAATGCCAAACTGTATACAGTTATGGGTAAAAAAAAGAGAGTGCTTTAAATGACATAATGACATTACTGTAGCTGATTTTCTGTGAAAATAGTACTTACAAGTGTTGCACAGTAGTCACTATACATTAATTCCCTCTCCCATCACTTAATTGCATCACCCTTTAAGATAGACATATAATGTAATTAGAGATTTGAACAGTTCACAGCCAGATCACTTAAAGTAACATTGTTAATGGGCTTTAGGAGTTCTCCCTTTAATATTGCCAGTGTTATAACTTCTAATTACCTTAATAATTAGGGCTGTGTCATTCATGATTGAGGTAACAGTTTCTAACACTAATGGGTATTAGAGGGCTCGTACAAGACATGTTTTGATGTTCTCATCCAGTTGCTTAGGCTAGAAAGGAGCTATTTGTCCTTAGAAACCTCGTGGTTGCTATGTGGTGGCCTGGGAAGAGGCATCCTTACCAGCCACTTTAATACTGCCAGTACCACTGCTGTTTTCATGGAGCAGTGTGACTGTATAAAATGCATTCACCAAATGCTACTCATGAAATGCAAATTGTGTCCCCTATGGCTGAAATGTGCCGAACTTAAATGGCTCCAAATAACAGTGTAAACCAAGATGTCAAACCTGGCTGGCGTTGAAAGAAATCAATAGGCAAAATCCCCTTTTTATGTAGCATTACATCTTGACACGTATTAATAAAAATGTGAGGAATTTTAAGATTTAGCATAAAAATTTGCCCTAAACTTGTTCCATTGTTTTGAAACTGGAGGGGGGATAATGGGGTATGAATTTGCTTCAAAAGGATCAAGGCATGGTTCCAAAGTGCTCTCTCTCTCTCTCTCTCTCTCTCTCTGTGTGTGTGTGTGTGTGTGTGTGCACGAGCAGTAGAACAAAACTCCTGCCATTTCTCAGTCCTCTATGGATTCTAAGTAAATCATTTTTTTTAATGGCAAGGTAATACATATCTAGTTAAAAATCTGTAAAATGGAAGAGTCTGGGCACACATCACATTGTTATGGCATTTACCCCATGGTTAATTAGCTTTCCCCTTGGGTAGTCACCATGTTTGTGTAGTTTATGCAAAAAGGCAATCTGCATTTGTAAGCCCTGATAGATTCTTAGCTGAAGCCGATTCAAATATTCAGAAAAAGTATGTGGCACAATCCTCTCAGGACTGCCTCACTTCAGAATGCAGGTGAGAGACTGAATATCTGAAGACTCTCCTTCCTCCAGAGTTGTTGCACATGGAAAGCTAGTAGTACCTTTTCTTATACTCACTTGCCCATGATACTTACTTTTGAGTAGGCATGCATAGGATTGCACTGCACAAAGAGTTTCAGCTAGTTTTCTGTGCATGCATGCAAATGCCTACTGATGCAAGGGATCATTCAAACATGCAACTCCCCACAAGTGTTTGAAGTAGAACATTATTTATTTATTTAGCACCATCAATGTTCATGGTGCTGTACACAGTAAAACAATAAAATAGCAACACCCTGCCACATAGGCTTACGTTCTAATAAAATCATAAGAAAACCGTAAGAAACAGAAGGGAAAGCACCAAACAGGCACAGGGGACCATAAAGCTAACTGTATAAAAGTAAGATCAAAATCAAGTTCTAAAAGCTTTAGAAAAAAGAAACGTTTTCAACTGAGCTTTAAAAACTGTAATTGAACTCATGGTCTGCAAATGCTCTGGAAGAGAATTCCAGGCATAGGGGGCCACGAGGGAAAATGGACCAAGTCGAGCAAGGGAAGTAGAGACCCTTGGGCGGGTTAGAAACATAACATTCAATGAGCAAAGATCATGAATGGGGCAATAATGTGAGATAAGAGAAGAAAGATAGGAAGGAGCTAGACTGTGACAAGCTTTGAAAGTCAACAGGAGAAGTTTATATTGGATTCTGAGGTGAACTGGAAGCCAATGAAGGGATTTCAGGAGTGGAGTGACATGATCAAAGCGATCAGCCAAGAAGATGATCTTAGCAGCAGAATGATGAATAGAGAAAAATGAACTAATGTGAGAGGAAGGAAGGCCAGTCAGGAAAAGGTTACAATAGTCCAGCCGAGAAATGACCTAAGCGTGAACAAGCGTCTTGGCAGAAGAGGCTGATAAAAACGATTGGATCCTGGCAATATTATATAAGAAAAAATGACAGGACTTAGCTACTGCCTCAATATGAGGAGTAAAGGAGAGTGCGGAGTCGAATATAAAACCAAGACCACGAGCTTCCTCAACTGGATTAAGTGTAACATTATTAACAGTAATAGAGAATGAAAGATGGGGAGAAGGTTTGGGAGGAAAAACAAGTAATTCTGTCTTTGCCATATTAAGTTTCAAACGACGATGAAGCATCCAAGCTGAGATATCTGAAAGACATGCCGAGACATGATCCTGAACATCAGGAGAAAGTTCTGGAGATGTACAGATGATATTGGAGGCCCTGAGGTTGAATAATATTACCAAAGGACAATGTATATAAAGAAAACAACAGTCCTGAAAGTTTGAATTGGTAGTCATCTCTGGTTTAAGTTCATGGCAGGGCAGCAGCTCAGCTATATTGTGCTACACACCTGTATTACCACCGCTACTGAGAAGTACATTTACAGCTTCCTCCAGGTAATCAGAACTACAGTTACCTTTTGGCACTGAAGGCAAGTGGGTTAAAACACAATTGCCTCAATTCAGCAATGATGGTCCATGATGAACAGAAATAAGTTTGTTTTTAGATTTCCTGCACCATGAACATAAAAGGATTAGGGCCATGTGTGAGCAAAAAATTCATTGCATGCACCACTGATCTACGTGCTTCCTAGTGCACTCAATAGCCCAACAGTTGGTTCGAGATAACAGCGCTGTTTATCAGCTCTGGGAAGAGTAATCATTGAAAGCAGCAGCAGGTTTCTAGCTTTAAACCTGCAATCTTATATCTACTTAACCAAGAGTAAGCCCCATTGATCTCAATAGGACTTACCTCTAAGTAGATACATATAGAATTGCACCATTAATGTCTTCTAATTGGGGCCAATGGCTAAAAGCTGTTTGTTAGATTAGGACCACAAAGATGGGGTGTGCAGTGTGATGTGTGAGTATCAATGGATTTCGAAGCTAGTGGCACCATTAATATAGGACTTAGAAGCAGAGGTCCCTTCAGTTCAACAGGAGATCTCCAAACGTTGAGAAGCAGGAGGGTCATTTTAAGAAACTTCCCAATCAACAACAGTGAGCAAAAGCTCACTCATTCACTGAAGCAAACAGCTGAGAACAGAAGCACCACATCTGCTGCTTTTGCATGGTGTTGCTGCAAAACTGAGTCCACAGTTTCAGCTGCATTGCCAACCACACACAGAAGCAGCAGCAGCAGCCTTTCATTTATTTATTTCATTTCTATACCACCCAATAGCCAGAGCTCTCTTGGTGGTTCACAAAACCAAAAACTATCTATCTATCTATCTATCTATCTATCTATCTATCTATCTATCTATCTATCTATCTAATATCTTGATCATACAGCTTTTAAAAACAATTTAAAACAGCTGAAATAGTTACAGCAAGATAAAATAAGATTAAAAATCCCCATCATATGTTGTTGAATGCCTTGGAACAGGGGAAAGTGTTAACCTGCTGCCAAAAAGATGACAATGTTGGTGGCAGGCAGACAGCATTCAGTGGGGACAGCATTCCACAATCAGGAGGCTACCACTTAGAAGGCCCTCTCCTGTGTTGCCTGCCTCCAAGCCTCACTTGGAAGAAACACTCACAGGAGCACCTCGGATGATGAGCATAGTACACAGGCAGGTTGATACTGGGAGAGATGCTCCATCAGGTATTGCAGTCCTGAGCCATGCAAGTCTATATAGGTCAAAGCCAGCACCTTGAACTGGGCTCAGAAATATACAGGCAGCCAGTGCAAGCAGGCCAGATTGATGTTATATGTTCAGACCTCCTCAACCCTTCTATCATTCTGCATGCTGCATGTTGCAGAAGCTGCAGCTTCTGAACCATTTTCAAAGGCAGACGCACATAGAATGCATTGTGGCAATTTAACTTGGAGCTTACCAGAGCATAAACTACTGAAGCCAGGTTCTCTCTGTCCAGAAAGGGTCATAGCAGGGCCAACAACCAAAGCTTGTAGAAAGCACTCCATTGCACTGGGGCCACCTGAGCCTCAAGTGACAATGATGATTTCAGGAAAAACCCAAAACTACGAACCTACTCTTCCAGTGAGAGTACAACCCCATCCAGAACAGGTTGAACACCTTCCATCCAGTCAGAAGAACCACCTACTA
The DNA here is from genome assembly GCF_023053635.1 of Elgaria multicarinata webbii. Taxonomy (NCBI): domain Eukaryota; kingdom Metazoa; phylum Chordata; class Lepidosauria; order Squamata; family Anguidae; genus Elgaria; species Elgaria multicarinata. The sequence goes on along the minus strand of NC_086175.1, from coordinate 39,414,165 downwards.
ACAGCATCTCAGTCTTGTCTGGATTGAGCTTCAGGTTATTATCCTGCCCATTGTTGTAGCCAGGTACTGGTCTAGCACATCCACAGCCTTACCTAACAAGGATGAAAGGAGATATAGATCTGTGTGTCATCAGCATACTGATGACAGCACACTCCACTCAACAGTTTCATGTGGATGTTAAACAGCATGGGGGACAAAATCAGCCCCTGCAGAAACCCATACAATAGGGCCAAGCAATATCCCTCAATATCCTTCTTTTTGGAGCTGACCATCCAAGTAGGAGCAAAACCACTGCAATGTAGTACCCACCCCACCCCCCAACTCTCACAATTGCTATAGACGGGTATCGTGGTTGATGATATCAAAAGCTGCCAAGAGATCAAGACTATTCAACAGGTTCACACTCCCCATGTCTATCTCTCAACAAAGGTCATCACATAGGGCAACCAAGGCTGTTTCTGTGCCAAAACCCAGCCTGAACCTAAGTTGAAATGTATCCAGATAATGGTTTCGTCCAAGAGCATCTGGATCTGGTTGGCAACCAGCCACTCAAAGAAACCAGCCAAAAGTTGTTAAGATCTTCTAGGTCCAGGGAGGATTTCTTCAGGAGTGATCTCACCACCACCTCTTTCAGGTGGTTAGAGACCACTCCCTCTCACAAGGAAGCTTTAATTACCTCCTTGGCTGTTTCCTCACTGTTGATTTTTATAAGCTAAGAGGGGCAAGGATCCAACATGGAAGTGGTTGCTTGAACCTGTCCAAGCACCTTCTCAATGTCTCCAAGCTGTACCAACTGAAACTCTTCCAACAAAACTGGACATGGCTGTGCTTTGGATACCTCACCTTGTTCACCTGCTATAATGCTGAAGTTGAAGTCCCAGCAGATGCAAGGAATTTTACCTTGAAAGTGTTTTGCAAACATGTGTTCAGAGGAGGGAAACCAGGATGATCAGGGGTCTGGACACAAAGCCCTGTGAAAAGAGACTGAAACAACTGGCATGTTTAGCCTGGATTAGAGGAGATTGAGGAAGGACATGATAGCACTCTTCAAATACTTGAAAGGTTGTCACACAGAGGAGGGCCAGGATCTCTGCTCGATCATCCCAGAGTGCAGGACACAGAATAATGGGCTCAAGTTATAGGAAGCCAGTTTCTGGCTGGACAACAGAAAAAACTTCCTGACTGTTGGAGCAGTACGACAATGGAAGCAGTTACCTAGGGAGGTTGTGGGCTTTCCCACACTAGAGGCATTCAAGAGGCAGCTGGACAACCATCTGTCAGGTACGTTTTATTGCACATTCATTACTGGGCACTCACAGATTTTTGCAGGTCCCTCTCATGATGTCATCTGCCTCCCGCCCCTTCTAGCCTTCTTCACACAGCAAAAAACACCCCAGTAAGTCTGACTTATTTTTTGAGAAGGAACTTCTTGCTATTTCCTGCAGTGTGCAGGAGAAGCAGCATGATCAAAATGGCCCACTGAATGGGCCACGCACACATTGTTTACTTTCTCTTTACTTTCCCTTGAGAATGAGGAAGTAACAAGGGACAAACATGTGGAGGGAGAAGCGACGGTAAGGAAGCGCAATTCCCACCCCATGTGATGACACTCAGAGTCACTTTACTAAACCATCCACCAGTAAATGCACGTCTCATCATCTCTGCTTCTCTCTTAATGTTATTTTTCCATTTCCTAGGCACCTTTTCTTCCCTTTCCTCTTGATACAATGCAGCACAAGCCTCTGAATGTTTACTCAGAAGTAAACCAATCCATCTGAATTCAGTGGAATTCACTCCATGTGTAGATGGTCGAAGCCTTAACTCCCCCCCCCTTGTCTCTGTCTTTTTTCTTTTATCCCTCCCTCCCCTTCCTCTCTTGTTTTTGCCTTTCTTATTGCTCACACTCTCTTGTCTTCATTCTCTTCTTCTCTGACTTCACTTTGTGTTTCTTGTTCCTCCCACACCAGGGTTAGGAAACATGGTGACCTGTCTTGATGCCCACCAAGATGCCCTACCCAACCCATTTTTTAAAATAAACAATAACACATTCTTTTGCCAGTAGCTGGGGTTGCTTCTGTTGGTGCTGAAAATGGTTCAAAAATGGATTTTAAGGAGTTGTTTAATGTCTTGGGGCTCAGACCTCACCTCTGCCTTGTACTCAGTCTTTTGGGCATGGCTTCCCATGGCAGCCATTTTGTGTTAGTGCCCAGGACAGTTTCTCAAATTGCCAAAAGGTGTCCACAGCTCCAAACTGTTGCCTATCCCTGTCCCACACCCTCAGGCAGGGATCCAATTGTCAATCACTAGCAAGTCAGCTTCTCTACACCAATAGGTCAGATTTGGTCAAGTGGGACTCTCTGTTTCTCTAAACGCTTCTGGGTTAAGACTGCTTGCTACTCTGAGCAACTGAGAGATTCAGCCCTTGTTGGCTATGGATTGCATTTTCCTTGCTATCCCTTCCTCTCTCTCAATTTCAGGAGCTGGATCTGGCTGGGTAAGAAGTTCCATATATTTCTCATGAAAGTATACCTTTTTCTGAGACTGAACATGCCCCAAGCTGATGAATTTCACCTGGGACTCCTCAAAGAGCATTTATTCTACAGCAAGCAAAATATAGGGATAGCCTATCAAAATGGAATATTTTGTGTTCTCTAGGGTTGGCCGGAGAGATTTGGCTGCCTGAGGCAAAGAATGTGCTCCCTCCCATTTCAGGTACAAAAGCCAACTGGACCGGTAGTTGAATCTTTTCAGCTGCCACTCCAGGTGATAGGATAATGTCCTCCATTGCACCTGAAGGCATCAGAAGAACAGCTTAGAGAGTGCAGGCCAGGTCATGTGGCCCACAGTTCTCTCCTCCAGCACCTTTCTGCCACCTCACAGCATCTGCTGCCTGAGGTAACCACCTCATTCTGCCCAGAGATGGTGCCAGCCCTCATAGCCTCCTACTAATTTTGAACATTTTTTTTTACAAGCAATCATATGTTCGATTCCAATATTAATATAGCTAAGGATACAATCCTATGGTCATTTACCTGGGAGCAAGCCCCATTGAACTCAATGGAACTTACTTCTGAGTAAGCATGCATAGGACTGCTATCTTACTTGCTTACCATTTTTTCCTCCTGGTGTTTTAGCTGAAATTATTTCATTCTTTTGTCATTGCAGATCACAAAACCACATCACACTGCATAACATTTCAGTTACAAGGAAGCTGGAGGAAAAAAAATCTGAATATTTATGAATAAAAGATTGCTGATGAAGATCAGCCCATCCCTTTTCTGATCGTAAGGCTGCTAACATTAGATTAATAAAATTAAATAATACTGCAACACTATTAAAAAATTCTGTTGGAAGTGAGCAAGCAAGCGTAAGCAATGGACTCCAAGAGTACAGTGCTGTCAGTGAGGAGCTGTAATTTGTATATGAACATACACATTTAACTCTTTAGTCGTTAGAAGGAAAGCGCAACTTTTAACATTTTTCTTCTCTTGTCTTGTCTTGTCTTTCACTCATAATTCTCCCACATTAAAATTTCCTCCCACCAAGTTGGTAAATCTAGTGATTAGCTGAAAATGTGTTTAAACAAATAAGAACACAAAGATGTGTTTAAATGACTGCGTGCCCCCTCCCATTCCAGGTGCAAAACGATTCAACTGCTGCTCCAGGTGATGGGACAGTGTCTTCCACTGCACCTGAAAGCATCAGAACAGCTTAGAGAATGCAGGCCAGGTCATGTCGTAAAAAGAGACCACATGACCTAGACAAATAAGAACATGTGTTTAAACAAGTAAGAGCATTAAGCTGTTTATATGATCCAGAGTTTTCAGAGACACACACTCAATGGGGATCCCAAAATGTAACTTGAAACTCTCTCACCAAGATCCTTACATTATGTATATGACTTTCAAATCCATTTTCTCCCCAATGGGATCATACAACACTACCTTTAACAAGGGCAAAGTGAATTCATATTCACTCTGTGCAGAAGATTCAGAAATTCTTAGGCACATAATTCTCACATATATTTTGGGTTGAGAAATGCAAAAGAGGCGCATACCAGCTAGCATTTATCTTTTGATTGCCATCATTGTGAATAACCAACACTGTCACCATTGACAGAGAACAGAAAGGCACGATGCCATCTGAGATGACAACTATCAAAAACATACCTGTAAATGAAAGCTGGGAGAAATTGTCTTTAAAAAGAAAAAAAGAAAGAAAAGAATATAGTTTCCATGAATGAAAATTCAATATTCCCTGGGGGTTCGGAATTAAATGCAGACTGTAATAATTACTCTAATTACGTCTGTTGTGATTCTACCTTTCAGTCTACATGAAACAAACATATAACAATTAGTTACACTTTCATTTAATTAATGAGCTTTAGGAGAGCCAGCTATTATTTCGGTTGCATTCTAATTCTTTTAGAATAGGCCAAAGATAAAATTGTTTGTTTTAATTTGACAATAAACATGTCACTGGCATCACGCAACACCATATTTATTTGTCCCCCCCAGAGACTAAAGTTCTCTCTTTATACATAGAACAAAAAACAGAGTATAAACAGCAGGTTTGCTTTCTTCTTGCCGCCTTTCTTGCATGACCTGGACTCTAAGCTTGAGAGTTTTCTAGCCAGTTTAGTCTTCCGTTTCTTTACAGCCGTTCTGGAGCCAATTGGGCTGAAATTCAGCCAAACACTTGAGCATGTGTATACCTAGAAAGTTGCCTTGTATAGAGACAGACCATAGATCTATCTAAATCAGTATTTCAGGGGGGTGGGCAACATGTGGCCCTCCAGATGTTTCAGCCTACAACTTTCATCAGCTCTAGTCTGATTAGCCAAGGGCGGGAAATCATGAAAGTTGTAGGCCAAAACATCTGGAGGGCCACAAGTTGACCACCCCATGTCTGTTCTGACTGGTAGCAGCTCTCCAGGGCTTCAGAAAGAAGTCTTCCTCAATTTCGGACACTAAGGAATGAACCTGGGACCCTTTCTTACAAAAGCATCTGCTTTACAGCTGTGTAGTGGGAAAAGTTGACTTGCAGGAGCTTATATATAAACTAAGACACAATTAACTAAAATTCTATTGATTTCAAAGGGTCTACTCTAAATATGATTAAAACTGGATCCACCCCAAGGAAAGGGTGGATCTGCATACCCTGAGAATAATCAGCTCTTTTAAAATGCATAAATAACAAACACTATTTCTGGACATACCTATGCTGAGGGCAGGAGGATCTGAGGGACAGGTAGTTACATCTTTGCATTGGGGGTACTTGAATGACCCAATCATATTTGATTCAGAGATTTTAAGAAAGCTGATTGAAGAATGGAAAGAACGAAGACACAAAACACCTGCTGGTGTCAGTTGGTCTTTTAAGCTCACCCACAGGGAGGCAGGGACCTTTAATCAATCCATTCATTTCTCACAGCACACTACCTGGTCTCTCATGGCACGTATGTCTGCCCCAACATGCGGTTTGGGAATTATTGCCTTAGGAAATGGAAGAAGCTTTTTCATGAGAAATTATGAGTTTTCAGTTGAGGGGTGAGGTGGGAGACTCATTCAGGTTTGAAGGATTGATTTGTTTATATCCAGGAAGGAAATGTAAAAAAGCATAAGAGCATTTGTTGTGTGTATGATTTTTTTTTTAAAAAAAATCATAATTATAGCAATGTTTCCAACAGGATTCAAAAGGTCACCCATTTTCTAAGCAGAGGGATTCCTGAGCCAGCACCAGGTGTTAGCCCTGCCCTCACCCAACATCGCCCTTAGCAACCTTACCAACAGAAGGCAGAAGCAGCAGCATGATCTGTGGCAAGCTGCTTGCCTGTCAAATTCACATTGATCCTGGGAGTTTTAAAATGGTGGGCAGCTTAAGCAACTAGGGGAAGAAGTGGGCAGGACAGCTAACCATCAGCGCTAGTGGGTCCTCCTGGGTGCCGCCCACTGCCCAGTGGCCCACTGGTATTTAACACACCTAGTTAAATATAGGTGCTCTTCAGGAGTAATCCCTTGCTGTCTGAAACATGAGGTGGTATTGATGGGGAGTATCCAATGTTAGTCCTATGTAGAGTAGAACTATTGAAATGCTGGATGTAAAACACTTTAATCCGAGTGTTGTCACTGGGACTAAACTCCCTCCACCACACCTTAATTCTAAAAACATACACAATCCTATACTGAGTAGATGCAGCTAATTCTGATGATTTTTAATGGGTTTTGGCACTCTTAACTCTGCGTAGGAATGGGCTGTTACTTATGAGCAGGTTCTATGGAATTCAGTAGAGCTCACTCTCACATAAATATGTCTAGACATTATATGTAAATCCTACTATGTCCTGCTTGTGTTCCCACTAGTAAAATTGGTTAGTTTGGCAAGCATGAGAGATGGATGGTGGACCCACAGCTATGGAGTTTCCTTCTGGCTGACTTGTGCTTGGTATCTTCAATACAGGCATTTAAGAGAGCCTTGAAAACTTATCTCTTCACTGCTACCTTTCCTTATGAATGCAAATGGCTTGTGTGATTCATACTTGTTTTCTCATTGTAACTAGACCTAGCTGATAAGCCTAATGTAACTTGTATCATCCTGCTTGTGTATGTCACTTCATGAGAGTTGGCCCTAGAAAGAGGCAAATAAATAAATAAAATGCCTCCTCCATGCATTACCTCAAAAATACTAACAAATCATCCATCTGCTAGACTTAATGCCATTTACACATGTATATCTATGCAAAAACATAGCCCTGTATCTAAGTTTATCATCAGTATTTAATTTGCAAGATCTTCTTTAAAAATCTAATTTTTCTTCTGAATGCTTTCAGGAAGCTTGTTTTCACTAATGGGATCAATGTCAGGGATGAATTAATTCCTAACATGAGACTAGAAGAAAAAATGAGGAAAACACCTGCAAAGGAATACTTCTGACTCAGCGTGACAATTTTTGTGGGATTCTGGCAACTAATGTTGCTTGTTTCAGTATAAGATATAATTATTTTAGATAAAGATGCACTAACATTTGAACCTGTGGAAGCAATGTAACATTTGTAAGACAGGCACTGAGTGCTGAACTGAGGCAAATTTCAGGGAGATTCTTCTCCCCCTAAACACACTTTTTGATATTCAGGAAAATTTCAGGCCACTTTCAAAGCCTGTACTGAGCAGATTTTGTTAAAGAAACAATGGCCTTAGCTAGACCTAAGGTTTATCCCGGGGTCATCCCTGCCGGCTCCTGGGATATCCTGTGTGTCATTTACATGAACAGGGATGACCCTGGGATGATCCCGGGATAAACCTTAGGTCTAGCTAAGGCCAAAGTCTGAGAACTATACAGAGTTAATGTTAAAGATGTTTGCCTCAGTAGTTTTGGGTAGAGAATGGAAATGAACAACCAACAGTTCTGTTCACACAGTGGCCAACCAGCTGTTGACCAGGAACCCAAAGCAGGATATGAGTGCAATAGTACCTGCCTGCCCATATTCCCCAGCAACTGGTGTGCATAGGCTTTTAGACTGCTTAGAGCAATCTAAAAATATACCAAATGGAACCGAATTTTAGGTTTTTAGTAATTTTTACAGATTATATTAATTGCGGCGGGGGGAGGGGGAGGGATTGAAACTCAACATGTTCCACTAATTTGTTAATCTGGATTTAAATTTGCTTAATCCCATTGATATAACGACCAATGACAGATTTATAAAGCCACTGGAGCCTTTCAGGGATACCTTCAGATGCCTTCATTCATAGAAGACAGAGCAGTCCAGTGAGATGCTTCCTTCTAAAATAGTCATTCTTGTATACAGTCCCTACTCAGTTAACATTACTCATGACTGAGTCCTATTAAAAGAAATGTCTCATTGGTTTCAGTGTGACTTAGTCATGACTGACTTTAGCTAGATTTGAGACATAGTGTATTGCTGTGATGATGATCTGCCTTTTAAAGTCCAGATGATAAAAGAAGTACATGCCTGTATTCTGCAGCATCCTTTAAACTATTTGCAACCCAGAAGTCTAAGGCAGCAACACTGCACCTAGTTTCTTCATGCATAAATGTAATTGAAGTTAATGGGACCTACTCATGCAAAATATAGGGCAAGTAGTGTTGAAATTGGTGATCTCCAAGCCTGGCTCAAATTAGTCCCCCCCCCCCCCCCGCCCCCCAAGTGGCATGCATGAATTCAAAATCATTAGAAAAGTAGATTCTGGTAATAAATTCCCTGCTTGCAAAGCACATTTTGTTACACAATTTACAAAACAAGAGGGCACATATCAGTCAAAATGTGGTTGTGGTTGTTTTTAAATAGCTATATGAAATAGCACACTGTTTTTAGATTGTTGCCCAAGCACCTTTTGTGAAAACCTTATGTGAATGAGAGCAAAACGATTTTGATACAAATTTATTTGGCTCGATTTGAAGAACAACTACACTATCAAGATGTCAATTCCCCACCCCTCGGGTATGGACTGTACAATCCAGAAAACAACAACAAGCACTTTCCCTTATACGGTATCAATTCAAGGCCACCCTAATATTGTTCATTTATGTATCTATTAGTTCCCAGCAAAATGCCCTCTTGATTTGGGGTTATATAAAGAAGAGCTTACATATACCTAATCACAGTTGCAGATTATCTGCCAGAAGGGGAAAAGCAGCTGAGAAAAAGAGCCATCTTCAAATGTGCACAGAGTCACAACAGTTAAATCTCAAAGCCACTGAGAAATTGGTTGGAGGCTATGAGCAAAAAGTGTGGTTCCAGAGTATAATCCTAGCAATACACTATGTTCTTTGCAAAAGGTTGTGAGGCCTTGGCCTAATAAGCATAATCTCATTACACTGCAAATAAAAGTTTCCTATTTATCTCCAGATTTCAAATGAATCTAATAAGGCTTATGATACAGTCACCCAATACCCTAATCATATTTCAGCCTATCTAAAAGCAATCAGTAATTGTGTTATAGCAGAACGTGCTGACAATACCTCTGACACAGAAAGGAGAATGAGAGCCCAGCTGTACTAATTAAATTAAATGCTAGGCTGATGGAATACATTTGCTGAAGCTTGGAGAGTATGGGTGCAGAATTAATAAGCATTACAGCTTAGAGCAGGAGATGATATCATAATGGATGCAAGGTTTTGATGTGGAGAGCCTCATTCAGATTCAATGTACCATAATGTACGGATGTGACAGCTGCTTAGAGAGGTGCAGAACCTTGAACAAAGTGCACAGGAACTTTCCTTTTTATTTTGTCGTTTTATTTCTCCGTTAGGAACAGTATATTTTTTAACAGTATACCCGCAGCTTCGGAAATGACCAAATCAGGACAGCCAGGGAGCCACTGCAATTTGCCATTTGTTACAACCCTATTTATTAACATGGATTGCCTCCTCCCCTCTTCTGTTGACTTACATTTTAAACTTGCTGGGTGTGCATGGCAATATGCCATTCTGGAAATATAAAGGTTAAGAACTACCATAGCTTCCAGTCTCAGTCCCACCCACCCCTTCTCTCTGATAGAGATTATTAAAATCATCATGCTAATTTCACCTTTCCCAGCTGCATATAATATGCCTGATCTAAGTCCTTTTTTCTTTTCTTTCTGCTATATTAATCACAGATTTCTGTATTATGTGTAACTGCTTTTTGTGGTTGGAAGTGATGCATACATTTTAATAATAATATGTGCACTTACCTGTGAGGTCCACTGAAAAAAGTGGGACTTACTTCTGAGTAAACATGTGGAGGATAGAGCTGCATGCCATGCATATTTATTCAGGAGTAAGTCCCAGTGAGTTAAATATGCTAGCAGCCCAGTACATTGCATGCTTACTCAGATGTAAATCTCACTGAATTAAATAGAACTTGCTCCCAAGTAAGTGCACATTGCATTGCAGTTCTTGCTCTATTGGTGCCTCTGACATGGAGTAGCATGCCTGATCCTTCTTTCTGATCTGGGCCCTTTATAATCCTGATGAAACGACATAACGTTTGGTTAGCAGTGGTGAGAATTAACACATGGATGTTATCACACAGAGAGTTGGCTAAGCAATTGAGTACTGAAACAGGAAGCCCCAATTTGACTCTTTCATCTGCCCTGAAGTCACTAGGGTTGCAATCCTATACATATTTACTTGGAATAAGCCCCATTGAATAACAGTGGAACTTACTTTTAGTAAATGTGCATACAGGATTGTGTCGGATGAGGCTTTAGGTAAGTCAATCCATCTTAACACACACCCTCCTCTGAAATATGGAGGTAATAATACTAGTCTAACTTGAAGGGTTGTTGTAAGGATTACAGTGAGATTAAGGGGTTAAAGATTATTCTAAAGTATTATCTAAATGCTAAGTATGAAGTTGGATTAATAATTATACAAGACACATTAAGTAAACTCAATACATTGCAGCAGAATTTACTTCCCCCTTAAACTTTCTTAAGATGGCCTTTTGGTCCAGCATGGCTGCACAATTATATTCTCACATATTCCCCCTCTGCCAGGTTTCAGAACTTCAGAATCTAAATCCAGCCTTCACGTAGTGCAGGACAGAGGAATAAGAAAGAACTAAAGGTGTATTTGGAGGAAATGACCTGTGTGTGTGTGTGTGTGTGTGTGTGTGTGTGTGTGAGATAGAGAGAGAGAGAGAGAGAGAGAGAGAGAGAGAGAGAGAGAGAGAGAGAGAGAGAGAGAGAAAAGGGGCACATAATAAAAATGATTTTAGCTCTCTACTTTTATTTTTTTATTTTTGAAAAATAGTTATACCCATTTCTTTACCATCAGTTCTACAAAGAATTTAACAATAGATCCAAAACACAATTATAAATAATACCAGTACACATTTTAAACCAACAGCAATTGGCCAATATACATTATAATTACGTTAGTTGCCCTGGATGATGATGATGATGATGATGATTAATATTAATATTTGGAGAAGTAGAAAACAAATCTTAAAAATAAAAAATAGTTAGAATGCATCATTATATAATGATAATTTTTATAATGTACTTTTAAAACATTATAAATGTTTTAAATGCAGCCCCAGATTACTGGCTCTCCACCCAATATCCATGTAATATATCATGCAGAAAAGACTGACTGTGTGTGTGTGTGTGTGTGTGTGTGTGTGTGTGTGTGTGTGTGAGAGAGAGAGAGAGAGAGAGAGAGAGAGAGAGAGAGAGAGAGAGAGAGAGAGAGAGAGAACTTTCACATGTTATTTAAGTCACCAGTATTTTAAGAAGAGCTAGAAGGATCCCCCCAGTGATTGGGAAATCACATTTAAAGCTTCATAGCTATGTGCTTCACACTCAAATGTCAGACCAAAATTAAAGGACCACCAGCATGCCTCTTGCCTGACCAGCTCAGCTCATGCCTACGCAGCACAATTTCTTGTTCATAAATTAGCAGTACTATCTCGTGAGCTGCAGCATCAAAGCAGCTGTGCCAACTGAGCCAGGAAGGCCAGCCGGGATTCATTATTATGAGAATTTTGACAGGATATTAAATTTACTAATCCTGAACTTTCCAGACTGACCCTTAACTCACCCACAGACAATACTGACAGTGCCTGGCTTGCTACAAAGCTCATTCTCTCTCTCTCTCTCTCTCTCTCTCTCTCCTTTACTTTCTGCACAGGTTTCTATGTTTTTCTGTGTTTTAACCACATACACACACACACACACACACCAGTTTCGCTGCTCCTATGAATCTGAGTATTGCAAAAATGCTATAATTCTGCTTTTTCATAACACAGCCTATATTTTGGACTGTCTGGTCTACTCGCTCCATGTGTATGAAGGACTCTTTGCTTCTTTTTTCTTTATATTCCTCGCCTTTAAATTCATAGCTGCTTAGATATAAGGCAGTCAGATTACTTGTTTTAGACAATCGCACACATCCCCTATTTTCATTCATAAAATGCAGTGAGGAAGTGTTTGGGGGATTATTGTGCCTTTTGATATAAGTCCATATCTTTGAGAAACTTTGCAAAAGCCCACTACTTTCTGTCCCCGCCCCCTTTAATCTCTCTTTAACTTCCTCTCCTTCACTCCTCTTTCAGTCATGTGGGGAATAAAGCTTTGTTTTAGTCAATGATGTTAGTGGTCTTCTAAGAAGCAAAGTACACGATGGTCACTTTTTGTAAAGAAAAGCAGCTTTGGGAGGAAAACAACAGCGAGAGGTAGGTGAAAGCAGTGCTTAACCCCTTCCCTACCAGCCACTTTTAGGCTCAAAATAGTTTCCCTGCAGAGCTTCAAGACCTGTGTTTGCAAGGGTAGGCATGCACTGGGAAGAAACAAGGTGATGGGATCTGAATTTGAAGAGTGTTGGTGGTAAAGGGCTAAATTCACCCTTTCCTCTGGTGTTATTCTGCTCAAAACTCTCCCCTCCTATTGCAGCTATTCTTTTTTCTTTTTCTTTTTTTTTAAAAAAAGATCATTGGGATTCTTTAGATCCACTGAGGCTTTTTAAGTAGACTAGAAGAGCCTTTGATAGTTGTAGGATTGTGAGTTTGCACTCCCTTTAAGCTTGAAGGAAAGTTGCTAAGAGAACATGTCCACCGATGCTGTGTGGTGACAAAGTTACTGCCCTTAAACCAGACTCTCTCTGTGTGTCTCTCTTTAAGTATTCACTATTTTATTGGTGCTTCTTCATATAGCATAATACAAACCAATGTATCACAAACCCCAACCATACAATAATGTAATCTATCTTATCCATGGTTCAATTTAAACCACGGCCTTGGGACTTGATCTCAATACCAGGGCTCAAGCCTTGGGACATGTGCAGTAATAAAATATAGAAAATAATGCCTCTGAACATGTGCAGAGTGTCTTCCAGTTGACATGGCATTTGGCCAGGTTTAAGCCACGACATCATTTGGGGGGTGGGGGAAGAAGCAGACCCATGCTTGAAATTCAGTGTTCCAGGGCCATCCAGTTTCATCCAAAGCCCATTAAAAATTAATTTCTCTTCCCAAATCAGTTCACTTAGTCTAAGTTCACTTAGTCTTTCTAAGTGCTAGGTTGAATGTTAGTCTCTTTTCAGGTCCAAACTTCGAATGTTTGAAAGAACTTTTCCAGGAATATAGGTTGGAGAACGGGTAAAAAGTCAGAAGGTAGCTTAATTGGAAAGGTGTGGTGATCGTCCTCCCCACCCCAATATAGCAAGGGGATTTCTTACATCTCATCCATCCATTACATTTACAGATCAGCTTCCCTTTACAGAGGGAAAGTAAACCATAAGTCATCCTCAATCAATCCAATCTAGGCTCCCACATCTCTCAGACCACTGCAACCCCCTCCCCATCTAAATTGTGCAGTGCACCACTTTAAAACAATTCAGCATCCTAAGCTAGCCAGCCCTACCACCAAACCTGGGAGGGGGGGAAGCCTCCTGTAAAACCTAGTGCCAATTAAGTTGCTGAAAACAACAGTTTCCCTCCGATACTCCACAGATAAAGCTGACCATTAAATCACGATTTAACATCCCCAGGCAGCAGTGGCTGCTGACAACCTCTAAAGCTTGTAATCTCATTTAACCCCCCTCCTGTCACGAGCGGGCCCAGCCCCTCTGGCATAATGCAGGCCAGATTAGACTCGACATGGCAACAAGAGAAATAAAAACCTCTTTAGCTTAAAAGTCATGCCACAGTGGGTAACCCTGACCTTCAGCTTTGCCTCACACCGCCTCTCAGACCCATTCTCTTCTCCAGGGACCTAAGAGACATGTTATGTTTAGACATAGAGAGAGATAGAGAGAGAGAATGATATATATATATATATATATATATATATATATATATATATATATATATATATTACTGTTATTGTTATTGCTGAATAGAGAGGACTACAAAACACTTGGGGCAAATTACAGACGTTTTGTTGACAACAGAAGAAATTTTCACCTGAATTGCTCTGTGTGTGTGTGTGTGTGTGTGTGTGTGTCTCCCCCAAAAGGTCTCCCCTTAGTAATAAAAGATGAACTCTGATGGCTTTCTTCAAACTGCTTTGGCTCAATATTTCCCTCTGCCTGCAGTGCTCACTGACTTAGAAGCCAGGGGGCATCGCTGCTGGACCACCGAATCCCCTACTACTCTCCGCTTTAGAGACTCCTTGCATTTCCAATGAGGCTCATTTCCTTCGTTGCCTGACATCTTCAAAGCGTCGTGCGACTGTCATATCCCACCCACCCAGCCCGCTTTCTTTTTGGAGTTCAGCTGCCAAGAGGAATCCGACTGCTTTTAAGATCCCTCAAAAGCAAAAATTGCTCCCCCCCGCCCGGCTCTCCTTGCTCACCCTTCACTTCCCAGTCTTCGTTTAAGGGGGGCGGAAGGGGGGGGGAGTTCCCAAGAAAGCGACTCGTTATTCGACATGTAACATTTCCGCAGGGGTGGGAAAGATTTTGGAGTGAGTTTTCGCGCTGGCTTTTGTTGGAAGTGCCCAGTCTTCCTAAGGGGTGGGGGCAAGCGTCTCTCTCTCTCTCTCTCTCTCCCCCTCTCTCCCTCTCTTCAGAAACAAATATACTGGGGTCCAGTCAACGACTACAGGCGCCCAGGCACGCACCCGCGCGAATGGCCGATCGCAAGTCTCTCTCTCTGGGTCTGGATGTATACACACACCCCACACGCGCAGCTCACAACTTCTGCAAACTTCGCCTCCTCCATCGACGGCACAAGAGCCGTCTGCACACCTCCCCTCTCATACAAATCTGGAGTTTCCCCTGAGATTTTCTGTTCCTTGCCACCCCCACCACCCCCGCGCGCAAACAACCCCCCCCCCCCGGAATGGCTTCTGCTTGCATCCAAGCCTAATGGCCCAACGGAGAAGGGGGCATTCCGACGCTCTGCGTTTCTCGGCTATCTGCATTTCGCCGGGTGGATCAGCCCGCAGTAGCAGCAGCTCGTCCGAATCCAACTCTTTTTTAAAAGACTTGGAAGGGAAAGGCATTTGTCCGTCTCCCTCACGCCTTGCTTATGGTCCCCTTAATAGAGCAACGGATGTGAAGGAAGAGCAAAGTTTTTCGCCGACGAACAAAGACACCCAAAGCTGATGGATGGAAGTGGAAGAAGGGAAGAGGAATGGGGTGGGGAGAAGCGCTGGATCGCCCAGCTGAGATTCCTCTGGAAAGCAGGCAGCCTTTCATTTAAGCAGGCGCCTCCTCGGTTCCCGTTTGCACCAGATGCTGCTGCATGGAATCCCATGTTCCCAGAGAGAGCCTGCGTTAGGGGAGAAACTTTTTCAGAATTCTAGCAGGCTGAACACTTGGGAAGGGGGGACGGGACGGGGAGGGGGAGGTGGAGGTGGGGGAGAGAAAAAAGAGATCAAAAGCAAAACTCAAGCTCATTACCTGCACACATAGCTTTTCAAGACTCCAGATGCCAGACCTCTTGGTTCTGAAGATCAACTCAATTTTTTTTGAAGTACTCCTTTTAATTTTGCAAAAAAGAAGAAAAAAAAAGAGGAAAAGGAAAAAAAAGAAAAGAAAAGCTTTAATGTTAGTTGATCAACATTTTTCCCTGAGCTTTTTAAAAAAAAAACACCAAACCACCCCAGCATAAATGTTTAGTGCAACTTCCCCAGTGCGGTAGTGTACCAACCCCAGCGTGCCCAAGCCTCTTTAGCAATGGAGTGGTTTATTTAATTTGTCAGTATAATAGAAGCAGCTGAATGAGAGACAGAGAATGCAGTGTGGTATAAAAGAAACAAAGGCTAAAAGTACCACTATTTTGATTCCCTTTTAAAAATTACTTCCAAAGTGTGGTATCTATTGTGAAGAATAATGCTGAACAAAGCACAGTGTCTTGGCAATATTCACAGAGCTCATTCACACAGCCGGTTCTGTCTGTACATTCAGAGGTAGAATACACTTATAAATGATGCATTGGAAGGACTATGGTTTCCATTGTGTTCCCAGTGTAAACAAAAAGACAGACAGAAGCTGAATGGCATATGGGCAATGAGGCTGCACTTTATTCAGCCATTCCAAAAGTATTGTGAAGGTAAAATATAATGCTCCCCCACCCCCGCTCCCTCCAACTTCAAAATAAGGGGAAATCGGCCACTTAAACAAAAGTTCACCCCACAAAGGCTCTAAATTTTTCTACATTGAGGTGTTTCATAAAACACACACACACACACACACACACACACACACACACACACACACGGAAAGAAACCATGTACAGATCTTTCAAGGTGGATGAATGAGTAAAAATTTCAATTGCTCCAAGTTAGATGAAAACCTATGAAGGGTGGGGTGGGGGTGGAATAGAGAAAGAGACAGTGTCTCAAGAGAAATGATTGTCATTGCCATGTAGTGATTGGATCTCACAGGAATGGGCTTGTGGGAACTGATAGACATTCACACAGGCCTCTGGCTTTATTCCTCACTGTTTCTTCAGGAACACATTGAGCTTTTCTGTAGAAGACAGACACCATCCATTCAGGCAGTATCCCACATCCTGGGTAGCCTAGCATGGCATCAGCAGTACAACCGATGATCGTAGCTACCAGTGTGGACTGTGCTGCAAGCAACCTTTATCTTTGTTTATTATGGTCCAGAGACAACATTTTTACTCTCTTTTGTGTCCATGATGGGGTCAAATTACATTTCATTCTTTGCTTTACTATTGCAGTAACACTCGGACATATTTCATTGACTTCCTTCTCCTCCTGTCACCCTGTCACTTCCCATCCATTCCTTACCTAAAACAGTCCCAAATTTCAAATCATTTCAAAACTGCAACACTGGAGGCAAAATAAATTATATATACACCAGGCAAGTGAATAAATACATATTTAAATTGGATTATTTATTCTAATTACAGATTTGGGGTTTCTTAGTGACAAATTCTTAGTGACAAATTTTTTGGCGTGTTTTACACGTTGTTTTAAGCTTGTCTTGTGTTCATTCATAACGGAGTGTCCTTCCCTGTATACTATGCTCATCATCTGAGGCCCTCCTTTAAGGACCTCCTCTGAGGGAGACTTGGAGAATGGCAACAAGGAGAAGGCCTTCTTGGTGGTGCCCCCCAGTTACGGAACGCTCTCCCCACTGAGGCCCACTTGGTACTAACAATGACATTTTTGCCACCAAGTGAAGACTTCCCTCCATTCCTAACCATTTGTCAGTTTAATGGTCCAGTGATTTATGGTGATTGTTTTTAAATTGTTCTTGTTTGTTAATTTCATATTATGTATTTTTAGACTTTGAATCTTTGTAAGCTGCCCATAGAGCTTTGGCAATTGGCTGGTGTAGAAAAGTAATAAATGAATGAATAAACAACTTGATTGGAAACCTATTCTACAGTTTAGAATGTCCGCCATCGCAACAACTGGTACCCTCCTTATTATTATTTATTTATTTATTTTATTTATTTATATAGCACCATCAATGTACATGGTGCTGTACAGAACCTTTTACAGAACCTTTTACAGAACCAAGTGGTAAAAATTTGGGAATGAATCAGGTGATCCTCATAGTGAAACAGCTGTGAAAAGTTATTCTTAAGGGTAGTCTACTGGTTGTGCCACTAGAGGAAAACTAACAGTGCTATCCTATACACCTCTACTCAGAGCTAAGTCCTATTGCATTCAATGAGGTGAACTTCCAGGTAAGCGGGTAGAAGTTTGCAATCCTTTGTACAGTTAACTGTAAGTGCCATTGAACAGAGCAGGACTTGCTTCTGAGTAAACATACAGAGGACTGTGCTGTTAATCTCCCATGTGGTGGCTGTTGTCAAGTGGCAAGTCATTCATGCAGAAACCTCACCATGCAGATGGTCCATTTCCACCAACCTGATAAATTTATTGTTTATTTGTTATGTTTATATCCTGCCTTTTCCTCCAAGATGCACAGGGATGATCCCGGGGTTTGCCCTGGGATAAAGCCCCAGCTAGCAAAGGCTTATGGTGTGACCACACTTAGAATACTTTGTACAGTTCTCGGCCGGATCTACACTACTGCTTTAAAGTGCTTTAAAACAGTTTTATAGCGCTTTAAAGCAGTTAAAGCGCTTTATAACTGTTATAAAGCACTTTAAAGCAGTAGTGTAGATCCGGCCCTTGTCACCACACCTAAAAAAGGATATCAAAGAGCTGGGAAGAGTGAAGAAAAGGGCAACTAAAATGATTAAGGGGCTGGAGCATCTCCCCTATGAGGGAAGGTTACAACAGCTGGGATTGTTTAGCTTGGAAAAAAGGAGGCTAAGGGGAGACCTGATAAAGGTGTACAAAATTGTGCATAGTATAGGGAGACATTTTTCTCCCTCCCTCAAAATGCTAGAACTCAGGGTCATCCTATGAAGCTCACTGGTGGGTGATTCAGGACAAATAAAAGGAAGTACTTACTTCTTCACACAGCGGATAGTTAAATTATGGAATTCACTACCACAAGATGAAGTGATGGCTACCAATTTGGATGGCTTTAAAAGGGAGTTGGATAAATTCCTGGCAGAGAAGGCTATCAATGGCCTGGCTACTAGCCCTGATGGTTATGTGCTACCTCCAGTATCCGAGGCAGTAAGCTTGTGTGCACCAATTGGTGGGAACATGTGTGTGGGGGGGAGGATGCTGTTGCACCATGTCCTGCTTTGTTGGTCCTTGGCCGATGGCTGATTGGCCCCTGTGTGAACAGAGTGCTGGACTAGATGGGCCCTCGGTCTGATCCAGCACGGCACTTCTTATGTTCTTATCATTAAAGGTAACAGAAAAACCTGGACCAGGGGCACAAACCAATAAGACGTTCTCCACTCAAGACCCAGTGAAATGAATGAAATTAACACACAGCTCCCATTCATCCCAATAAGGCTTGCACAGGAAAGCCTCCTGGAGGATTGGGACTCCATGCTAATTAGTCTGAGCAGTTGTGCAAAAATGCAAGAGGATTAGTAATGGGACTCTGAAGGACAAAGCAAAAGAAAAGAAAAGTGGCAACAGGACTACAAGTAACCTTAACTAATTAATAGAGATTCAAGGCTGAGATTGAAATCATTGGAACTTCCAAGTGAATGCAGAGATCTTAAACTATCTGGCTGAGGGCCAGCTCCCTTGATCTGAGAAAAGCTTTTTATTGTAACACGAAAGGTCCATTTCTGTACACAAAGAACAGTAACGTCTACAGCCCCTGGATGAATAGAATTTCACCACGTATGTCCTGCACTATCAATTAATGAGAAACAAATGCTCCATAACTAGTTGTGCCCAACAAGCAGGAGTGGTTTGCAAGACTCACCTCCAAAGGTTCTACTCATTCCTGAGACTGGGGACTCTCTCCCAGTTCAAGCTGCATATATGTAATGCCACAGAAAAGGATGCCTTGGAGATTTGGGACAAGAGAGGCTCAGGTTAACAGGCTTATTTTCTCTTCTGTAGTACTGAGCTCTGCAGCCTGGATTTCTCAAGCCCGTATAAGGTTTACACAGTGTATGCCTGCATATGTGCATTAGATGCCTGAAATTTAATCTAGAAAAAGACTGAAGCATCAATGGATGTCAGGCCCCATGACCTAAAAGGACTGGGTTCACTATCATTCATGGAAAGGGTTCAGTCTCTCAAGTTTACAGCTTTAGGCAACCTTCTGCAGCCTGGTGCCTGTCAGATGTGTTGAACTACAGCTCCCATAATTCCTCACTGATGGCCATGTTGACTGGGAATTATGGGAGCTGTACTCCAACACATCTAGAGGGTGTGAAGTTGGAGAAGGCTGGCCTTAGGTTTTGCACCTAGCAACTTTTATTCATGTCTTTGAGTCATTTCACACATCGTGCAGAGGAAAACCTGGATGTGATACCAACTGTAGATTCAACAGAGAGATGGAGGCAGTCATAGCTACCTGTTGGTCATGCCTAGATGATACACCAGGGACAGGGAACGTTTTCTGGCCTGTGGACACATTTGTAGTTTTGGCTTGTGGGCATTTACTCTCAGGATTCCCACTTCTCTCCCCCGCCCCATCTGCTCTACGTGTTGACAGAAAGGCAGGCTGGCAGAGGAGGAGACGCAGCAATGGGCGGGAAGGCGCACACTGAGCAAGTATGCAATAGATCCGTGGGGTTCACCCACCAAGACCAGCTACTTCCCAATGTCCCCCAGTGGGCAGAGAGGCCTGATTACCCAGTGGATTTACCCAGTGGGTCACAACCCAAAAGTGAGATCAGTCCAGATGGGTTGCAGCAAAGCTGTTGACCACATGTTGGGCAATTGTGAGAGTGGGTCCATCGCCTGGACTCCCACCTTTCTTGACTCACTTTGTCTAATCTCCCACTTTTCTTGCCCCTCTCATCTGGTCTCCCACTTTTCCTGCCCTCCTTCTTTCTCTCCTCACTACTTTGGCTCCCTACTACTGCTTTCCTTTTCACTTCCCGGAACACTGCCTGGAGTCTCTCTGAGGCCTTAGCTAGACTTAAGGTTTATCCAGGGATCATCCCAGAGTCATCCCTGTTCATGTAAATGACACACAGGATATCCCAGGAGCAGACAGGCACGACCCTGGGATAAGCTAGCTAAGGCCTCAGCCATCATCCCCCAATGCCTCCCTTACCTCTGCAGTGCTCAGGGGAGTCTTGGCAGGCCTCAGATATACATCTGCAATCATACTTTGCCTTTTGAGGTATACCAAAAAAAAAGTAAGGTGGGGAGTGGCTAAATAACTTTAGGTTTGCCTGTTTCAATTCATTATATATGTAACTGCCCTGGAATATTTTTCAGAAGCTGCAGGTGGTACTGGGCACACCAGTTCAACTTCTAGCTGTGGCTCACAAGTAGATTGTTACACCAGCACTACAGACTATACTGGGTTACTACAGGCCCTGATCCTATACCTACTTACCTATGAGTAGGCCTCATTGAACTCAGGAGGACTTTGTTTTTGTATAGATTTTTATAGATTTGCATTGTTAAATTATGAAGCTTAAAACCATACACACACACACACACACACACACACACACTAATGGGTCCAGTGGTTGATTTAACTGTTTCCAGGTCTAAATTCTTCCCCTCAAAGTTGTCCTTATGCCTGGTGGATTTGCTCATCAATGACATGGCATTTCATAGACATGACTCTTGTGATGCCAATGAAATTTCTCCAATTAAAAGCATGCTAAAATAGAAATAATGAATGAAACTACCCCTGTAATCAGCCTCCTGGGCCAGATCTACACACCTTCTGTCAAATCATTACAAATGTGGAATAAAAAGCAAGAAATAACACTATGAAAGCAGTATATGGCATCTGTCATATGCCCCGACAGTTACCAGTGCACTTTTATCAGTTATCAGGGACATTTTTCTCCCTCTCTCAAAATACTAGAACCCAGGGTCTTCCCATGAAGCTGATTGGTGGGAGATCCAGGACAAATAAAAGGAAGTACTTCTTCACACAGCGCATAGTTAAATTATGGAACTCACTACCACAAGATGTAGTGATGGCCACCAATCTGGATGGCTTTAAGAGGGGGTTGGATAAATTCCTGGAGGCAAAGGCTATCAATGACTACTAGCCCTGATGGTTATGTGCTATCTCCAGTATTTGAGGCAGTAAGCCTGTGTGCACCAGTTGCTGGGGAACATGGGCGGGAGGGTGCTGTTCCGCCATGTCCTGCTTGTTCATCCCTGGCCGATGGCTGGTTGGCCCCTGTGTGAACAGAGGGCAGGACTAGATGGACCCTTGGACTGATCCAGCATTAGGGCACTTCTTATGTTCTTATGATCTTAATACTGCTTTAAAGCAGTAGTTTAGATATAGCCCTGGGCAGAATCTACACTATTGCTTATAACGGTTTATAACAGTTATGACAACTGTTCGGGCCCAGGGCACATTACATATACCATTTTCATAACATTTTAAAAGTGTTATATCCTGCTTGGTGTAGATCGGCCACTGGTGATGACTTAAATCAGGTGTAGGTGACCTTTTTAGGCCTGTACATACACTTGGCAATTTGAGAAACTGTCCTGAGCAACACCACAAAATGTCTGCCATGGGAGTTGTGGCTAGTCACAAAGGGCAAGTAACTTGCCCAAAAGACTGAGTACAAGACATGTTGGGGAGGGGGACTGAGCCCCAAACACACTAAACAACTCCTTTGAATCCACAATTTTCAGCACTAATGGAAACCTGTTTTACAAAAGACAAACCTTTTCCCCTTTCCCTTCTCTCACTGCTAGCAAAACTACCCCCATAACTTTTTCGCTCTCACTCTGGATCACCACCCATATTTTCTCCCCCATCTTCTCTCTCTCTCTCTCTCTGGAAAATTCAAATGATGGAAATAAGTTGACAGGCATCTTTCAGTGTGAATCTGAGAAACCTGATGGCAAGTATGTTCAGGAAGAGATAAGATTTTAATTTTTTGTTTGTTTAGATGCTCAAAAGTTCTCTTTTTATGGTAGATTAATTGTCAGTATATTTTTATTTAAGTGCTCTTAATTTAACTTGAACTGAGATTGTTCATCAGCCCTAACCCCAAAGAAACTATGTGTGGCTGAATTGCAAGGAGGAGAGGATTCTGGCTGTCCTCTGGGAATGTTGACTTGACTGGAGCACTGGAACTCAGCAACTGGAACATTTCTACATGAGGCTGTTAATCGGCTGTTAATCTGCGGTATCTACTTTCAGTTTCATGGCAGAACTGAGATCCAAGCACTATGCGAAGAACATTCCCTTTCCTACTTTACTGCTACATAACCTCTAGGGGGCATTATGGTATAGCAGAATAATGTAACTAAACAAGAGGAAATCGTGCATTCTTTAACTTTCACAATTAAATGGCACATTTTCTCTGGGCTAAAAAAAAACCTTGCCAAAAATGCTCTTTAGACACAGAAGCAAAACCAGAGGGTCACAACATTGTCTAAAGAACCCTTAAACAGCTGTGAGGAGGAAATGACGAGTGCACAATAAATACCTCATGTAGAAAGCCCTGGGAGACAAGCAAGTGAGCAAGTGGTCAACTAGGCATGTCTGGAGCGAAGCAAGCTTATTGGCGTCAACCATTTATAACCATGATGGTGGTCAAAGGCCTCACCAATCCTGTGCAGCACAGGCAAAAAGCAAAGGGCAGTGGCTAAGGATGTTTTAGAGCAAGTTTAGAATGTCCATTTTAAGTTGAATATTTTTATTAAGAACAAGTGGGTCCCAGGATATACAATTAAAGAAGCAAAATAACTAACCAGAATTATCATTATTGCCACATCTCTTCTTTCTTTCTTTCTTTCTTTCTTTCTTTCTTTCTTTCTTTCTCTTTTGTTGTTGTCTTAAATCAATATTTTTAACATGACACACTAAAAACATTTTTAAATGTTGAAGGTCTTAACTTGCCTAATAAAAGAAAAAAAACACATTCTAGACTATTAAAATAATAAAATGCAGATATCTACTTTACAGAGGAAACTCACATTAAAAAGAGATAAACATCCAGACAAACTAAGAGAGTTTCAGCTATTGGGCGGTATGAAAATGTAATAAATAAAAAAATAAAAAATAAAACTAGGAATTGTCAAAATGTCTTTTAAGATTTCAAAAAAAAGAGAGGGGGGAGAACAATTCTCTTGAGAAATTCTGCCCTTACTATGCATAATTTTCACTCACATTATTCAAGGAGTTATATAATCAGTAATACACCCACAATATTACTTTTTTCTGTCTATATGGGCTTTATACAAGACAAGCTCAATATTTTCAGCATCTTTTTTTAAAGAAATAGTTTTTTTTTTTAAAAAAAAATGGCTACAGGAGCACTTATGACAGGTGGAGACTTCAGGAGAATCCTATCTTCTAAATTAGATAAATTTGCTAAAAATATTTTATAAAGAATTATTCCCAAACTATTTTGGAAGATATCAGGAATAATAATTTAACTGAAATTTGTAGCATTCTGCACCCAAAAGTTAAATATTATACTTTTTATTCACTGATGCACATAAAACATTGTTGTGGTTTTTTTTTTAAAAAAAAATCTGTTCGCACAAACTCTTAATTCACAAATACTTAATTTATGCAATCATGTTGCTATGACTCACAGCTTGACATGAAATCTCTGTTGATATAAATATTGGAAGCTAAATATCAGTCTTCTATATAATAAGGATCTTAATATGCATCTTAAACACCACATTGATGGTTGTTTTTTTTAAGTTAAATAATACTCCAGGGTCCTTTTCTTATATTTCAATATCCCTCAGTCAAGTAACTTTTCAATACTTCAGAATGGGGAGGGGCAATTAAAGTTTATCTGGCAAAATAACCTAACCAGGGTGGCAAATAAAATGATATTCCAAGGTTATCACGGATGGGGACTGGGGGTACATAACATCTTACAATATTAATATGCTATAAAATTGTCTGCATTGAATGGTTTGGTTCAGAAAAAATGTAGGGGTTTTTCTTTGGTTTCAGTCAAGAAGCTTTATATATTATGTTAAACCATTGTCATTACTGAAAGCCTTGGTAAAGATTTGATGTAAATTTCAACAGTCCAGGGCTGTCTTCCTTAACAGATAATAATCTACAGTAACTAGAAATAGAGTTCAGCTGCTAGGAGATTTCTCAGTTTTGCAGAAGAACTTTCTCCAATTCAAGCTTTGATGATTAAAAATTATATAGTGTCTTATGATTAATTGACTGTACTCAATGAAGAATAATGACTACCAGTTTTTTTAATACTTTCAGTTTCAACATATCCAAAGTCAACTCTTGGTTATGTATGGACAAATATGAGATATATCAACATATGTAGCATTATTAAAAATCAAGATGGCTCACCATTTACTTGGTGAAATTTACACTTTTTTGATAGACTACAATAAAATAGAGCATCCCTATGTCTCCTTTTAAAAGAAAATAGCATCTTTTAATTTCACTTCTCTAAAATGCTGATGCACAAAGGCAGGAGGTAGGGAAGGAATGCAGTTGAGTGACTCACAGGCCCACCTTCTAATCCTAAGACATGTTTTACCAGGGGTTCCGGTCACTGTGTTTTGGGGGAAGGCAAGGATCAGGCCAGAGGTGGTCATTCTTCCAACATCATCAGCCTTCACTATGAAAAAAGCTATAAACTGATTTTCAATCATCATAATTTCCAAGCCCCTGAACCTATCCTTCTGAGGTATTACAGGTTTCTTGCCTGGGACCACCTCTACAGTTTGTGCTATTTTCCTACAAATTGCCCTTAAAAATCAGGGGAAGTAGGAAGGGGAAGCAATTCAGTTCCCATCCCCCAACAAAACAAATCAAGGACTCCCCTTCCAAATAAACAGTTGCACCTATCCTTCGTTAGGGACATCTCTTAGGGACATGTCATGTCTAACATTTTTAGAACAATGGTCTACAAGGAACATATCGAGATTGGCTTATCCTCTTAGGGATAGCCTCAAAATGCCAAGGCTGCTCTTGCATGGGAACCCCTGTTCCTAAAACAAATGTGCCCCCAGACATCTTCCTTGGTGTCCACTATGACACTCTACTCCTCCTAGTTTTTATTTAAAAATGTTAAATTGATGTTTATATTTTCTTCCTGGAAGCTGGGATTGCTTCAAAGAAAAGTGGGTACCTCTAGCTGCTGCCATCTTAACTTCTCATGCCTCTGGGCAGACTACTTGTCCTTTGCAATTAGCCATGCCTGCTGATGGCAGCCATTTTATGGTTGTGTCCCGGATAGTTTCTCAAATTTCCCAGTGTGCCCAAGAGCCAAAAATATTGTCTACTCTGAACTAAAATCTGGCAGGCCTGATCCCTACAGAATGGGCAATTTTCCCTGCAAATTTCAGCTAATTTTGCCAAGAAACAAAACACTTATTGGCAGTTCCTTTAAAAAAGATGAAATATGAAGGTGTATAGCACAACAC
Source organism: Elgaria multicarinata webbii (assembly GCF_023053635.1). Lineage (NCBI taxonomy): Eukaryota > Metazoa > Chordata > Lepidosauria > Squamata > Anguidae > Elgaria > Elgaria multicarinata. Next base: position 39,388,315 of record NC_086175.1, on the reverse strand, counting down.
ACACACATCTATTTTTCTGACATCTGGCAGACATATTCCCTCCTAAGGGGTTACTATATAATCCAAGTCTGACCAAGAGAAAAACATTATGCATGTTTGTTTGTTTATTTCCCATGATATTCAGTAGGAGTCACAAAGCCTTCAGGTTTTCAAATCTTGGCTCAGGTTTGGTACTCAGGTTGTAGCAGAAAGGCTCCAAATCTGTCCAAGATAGAGCTGTGCTCAAGATTCTCCATCCTATTTGTGGGTAGAGAAATTTGGGGGAGAATTTCACCAAAATTCTCCAGGGCAGGATAAATTCTCCAAAAAAAATTCACAGGTAGGCATCACCATTGGCAAGATTGTAGAACAGCTTGTTTCTTTGTTTTCCAAAGGGTTTTTTGTTTGTTTGCACTGCTACGTTATATGTATATGAATCATCAATATAAGCAACCCCTAACTGCATGTGACAAAACAGGCTGTAGCCATGAAAGCTTATTCTACATGACTCTTTGTGTTTTTGTGGCAACAGGCTAACATGACTTTTCCAGATTTAAATCCATCTCATGGAAATATTCCCATTGATTTCAGTGTCGCCTACTACTAAATCAGAATTTTTATGATCATTTTAATTGTGCACTGCCCAGAGAGCCTCGGCTGATGGACAGTATAAAAATGTAATAAATAAATATAATAATAATACCATAAGGCAGTTTGAAGAACTTAAGTTTAGAATAATAAATCCATTTCCTCTTCAGAGTTACACCAAATGCATCCATCGGCACAGATAATCTGGCATTTTAAATAACTTCACACTTAAGCCCTGTCAGTTTGATCTCCCAAGGTTAATTGATTATTGTTACCACCACACTGCCAGAAAAGATCAGAGCGCTTACATCTTTTCATTAATCCGTCGCTGTTCAGTGAGAGGATGTAAGGCCACGGTTCTTTTGGTTTAACTGTTTCCAGGTCTAGTATGTCTCCCTCTGCCCCGCGCCCCCCTCACTTGTCCTAATACTTGAAGAATGTTCTCATTAATGACATGACTTCTCATAGATGCAAACTAATGATGCCAACATTGTGTTTTCAATTAAAATAGCTAAAACTCAAACAAAGGTGACCGCATCAAGATTATTAAGGTGAGGAAAGCAAAAATAGAATAGAATAGAATAATCTGTCTATATCAGGGTGGGGTGGGGGAATCGGGCAGAAAGCTTAATAATAATCCAGAATCCCAGCTCTTTCTTAAAGCTGACATTCAGCATTTTTGCCTGGGTAAAAGCCCGTCAGCATTCAACAATGCCTCTCAGGGGTGTTCTAGTAGAGATGAGCTTTATCAGCAATTGCATATTTGTTATTGACATCATTCTTTTCAGTGGCCTAGATGGCACAATGGGGGATTAACCCTCACACAAGGCAGTGTGACAACTCAGTTGAAAAACAGAACCTGGTCAAATGTCAGGTTTTTTTTTTAAAAAAATGCTGTTGTAGAGAAACCTCTCCCACTTTTTTCCCCCCTTTTGAAGCACTGCTGTGTTTGCTGGAAACCTACATTTATTTTAAATGATCCCCAGTGGTGGTGTTCAGTTTGGAAACAAAAAATATTTCTTCATATAGAAAAGCTGGAAATGAGAAAAGATAACATACTTCTATTTTATCTTGCGTTCGGTCTGCCTTTCCTCATGTGCCTTTTCTCCATTAATTTTTTGTTTGAAAGGTCAAACTAGTTTGCTTATTTGCTGCATTTATAACCTACCTTTCCCCCCAAAGAACTCAGTGCAATGTTTTGGGATAGTTTAGGCTGAGAAATAGTCCAGTGAGTGGAATGGAATGTTACAAGGAAACAGGGCTGTCAGTGAAAATGGCGGCACTGTGTTGAGTTGCTCATTCACCCTCTGCAATGTCTACTACAATTTACTCTGTGTCCTGCCAACATTATGATATGGGCTTTCCCACCCACACTACCAGGAGTCAATGATGTGGAGCGGGGAAATACACAATGTAATTATGTCTCACCTGCAGTTTCATAGTTAGGCAAGGATTTGAACATATATTTCCCATATTTACCTCACATGCTAGCCACTATACCTTGGAGTCGCAGCTTAAACATGCCTGATTAGATGCTGTATCTTAAGGTGCTCTGATTCTTGTTATTTGTGGGCGGAGTGATGTAAAAATAAGGAGCATGTGGGAACAGCATTTGGCCTCTCATTATCCCTATGTAGGCATTTGCCTGAAACACAAGTGGTGCTAAACTGGGAACAGGATGAGGGCAAGCACACAAGACTTCCCTCAAAATGTCCCCACTTACCCAGCTGCATTAAAGACCTTTGCATATTTAGTACGAAGATCTCAAAAGCGGCTTATAAGCTCCTATAACATCAGGAATCCTGCCATTTCAGAGTTTAACCTTATTCATGTTACAGGTGAATGCCTGCGGAGGGCTATGGTGTTATTATAATCCAGTAATTCATTCTGGGTGGTTGGCCAGTCTTTGCTGATAGACTGCCCATGAATCTATGCAGCAGCAACAACAGGCCACACAACAGGAACATGGATGCAGGGACCAGTCCCTGCAACCAACCTAGTTCCTGCCAATTCTGTCCCCACATCTATGCTGGAAGGATGAATCATAGAGTTGGAAGGAACCTCAGAAGTCATCTAGTTCTGCCTCCTGCCGATGCAGGAATTCAACTGCTACATCCACTGCCCCTGATAGGTGGCCATCCAGCCTCTTCTTTAATACCACTAAGGTAACAGGATCTAAAAATGTCAGTCACAAAATCAAGAATTCGTTCATCTGCTCATCTTGCAGCGTTAGATATCCCGTCATCAGCCAGCAACAGCTTTCTATTAGGGGTGTGCACGGACCCCCTGATCCGCTTCTCTTCCAGATCCGCAACTTCCGGATCGGGTCCGCTCCGCCTATAGTCCGCTCCGGTTCGCTGCGAAGCTCCGGATCCGGATCAGAGCTCCGCTTTTCAATAGGCTTGCATTGAAATCCAAAAAAACCTACAACTTTTTTTCTGTTAAAGTTAGAATCCTCAAATTCGGCACCATGACACCTCATGCACATATACACACGCATGCCAAGACTCAATCCAATCCAAGCCTCCCCTGATTTTTGGGGATTTTTTGAAAATCGGACACCCCATTTTCAGACATGGACTGTTCTCCGACATTTTGACAGATAAAAACTTGGAAGCAGGCACATCCGCATTCATGGCAAGTTTCAAGCAGATTCCATCATCCCCTGATTTTGGGGGGGCTTTAACCTCCAACGCAGCACCCCAAACCCCAATTCAAACACCCCTTTCTATATCTCCGTCAATTTTCTCGTTAGAAACCTCAAGTTAGGCACCATGACACCTCATGCACGTATACACACACATACCAAGACTCAAGCCAATCCAAGCCTCCCCTGATTTTGGGGGATTTTTTGAAAATCGGACACCCCATTTTCAGACATGGACTGTTCTCTGACATTTTGACAGATAAAAACTTGGAAGCAGGCCCATCCGCATTCATGGCAAGTTTCAAGCAGATTCCATTGTTCCCTGATTTGGGGGGGGCTTTAACCTCCAACGCAGCCCCCAAACCCCAATTCAAACACCCCTTTCTATATCTCCATCAATTTTCACATTAGAAACCTCAAGTTAGGCACCATGACGCCTCATGCACGTATACACATGCATGCCAAGACTCAAGCCAATCCTAGCGTCCCCTGATTTTTGGGGAATTTTTGAAAATCGGACACCCCAGTATCTCAGGGATTTAAAGCTGCAGATAGCTCAATGGGCCCATTTCAAAGGAAATCCCAACATGCCATGAATTGGGGAGTAGATAAACCTAAATATGAATCTTCTTCCACACTTGAGAAAAGTTTATTTGGAACTTCAAAAAGTCTAAGTGAGCGCAGGAAGGACTTATCCCCTGAGTCAAAGCAAGACACACACAAACCATCCCTGCGAGGCGGGCAGGGGAGGAGGGAGGGAAGGCAGGCAGGCAGCAGACATTTCTGGGGGCACAAGGAAGTGCAGCAAGGATGGCTTGTTTCTTTCTAAGCCAGCAGTAACGCATTGCAAACCAACCCTGCGAGGCAGGCGCAAGGAGTGAGCAAAGGATGGCTTGTTTCTTTCTAAGCCAGCAGTAACCATCCCTGCAAGGTGGCCACAGAGCAGGAGGACAGGCGGGCAGAGAGCCAGGCAGAGATATGTCATAGATCTAGTATGGGGGAGTCAGTCCTGGCAGATGCCCCACCACAGCAGCACCCCAGGGGGAAGGCAGGCAGGCAGCAGACATTTCTGGGGGCACAAGGAAGTGAGCCAAGGATAGTTTCAAAGCCAGTAATGCAAACCATCCCTGTGAGGTGGGAGCAGCACAGAGAGATGCCTTTTCTTTTGCATCCCATAACTAGGAGGCTAGGAGGATAAGAATAAAGCTTTGTGATCCTTGCTTCAGAGTTGATTGACTGCACTGTGATCACAGCCATTATTAAACAACAACAACAACAACAATAGTAACGTTAATAATAGCAGTACTAATTAATATTAATAGCAATAACAACAACAACAACAAGGAGTTGAACCACAATGAAAGCCTGCCTGACTTCACTGAAGAGGAAAAGCCAGGAGAGCTTGGGCTATGGGGTGTAAATATAAAATGGAATAAATAAATAAATAAATAAACAAAGGAGGGGTGGAATTAAAAGCAGCAGTGTTGCTGAATAAACAACAAGAAGAATTTTTTTTAAAAGGCTATGTCTGTCTTTTACCAGTAAGAGGAAAGTGGATGTGCCCAGGGGGAGGGATCATGTGATCATGACTGGGAGTTGAATCTGCCTCTCAGCACTTAAAAAAGGTACCTCTCCCACTTTTTTAACCCGGTTTTTTAAAAAAATCATAGTAAGTGAACCGCACCATGCAGAGTGCTGAGAGTAGGCTCAAAATGACGCCCCAGCCACAACTCTCTAAGCACAATAAATTTCAGAAAGATAGCTTTAAAAACAACACAGTTATGCCTTAATCTTTTCCGCAATGCAATCCTATGGGCGAAATTATCCAAAATGGCTGGCGGATCGCTCCGCAAAAAGAGAAGCGCTCTGCGTATGGGTGCTTCTCTTCGCCGTGCTTCTACGAGTCCCTGGTCCGCTTCTACTCCACCTCTGGGCAAGGCGGAGCAGGCCAATTCGCTTCTGATTCTCCGATTCTAAGCGGAGTGGAGCACATCCCTACTTTCTATGCAGGGCACACAGGTCAGTTCCCATGCACAATAAAGAATAGAAATCTGGTATATGAATGGACAATATCTATAAACCAGTGGGAGAACATTCTAACAGTCTGTTGGTGACCTCAAAGTGGCTGTTTTGCACAAAGCAACTTCCAAGGGAGGCTCCAGTATGAAACTGCCAAATTCCAATTCCTCAAGAACTTCAGTTCGCTCCCCTCTGAAATAAACTGAAATAATGGCTTGTTAGCCCACTCCAGGTATTAATTCACATAGTAATGCTAGGATGTCTGTGTTGTTATCAATTACTGCTATTGTGAAAGGCCACTGCATTTAATTCTGCATATATTTATGCATGAATGTAATTGCTACTGTCTGTGGTGGGTGTTTTTTTTTGGTTTCTTTCCATCTGTTCAGATCTCTCTTTCTCTACACCCGTGTTTTTATATAACTGTTTGAGCGTTACACCCCACAAATCAGTTCCCTAATGTATGTCTAGAGTTTGTAAGTCTATTGTGTTTAGAATGTTGACCTGAGTGGGTGGAAATTGAATATCTTAGGAGGGGGGAGGAGGATATATAAGGGAATGACTGAGGTGATAAGTGGGTGTGTTTTTAAAGTACTTTGGTTCGAGGAGAGAATTAGAGGTTCAGGGTAAAGAGGGTTATCTTTTGAGTGTAGTGTGCAGATAGTCAGTTGGTGTATATTAAACAATCCCGATAATAAAGAAAGTTCAAGAGTGAAGGTGTGAGAGAAAGGAAAGCGTGTATGAGAAGAGAGAAAGGATTGGATGAGAGGTTTTAACAAGGGTCTGAAAAGTTTTATTATGAAACAAAGTTTGTGAACATTGAAATAAATTTTTATTCAGTTTGTTTTACTACCACAAAAATCCCACGTGTCTCCTTGGCATTTATCATCTGCAGTTATGTACATATAACACCTGTTCTGACATTAATTCACCATCAGCACATAGAATTCACAGCGCATTATTGTATTCCTGAAATTATTCCTGTTTAACCCCTTTCTCCACATAGTTTGTAGAAAGGTGGTGTTTGTCCCTCACCTCAGGCTCATAAAGTGGTGGCACTTAGCTTGAGCAGGGAGTGTCCGTGGCCAGGCCTGTTGTAAAGAGCCTATGTCGTGGCACACTGTTCACTGAAGCACTTCATGCATCTAATGAAATGGAGTCTCATCCATAAAACTTTCTGCTATAATAAATCTGCTAGCCTTTAATGCTAAATCCAACATTACAGAAGCGGACTTCCACTCATGCAACCCTTCCCTTCTTTCCCCCTTCAGCCCCCCTGGATACCCCCCCCCCCAAATTTGCTCTGGAGGGTCTCCTAACTCTCTGGAGCAAATTTGGAGTTCACATGGTGTGTGCATGTGCATGCAGGGGGAGGAGAGATCCAACCCACCAGCAATATCTGTTCCGCTGGCAAAAGGACACTATTGGATATAAGCGTGAGAATATTTTTTGTTTGTTTGTTTTAATTCTGGATGTAGGAATTCTGCTGTTCCCCTGTATAGCTTTGCTGATCATTTCAACAGAGGTAACCTAATCCATGCACACACTTTTAGTTATTACTATGAAGGCCTAAGCTCCATCTATGTAAAACAAAACTAGAATCATAAATTCAATTTAAGCATAATTGTTCCAACCAATTATACCCGGAATTACTGTCAACAGGTTCAGTTTGAATTGGTTTCCTTTTCATACCACTTCAGGCAAAGCGGGGAGGGCTGGGAAAAGGAAAGCAAAGTCATTTGGAAAAGTCTGGAGGATCGAAATTAAAATGTGTGTAAATTAAACACATGTGATAGGCGCAATATGTGGCAAATTAGTATAGAAAATACTGCAAAAATGTGCATCTTCAGGGTTTGCCTGCACACCATGATGTGACAGGTATTATTGCCCTTTGTACAATTATTTAAACCCTGTAGGAATTCTCAGTGTCAGGGTATGTCCGTGTACTGTTATTAGACAAGTTTAATTAGGATCTACCCTGCTGCTCCTAACAAGTATTTAATTAACTTCTAGGCAGGGTAATTAGCTTTTAGATTGTGGCTGATTTTCTGTCTCACCTTCTGTTGACACTTGGCCTCCAGTAAGGCAAGCCTACTTTGCTGACAGTGTAATGGATAGTATCTTTGGGAAGCCTGATATCAAGCCTGACTAGTCTAATAAAAAAAAAAAAAGAGAGAGAGAGAGAGAGATGAAGATAAAAGACAAAATAATGACTGTCAGGTCATGGTCCGAGAGTGCTACAAAAGGCCATAGATCAGACAGGCAGACACAAAAGCCTGCTAAAAGGAAAGGAGGAAAAGAACAATTTGACCTTACGTACTTCAGGAAAATAGAAATAATTGGACAAGATGTGTTTGGGTTTGGGTGGGGGGGAGGAAACGAGAAAAAAGTGCAATGTATTTTTTTTAATATACTGAATGTAGCTATTAAGAGCCTGTAGCAAGCTGCATTTTATAAATATATTGCAATCCAGTTTTTATGCTGTATTATTTGCTAAATAGAGGTAGATTTTTTTAAAAAAAACAACCCCGTTTTTTGCAAGAAGCAATCTATTTCTATCATCAGCAAAATAAAAATTCTAGGGAAAAGGGAACATTAAACAAAATTAGCAGAGTGTATAAATGAGCCTTATCAAACTGGTTGCTGTTTAACCCCTTGAGGCCCCCTGAACATGTAGTGGAATTCAGAGAGTGTATCCTTTGATCGACTCCGTTCAATTCTTTTAGCCATTCCTGACATATCATTAAAAATAATGGCATGGCATTCAGTAACACAGCTATGCAAAAATTTGGGACTAGGGGGTGGAAGGGCTGAGGAGCTTGCAAAACCTTTTCCCTGTCATTAGGACAAAAGGCTTGTAATTTTCTTTCATTTTGAAAGCGGGATAATTTTTTTAAGTCTTAATTTTTGCAGAGTGCCCCAGGTATTTAAGTGTTGGTACTCTATGCCTCCTTTAGTTACAGAATTTCAACAGCATTTGTCCAAAACATTAACAATTGACAAAAGTATTACCACTGGGTTTAGACTTATTATATTTTCTTTTTAATATATATATGGGGTGATCTCTCTCTCTCTCTCTCTCTCTCTCTCTCTCACACACACACACACACACACACACACACACACACACACACCTTGATGAAATCTTGAAACAGGTTTTTTTAAAAAATATGCATGATGGAATGCATCTTCTCAGAATTTTTATTTCATTTCTCCACTGTGTGTATATAGTACTGTCAGAGCCCCAGGTGATGAAGGGGCTGTCTATATGTGATGAAAGCCCCAGAGTAGGTGTGCAGTGGCTCGGGGTTGATTATATGATGCAGAAGCCACCACACAGGCATCCCAGGGCTTTTCCCCAAAGTTCCAAAGCAAAAAGTTGGGGCTTTACCCCAACCTTTTGGTTTGGAGTGTGGCGAGGATGGTGCATTGCTGCCTGTTGCCACTGCTCTGGGATCATGTCAGAGGCGTGGTCAGGCAGATGGCAACCCCTGATTCATTGCCATTTGCCTGGGCAGGGGTGAGGGGGTGAGCTGAATGGCTGCCGGAACACCCCTGTGCTGCCTCCTTTTTGCTGGAGTGCAAGTGCGCTCCAGCTCCGGTCTGCTTTTTTAAAAATAAAAATGGCTGGTGCGACGGGATGTCGCGCTTCTGTGTAGACACTCTGGGACGATCCTGGAAGCAGGTAAGTCTGGGATAGTCCCCCCTCCCTCCCTCTACACCCTATGGTGTAGACATGCTCTAAGACAAAATTGGGCATTTGTGATGCTGCAGTGAAAATTAATGTATTTGTATGGCAATCTGCTCTGGGTAAACAGCTGGCTACATGGAGGCAGGTGCCATAGCAAATGACAGCAGCTACTCCATGAAGGCTATTTGAGGTCTTCCTAAAATAAAATCTGTTTGAGCCCCCACAAACTCATTATGCTTCCAGGGCAGGATCTACACTACTGCTTATAACGGTTTATAATGGTTATGACAACTGTTCAGGCCCAGGACACATTACAAATACCATTTTCATACCATTTTTAATGTGTTATATCCTGCTTGGTGTAGATTGGCCCCAGGTGAAAGAGTGCACTAAAAGTAGATATTGTGGCTAAGCGTTCTCCTTTTCTACACAAAGCATGCATACATACAACAGCCACAAGACGGAAACACTTGGCAAGTATTCACAATTCGACACTGCACTTTGAGCGTGATAAGAAGGGAATAATTTAAACCAGGAATGTTGAACCCAGCAGTAACACAAGATGTCCTGTCACCTGAGGCGGGAGGATGCACACTGTTGCTCCCCCCACTGTCGTCCTCATTGCTGCTGCTGCACACTCCCCTCCCCAGTACTTCACAATGCCTCACTTTGGGGAAGGACCCTTCAAAACATGGTATTCAAACCTGGGTGGCTTTCCAGAGAAGGCAGCACAGCTGTCCAACCTCTCACTCTGAGGACTCCCCCAGAGCAAGAGATTGGGCAGGCAGCCTTTCCAAAGAGCCTGGAGAAGCCACCTGGCCAACTCAAATGGGTTGTTTAGTGTGTTGGGGTTCAGACCCCACCTCTGCCTTTTAAACAGTTGTTTTGCTGATTGCCATACCTCCCACAGCAGCCATTTTGTTGTGATACCCAGGAAAATTGGACCTGTTTAAGGAACACTTCAATAGTAGTAGTAGTGGTACCACATTCACATGTTGCTCTAATCTCCCTTAGGTTTAGAAATTGGAGTATCTCATTGCTCCTGAAAGTATCTCAGTGCTCCAGGAGACTCCCATGGGATGCATCTATTTACAAATGTGTGTATTAAGAAAGGGCAGCAGCAAGTACAGAAGTGGCACTAATCCCAGCAATGTGAGTTCATCTCTTCATTCTGTAGGGGAGGCTTTCTCCACTTCCAGTCTGGAAGGGGAAACAACCCTATGAGTTTATTTATTTATTTATTTATTACATTTTTATACCGCCCAATAGCCAAAGCTCTCTGGGCAGTTCACAAAAATTAAAACCACAATAAAACAACCAACAGGTTAAAAGCACAATTACAAAATACAGTATAAAAAGCACAACCAGGATAAAACCACGCAGCAGAAATTGATATAAGATTAAAATACAGAGTTAGAACAATAAAATTTAAATTTAAGTTAAAATTAAGTGTTAAAATACTGAGAGAATAAAAAGGTCTTCAGCTGGCGACGAAAGCAGTACAGTGTAGGCGCCAGGCGGACCTCTCTGGGGAGCTCATTCCACAACTGGGGTGCCACAGCGGAGAAAGCCCTCCTTCTAGTAGCCACCTGCCTCACTTCCTTTGGCAGGGGCTCATGGAGAAGGGCTCTTGTAGATGATCTTAAGGTCCGTGCAGGTACATATGGGAGGAGGCATTCCTTCAAATAACCTGGCCCCAAACCGTTTAGGGCTTTAAAAGTTTAAATGTCAATACTAGCACTTTGAATTGGGCCCGCTTTCCACAGCTGGGAATGGAAACAACTTGGCTGGCTGGAACACCATAAAATTTGGAAGGATTTGTCGCAAGGCTACAAGCACATTGATACAGTAGTTATTATTATTATTATTATTATTATTATTATTATTATTAATTTATATAGCACCATCAGTGTACATGGTGCTGTACAGAGTAAAACAATAAAATAGCAAAACTCTGCCGCATAGGTTTACATTCTAATAAAATCATAACTACTACTAATAAATTGAACTACTACCACTGGGGGAAAAGCACAAGGGGGAAAAATCTTTGATAAAACTTTCTAAAGATGTAAAATGTATATTGGTTCAGTTTTAATCTAATGTATTAGAGAACTACTTTGAAACTGTTCTAGTTTTTATTTTATTTTTCCATTCCAACCAATACATACTTCCTGGTAGTGCACATATTGGGAGCACTAGTCATGAGACCAGAAAGACAGGCTGTTTCTCCTGCTAACACCACAGAATTGTGGTTTTCTCCTCATTACCACATTACTGTTGTTCACAGTGAAATAAATGTAGTGTTAATTTGACAGTTTTAAATGAATTTCCCGCTGCGCAGTTGACTTTATAGAGCCTTGTATTTTGTTTTTGTTTTTAAAAAGTGAAATACTAGGGCATAATAATTTTAATAACCATTTTTATACTTTATGTTCTTGTGCTGCAGATAAGTAGTACCACAGAAAACCAGCCAGAATTCATTGGGTGTATGTGTGTGAATCTAATATTGAATAAGGCACTTCTAGAAAAGGGAGGTGGGAAGTAATTTAGCATAAAGCAGCAGAAAGATTAAATGCAAAATGTGCTGTCTTATTTGTCAAAAGTGGGTTTTCCCCCAGAGTGCTAGTAGTCCAAATGTGTGAGGAATCTAGATTGTTTATTGGATTGTGTTTTATCCCAAGCAGTGCTACTAGCCCTGTGACAAATCTTATGGTATTACTGGCAGACAAGTACTGAATGAAAAAAAAAACACACCTCTACGCTTTTTCACTGTTGAACAATACATACACAAGGAAATTGCAGTGCTGGATGTTAGTGTACCAAAAATACAGATTTACCTCAGTCGAACAAGGGTGCTCCACACGTGGAAGCAGGCTTTCATGTGTGGGATATATTGCTGGAATGGATCCTGCACACAAAATAATGCTATGTGTGGCTTCCATAGTGCCTGCATCCTGCACCCGAAGGAGTGTGTGTATAGACAATGGTCCATGATGCATTCGGATTGTGTACATATTAGGCCGTCGACAGCCTCATAGTTCAAGGGTGTACCAAAAAAGTAGGGGGCAGTTTATCTGGTTTGCACACATTTTAAAGACAAAATTGTACACTTTTTGAAAACTATTTGTTTGTAAAAACAAACAAACAAACACAACTTTAGGGGAAGAAGAGAAAATTTGGGGTGTGTAGAGAGAAAATTTAGGGGGGTGGGGGGCAGGCTATGGGCCCAGCACATAGCTCATTACTAAAGCCAGTGTCAAAGCTGAGCAGTCACAGTTGAACCAGGAATCAGAAACCAGGAGTAAAAGCAAGAAGTCAGACAGCCAAGATTGGGAGCCAAGGAATGCACAGAAATATACCAGAGGCAGGGAGACCTTGCTGCTCCATGGAAGTCCCAGTCCATCCCCAAACAGGAAGCATTTTATAGCCCTTGCTGTCCAGGAGAGCACAAGGGTCACCCTGGTGGGAGGGGATATTTCAGAATGTGAGAATATATTAGTGCTAGGATGATGTTCCAAGTTGTGGTTCTGAGAGCCACAGCTCACTACACAATCAGGCTCAGGATCGCAGGTTCCTAGTTCTAGCCCTAACAGCTCCTGCCAATCAGCCCCACTCCTTCTGCCTACTCTTCTGAACTGGTGATCAGCATTGCTAAAAGGCGACCATACGGAGCATCCCTTTGGGTAGGGCACACACATAAGAACTTAAGAAGAGCCATGCTGGATCAGACCAAAGGCCTATTTAGTCCAGCATTCTGTTTACACAGTGGACAACCAGCCCACAAGCAGGACAACAAAGCCCACAAGCAGGACATGAGCACAAAAGCACCGTCGTGTCCCTCAGCAACTGACATGCAAAGACATACTGCCTCTGATACTGTATGAAAAGACGTTAGAGTGTGGCCTTCTTTCTGTGGCACATCCACGGCAGTGCACACACTGGCCGATAGACACAGGGCAGGACAGAGCCTGGGTGGAGAGAAAAATGTACAGAAGTTGTACATGGCTATGATGGCCAAAGGGCTATATAATCCATTTAAGCTGAAATGAATGATTGTTGGCATTGAATGGGACTTACTAGTAATTGGCAGTAATGATAACTAACATGCAACAGTATTCCACTTTTGACAGTTGAAGGCTTATGAGGTTTCACATTTGATGCCAACCAAAATGAAACCAATGAAGAAATGCCCATATGACTAAAGCACTCAAATATTGAAGTAAAAATTAAAATTTCATTCAAATGAGGAAGTAATCGGGAATTTGGAAGGAACTACTCTATCATGCATTCAGTATGATCTGTGTTTGTGCCCCTGTTATTCATGTGTAGTGGCTAGAAAAGACCCATTTATTTCCAGTTTCACCTCTCCCTGAAAGATGTTTGGTAGTATATTAAAATATCACATAGCTTGCTGAAGGAAGTGAAAAGGGTTTAAAAGCATTTTTTAAAATAAATAAATAAATAAATGTATCAGGCGAAAATATTGCATATCCATGCCCCACTATTTTTGTCTTTTCGAGTGTGCCAATATTTAAAATCTTCAAACATTTCTGGAACAATTTATAGAATTAGAGGGCTCTCCGCCAGTTTATCAATTTTCGTTAGCAAAAGAGAATCCTCTTGTGAATGTTCGGGTTGGAGGCTTTCCCCTATGGAGGCAATAATCTCTTCTCCTGACAGGGGGAGAGGTTGCCAACTGGCTCAGGGGATTGACAGGTAGAATTGTCCCTACATGCCATCTTGCTGGACTCATAGCAGTTTGTTCTGAATCTGGACTGCTGTTGGCAATGAGGCACTTCTCTTTAATGCAGAAGAGGGAAAGCTGGCAGGAAAATGGTGACGCCTGCCAAAACTTTAGGGGGGTTAGCAGCTAGCAGGAAGCAAAAAGCAAACACTCAGAAGAATTCTTAAAAATAAACTAAAATTGGCAGCCTCTTTCAGTTTATCACAGCACAAGATATTCTCAGATCATCCCCTTCCCCTGTCATACCTTTCCCGTAGCACTTGCAATAAAATGAGGTAGTTCAATTTTGAGACAAAATCCTAAGATAAATTCTAGAAGATGTCACCAACATTTTTTAAAAAGCAGAATTGGGGGGGGGAAATGTTTTTTTAAAGCAGATGTTTTTGGTTTTTTTTTTTTTTGCATTTTTATACCGCCCAATAGCCAAAGCTCTCTGGGTGGTTTACAAAAAATTGGTGTTGGCAGGTACATTGGTGCCCCCAGGCATCATGTTGGGGTTCCCAGAGTTAAAGGGTCTCTCCCACACCTTGTCAAAATTGTGCATTGGCTGTGACCAGTGCCAGTTCTCCAGGACAGGACACTGTGCCACACTACTTTGCCTACCGCTACCACTGGTCTTAATCAGCTAGTTCACATGGAGAACGAGTGGAGGCCATCCATTCTCTAGCATGGACCCAGAAGACTCGAGGGCTGGCTGAGCTGAGCCTCTGCTGGCCAATCCTTAACCTGTCCTCCCTCCCCTTCCTCAGTGCTCTACTTAGCCCTCAATAAGGATAAGGCATTTTTGCAACACCTGCATACTAGCAATATTTCGATAGTATTTTCAGACCAATTATTTGCACACTGGCAATATTCTAACTGTTTCTGTTCCAAACCATCTATATTTTCACATTAATTTAGCCCTTTAATTTTAAACTATCTTTCTTTTTGTTAGCAAAAGAAAAGCATTTCTACACCAGACTTTTATTGCACATTCATGATTGGCCATCTACAGAAGTTTGTGAGACCTTTACATGATGTCATCAACTTCCAGGGCACCTCTCTGCTTTATGACCTTTATCCCGCTTTTAAAAAGATTGGAGATAACTCGATAAGGAATGTTAATCTGATATATTAACTGAGTGTAATGACGCAATTGAGCTATAACCACAACACCATCTAGTGGCTGTAAAATGAAACATAGAGAACTTGCCGAGAAAGACAGCCATGAAAAAACAGCCCATGTCAGCCCGTGTAAGGAGCCGATCTTAATCCTGCAAAGAATCTGGAAGCAGAAGCCTTGGCAAGTTGTGGGATAAAAAGCCTGGTACACTGAAGCCTGAAGAAAGTGTGGGAATATCTGCTTATACAACTTTAAGTCCATGATGCCCTTTGACCATAAGTTGTACATGTGTGCACTTGGGGGTATTTAACAGAAGCAGAGTAACACGGAAATACTGAAAGTAATATGGCACAAAGCAAAATGGTCAACGTTCAAACAAGCTTTTGCAGAACTCTGCTGCTTGGGACCAAGAAAACGGGTGTGTGGCAGGGAATCAGATGCTTCTTGTGATATTTTCCCCCCTCTTTCACATGATTACTCTAGACTTCAGTTGTGACTTTGGAAAATCATTGAAGCCTCATGTTTCTGCCAGAGGTGTATTTGCTTTCTTATCTCCTATTGTTACTGTGATTCTCATAGAGGGAGTCTGTAAGCCAGCAGTTAAAAAAAAATTACTCTGGCTTCTCCACCCCTTCTACTTATAGGGAAGCAAACAATTGCCCTGCCCTGCCCATTACCTGTGCAACGTCAGTATCACAATGCTACAACATGAGTATCTATATCTATTAATAATACTGTCACCGTTATAAATGGATTACAAGAACTGGAGAATAGTTTAGCTGTGTGAATGTGAACATCCACACATACAAACATGTGTGGTGGGACAACATGTGAAAGAAAAAGGTGTCCCATTGGAGTACAGGTTGCAAGATCAGGGTATTATTTCACAGCCTCTGGGATCATAGACTCATGGAATAGTAGAGCTGGAAGGGGCTTATAAGGCCATCGAATCTGACTTGTTGCTCAATGCAGGAATCCACCTTAAAGCATACCTGAAAGATGGCTGTCCAAGTGCCTCTTGAAGGCCTCTAGTGTGGGAGAACCCACGACCTCCCTAGGTAATTGGTTCCATTGTTGTACTGCTCTAACAGTCAGAAAGTTTTTCCTGATGTCCAGCTGGGATCTGGCTTCCTGTAACTTGAGCCCATTGTTCCATTTCCTGCACTCTGAGATGATCGAGAAGAGATCCCGGCCCTCCACTGTGACAATCTTTCAAGTATGTAAAGAGTGCTATCATGTCTCTCTTCAGTCTTCTCTTCTCAAGACTAAACATGCTCACTTCTTTCAGTCTCTCCTCATAGGGCTTTGTTTCCAGACCCCTAATCATCTTCGTTGCCCTCCGCTGAACCCCCTCCAACTTGTCTGCATCCTTCTTGAAGTGTGGTGCCCAGAAGTGGATGCAGTAGTCAAGATGAGGCCTAATCAGTGCCGAATAGAGAGGAACCAGTACCTCAAGCGATCTGGAAGCTGTACTTCTGCCAATGCGACCCAAAATAGCATGTTTCTTTTGCAGCCACATCATACTGTTGGCTCATATTCAGCTTATACCAGCAAAGCTAGACTTCCTGTTCTTGGGACCAGCATACTGGCAGAAATCCCAGGGAGCCTGTCCTTTCTCTATGAGCACAGAAGTCCTAAGTATGTGGTGATGGAAAAGAGAAGGAGTGAAGAGGTTGCTTTACTTACCATTCTTTTTTTATTGTGAATATCAACAAAATAGAACAGAAAATACTTTGTGAAAACAGGAAAAACACATACATTACAGATATAAAAGTATCGTCAATTTCCATCATGTGTACTGTTCATTAAAAAAAGGGGGGGAGTGGAGAGAGAGAGTTATACAAAGGTTTCAAGAAAAGCAGACCAGATATCCATGTATTTATCCATTTGCAAGTTGCATCTATATAACACCCATTCAAAAATTGATAATGTTATTAAGTCCTCAATCCATTGTATTATTGGAGGTATGGATTTGGCCTTCCAATGTGATAGTATACGTCTGGCTGTCATAAGGGCTCTGAAGATCCATCTGCACTGACCATGTGTTAACTTCCAAGAAGCTGGTAGGTAATTTAGGAGGACATGGGCATTGTTCCATATTATAAATTGTTTCAGTACAAAGTTCATCATTATTGTTACCTCCCTCCCCAAAAGGGGCAACTACGGGACATTGCCAAAACATATGAGTTAAAGTAGCATTAGATGCATTACATCTCCAACAGTTGTGCAAGTTAGACGAACCCTTATTAAAAAGGCATTGTGGAGTCCAATAAACCTGAAACAATTTTTTTTGCTGAATAAGATGTAACCTGAGATCCATAGAAGCTTCAGATATAGATGTTAGGGTGGCTGTACTTTAGCTAGGCAAGATAGGACACTCCAATTCTATATTCCAAGTCCAGTCTTAAACTTTGGGTATCATACTTACTGCTACTAAATACTTAAATATATGGGTCATGGATTGACATGTCAGTTCAGCTGTTATAAGTGTTTCTAACAATGCTGGAGGCTCTGAAGCTGTGAAAGCAGCTGGGCCATACCTAGATTCCAGCAGGTGTTGCAGTTACAAGTATTGCCATTGGGCCATAGCAGGTAAATTATATTTAACACACAAGTCTGAAAAAGGCAAAAACTCATCGTCTGAGCCTATTAATTGAACCAGAGTAAAAACCATCTTATCTGTCTATGCCCTCCACAGAAATGCTTTCCTTCCAATACACCAGACACCATTGGGTGGCAGAGTTAATCTAGCATAATTGGCTGTAAACCCCAATAATGTAGTCCTGTCTTTGAAAGGGATTCAGAATGTAAGGGTAAAGACAGATGTTGAGCTTTTCTACACAAGGCTGCTGATCTGTTGTGTTTACTTTTCGTTTCGTCACAGAATTGAGATCCGTGCTGTACACAAAGAGCCTTTCCTTTCCTTCTTTTGCACTACATAACCTCTAATTGGCACTGTGGTATAGCAGAATAGTGCAAATACGTAAGTGAAAATAGTGCGGATTTTTTTTGTTGCTTCCTTTAAATAATGCCACATATTCCCTGCTCTAAAAACCTGGCCGAAAGTGCTCTTTAGATACAGAAGCAAAACTAGAGGGTCACAACTTCCTTCAAAAAACCCATAAATAACTGTGAGTAGGAAATGATGAGAGCACAATAAATGCCTTGTGTAGGAAAGCTTGTTATGTAAAATAGTGCATCTCTCAGCCATAGGGTAAACCCAGCTTGCTTCTGACTTTGCCATTGGAAAGTCCGATGCACATATTAGTGAACTGTAGTCTCATCTCAGCCATTAATCTTGCCTGTCCTCACATGCTAAAGCAAGCTATCTGTCCTTTCTTTTTCTTTTTTTAAAGTATTTTTAAAAGTGCACATTTCCACCTTGTGTTTATTTGTTTATTCATCACCCAGTTAATGTTTGAAACAAGGGGATTTTGTTGAAAGTACAAAACTGCTCCAAAGTTTGGAAAGGAAGTTGCTAATGACATTGCAGGTGCCAGTCAATTAGTCAAATATGAAGAACTTAATAAAATAAAACAAAAAGCTGAGCCGTTGAGAAGAAATGTTTGCAATGAATGCAGGGAGGCATAATTCTCTTACAGGCTCACTGGTTTAAAAATGTTACAGCTATTTTTGTACATTGGGTTTATTGTAATTAATTTTCTGGTTCCTGTTTTTTATTTTATTGTTATATGATGAAGTAGTTTTATTTATTTTTTATTTTTTAAAAATGAAGGTAGTTTTGTTGTCCAAAAGAAAAATTCCAAAATCCCTATCACCGTTATATTTTTATTAGGCCAACTCAAAGATCACTAAATACTGTGCAAGCTTTCAAGTTGTCCACAACTCTTCATCAGGCAAGATGAGCCTAATTTGAATGTCTGCAGCCTCTCCTGCTACCCATCTTATGATTCTAACCAAAGGCAGACCTCAGCGCTTGAACTTCAGCCACTACTACTCCAGTGTTTTTTTGTTTTGCTTTGGTCTTAAGAACCTGAAAGCTCGCACAGTATTTTGTGACCTTGGTCTAGAAAAGGCATTACGATGATATAGAGTTTGGAAATGTTATATTCTGGTTTTTATTGCCATTTCTATATGCATTTTGTATATCACCTTGAGTGCCCAATGGCAGGAGGGTTGACTCCAAAATATGTAAAATTAGAAATCCCCCACCCCAGACATCCTCAGCAAATGTGGTGATTCACACTGGCATTCAATTCACAGGATCATGCCAGTGGAAAGGTCAGACAGCATGTGGCTTTGGTGAGGTGGCTCTAATTTACTTAACACATATTTCACACATTTCAAGAGCCCAAAGCCCATCAGTTGCAGTTTGCTAAAATGTTGACGGCATCCTTCCAAGTGCTTCTGGAGCTCTTAATGCCTTATAACAGGGAGCTGTAAGGAAATGTTACGGTGAAATAATATCTAGCATGTTAGTACCACTGCTGATAAAACTTCCAGAAGTTTTTGTATTTACTCCTGTTCAGGGATGACCCTGAACACATTAGGAAGCTTTAATGAAATGGTGTTCAAAATACTCCCAGTTGAACATCCTTGCAAAATGCATCGCTCAAGAATACTGAAATTCAAGAGCTGGAGAGACCATTGTGCGGGTACATGACGGCTGTGCTTATGTTCTCTCTCTCTCTCTTGCACGTGTGAAACTCTGCAGGTGATGATTCCAAAAGGACTAAACCTGCACATGATGCTTATGGTTCCTTCACTATAGATATTTCAGCCCATGGAAAATTAAACCACAATCAGATGGATACATTTCTATAACCAGTCATTTCAAATCTTGCATCACAAATTAATGTATTCTGCATCAATAAAAGAACCTGATTTTGTGCTTTGAAACCAGTCCTTTGCCTTCTGTTTGCTACACAATGCCATCTGACTCCTTTAAAAAAAAAACCTGCTATCCCCCCGCCCCTCCCAGCTGCACCTGCTCTGGTTCAGAAATATCACCCAGTGTAAATCTTGGACTTGTTATGTCTACTCTGATATTAATGCTGCCGTTAGCTGACAAGAGCAAAGGAAATAGAGTGTAATGGTGCATCAAAAGGAAGAAAAGGTGCATTCAAAAACTTGTTAAAATATATACTTCAACATTAGAGGGAAATGGTTGTCCTTCCGTTGGGAGGCAAGCATATTTTTCTTCAAATAGGCCTTTGGCACGTAAGCTGGTCTGTTGGGTTGAGTGCCGTTTTATTCTGGGATTGCTGTATTTTTAAGTTGCATTTTAATGTATCTGTTTCATGGTTATTTTAATTATATGTTTTTATCTTAAATTTTGGCTTTTATTGTTAGCCACCTTGAGTGCCATTTCCCGGTAGAAAATCAGGGTTTAAACACAATAATGAAATAAAATAAATAAATGAATACAACATGAATACAGTCCTTCATTACCACAAATAATAAGTGCTGAGCAACTGATTTTGCAGAGTATTGTTTCTAAGGGCTCCATCACACCTATTCTCCGCCCTGGTTTGCCTCCACATTTTTTTCCTTGCATTTCATAAGCGCGTCAAGGTAATGGTCCCTTTCACGTGGCTTTGTGGTATTGTGCTGCACTGTGAAACCTCCCATTTACTTGTTTGTTCTTCCACTCTACCCCGCCCCTTCTCCTTCCACCTTCAGTTCATTGGTTGTGGTACTCTGATGGACGTGGGCTTTTCCCCACCCCCACCCTCTGGCTTTGTTGTCTAGCAATTTACTGATTTAACATTTCATCAGCTGGGCTCCATTTCTGCGGGCAGTGAGGGTGGGATTGGAGCAGTAAAAACTCCATTCAACCGACTAAGTACAAGTCCATTTGTTCGACACTGTGTGCTGGAGGAGGAGAAATGCCCCGCCCTCCCCTTTTGTCAGCAAGACTCCATTCAAAGCACGCAAACCCAACAAAGGAAAAAGTGAGAGGTCAGCAATACACGGAGGCTGAAGGGCGCATTACATCTGCTTGGGGGAAATAATCCAGACTTTCCCCACACCAAAATAATATGCAAAATGGAGGAAAAGAGGCGAGATGGGTGCAGGACAGAGACAATGTCATGTGAATCCCACGCTGCAATACCAGATACCAGACGTGGTGAGAGTGCATTAAACCGCTGGTGCGGTGGCACTCTAAATCTGTACCTATACATATTCAAATATTATGCAGCTTGGTGTCCTCATTTGTCCTCTTTTTGGGTGATGCATTTCCTCTTTTTTTGGCAATGCATAAGTGGCCACTCTAGTTCACACTTGTGTGGGGTTAGAAGGATTCCAACAGCTGAAAATCCAAGGGGAGGTTCTGGTCAAGCCTTCCAGTGCAGCTGATTCCTCTCCTGGCCTGCATTTCCTGATCTACACTTGCTCCCCGTGCCCCTTGTATATTGTATCCAAAACGAACTATTGCACCTCATATTCATTGTGTGGATTCTTGCTTAGGTTGATGGGGTGGGATTAGATATGGTGATGACTGGCCCAAAGAGTGGTTAGAGTACTGGAAAGGGACTCGGGAGATCCAGGTTCAAGTCCCCATTCGGCTGTGATGCTCTCTATGAGTGTCATTGCACAGGGGAAAATTGCATTTCCTTACTGTTGTTTCTCCACCCCAGCTTTTGTCCCTCTTTACTTCCTCTTTCTTTCCGGAGGAGAAAGAGGAAGTAAACAAAGACCACATGGGCCATTCAGTGGGTGTTTTAATCACGCTGCTTTTCCTGCACACAGCAGGAGATCGCAGCACATTCCATTTTTTTTAAAAAAAGTCAGGTTAAAAGGGGTCTATTTTGTGACAGAAAAATGAGCAGAAGGAGCAGGAGGCACATGGGAGGGGGATGTTGTTGTCTAAAGGACCTGCGCACATCCATAAGTGGGCAGTAGCAAGCGTGTGATAAAATGTTCATCTGATTAACCTCTAGGTGACTTTGGACCAGTCACTGACTCTCAGCCTGACCTACCTCACAGGATAAAATGTTGTGAGGATAAAATGGAGAGAAGGAGGATCATGTATGATGCCTTGGGCTCCTTGGAAGAAAGGCAGGATATAAATATTACAAAAAGATCCCATTTATTTCGCTGGGATTGTAGTACGCACAAATAGTCACAGACTATTGTAGCAACCTAAGATGCTATACTTCTCCTTCCTCAGGGGCTTTTCTCATTATCATTGCCGGCTCATGGTGAGGGCCAGAAACCCTCAATGGACCTCCTCCCTCAGTGAGTCTTCCTTCTCACCACTCTTGCCCCCAGCTGCAATGGCTCCTCATTCTTTCTGCCATGTTTGCTACCACTTGCTTCCTTGACAGGCAGAGAGCAGTAGGCAGTAGCACTGACTGCCCCTCCTCACCACCACCACCACCGGGTCAGAGAGAGAGGGAGGTGAACAAGCAGGTTGCAGTGGTGAGGAGGAAGCGCAACTCCAAAGAGCTCTTGTTATTGGGCGCCTGCTGGGACATGGGCCCATGGCAGGTGCTCAACTATGCCTATGCTTGCTGCTGGACCTGCTCCTGATTCCAGTTCAGAGGATAAAAGACTTTTCAACTCTGGTAACTCTGATTCAACTAAGAGTAACAGATAAGGGTGGGTGGGTTTGGGGATGCCACCTTGGAAGAGTCCATTCCTCATAGCTGATGAACTGAACATGCTCTGTCAGCTCTCATTTTGGCTCCTGCTGGCCATCATAGAGCAGCCCATAGTTCTTCTCTGAACAGATCAGAGCATTACTACAATCATATTTTTTTTAAAAAATAAAAAAATAAAAACTTGTTAAGTATGAAATTACATCTAATTACAAAGTTGGTGCAAATGAATGTAATCAGATCATTAAAATGGGTAATGACATATTTGCAACTTGAAATGATGCTATTATGATAATGTATCAGATTATAGTATCAAGACTCTGAGCAGGGCTTTTATTTTCCTTCTTCTGCTCTCACATATTGAGGCTGGAAATGTTTCATGATCTCGCGGTCAGCCCCGCTGCAGCAGCAGATTCATCTGCCAAATGTTGTTTTGTCACACAGCTTTTCAAGGCAAAGGAGTTGGCCATATTATCCCCACCTCACCCCTAAACAAACACACAATGTGGTGACTAGAGTCTTTTATCCAGCATACCATTTGCTTTTTTCCCAATTTCCCCACATCTGCTATATGGGATCTTATGGTGCTCATTGGGTAGACACATGAACTTGGATCTGGAACATCTAAAGCTCCATCACACCAGGGGGGAAACACGCTCCCTACCGTCGCTTCTCCGCCCGTGTTTTCCTTCCTTAAGTTACTTCCTCTTTCAAGTTACTTCCTCTTCCAGAGCATTTGCAGAACACAACTTCAATTACTATTTTTAAAGCTCAACTGAAAACTTTTCTTTTTTCTATGGCTTTTAGATCTTGACTTTATTCTTACTTTTACAATTTTAGTTTAATTGTCCCTGAGCCTATTCGGTGCATTCTCTTACCTCTTATTGTTTTATTATGATTTTATTAGAATGTAAGCTTATGTGGCAGGGTGTTGCTGTTTTATTCTTTTGCTATGTACAGCACTAGGTACATCAATGGTGCTATATAAATGAATGAATAAATAAATAAATAAATAAATAATAATACACAACGAGCAAGAGGCCCATTCAGCCCATTGTTCTAATGGTGCTGCTTCTCCTGCACACAGCAGGAGAGAGCAGCGATTCCATGTTTAAAAATACATCGTGCTTAACCACGTTTTTTTTTTTTTTTTTTTTTGTAATGCAAGGAAGGCCAGAGGGGGCAGAAGGCATGTGAGAGGCAGACCACATCATGTGAGGGACCTGAGCAAACTCCGTGAATGCCCCGTAACGAGCGTGCAATAAAATGCTCGGCAGATGGAGCTTCTACAATGCAGGACATCACACAGGGTGTGTGTGTGGGGTGGGTGGGAATCACATTTCCTTACCATTGCTTCTCCTCCCCTGCATTTGTCCCTCATTACTTCCTCATTCTGTCCTGAGGGGAAAGAGGAAGTAAACAAAGACCACGTGGTCCATTCAGGGGCCGTTTGTATCCCAGCGCTTTTCCTGCACAGAGCAAGAGATGGCGGCATATTCAAAAAAAATTTTTTTTTTTTTAAAAGTCGGATTAAAAGGGGTCTATTTTGTGATGGAAAAATGAGTGGAAGGAGCAGGAGGTGCATGGAAGGAAGACCTCGGCGTTCAAAGGACATGCACACATCCATAAGTGGGCAGTCAAAAGTGTGCATTACAATGCTTGTCTGATGAACCTCTACATGAGCAATTGAGGGCTGGCACTGAAGAGAGGCATCAAATGGGGTTTACCAGTATTAGTTTTCTTCTCTCTAAGATATACAGCAACGTTAATTAATTGCTATAACACGGTCCTGACTGTTAGAGGGCTTCTTCAGATCCAGAAATGGACCTTTGGGGTTGGTTAAATTCCATCTCAGAGGAGCAGGGGGCGGGGGACCTGACAAGCCTCCAAACTCTCCTCCTGGCTGGATAAAATTTGAGCTGGAAGAGAATTCCATTTCTTGGATCCCCTATGCCCATTCCTAGCCACCCAGACCACCCATCTCTGCAAGCCCCCCTTGTCCAAAGGGCAGCACATGGGGGAAGATCCCTTTCCCTCCTTCTCCCCCAAGACAAAGTGCACTGGGGAGAAGGACAGGAAGGGGGCAACAGTCTCTTCTTTAAACTTTAAATCTGCGTGTCCTTGCTGTTGGTTTTACTGCCACTTCTTGGAAAGTAAGTGGGTGAGTGGGGTGTGTGTGTGTTGGGTGTCGGGAGGGGGCAAGCGAGGCCTGCCTGGCAAAGACAAGAGCATGGATTTTTCTGAGCCCTCTGTTTTGGCTCCAAAAATCATCTGGACTCTCCCAATTTGAGGGTGGTGGGGGTGGTGGAAGAGATAAAATAAACCCCTAGTTAAAATAGGGAGAACTCTGAGGAACTCACAATTCTCTAGTGGAAACAGGGCCAGATCTACATCAAGCAGGATAAAAGCACTTTGAAAATGGTTTTAAAATGGTGTATGAAGTGTGTCCTGGGGCCCAACAGTTGTCAATACTGTTATAAGCCATTGTAAAGCAGTAGCGTAGATCCTGCCCAGGTGTCTGTGTTTAAGAGGTGGAACCTACTCAGAATTGTGCAATGTATGAACCGTTATTTCTTCATCGTGTCAATCTTACTGTCTGATCTCCTGAGCAGTGGAGGCTGGTGGCTCCAATGTCAGTGAGGCAGTGAATCTGCTCCAGGTCTTAGTCAGAACCAGTCAGAACTCCAAAGAAGCTAGCTTCAGACCTTAGCTTGCTCTTTTAGAGTTGTAACTGGTTCTGGCTGAAACCCAGAGCAGATTCACTGCCCTACTGGCTTCCGAGCCACCAGCCTCCACTGCTTCTGAGGGAACATAAACGGTCAAGATTGGGCTGCTTAGGAATGACTTTAATGAACAAATCCAACATCTCCCTTTTCAAAGAAATGTCTCAAAATGTCTTATTGTCTGTTTTTTATCCCACATCTTTTTTTTTCATATTTGAATCTTTTATTATTATTATTTTAAAAGTTACTTTAAACTTTATAGGTAGTGGTATACAGATATAAAACTCAAGCTTTGAGCATAAGGCAGTGATAAGTAATAGCTTTTAATTCCGATTAATGGCATCCTCCATGTGGTGTAGTGGTTAAAGTGTTAGGCTGGGGCTCAGGAGATCCGGATTGTCCCCACCTGGCAATGAAGGTCATTGGGTGGCTTTGGACAAGTCAATGACTCTTATTTATTTATTTATTTATTACATTTTTATACCGCCCAATAGCCGAAGCTCTCTGGGCGGTTCACAAAAATTAAAACCATCATAAAACAACCAACAAGATAAAAATACAAATACAAAGTACAATATAAAAAGCACAACCAGGATAAAACCACGCAGCAAAATTGATATAAGGTTAAAATACAGAGTTAAAACAGTATAATTAAATTTAAGTTAAAATTAAGTGTTAAAATACTGATTGAATAAAAAGGTCTTCAGCTGGCGACAAAACGAGTACAGTGTAGGAGCCAGGTGGACCTCTCTGGGGAGCTCATTCCACAACCGGGGTGCGACAGCGGAGAAAGCCTAACCTACCTCACAGGATTGTTGTGAGAATAAAATGGAAAGGAAGAGCATCATGTATGCTGCCTTGGATTCCTTGCAAAAGGTGGGAAGGAGGGATATAAATAATAAAAAAAATAAAACTGCATACTTACTCAGGAGTAAATTCCATTGAACACAGGGTAAACCTGAATGGAACTCAGCTGCATCTTTCTTCTGACTAAATCAGTGTGACTTATTAATGCTTTAGGCTGTGCCGTAAAAACAGCCATGCTTTTATTATCTAAACTATGGGCATATAATCACTGCCCTATTCTTGTTTCTCTTTCCACTGCCTTTTGCCTCCTGTCTCATCTTTGATTGTAAGCCGCCTTGGGTACAACCCTCTTAATTTTACTCTTTTGTAAAGTGCCTGGTATATTTTAGACACTATGATTATAATGATGTTGATACACTTGAGAGAACTCAAAATAAACCCAGGGCCCCAATGGTGACAGATAAATGAAAATGATTGCTCTTAGTTGAAACCTGGAAGTTTTGCTCTCTCACCAAAGAGAAAAGTGCTTATCAGTTTCCTGTTTCTCCCAGGTAAATTTCTCTATGGGAATGGTGGGGGAGTGGGGGGCATTCATCAAATGAATTCTCCTTTGACAGCCATAGGTTTTGTTTCCTGCTTCTTTAGTCACAGCAAGATTGCTCTCCCTGCACAGTCTTAGTTTCAACAGGTTCCAAGATTTGAACTGGTCCAAGTACAAAGATGTATTCATTCCCACATTGCCACGGTCACAGCCATACCTATCAAAGTGTTGCCAAGCCACTTCCTAGGTCGATTTGTGGCATAAATACCCTGTCAGGGGCACAATGATTTATTCATTCTGCTCAAAGATGAGTATCATATGGTGGGGCTCATTATATGATTGATTTCACCTTATTTGAATGATTGCATTGCTGACGGTGGTTACAAGGGGAGGCATCGGAGCTCTGGGAA
Organism: Elgaria multicarinata webbii; assembly: GCF_023053635.1. Lineage (NCBI taxonomy): Eukaryota > Metazoa > Chordata > Lepidosauria > Squamata > Anguidae > Elgaria > Elgaria multicarinata. The sequence goes on along the minus strand of NC_086175.1, from coordinate 39,361,499 downwards.
ATAGACACACAACACCAGTGATTTTCTTCTCCTTCTCCTTCCATGGGAGCACTTTTATCCACATCAAATGTGTCCGGATGTTTTGTTTTTTTAAAGAGGAGTTTGCAATGATATAACCCAAGCTGCTATACTTCAGGCAGACCTTGGGCACTTGCGGACACCTTGTGTTCAGCACTGAAATTCTCCAGTGTGACGTCATTCTTCCCCAGGATCGTTGCCTTCCTCCCCCTCAACTAAATTTGTTAGTTAGGCCCAAGTGATGCTTCCCTGGCTGGTTCTTCCTGGTCATTAATGAATGATCTCTAGCTTCTGTGTGCTTGTAATGATAAATGTAGTAACTGAGCAACTACATACTAAACAAAGGTGGTGAGGGAACATGGGTGCAAACATGAACCCCACTTCCAGTACCTCTATCCATTCAGTCCCTGATCTTCTCATGTTGAGAGAGGACTTTATCATGGTTTCTACTCTACTCAAGAGAACATGGATAGAAGACCCCTTCAGACCTCCTGGTCAATGGTGAAGGCCAAGGACTGAGGGGGGATGTTACGGGTGAGCCAAATTTTTCTGCCAAGATCCCCTGCTCACTTTTGGCCCTCACACAAGTAGGCTGAACACCTACGTAGGGTAATACAAGCATTCACATATGGGTATTAGCACCCTGGTATAACCAGACTCACCACTCATTTTTTTTTGGTAATTATTTAATGCAGGGATGAGCAACTTTTGTATCCATAGGGTGCATTTTATTCTTCAGTGTATGGGAACTGGAAGTGTATTGTTTCCACCATGACTCTCTGAGCGGTACCCATGTTACACTATAAAGTTGGGGGCATCCAACAGTAAGGAACATTATTGTGGAGCAAGGGTCATCACTGCCCCTATTTTTAAACAGGACCAAGGTGCCAAAAAGCGCCAAGGGAGAGGGGCAAGAATGGGTCCTTGCGGATCCAGGGGGAGGGAATAACTCTGAGGTGTGCAGTGATATTGTGGAATGGGGGAGGGGAAGCTTTAAAAAAAGAAAGAAAAGGAAAATAAGGAATATTATTTATCAGAACACTAGAAATGTGCATCTTTCCATTTCTAAACATATGCAGAGGAATAACTAAGAACATAAGAAGAGCCATGCTGGATCATACCAAGCTTCCATCTAGTCCAGCACTCTGTTCACACAGTGGCCAACCAGCTGTTGACCTGGAACCCAGAAGCAGGACATGATTCCAACAGCACCCTCCGACCCATATTCCCCAGCAACTGGTATACATATGCAATGCTGCCTCTTTGATATGGAGGTAGCATCAGGACTAGTAGCCATTGTTAGCCTTCTCCTCCAGGAATTTATCCAACCACCTTTTAAAGCCATCCAAATTGGTGGCCATCCTGACATCTTGTGGTAGCGAATTCCATAGTTTGACTATGCACTGTGTGAAGAAGTACCTCATCTTATCTGTCCTGAATCTCTCACCAATCAGCTTCATGGGATGACTCCAGGTTCTAGTATTATAAAGGGAGAAAAATGTCTTCCTATCCACAGTCTCAATGCTATGAATAATTTTATACACCTCTATCATGCACAATGGCACACAAAAAATCACTCGAGGCTCTTGATAGATCATTGCAAGATTTGCGTGGAAACATCAGACCATTTGGGAACACATTAATATTGCTTGCAGGAGATTTCAGGCAAACATTACCTGTAATTCCTCGATCGACACCAGCGGAAGAAATAAATGCTTGCCTGAAATACTCTACTTTGTGGCGACATGTAAAGACGTTAAAATTAACTACAAATATGCGTGTCCAGCTGCAAAACGATCGATCAGCTGAGATATTCTCGCGTCAATTGCTGGAAATTGGGAACGGAAAGGTGCCGGTTGATCTGACCTCAGGACGAATTTTATTACCTCATAACTTCTGTAATTTAGTGACATCAAAAGAAGAATTGGTTGAAAAAGGATTTCCAAATATTCAAACCAATTATAAGAATCACGATTGGCTGAGTGAACGAGCTATTCTTGCGGCCAAGAACAAAAACGTCTACGAATGATTTTATTAGATTGTAAGCCTATGCGGCAGAGTCTTGCTATTTACTGTTTTACTCTGTACAGCACCATGTACAGTGATGGTGCTATATAAATTAATAATAATAATAATAATAATAATAATAATAATACGAACTTAACAATATTATTCAGTCTAACATTCAAAGCGAGGCAGTCACATACAAGTCCATCGACACTGTTGTGGAAGCAGATGAAGCGGTTAATTATCCAACAGAATTTTTGAATTCACTCGATCTGCCAGGGATGCCACCGCACGTACTGCAATTGTAAATCGGCATGCCAATTATCATGTTGCGAAATATCAACCAGCCAAAACTTTGCAATGGCACACGGCTTGCAGTAAAAAAATTACTGAGCAACGTCATAGAAGGAACAATCTTGACAGGACCTTTCAAAGGTGAAGATGTCCTCATTCCTCGCATTCCTATGATTCCAACAGATATGCCATTTCAATTTAAGAGATTGCAATTCCCAATTCGATTGGCGTTTGCAATCACCATCAACAAAGCTCAGGGCCAATCTTTAGAATTGTGCGATTTAGATCTAGACACAGATTGCTTCTCACATGGACAATTATATGTTGCGTGTTCTAGAGTCGGCAAACCAGACAATCTCTATATCTACACAGACAATGGAACAACTAAAAATATTGTATATCCACAAGCATTGTGAAATTAAACATATTAGAAACATCCGCTTTGTCTTTTCTTTCTTTTCAATTTAACCAGACTGAGCCACAGCAACGCGTGGCAGGGTACAGCTAGTATATATATATATATATATATATATATATATATATATATATATATTGACCAGAACTGTATATAACATTCCAAGTGTGGTTGCACCATAGATTTATATAAAGGCAGTATGATATTGGCAGTTTTATTCTCAATTTCCTTCCTGATTATGCCTAACATGGAGTTTGCCTTTTTTTATATATATACAGAGGCTGCACACTGGATTGACATTTTCATCAAGCTGTGCACTGCAACCCCAAGATCTCTTCTTTGATTGGTTACTGTTAGCTCAGTTCCCATCAGGTAATATTTGAAGTTTGGATTTTTTGCCCCAATGTGCATCACTTTACACTTGCTTACATTGAATCGTATTTGCCACTTGGATGCCCATTCTCCCAGTTTGGAGAGATTATTTTGGAGCTCCTCACAATCCCTTTTTTGTTATAACCACCTTAAATAATTTGGTGTCATTAGCAAACTTGGCCACTTCCCTGCTCACTCCTAATTCCCTGTGGGGATCTATATGAAAACAGTATAGAGAACAGTGAGGAATTATGAAGATCTATGTAGAAAGAAAAATGATTGCAAAGAGATTGGACAAACATTATCCCTTTCCCTCATAGGTCCTCCTTGGAAATGGGGGGGGGGGGAGTCATAGTTGTCATCAGTGAACACCTTGCAAGTGCACCTTTTGGGGGGGGGGGAAAGGTGTTGCAATTATCGTGTCTAACTATTTGAAAACCAGGGGCATCTTGATTCTAATATTTGTCCGAAAGAGTAGCTCCCTACAATGAAAGAACAGTCCAGAAATGCTGACCTAATGCTATATTCTATAGTATTGTACTGGTGCACCACACGGCCAACATCCTATTGATGTTAATGAACTATATGTATTAGTCACCTCATAAAATAAATTCTTTAAGTGTTGTACAAATCTAAACAGATTAAAATATAATTAACTGTACAATCAAAAACATTAAAATCTTAAACAAACTTAAAAACCCACACAAGAAGCAATATTAAATCCAGAGAAATCATATCATATATAAAAAGTGCTAAAACCACCTCAAAAAAACAGAAAACAAAACCAAACCCCCTCCACCATCAACCACTGAGCATCTTTACAAATCATCTATAAGATCCTAAAAATTCCATTGATATTAAAATGGATATGAAAAATGAAGTTAAAAGGCCTTGGAGAATAAAAATGTCTTTGCCTGGTGTGAAAAAGACAATGAAAAAAGAAAAAAACACCTGCTTGACAACTGAATTGCTAAAAACAAACTTCATGGTGCAATTTATAAGCTCTGCAGGCAGAAGTATTTGGCAAGCAAACTAGGTCAGTGCAACAGATAAGCAGGTTGCTGCTTGCTTGAGTAAAACCTTATAAATCTCCCTCATGTACGGAGAATGCAGAGACACCGTATGGATTTGTGAGGGCATGGCTGCTCCTGTGTGCCTTCAGGTGCATAATTGGGACTTGGCCTTACCGTCAGATAGTAGCCTCTGTCATGAGTTACTCACATGAAGAAGAGGGTATCTTGCAGTCACTGGGTCAGTCATGGCTCTGCTTTCAGTTGTCTTTATTTATTTATTTATTTATTTATTTATTTATTTATTTATTACATTTCTATACCGCCCAATAGCCGGAGCTCTCTGGGTGGTTCACAAAAATTAAAAGCATTCAAAGAATAAAACAACAGTATAAAACCATAATATAAAATACAATTTAAAAGCTCAACCAGATAAAAACAGCAGCAATGCAAAATTACAAATTTAAAACACCAAGTTAAAATTTATTTATAGACTGTTAAAATGCTGGGAGAATAAAAAGGTCTTCACCTGGCATCTAAAAGCATATAATAACAGCTTGTCTAATTCGCATAACTGTGGAGATGTAATGCAACTAATGCTCTTTTACCCATATGTTTTGGCAATGCCCAATAGTCACTTCCTTTTGGGAGGAGGTCATAATATGGATAAACTTCATATTGGGACAGTCCTTAATATTGAATGAGATATACATATCCTCCTAAACTCTTCATAGGTTTCTTGCAAGTTAACATATGGGTCAGCGCAAATGGATTTTCCAAGCCCTTATGTCAATCAAAAGACTGATATTACAACATTGGAAGGATAAATGCTCACCTCCCATAATGCAATGGACTGAGGACCTAACAACACTATTTGAATGGGTGGTGTATAGGCCCATGAGTGGATAAATATATAGATACCTGGTCAGCTTTTCTAAAACTTATACATAATCCCCCCTTTAAAAAAGAAAAAAGAGTGTTGTACTTGATGGAATATTGATATTTCTATGTATGTAATTTCCTGGGGGTTTGTCCTGTCTGGAGCTGGGGCCAGGTAGAATGTCTAATGCCACAGTGGGGCTAAGAGTGCAGCCCCATCCCCCCATAATTGCAGGATGCCCCTTTCACGTGTTACTCATGTGAAAAGGGTTACTGTGACCTGAAAATCATAGGCCTGCTTCCTGAGAAACATGGGTGTTTCCAGATGAGGCTTGTATTCTGCAATTGCCGAACTTCAAACCCAGATTTTTATTTGTGGTGGTGGCACGCAGACAATGGTGTCTTCCATTTGCAACCCTCTTGGGTGTTCCCACTGCATCTTCTATCTTTTTCCTTAATAGAAAGAAAATCTGTTAAGGAGAAAAGATGGAATAGCTTCACAGTGTCGTTTGACTGGTAGTGTCTGTGACCTACATTGGTGTCACTCTGCATCTATTTCAATCCACTCATGCTACCACTACCGCCTATACACCACCCGTTCAAATGTTGATAGTGTTGTTAGGTCCTCAGTCCATTGCATTATGGGAGGTGAACATTTATCCTTCCAATGTTGTAATATCAGGCTTTTGACTGACCTAAGGGCTTGGAAAATCCATTTGTGCTGACCCATATGTTAATTTCCAAGAAAATGGTAAATAGTTTAGGAGGACATGTATATCATTCAATATTAAAGACTGTCCCAATATGAAGTTTATCCGTATTATGACCTCCTCCCCAAAAGAAGTGACTATTGGGCATTGCCAAAACATATGGGTAAAAGAGCATTAGTTGCATTACATCTCCCACAGTTATGTGAATTAGACAAGCCCTTATTATAAAGACATCTGGAGGCAGAGCCATGACTAGGGTGGCCATATGAAAAGGAGGACAGAGCTCCTATATCTTTAATAGTTGTATAGAAAAGTGAATTTCAGCAGGTGTCATTTGAATGCATACAGCATCTGGAGAAATTCCCTCTTCATCACAACAGTTAAAGCTGCAGGAGCTATACTAGAGTGACCAGATATAAATGAGGGCAGGGCTCCTGCAGCTTTAACTGCTGGAATGAAGAGGGAATTTCAGCAGGTACTGCATGCATACAAATGACACCTGCTGAAACTCCCTTTTCTATACAACTGTTAAAGATACAGCTCTGTCCTCCTTTTCATATGGTCACCCTACTCTGAAGTTAATCCCATTCAGATCAATTTATCACTCGCCTCCAGATAAGTGTGTGCAGGATTGCAAACTTAATTCTCAAACTCTGAATGCAGGGTTTCTTTTTGCCAGTGCCAAAGTTGTCAAAGCTTCCTGGCATGGGGTGAGGAAGCCACAAACCTGGAAAACCAGCTATGGCAGTCAAGCTAAGGAGGAAAATATAGTTATGAGAGGAGCAGTGTGTCAAATTTACAAACGATATTGTTTTAACTGTTGGGAATATTGCAACCTCATCTGTAAGTAACAGAAAGGGCAGTGTTGCCATGAGTTAGTTCATGGGAAATTTGACCACAGCTAGCCTTAGGGCCTCTATAGCGTTCAGTGCGATTTCCTGCCCCATTCTCCCCCCACCCTTGTCTTCTTTAGTTTTGCTCCTGCCTGTGTAATGGAACACAAAATGGACCAAACAAACTCGTTTTGAAGCTCTCTATGCTGTACTTGCATTTTTATGCAGGGAACTGTGAGTAAACCATCTTACCTTTTCTTCACTACATAAGGGTGTGGTCTCATATATATATTTTTTAACATATCTTGTGTGCATGTAGGACTTGTAAACCCTCATTGTGTTCTTTTTGTTCTATGCTAACTGGGTTTTTTTTTTAACAGGAGGCAACAATACTAAATAATCCCATCACAAACCATAGTGGTAAGGCTCTGCCACTGAGGCCGTAGCTAGATCTAAGGTTTATTCCAGGAATGTCCTGGGGTCAAACCTGTTCATCTAAGTCCCACACAGGACATCCAGCGCTCAGGCAGGGATGAACCCGGGATGATCCTGGGATAAACCTTAGGTCTAGCTATGGCCTGAGATTAAAGTGTAAGATCCTAATAAGTGAGGGGTGCCCACATTTGCCCACTTTACAGCTACCAATCAAGTGCCAATGTCCAGCCAGCCCTGATTTCACAGTAATAACAAACTTCACACTAGCAGCATTAGTCTACAATACGAAAACAACAAAAGAGTCTTGTGGCACCTTAAATACCAATAGATTCATTGCAGCAGCAGCCTTCTTGGACTGGGGCCCGCTCTTCATAAGATGCATGTAGTGTTATCCTCCGCTGGCAGGTATTTAAGTACATGGGTGTAGAGGGAAAAATGGGGCCAAATGGCAATGAAATGCAAAATGCACAATCTGTGGCAATTCTATGTAAAGCATGAGATAAGCAATGCAACCATTTACAACAGCAGTCATAGGTGATAACACAATCATCCCAGCTTTGTGGCATTAATTAGCATATGTAGTGGGGACAAGCTACTATTCTCGTTTTATTCAAGCCTCAATGGGTAGAATCAAACTTCCATATTAGTTCTAATACAACAGATTCATGATGATGTTTAGCTTTATTTATTTATTTTAATTTGGTGGAGAGTGGTAACTTCCAGGTCAGTAGTGGAGTATCTTGAGAGACTGAAAATGTTCTCTCCCTTCTTTCTGATACCAGATTTGTGTCCATTTCTCCTTTTGCATAGGGGCTGTGCGGCTTCTCCTAGCCCCTAGAGCAGAGGTCTACAAACTTTTATGATCAGTAGGCACATCTGGGATTTTGAGAGATCATTTTGAGCACTCGCACAAAATGGCTACTATGGGGGTTGTTCCCCATGTGTAAAGTGGCTGCCATAAGGGGAATGGCTGGTCACAAAACAGCGGTTTCTCAGAAAGCAATCTCGTAAGGCTATGAGAAAAGTAACTGGTCCAAAAACCTAAGTACAAAGCAGAGATGGGGTCTGTGCTCCTGCTCCAAAGTTTTGAACCCACAGTTTTCTGCTCCATTTCACAGAATGAAAATTGATGAGGCTCAGAGACAAGTAACTTGGCCTAGAAACTCCATACAAGGCAGAGACGGAGTTTTAGCCCCAAATGCCAAATCACGTATTTGCCCCCGCAAAGCACAACAAAATACCCAGGCAAACTGGTGATGCTCAGAGGAATACAATCACGTTCATCACATCACACAGAAAAGCCGGGCAAAAGACCCACACTCCATAGCGGGTGAAACACGCACACACATAGCACAGGCGAAACGCCCCCTTATACACCACCTCCCTCTAGTACCCAAGGATGCTGCCAGCCATCCCAAGTATACCTTTCCCCTTTTTTTCTGGATGGCTGGGCATGCTTCAAAATGAAGCAATGGGCTGCAATGATTCACCATTTTTATTTTCTATGAATGCCTTTGGGGTCCACATGACACCAAGAGGCATTCTTTGTAATAAAACTGGTGCTGTAGGGCAGCACTTCACTCAGCAGCATGCCAGCTTCCCAGTATTTTTTTTAATGACTATTTAAAAATAAAATCCAGAGGGGCAGGGAGCCTGGTGGATGGGCACACGGCTACCAATGGGCGCCACATTGAAGACCTTTGCCCTAGAGGCTCTTCATTGTTTCTAATATTCCTGTGGAAGTTATATAACACTAGCAAGTAATATTCTTTTCCACTTTCCCAAAGAGTGCTCAACATTACAAAACTAAAATTTGGTTGCTTAGGTATAACAGTGGGCTCATCTACACCAAGCAGGATATTCACTATGAAAGCGGTATATAAAAGGCAGGAGCCACACGACTGCTTTCTAGCGGTATTGAAGTGTACTGCAGGATCTACACTACTGCTTTATAGCGGTACTGAAGTGCACTGAGAACTGTTGGGGCCCATGACACATCTACACCAAGCAGGATATAACACTATGAAAGTGGCATGAAAGCAGTATATGGTACGTGTCAATGGGCCCCAACAGTTGTCAGTGCACTTCAATACCGCTATAAAGCAGTAGTGTGGCTCCTGCCTTTTATATACTGCTTTCATAGTGGAATATCATGCTTGGTGTAGATGAGCCCTTAGAGGGGGTCTACAATAGTCATTTACTGCAGGATTGTACTGCAGTCATCACTGATGGAGCACATGATATTCACCTGTTCCTGCGGTGATCTTGGGTCTACCTCTCAGCTATACCAGAATATATCACATTTTTTCCAGCTCTCTCACATCCATTCCAAAGAACATGTTCGGTGTGTCCCCCTACCCCCATGAGGTCGTTGCTGTTTGCTGCGAGTTGCGGGCTCAGTGAACAGCCAATCAGCTGTGGGGGTTGTGTGCATAAGTCTCAGAGGTGTGCGGGAGTGGACCTGTCCACCATTTCTGCCACATGTTTTGGATGGGTATCTGTGTGTTTTACTACTGAGTGTGCTTGTTTTTGGTGTTTTTTTTTTAATACAAATGTATCTCTGCTCAGGAGCATGTATTCGACAGAGTTCATATTCCACCCCCCCACATGTGTTGCTGCACATCTGTGCTCCTGCTCATGCCTCACAACTCATTTTAAAAAAAAACCTCTCTCCATAGCCACGTCATCTGCCCAGCACCGCCCATTTCTGCTGATCCACATGCGCAAGCAGTGTTACGGGGCACACATGCTCCCGCAATGGCACTCCTGTAATTGTGGTAAGCATCGGTTGCGTGTGCACCTTGAGCACCAATCTATCAGATGTATACAGCAGATGCTAGTGCACTTTAAAAGTGTGATACAGTTGTTGAATTGTATGTATGTGATAAAGAAAGGAAAGGAACCTCTCGTGCAAGCACTGAGTCATTACTGACTCTTGGAGGTACGCCAGCTTTCGCTGATGTTTTCTTGGCAGGCCTTATAGCGGGGTGGTTTGCCATTGCCTTCCCCGGCCATTATTACCTTTCCCCCAGCTAACTGGGTACTCATTTTACCGACCTCGGGAGGATGGAAGGCTGAATCGACCTGAGCCAGCTGCCTGAAACCAGCTTCTGCTGGGATCGAACTCAGGCCGTGGGGAGAGTTTCAGCTGCAGAAACTGCTGCTTTACCGCTCTGCGCCACATGAGGCTCTCGTATGTGATAAAACTTTGTTAAAATAGTCTTTTTTTCCTTAACCCTTTGCATTTGGATAATTATATGCTTTTACACAGACACGCCCAAGGGTAGCCAATAATGTCAGATGTTGGGAAGCAGCTGATGTGAAGATCTAACATTAAGTATATTTCCCTACTAAATGTTATAGGGGGAGGGGAAAACTGAACACTGTTTTAGTTGCTGTGATCAGTTCCACCATAAAACTGAGTATTCTACAGGCATTTTTGGACTATGTGTATTCAACTTTCCAGAAGGGTATTTAAAAGAGGATTATGTTAAGCTCCATTGGGCTTATGGAATAAGGCCTCCCCTTGGTTTAGGCTGCAGGTTGAAATTGCATTAGAAAGGAGACTAGAAGATGACTGTGGATAGCAAGTTGCCTAGTAGTTCACTGCATACCATATCATACCATACCATACCATACCGTACATCTTTATTGTGATCCATAGATCCTTGAAAAAGCCTAGTAGTTCACTGCATGTATTCCACACTCACTCTTCTCTGGACATTTTCATGGGGCGGCACTCCACTTATGTGCTTCCCAGTGACTTGGTAAAACAGAAGTTCCTCTTTCACTCAGATGTATACATAGGCAGTATTGATGTGTTTTGCCTCATGGGCCACCCAGACATATTGCTGTGGCATTATCTCTTCGATCTTGAACCATTTATTATAGCTCCAGAGAACCCTGATATTAAACTGCTCTTTGAGTCTTATCCAGGCATAATGTGCTGTTCAACTGAAAGGCTGGCACTGTGAAGAAGATGCAGAGGGTGTAATCACAGCCATTACGGAGAGCCATCAATGTAGCCAAACCTACACTTTCCACAGTCAGCAGTAGGCAGCTCGATGAAAAGGAACTATTAGAAACCAAACCTTGCCCTCAATGTGTAATAAATGGCAAAGAGAAAAAAATCTATGAGAGAACAGTTTCCTCTCAAAAAAAGTAAGCACAAAATGCTGTCATACAGAAAAAGAAAAGATTCAGTGTTAGTTTAAAAAGGTCAACTTTTTCAGGGGATAAACTGTAAATGCCTGAATTGGAAACCTGCCACCTTCGATCACCAGGGACTGCTTCGTACTGTCCCTTTTGGACAATCTCATGTAACCAGGGCTCACTTAGACTACGTCCTCTTCCTCCCTTCCCTTTCGTTTCTTAATGGGTTGATCCCCAAGGCCATTTTAGTTAGTGATTAAATGGAGCCTGGGTTTTCTTCAGGGCAGTTATGCTTGTGTTCTCTCTCTCTCTCTCTCTCTCTCTCTCTCTCTCTCTCTCTCTCTCTCTCTCACACACACACACACACACACACACACACACACACAGCACCAATGGCAACAACTAACTTGCTCATAGAAAGGCAGTATCAACGTTTTGTGAAATAATAAGTACACAGACACATTTCTTTGCTGGAAGGTTAAAGAGGTGAGATATATGCCAATAGTGTCAAAGAAAATAGGTCTCTTTTCTTCTCTTTGTAGATTAAAACAACAGAGATTCCACCAGGGATTCCACAGAGGATCCTGCAAGGATCAAAGGAGGAACAGAAATGCTGAGAAATAAACACAAACAACATCAGTGAGCCATATCACAGTTTAAACTGCCGTGTTTAGGAGGTGTTTATGTTTATTATTAACTTGGCAATTGACTCTGAGTATTTTTCATGCCTGTGTACTGAACATATGTTTTTTGCTATGGATGAATTATATTTAGCTCAAGATCTATCTTATTTTTAGTTATTACTGTGATGATGATAATAATAATAATAATAATAATAATAATAATAATAATAATAATATCCTAAAATCCAAACTCAACTCTAAAAATATCTTCAAAGCCATCAACTCCTATGCAATACTGATCTTCACGTACTCATTTTGAATCGTACACTGGTCACACACTGAATTTGAAAAAATATACAGACTCAATCACACCTAACTTATGAAACACCACATGCTCCATCCCAGTTCATGCATTGAAAGAATAACAATCAGCAGGAAAGAAGGAGGAAAAGGTCTGCTGGGCATTGACACAATTCATGCTAAAAAGATACAGTCACTCAGAGAATTCTTTCACACTAAAAACACCCCCATTCATAAAGCCATAGTAAAACCAGATAAAAATTACACCCCACTCAACCTAGCACTACAAAATGAAGACAAAATACAACCACTCACACTCAAAGAGAAAAAAGAAAAACGGGCACAAAAAGCACTACATGGGAAACACTCTAACATAACACAGAACCCACAAATAAACAAAGAACAATCGTAGAAATGGCTTAGAAAGGACAAGCTATTTCCTGAAACAGAAGGATACCTAATAACCATACAGGAAAAAGTCATAGCATCCAAAAATACATCATAAAAGATAACAGCGTAACAACAGATTCATGAAGGAAATGTCATCGGTTTCAAGAAACAATAGACCATGTAATAGGAGGATGTAAAATTCTGGCTGGAATGAACTATATGGACAGACACAATACAGCTGCAAAAATAATTCACCAACAATTGGGCATCAAATTCAACCTCATCAAACAACCTACACCATACTATATATACTAAACTGAAACAATCTTTTAAAATGCAGATAATAAAATATACTTGGAAAGAACAATTCATACAGACAAGACAATACCTTGCAATTGACCAGACATAAGTTATAGACAAAAAATAAAAACACAGTTACCTCATTGACATAGCAATAACTAAGGACAAAATGTTGTAGAAAAGGAAAAAAGAGAAAAGTATATACCACTGGCTATGGAAGTTAAAGAACTATGGTAGCAGGAAAAGGTCACTATTGTGACATCAGTCACCGGCATCACATCACATCCTGCAATTAGCAGGGGGTTGGACTCAATGGCCTTGTAGGCCCCTTCCAACTCTGCTATTCTATGATTTTTTACAGAAAAACTTCAGAAGCTGGGCTTACCAAAATACATCCACAACAACATCCAGAGAGCAGTCATAAATTTCTGAATCAGTAAAAGACAGCATGATTTGAGAAAGCCTGTCATGTCCATCTAGAAAAACCTCCACAAGGAGAAAAGACAAATAATAATAATAATAATAATAATAATAATAATAATAATAATAATAATAATATACACTAAGATCAGTCCAGTGTCATCTTAGGTTTGACTGTTCCAAGTTAGAGCATCAAGTGTATGTAAAGAAGCATTTCTGCTGGATCCCCTATAATTGTGGAATTCCTTTCCTTTGGAGCTCTGAGCAACTTTTACAGTCATTGTAAAATCTTTATTCAGCTTGGCTTTGGGTGACCAGAAGAACTCACTCTCTCTCTCTCTCTCTCTCTCTCTCATTTTTATGCCGCCTAATAACCAAAGCTGAAAGTTGCTTGAAATGTAGCTTTAGTATTCGTCACTTCTGGATTTCTTTTTAAATGCATTTATATTCATATGCACTTTAAAATGATTGTTATTGTTCTAAGTCCTGAGTGACAGATGAGGCAGGATAAAAATCTAAGAAAACAAGATAACGTGAAACATGGCAAGGCTGATTGCAAGCAACCCTATTGGAGTTAGGAGGTATTTTTTAGGCTCTGGTTCAAGAAACTCTTACAGAAATGGAGACCTCATGCACATAAGTATGTCTATTGAGCCAAATTTATTTCAAATTGAATCTGTCTACAGGGGCACCCTGTAATATAAAAAGTATAACGATCTATTACAAACCATTTCTATAAATTGTAATAGGAAAACAAAGCTCAAGAATATCACTTTCATATTTGCTATGTGTGCAATTAAACAAGCTTTGGAAAAAAGGCAAGCAAAATATATGAAAGTCCACAAAAACACATGCCTAATAAAATTTGTTAGCCTTTAAGATGAAACAAGACTCGTCTTGTTTTTGCTGCAGCAGACTAACACAGTTACGCCTCTGCAAAATATATAGACATTTTTATGTAAAATGAAGCAAAATAATGTAATAAAGCCTTTCCATAATTATGATGCTAAAACAGAAGTAAAGAAAACTAACGCTCAAGTGTAACACTTGCATAATGGATGTCCATGGCAATGGTATAACTTGTTTTCTTAATAGAACAATCAACCCTCAAGAATAAAAGGTGATTGTATGATTCAAAACAAACATAAACAATACTAGCAGAAATCACAAAATCCTTTTTATTTCCTGAAAAAAACCAAACCAAGAAAAAAAATGAACTGTGGGTATGTATTTCTTGCATCGACCTAATTTGCATCACTGCTCCATTTATTTTATACTATTGACTTTACAGAAAGAAAGAAAGAAAGAAAGAAAGAAAGAAAGAAAGAAAGAAAGAAAGAACAACACCTAAAAATGAAACTAGGACAATTTCGCAGTGTACTTCTGTGCCATTGATTCAACTAAGCCTCACTGACTTTCACTGAATTATATTCCCAGTTGCTCAAATTCATTTTCACCAACATCCTAATAAATCTAGCTAAAGAAAAGTGGGCCAATCCAAGATATTTTGTTACCTGAGGCAGTAGAAAATGGTGTCCGTCCGTCCCCACCAGTCCCCAGTCAGGACCCAAGGCTGCTCAGGTTATTATGGCACCTGAGGCCGACAGTTCCACAAATGCAGGAAATACTTAACAACTTACTGTCCTTCTATGGTACCCAAAATCAACGTCCTGAAGTGGCTGCCTCTCTCTCCGCCTAATCATTGGAGGACCAGTTGCTTAAGCCAGTCCTGCCATTAGGCAGAGGAAGCCAGCTGCCAGAGAGCTGATTCTGGGTGACATGAAACAGCAGGAAATTGTTAATTGTTTAGGGCACAATCCTACAACTCCCAGCATCCCCAATCAGCTGATTTGGGGTATCATGAAAGGTAGCAAATGGTTGATTATTTAATTTATTAATGTTGTACTTTGCAACCAGGGACAAGCATTTGTGGGGATCTTCTGCCTCAGGTGCCAAAATAGGTTGGCTGTCCTTGGGTACTTTGGGGGCAGGGCGTTGATTAGCTGTTTTCCTTAAGGCAGAAAAATAACTTAGGCCAACCCTATATGCATACATAATATTAATTAATATTATTGTGATATTACATCCTAATTCTAAAACTAGAAGGGGTTAAATACAGAGGAATACAGTTCTTATATCCCGATCCTAAACATTTGTTATGGGCTCGTTGCCTACATTGAGGTGGGCAGATTTCTGGTTTGTAGGATCTACTTTGTTATTTACTGGAACCCTGAGATCCACCAGCCAGAGCATGTTGCAAAAGTCATGCAGTTATAATTAAAGAATTTTGAGCCCAAGAACTCGTTTTGCGTACCAGAATTGAATGAAGCTTAGGGCACAATTCTATGCATTAGGCAGCAAAAAAAAAAAAAAAAAAAAAGTCCTATAACTCCCAGCATGCTGGCTAGAGAATGCTGGGAGTTATAGGACTTTTTTTTCTGTTTAAACATCCATAGGACCGCACTCATCCTGCCACAGAACAATAAACTCCCCAAGGTTTTTTCTTCTTCTTCTCATTTTAGCAGTACAATTTGGGAGTGGAAGGAAGTCATTTGGTTGCTGCTATTGTTAAACAATTGGGAATCAGAAATCCTTGCCGATCTACTGCAAATGTCCCAGAGATCTACCAACAGATCCCAACCTATCTTCTGCCCACCCCTGGCAGCAATGCCTGTGCAATGTTACCAGACTTTTTGTATTGATGTGGTTTAGGGGCATAGTAGTTGACTCATTGTATCCTAGGCATTAATCTGACTAGCAAGGTGTGCCTTACTAGGATCCGGGGCTATTAATCAGATTTTTCCCTATTGCTATTCACTTTGCCTGTCCTCACTTTTTAAAATAGCTGCAAGATCCCATCTCAGTATTGATTTACAACCATGCATTTACCAAGGAGGCGAATGTCATGATTATCCAAGACGTATGTGGCACATATGGTGGTAAACTGTTGGGTTGGAAGATCTTTAGGCAATTTAATTCCTGAATTGGCTTAGATGGATAGCTCAGGTATTTGCTTTACCTCTTTGGGTGATTTATACTGTGGCTGCACGATGAACAGAGAGACCTGGGCTGTGATAGTACAGATGTGTTTCTGTCTGGAAATGAAAACTAATCTGACCTCATTAAATCTGATGGTCTATATGTGATGGTTCATTATCCACTGGAAATGCTTGAATTTGGTATTTGATCTATGCCACCCAGGCTCTGGAGAAGCTTCCAGCATGTGATGGTAGATAGAGTAAGTTCAACATTACGAGGCGGAACAGATTGGATGGATCAGTCATTCCCCATGGAGATGATAAACAACCTTTCACAACAATTATCTAGTTAAAACACCATTAACAATTAATGACATACATCACTAAACTTATTGAACCCATTAAAGACTAATTTACTGGCTATAAAAATATGGCATTAAGAATTTATGGATCATTAGCTTTTATTCCTGAATGAAATATAGCTGACGGAAACTCCCAGAAATTGTTGAAAACAATCACTCACTTCAATAAGGCACATGGAATTAAATGATATCAATGCTAGAAGAAAAGGAAATGGGGACAAGTTTGTAAATGTTTGCATAGAAGATGCTAACGTTGTGCACTACTGAATGGCTGAAGATTGCATTTTCAAACAAGAATGAAATCTACAATTAAATGATTCAAGCAAATTTTAATGCGCAATAAAAAACAAACTGTTTTTTGATGGAAAAAACTAGAAGTTGACTGATCAAAATTCTGATCACGATCTATTAATCACAGCTAGTTATTTTGGGACACTGTTAAGGAAATTAGACAATGTTAAAGTTGAATTACTTTGTGTGTTTGGTACATTAAATTCATATTTAGCAGCTGATCCAGCCTTATACATTAGCGTTCCAGCTTTGCCCCTGGAGTAAAACTTAGGTATCCAATTAAATCTAAAACTACCTATACTTATAAATTCATTATCATTCAATAAAACTATTCCAGAAGACATTTTTATCTTCTTGTTATAGAAAAACGGTAAGCACTAAACCTTCTAAAACTCTAGCCCAGATCTATTCACTAATGTGAAATACCACATCATGCCTAGCCTTATTTCTAAGTACTTTATCGCTTAGGAACTGACCATAATGCAATTCTGTACATGTCTACTTAGAAATAAACCCCATTAAGTTTAGTGGAACTTACTTCCAGGTAAGCGAGTACAGTATTGCAGCCTTACTGACATTTATCCATGCGTGAATCCTGTTAGATTCAAATACAAGTAACTGGGCACAGAATTGCAGCCCAGCTGTGACAAGCATCACACCTAGTTGTGTGTTTTTTGCAACAGCAATGAAGTAGCATCACAACGAGCCTTTCTACATGAGGCATTTATTGCGTGCCCGTGTTTCCTCATTCATGGTAGTTTGCATGTGCTTTACATGATGTCATAATCCACTAGGGCCTCTCCTATTTTTTGCAACCATTATAGCTCCCCCCCCCCCCCGCTAACGAGGAAGGTCTGGTATTTCCCTGAACGGCAGCATGAAACTGAAGTATTTGTCATTGCTATACTACGGCCTGATCTACACCAAGCAGGATATAACACTTTAAAAACGTTATGAAAACGGTATATGTAATGTGTCCTGGACCTGAACAGTTGTCATAACCATTATAAACCATTATAAGCAGTAGTGTAGATCCTGCCTACAACACCACATAGTGGTTGCATAATGAAACATATAGAAAGGCAGACAAAGAAAAACCTCCTTAACAACAACAACAACAACAACAACAACAAACTACTTGTAAAAGAGACTATCTTAATCCCACAAAGAAAAGGAAGCAGAGGCCTTGGTGAAGCAATGGGTGAAAAGCCCTATGTAGAAAAGCCCACTGACACCAGCACAACAGAAATTTTCCCCATGTCATACTTCAGCACCAGTCACTATGGCCCCATTTGTTCATCATTGCAGAAAACATTTAGATCGACCTGCTGTTCTCACCTTTCTTGAAATCATTTGGTCTTTTTCACGTGAGGGGTTCTGCCCACATTTCCTTAAAGCCTTGTTTGACCTTTACAAAAGTTGCAATTATTAATAAAGGTCTTATCTTAAACCAAAGTCAACACACAAAGCAAAATGGGTTTAAGAGTTTAAATTTAGGGAAGTGCTATTAAGGGCCGGTAAGCAGCTATTTTTGTTTTTGCTTTACAAAATTCAAATCAAGGGCAAACCCTTTGAAACAGAAACAAGCTGCTCACCACTTACTCTGACTACTTGTGTGGACAAGTCAGTCCACACTGCTCAGAGAGGGACTATAAGTTGAGCCTGCTGAGGCACTGTAAGTTGCCAGTCTTTAATGTGGAGACAACTGGAGGCTCATCTACACCAAGCAGGATGTTCCACTATGAAAGCGGTATATAGTGTGGAGCCACACTATTGAAGTGCACTGACACATACCATAAACCGCTTTCATACCACTTTTATAGTGTTATATCCTGTTTGGTGTAGATGTGTCCTGGGCCCCAACAGTTCTCAGTGCACTTCAGTACCACTATAAAGCAGTAGTGTAGATCCTGCAGTGCGCTTCAATACTGCTATAAAGCAGTAGTATGGCTCCTGTCTTTTATATACCACTTTCATAGTGGAATATCCTGCTTGGTGTAGATGAACCCTTAGATAACTTTACCATAACAATGAATGTGTGAAGTACTGTTTCCTCTGCTACCTTGTTCATCTGACCGGGAGGAGGTGGGACTCTCACTCTGAAGATGCTGAAAATGATGGGATTTTACCTGTTCTTGTGGTCCTGAAGAAATGGGATCCTGCTGTTTTGCTTTGGAGTATCCTTGGTACTTGGAACAAACTACTGCCACATTTGCTGTGTGTCCTTCATATAAATATTGCATTTTGGCAATTTACAAACCAAGTCTACAAGCATGTTAGGGCACTTCCAAAGAATGTACGAGGAGTTAAAAAAAAAAGGTTAGCTTTGTTATAATAATATATCTCAAAACTATTATGTATTCCTAAAGTTTGGCAAGGTGCCTTTTCAAGGCTTTTGCCTTTTCTTGCCAATTTGGCTTCAGAAGGGGAAATTGTTGTAATTAAAGGAGAGAGAGAGATTTATTGACTTCTTTTCGATGCCATAAGTCCTACCAAATTTCACAAGTCATTGTTTGTGATTGTCAGATCCAGCTGACTGGGTACATACCAGTATAAGAGATCAGTTTATCAGTCCTTATAAGTGTGTTCCAGCTGACTTCAATCAATGCAGGATCAGGCATTTTATCTGATCTTAAAAACAAAACCTACTCTTCTACACCCAGTGTTTTTAATCATAGCATTTTTATGCCCTTTGAAGCACCAGGCTACAGTCTTGAAGCCCTTAGGTTTTCTGAAGAACTGCCGACTAATCACTTTTGAAAACCATTTTAGTGGATATATAATTATTGCCTTGACATCACTCCTGGAATTCCCTGTCAGTAGAGACATCAGCAAGACAATATTCCTGTGAAAGAGCTCCTGACTAAATATACTGAGTTCCTTTCATAACATTCTTCAGTTATGCATTGACTTTTAGCAAGTTTCCTTTCTCTCTCCCCCCCTCTCTTATCCCTAGTAAATATGAAGGCGGACTAAACCTTTTAGTGTAATAGTTTAGATAGTACTGTGATTGTCCATAATTGGGTCAATATGACTCATGTTGTGTGAATGTTGATAATCTTAAACCAATTTTTTTGAATGTCTAAGGCTGCTTCCACACCAGGACTTCTTAGCATTGCTAAGGCATCACTTTTCCATTTAAAGCAGTGAGTGGAATTAAAGACAGTTCCACAGTGTTCTTCCCACAGTGAAGGGGAAAAATGGGGAGTGTGTGTGTGTGATTTGAGGAGGCACTTGAAGAGATTGTGATGCAGGAAGGGTCAAACCTGCCCACCCCACCCCACCCCACTTCCTTGTTGTACTGAAACTTTGCAAAGCAGTGAAGCTTCTCCCATTTTTTCAATGCTCTCTTGAGGCTTCGTGCAAGTGAAAGGGATTCCTCTTGCCTTCTGTGAGCTTTAGCAGTGAGAAGCTCTGTAGTGCAAGGAAGGGAGCTTTGTGGCTCCACATGAGAGCCCTATCCATTGAGGTTAGGAGCTGGATCTGCCATTCACACAATGATACACCCTTCTCTCCCTCCCTTCTTTTGCTAGGTGTTTTCCTTATATGGAGAGTTTGAGGATTCAGGGCATCATCAGGCGAGCACTTTATTGTACATTCGTTACTGGGCACTCACAGATTTTCATGGATTCCTCTCATGATGTCGTCTGCGTCCCGCACACCTCTAGCCCGTTCTAGCCTTCTTTGCACTACAAACTCGCCCTACTCCCCAGTAAGTCTGACTTATTTTGAAAGACAAGTTGCTGCTATCTCCTGCTCTCTGCAGGAGAAGCAGCAGGATCAAAACGGCCCACTGAATGGGCCACGTGCATGTTGTTTACTTCCTCTTTCATAACAGGAAGTAAGCAGAGGTGAGAAATGTGTGCCCCCTCCCAGATGTTGTTGGACTGCAACTCTCATCACCCCCCACCAGCGTAGCCAATGGCGAGGGGAATAGCAGTCCAGCGACATCAAGAGGGCACCATTTTCCCCATCTCTGCCTCAGGTAAAACTCCTAGAACAAGCCACTCCTCTTCCACTTAGCACATACCTGCAGGATAGAAGAAAATATCCTTTGACAGAGGGGAGAGAATGAAAGAGCTGTAAAGTCAATGAGCAGCGTTTATGTGTGATGCTGCAGCCCAACCCAATGGATCGATTGTCTGGCTTCCAAAGACATCATTAACTTTTAAATATTGGCAATGAATCAAATAGCACCTCAAAGGTGGATATATATATATATATATAGAGAGAGAGAGAGAGAGAGAGAGAGAGAGAGAGAGAGAGAGAGAGAGAGAGATTGTATCAAAGGGTTCAAGATCGTTGTTGAGTTATATATATAAAAAAGCACACATCCAAACCTAAATAGAGCAACAACATGTTGTGGTTGTTCATATTTTTTAGCATGATAAATGCTACTAATTGATTCTAGCACGAAGAGACTAAGCTGTGTGAGAAGACTTGAGTTTTCATGGCAAAGGCTCTCAGAAAAAATCCTAATGTAAAGTTGATGTATTTAGCCACTTAGAGGAGATGCAAAACAACATCCTTGAAGTGCCATTAGCAGAAGCTAATGTGTGTGTCCCCCACCCCAGGCTCCAAATAATGACTTCCTTATAAGGGATCTTAAAAGAGAGAGAAAAGCAGCCTTTTCTGAAAGGGCCAGTCAAGGTTTCTGGGAAAGGGGACATATCTCCCAGGATTCCCCTGGTGGCACCTCTTCTTTTTACTCCCCCATGGAGCAAATGTTGGCATGGAACCCATCACAGAGTATGTCCACGTGCACTAATCCACATCTCTGTAAGTGTACTTAGCATAGAGTTATCCCTGCTAAGTTAAGCTATGTGCTGCTTCCATCACTTGACCAGCGGTTTGTGGCAGCCTCCATCCATTTCAAAGAATATATTCCATTACTCATAGTTATCTCACAACACATACATAAGAACTAGTCATACCTACAAGATACAATCAATTATTCCCTTCGTGACCAGCTGCCATTTTCTTTTGCACTTTGTTTCTTTTAAAAATCTACTTTTAATGTGTTTTATTCTGTTTTTATTCTATTTTATCTAGGGTGACCACATGAAGAGGAGGACAGGGCTCCTGTATCTTTAATAGCTGTATAGAAAAGGGAATTTCAGCAGGTGTCATTTGAAGGCATACAGCACCTGGTGAAATTCCCTCTTCATCACAACAGTTAAAGCTGCAGGAGCTATACTAGAGTGACCAGATATAAAAGAGGGCAGGGCACCTGCAGCTTTGACTGTTGTGATGAAGAGGGAATTTCACCAGGTGCTGTATGCATACAAATGACACCTGCTGAAATACTCTTTTCTGTACAACTGCTAAAGATACAGAAGCCCTGTCCTCCTTTTCATATGGTCGCCCTAATTTTATCTGTTCACCACTCAGAAATTTTGAATAGAGAGCGGTATATAAATACTATAAATAAATAAATAAATAAATAAATATCAAGTCTACAAAGTGTCATGTCCTGCTTGGTGTAGATGTGGGACTAAGTAAATACACTCAAAATTGTGAGCAAAGATCTCCAGAGGTTAAAAAAAAAAATCAGGTGGGTAGGGGGGAGGAAGAAGACAAGGGAGGAAAAAGGCTGACTTGATGATGATGTCATGAAGTCTGCATGGTCAGCATCTTAAGAAGGGTGGAAGAACCACAGAGCCTCATCCATTTAGTTCTGCTATTCTTGCTGTGTTCCTTCTTAAGATTCTAACCATGTAGACTTCAACACCATTTCATTTCATTTATTACATTTCTATACTCCCCATTAGCCAAAGTTCTCTGGGTGGTTCACAAAGATTAAAAACCTCTAAAATACAATATTGTAACATATTATGAAAACCTTTTACATTAGAGCTGTGCACAAGTGGCCTCTCAAAATTCTCCACCCTACTGATGGGTAGAGAAACTGGGAGGGGGGTGCGGGCATAAACACACACACACACACACACACACACACACACACACACACACATCAAATCAGTCTTTGTTCCTTGCCCCCACCTTTTGTAACTTCTTCCTGATGAAGAGACCTGGAGCTGTCAAAAGTTTGCCTACAGTTGTGGACTAGCATATTTGGCTAGTCCTAACTAGGCAGGGGTGAGGAACCTTTTTCAGTCTGAAGGCTGAATTCAATTTTATTTATTTATTTATTTATTTATTTATTCATTTACAACTTTTATATACCGCTTCATATCTAAAATAGTTTCTGGAGCAGTGAACATAGAAATACAGCAGTAAAAAGATAAACAGCCTATTAAAATTGTTCAATTTTAAACAGAATACCAATAAAAAAACCAGCGGCTGGTCATTTGAGGACTGCTTGCTGGAAAAAAGCTGTTTTTAGGAGGTGCCAGAAGCAGCGTAGTGTTGACAACTGCCTGACCTCCAGGGGCGAGGAATTCAAAAGAAAAGGGGCCACCACACTAAAGGCTCTTCTCTTAGTGGACTCCACTCAGGCCATAGGTCCATGTGGAAGCAACAGCAGCATGCCCTCTAATGACCTCTGTGACCGGGCAAGTTAGTTGAGGAGACGCTCTTGGGGGCTCCCTCCCAAAATGGGGGAAAACTGCACAAAAGCTGGGGAACCACGAAATGATTGGTGATCTTGGGAAAAGGGGTGTGGCTGAGGTAAAGGTGCATGGCCACTTGGGGAAATCCAGAGGATCAGAATGGAATCCCTGTAATAAAGGTTATTTTGACATTTTTGATTGCATAAAAACATCAGGCCAAGCATCCATCTAGTGCAGCATCCTGTTCACCCACCGTCTGCTGAGCTGCCCGTGGGAAACTCACAAGAAGGCAGGAGCATAATAGCCCTCCTAGTGTGATACCTCACAAAATAAAGCCAGATGGGGAGAAAATTCTACTGAACAACAAAACCATAGTGGCAAAACAACCTCACCTACAGCTATAGAAAAGACCCAGACTTTAATGAAACAGGAAGACTTTCCTCACTTTTATACCCCACAGTTACAAGGAACCCTTTTATATCCTGCTGACTGCCCTACAGTCTCTAAAAGTCCAAGGCCACCAGCACTGTGTTCAGCCCTGGCCCCAGATCTAACCCCCAACCCTTTGGGTGAATCCATCTAATACTGAAGAGCCTTTATTTACTACCCAGAGGCCAGATTTAACTGTGTTCAGTTGATTGTTTTCAATTTATCTTGCAGCAAAGCAACCCAAGCTACAAATGCAGGCTAGAGGTGGAAGGCAGAAAGCCTGCGTCTCAGCCTTTCACAGTCATTTGAGATTCCATTTCACTAAACCAGCCAACGCTAAAAGGTTCATAGGTCCAATTTGATTTGGCTAAACATCCTCAAGGTGATATACTTATCCAAAGCACTTTGGTCTGAGAAATTCCATAAGAATAACCTGTTATGAGATCACAAATACCTTGTCTTTCAAAAGCACATGGCGGGGGGAAGGGGGGTTGTAGTCCACCAATGATCTTCCTTCAGATAAGGAGGAAAAAGTCATATCATTTCAATCTATTTGAACACAGATAGTCTTGAATGCTCTCTCAGCAATGGCCTGTAGTGCAGGTCAATGCAAATATCTTTATAAGGGGTGGCAGCCAATGCTGTGCTTGTGCGAGGACACAAAGGGAGTTTCCCCCGCCTGCTCTCCACCACAACCCTGTGCCACACTGCAGCCCTACCAAAGCCTCCCCAACCCTGGGCCAAAGCAGACATTGAAATGTGTGCATCTACTCTGAAGTATTGCACCTTAAGTCTTGTGTTTATTTTTACTCCAGGGTAGGTGCATGCCCCTCTAACCTCAGGCCAGGGGCCCCGGCCTGGTTCAGGGCCCCTGCACCTACTCTGGAGTAAAAACACGTCGCTGCTAGACATGCATTTAAAGGAATGTCAGTTTTGGTCCAGAGTGGTTCAAGAGGAGAAGGACATACATACATACAGAAGTGTGGGACCGTATTATGTGTGATTGTTAAGAGTTTATGCTGGTGATCCTAGATTTATTAGAACAGTAGCCTCTGCCATTGCTTCTTTCAGGAATGATGTACCTTGGGGTGCTCAAAAACATAGTTGGGGGGGTCCAGATTAGCCAAGAATCACCTCCCTTCCCACCTCATCTGACAAATCCACCTGTAACACCAGAGGTGCATCGGAGCCAAGACTTGCAGGGACGCAGCACCCACAGGGTCACCGACGTCATCTGCCACCCCACCACTGAACTCCCGGTTGCCCTCTGAGTTTAGCTGAAACCATCACAGTAGCTGGATGCAGGGGCAGGATTAATTTCCCCAACAATAATATATTGTCCCCTGTCCCCAACATTAATATATTGTTCCTTGAGTCAAGACTAACTTGAATCACATTCATTTCAATGGGTCTAAGTAGGACACGTTGGATTTTAGCTAATAAATGCTCAAACTGTTGTTTCTTGATATGGATCAATTCAGCTGGCTGCCCTGTTTGGGCTCCCCTGTGCGGTGCGGCTATGGGGACCATCACAATCAGTGCTTGTACTTCAGAAGTTACCACTTCACCACTGCCCAATACACATGGCAAATGTAGGCAAGAATGTGCAAAATGGTTGCAAAAAGCCCTGCTTTTGAGCCCCTCACATGCTAATGCCTACTAACATCCCCCCTTCCAAAGTATTCACACTGATCCCTCTTTTACTGAAGATCAAAATAAGGAACTCTGTTCCTCAGGAATGTTTCCCACAAATGTTTCTCGATCATCCCAGAGTGCAGGACCTGGAATAATGAGCTCAAGTTACAGGAAGCCAGATTCCGGCTGGACATCAGGAAAAACTTCCTGACTGTTAGAGCGGTACAACAATGGAACCAATTACCTAGGGAGGTTGTGGGCTCTCCCACACTAGAGGCCTTCAAGAGGCAGCTGGACAGCCATCTGTCAGATATGATTTAAGGTGGATTCCTGCATTGAGCAAGGGGTCAGATTTGATGGTCTTATAGTCTCACCTTCCAACTCTACTATTCTATGATACTCCTAGGTAACTGTGTATAGCATTGCAGTCTAAACTATCCATTTACTTGTCCTTAGGATCAAACAACACATCATATTAAATGCAAAGCATATAGCTCTCTTTTGGTTTGGAGGGAGCTCTGCTGCTATTGTTCTGTCATCTAGGCCAGAGAGTGCTTTTATCCTCTTCCTATTAATACCTGGGATTGACAACTGGTCCTGCTTTCCTCCAAAGCTCTTGAGAAGGCCATACTCTACTGCTACTCTAACTAGAAAAGTCAGGGGATTTTATTTTTATTTATGTATTTATTTCATTTCTATACTGCCCAATAGCCAAAGCTCTCTGGGCAGTCCATAAAAATTAAAACCATGAGGTACAGCATATGATCTACAATATGAAAGCTTAAAACTGCAACATAAAAGTACAACCAGAATAAAACCAAGCAGCAATTCAGAGATTTAAAATAATGATTTAAAATAGCAGAGCTAAAGGACTAGGAGGCTAAAATGCTAAAATATTGGGATTTTATTTTTTTAAAAAAGTCTTCACTGGCACTGGAAAGAGTACAATGTAGGTGCCAGATGAACCTCTCTAGGGAGCTCATTCCACAGCCGGGGTGCCGCAGCAGAAAAGGCCCTCTTCCTGGTAGCCACTTGCCTCACTTCCTTTGGCAGGGGCTCTCAGAGAAGGACCACTGAAGATGATTGTAGGGTCTGGGCAGGTACATATGGACCATAGTTTATCCTGGAATTGTTAATAAATTGTTTTGATTTCGATGTTTTATTATGTACTTATTAGGAAATTGGTTTGATTTTTCTTTAACATGTAAATGACATGAGCCAGTGTGGTGTAGTGGCTAAAGTGTTGGACTGGGAGTCGGGAGATCCAGGTTCTAGTCCCCACTTGGACATGGAAACCCACTGGGTTACTTTGGGCCAGTCACAGAGTCTCAGCCCAACCTACATCACAGGGTTGTTGTTGTGAGGATAAACATGGAGAGGAGGAGGAGGATTATGTATGCCACCTTGGGTTCCTTGAAGGAAAAAAGGTGGGACATAAATGCAACAAATAATAATAATAATAATAATAATAATAATAATAATGTCTTTTTATAATGCTTTGTTGTGAGCTTCTTTGAGCACTCTGTATGGAAAAGCTGTATACAAATAAAATGTTCGATTGGTGGTGGTGGTGGTAGTTTTTCTCTAAAGAGGAAATCCAGAATGGGACCAGAGTGTGTGGGGAGTGGAGTTTTAATCCATCCCTCCTGAGCCACACCCCACCCAAATTACCCCATTGGAGGCTGGTGACCCTGATTTCGGTGGAGCTGGGAATCTATTTTGGGTTTCAGTCAAAACCATAAAAAGCGAGGTGTAAAGAGAAGAGTTCCCCTTAATGCTGCAAAAAGAGAGGGGTTAACCAGTCAAAACCAGTCAGAACTCTAAATGAACTATATAAGGTGCCATGCCCAAAATAGGTTCAGCACCTTGGATAGCTCCTTTAGAGTTCTGTCTGGTTCAGACTGAAACCCAGAATGGATTCGTAGCCTTACTGTCCCCACCACCAATGTGCCAGCAGTTACCCTACCAATAGAAGAAAAAACCCATCCCCATAGCAAGCGTTATGCTTCTTTTAATTCCCCTTGTGTTCTGTCCAGGGTCCTGATTCCTTGTTTGCCATCTCAGACTCCTGCCTTGCACTATGTGCTCATTGCTGCTGCTTGCTTAATGATCACTAAACTTGCCGCTTGCCAGGCACACTCAACATACTTAATCCCATCATTGGGTAGCAGCTCCTGGGCCCAGGCCACAGACCCACATTCTGTACCCAGCAAATGGGTCAGGTTTTTAGACACACTTGGAATGCTTCCAGGTAGGACAGTTTTATTTTGGATGGGTTTTTTTTAAAAAAGTAATAAACCATCTATCAATCAACTAAGCCAGATTTAGGCTTATACTGTTTGAAGTTCAGACCTGAAACTCAAGTGTGTGTGTGTGTGTGTGTGTGTGTGTGTGTGTGTGTGTGTGTGAGAGAGAGAGAGAGAGAGAGAGAGAGAGATTTCAGCTCTGAGTCAAAGCCCTAATTTGAGGTAATGCATTAATAAATGCTATTGGGTGCTGTTGTTTTTTTTTTAAAAAAAATATTAAATTGTTATTGTTAGAAACAGATTAAATTGATTACTGACATGTCTAGAGTTTGGGTTTCCCTGCAGTTTTTATGACACTACTTTTCCGGCAACATGCTTCTCCTCTTCCACAGATAAAGGCTATGCACTGCTGAAAATGAAAATGGTTTTAACCACAGCCTAGCTCTCTCCCCCATTTCATTTTGTATAAGAAAACATCAATTTAAGTCCCATTTGCAGCTTTCTTGAACCCTTTTCACATGATGTGCTTTTTGTGCTGAGGACTGAACGGCATATTTAGAAGGGTCAAAATAATTCTGTAGGGGTTATGGTCAGGAGATTTATCATTTGTTGTGGATCACTCCCTGATTGTATTAGATGGGCTTGTGTTGTTAAGAGTATTGTTACTAGTAGAGTACAGCACCATGTACATTGATGGTGCTATATAAATAAATAATAATAATAATAATAATAATAATAATAATAATAATAATAATAGAGTTGCCATACATAAGGAGATAAATAAAAAGAAAAGTAAAAGCAAGGAGTCTTATAGCAGCTGAAAGACTAATAAATAAATAAATAAATAATGCTAGGTACAAGCTTTTGTGGACTTTAGTCCAGTTGATCAGTTCTGACAAATGTAACAATTTCATGAGAAGGAAGGATAGGATAGGATTAGCTGGGGTGTGGAATCTGTGGCCTTCCAGAAGTTTCTGGAATGCAAACCCCATCATCCTTGACCATTGCCTATGCTGGCTAGAACTGATGGGAGTTGGAATTCAGCAACATCTGGAGGACCACCCATTCCCCACCATTGTTTCAGTGTCTAGTATAGCCTTCCCCAACTTGGTGTTCTCCAGATATTGTGATAATCAATTCCCATCAGCCCCAATCAGCATTGGCAATGGTCAGGAATGTTCAGAATTGTAGTCAAAAACATCTGGAAGGCACTGGGATGGGGAAGGCTGCACTAGCTGCTGCAACAACTGCAAGGCAAAAGCAAATCTTGAATGTATTAAGATGAATATAAATGCATTTAAAAAGAAATCCAGAAGTGTATTAAACATGACATTTCAAGTAAGCATAGGAAAATATTAATGCCATTGTAGAATGCACTAGTGAGGTATTCTGTTGAGTATAATGCCCAGTTTTGTCACCCACATATTTAAATGGAATAGGTTCCAGGAAATTACAGACCAAATAGTTTGCCATCAGCTCCAGGTAAATTGGTGGAAAGCATTATTAAAAATAAAATCTTCAATCACAAAGAAGGACAAGTCTTGCTGAAGAAAAGTAAGCATGGCTTCTGCAAACATATATCATGAGTCACGAACCTTTTTAGAGTTCTTTAAGAGTGCTAACAAGAATTGCATGGGGCAATCTGGTAGATTATTTTGACTTTGCATTGTTTACATGGACTTTCAAAAGGCTTTTAACAAAGTCCCTCACCAAAGACTCCTGTGCAAATTTAGCAGTCATGGGAGAAGAGGTGAGGCCTTCTGGTTAAAGAACAGGAAGCAGAAAGTAGGAATACATGGCTAGTCCTATTAATAGAGGGATATAAACACTGGGTTTCCCCAAAAATCTGCTTTGGGACCAGTGTTTTTTAACTTGTTCATAAATGATCTGAAGATAGGGATGAGTAGTGAGGTGGCCAAGTGTGATGATGACACCAAATTATTTAGGGTGGTTAAAGGAAAAGGGGACACTGGAGAGCTCTGAGAGGATCCATCCAAAGTGGAAAAAATCCTAACCTCACATGTTCACTGATGGGGTCTGAGTTGGTGGTGACTGACCAGGAATGGAACCTGTTGAGATCATGGTGGATACCTCAATGAAAATGTGAGCCTATTGTGCAGCTGCTGTGAAAAACTCAAATTCCATATTAGGGACCATTAGGAAAAGGAGTGAAAATAAAACTGTCCATCTTGTTTTGTGTTTATACACATATATGGTGTGACACCCCCCCCCACACACACACCTGGAATGCTGTGTACAGTACTAGTTGCAGCACCTCAAAAAAGGACACTGTAGAACTGGAAAGATGCAGAAAAGGACAGTGGGAAAGACCATGGGGCTGGAGCAATTCCCCTATGAAGAAAGGTTACAATTTGGGGAGCATCTAGAGGGGAGGAGTGAGTAGAGGTTGACATGATCAGTGTTTAAAAAATATGCAAAGTCTGGATAAAAGTCCATAAAGAGAAATATTTTTTCCTCCCTCTCATAATACTAGTACACGAGGTCAGCCAATGAAGTGGAACTGTGGGAAATCTGGGGCAGGCAAAATGACAGTGCATGCAGTGCATAGCTGAACTGTGAATTTCACTTCATAGTAAACCTGGCGATAGCTACCAAGGTGACTTTAAAAGAGGGTGAGACAAATTCATAGATGATACGACTATCAATGGCCGTTGATCATGACAGTTACATGCTACCTCTCGGATCTGAGGCAGAGCATATCTATGAATACTGATTGCTAGGGAATGGCAGCAAGAGAGGACTATTGCCCTCATGTCTTGCTTGTGGGCATCCCAGACATCTATGATTGGCTCCTGTGGAAACAGGATTATGAGGGTGCTTCCAGATGAGGTTTTTAACATGCAGTCATCCTGCCTCATTCACCGAATGTTATGGGGAGTCAAGATGGTGGCATCTTCCACTTCTAACCTCTGTGTGTGTGTGTGTGTGTGTGTGTGTGTGTGTTTGTTTTACAGCTTCTTCCATCTTCCCCCCTTTCCCCTTAATATAATATCAGCTGAAGAGTAAAAGACGGAGTACCTGCACAGTGGCTTTTGACTGGTAGCACCAGGAGGAGCTATCAACCTTGAAAACACACCTGGACTAGGTAGGCCTTTGGTCTGATCAGCAGGGCTCTTATGGAGTGATGCAGGAAATGCACTTTGCACCTGCTCAGGGGCCTGTCTTCTTCATATGCTCCAGGGTTACGCTCTGGCATTAGAAACAGAGCTGTGCTCTGGCACAAATTAAGCGCTATCCCTCTGTGGGAATGAATGGGGCACCCAATCTGCACATCAGAGGTGCAGCCTGCCCTTTCAAAAAGCGGGAAACATTGATTTTGTTTGCAAAATCTTTGCTCATCATTTGCTCTAAGCAAGCATCTTATATTGACCCGACTCAAGTTGCGAAACTTACCAACTGCTGTGCTGGCTTCCTGCTGTGTCTATGCGGAATGCAAAAAGAAACTCACTCCCCCCATTCACACATCAAGCCAGGTGCCTCTCTCTAGTTGCATTTCCTACACATCAAACTCTTTCTTGGGAAAAGAAGAACATGCCCTTCCAGTTACTTCTAAATAATCCCCTCCCCTGCCTAACAAGCAAGATACGGAATGCATCCTTTTCTTCTTCCTTCATCTCCTCCACCAGAAACTGGCTGGATTCTCCCCACCCCCACCCCCAGGCAAGTTTCTTTGTGACAAGGAAACACATTCTGCTTCCAGGATACAAATCCCTCCAAGGTGGCAAGCAAGTACTGCCAAAATGGATTATTATAATTATGACCAATAATACTAACATATAAAAAGTCAAGCAGATCCTTTCCATGGGGTAGGTGGGTGGCAGCGGCAGTGGTGGTGGTGGTGGGAGTCCAGGTGGAAGAGGTGCCTGCTGTGACCCTCGCCTGCCCCCCTCTCTCTTGGAAAGTGAGCACAGAATGGCCTTCCCCAACCTGGCACCCTCCAGATGTGTTGGACTACAACCCCAAACATGCTGGCTGGGGATGCTGGGAGTTGTAGTCCAAGACATCTGGTTGAGCTAGTGGTTGCCCGGGATTTGCAGATCTTTCCTCCTCTGTCAGATGTGCTGAAGGTTTTCCAGCTGATAGGAAATGTGCTTATCCTTTGTCCTCCATTCCAGATGTGTTGAGCGAGCTCATGAGTCATGAGGTCCTCCAACTTAGCGTTATTTACAGATTTCACCGATGTGCCATTACATCCCTTCCCAAGGTCAGACTCACAAATAAAAAAATGTGGAATTGAATCGAGAAGATGTTCACCTTTCTTGGCTGCATGATTTTATTTTCCTCCCTGCTGCAAATCCTTTTGCCATCTGGAGGGGATCCGCACGTCGCTCCCAGAGCGCTTCTATGCGACTCCAGTGCACCCCGAAAACGATAGTCTGACTTCCCTGTAAAAGAAACGACGAAGAGCTGTCCATGCTGCCACCGCCACCACTGACGATGACGAGGAGAGCTCTCCACCGGTGAGGAGAGCTCGGCAAAAGAAGGCGGGGTAGAGAGCTTCTTCCGCTCTTCACCCCGCCTTCTTTTGCCGAGCTCTCCTCGCCGGCGGAGAGCTCTCCTCGTCGTCAGCGGTGGCAGCGGTGGCATGGACGGCTCTTCGTCGTTTCTTTCACAGGGAAGTCAGACTATCGTTTTCGGGGTGCACTGGAGTCGCATAGAAGCGCTCTGGGAGCGACATGAGGATCCCCCCCTGCTCTTACTAGTCAAAGCTTTGGGAAGGGCAAGTGCAGATTGACTACTGTTTTAAAGTGCTTTAAAGCACTTTATAACAGTTTTGACAACTGTTGGGGCCCAGGACACACTGCATATACGTTTTCAAAACGTTTTCAAAGTGCTTTAAAGCGCTTTAAAGCAGTAGTGTAGATCGCCCCCTGGTCTGTCACATCCACACAGGCTTCCCCAAATAGGCAGTCCTGCTCATTGCAGTTTCAGAGACCTCAGCGTGCCCACAGAACTCCCCATCCACAAAAGCTTCCTGTAAAATGGAAGAGGTGGGTTGGACATGCAAGCAGTCATCTCCCCTGTTAAAGTGAACGGGGTGGCCAGCAAGCACTGGAAAAAGCTCTGTGTATACTGCAAAGCAAGCTCCCTGTGTGCACTGCAACATATGGTGGGCTCTGCATCTGGAGACACTTAGGGCTAATCAACACCTGCAGGCATTTCAGCATGGAAGAGGGATGCTTCCGAAAGTTCCCTTCTTCCACGATCAGCACTCGTGGGGCACATGGCATTGATGTGTACTGCAATTTCAGGAGTGCCATTGCGGGAACATGTGTGCCCCGTTATGCCGCTTGCGCATGTGGACCAGCAGAAGTGGGCGGTGCTGGGCAGATGACATGGCTATGGGGCAGAGATTCTTTTTAATGGCTCGTGAAGCCTGCACACGAGTGCAGACACACAGCATCACATGGGGGGGGGGAATATGTCGAATATGCACTCCTGAGCAGAGATGTGTTTACATATATTTTATAAAAAACCACACACTTGGCAGTAAAACACACTGATACCCATCCAAAACATGTGGCAATGGCGAACAGGTCCACTCCCACACACACCCCGTTACTCATGCACACGCCCCTCACAACTGATTGGCTGTTCGCTGAGCCCAGAACTTGCAGCGAACAGCAATGACCTGGCAAAGGGGGGACACCACAAACGTTCTTTGGAATGGAAGAAGGAGAGCTGGAAAAAATGTGACAAAAGCAGTCAGGGATATTCCAGGAATACTGAGAGATCAGCACAGGAGCAGTTGAACATCATGTGGCCTGCTAGTGATGACTGCGATACAGTCCTGCAATAAATGGCTGGTGTAGACTCCCTCTTAGTCTGTGAAATACTTAAGATACAGAGTTGACTTTCTGAGCTGCAAGCAGAACAATCAAGTTCACAAACAGTATGGGTGCGTTGCCAAGCCCCTGGACCTATCCTGAATAGTTATAGGATTTGGGTGGCCTTCCAGATGTGTTGGACTGCAACTCCCAGCATTCCCAGCTAGCATGGCTAGCAGACAGGAATTCTGGGAATTGCCATCCAATACATCTGGAGAGCACTGGGTTGGGAAAATATGCCCTTGGTGTTTGAACTTGGCATTCTCAGTTGATCTTACTCTCATGATGGTACAAAGGAGGGATGGCCATTGCAGAGGCACGTAACCTCAAAGCCATTCAAAACTTTCTGGGTCAAAACCAGCCCCTTGGATTATGCCCAGAAGGCAATATGAAGACTGTGGGAGACCCACCCCTGAAAGGAAGGTATATATCACTCTATGAGGCTGAATGCAATCCATAGTAACTCTAATTCAGCCTTCTCCAACCTGGTGTCCTTCTGATGTTGTGGCTTTCAATTTTCACCAGCCCCTGCCAGCATAGCTAATACTCAGGAATTCTGGGAGTTGTCGTCCAAAACACCTGGAGGGCACCAGTTGGGGAAGGCTGCTCTAATCCAACTAGGGCGATCTGCATGTGGAAGCCTTCGCACATGCAAGGCAGAGGCATATCTGGAAAGGCATCACCATCTGGGATTGCCAGTTGTTGAATTGGTGACCAGTGTCTTTAGCCTGGCTTTCTTCCCCAAATGCCCCTGTTCCTTATGCACAACTACTTTCAAAAAGAAGCAAGAAGACCTTTGTATCGAAGGCTTCTTTCTAAGCCTTAAGTGAATGGATTTCTAATCAGTGTCAAACCATTGATCTTGTCATATATTGGGTGGAAGGAGTCTATGAGATAGTAACCCCTTCTGATATGTCACTCTGCAACCCCCTTCATCTTACAGAAAATGGTGCTCTGTGTAAACTCTGCCACTGCAGCAGCTGAAGGGCTCTTCAGTTTGGAACACCTTCTTCTACAATTCACTGGGCCTTTGAACTACTCTTTTTAAATGGGCTTGTTGAATTAATGAATAATTTTGCCAGGTGTTAGAGCACATGAAGGAGCTACCAGCTACAGACCTAGGTTGATCCATGTTCATCTTTTATATGAGTAGGTATTTATTAGTGTAAGATAAAAGGCCTGGCTCCTTCACATGCCTTTAAGATGACTTTGAAATGACGGTGGTGGTGGCAGTCAAAAACTTTGAACAAATGCCCTGTGTGATGTTTAGAAAAACCGAGGAAGAAAAATTGCTGCTCTAAAAATTAAATTAATTAAGTATGTTGCTTGGGTAATAAGGGCTAACCTAGCAATGCTAAAATGCACTCTCAGCATATAAAAAAATGTGGACCACTGTTACACACAACAAACACCACAGGTTAATACAGTGGGCAGGACAGTGAACAATGCTCCATTCTATATTTTAGGGACACAAAGAGCATCAGCAGATGAGCGTTTTATCGCATGCTTGTTACTCCCCAGTTACGGATGTTTGCTGGTCCTTTTGATGACATTGTCCTCCTCCCACGCGTCTCCCGCTTCTTCTTTCCTTCTTTCCATCACAAAATAGAGCCCTTTAAATCCGATTTTTTTTTTAAATGAAATGTGTGCAGGAAAAATGGCACAAGAAAAATGGCCACTGAATGGGCCATGTGGCCATTGTTTACTTCCTCTTGTTTCCCCTGTGTGAAGAAAAATGAAGTATTGTGGGACAAAAGGGGGGGGGGAGAAAGTGATGGTAAGGAAGTGCGATCCACCCCCCCCCCCCGTCTGATGACACTCATAGACCATTACAATGGGAACAACTGAATAGATAAATAAAGCCCAGCCAACCCTTCATAGGAACAAACTATGTTTAAAAACATCTTCCCTTCTCTTTGGTAAACATGGTGTCTACTAATATATATTGAGAAAATTAGTGTTTTCATGCAATGTTTTATGCTACATTACCTAAACTCAATACGAAACTTACACTCTGTGTTTCATTGCTCGCACTGGATCACAATGTTTCACTACCAACTATCGGTGTCACAGCAATAATTTGACAGGCAATAAAAAGAGAATAAAGCTCTTTGGTGCAATTTTTATACTCTATTCTCCACAGTTCCATTCACTGAAGTGGAAGAAATGAAGATGTACTGCCTAACCAGTATGTTTACATGCATCTAACTAAATATTTCCCCCCATCAATGATTAATTGAATTACTTAATTAAATAAATAAAAACCGTCTGTTTCAGCAACAAGATGGAAGGAGCTTTTGAAATCCAGCCATGCTATTTGCAGAGAACAGATTTTATATTATTTTATGACCAAAAGCACCATCAAAGAAGTGCTGTTTTTATGGCACTCAAGTTTAGTGTTATTTATATAGTTATCAATACTTGTCATTTAACAGGTTGAATTTATCAATACTTGTCATTAAACAGTTTTCAATACTTGTCATTTAATGGATTGAATTTATTTTCAAAGCAAGTCATTGGTTTGTTTGTATGTTGTTCTGTTAAACACCAGAATCAAGGATGTTGGAATGGAAATTCCAGCTGAACACAAGGTTATCAAACATTTGGCTCCATAATTAGCCATACTTAGAGTAGACCCATTGAAATCAATGGGGATAAAACTAGTCATGGCTAAGTATGGATCCATCCCATGGTTTGGGGGTATATTCTCAAGTTGAAGAACATGGGATAGATATTTTGTTCAGAATTACAGCTGATAACCATTTTCACTATATCGGAACTCACTTACTTCCATTACCATTCTGGCTCCCATATTGTTCTGCAAAAATTTGCACGAACAAACTAGTCAATGAAAACTCTAGCATTTATTTGAGTTTTGTTGTCAGCACTACCTTCCCCCACCCGACAAATTATCTGACTTTTAATCTATATGCTCTGCTCATTTAACCTGTAATATATATGGGTAGGAGGGTGCTGTTGCACCATGTCCTGCTTTGTTGGTCCCTGGTCAACAGCTGGTTGGCCACTGTGTGAACAGAGTGCTGGACCAGATGGACCCTTGGTCTGATCCAGCATAGCTTTTCTTACATTCTAATATTCTTACTGAGTTTACCATGCTGTATACTTTTGTGCTCTGCTCTTGTAAATAGAGCTACAAAGGGCAACTGCTGCCTGAGTTCTAAACAAAAGAGTTACATTAACAGCACAATCCTGTACTTGTCGACTTATGTGGGCAGGGCTTAATTGGGTCCACTTGGCGGAGGGATAAGGACAAAAAGACACACACAGGAATAGCTGGGATAATAAATTGGCCACAACTTTATTGACTCACTTGAACAGGCTTGGTGGCGGAATAGGGTGTGGATCCTGTGATCATCCACCCTGCCTGCTGATGGATTCCCCTTCCTGGACTGCATGCCAGGAGCACTGGTGGTGGATGGAAGAGCCAGGGGCACACCACGATGCAGACTACTAATGCAAACCCCTTTCAACCACCCTGGACATGGCCAGCTTTCAGCCCCCATGCTGGTCTAGTCTTGGTGCCACATCCCTGAAATCCCTTATGGGAATCCTCACCATGTGGGGCAGGGAGCCTAATCCTGCTCCACCTCAACAATGGATCCAGCACAATTTTTTAAAAAAGTTAAAATGCTGCTTCTAAAAATGCCCCATAATTTCTCTTGAATGATTAGTTCAAATTGTTTGCTCCTTTTTGAACTTCCATGTTTGTTCCTGCCACATCTCTGGATAGCAGCATTAAAAAAAATGCCTGGAAATATTCGGTAACCTTAAACAAGCTGAAACAAACCTACGCTTTAAAAGCCCATCTGGACATAAGACATTAGCCCAGAGATGCAGAATCTAAGGTCCAGGGGTTAAAGCTGGCCCTCCAGGGGTTTCCATCTGGCCCTCCATGGTTCTCCAGAAGGCCACAACTGGCTCCACCTCATTCCCCCCAGCCACCAATCTTTTGGTCATTTTCCACCTTTTGTACATCCCCCCCCCAATTCTGAAAGGTGGAAATGCCTCTCCTAAGGCTTAGTGACTGGCAGGAAAGGCCTTAAGCTACAATATACTGATATTTTTGGCTCCATCCCTTTTTGTCTTTTGCCTTCTTGAATAATTTTTTTTATAAAAAAAAGAATATATGCTGTGATCTTAACCATATTTATGGAATCAGTGTTATGTCATGTCATGGAGCTTCATCGCACCAGCGTTATAGCCTGCTGTCAAGGTGCATTGCATACAAAGGACTCAGATGACGTCACCCATGTCCTGCCTTCATCTAACCTCTTCCCCCCCTCTTTGTGAGGTTTCCAAGTGCAGGGAAGGAACGGTTTTTCCCGCAATGCGCTCAACCCTCTACGTGCATTTTTATCCCATCATACTCAATCCAATGTTCTGAGGGCGGGCGGCATTGCTGTTGAAAGGGAGGGGGCGTGCCAGGGTGAGATGTCCCTGTGAACAACCAATAGACTGTAAGGGGAGGTACAAATGAGATCTGTGGGGTGGGGGGAAACGGTTTCTGAGTAGAGGTGATTCTGAGATGATTCTGAGTAGATGTGTGAAGATGAATGAAACGTAAGGTTTTCAAATGCTAAGTAAATGGGGCATAATACAATGACAAACATTCAGGTGTGATGGAGCACATGGTTAGATCAGGACTTGGGAGATCCAGGTCTCCTCACTCAGCTGTGAAGTTCACTGGGTCAGTCACTATCTCTCAGTTGAACCTACCTTACAGGGTTGTTGTGAGGGGGAAATGTGGGAGAGGCCATGTACACTACATTGATTGAATTGCACTTCCTTCCAAAATATTTATATATTACATTTATATCTTTACTCAATGTACACTACATTGAGCTCCAAGGATATAAATGTAATAGATAAGTATTTGGAAGAAAGTGCAATTCAACCAATAGGACTTGCTGAGTAAACATGTATTGGGTTGGATAAAATATACAAAACAGCCAGAGGGTAGAAGGATATGGAAGAAATGAACATGCTATGGATTTCTGTTATTTTTTTATTAGAATTGTCTCTTCTTAAATAGCATCTGAAATGCCTGAAAGGGAATTGGAATATGTGGCATAAGGTCTAGTAGCTAGCCCATTTCTTAGTCTCTGTTCTTTTTTCTAAGGTTATATAAATGTTTTGTAGTGAAGAAATGTAACTTTTATCATGGAAATACCCTACAAGATAATGTGTTTTTTCTTAAATAAATAATACATGATTAGCCTGGTAAGTCCAATAAATACATGAAACAAATACTTTGCCTATCAACAGGCCCACCAAATGTTAGAGGAAATTAATACAGGCAGGCATGAAAATGAGCACTCGGATGCTGATATGCATATGAGGGAACTGTAAATGCACACACTTTGAAACATAGCTTAGATGCATGGTGGCAGTGTGCGTGCATCAGACTTGGAAGTACTTTAAAAGGATCAGCAGAGAGCAAAAGAGAGTCAAAACCACAGCATGACATACAGGAGATAAGCTTCCTGATGAGGAAGAATGCCATCTCGGAGCCATTAGCAGTGAAGGGGCCGTAAAAATGAAAAAAGGAGTTGATGGAGGAGGGTGAGCCACTGGACTGACTTCGCAATAAGACATGCCGGAACTGGCAGTTTAGAAAATGATACAGGAAAATGATATTGTAGAGTGCCTCAGATACAGATTCTGGGCATGCCACTGCAATTAGTGAGGGAACGGATTCACTTTTGTTTACATTTGCCATTGATTCTTGCATGTCACTAGGTTTTCTGAGAGAGAACAGATGAAAAGATAAGGCTGGCCCTACAATGAAGCAGAATGAGGCAGCTGCCTCTGGCCATAGATGCTGGGTGAGGAAGCAGTGGTGAGGTGTAAGAGTGCAGAGATGTTTGTGACACACTGCCAGCCCTATGCCCTCTAAATTTCTCTAGCCTACTGGTAAAACACTATCCAATTGCTAGTGCTGAAGTCAGATTCAATTGCCAGTCCAGTTAAGTTCTGGACATGGCATGAGAGGGAGGGGGGCACCATCTTGTCCTTTGCCCCAGGCAGGCATTTATATGATGAGACTTTGCCTATGCATTTCCCTCAAGCCCTGCAGCATTACTGCTGCAAAGTGGCATCAATAGGGAGGAATGAGTACGGGCTATTCAGCCAGGAAAAAAAACAGCACCACTGTCAGACGGTGGTAATGGGCAGCAAATATCAACAGTCTGAAAACCACGAAAACCTTTTTTGTTGTTGTTTCTTTTCCGGCAAATCTGTGTGACTCTGAACGCCTGTAGCAGCACATCTTCACTGCTACAGCTCATTGAATTTACTTGATATTCATCATAACTGCCCTGCTCCCTGCCAACTCCCCTTCATTCCCACGTCTACCCCGCACTTGGATCCGTGCCTAACAACACCCACTTTCTTAATCCAAACTGAAGCCACCACTGAGAGACAACAAAACCAACCATGGTAACATTGGAGCAATGTAAAAAGTCATGGCAAAACGACACATTAAAAAAGCGCAGTTTTGCAGGGGATAGCGCAAAGTTGGAGGCTGAATTATATAAACAACAGGGCGCAACTGCACAGCCACAATGGGGTACAGAGAGCGTATAGACAAGCCCCTGGTATGGAAAATAGCACCAGATATACACCAGAAAGCAACAGCTACCAGACACAAGATCCCACCTAACGCTAGCAGCAAAGAATAGCACAAAGCAGCCAATGAAATAAATCAAAGTTGTGTGACCACCCCCTTGCCCCACACCAAATTCTTCACCCTATTCATGGGTGGAGAAAAACTCATTTCATAGAATATTCTGTGGGGGAGAATATTCTCCTCATAGGATGAAGAGAAATCTTAAGGGTAGGACACACCATTAGTTTTGGCAGCAATACAGCTTCTTCCTCCACCCTCCACAATAGATTTTAAAAAAGAATCTGCTAATATGCCAGAAACAGGAGATCACAACTTCTCATTGACAAACAACTTCATGTTAACAACATTCTTTTTTTTTTACCATCTCTCTGCATAGTAAATTATCCTCTAGAGGAAAGAAAAACGAGGGGTTATGATAGTTACTGAAGAGTAATTATAATTTAGTATATGAGCTAAAGAAAAGCCCTTATAGAAACTGTCTGTGCTATTGATTTGAGATGAAAAGGCATCTTCTCGCTTTTGTTTACACTGCCTGAAAACAATAGGCCTTAGCTTCATTTTGGCTAGAACATAATTAGACCAAAAACAGAGTCTGTGGATATTTTGTGAAATTGCAAGAAATGTTTGTGCTTGCTATAGCGTAGCTGACCAACACATAACAATGAAGAGTAAATAAAATGTTTTCTTAAACATAGCATTTTGATTGGACAAGTGGGGCTTGCAACAAGCTGTTTTGTTCACTCCGGCCTGAAAGTTTTGTCTGTGACACTCTGTTCACACATGCAAGTTGCCACTTGCTGCCGCTTTTATTGAGTGTTCTACATGTAGGTGCACAAAAACTTAGGAGTATCTCCTGAGATATATATTTTTATATGGGCTAATGCAGGGGTGTTGAACCTCTTTCGGCCTGAGGGGCGAATTCAGTTTTGGAGCTCTTAGAAGCCACATTCCAGTGTTGGGTGGGCCCAGAAATGCCAAAGATACCAGCATATTTCACTTTAAAGCTCTAATTGACAGTAATTAAGCCTTAGGGGAGACATTTCAAACTTTTAGAATGAAAACAAACAAACAAAATGTGTGAATGTTGGGAAACCACCACAGGATTAGTTGTTGGGGGAAAGAAGGTGGAGCCACAGGAAGGGGGCGTGGCCATTTGGGGAATCTTGGAAGGCTTGTTTGGGATCCAGGTGGGCTGGAACACCCCTTTAAAAGCCCATTTGACCAGATCGGCTTTTATAGAAGGGTAACAGAACCTCTTGCAGCCTGGATAAGCTCCCATGGATGCATTCCTATGGTGGATGGAATCAAAGCCAATAGGGGTGGAGCCCAAAATCCCAGCATATTGTAGCTTAACGCCCTTCCTGCAAGTCACTAAGCCTTAGGAGAGGCATTTCCACCTTTCGGAATGGGGGGGGGGGAATGCACAAAAGGTGGGAAACGACCAAATGATTGGTGGCTGGGGGGGGAAAGGGTGGAGCCAGTCGTGGCCTTCTGGGGAACCATGGAGGGGCAGATGGAAACCCCTGGAGGGCCAGCTTTAGCCCCTGGACCTTAGATTCTGCATCTCTGGGCTAATATCTTCTGTCCAGATGAGCTTTTAAAGTGGAGGTTTATTTCAGCTCGTTTAAGGTTATCAAATACTTCCAGGCATTTTTTTTAATGCTGTGATCCAGAGATGTGGCAGGAATAAATGTGTAAGTTCAAAAAGGAGCAAGCAATTTGAACTAATCACTCAAGAGAAATTATGGGGCATTTTCTGAAGCAGCATTTTAACTTTATTTTTTTAATTGGGCTGGATCCGTTGGTGAGGGGGAGCAGGACTGGGCTCCCCACATTGTGATGATTCTCATAACGGATCTCAGGGACATAGCACCAAGACCAGACCAGCATGGGGGCTGCGAGCTGGCCACATCTGGGGTGGTGGGAATGGGTTCAATTTAGCAGTCTGCACCATGGTGTGCCTCTGGCCCTTCCATCCAAATAGATCTACAAATGGCAACTGCGGCCTGTGTTCTAAACAAAACAATCACATTAACAGCACAATCCTATACATTCCCACTTGCGGTCAGCACTTAATTGGGTCCAGTTGGTAAATGAACAAGAACAAATAGACACACCGGAATAGCTGGGATAATAAATTGGCCACAGCTTTATTGACTCACTTGAACAGGCTTGGCAGCAGCATAGGGCATGGATCCTGTGATCGGCCAGCCTGCCTGCTAACCGATTCCTTTTCCTGGCCCGCATCCCAGGAGCACTGAGCAGAAGGTTAAGTATATGGTATGGTAAACTTGATGTTACAGGTTAAATGAGCAGAGCATATAGATTAAATGTCAGATAATTTGTCAGTTGTGGGGAGGTGGTGCTGGCAACAAAACTCAAATAAAAGCTTTAGTTTTCATTGACAGATCTGACAGTGCGAATTTTTGCAGCACAATGAATTGGGAACCACCAGGGTAATGGAAATAGATGAGTTCTGATATGGTGAAAATGGTTATCAGTGGAATTTTAGAATGTTTTTAGGATGTTTTCAGGTTGTTTTAATCATGTATACTATGTTTTT
The DNA here is from genome assembly GCF_023053635.1 of Elgaria multicarinata webbii. Lineage (NCBI taxonomy): Eukaryota > Metazoa > Chordata > Lepidosauria > Squamata > Anguidae > Elgaria > Elgaria multicarinata. The sequence continues at coordinate 39,318,827 of NC_086175.1, read as the reverse complement.
AATCAGTTTTTAATCAGTAAGAAATAAATTATTATTATTATTATTATTATTATTATTATTATCTATAATTCTGAACAAAATATTTATCACATTTTCTTCAACTTGAGGAGAACATACCCTCAAACCATGGGATGGATCCAGACTTAGCCATGACTAGCTTAATCCTCATTGATTTCAATGGGTCTGCCAGCTAATTTTGGAGCCAAATGTTTGATAACCTTGTGAACCAGCTGGAGTTTCCACTCCAGCATTCTTGATTCTGGTATTTTAAGAGAACAACAAAGAAACAAACAATTTGCTTTGAAAAGAAATTCAACATGTTCAATGTCTACTTTGGCATAACTTATTGATGTGAAATGTGGCTCAGAATTTAGAATCTAGGTGAGCAACTTGCTTTCCCATCTTTATGTGTTCTTATAAGCTAACTGCTAAATGCCTCACTAGGCCCTCCTAAGTACGTACATGAAACCTGGTACTTTATTCCATATGTGGTGGGCTTGTCAACACGTACAAATATTTTGGACGGCCATTTTCAATTATATTTCCAAAATAATAAAACAAACAATTCATGGCACCCCGTTATTAGTCCTCCTCTATATTTTTAATGACACACAAAACCTGCTGTTACATAAAGGCCTAGTTTTACTATTCCTAGCAGTGGCAAGAAGGGCTATAATATATGATACTAGAAAATGAAAATAGGATCCAGTGAGTGGATGGTTTCTGAAAATCTGGGAGGTGCCTCTTGCTGAAAAACTAACACAACATAACCGATAGATCAGAGGGATAATGAAGCAGGACTTGTTCATAGAAACATATTTCCCTTCATTACACACATTAACGCACAGTCTACACAGCAGCCCTTTTTCTGGAAGGGTGTAAAAACTAGGGAGGCTAATAATTGAAACATCATTTTGTGGCTGTCATAGAACTCAAAATGTATACAACAAGTGTACAGGGACAATGGTCTTAAAAATAAAACCTGTGATGAATACTGTAAAACAGGCTGTATGTGTGGATGTTTTGGTTGTTGTATCAACTTGTATTTCTAAAATAAAATGCTTGTTTATAAGAAAAGAAGGAGAAGAAGAAGACTATAAAATTGGGACTTCTTCATACTACTGAGTGTCAAAGCCAACATGTTTCATATCCCCACAGTTTCCACTGGAACTTTCTTTGGGCCCATGCTTGTCTGTTCTGCAGGCAGGGGCTTTTTTTTAGCTGTTCCATATTTTGGATGTAGTTATGACTCAAGCAGTATTACAGCACGTCATACTAGGCCCCCGTCTATATGACAACGGGATTGCTCCTCGTTGAATATAAACCCGAATTTTCATTGATTCAAATCTAGGTAACACTGCAGCATCAACAGCGATTTATCTCCTGAATTTTTTTTGTAGTGCAGGTATTAATGTGCACATGAGCATTATCGCATATATGCTGCTATGGAGTATAGACAAGCGAAGCTATACATTTTGTCTGCGGAGCTCCACAGATTCATAGAAGAGGAAAACCAAGGGCTTAAAGCAATGAGGCAGCAGAAGATGTGAGAGGGGGGCTGAACATGTCTCCTCTCTCTCACTGCCAGTTCCCCCCTCTTTGTTTTAATTTTAAAAGCTCCATCTGCGGACATGAAAACGGTGTGAAGGAACAAGGCAGCCAGAGGACGTGATAGCTGGGAAGGTGGGAAATCAGCTAATCACTTTGTCCTGCTCTCAAAGTTATGCTCACTTGTCAAAATGCGATTTAACTCCCCCAAGGACACATAACTCTAATGAGGTGCAAACTTGGACGGTTATCAAAAAGTCGCAGTAAATTTCAAATGTGAATATGTGCATTATCGCATTAAAAAACCAGTGCTGTGGTGAATGGACGGCTGCATCATGTGTCCTAAAACACAAATCTGCACATTTACATCAGAAAACAACTAGGTTTTATTTGATTTTTATTACATTTATTTGATTTTTACAAGGAAGTATATTTTAAAATGATCTCAAGAGGATATTGCACCCAGAGTAGTCTGAAAAAATGTAAAATGGTCAAGTTTTGTTGAGAAAATTACAGAAATGTGGGGATGTAAGTGCCCATATGACACTCATATGATATGAAAGCTGAGGGTTTGGGCTTGCTATGAAGAGGTAATAGAGAAAATCAAAGTTATTTCAGGCTTGTTTTACTAGTGCTTTAGTACACTTCAACTATAGTTATTTATTATTTAATTTGCAATTTATTTTGATGTTTATATACTACCCTATAACAAAAAGTTCTCTGGTTGGCCCACACAATAAAGAAGGTTGGAAACACAATAAAAATTTAAAAGGCCACAGAAAATTTAAATCACAGAAATAAAAATCAAAATATCTGGGAGAAGAGAAATGTCTTTGTATGGAGCCATTTTTCTGTCTAAATATCCACCGGATTGTGCCTTAAGACTAAGATCCAAATGACATATTTTTTATTTATTATTGCATTTATATCCTAGCTTTTTTTCCTCCAGGGAACCCAAGGTGGCATACATAATCCTCCTCCTCCTCTCCATTTCATCCTCACAACAACAATCCTGTGACGTGGGTTGGGCTGAGAGTCACCCAGTGGGTTTCCATGGCCAAGTGGAGACTAGAACCCGGATCTCCCGACTCCCAGTCCAACACTTTAGCCACTACACCACACCGGCTCTGGTGTAGTGCCAGTTCACCACACTGGCGAACAATATTGACCTTGTTCGCACGATTGCAGGGAGGTTAATAAGCCACCATGGGTTGTTAACTAGGCTGCTTGGGCCAGATGCCTGCCATCTGGATTTACATCATGAGTCTCACTGCAGCAGTTTGTTGTAATGTCTGAACATGGAGTGATTGGTTGGGGGGGGGGGGGTGTCTATTCATTGTTTTTGCCCAGGAGCGGCTCAGAATCTGCGCTGCATCAGTTATATGATGCAGCCACCGATTCGGAACCATCCAGGGGGCAAAGAGCCGAAGTTGCAGAGCACAAATCCCCCAACTTTTCCTGCCTGAGTGAGGTCTTCCCCATCTGTCTTCACTTCAGCGCTGCTCCGGGGAGGCGTGACTTGGAGGTTTAATTCTCTCCTCCTTGTTCCTGATCCAGATTGGGAGCATGCACAGTTACACTAAAGTAAATAAATCTACAAGGCTCAGTGATAAACTATGTGATTAGCATAATGTGTACTTTGACCCTTATTCCCAAGTTAGCATGCCCAGAATTGCAGTGTTGGTTATGTTACAGCAGAAACATTCCATTCAGATGATATTAAGACAGTTTTGATGTTTGTTTGAGCAGGAGAACTTTTGTTGTTGTTTTGTATTGTTGTTCATTAATAACAATAACGGTGAGAATTTGTGCCCCACCTTTCTACAAAAGTACACAATGTGGCTCACATAAATGTCTGCTGTTCACAATATTTCATTGTTAAAAAAAACCTTTATAAATAAAAAGGAGAAAATGCAATATCTACAGCTGCAATAAATAACTACAGCAAAATGCTGTGGACTTTATATTAGATCCCCAGGAAGAGGTAGTCACTAGTTATTATTTTAATGAAGGCTTATAAAGGTGTGAAGAAACTGAGATATGTTTCTTGATAAGCCAAGTATGTATTCAGGAAATTGATAAATGATGCCTACTCACAGGCTTGGAACAAGATTTTTTGTAGTCTGAGACAAATTTTTTAATCTCCCCCTCCCCGTCCTGGCTTGTGCCTTATAAGTTGGGCTGTATAAAATCAGTCATTATGGGCACAATCCCAACGCAAGTTTAGAGAGAGAAAAAATTCTACAGCTGCCATCATTACCCAGCCAACATGCATAGGATTACACCCTAAATGGCCAAGGTTGACTGGAATACTATTTTTTTTACCATTTTCATTTTTAATTACTGTCACTCCCCCCCCCTTTCTCATTATTGCAGTGTTTATGCCCTCAGAAGGCTCTTAATTTAATGGTAACTGTGAGGAAGCCTAACCAAAGGCAGTGTGGTGTAACCCTACTTCACAGGGTTGTTGTGAGGATAAAATGGAGGGGGGTCAATGTAAGCTGCCTTGGTTTCCTTGCAAGAGGGGGAAAGGTGGGATATAAATGTAATCGCGCTGCAGGAGTGTGCACGCTGCACACAGCAGGAGAGAGCAGCAACTTCTGAGTTTAAAATATATCAGACTTTGTGGAGAGGCTTTGTTGTTGTTGTTGTTGTTGTTGTTGTTGTGTAAGGAAGGCCAGAAGGGGCGGGAGGCAGACTATGTCATGGGAGGGACCTGCAAAAAAATCCGTGAGTGCCCAGTAAGTGCCCAGTATGTGCCCGTGAGTGCCCAGGATGGAGCTAAATGTCCTAGAGTACTCTGTCTCATAATAGAAGGCAATAGAAGTACTTTTGCTATTACTTTTGTTGTTGATAGTGTGATATTGTTTTATCTGTTTGTATACGAATGGTTTTATGTTATGTTACTATATTGTATTTTTATGGTTTTCATCTGTAAACAATCTAAATAGCATTGGCTATTGGGCAATATAGAAATGTAATAAATGAATGAATGAGGCCCTATTTGCATAGCTTTGCCATTTCATCTGCATACTGGCAGGTTGTTGTTTGGTCATCCTAGAGAATCTGGTGGCCTGTCTCTTGGGGGCTACCTATACGGCAGCAGGTTGCCGCTGCGATAAGGAAAACTCCACGCTTTTGATGCTTCAGGGTGGCAACGGGTAATCCTGACACAGCAGCAGAAGTGCAAGGTTTCTGGTGCCCCCACCACCCTCTGCCCGGGTGGATGGCAACCAATCAGGGGTTGCCATCTGGCCGGCCACACCTTCGCCATGACTCCCCAGTGAGGATATATGGCAGATGCTTCATACTTGCCTTGCTCAGAGGAAAAAAGTCAGGGTAAGTCCCCGAGTGTTTTTCTTCACAGCTTCACGGGAAAGCCCTGGGGTGGGCGCGAGGTGGCTGCTGCATCATATAATCAACACAGCACCACCATGGAGCATGGAGCAACAGTTTGGCTGGGATGCTCTGTGAAATCCAAATGGCCAAGTCTGCCTGCTGCTCTCCATATTCAATTCTTTCCTCACTGTTACTCTTCAGATTGCACCAGACCCAGCAGCCCAAGGAGGTTTGTGCACCATTGAACTTGTTATCCGCCTATTGACTGGGCAGGTTGTTCAGTTTTACTGTGAAATCTACTGCTGCAGATATCTGTTGGCCTTGCTTATGACCCCTGGCTCTGCTATTGATTTATGATTGCATCTCAGTCACAAAGGTCCAAGCTAGATTCGGAATCCAGCCGTTGAGGCGAAAGCCTCTTGCACTGATGTGGAATACTAATCCCACCCATCTCTCTCTCTCTCCCTCCCCCTCTTTCTAACACACACACACACACACACACACACACACACACACACACACACCTCCCCGCCTCTCTCCCCACCAGCCTTGCCTTGAGCTCCTCATCTCAAATAATTATGCTGCACATGAATCATTTTTTAATGTTTGGTTTAATACACACAGATTCTTTAAACAATAAAAAAAATCAGCAAACATCATCACGATCTGGAAATCTCTTTTTTAACATAGAAAATGGTTTCCTTAATGGCACAGGGGGAGAACACGACAGCAAGCTTGACAACATAATTAGAAGATTGTTATGGGGAAAGGGAAAAGCATTCTTTATACAGCTCTTACTACTTTCAATAAGATTATTCTCCCTGAATAGCTAATCAGCTTTTCTAGCTTCCCAAATCCATGTGCTTTAAGCTGCTCTCACAGTTCTTCTTAGTTACTAAATGGCAAACAGTGACACCTCCAAAAGGGAAATTTAAAGTGTTAACCAAATGTGAGCAAACAGCATGATGGAGGCTGCAGATAAAAGAGATTTTTGGCAGATTAGCAGCAATTTAAGAAGATCACACTGTTACACCTGGGTTGACAAGAGCTGACAGGGTTTGCTGATCTCTGCTCCTATCTCCAATTTGAGTGTCATGTTTCAACAGGAATGAGAGGAATACCAAAAAATATATATTAGAAAAAAAATAAACTAAAAAGGGGAGGGTGATCCTTTCAGAATGGCACATTGGCTTCACAGCAAGTGTTTATGGCAGCTGAAACAAAAAAAGGAACTAAAGAAGGAGATGAAAGGATTAAAACAAAATGTGTTTGTCATTATGTGCCCAGTTGACTCTCCTCCTAATGCACGACATCCTTATTTTGCATTGGGTAGGCCCATTCCATCCACTCATTTCTCCTTTTCTCTTAGGCTGGCAAAAACAATGCAACACAATAGGAAGGGTGGAAACGGATGGGGGACAGCCAAGTCCATGGATTTTGCATTACCAGTGTTGCAGCAATTTAAAATGTTATATGGAGGGAGGGAGAACTACTTCTCCATCTTTGCGAGAGGTTTTGGTTTTTCTGTTTGCTTTCACCTTGTGCATTTTGAAAGACTGCAGTTGAATCACCCTGGGTAACTAACCACATCGTACCTGGATTGTCTCACAATTTTAAAATTTCCTTGGGGTAAATGGGATTCAACCTGCTGTCATCGTCGTCCTCCTCCTCCTCCTCCTCCTCCTCCTCAAGTAAATTAAAATGCATGAGAGATATTTTTTAGAAAACCTTGCAAAAGAGACACAGTTGGCCCATTTCCTTATTTTAACTGAGACCTTTCAAGGGCATGCTGATGTTACAAGGGGAGAGTTTTCATAACATCTTTCTCCCAAGAAAACTTGGTACCAATATAAGGGGACAATTTAAGGTTTAAATATGGTCTGATATTGTAGGCTGATTCTCAGAAATTTTGGAAGGCCTGCTCTGGGATGAAATCAAAATTAACCCTGCATGTCTATTCAGAAGTACACTCACAGTGTTTAATGGGACTTACTCCCAGGTAAGTGTGTATAGGATTGCAGCCTAAATTGGGGGGGGGAATTGTTGATGGTGTATGTTTTGTTGATGCTGTATGTACCTCACCCAAGTAATGTTATTGACACAGGTCAAATAGTGACCCTTTTTTAAGCCAAGGCTTTCTGAGTTTAGTATACACATCCTTAGTATGTAAGGTTATTTCATGATTTATATAACATCAGTCATTCGGTGCGTAGAACCAGTGAGTTGGTTAAAACTATGGGGGCTTCTAAAACATGGTCTGAACCTATGGCCTGAAACACAAGAGTGGCAAGTACACCCTTCCTTCCCTAAATGGTGCTCCTGAACCAATAAAAGGTATTATGTCACCTCTTTGGTTTCTGTAGGGGTGCTTTGCAGACAGAAGCTGCCTAGCACTACCCATTAGAAGGCACTGTGAAGCTATTCCATCTTTTTTACCTGACAAATTTCCTGCGGTAGGACCTCCTCCTCCCTCTCCCGCCAACACATGCAGAAGAAGTGGTATGAAAACACAGGGACGTTTTGGCCTCTTTCTTTATTGTTACTCCTTCTTGAAAGGGTTGTCTGTTTTTACCACAGTTTGTCTTGTGCCGTAAACACTGGCGACTGGTGCACGGTACTGTATTTCACACCATAGCCATGTGCAATAAACTAAAATATTGTTAACAGCACCCACCAAGCCCCCTGCAGTACAAAATTATTTGCACTATGTGTCTTGTAAGGAGGACCAAAGTGAACACATGCAGATGTTCCAGTTTACTTTCCACATCCTTCCAGTTTACTTTCCACATCCTTTCCACATAGGCCTCTGCTTCAGTGAGGCAGAATTTCTATACAGGCCATAGATTTTGAGGTCATAACATGATCTAAGAACATAATGGCAGTATGACTTAGTTCTTTGGTGAACGTACCCATCTCTAGATACAGGTCAAGTGGTCCGATCAAGAGCTTCGAAATGGCATTGGCTTAATACAGCTCAGAAATCCTAGGTTTCGACTACTACTGTCCTTTGCCTATTGTCAGCTGGTACAGAGCTGAAACCCTTCTGTAGTGGAGAAGGCACTGCAAAAGGTTTTGCTGGGATTTCCCCCCCTCTTTGAGTTCTTTTAGCTTCTCGGTAAATCCAGCAGAGACATTACTGTTCCTCATGATGCGAGCATACAATGTGAAATGTAGTCATGCAGTTTAAATGGGGAATTAATCAGCATTCAGAGCTATAGGAGATTGACAGGGAGCTGGCTCTGTCAGTCATCTGCAGCAGGACTCTAAGGCCTAATTTTCCTAAGTGAAAATGTGCTTTCAAAATTGCAATGCAATTTTCAAAAATGGGAGCTGAATATTTAAATACTCATTCTTTCAACACGACTGTTTGCTGTCCAGCTGCTGCTTATGTCTATGTCTGTGTCTATTGGGATAGGGAAATAATAACAATAATAACAATAACAATAATAATAATAATAATAATGCATTCTGCAATTCAGTTTACACACCAGTGACCCCAAGGTAATGCCCAAGTCAATCGCAATTGCAAGTGTTCCAAGCTTTAAGATGGGATCGCATGGATGTGTGTTTTTTAAAAAGACCCAATGTTTCTTAATACTGTCCTTTTCCTTTCTTCCATATAAACGGATGACTGCCATTTACTTCTATGGGGGGAAACAAAGTAATGTGATGGAGGCTAATCTATGCTCTGTTCCTGATGCTGGGTGGCCCAGCACTCACCAACAGGGGTCTTGTAATGAGGTACACCAATGAGCCTTTGGGGAACGGAGTTGCACCCCTGCAGAGAGCTCCATACAACATTCAGGCCCTCTTTTCCCGCTCCCCTGCCCATCATAATGACAGGCACTTCACCAGGTCTAATATTACAGTGGACAAGGCATGCCAAAAAAAAAAAAAGAGGGGGGGACAACGTATGATGTGTAATATAATAAGGAATGTGACACATTGGAAACAAAGACATGCACAGAACATTACATGATCGGACACTGACTTCCTATTCTTGCTACTTTTTCAGTTCACCCCTGGCAGCCTTGCCATCCAAATTCCAGCAGCTTCCTGTGCAAGTTGCTGTCCCAAGTGGCATGACAGAGATATGTCTGTTTTTCGTGCCAGCTGGCATCTTACCAAGTGTCCAAGGGACGTCTCAACTTTCACCAACTTGAAAAAGCAATCAGAGACCTCTCAAAGTGTTTCTGTTTTGCTGGTTTCATTTCCCTAAAGGAACCATTTCCAAGACCAAAAGGAAAAAAAGGAAAAGAAAGCAAGAGGAAAGCTTGCTGATAGTTTATTGAAGATAGAATTATAATCTGAATGAGCAGGAGGGGTGGACTAAGTGACCTCTAAAATCCCTTCCAACTCTGTGTTTCCAGAAATAAGATGAGAAATTTAAATTCCCATTAAAAATCCTTCTAATTGACTATTATGATGTTCACAAACAACCGTAACGGCTGTTGAGCCTCTGTGGTTCAGTGGTTAAAGTGTTGGACTGGGACTAGGGAGACCCAGATTTAAATCCCCACTCAGGCATGATGGTTACTGGGTGACAATGCACCAGTCACTCACTCTCAGCTGAACCTACCTCACAGGGTTGTTGTGAGGATAAAATGGAGACAAGGAAGAGGATCTTGGATGCCACCTTGTGCTCCGTGAAGGAAAAGCCAGAGGTTATAAAAGTAACAAATAAAGAAACATAATACAGTTTTCCTAGGCTTTGTTGTGACAGACATTGAAAAACTGTGACTGGGCTGTATCACTTCAGACTGCATATGGGGGTTCACATGACCAACTGGCTCTCCATACATTAAAAAAACAACCGGTCTCCACAAGTAAAACTAGATGTCAGAATAAGGGTTTCCAGCCCTAACATAACAGAATTGTTTTGTATGGAGGAGTATCCAGTCATGGGAACCCCATGCAGACTGAATTTATCAATGCAATGTGAGGGACTTAATTTTTTTTTAAAAAAAAACACAATTTCATATCTTTCAAAGGCACTGTCTCCAAGTCTCATAATTTATTCAACTATACCCAGAAAGGTCAAGGGGCTTAAGGTCTCCTAGTTGTCTCCATTCAACTCAGCTACAAATAGGTCCCTCTTCTATTGGGGAAATCCCATAATTCCAATGTGTACCTTTCCTTGGCTTAAAAAAAATATTTATTCCCCCTCCCCTCAGTTTTTTGAATTTCATCCAACTTCATCAACTGCAGCTAAAGAGTCATAATAAAAACAGAAACACGGTGACATGTTCTTAGGCAAACAGAGTTCTCAGAATGAATGTATTAACCATGGATATGCACTTTAATTTGTATTGTAATATTTTAATTCCCATTTATGAATTGCATTAGTGAATCTTGTAATAAAAATATTTTAATGAACTCATGGCATCCTGTGACCCTGTAAAAATTATGACAGCCAAATACCTGAAGAGGTATTATTACACATTGTTCTTATTAGTGTAATTATAATACTGATTTAAAATAACTGGAAACTGGGGCATAAAGGTTGCTGTAAGAGAGATGTAGAGTGAGTATATATGTGTACTTTGCTAATATTCTCCTATTGATGTGGCATAATGAGTTCCTAGGCACATCTTTATAGGGTAAAGGTTGCATGAATTAAGCACAGAGAATTCAGTTCTACGTCTTCTCAATATATTTTGAAATTATCAGAAACACACCTGGGAAAACGGATAACCTATGTGATTCCTGTTGTGTACACTGTGGCTACCAGCTAATTAATAACATCTTTTGCTTATTATTTATTTAGTTAATAGATTTAACACCCCTCCCTTTATGAGAACTTACAAATTAGTACAAATTATTAAAACATCAACAATCACGTAATATAAAATATGAAACAATATAAAATGACATTGCCTTATTAAAAAGTTGATAAATAAACCCTAGGACCATCCAAAAGCTGACCAGAATAGTAATAATAAATCTTTAGGATGCATATGTCCCTGGAAAGACAAGACACTTCTTTATTTCTCTGAATATAATAATAATCTCTTGCAATAATGCAATTATCAATTATCTTCTGCAATAGTACAACACAGCCCTCATCGTGCTGGGAATAGTTGTACCTACTGAATTTGGCCTGCGCAGATGGGTGAGAACTTTAGTTTGCTGTTTGATAACAACACACACAGAGAGAGAGAGGATAGAAAGAACTTGAGATTAAAACAATTCAAATGTGAGAGAAAGAGAGACTGACACGTGAAACTAGGGATTCATCCCTCCCTACATAGTAGATTTTATGGACCAGATTAGCCAAAATTAACTTTATAAGTCCCACTTGCCACACAAAAGGGTACAGCTAGAGCCCTAGCGGCAGAGCAAAGACCCAGTTTCAGCCATAGCATTGGCATGTTACTGGCCTTTTCATAGAATCATAGAATCATAGAATAGCAGAGTTGGAAGGGGCCTACAAGGCCATCGAGTCCAACCCCCTCTAAATACATTTAAATACATTTAAATTGGCAGTAGCCACAAAGGTCAGCATAGTTGGAGCTGCCATTTAGGATCGTCAAGTTGTATAGACAGAAGCACCTAGAAACCCTTTTAACTCAACAATGTGGTCACTGAGAGGATTTATCAGCTCCACAGGAAAACTGGAGGGCTGTCCTGTTCAAGTCTGGTTTAAAGATAAAGAACCAGAAGGAGGGAGAGCAGGGAGGGGCCTTGAAGTTGCCCACCACCAGATAGCACTGGGCAACAGACTGAGCAGGCACACAGTTTTCCCCACTATGGGGAGATATGTTGTATTTCTATGTCAATTATAGTAATTATTTCTATATTTGCATCTATACATATAAAATATAATATGCAAATGTTATACAAATATATGTCCTCTTTTCTAGTGATGCATTTCCTCTTTTCTTTTCTTTTTGATAATGCATAAGTGGCCATCCTAATTCTTAACAGATTCTCTAATGATTATGATAGAGTTGAAGCCTCCAAAGGCTCAATATGGAAGGCATTAAAGACAATTTCTGGATCATGAATTATAACCTTTGAAGGACAGCAAAAATGTAATTATACAATTTTACATTTTCATGTGATGCCCTTGCAGGCTGATGAGTGTCTTTTTTTCCTGTCACAAACTGGTCATATGGAGTGTACCAGAGAATTGCTCTGGTACACTGTTTGAATAGAAAGAGCAGTTCTCTTGTTCAGAGGATTATGAAATAGATCATGGGTCATAATCTAGCAAGGTGGGTCTATTGTTTGTGGGAGAAAAAGAATGGCAAGTCAACAATTGTTTCTAAAATCCAACCAAGCTTTTCAGACAAAATTTGCCGTGTAGGACATGTGCATCTCTTCTGCAAAGTCATTGACTCATGCTGTAGATACGACTAAAATTAAGTAAGGAGTAAAGTGTAAGAGATGGTTGTAAAGAAAAGAAAGAGTTGTTTCTACACTAATGCTTAGATAGATAGGTATCGCAACTTGCTGCTGTGACCTAGAAGGAAGAGGATACATGCAGGTAATGAAATGTGTTGCTTATATATACTTGGAAGTAGTGATCAATAGAAAGAAGGGCAAAATGACAGAATGGCTCAGATAGAAGAGGCCCAAAGGAACACAAGTGCCTTATGCAATTAAATGCAGAGAAATGCAAGATAATGAGATCAGGGACCCAAAACAAAGAAAGGATTTCTTTCCTAAACACTCATATGGTATAAAATACAGAGCAAAAGAAAGACCTGGAGGTAAAGATCAAACAGCAACTGTACAGTGGCTGCAGAAATAATCTAAATGGCAGCATTGATTCACGGAGGGAAATGATATTATGACAGTTGAAGTTATTCTTCCCAAATCTAAGAGATTTATGAATGCGGCCACTCTTCGTGTAACAGTGAGGAGTTCTGCACACCTTATTATAAAGAAGGGCAACAGAGAAAAAGGGGGGAGACTGGGAACTTAATTATTCATAAATGTCAGAGAACAGAAGGGAATGGTCTGTAGTCTTTTGAAAAGAGAAGAATGAGAGTCCTCCCCTCAATGAGAAATTCAAAATTCTGAAGCCGACCGAGAGGACAGATGTTGCCAATGCAAGCTGCAGTCCTGCACATGGAGCCGAAGCGCAGAAGTGGCACACATGAAATCCGGGACTGGCTCTCTGGACGTTCTTCACTTTAAGCACAGGTGATGGGCCAACATGTACATCTTTGAATGCTGCTGCTCTGATCACATTTGGATCAGATGTGTCCCATTCCAATATCAAATGATGAATCGAATGAATTTCACACCCATCTGCACTGCTCTGGCCAAATTCAGTAGGTACAGCTATTCCCAGCATGGAGAGGAGGACCATGTAGTACCTGCCTGTTAAAGATGAGAAGCTCATCAGAACCCATCACCCTGATAACCCTAAATCAGCAGCACAAACACGGCTGAATAGAAAGGGATTCAAACACAGACATTTAAGAGTTAAGCACTCCAAGTCCTCTGCTTGGATGGACAAATTCATCAGTTTCACTTTCTCCAACATACCTTTTTTCCCCTAAGGGTGTGCAAAGTGGGTCTTCTCCACCTCGAAATTTGAGCCAGAGCTCTACAGAGGCAATTCTCTGCCTTGATTTCCAGAGTGGGTCCCTCTCTCTGCTCTGCCAGATAGTTCGATGAAAAACTGCTACGTTTTCAGGTAACTGGTCCATTCTTATCAATGGGAATTATCAGAAATGCTCGCAGCTCCCTCAGTTTTAAAGTTAAACTCACTGTCAAAATTGGCAGTGTGACAGCTTTTAAAGAGGGCTTTATGCATGCCAACTGTAGATTTATAGGGAATTTTTTAAAGTCTAAATTCAAAAGTCTTTAGTGCAATAATAAAGTAAATATATATTAATAAAATGCCACAACAGCAGCACACAGCTTGCCCATCCTCAGAGAGGACAGGAGGCTTGGAGGAGGAGGAGGAGGCACCTGTCCCCCACTGTCGGTTAGGCACTGGAGCGAGTCAAGTCAAGGCAACAAGAGCTTCTCCGTAGGAAGCTATGCACAGCTTGGAGGAGGAGGAGGATGACAGGACCCCCCTCCTCTTGCATTGGAAGCCCAGCCAGGCAATAGGAGTAATAGTTTAACTGAAAAACAACCTGCCTGACTCAGGTGTAGAAGCTTACTCACTCAGCCCAGCAGCACTTCACACTGTGGCTGACTTCTATGAGTCCGAGCAGAAATGCGTAACCATCCACATCTCTCTCTCTCAATCTCAATTTGCAAACAAAAGCCCCCTAATATCACTAATTGGCATTCCCTCCCCCAAATACTGTGATTGGAGGAGAACAGAATAGGTAGGGAGAGTGCTGTGGCAATTCGTAATAGGTTAGCCACAAATGTCAATATCAATTATCAAAACTACCCCACCCCATCACACCATGTTCCATGCTCTTCCAGAACACCTGAGAACTACCAACTCAATCACAGCTTTTAAAACACAGCTAAAAACTTTTCTTTTCCCTATAGCTTTTAAACTTTGAGTTTGTTCTGACTCTATACTGTTAGCTTCACCCTTCCCGGTGCCTGTTTACACTTCCCTGTGCCTGTTTGCATTCTCCTTCCCTTCTTATTGTTTACTACAACTTTATTAGATTGTAAGCCTATGCGGCAGGGTCTTGCTATTTACTGTGTTATCTGTACAGCACCATGTACATCGATGGTGCTATATAAATAAATAATAATAATAATAATATTGGGAGGTTTTCAATTAGATACAGATCACACACAAAAAACAGTCATGTTCTTTATTGTGAGGTTTTCAATTGCACACACCACACACACAAACTGGTAGGATAATTTCAAAGACATTAGTAGCTCTGATTGGGCACATCACTGCTCTGATATTATTTGATGGGTTTAGAAGTAGCCAGTCTCCACTCTGGAAGATCGAATGCTCCGCAGATACTTGCGGTTACCAGGTAATTCCAGGGCGGGGAGTACATCCCTAATTTTTTCCCCATCCTGCTCATGGAGAAATTCACAAATTTGTGTTAGTTCTTATTTTTAAAACGTGAACCAAAATTTTCACCTATCCATAGCTTTAAGCATACCAAGTCTTCAATTTTTATTTTATTTTATTGATTTATAATGACACTTATATCCTACATTGTTTCCTCTTGCAAAGAACCCAAGGCAACGTACGTGGTCCGCCTCCTCTTCACTTTAACCTCACAACCCTATGAGGTAGATTAGGCTGAGAGTCAGTGAATGGCCCAGAGTCGCCCAGTGAGCTTCATGGGCTGAGCGGAGACTAAAAGCTGGTCTCTTGAGTCCCAGCCCAACATTTTAACTACTACACCACTTTGGCTTCAGTTTCACCACTGTGGGCCTCAGTCCAGCAAATCTCTGAGCATGCAGAAGTGGGGTGCTGGATGAAAAGACTTGAACAGTAGCTGGGGCTATGAAAGGCTCAGTCAGACTGTTGGTAATAGGGCCAGTAGAGGCTGGTGGCTTTGATTTCAGAGGGGCCATGAATCCATTCTTGGTTTCAGTCTAAAAACGAGCAATCTAAGTTGCTGAACCCTATGTCCAAAAATAGGTTCAGCAGCTTGGATAGTTCCTTTAGAGTTCTGGCTAGTTCTGACTGTAACCCAGAATGGATTCACAGCCCCACCGAAACTGGAGCTACCAACTTCCACTGAATAGGGCTCATCATCAGATCAGGCTATGGAGGTATCTGTGTCCTCCCCACTCCCAGCATTTCACTGGCCGATGATCTGACTGTGGTTCTTTCACTTTGGGGCATGCAGCACCCATTTGTACTACTATGGAGGGATACATGTGCAGAAACCTGCTTCTGTGCATTTGGCCCTAGATCATCTTCCCCCAACCTAATGTCCTACAGACATTTTGGACTTCAATTCCCAACATCCCTACCCATTGGCCACGCTGACTGGGGCAAAACATCTGGAGGGCACCAGGTTGGGGAAGGCTGCCCTAGGTGGATCAGGGCAATAGTCTTAAAGGAATTGCACTGGCTGCCTATACTCTTTCGGTTGGAATTCAAGGTGATGGTAATAACGTTTAAAGCCCTAAATGGCTTGGGACCTGAGGGAGCGCCTCTCCTTATATGTGCCTGCCTGAGACTTGAGATCTGTTGGAGGAGCCCTCCTCTACATCCCACACACTATGGTGGGACATGGGAGAGGGCCTTCTCTGTTGTGGCACCCCGACTGTGGAATGCCCTTCCCCTTGGAGGCCCATCTAGCACCAACGCTGACTTTATTCCGGTGCCAAGTAAAAACGTGGGTTTTTTTAACAAAGCCTTTAATGCTTAAATTCACCTGGCTTGCACATTGTTTTAACTGTGTTAATTGTTTTTACTGCTTTTAAATTATATACTGGTTTTAACTTGATTAATGGTTTAATTTGTTTTTGGCTGTGTATATTTATTGTTTTATATTGTATGATTTTATCTGTATGCCACCCTGAGATCCTAGTGATATAGGGCGGGATACAAAGGTTTTAAATAAATAAATAATAAATAAATAGTCCTTAAGCTTCCTTTTGAACTCAGGAGAAGGAAATGCTGGCATGATATCTCACCAAATGTGGGAGGGATGTTGGAGTGACAACAGTTAAAAACAATTTTAAAAATACCGTTTGGATGCTAGTACATCATATCTGCTTTTGTTTATCGTTATGTCAACTTTGTGATGTTCAGCACTTTCGAAGGAGGAATAACTTAATTCGTAACGATGTTCAGAATGGAAGAAAAGTGCACACATGAACCTCCATGGTTATTCGAAGGGAAGGTTAAAATTCGCTTTGCTTTAAGTAGGGTGTTTCTTTTAAAATCTCCATTGAAGCTTTTGAAATGTGATGGCTTCTTGTCAAAGCTGAGTAAGTCTGCCTGCTGAACCTGATTGCAGGCTCCATTTCTTGCACTTTATTTCTTGGGTGAAACCCCCTTGACGGATAGAAACTATGACAGCACGGCAGCTGTTTCTGAGAGCCGCTTGTAGCTGCATTTTGACGCAAGTCAAGGTCTAGATGAAAGCATGAAGGCAACTTCGGAGTTCAGCGAGGCCCTAGCTTTATTCACAAGAATCAAATTTGCCAAGCAACCGGAACTCAAGCAATACGCAGATATCCCATTGGCCTGGTAAACACACACACACGCACACATTTCATGGCAGCTGATTCCTCTCTACACTTGATTACTAAACACTTGACGACTGGCAGCTAAGTGTGTGAACTGTCTTCAGTGAAAAGCCTGGTGTTTGTGGTGATGTCGGGCAACAGAAAGAAAATTCCGTCTGTGGTGTTACCTCTGTGATGACTCATTCACCCATGCAAGCCGTTGCTGCTTTTGTGGTTATCGAGCGGAATATACACCCTTAGACAGCCTGGCACTACACCCATACAGCCTCAGGGTAAAAGGGATCAACTCTGGTAGCACATAGGTGGATGCCATGCTGCTAAAAAGGCGGGTGGGATACATACGGCTGTTTTTTATCCCAGCCTTCCTGAACAAGGCAAGAGAAGCATCCTGATGAACAACTATGACATTTGGTGTTGGGCATGAATGAGTGAGCACACCCAAGCTCTTGCTTCCTGGTCCTTTAGCTTCAAAAGCGGGGAATCTTTGCCATTAACATTTCTCTCTTATCATCTATCACATTATCATTTCTGTCGGTTTCTGATATGCTCTTTTTTTCTCCCCCTTCTTCTTTGCTTGCAGCTTGAGCATTTTAGAGCATCTGTTCATTTTTCACAGCCAAGGAAGGACCATATGTTTCAGATCTGTTTTTTTTAAAGTGTGTTTTGATACAACAGGTGGTAAATGTATTTTAACTATTATAATGTTGCCATCTTGATTTTGCACTTCCCGAGCTATGGTGCTGAGTCCATTCCTCTCCCAATGCAAAATGAAAGCAGCACATTGAAAAATTAATTTAGTGCTGCCTTGTACTTCTAAAGTTTTACAGCCAGACAACTTGCAATGAGTTCTTTAAGGAAAAAATGAATTTATTTCTCATTTACTTTGTTTTTATGCCATTCTTTTGTCATAATACCTACCTACTTTAGCAGGTAGCAAGTATTCAAAATAAATATTGGCACCAATCCAGCTAAAACCAGTCAGGGCTAAATCAGTCCCATAGAAAGGATTTACAGAAAAGGTCCATGGCTTAGAGGTAAGTCCTATTGAGTTTAGTGGGATGTGCTCTTAGATATGGATGTATAGGATTGTAGCCTTACTCATGAATAATGTTACCAGCATTGGCACCTATATTTTTCATGAAGAAGTGTAAAGAATATGGGGGAGGATTGCATATGTTTCTCATAGAGAAGGAGCAAGAAGATGAATTCATTAGTTCTTTAGGTTATGGGTGGCATCATCACACTTCACAGACAATTAAATTTACCCTGCATAATGACATCAATGAGAAAAAATGAACTCAAGAGAGAGACAGAGACAGTGCATGCATCCACGTGCATGAGGAAAGTGTAAACCAGCAGGTACAAGATGTGCAAGACAATACCGGGGAAAAGGACATTTTTCAACACTGCAGGGTATGTTGAATAGTGCCAGGTCAGTCCTATTTGAAGCAATTAATTCATCTTCTTGCATCTTCCCTACGAGAAAACACGCAAAAACCCACCCACCCAATATTCTTTACACTTCTCCATGAAAAATATAGGCCCAATGCTGGTAACGTTAGAGTAATTTGGGTACAAAAATCTATATTGTCCATTATCATCACTGGCCCACAAGTTTGTCATGCCAATATGGTCATGCACTGAGCCAATATGGTCATGCACTGATCAAGCATGGAGGTTATTTTTAATGCACCATGTAAAGAAGAGTCTAACCAGTGTTCACAGTAATACATAATCTTGGGATAGGTGCTACACCACTCTAGAATGTATTTATACTTAATTAGAAAGCAAATCCTCAGTAATATAAACAGGGCAGCCCAGGGCTGATGTGAGCTGTAAGCATTCTTGTATTGTCGTTTGCTTCTTAAAGGACCTTTCCAAATTAACTGTCAGTTCCCTTAAGACTATTTTAAACTTTTTAAATGGAGGTTTGAGAAGGTTTTCAGTATCACAACTGTTTTTATTTATTTTTCATTCCCAGAAATATGGAGGATTAGAGTAGAACAATTAACATATTGTTATCCATCCTGAGCCCAATGGGATGGTATAGGCTGGCACACCCAATAGAAGTGGATAACTGTCTGCACCATAGCACCAAGACCATGTAACCTAGACACCTGAAACTTGGCACACACACTAATGGGATTCCAGGGGTGTGCACCTCAGAATTATTTACTTTTAGAGGCATTAGTTATTTTTTTTTAATTTTTATTAAACATAAACACATACAATATCTTCATACATCAACTTAAAATACTACATAATAATAAAAATTTTAAAAAAATTAGCCAAAATAATTATAATAAGTGCCCCCCACCCCCGGGACCTTTAGTCTCCTTTCCAAACTTGTAACGATTCTTGTGAAGGTTTGCATCCTTTCCCCTTTTCTAAGACAAACTCCACAAATGGTTTCCATAACTCTTCAAAGTCATTCTGCTTCAATACTCCTTTCTTAACTTTAATACTACACGTAAGTCTATCATTAATAGCAATATCCCAGATTTCCTTATACCACTCTTCTATTTGATATTCCCCTTGTTCCTTCCATTTCCTAGCTATCATCAATCTAGCTGCTGTCAATAAATTAGTTATTAGTTCTTTACTGGCTTGCATACATTTATTTATTTATTTATTTATTTTATTGCATTTTTATACTGCCTAATAGCCGAAGCTCCCTGGGCGGTTCACAAAAACTAAAACCATTCAAAGTATAAAACAAACAGAAAAAAAATGATATAAAATACACATTAAAAACATACCATATATGATTAAAACATCTTTAAAACATCCTTAAAACATCCTAAAATTCTTTTAACCTCATATATTGACAACAATGCAATACTTGGACATACCTCTAAATTCCATCCAATTATTTCGTTTATCTCTTTATGCAGGCATTAGTTAATTTTAAATAGGTTGTCTGTTGGTTGGAAATCTGGCCCTCTGGGGGCTTGACGGACCTCCGCTGCCTCACTGACTTGGCTTGTATTTGTGAAACGAGCTGTGAATTTTCCCTGTGCACTGGGGAGTTTTTGTGTATTTTGTGTGTGTGTGTGTTTGTGTGTATGCATGTGTCAGCCACGATTTGTGCAAATTGTGGCCAATATTTGCACTAATTGTGGCCAAAATTTGTGCACGTTGCGCCCAAATCATAATCTGTACAAACTGCAGCCACGCTTTATGCAATTTGTGTAAATTGTGCCCAAAATATACATAATTAGCAGAAAACAAACCAAAGTTCTGGGGGTTGAGTTTCACTCCCCAAACGGATTCCTCCAACATCGCTAATTTTAGGTGATTTCATTGTGCTGGTGTTGGAGGAAAATTCTGAGAGTGCCTTGGACTGCAAGAAGATCAAACCAGTCCATACTCCAGGAAATAAAGCCAGACTGCTCACTTGAGGAAATGTTATTAAAGGCAAAACTGAAGTACTTTGGCCACATAACGAGAAGACAGGATACCCTGGAGAAGAGGCTGATGCTAGGGAAAGTGGAAGGCAAAAGGAAGAGGGGCCGACCAAGGGCAAGATGGATGGATGATATTCTGGAGGTGACAGACTTGACCTTGGGGGAGCTAGGGGTGGCGACAGCTGACAGAAAGCTTTGGCGTGGGCTGGTCCATGAAGTCACGAAGAGTTGGAAACGACTGAACGAATAAACAACAACAATGCATCTGAAGCCTGCAGTACCACCTTCAGTCAATAGGTGACTTCTCTATCCAGCACATAGCTTTGCAGTCACTACGGTGTGAAGAAGGATGGGGTGCTCTGAGGGACAGAGTTATATGGTTGACCCCTCCCATGACAAGCCCTCTGCCATCAGGGAATGGAGCCTGTCCTCAGGGGGCTGTATGGGTGTGCCATGGCAGTGGCTGTGCCTAAGGGTGGCAGCAGCTATGGCTTTATTCAGATGGGGAAGGCATGATGTGTCCAACCTTGACAGCTGCATAACTTTGAATGCTTCATAGTATCAAATGAAGGGTTGTTCCAACTATGAGAAGTGTGTGTGTGTGTGTGTGTGTGTGTGTGTGTGTGTGTGTGTGTGTGTAAGCATGGGTATATATACAGAGGCTTTGGACTTAGACAAGAATCTCTAGAAAAAAATAATATGTTACATTTATATATTGTTTCGTTACCTACATGCTAAAGGTTTTCTACATACATACCCTTAGTAATCATGAAACAGCCTTGTAAAATAAGACAGCATTAATATTTCCATTAAAGCTACCCAGTAATTTATGGCTGAACTAGGGACTCCCCAACTCACAGCTCATGCTATTAACCACAATGATAGCTCCTCCATGGACCTGAATGTGATGCCATCATCTCTTGAATAAATCTCAGGGCACTCAATGGCACTTCTCCATTGAACACAACAGGCTTTGAAGCAGACATTGTACCTTTTATTATTTCTTTGATTTATATCCCACCCTTTCTCAGAAAGAGCCCAGCAACCTACATAAAACACAATACCCACCTTTCATGGCAATATCCACCTGTCATTCCACCTTTGCCTATGATGTAACATTGCTGCAATTTTGATATGATTAACCATACTAACAGGCTGAGCCTGAGAACCCCATATGTGCTCAGATGGAGCTCCAGCATATGCTGGCTATCACTGAAAGAAACCACTCTATTCACATATCTATTTGCATGGATAGAGCTCCCTCCCTCATAGACGTGATTGGGGAAGCCTCTGGGGACGGGGTGTGGGGGTGGGGAGGTATCTCTGAGTCCGGGGTACTACACTGTAATAAGTGATTACATACTGCTTGGTGCAAGTAGTTCTTTCCAATAAATGTTCTTCTGGAATACCAGGGATATTTATTTTATGTGAAATAAATATCTTTGAATATATTTCAATTGTGAGGATATGCTCCCATTTCTGAAGCACATATAGCTCTTGTATCACATCAGCAGTTAGGTTTCAGCGTAAAACTGTTATCCTTAATTTGAATTCTATGGTCTGTCATTTGCTCATTTAAAGGAAGGTGTTGATTGACATGTGGATATGGAAAAAAACATATTTGGAGATGGAACAACTATAGCAGAATACCCATGGTGGAAGAAACATTATTCTTAAGAAGACAGCACTTACAGAACAATGTCAAAGAAGTGAGAGGCATAAAACTAAACAGTATTCTAAAATCGTATCAGTGTTGGGGGAAAAAAGAGATCAAACTTTGTCTGAACCATGAAACTTTAAAAGGAAATCAAGCTCAGCATTTAAGAAACCTGTTTTTAAAGAGGCATGCCAAATGAGCTAGAAGAAAGCAACATGTATAGTGAAACAGCTCCATTTGGGAAAGCTTAACAATGTATCACTCTGATCCTCAACACATTTATTTGGAAGTAAGTCCAACTGATTTCTATCACGAATGAACTGAAACTACTTCTAGGGTTTGTGAAAATTTCCATCAATCCCCCCCCCCCGGAAAATCCACCTCTATGGGGAAAATTTTGTTTATTCCTTCTATCTTCTATTACTTGCCCTGATCTGCAATTGCCCTCTTGTGCTATGAGTAAGGATGTCCGGATTTTGTGAAATGCATCCATGTGTGTTTCCTGGATTGTGCAGTGTTGTTTGTTGTGGCATTCATTCACAGCTGGATTCTGTTATGCAGAAAAATATACAAATAATTCCATAGGAAAGTTTGCAACAATTTACATGAATTATGCTAATATATATATAACATTTAGCATATTGTCCCCCATTCCATTTGACTTTTCTCCACCTATATTTTCCAGCATGGCATATGTCTCAGCAGAAAATTGTGTATTTTCCTGCAACTGAATTGCATAAATTCCAGGAAAGTAAATCATCATCATCATCATCATCATCATCATCATCATCATCATCATCATCCAGAAGTCCACAGGCTCCACACAGCCTGTGGAGTCCAGTCCACCAGAATTACAAATGCAGCAGTTAATTGCATGAACTATGATCTGGAAATTCCAGGTTAAAATCTCACCTCAGCTATGGATTTTCAGGGGGCCTAGGGCAACTTACTATCTCTCATAAAAAAGCAAAGATTCCTGAAGTGGAAAAACAATCTAGAAACCACAGTTGGGTAATACCTTTATTTAGATGAACCAAAATTCCACAAAAAATGTGCAAGCTTTTGAGTTCTTCATCAAGCTAGATGATACAAAAAGCAGGGGCTGGAGGAAGAAACACAATTTTGGCTTGATGTTGTGGCCATAAGCTCTGTAGTTTAGATGGACTCATTCTCAAAATGCTGCTTCTGCCTCCCAAAATGCATTTGTTAGGTGAAATCTGATGGCTGCCCCTGATTAACTCATTCAGTCTGCAATCTCCACATTTCAATCAGATTAACCTTTTCTAGGCAAATCACTCAGATGTTCAAATTAGTACACGAAGAGAGCACAGGAACCATAGGATTATTCGGAGTCACCCCTCCAAGACTGTAGACATGGCTATGACCTCGGAAAGGGGACTTTGGTATCTAATACTTCCACCCAGCCCCTCCCCAGCCCCCTCAAGCTGCTGCAGAAAGAACCATGCCAGCTGCTTCCCAAAGTCATGAAAGCGACTTCAAATAGGTCAGAAAGGGGGCATGATGGTGGGAGGGGAGGGGAGAGGCCAGGATATGAAAAATCTTATGACCTCTCCAGCTTCAGTCCTGTCCCCACCAGTGTGCCTTCTCTCAAAGACCCATCTAGACAAAAAAGTGAGACAGAAAGTCCCTGCGAGGAGCACATCAACACTGGATACATTTTTATTGTATTATTAATTAATTAATTAATTAATTAATACATGGATGTCTCTGAGTTTTGAGGTTTCTGTCTCATGGGGGTGCAACCCATGGGAATGCGCTCTTATGGTAAATCCTATAGATGTCTACTCAGAAGTAAAGCCCGTTGAATTCAAGTGGACTTACTCCAGGTAAATATGTATAAGACTGCTGCCAGCTGCTACAATCCTATATAAATTTTCTTGGGAGTAAGTTTCCCTGAAATCAATGGGACTTATTTCTGAATAGACATTCCCAGAATTGTACTATTAAGTGCTCCAGAGAAATGTCTAACCAAGTCATTTGTTGTAAAGATTCCCAAATCCTATCTATTAATGCTTATAAGGGGGAAAAGCCATAGATTAAAAGGCATTTTGCTTCCCCCACCCTTGCCCTACAAATAGTAATACAAGTTTAGTCAATAATTACCAACTGAGAAGTTTGCACATTATAGACAGGTAACACAAGTGCTCTCAACCGTCAAGTAATTTAACAGTTAACTTATAGATTAAACAGCTCTTTCAGAGACTGAATATAAAAATGGGCATTTAACTTAATCTTTACGTCAATATAATAATCTCCAGAGTTGTCTCTATACAGCAAGATGTTCCGGGGGGAAATGTAAAGATGAAACTGAAAAATTGGATCTGTTTGTTAACATTAATGGTCCTAGGTGCATGCTATACCATCCTTTCAGATTATAGGAAAACCAGTGCTTCTGTCATGATGTGGTTTACTAATTTTTTTCTCTTTAAGAAGGGCTGTGCTAATAACATTAAAAATCAAAGCAGCCTTGTTGGTCCAGTGGGGCGGGGGAGGGGGGAGGAATTCAAAATCCACAGTTAAGCAATCCATTTATTAGGACCAACCAAAGTGCAACCAGAACTCTTCATCAGGCTGGGTGGTAAAAAGTAGGCATGTGCTCCGCTCCGATTAGAAGCGTAGAAGCAGAAGCGAATTGGCCTGTTCCGCCTTGCCCAGAGGCAGAGTAGAAGCGGACCAGGGACCCCTAGAAGCAAGGCGAAGAGAAGCGCCCATTTTCGGAGCGCTTCTCTTTCCGCGGACCAATCCGATCGCCATTTTGAAACATTTCGCCCATAGGATTGCATTGCAGAAAAGAAAAGGGGATAACTGTGTTGTTTTTGAAGCTATCGTTCTGAAACTTCTTGTGCTTAGAGAGTCATGGCTGGGGGTCATTTTGAGCCTACTCTCAGCTCTCTGCATGGTACAGTTTGCTTGCTAGAATTTTTTAAAAAGTAGGGTAAAGGCGGGAAAAAGATTACCTTTTCGATTGCTGAGGGGCAGAGTCAACTCCTGGTCATGATCACATGATCCCAGAGTTGGAGGAGGGGATAGGCAAAACGGGTAACTTGGGATTCTGGGAACTTCTCTTTCTTAGTCTGAACGGACTCTTCCCAGTGTTTTTTAAAACAGTAGCCCCACCAAATGCACAAACACAACCTGAAATCATATACTAAGCCAATAATAAGGGATAGAAACACAGCACTGCTACCCACCCTAACTTTGGGGAACAACTGAAAAGATGTGGTGCAAGGGGATGAGCTCCCCTAGGGCATGTGGATGTGCCCTCACTCTCTCCTGTACTTGGAGGGCCATCAGAGCCCTCCAAAGAGAGTAACCCAGTGGAGCAACGCCTATCATGAGTTGAAGTGAGAGCTTTGCTTCTTAAAAGACTGGTTCCTAGACAGGACCAGTTAAATTTGCCGATGATTCCCCATCTGGGCACGTCCACCCACCCACCCTTATTGCTGGTAAAAGACAGATATAGCCTTTTTAAAAAAGTTCTTCTTGTTGTTTATTCAGCAACACTGCTGCTTTTAATTCCACCCCTCCTTTGTTTATTTATTTATTTATTTATTTATTCCATTTTATATGCATTACTGGCTTATCCTTGGCTCACTTCCTTATGCCCCCAGAAATGTCTGCTGCCTGCCTGCCTTCCCTCCCTCCTCCCCTGCCCACCTCGCAGGGATGTTGTGTGTGTCTGGCTTTGACTCAGGGGATAAGTCCTTCCTACGCTCAATTAGACTTTTGGAAGTTCCAAATCCATTTTTCAAGTGTGGAAGAAGATTCATAGGTTTATGTCTACTCCCCAATTCATGGCATGTTGGGATTTCCTTTGAAATGGCCCCATTGAGATGTCTGCAGGTTTAAGCCCCGCCAGAAATCAGGGGATGATGGGACTTCCTTGAGTCTTGGCGTGCATGTGTATCCCTGGATAAGCTATCATGGTGGCAAGTTTGAGGTTTAACGTGCACATTGACGGAGCTATCGAAAGGGGTGTGAATGGGGTGCCCGATTTTCATAAATTCCCAAAAAATCAGGGGATGATGGGACTGCCTTGAGTCTTGGCGTGCATGTGTATCCCTGGATAAGCTATCATGGTGGTGAGTTTGAGGTTTTTAACGTGCACATTGACGGAGCTATCGAAAGGGGTGTGAATGGGGTGCCCGATTTTCATAAATTCCCCAAAAATCAGGGGATGATGGGATTGCCTTGAGTCTTGGCATGCGTGTGTATACCTCCATGAGGTGTCATGGTGCCAAACTTGAGGTTTCTAACTTTCACAGAAAAAAAGTTGTATACTTTTTTAGCTTAATGCAAGCATATGGGGGGAAACAGAGCTCCGATCCGGATCTGGAGCTCCGCAGCGGAGCGGACATAGGCGAAGCGGGGGCAGAGCAAAGCGGCCCGATCTGCAAATCACGGATCTGGAAGAGAAGCGGAGCGGGGGGGGTCCGTGCACACTCCTAGTAAAAAGCAGGGAATGGGGAAGAATAACTTTATCAATCTATCTGTCTGTCTATTAATTACAAGTCTGCATAAATAACTAGGGCTGAAGTCAAAAAATTCCTAACATTTGCATTACAAGCCAGTTGCCCAACAATTTATAAGGGGGCTGTCTATGTGCTCCGGAAGTCCCACGGTGGGGTTGTAGTGCTGCTGCATTAGTTATACAATGCAGCAGTCACCTTGAAGCCACTGCGGGGCTTTACTGCAAAGCTCTGCATTTAAAAAGTCAGGGGGTTACCCAATTTTTTTAGGCTGAAGCGAGGTGAACACAGCTCTTCTACTGTCTAACCTTGCTCCAACATCTATGCAGAGTTACTCCTGGGCAGAAGGTGAGCCCTGATTGGTTGCCATCTGCCCAGGCAAAGGGAAGGGAGGAGGCTAGCAAACTGTACGGCTGCTGGAAACTCTGTGCCCTTCGTCTGCACCAGGATTAGCCACTGCCACTCCACAGCAGAGAAAGTGCAGGATTGTATCAAAAGTGGCAGCAACCTGGTACTGTATAGGCAACCCCTCGGTCAGTGTATGTCAGTGGCTATATGCCCTATTCTTCATTTACAAGGGCTGGAGTTATTGTGCAGTACTGTGTTCTTTTTAAAGCATTGGGGCTAACAGTAAGCATAATTGGAAACGTGTGTGTGTGTGTGTGTGTGTGTGTAAGGAGGGTCGTTCTGCAGATCTCCACTGTAATTTCAATGTCAAAAGTTATATGAAGAAGAGAAATAAACAAGAAAAAACTAGAAGCGGTGTTAATTGACCCTAAAACTAGGGTGACCATATGAAAAGGAGGACAGGACTCCTGTATCTAACAGTTGCATAGAAAAAGGAATTTCAGCAGGTGTCATTTCTATGCATGCAGCACCTGGTGAAATTCTCTCTTCATCACAACAGTTAAAGCTGCAGGAGCCCTGCCCTCTTTTGAATCTGTTGTAGCATATGGTCACCCTACCAAAAACATTATGGGCTCATTATACACCCTACAGGTGCAACACTGTCAGGATTGGGCCCAGCACCTCTGCAGGCACACCCCAAGGAGGCTTGAGAACCAATTTGGAACCAGATGGGGAGGGGAAGAGGTAAAGTGCTGTCGAAGCGCCAGGCTAGCAGGAACAGGAGATCATTGAGAACAGTAGCAAGAGGAAGGAGGATCCCTAGGGGGATTCCACACGTCGTACTGAGGGCGCTTCCATGTGCCCCCAGTGCGGCCCCAAAGCGATCATATAGCTTGCCTGGAGAAGAGATGAGGAAGAGGCGTCCTTGCCGCCGCCACCCACCTACTTCCTCGCCGGCTGGGTCGGAGAGCTCGGCGGAAGAAGGCGGGGTGGAGAGCTTCTTCTGCTGAGCTCTCCGACCCGGCCAGCGAGGAGGTAGGTGGGTGGCGGCAGCGGCGGCGGCAAGGACGCCTCTTCCTCGTCTCTTCTCCAGGCAAGTTACACGATCGCTTTGGGGCCGCACTGGGGGCGCATGGAAGCACCCTCAGTACGACATGTGGAATCCCCCCTAGTTGCAGGTTAATCATTTGGATAGTAGACAGCCAGGGGGGCTGTGAAACTGTGGGAATGCAGGACGTAATGAGATTACACACAATGTAGCATGACTCTGTGCATCTATCACCTGCAGAAAAATTATGATAAATCAAGGATAGCAAGCTTTTACAGAGATGCCATTACTATTATATTTATGACCTCTTGTGTTTCAGATACATGACTCTTGTTCCCCCGTTTTTAACTGGACTGCTTTTATAATAATTGTAATTGTAGTTATTTTAATCTGCTGGTCAGTGACTCTTGTCTCCCTGTTCTTAATTTGGCTTGCTTTTATAATTACTGTATTTCTAGTTATTTTTAATCTGCTGGTCTATGACAGTAATAAAATTATTTGATTTGATTTGATTTGAAGGAGGAGGGGCTGGCAGGAAGGGACCTGAGGGTGAGGCGACTGATGAGAAGAAAGAAGGAAGGCCAAGGCATGAGTCACTCCGAGAGGCTGGCAGCCATAGAAGTGACTCTCTGGGAAGACCCACCTTGAGGGCAGGACCTCGTTAGATGCCTCAAGTTGGGAAGGGACAGCCACAGGGCCACCCAACGGTTCCCTTACAACTCTCTTCCGCAGTGCTGTAACCTGAGACAGATAACTGCAGTTTATGTAGGTCTTCATTATGCAAAGTCTGCTCCTGCTTACACCTGTAGCCTAATGCAATTGTGATCTGTCTTGAGTCTGCATAATAAAAGTCTTTGACTAGCACTACAACTCCTGTGACTACAAAGAAGCCAGCAGCTAGGCACTTGATCAGCACCCACACACTGAAGGATCCCAATAGAGCAGGGGTGGGCAACTTGTGGTCCTCCAGCTGTTTTGACCTACTCCCATGGTCCTTCACCAGCTATGCTAGTCAGGGTTGATGGGAATTGTAGGCCAAAACACAAGTTTCCACCCCTGCCATAAAGCACAACATAAACCACAACAGAGCCTTGCTTCTTCCCCTGTCTCATGGTGTGTACATGGACATGCATGGAGTCATCGTTACAGGGGATAGGAGCCTGGGCACACATCCTCTCATGTTGCTCACCCCTGCCTCTACACTTGTCCAAAGAATATGAGGTACTCATGTTCCATGATTCAGTGGAGGGGGCAGGCCGGATTAGGATATGGAAGGGCACACATGCCACCCATTTTCCAGACAGGGCTGACATACCAGGTGCCCATGAGTATGTGCCATGTTAGGAAGTGAGAAAAAAAGGATCTGTTAAGTACTATGAGGAAATCTCTTTGCATGCAAGCATGGTTTTCTTCTTGTTGAGTGTTTTTTCATCACAATGTAACTTTATGTGGCATTCATCCTGCAGTGGAGAGCAACAGATCTCAATGTACACTTGTCCATAGCAACCATCAATGTGGTAAATTCCAAAGATTTCATACATTTCTACAGCACTGACCTCCACCAAAGCAAACAACTACTTGGAAACACCTCAACTTGAAATGTTTTTTAGCCAAAATTGTTAAAGAGCAGGGAGGGAAAATAAGTCACTGAGGTTGCATGCCAGCCAGATTTGCCATCCTCACAGGCATGGCTTGTTGTGACATCTGAACCCAGTGAGAGTGGTTGGTTGGGGTGCTTAACAAACCACCCAGAATCCATGGCCTGTTCTAGGTTTTCTGAGTGTTTTCTTAACTACCCCAACCCACTACTATCACCAGGTTTAGACATCACAACAAGCTACATCAGCCGGGGATAATTATGTAAATCCAGCCAGCTTATTAAGTATTGTCATGTTGTGCAAATTGGCCCATCGAAAGAAGAAACAGCAATTTGAAGTTCAGAAGAGGCACAGACAGAGACCAAGTTCACACAATCATTGAGGGAGAAATACGCCACGGTGGTTTATTTCCCCTGTCACGCATGCCTGTTGCATGCTGAGGGGATTTCTGTAATTTCCCTTGCCAGCGAGTCTTGCTGTATGGCATGAACCCAGTGAGGCTGGCTTGTTGCTGTGGTTAACAAGCTACCCAGAAGCCATGAGCTGTTTTAGAGTTCTGGGGTGGCTTGTTAACCATGGCAACAAGCCACCATTGCTGGGTTCACAGAACACAGCTAATGATGCCAGTGAGGATAATTATACAACACCCTCCCCCAGTGCTTCACAAAACAGTTGTTTCTGATAACACAAACATCCTGGCAGTAGTTATTATTATTATTATTATTATTATTATTATTTATTTATTTATATAGCACCATCAATGTACATGGTGCTGTACAGAGTAAAACAGTAAATAGCAAGGCCCTGCCGCATAGGCTTACAATCTAATAAAATCATAGTAAAACAATAAGGAGGGGAAGAGAATGCCAACAGGCACAGGGTAGGGTAAGCAGGCACAGGGTAGAGTAAAACTAACAGCCAATAAACACGTAGTGTGGGGGAAAACACACCTTTACCCTGATTAAAGCCCTTAGAGACAGAGTTGTGTATAAGGGTAAGGACACTCAAAAACAGAAGTTGGAAGCTTATATAGAAAAGCATATAAAGAAGGGAATAAAAATAGAACATAAAGAGTTAATGGAGAAGGTAATAACGCAAAGAGAAGTAGAAGAAGTAATTGAGAATTTGAAAGTGGGTAAATCACCGGGGGTAGATGGTTTAGGCTCAGAATATTATAAGGTTTTTAAGACTTTCTTAGTACCGAAATTATTGAAGCTGTACAACTCCATATTGGAAGGAGAAAGAATACCAGAATCATGGGAACATTCATTAATAATTTTAATACCAAAATCAGACAAAGATTTGACTGTCCCTGATTCATATAGACCTATTTCATTAATAAACCAAGATGCTAAAAAAATTTCAACTATTTTAGAAAGGCGGTTGAACAAATTTATAGATGAATACATAGGGGAGGATCAATGTGGATTTGTAGCAGGCAGACAAATGCACAATTTAGTGGGAAGAGTTTTAAATGTAATACAGGTGATAAATAAGTCTAAGGTTAAAGCTGGAATTTTGGCATTGGATATTTTTAAGGCTTTTGACTGTTTGAGCTGGCAAGCTTTAAAGATGGTGTTAAATAAAATGGGATTTGGAAATAAATTTAAAGCTATAATAGAACAGTTGTACTCTCAAAATACAGCTGTAGTGGTAGTGAATGATGGTGTGACGGATAAGATACGACTAGCCAGAGGGACAAGGCAAGGATGTCCACTCTCGCTGGTCCTGTTTGTAATGGTAATGGAATTATTGGTGAATGCAATACGAGAAGATGAGGAGATTGAAGGAATAGGTAGTATGAAAAAAATTAAATTGAATATGTTTGCAGATGACACGCTGCTAACTATTAAGAATCCAATAGAAAAGATGGGGAGAATTAAACAGCAATTGAGAGAATTTGAGGATATTACTGGGTTAAGAATAAACTGGTCCAAATCAGAAATGATGTTGTTTAATTATACTAAAAAGGAAGAGAAGGATTGGGAAGAAAAGGGAAGAGAAATGAGAGTTAAGAATCAGATTAAATATTTGGGAATAAAAATTACGCAGAAGTTAGAGAGTTTGGAGAAAGAGAATTTAAATGTGTTAAAAAAAGAAATTTTAGCAAAATTGGAAAAATATAAAAGATTAAATTCATCCTGGTTTGGAAGAATAGCGTTAATAAAAATGAAGATTTTAGCAAAGATTAATTTTGTGTTTAGGATGCTACCAATAAAAATTTCAGAATTAGAGATAAAAAGTTGGCAAAGTATTATAAATAATTATTGTAATGGTGATAAGAAAGCGAGGGTAAATAAAAGTAAATGGTATTTAAGTCAAAAAAAGGGAGGATTGGGTCTCCCAAATATTAAACTATATTATGTAGCTAACAGATTAAGACATATTGTGGAGGCAATTACAGGAATAGGAGAATTAGATTGGATGGAGGATAAAACTACAAGTAATATAGAGATTAATTTGGAAAATGTTTTTTTTAGGGAAGGGAAAAAATGGGTAGAAAGTATAGATAACCCGCTTTTGAGGTCTCACTGGGAAATTTGGAGTAAATATAAAGGGGAGCTGCTTCCAAGCGGCTCCCCTTTGTCACAGGTAATAATGTTAAAGAATTTCCCGGAGGAATTAAAGAGATTAAGTAAAGTTTTAATAGAAAAAAATAAAATGAAATTAAGGGAATGGTTAAGAGGAATGAATACAAGAGAGGATATGGAAGAGGTCCTTAAAGATAAAAAATTAACTTGGTTAAATTATTGGCAATTAGAACAGTGGACTAAAAAGTGGGTAAGAGATAACGGAGATTGTAGAGAATTGACGAAGTTTGAGGAATTAATAGTTAAGAAAGAAAATGATAGGGAGAAAAGAACAGTGTTAAAAGGGTTGATGAGTGAAATATATAGAATACTGGTGGAGAAAGGGTTGATGGATAATTCAGGCAAAATGGTTTGGGAGACAGATTTGAATGTACAAACAGGACAACAGGGCTGGGAGGGACTATGGAAACAAAGAAAGTTGAGAAATATGTCAGTAAGAATAAAAGAGAATTATTTTAAAATTTTGTGGAGGTGGTACCTAACTCCGGTTAGATTGAATAAGATAAATAATCAGCAATCAGCAAACTGTTGGAGAGGATGTGGGGGTAAAGGAACTAGGGATGTGCTCCGCTCCGATTAGGAGCGTAGAAGCAGTAGCGGATTGGCCTGCTCCGCCTTACCCAGAGGCGGAGTAGGAGCGGACCGCGGACCCCCTAGAAGCAAGGCGAAGAGAAGCGCCCATTTTTTGGAGCTCCGAGTTCAGGCGGAGTGCTCCGGTCGCCATCTTGAAAACATTTCGCCATAGGATTGCATTGCGGCAAATAATCGCGCATAACTACGTTGGTTTTGAAGCTATCATTCTGAAAATTCTTGTGCACAGAGAGTCGTGGATGGGGGTCATTTTGAGACCACTCTCACCTCTCTGCGTTGTCTGGGTCGCGTGCTATATTTTTGTGAAAATCGGGTCAACCGCGCGGCTCAAACGGCGTTTTCGGCTTTTCGCCCATAGGATTGCATTGAGGGAAAGAATCGGGGATAACTGGGGGGGGTTTAAGCTATCATTCTGAAAATTCTTGTGCACAGAGAGTCGTGGATGGGGGTCATTTTGAGACCACTCTCAACTTTCTGCATCGTACGGGTCGCGTGCTATATTTTTGTGAAAATCGGGTCAACCGCGCGGCTCAAACGGCGTTTTCGGCTTTTCGCCCATAGGATTGCATTGAGGGAAAGAATCGGGGATAACTGGGGGGGGTTTAAGCTATCATTCTGAAAATTCTTGTGCACAGAGAGTCGTGGATGGGGGTCATTTTGAGACCACTCTCAACTTTCTGCATCGTACGGGTCGCGGGCTAGAAGTTTTTAAAAAATCGGCGGGAAAAATACCTTTTTCAAAGGGCTGAGGGGCAGAGTCAGCTCCCGGTCATGATGATCCCAAAGTTGGAGGAGGGCATAGGCAAAACAGGTAACTTGGGATTCTGGGAAACTTCTCTTTCTTCATCTGAACGGGCTTTTCCCCGTGTTTTTTAACACAGTAGCCCCACCAAATGCACAAACACAACCTGAAATCATATACTAAGCCAAGAATAAGAGATAGAAACACAGCACTGCTCCCCACCCTAACCTTGGTGAACAACTGAATCGATGCGGTGCAAGGGGATGAGCTCCCCTAGGGCATCTCATCGTGGACGTGCCCCCACTCTCTCCTGCACTGGAAGGCCATTAGAGCCTTCCAAAGAGAGTAAAATGGTGGAGCAATGCCTATCATGAGTTGAAGTGAATGGTCACTTTTCAGTGGTGGAGCAATGCCTGTTATGAGTCGAAGTGAGCGTTTTACTTCTTCTCAGAGCTGTTGGTGGCTGTCAGTGTCTTGAACTGGCAGCTACTTCCCCCTCCCCCGGGCACGTCCCCCTATTGCTGGTAAAAGACAGATATAGCCTTTTAAAAAAAATTCTTCTTGCTGTTTATTGAGCAACACTGCTGCTTTTAATTCCACCCCTCCTTTGTTTATTGATTGATTTATTCCATTTTATATGCATTACTGACTTATCCTTGGCTCACTTCCTTATGCCCCCAGAAATGCCAGCTGCATGCCTGCCTGCCTTCCCTCCCTCCTCCCCTGCCCACCTCGCAGGGATGTTGTGTGTGGGGTGCCCAATTTTCAAAAATTCCCCAAAAATCAGGGGATGATGGGATTGCTTTGAAACTTGGCGTGCGTGTGTATATCCCCATGAGGTGTCATGGTGCCAAACATGAGGTTTCTAACTTGAACAGAAAAAAAGTTGTATAATTTTTTAGCTTTCAATGCAAGCCTATGGGGGGGGGAAACGGAGCTCCGGATCCGGATCCGGAGCTCCGGGCGGAGCGGAGCGGAAGTGGGCGGAGCGGGGGCGGGGCGGAGCGGCCCGATCCGGAAAATGGCGGATCTGCAAGTGAAGCGGAGCGGGGGGTCCGTGCACACCCCTAAAAGGAACGTATTTACATATGTGGTGGGAATGCAACTATGTTCAAAAATTTTGGAAGATGGTGTTTTTGGAGATTGAAGAAATTGTGGAAATGAAGATAGAATGAACACCAAAAGTTGCATTACTGTCACTATTTGAAGATTTAAAATGTAAAAAGGAAATCAAGGAATTGATAACGAATTTGCTGACTGCAGCAAGATTGATTGTAGCTAGGAACTGGAAGATTCAAGGGGAATATTCTATTGAAGAATGGTATAAAGAAGTATGGGATATAGCTATTAATGATAAATTGACATGTAATATTAAATGGAGAAGAGGTTTAGCTATATCAAATGATTTTGAAGGAATTTGGAAACAGTTCCTAATATTTGTGTTTTCTAAGGGAAGTGGGAAACCACCAGCAGAAGAAAGTATGAGATTTTGGAATCAGGAATGAGATCCCGAGGTGGGGGGTGCACTTGTATGTTAATTTTGATTATGTTATTTAGATAAGATATTATGTATTCAACATTTCAATATTATGTAGTATGTTATGTTTTTTTTATTTCTTTTTGTGATAATGTAAATGTGTATGTTTAAGTATTGTAGGAAAAAAATAAAAATTTATATATATATATAAAAAAAGAGAGAGAGAGTTGTAACTCAGCAGTTTATCACTCTAATCTGCTTTTGAAGATTCTTTGTTCTACAATCTCCACTTTAAGGCAAGTCACAGAGATTCTCCTCTGAAGGAAACCAAACCCACTACTCCTGGATTGCCTCACTACTCAGAAATGGGGAGGACAAAAATGTCTTGTTTTATTTCCTTCCTGTTAGAATGCTGAACAATTTCACACATGAACAGATGGAATGGCAGGAGCACAATATTTGGGTTGCTCAAAAACCAGCAACAATTGAGGCCTTTGAGACAATTGATAAGATGTGAGAGCCAGTGTGGGGTGGTGATTAGTGTTGGACTGGGACTTGGGAGACTCCAGCTTGCATGTACACCCCTGTCCCCTACACATTTTTAGCCTGCCCATGTTCAGCTGAATTCCTGAACAGGGCTTCTGCTAAACTGTGCTGTCTCCTTAAGGAAGCTGAGTTTAAGATCAATGCCAAGTGGAAAAAGAGAGCGAAGTTCCCATTCTGTCCTGACTAGGCATGAGGTCTAGGGGAAGCAGATTGGAACACAGCACTCACTATCTGTTCTGGGTCACATCAGGACCTTGGCCAGCACATTGCAGCACACTGCCATATTCTCCCTTAAGGAACTGTTGTCTCAGCAAAGGACTGAATTCAGCCTTAAGAATGCTGGCAGATCCTGGTTTTTCATTGACTCCACCCTGCTGGATGCTGCCTGCATTTTTTTAAAAATGGCTGGTGTCTGTATGTGCAGTCTTATACTCCTGCCGGGCTGAGGAACAGGAGACATTGCAGAGTCAGATGACAATGGGAGATCTATGTCCTCAGGCTGAGGAGGCACAGCAGGGATGCCGTCTGAATCTGAGTCTTCCATGGAGCAATGCCAAGCCCAAGAACAAGGTAACATGACACAATCTAATGCGCTGGCATGGAGTTGGGAAGATTCAGAACTGACAACAGCTATTGTGTAATGCCTGACTGGGATCATAGAGTTGGAAGGGGCCTATAAGGCCATTGAGTTCAGCGCCCTGCTCAATGCAGGAATCCACCTTAAAGCATACCTGACAGATGGCTGAAAAGTAAAAATTTAGTAATCAAAAACAATCAGTGTCTTTAAGACCAACTCAGACACTATCCAAGAACAGAGAAGTAAAATATGGAATCAAAACAAAACATGTCTTCTTTGAAATTAGCATCTCCTCATGAATGTAGTGTGGTTAGAGGAGGAAAAGGCAGGCAGACAATTTCTATACATCCTTATTTAGGAGTTGGTCCCACTGAGCTTAATGGTCCTCCAAGCAAGTGTGCAAGGTACTGCAGCCTTAATCCACTAGATGCTGGATTTGATGCAAATAAGTCATTTTGGTGCTGTTAATCACACACTGCCTGTATATCACTTGATTTCTTAACCCTTGATTAACAATGATGGCTTTCAACTGAGTACGTGAACTGACTCTACTGAAGAGTCCTATGTGTGGTGTTTGAGGTGTTAAGATAAATAAATAAATAAATAAGATGATATTAAGTTTTGTCTATGTTCATTGATGTGTGATAGCTCCTTCACAGATTCAGGCCAATGCATGGTGGTCAAGTCACGCAGCTCATGTGTGAATTGGCCCTCTACTGTAGGCTTACAGGATTTCAGCACTGCTGCTGCATGTGATTGTCTACCTCTCCCCTTGAGATCCCTTCCCTGAGGCTATGGATACGTTTGATCTGTGTAAAAGAGGGGTCCCTCCTTACAGTTCGACCCTTCCCTTTATACACACTCACACCCAGTTTGTGGAACACTGTTTTCCTCACTAGGCTTGACCACTCCCTTACTGCTGCCACCATATAACCTTCATTTAATAACTTTGGTCTCACTGAGAGACTACCTATGATGAAAGCTGTATGCTGTGAACAAAAGAGCTTATAATTTATTAATTGCACATAAGATGGTAAAGATTTGTGTGTTCAATAAATGCTCTGAAATTAACATTTCAATTTTTCCTAGCCTAATCTAACTCCTCCCTCTATATCCCAAAACAACAACCAGATTGCTCCTGCACTCTCTAGCCCTAAACCCCAACTGTATTCTTAACTGACTCACCCCTATTTAAATTCCATGCTCTCCACCAATCATATGGCAGCACAGCAACATTCCATTCACTCTTTGTCCCCCTCCCGCCTTAACTAACTTACCATATTAACTTTACAAAAGGGACATAAACAACATTACCATAAATATACATACCAACCTGCACCATAACTCACATTACAAGGCCAGACATCACAGTGATGTATTATGTAGGACCAGGTCATTTTGCTGCATCAGTTTATTGAAAATCAGATTAAACACACACGGGCTTTTTATTTCCACACCATCACCTCCCAACTCCCCTCTATTGTAGGAAGATCAAAAATGTCTTCCCAGGTCAGTTTCCTTTGGAGATGTGATATCACTGGAGGTTGGTGTGATCTTATGAAAATATATTTCTTTAAGGAATGTGCAGAATGAGAAAAAACAATAAGCACACACTAGCTATCCCAGACAATGCTAATTTTAATAGCAGAAGCAGTGTAATGTCCGCCATCCAGCAAGCCCAGAACATGCTACATGCCTCTAAAACCCTCATATTGTTTCAGATATCAGCTAATATAAAGACTGTCATGTTTCTGTTTACTTCTGCCTACCCAGGAACCTGTGTGTTTTCCCCAGAGCAAGACACAGATCTGAGTGAGCGAGGAACTAGTTTTGATGGGGGCGGGGAGCAGATGACTACCCCCAACCCCATTAGGAATCCCATGTGAGTTCCATGGAGAAAATAACCTGATTTGTACCTAATGTTGTCATGGGTTAATTAAACCATGGATTGCTGGGCATGAGTGAAAGTGAGTGACCATGCGGTCTCTGGCATGTTCCTTGTTTCTGCTTTCAATTGAAGCCTATGATTCATAGGTTGTTAGTATGACGTCTGAACCCGGACACTGGGAGTTCCATAGAGGTTAAACAACCCAGAGTTAACCTATGACTTGTTAACCCTTAAACAACCCAGAGTGTCTGGGTTTAGTTGGCACACTAACAACCATTAACAGAGCAATTGTAGATAGTTAATTGAAAGGGGGAGTGAAGAGCATGCTGAAGGCTGCATTCTTGATCATTCCCACTCATGCCAAGCAATTTATGGGTTAATTAACCCATGATGGAAGTTAAGCGTGAACTGGATAATTTTCTCCAAGGAGCTCATATGGGATTCCTAGAGGTTTTCTTCAGCTCAGGTGCTGGTTAGAACAAGTTGATTAGCTTTAGCGATGGAACAATATCAGAAGCCTTCTGACAGATGAGTGAGACTTCCTTGAATGGTTAGTAAGCAATATCAGAATGGTTGACCCACAGGCACCAACAACAATAAGATTAATTAGCAAGTGCTTAGGTCATCTGTAGAACTGTGCAAACGATTATTGTTATGAAAGCACCACAATATACACAAGGCCATGTGAACTGACCCTTGGAACACAGACCTTCAGATAAACAAAGCACTGGTGCAGAAGTCAATCCTTTTCAAAATCAGATGACAATGCAATGCCTGTGGTGCTAGAGATCTACTTTCACAAGGAAAAAAGAAGAAAAAGATTATCATTCCAACTCAATAAACTGATTTATTCTTTTGCATCTATTTACACAGTCATAAAATGCAAGCCAATTTAGACCCAAGTACTCAGGATTTCGCTATTTCTCGGTATATATGTTGGTATTCATTTCCACTTATATTGCATGCCATCCTGAAGGCCCAGGATTCTCCCATAGACTATTAATTCTTGGGCTCCCTGTCTACACAATTATATTCCTGCAGCTAATTCCACCA
Organism: Elgaria multicarinata webbii; assembly: GCF_023053635.1. Classification (NCBI taxonomy): domain Eukaryota; kingdom Metazoa; phylum Chordata; class Lepidosauria; order Squamata; family Anguidae; genus Elgaria; species Elgaria multicarinata. Next base: position 39,279,822 of record NC_086175.1, on the reverse strand, counting down.
TAAAGCTGCAAAGGAGTTTCTTGTGTTCCTGGTACTTGAATACCCTGATTCTTAAATTTTGGTCATCTCCAGTTAGATAATCTTCTCTTGTATTAATTATGAGATGGAGAGCCATTTCTTTGCAAACCCCATAAATTGGATTGCTTGATCAAGCCTGTTGAAGAGCAGGTTTCTGAGTGGTCTTCTCCATTTTCAGAGAGTTGTAACTGACAGTACATTTTGTTAATAAAATAAAATAAAAATACACCACAACTGTAGCTGCCTAATCCGTAAAAATCTAGTTTTAATACTCTTTATTTAATGTTAAAATATGTCAATGGTGGAACACAGCCAAACACAACACGTAACTGTAATAGACTGTATGTGTAACACAAATGCTGACTTATTGTTATCTTTCAAGAACATCTTTGTTACTCCTTTCAAAAGGAAGAAAAATATCAAAAGTATGAAAGTGATATTAAGCAGATGTTAGACAGGAGTTGTCAATCTTGTCTAAGCATGCAGGTGCTAATGTGTTATAATTATCCCTTCTGGCAGTTGATATTTAGGATTTTGGATCCCACCTAGTCAATCACAGCTGTAATTGTTAAGCTTCTTACATAGCTAATATGCTGGGTAATAACTAGATCAAGATTTAATATTTGACGTTTACTATCAATTATCTTTTCTTCTGACATACATCTCCAGTACTCAGATTCCTGGAGATTAGGCAATTTTCTTGATATTCAGTATAATAAATAAAAAATATGTTGCAGAATAAGACTTAAATCAAAGCAACATCATGACCCAAATGTTTCCTTCTTTAGGCAATATAGCAGCATCTCGTCATGTTTATTTGTAGTAATTTGCCTCATAGATCCCTCTTTTATATTGTGGTGTTTACAAAAAAAAGCATAGTGCAGAGTTTCATTGCCCTACTGTGGGAGAGTATTAAATGGATGAATAATTCTAAGCCATATAAGAAACTGAAACACCTAAATACAATATCTATACTAGTAAAACCTATACACATACGGGGTGCCTCCTACTGCATACACTGCTGTCCACAATTTCCTTTTCCATTGACCTACTAGCCAGCAATTTGAGGTGACCACCATCCCAAAGTTAATTAGGAAACACAAGTTATAATTAAAATCAAACCATTCCAAAATTATAATAGGCTGGATCCAGATTTAGTCACACTTAGAGCAGGCCTATTGAAATCAAAGTTCCATTGATTTCAGTGGGCCTGCTCCAAGTATGACTAAATCTGCATGCAACCCAATGTGTTTCTGTGATCAATTTTATCTCCTCTGTCTCTCAGTAAATATGTCTTCAGATTTCCTTAGAAATAAGCCCACCGCATTTGAATGTCCCATCCTGGTGAGTGTGGGGCACCGAAAGCAGCACCAGTGCTCCTGTACAGGTTTTTCATCCGATCTGTGTGTGCTTAAAAAAGCCTGATTATAATGAATGATGTAAACCTTCTCTGGTCATTGGACCCTTCCTGATATTTCATCACACCTTTAAGACCAAAAAAAGCACCTTTTTGTCTGTACTCGGGCAATTCCGATTCATTTTTGCAAAACCAAGTTATCTATTGTGTGTTCCTAGGCTGAATCGCCAAAAAAGAGGACACCTATTTCCAGAAAATGCATACGCTAATTTATATGTATTGATGCAAATTTAGAAAGAATAATTATAATTTAAATAGAGATACAGTACATATCAGCATAAGGTGGAAGATTGTGGCTGGGTGCCCTGTGTGTCTCCTCAGTTTGCTGTCCAGGTGCTGTTGATGGGCAACTTCAAGGCTCAGTTCTTTTTTCTGATGGTTCTCTAACTTTATACTGGACTTAGATTGGTTAGGCCTTCAAATAGAGAGCTGACCTTTGTAAAAGATGTCACCTGGCCACCCTATGCATTACTCCCATCAGTGTTATTCATTGATTATGATTAGTTTTCATATGGAAAACAATTTCTAGGTCTTGTTCTGTGGCTGGCATCCAAAGAACTGCTCTAGGTGTGCTCAAGTGCTTGGCCATGCCCAGTAAGATTCTGCTTAGCAAACTCATGCCAGATCACAAGCTAGTGTATTAACTTTCCTGCTTTAAGCTCCTTTAAAATTACTGTTACTTGCATGAAAGCACAACTGTACCCAAGTCACATTCATTTCAAAACCTGGGCAAGAGATGTTTCCTAATGGATTGTTTCCACAATGTGTCTTTGATAGTTTTTTCCTATTAATTTATTGGTAGTACATATATGTCCTACCATCCTTCTGTCATGGACCTCAACATGGCATAGCCTGAGTTCCTGTGAAATCTCCAATCTATGATGCACTGGCTGCTTAGTTTTAGGAAGGTTGTTGCATCATAGACCTGTCACTTTAAGACAGGGGTACAAAAAGTGTGGCCCATGAGCTGCAGGCACTCTACCACAAGCCCTATCTGATGACCTCTCGAACCTCCAGGAAAAAGAAAAGAAAAATACTCTAGGAATGAACTCTATGGTTTCTGCCATGGAAGAGAGCAAAACTAGAGCAATCTAGAAAGCAGTGCAGAAAGGCCTGCTCCTAGGATGATCTAGTGATGGGGCTTCTATGGCGGGAAACACAGAGCCTGTTCCTAGCGCATTGTTATAGAGCAGTTTTCCTCTAGGTTTTTCTGAAAAAGATCCAAGTAAAAGAGTGTGGGATGTCAGAATCCTTCAGCAAGACAGTGGATTAAAGGAAGGATAGGGGCTAGGAGCCAGTATTTGAGAACTGAGGTTTCTGGGAGGAATGTTAGTTTTATATGATCAAAGCAGGTGCCAAGCCTCTGAAGTACTCTTGGCTAGACGTTGGACTTGGGAGAGGGAGTAGTGTTTGTGAGTGGGGTGTCTATGTGTGAGTGGGGTGTGTACAAATAGGGGGTATGAGAGAATGTGCGTGTGAGAGGGAGTGGTATGAGTTGCATGTGAATTTGTGTGTGTGTGTGTGTGTGTGTGTGTGTGTGTGTGTGTGTGTGTGCATTAGGGAGGTATACATTTTGTAAAATCTGTTCCACTGTGTTTCGCACATTGTCAGGTGCCTTTCATTCCATTGTCCACTCATTAGCAGAACTGGATTTTCCCCCATCCCAAAATGTGCTAATTCTCCCCATGCACAAATGCTTTAGCCTATGGGGTAAATGTCCATTTCCGGCCAATGTTTTATACTAAATTTGCATAACATTCTAGAAAGGAAACAAAACAAAACAAAAAACTGGTCTGCAAGTTCATGGAATCTGTGTGACTCGGGAAAAGCCAGGCTGACGCTGAGTCCATGGTTTGGATTCATAGAAATCTGAAATCATTTGGTTCTGTTTTGGATTTCTCCGACAGCTCTCGTGTGCGTGCAGCCCCTGCCATGCCAGGAGGCCCCCAATGCATCCCTTAGGGTGAAAAAAGTTGTGTGTGCCCTTGTTCTAAGAGAAGGATATTCTCATGGGCAGTAGGAAACTCTCATGGACAATAAGTAGGAAGCTTGCACTAGCAAGAAGTGAGGGCTAGATGAAAATGGAACAGGAAGTTGCTAGCTAAAATAGATGATTGTGCAGTTTTGTTTCATAAAATTATGTTAGTACTGGAACTTCATAAGCATCAGCACAAATGCCTTGAATATTTTAATACACAGTAGCTTCCACACAAATGTAGACAGGTAGTTTGTGTTAATTAGGAAAAGGCAATTTAAACTAATCTTCTCCGTTTCAGGCAAGCTGGCAACACAACAAATAATGGTGGAAAATGCTCCACCAGTGAAAACCACACTAGTAATCTTTGAAACAATATTGTTACAAGTTAAGTACTCCCTGTTGCCTCCAGCAGACAGGGTCTCGTTTCAAGAGGATCCTGCTCAAAGTTTGAATGGAAAAACGCCTGAAATGTTGACAGCACGGAACATTAAGGTTTCAAAGCAAAACAAATGAAAACGGACCATGTCATTTTGCAATAAAACACAAAGTCGTGTAGTAGTGCCCTTTTAAGCTGCTTGCAAGTTTCAAGACTTCAAATAAAATGCTATTAACACAGACAGATAAACAGGCTAAGCCGTTATTTGCCTGGGGTGATACCCTTGTGATTTACAACAGGCAATGAAAATATAGTAGCCTAGCTGTTCAAAAACTAATGATATGAATACGCAACTAATCCTTTCTTAGAGCTGTAAGGGCCTTTGATAATAAATACTAAAATAAATAAGTACATCTGAAAGCAAATCACAATCACAGGGGAACAGACTTTCTGCTTCTTTAAAAGTTTGATTAAAATCTTAACTGGTACTTTAGATTCTAGATGAAGCATTTTAGAGACTAGGAAAAGGCCTAGCAGTCTACTATTTCATTTTATAATGAAATAGGAAATACACTTGCAACTGCCCATTATATACAATTCCTTTTGTCGATGTCTATAAAGTTACTTTTAGTTGGCCATTCAAATGAAGCATACTCTGAAGTTCTCTAACAATGTACATGGTATCTCCTCCATGTTGAATAGCAAACTGTGTTTGAAACTTAGAACATGAAAAATCATTTCTTCTTATGCAAGGCTAACAGAACAGTCCACATAGAAGGTTAAAGGGTCTCCCAACTTTCACATATAAATACACTGCTGGAGCATCACCATTGCATATTGGGGGGAGGGCATGTATGCTTTCCATATACAGATCCAGCAGCCCTATTCTTCTCATGGACCAGCCACACAAGCCATTCATGCTACTGCAAACTCCTCACATGCAGAATTTGGAATTTGGCTTGTTTCTACAAGATTGATACCCCAGTGTAGAAAAGGAATCTATTTTGTTTGAGTGCACAGTTTAACTTCCAGAGGTGCATGAGAAATAATCTCTCATTGTAAAGCCGACATTAGAACATGTTGCCCCAATCCAGAGAAAACTAGATATGCTTGACCCCACTCAGATCAATGGGAACTGAGTTAACTGCGGATCCCTTGTCCAGTCAACTGTTTGACTAACTTTTTCTGTATCAAAGCTTTTGTTTACTGTTCTCTTAATTGCACTACAGACTACAAATTAGCCAATTTTTTAGTTAAAGGATAAAGCTGTTTTGCTAACAGAACACCTGAAAGTTACAGGTTCTTTTTTTCATTTTGAGTGCAGTTCAAGAAGCATTTGGTTTAGTATAGCTTTATCATTGAAGTAAGTCTTCTATCAAGAGTTTTCTATAGAAATGCAAGTCCCTAAAATTCTCTCACACTTTAGTGTGACCAAGAACAGAATTCTGGAGGGTGCAATGTAGATAGGAGAGGACTTGATTCTCACTGGCCAGGATCACCAGGATGTCTTTAGCTCCTACCTCAGTAATGGCCCCAGGGACATACCCGTACTTTCTCCAGGTAAGTAAATGGTTAGGTTACCACTTAGTCCTGTGGGAGTAATAAGTAAATGGCTGCATTCATGGACACTGTTACATTAAGGACAAAGCATGTCGCTCCATCCCTGACAGAGGGCAGCCCCACCTTCATTGACAGTGATCCTGCAGAAAAATGCAGTGGAGAAGGATGTACTGTATGTTCCTCACCCACCTCCCTTGGGTCCTTCCAAAATGTCAGCTTGCTCCCTACACCCCCACCCCATATTAATTGGTATTTTGATATTGCATACATAAAAGCCAGAAGCCATAGAGCATTTCCAAAAGCACCTTTTAACATAGCTTCTGCTCTTGGCCTTGGTACAGATACATGATTTTTTAAAAAATGTACACACACCATGTCAGTTGGGAGTTGTGCAGGTGTATATTATATTAGCTGACGTTTTCTTTATATATGTGGAACTGGCAACCAAGAAAGGAGTGGGCTGCACTTTAAAGAAGTTAATACCATTTTTATTATTGTATAAAGCTTTAATTATTCAAGTGTAAGCAAGTAGGCATGATATCTATTAAGTAAAGAATAATCTACTACAGTTAGAAATAGCATGCTAAGTAATTGTCTCTTTAAATAAAAAAAATAGAAAAAAATGTTCCACAAAAATGGTCATATTTGTATAGACTCCAAATCCCCTCTGTTTAAACAGAGTGATTAATATCAGCTCCTGTAGGAAATTAAATTCAGGGAAGAAGAGTAATATGCAGATATGCAGATTTCTAAGCGGAATGGCTAGCCCTGGGTAACGGAGTCAGGTTGATTAATCTGCATCCACAGAATACAAAATGAAATGCAGGGCTCTCCTGGGTTAGCATTAGAAATGAGTTTTCCTTCTTACATTAGAAATAAATGGACAAACACACATACACACAAATTGCAAAGGGCTTTTATAGCTCATGGCATGTTTACATACAAGGTGTTTAATATTTTAAACAGGCTATTATATCTTGGTTTATAGGAAATAATGAAAAAAGATTTTGGTTGATCTTCAAAATTATATATATATATATATCTTCTAATGATCTGAGGAATATAAAACGATCTTGTGTGTCAGCATTAAAGTGTACCTTTAATTCATTCATATGTGCATGTGTCAGAAGAATGCAGTTTAGAGATAAACATCATCACAACTATGGTCTCATAGTGAAAGAAAGTGAGATCATACAGCCTTACTTAATGCTCAGTTTTTTAATATGGTGTTAGTCAAATGCATTATTTCTACATTGAAAATCATATCAAAAACCTAACCATGAAGGAACAAGGATACTGTTGTATAGGGTAAGTTTGGACAAGGATAAATAACGTTATGAATAATTACCTTCCACCTTGCCTTTTAAAATGTTAATCTGTTTACATTATCTGTCCCAGATTAAATGTAAAAGTTGTGATCATGTAATAATGCCTTTTTGACAGAAAAATATTTACAGGAAAATTCAAAATGTCATTTTCAGGCTCCCCCCCACCCACCCTCCCTCTGTCGTTACTGGAAACCCAAGCCTGTTATTTAAAATCGTTCATGGTCTCTCCAATAATTGTATAGAAGTAGGCATTATGCTATATTATTAAAGCTGTAATTTCCTGCTGAATCTGGCTGGATGTTTCTTTTTATCACTTGGCAATTTCTATCTAGTTATGGCATAATTAAGTTTCCTGACCCTTGCTCACTCTCTTAACAGGACGCTTAGAAATATACTAGAATTGCAGATCTTCAACCTGATGTCCTCTCTCCCCACATAGTAATGGAATAAAATTATTAATCCAGTAATTGTACAGAACACATTACTTTGCATTGAATGTTCCTATTTTTCATTTTCTGTTAGTGACAATCAGCCAGAGGTACAAATCATTTCTGCAGGGAGCAAAGCTCTTGAAAAAAAAAAAAAACCTCTCTCATTCACTCCACTGCAGCTACCTGTACAGCTGCAGTTATTCAGAGTCTAACATGGTACTAGGCTCATGTGAACAAAACAAAGTTAATGAATGGAATAAGGAACAAGATAGTTCTCTGCGGCAGCTTCCTATGTGTCGAAAGCAGAGCCTTGCCTCAAAATGATAAATCCCACACTTAGCTGCATTTCTACAACTGAGGTTCAGTTAGGTATTTTTCAATTCACCCAAATTATTAATATATTTGGCATTTCATGGTGGGGGTGGGTGGGGGTGGGAAACGAAACTCAGGAGAAAGAGGCTGTGAGATGTGAGGATTTTGGAGAATTTTCTCCTTGGAGAGGGGGACAGCCAGTTGTTGAGAGGTCTTCTTTCTTTCTTCTTCTTCTTTTTAAAACACGATCACATTTCCAGGAGCCCAGGAGTGCTTATAGGATGCCTATTGGGGAGGGTGAGGTCACATGGTTTCATGTAGATGTTAAACAGCATTGGGGATAGGATGGCACCTTGGGGTAACTTTTCTTTTTCCTAAAGCTTTTAAAACTTGATGTTGTGCGGACTTTCTACTGTTAGTTTTACCCTACCCTGTACCTGCTTACCCTACCCTGTGCCTGTTGGCATTCTCTTCCCCTCCTTATTGTTTTACTATGATTTTATTAGATTGTAAGCCTATGCGGCAGGGCCTTGCTATTTACTGCTTTACTCTGTACAGCACCATGTACATTGATGGTGCTATATAAATAAATAAATAAATAAATAAATAAATAAATAAATAATAATAATAATTGGGGTATGCCATACAACATCTTGTTCTTTGAGGAGCAGCTATCCCCAAGCATCACCAACTGGAACCTGCCCGAGAGATGACCCATTAGCTTTACAAAAGATCTGCTCCTGGAGATGAATACTACTGGTTTGTTTATATGGGTAAATGCAGCTGCCTGGATTTTGGACTCTCCTTGGGGGGGGGGGGCACAGCTATGGGGACTGTCATGATAAGCACCTAATTTTGAAAATGCACCACTACCACTTTTACCCCCCCTCTCTCTCTTACTGTAGCCACTCAGCATCCCTATGCTTCTGGTGGTTGGTATAGTCTCTGAAATAGCATGGGATGTAGAATGGGTTGTAGTAGTGCGAGTTTGAAAGTAGTGACAATTAGGAAAACAACAACACCACATGAACAGAAGTGCCTTCCATTTCTGCAGTGGCACTTTTGGATCCAGGTCATAGTGAGAAAGTAATTGAAATGAAATTTCAGAAGTGAAATCTGAAACTTCTCAACATTCAAAAACTGGAATTCAAATTCTGAAATGTCACTCACTTTTTTTCAGTTTGGACCAAATTTAGTTTCAGCACCAATATTTAAAGTACTGACAATCTTGGGAAAATAGGGAGACAAATTCCTCTTTCCTTTATTCAGTGGCTTTCTTCCACTTTAATATCTAATTGGAAAATTGGGTTTCGTCATTTTGATGAAGCAAGAGTGAGATACACCTGGTGACATGGGGCTCCTGTTTTGGGTAATTGAACAAGGGAACCTTTCCAAGGCCTCATTCTTTACATACAGCAACTGATCCGTGCTAATGAAATTAAGGGTATCTTCCTTACATTCCTCAACCATGTAATGCATATAATCACTGTGAAGGACAGGGGTGCAAATCTGTACCTTTAACTTGCTGTTGCTATGGGGTTGTAAGATCTGCCCTTAGGTATGATCTGTGGTCTATTGTTCAAACTGGCTGTGCCAGGCTTTGGTGGCTGCCAACCAAGGTCATCCCTGCCTCGAGCCAGTCCAACTCCCACCGGCACCTGGAGATTATCGGGCGGTGGACAAACTAACAGGATTCAGATGTGGGAAAAAGAGGTGGCTTGGCCCCTATGGGAGGGGGGTGGGCTATAGCCCAGGGAGGGCACTGGTTGGTCTACCCAGGTCATAGGACAGGGGGTCCCAAAAAGAGATAAAAAGCTCTATGAAGATCCTCCATCTTCCTTGGAGGTGTGTGCATATGTCAAGTGGGAAGGTCAGGTCCGTGGCAACCATGGAAGTTGCCCAGAGTTAGAAATGGTTTTTCATGTTTTAACATGTGTGGGTGTTCTGGAGAAGGCCAGCTGGATTTTGGCTGGGTGTGGGGTCGTATGAATGCTTCTTGGGGTAATGGCTAAGTATTATTGCTTTCCTTCACTTTCTTTCCTCACTCCTCCTTTTCCACATTCCCTCTTCCTCTCCCCTCCCCTATTCTCCCCCTTCCTATTTTAAAAGGGGCTGTTTTATGACCAAGGCCTTAAGTGTTAGTTTTAGTGATTGCAGTAAAGTTGCTTTGGTCCCTAAATGTGTGTCTGTGGTTTATTCCTGTGAACATCTGACTCATCCCAGTTGTGGACAAGGCAAGGAGGTGGGTTACTTGGGAGTTCAGGACATTTGGTCCAGGAGCCTACCTTGCAGGGTTGTCGGGTTGACCCTGACTTCCTTTACAATCACCACTAGATTGGGGCCATAATTTTGTGGAAAGATCAAGATCATCGTATTTGAGACACCTTCATAATTGAATCAGATGCCTAATCATTGACCAGTCTGGCTTCCTGATTGCCATATACTGATTTAACTACAGTGGTATCCTGGGTTTGTCAACTGAAGCAAAGTCCAGTTTGTTACACTGCTTGCGAGTTGGATTGCATATAATAAGCGACTTGCTGATAGGTACCCAATGTTCTTCAGAGCTGAGTGAGAATTTGAATCTGGGTCTTGCATTCCCAACATTCCAGCCAGGTTGCCTTTTTTGTTTGTTTTAGCGTGCAGTTGGATACAAAATGTGCAGTTGGGAAAAATGTAGTTTGAAAGCTGATAGATGTGCAGCTGGGAAAATAGGAAAAATTAGACATGTGTATATGTTTATTGAGAACTTAAAAGCAATGTCAGGGATGGCAAGTAAGACAACTTATATCAGTGTAGAATATACTTAGTTTCCATACTCAATTGCGCAAACCATATTACAAGTTCTTTTTGGCTTAATCTCCTTTTTACCTTCACCTTCAGGCAGGTAGGTAACACTTCATTGCATCATTGTAAGTGCCCTTAAAGTACTACTGTTTTGTGCGTTAGACCTGTCTTGAACCCCATTTCCCTTCTTCTGTAACCAATGCAAACACTTGATCTTGGGTCTCAGTTGGTCTATGTTGGCATATTATAATGGTCATAGAGAGAGAGGTTTTCTGTTTCCACAGATAGTCAAGCTGTGCCTTTACTATTGGGTACAACACTTGCACTTATGAGCCTCTTGATGTTGGTGCTATAGAGATTGGTAACAAGTACGTAGGTGAAGATCTTAGCAATGTTATGGTAATTGGATGACCCTGTGAAAATATGACTTTGTCCCTCAAGGTCATGGTGCACACACTCTCAACACACCCTTCCCTAATTTCTAAACCTTTCCCCACAAAAAACATAACGGATGGGCTGATTCCTCCCTCCTCTCTCCCAGATTATCTTGATAGTGATTAGGATTTGACCTCTGTAATAAAATGGTTACTGTTTCTGCAAAGTATGTTGAAGGTTCTGTTTACATACTAGGGGTTAATGAGGGCTGTTATGGCATACTAGGCGTTATTGAGGGCTGGACTCTTCACAAAATGGCTGCTCAAAAACTGCATAGTTGTTTCCTGTAGGAATATACAGATTTTGTGTACTATATTCCATGTATGCTTTGTGGATTGTCAGGGGTCTTTTCTTTTGTTGATTGTTCATTGATGGAATTGGATTTTTCCCCCTTCAGAAAAATATGCAAAAATGTCTGCAACAATATACATAACTGGTATGCAGTATTTTGCATATTTTTCTTAGTTCAACATTCAGTCAATGAAGAGAGTGCACAAAAAAGAGTGCTACACAGAGGAGGTTGAGGAGAGGCCAGAGATTTATAAAATGTTCGGATAAATAAATAAATAAATATTTGAGTATTTTCTAGTAACTTTTGTGCTTTTGTACAACTACTTTTGCATGCAATTCCAGAAAGTAAAAGAATGGTCCACAAGTCTGAAAAACCCGCCTAGCTCCGAATATGCCAGAAAGTGGATTTGAACCTGAATTCCCACAATTCTGTCCCAGTATTTTAATCACTACGCTGCACTGATTCTCTTGTACTTTTTAAACATAGTAGCCGCTCACCAACAAAAGCTCATAGGAGAAATGATGACATCTTACCTAACTTACAGGTCTGAATCCAATTGTGTCTTCTCTGCTGACAGAAGGCTCTTGGCTCCAGCAGATGTTTCCATGAATGGAGGAGGGAGAGAGGCAATGTTTCTAAATTCTCCCCTTTCTCCTGTACTGCAACCTCCCATGCTGTTCCAATGGGTTCCCCAACCCTGAGGTTTGGGGGGGCAAAGAGGGCTGCAGAGTGAAGAGTAAAAATCATCTTCCCCCTTCCATTCATGGAAGCCTCCACTGGAGCATAGTGCAGGGATGTAGAATTGCTGTAATTTCTTCAGAGAACACAATCTTATATTAATTTCTTCAATCTTATATTAATTTCTTCCTGTTCTCAAAGGACCTTTTATTTACAGCTAAAACAAAAATCTCAAAATATGTTGGTGACCAAGTTGCCGATGGTCATTAGTTTCAATTGTATTTTCTGAATGATTAATTTGGTATCTCAGAAGCTACAGAAAGACATCATTTTGTTCCTTAGGCATTCTAAAATTTGGTGATAAAACTCATTAACAGCAAAACACCCAGAGTACCACACAGTGTGAACAAATTATTCTGACTGCATTTCCTCCCATGCATTTCCTTGCTGTTTGACTTTTCTTGCTATTGGAAAGTATTCCAACTTTGAATCCTCTTGCACAGAGTTGTCAGAGACTAATAAACCAATTGTCATGGACTGAGCCCATGGTCCCTTTAAGAGAACATCTTTTTGCTTCATCCCAGGGAGAGGGGTTTCTTTGTGTCTGAAAAGGGAGTAGCGAGCGAAATGCCAAGGCTGCGCTGGGCGAGAAGCGCCTGGCATTTGATAACGCCTCCCCGGGCTAGTACCGGGGTGGGTGGGGAAGTAACGAGTTGCAACTGTGCAATGTCTGGGAGCATTCCCCTTCCCTTCAGGAGAGGTGTGGGTTGCTATGGGGTTTCTATTGGTCAGGGTGGGTCTGGTGACAAGGGTGTCCTAGAAAGGGATAAAAGGCTTAGGCACCTAAGGGTCCAGTCTCTTTCCTGTGGGTGTTCGGAGTCCAGTATGTGTGTGGTGAGTCAGAGCATCCAGGCCAGGCCGGCTGGATGACGGAGGCTCCACGCAGCCGCTGAGGGAAGGAGTCCTGATTCGAGTGACGTAAAGTCAAGTCGGAGTGAGCAACAAGAGGTTGAGTCACAGAGTTATATGTTTGTTTTGTTTTAAGTCCAGGTTTGGGTACAATTGGGCAAGGGACCTTGCCAGAGTTACGGCTGGGGTGGTAAAAGTGGGGAGTGAGTGCAAATTCTATTAGGCTTGAGCGTGTCAAGGGGGAGGATAAGGTATTAGTCCTTGCTGTCCTAAGCATGTCATTCCTTTGTCCGTGTTTTCCCCCAAAACCTCCTACGTGTTTACCTTTGTGTGTGGACCCTTATGGGAGTGTGTAATGTGAAGAATAAAAGTGTTTGGTCCCTATTTCTGGAGTGTGGCGTGTTTCCTTGAGAACCTAGACTACAAAGGGTTAACAGGCGGCAGTGAAGGGGCGTGAGTCTGGGCTGGCTGAGTCAGACCCCCCCTTCTCCGCCAGGGAATCGCTGAGTCAAAAGGAGCAATTCCACTACACAAATAATGACTATTCAAGAGAGGCCCCTCAAATGCTGGTAAATATAAACAATGGATAGTCAAATACTGGATTTTAAATCTCTTATGGATGTACAGAACTCAGATCCACAATTGAGTCTCTAGCAAAAAAGAGAAGGAATAAGTTCTACAACCTATTATTATATTTCTCAATTATAAGGCACTGTTATGTGCAAACAGTTTTACAAACTTTATATCATTCATCCCTACAACCACTCTGTGAGATAGCATTATTATACCTGTCACCAAATGGGAACTGAGGCTAAAAGGCAGTATTGTAGTCACTGAGTGAGGAACGGACATGAATGGTGACTTGCATGTGTGAAATAGCCGCTCCAGTCCAAACACCACAGGCACAGTTTTCACTTCTTCACCTCATACACAGTCGTTTCAAACTTAGGCACTTCACACATTCACCTACAGGTCATCAACTGCATGTGTGAATCAGCTCACTACTCTAACCAGTGGATTACACCCTTCCATATTGTAGGGTGACCATATTTGGGAAACCAAAAAAGAGGACACCTAGTGTGTGTGTGGGGGGAAGCAGCTTTCTGAGTCCTGCAGAAAGTACGTTATTCCCCCGCCACCTTAAAGAACCCGATTGGAGTGGAGGAGGGGAAAGGATTTCATTCTGCACCACCACCATCCACTCCAATTGGGGCCTTTTCTATAATGTCCACGGATGACCCACTTTCCCCTTTAAGACCTCAATTGGAGCTTGGGGTGGGGGAATGACGTGCCTCAAGAAAGCATGTCATTCCCTCCTGCCATGCTAATGGCAGCCTTAAAGGGGAAGGTGTGTCATTCCAGGACATTATTGAAAATGATAGAAAATCCCCCCTGACACTATGGAAAGAACAAAAACCAGGACAAATCCGGGGAAATCCTGACAGTTGGTCACCCTACCATATTGCAGTGGAGAAACATTTCTGCCCTATTTTGAAAAGAAAGAGCTTAAGTAAAATTCAGTTGAGGTATCACCTGGCTGAAACGTCAACATACACTTGAACATACAGCTGAGCAGTTGGACTGGGCATATTAATAGCAAGGTCATAACATGAATTCATAGAGGAGAAACAGCAGGGCAAAATTCACATCTTCATACAAGCCCTATCTATTTCAGTCTAAAGCAGCTCCATGAGCCCACTGTTTACATTTCATTTCAGAAAAGAGCAAATAAATTGAGTATCAGTGTGCTGTGCTAAGTTAATGCGCTTGATCCCACTGCTTTCAAATGCTTTGATATATTTTTCCACTTTCCTGCTTTGTCCTATAATAATGCCTTTTGGTCTTGCAGAAGAGCAAATGGTAAAGGCAGACTGTGGTGGTTGCACAAGCATTTCCAGGCTGACAGGTTTATAAACTAATCCATGTACTTCCCTTTCTGCATCTGTATGAGGGGAATATGTGTAATTTTCACTTCTCTGGTAAATGGAACTGTTCAAATAATAAAAAATACTGTTTTAAAGTGCATTAGACAATAGGCCTTCCCCTCCGCCCCATCAAAAACAATGCTACAGCAGTCAACTGGATTGGTGGGCTTTTTTTTTTTATAGGCTACAAAATAGCTCTGATTTTATTTCCATTGAATCAGTCGCTGTGGAAAAGGTAATCGTTGTAATCACAGCAAAGATTTGTCTCTATTTGTCTAGGCACTTAGGCAGGCCCCATCACCTAAGTTTCTGAGCAACTAGAGAAGGATGGGGTTTGGGGGGTAGTTTTGCTGCATACATGCAAACACGGGTCTTTAATTTGTTTTGCATTGCCTCTGTTGATGCTATTGAGAGATTGTCATTCATCGCCACTGCTTTTACTTCTCAACAGTGATAAACTTTTAAATGCTGCACACTTTAATAGCTGAGATTATATAGGACAACTTTCAAATGAGGAAGTTGAACATTTCAAACTTAAATCCGCAGTATATATTAGTTTGCAAAAGAAAATACTTCTGTTTTTTTTTCTTTCTGTATTGACATACATACATACAACAGAGAATTTGCAGTGGTGGTTTGAGGGCTAGATAATAGGAATGCGTGCTCTGCTCAGCAAATCCGAGGGCCTGTCAGAGGTCCGATCTCACGGAGCAGATATTGGACGGTTTTAAAACTGTCACATCGCTATTGTGTGGAGTGAAGGTTGTTTGGAGCTCTGAGGGTATCCAAAGTATCCGAAGGCTTTTTAAGCTTTGTGCGGGGTCGTTTTAACTTGATGGACTAACTGAACACTTTTCCATATTAGGAAGATGCTGATGTGTGAGGGAGGGGTAGTTTTGAGATTGACATCTGTGGCTAACCAATAGCTACAGTGACCTCCCTGTACCCCCACCCCCTCCAATCACAGTGCTTAGGGGGAGGGATTGCAAATGATATAACTCATTTGACCCCACCCTGAAACTCATTCCTTTGCTAGCTCATGGAACATTAGAAAGGAAGGAGGAGAGAAAGAGAGAATCATTGAGAGAGAGAGAGATCTTTTCTTTGGTTCTTGTATGTGCTAGTTCTTCTTGTTTTCTCTATTCCAAGTTCCACTCTCCCTTTGTGTGTTATTGAATGATGTGTTCACATGCACTTCATCTTCTCTCAAGAGAGCTTGCAGAACTTTCAGAAACTAGAAGCCTCCTACAAAAATCGAAGTCCCGCATCTCCATGTGTGTCGACTTGGTGTGATACACCATATGTTTAAATTATGGGAGCTGTGTCTGAGCTAGAATGAAACTACAACCAGTTTTCTTCACTTCTTGGAAAATTGATGTTGGCTGAAAGGAAGGATTTAGGAAAAATGGGTCACATGTGAAAACAATGAAAACCATTCAATGAGTTGTCCTGGCATAAAGTGATGGCTGCTGCTAGGCAGTGTAGCTCCATACAGTCTCACATGCCAATATTGTAAGGATACGGAAAAGAATCTTGTGCCAAAGGCTCATCTGTGTACCGCAACTATGGACACAACTCGGCCAGGCATAAAGTCAAGAGAAGAAGGGGTAGTGAGAGAAAAGCTTGCTATCGCTAGTACTATGTCCCGTTTTGAAGACAGGAATCAAGTTTATATGCTTTGAAACAATAAATAAATAAAGGTATTTATATTTATGTTTGTTCTTGTCTGACCTCTAATTGTTGTTTGTAATATGCTGCTGGTTAGCTAGCTTTTTTATCTTTACATTTCTTTTTCTTTTTTAACTTGTGTTGCTCAAGGTCCTAGACCCCAAAGAGGAACCTGAGATTGAACTTTAAAAATATTCTTAAAAATCAAGAGATGAAGGGATCTTCTTCCAACTTGGCATGGCTAAAATCCTACTTAAGTGATACCATAGTGCCAAGTTTCATCTCTTTAACCTTAAAATGACAGAGTTGTAAGCATTTTGGTTATTTCCCATAGGCTATAATAGAGTGGTTCTCCGAAAACACAACAGTTCTCCAATGGGTAATCCGATGGTTCGGAGAGACAGAGCTGCCCCCAAAATCGGAGCAGAGAATCGCCTCATCAGAGCTCTGCTCCGAATTTCAGGGAGCACACCCCCTCTGCACACCCCTACTAGATAACCCTCAAATGACTCATGACTTGTTTTAGGGTTATTTGAGGGTTGTCTAACCCTCAAACATTCCCTGCCATCTGGGTTTGCATGACACAACAAGCCATGACAAATTGGGCACCTTCAGATGCCATGGACAGATGGTGACTGCAAGAGCCCCTGCAGCTAAATTAAACTATGGTGGACTGTTTTGACAAGCAAACAGGCCCATTATGTTACATAGAACTTCACTAATTCATAGTTAGTTGCTGAAAAATCACTCTGTCTTACTAAATAGAAAAAACTTAAGGAGCACTGCTTATTAATACTTTAATTCTTATTTCACACAATAAAAGGGGGGGTGATGACAAGATGGTATCAAGTGCCTTTCGTATAACCTCTGAATCTGCTACTAGTAAATATTCAGATATACTGTTAGGGATATCATGGAAGCACTTCCCATTGTTTTATTAATAAAAATGATTTTGGAAGCAGAAGGCTATATTAACCATTTCCTTTTGTTTTGTTTTTGCTTTATCTGGGAGGCTGAAAGACACTGCTAAAATAGATCTATTTTCTTTTCATACTACAGAATAATGCATGAATGATTATAACATATGCTCTATCTCTAGTTTTTCAACCAGTGGAAAAGTGCCTGACACAGTAATCACAACTTGTTGGGTTTTCAATCTGATGCTGTCCTATTTTATCATGGTAGTTAAATGTCCGTTCTTGTTCAGCGTGATAAATGTTATGGCCATTTAACAGTAGCGAAAAAAAGGAGAGAGAGACATGTTAAACCAAATATTGCTTCAGATTGTGTCTTTTATTCTTCTTTATCATCATATCTTAATTTATAGTATAATCATCATTATCACAACTGTCAGCCTCATTTAACCTTCCCTGATCTCCCATGATTCTTTGCTGTCAGGTCTGATTGCCTGCCTTCTGCTGACTGACTGATAATGGTTGACTGATTAGCCCTCCCCAAGAAGAAGACAATGATATATAGAACACTGCAGCTTGCTCTATATATTAATGAGGAGCTGGCAAACCTTTGATAAGGCTCTGGAATAATCCATCAGTGAGAGAAGGAGCTTGTAAAAACTGGTGGAACATTTCATGGGAGAGACACCTGGGAAGGATGTAATGACCCAGCAACTAAATACCTCTCAGCTGTCTTGCCTCCGTTGTAATTAACATCAGATAGCTGCCATATGGATAACAGTAAGGAGTTTATCAGTCCCCCAAATCCAGTTTACATTCTCTCAATTTTGCACCTAGGGCTTTTGGCCTTTACAACATATTTAGCAAGCAAGCAATTAATAGCTCATTTTCCTTGGCATTAGGCCCTGTTTATCTTCTGAACTACCTCTTATCATAGGCCGTTACCTATGAAAGGCAAGAGTCATTGGCGTTTTTGTGTGTGCTCTAGTTGTTACACTTACTCAGCAGAGGCCTGCTTCACCATTAGATACAAAGCTTCTGATGGCTACTTGAGTTTGAATGCGCTGTTATTACAGGTATTATATGAAATTGCTTGTGTTATGTGAAGGGGATTATAGAGGTTCTGGATCAATAACTTCAGTGGATGTTGGGAGTGATTACAGTACTCTGTCAATTTTTCCCATTTGGCTGTCAGTACTGATTTACAACACACCACCTCTTTTATTCACATCAAATCATTCATTTCATTGGCAAATTCTATATATCTCAATTTGCTTTAAGTAGCTGATTTGTGTAAAATAAAATTACTTTCTCTCCTCTGTGTAATATATAGGTTTAGTGATAAAAAGAAGTACAAAAAATTCAGGAAGCATTTAGTGGTTGTGGTTGTTTTTTGTAGGGGGCAGTATTCTGTTTGACATCTGTGAGTGGGGAAAAATAGATATAGTTGAAACACCTTCCTGCCAACTATCATTTCCTTACAACTACTGCAGTTAGCAGCTGGAATTCAAAACTGGGTAAGCTATTTTACACAAATACAATTAAAATTACTGGGGCGGGGAGGGGGAAGCCTAGCAAGCGTCCCTCTTTTCCTGCCAGTGAAAACAAATAATGTAAGCATACAATGGCTTAAAGACATTCACTGAGAGAAGGTATCCCATCCCATCCTCCTTCCTGCCATTCTTAGCACCCCCCACAAAAGCCTCTCTAGAGGATCAGTGGACTCTTTTGAACAATATGGAATAGGGTATAAGGGATGTTGGGGGATGGTAGAATTGCCCATAATTGGACATGCTTGGTGGAGCTCCAAGGTACGCAGAGGTATGAAATGTTATTTTTATTTTTAATCCATCTAAGGGCACAAAACAACCCAGAGAAGGGCATCTTCTGAAGTATTTAAGGCAACAATATACAAGACCTCCCTCCACATTCAGTCATGATTCCTTCTGCACACCTAAAGTCTAGAGCAATACAACTTACATAGAAGTTTACTCTGTGAGAACTGGGCTCTACTCCCACAAGACAGCATGAAATCTGAACAAAGCTTGTGTTTTAATAAAGTTCCAAAGTCCTACATGGTCAATCTCTCTATCTGCCCACTATGAGGACATAGGATACATGCAGGCTATGGTGGTGTTTAAATACCTTTCCTACACTCCATTGACAGTATCACTGAATACGAACCTGGAATGTGAACTAGGTTCTGAAAGACCTAGCTTTTATAAGAATATAAGAAGTGCCATACTGGATCATCTAGTCCAGCACTCTGTTCACACAGTGGCCAACGAGCTGTCAACCAGGGACCAACAAAGCAGGACATGGTGCAACAGCACCCTCCCACCCATGTTCCCCAGCAACTGGTGCACACAGGCTTACTGCCTCGAATACTGGAGATAGCACACAACCACCTGGGCTAGTAGCCATTGATAGCCTTTGCCACCAGGAATTTATCCAACCCCCTTTTAAAGCCATCCAAATTGGTGGCCATCACTACATCCTGTGGTAGTGAGTTCCATAATTTAACTATGCGCTGTGTGAAGAAGTATTTCCTTTTATTTGTCCTGGATCTCCCACCAATCAGCTTCATGGGATGACCCCGGGTTCTAGTATTTTGAGAGAGGGAGAAAAATGTCTCCCTATCCACATTCTCCATACCATGCAGAATTTTGTACACCCTTAGCCTCCTTTTTTCCAAGCTAAACAATCCCAGTTGTTGTAACCTTCCCTCATAGGGGAGATGCTCCAGCCCCTTAATCGTTTTAGTTGCCCTTTTCTGCACGTTTTCCAACTCTATAACATCCTTTTTTAGGTGTGGTGACCAGAACTGTACACAGTATTCTAAGTGCAGTCATACCATAGATTTGCATAAGGGCACTATGATACTAGCAGTTTTATTCTCAATTCCTTTTCTTATAATGCCTAATGTGGAGTTAACCTTTATGAAGAACTTACTTCAAGTGAACCTTGTGTCCTCTAAGCATTTAAGTAACCAATTCCCTTTTTAAACTTTGAAGTGAAGTTTAAATGATAAAAACACCAATGCATCAATTGTGGACATGGTGTAGTCTGGTAGCAACCAATGAACACTTAAATGTTACATCAAAATTCTCATGGTGATAGAAGGCATATCTACAGTGCAGACTCAAACTGGTTTAATACTGAGCAAACTTGGGGAAACTTTGGGTTGTATTCAAAGTTAGTCTAAATTATCTCATTCATTTCAATGGGTGTACTCAAAGTAGGACCAGCACTGAATACAGCCCTTTCTTTTGTGAGCAGGGCTTGAGATCTCTAACAGATTTATGCATAACAAGGTGGTATAAAATGCTAGCTCTGTACTGTTTCAGGACCTTTTTAGGGAAAGCTACAGGATAGCGGTTGGGGATCTGGTAGCAAAGACAATTGTTTACTTAATGAAATTATGCACATGAAGCCTAAAGCGTAAAGTGCAAGCCACAGTATTAAGGTTATACATCCTTTCCATTCTTTTCCAGTTTCATTTTTAGCGGTCCTGAATAATGTTGTGTTGTAATTAAAACCAACGACAACCAGTTAATCCATATTATTTATAGCCTAAAATGATCTGTGCATTATTTCCTAAAAATGATGAAAGCAGAAATAGAACTTGATATTAATAACAAATGCAATGTTTTCTTTGAAAACATTGTTGTCTATAGCTCAAAACAGATTAATACACATACAGTAATACTATAATGCAGACAAATTGTGGTTACAGATGCTACTGTATTCAAATAACAGAATATAGAGAGGGAGGAGAGATAATAGACAGTGTTTATTGTCTGCTTGGCATAAAATGCCCTTTGCATTAAAATATACAGATTAATCCAGCACATTTGCAGCTTTCGGGTGGCTTCATTCACTCCTGTATATTTTATGATATCATTTGCAGAATGTATAAATATAAAAATATATAGAGAAGAATGTTTAAAATACGATATGTAAACATCTCCATATGCATATATTTTCTGAATAGGCATATTATTTCATACAATATATTATTTTAATATTCAGTTAACACTAAGCATCTCAAAATCAGCTAGCTCTTCTTAGGCTATCCACTGATGGCACCAAGCGGAAAACTTCCACAGAGTAGATTTCTTCCTGACATTCAGCCAGGAAGTCTATAGGCCAGATGCAGCCTGCAATAGTTAGGCATGGGAGTGTGGGGGGGAGGGACACCCTTCATTTTTTAAAGCCTCATTGCTATTTTGGGGGAGGTCGCAGCTGGGAAGGGAAGGGTCAACCCACCTCTGAGTTAAAGGAAAATATAAGGGGAGATCATGCTTGGAGAGGAAATATCCTGCAAGAATTATGCTGCTTTGGGGGAATATCTTTGGACCTGTAGTAAAACTATGTATTTATTTATTTCATTTTTATACTGCCCAACAGCCAAGGCTCTCCGGGCAGTTCACAATTAAAACCACAATATACAAAAATCAAGATTTCAAACTTAATTATTATTATTTTTAAAAAAAAGTAATATAAAACCAGAAAAAGTTATAATGCAGGGAAAGCTTGTCTAAAAAGATGTGTTTTCAGGAGGCGTTTGAAAGACATTATGTTTTCTGCCTCCCAAACTGCATGAGGGAGGGTTTCTCAGAGGGTGGGTGCCATTACAGAGAATGCCTGCCATCAAGGTTCTTCATTACAACATTCTGCTTGTCTTGGAATGATGAGCATGATGATCGTAAATGTCATCTGGGCGTGTATAAGGGAAGGCACTCTGTTAGGTATCCTGGTCCCAAATTGTTTAGGACTTTATAGGATAACAACATTACCTTGTACATGGCTTGGTAGCTAACAGGCAGCCAGTGCAGTTCTTTTAGCACAGGTTTTATGTGGGCAGAGCTTGGCGTCCTGGTGAGCACACTAGCTGCTACATTCTGCACAAGTTGCAACTTCCAAACCACACACATGGGTAGCCCCACATAGAGAGCATTATAGTAGTCTAATCGTGAGGTTAGCAGTTCATGAATGACTATGGCTAAGCTACCACTACCAAGAAATGGGAGTAGCTGGTGTACCAACCAAAGTTGATCATGGGCGCTCAAGGCCACTGAGGCCACCTGGGCCTCCAGTGACAAACATGGATCTAGGAGCATCCCAAACTACAGACTTGCTCCTTCGGAGGGAGTGCAACCCCATCCAGAACAGGCAAACAGCCCAATTCCCAGACCTGGGAACCACCAACTCATCAGGCCTCTGTCTTATTGGGATTCAGCTTCAGTTTATTGGCCCTCATCCAAGCCATCAGTGTATTCAGGCACTGGTTCAGAGTGTGGACAGCCTCTCCTGATTCAGATATTACAGAGAAATAGAGCTGGCTGTCATCAACAAACTGGTGACACTTCGCCCCAAATCTCCTGATGACCACTCCCAAAAGCTTCAAACCTAAGAATTTTAAGATGCTGTGATTGTTATTTTAATATTGTATTGGTTTTATATGCTCTTTTCACTAGTTTTATGTATTATATTGTATTTAATGTTGTTCCGCTACTCAATCCAGAAGGAGAGTCAGGTAATAAGTATATTATTATTATTATTATTATTATTATTATTATTATTATTATTATTGATATTAAATAACATTGGGGACAAGGTGGTGCCCCGTGGCATGCCAGTTCAGCTACCATGAGGCTGAAGTGCAGTCACCCGAATGCTGTTCTCTGGAACCGACTCTGCAAGTAGGTGTCGAACCACTGTAGAACAGTGCCTCCAACTCCCAACTCACAAAGGTGGTCCAGGAGGATTCTGTGGTCAACAGTATCAAAAGCTGCTGAGAGATCGAGAAGAAGTAACAGGGTCACACTCCCCCTGTCTCTCTCCCAAATGAGGGAACCCGAAAAAAGGAAGCTGAAAGAGTGAGTCAAGAGGGTTAAATCCCCTCAAAACGCTTGGAGTTTACTCAAAACCACAGTAAAAGAAGCTAGAATGTATACCACAGGTTAGAAAAGGTAACATCAAGTCCAAGAGGTCACCAGCATAGTTAATGAGCAGTGTCAAGGCATCTTGATCTTTTAACAAAACTATGCAACAGATTAGCCTCTGTACCAGAGGACTGGAGAATGTCCAATGTAACTTCAATTTTTAAAAAGGGATCTAGAGGGAATCCAGAAAATTAAAGGCTGGTTAGCTTAATGTCTGTTCTGGGTAAATTTGTTGAAAGCATTATTAAAGATAAAATTAATAAGCATAGAGAACAACAAGCCCTGCTGGTACAGAGGCTGGAAGTGGCTATATGCTACCTCCAGTAGCAGAGGCAGTATGCCTATGTACACCAGTTGCTGGGGAACATGGGTGGGAGAGTGCTGTTGCACTCATATCCTGCTTGTAGGTTTCCCATGAGCAGTGGGTTGGCCTCTGTGTGAACGGAATGCTGGACTACATGGAACGAACGAAAGACACCTGACAATCAGTGAAACACAGATTTAACAAAATCTGTACCTCTCTAGACACACTTCCAAGAATACATCATCAGTATTGCTAAGCTCAAAGAGAACCCTAAAGAATACATATTAATAACTTTCGATGACAAAAAAGCTGCTAGAACTTGGTCTCAGTCTTTCATAAACATTGATAATTGAACGAGAGGGTTTGAACAAGCTGAATCAGAGAAGATTTCAGTTAGATATCGGTAAAGATTTTCTAACTGGGAATCACATTTACAAGAAGAGTTTTCAGTGGTCTTGACAATTTAATTTAGTCATGCATATGCAGCAACCTTCTGCTCTTGAAATGTGATAACTTCAACATTCTGTTGGTATCTAAAAAACGGAAAGTAAAAGATTCATAATGACATAATTTAGCCAAAGTCAAACTGATTTGCTCATATTGAAATATGGTACTATATAATATATTCTTGAAGCCATCCAACAAAAATCTTGGAAAAATTAATTTCTGCCAACGTAATTGCCATAGAAAACCATCCCTGTATCTATACTGGGGGTTGGATTAAGATTTAAGGCTATGCAACTGGGCTGGCAGAAGCAGACTTTTCCACCTTCTTGCTCGGCAGCCCCTCCAGTCCCCTGAAAATTCTACACAGAGGGCCAGGGGAGCCAGCTTAATGGAGGAAAGCTGTGGTGCAAAAATCAGGCAGAGGCTGAGTGAGTGGATCTCTTCCATCAATTGAAGGCAGATCCTGGATACAATCCACTAAATTTATGGACAACAGCATCCACACGCAAGAATGACAAATAAGGATGAGGGTTTGCATTTTGACGGTTAGCTGATGTCGATACCGTAGAGCACAACAAGACAAGCAGTCCTTAGAATCAGATGGTGCATTAAAAGTGGTTTGGGATATCCTGACACTTGCTTGGCATGCTTGCTGTTATAGATTAAGGATTTGGTAGCCTAGCCATTACTTTGGGTCTCAGTTGCTTGCTCTGAAGTATGTAAGTGCCATATCTTTTAAATTGTGCCTCCTCCCAGAATGGGGAAAGACAGCCAGGATACTCTGCATCCCCAGACCGGAGATGGGGGACGAGGACTCTCTTGTGCCAGGGAGAACAGCTCCTCCTCCTTGCACAGGTAAGTCACGTTGTTTTTCATCCCCACTGTTCTCTCTGATTTCGGTACTTGAGGGAGCGTCTCTCCCTATATATGCTTGCCCAAGATTTGAAATCCTCTGCATCCCACTAATGCGAGACATACATTATGAGGGGATGTGGGAGAGGGCTTTCCCTATTGTGGCACCCCTCTTGTGGAATACCCTCCCCTTGGAGGCCTGCCTGGCACCGACACTGGCTTCATTTTGGCCCCAAGTTAAAACATTGCTTTTTATCAAAGTCTCCAAGAGCTAAATTCTCTTTAGTTATGCCTAGTTTTGA
The DNA here is from genome assembly GCF_023053635.1 of Elgaria multicarinata webbii. Taxonomy (NCBI): domain Eukaryota; kingdom Metazoa; phylum Chordata; class Lepidosauria; order Squamata; family Anguidae; genus Elgaria; species Elgaria multicarinata. Next base: position 39,254,941 of record NC_086175.1, on the reverse strand, counting down.
ATGATTTTAATTGTTTTATTACTTTTAAAAAAAATTACTGCTTTTAATTTGTTAATGATTTAATATATTTTTAGCTGTGTAAATTATTTATATTGTTCTGATTTTATCTGTACGTCGCTCTGAGATCTCAGTGATAATAGGGCGGGACACAAATGTTTTTATAAATAAATAAATAAATCTCAGATTGGAGATAGCACTGAGGATATGGTCAGCCTAGACCTCATTCCCCATACTGGGAAAAGGTACAGTTCCATACCTCCTTCCAGCACGAAGAAAGAAAGAAAGAAAACGAGGAGGTTATGTCAGGGGTGGGCCATGCCCTTGACATCATCTGGAATGTTGTGAGTGGGGTTGGGCAAATTGCCTCCCAAAACAGTTCTGCACCCGTTTTACAGGATTTAAACCTTTTATGTGACATGAAGAAAATGCTGCAAAAATACACAAGTGTTGCTGGTCAGCAAATGGCCTATGTTTCTTACTGATTAAGTTGGATGGATGTGAACATAAGCCTATCTCAGCATTCAAATAATGTGAGACTCACTCACATTACTCACTCACATTATCTAGTATGGAGCTAGAGGTGAGCCCTGGCAAGAACAAGTACAACAAATAGGTCAGAAACCAGATAATATTTATTTATTATTTATTTATTTAGAATATTTATATACTGCTCCCCATTGAAAAATTTCAGAGTGGTGTACAAGGTAAAAATGAAAATAAAAACAGAATAAAACAGTTAAAACAAAATTTAAAAAGAAGCAAAAAAACAACAACACAGAAATCCAAGGCTGCATGTTAAAGAAAGGCTTCTTGGAATAAAGATGTTTTCAGGAGGCGCTGAAAGTAGTACAAGGTTGGAGCCTGCCTGACCTCCAGAGGCAGGGAATTCCACAGGAGGGGCACCACCACGCTGAAGGCTCTTCCCCTGGTGGATTCCAATCGAAGGATGGATCTATGTGGAACCACCAGGAGCAGGCCCTCGGATGACCTCAGTGACCGGACAGGTTGGTAAGGGAGAAGGCGCTCTCTCAGGTATCCTGGTCCCAAGTTGTTCAGGGCTTTGTACACAAGTACAAGAACCTTAAACCTGGCCCGGTAGCGAATAGGCAGCCAGTGCAGTTCCCTCAGCAGAGGAGTTACATGCTGGAAAGGGGCAGCTCCAGATAATACAATGTAGTAACAACAAAGAGGTAAGAAATTAAATGTTCTGGAAATGCCCAATAGTTGCCTCCTTTTAGGAGGCAGTCATCAGACAGATAAACTTTGTATTGGAAAGCCCTTTAATATTTTATGATGTACATGTTCTCTTTTAAATTATGTATCTACTTCCTGGAATGTAATACATGGGCAGTGTAAATTGATTTTTCGCACACTCTTGAGTGCTAAAAGACTGTACTACAATATTGGAAAGATGAAAACTCACCACCTATAATGCAATGGATTGAAGACCTAACAACACTAGCAACGTTTGAAAGAATGGAATATAGGCACCATTCACGAATGGATTTATATTTGGATATTTGGTCTGGCTTGACTGAAGTTTATGTGTAATATACTCCTTTTTTTCTTTAGAATGCTGCAATATTTGAAACTGAGGCTTTTAAAGTATGTAGTTAAACTTGCATTTTTATTTTTATTTTGTCTTATTGTTTTGTTGGAACTTACAATAAACAAATTGAACAAATAGATCAGAAACCAGATGAACAATCTTCCTGAAGAGTTTTTTTTAGTAGTGCTGTACTGAATTTTTCTCCATTCTCATTCAATTTATAGAAAAGAAATGGTGTTCGAAAAGCAATTCAAAGAAGAAGAAATTTCGGAGAAGTTCCCATGGGTTTAGTTCAGGGTTCTTGCACTTACTACTTTACTTATGAGATGGCTGAGGGATGTTTGTGAGAGTCCTGTGAGACTGTAAAGCAATGGCGAGATGTGTAATAGAAAGAAAAATACAGACTGCACACTCAACCACCTCACAGTGATTAGTTAACCTCAAAAACACCACCAAAACACATTCAAAATAAGTTATAAAAAGCTCTGAGAATGAGGCAGAAAAATGGAAGCCTCCTTCATTGGGGAAGAAAACTTTCAGGAAACTGGAGATCAGATTTGTGTGGATTTCTCCACTCTCTCCCTGGAGTTGAATGCAACACTGCCCCACCCACTTCACACCTGCTATAGGGCTTTGTGAGACGGAGGTCAGTAAATAAAGAGACGACACACATAACTTTGGGTTTAAACAGGGCCACATTTATTAGAGATCTGCAAAGCGGGAACCTAAAGGGGCATCCAGTCTGGCTTGATTTTCAGACCTTTCTGAGTAGGGCAAGCTATTCATGGCCCATGGGTTGGGGCTGTACAATTCACCCTCCCACAGGACCCCCTTTTGGGGTAGGGAGGCCTTCCGGGGTCACCCCCAACCCAGGCCACAAGGCTCAAGGTGGGTGAGAAAGGTTGGCCTCAGAGGTAACCCTTATCTCCCAGCCCAGCCACGGGGCTTAATGCTGAGAGCCCTCAGGAATTACCAGTCACCCCAACAGTGCCTGTGAATGCTCACCATTACAAAATGCCTCTGGATGCCCGTTCCTTCCTGCCTATCATAATATGTGACCAAATTAGTAAGCAACGCCAAATCAACCTATTTATAGTCCCAGGCTGCTTACAGTGTGGAGTAGGTGAAAAAAACCATGAACAATTCAGGACATGAGCAGAAAATTCCTACTCGGCCCCGAATGACGACCAGAGAAATCACACTGCATACAGGGAAGGAGCCGTGCGAAGAAGAATGGAAGCTGGGAGGGGTAAGTGCCTCTTTATAGGCCCCTCCCTGCTAGGTGGCACCACCCTCTCACCACCAATAGTGGCAGGGCACGTCTCTATTCTGCCCCCGCTCACAAATGCTTCCCCTCACCCAGGCCTTGCCGGGCATGGCAGAATGGCCCTTCAGGGAAGGAGTGGTGTTGCCAGCACCTGCCTTAGAGACAAGATGTATCCACAAACACCCCTCAGAAATGTAATATCTGGAAGACTCAAGAAAAGGTGCTGAACCCTGAAGAATGTCAACTAGAGCTGAGCAAAAATTTATCAGAATACATATTTGTCAGAAAAATCCTGTTTCCTTTTCTTACCCTCTAGAAATAAAAGGACATTTCTCCAGAATTTTCTCCACATTTTCTTCACCGTGTGTGTTTGTGTGGGTGTTGATGGCAAGATGTTAAAATAAACACAGCAACAGCAAAAGCAATGACAACGACCAACTCTACCAGGCTGACCTTGCGCTAATTGCTTATCTCTCCATTTCAGTATTCCTCATCTTTAAAATAGTAGAACAAATTGTTTGCTTTTGACCAGGGCCAGATCTACACTTTGTGTCAAATCATTACCATCCCATCTCTTGCAAATGTATACTTTGTAGGACACACAATAACATTTGCTGTGTTATTTCCTGCTTTTATTCTACATTTTATAATGTAGAATAAATGCAGGAAATAAAGCTATGAAAGCATATATGGAATGTGGAATGTGCCCCAACAGTTATCAGTGCCCTCCAATACCATTATAAAGCAGTACTGTATTTCTAGCCCACGTATCTGTTCAGTTCTGATTAGTTTTAGAGAAGTGTGTTTGAATCTCTGTCCTAAGGTACCTCACACATAGATTGTTATATCTCAGTGTGTGGTTCATGGGATGCAATAGATAATTAACTCCGCCCCCATTTTGTGCCTGGCTCTGGTTAGTAGCCCTCAAAACGCTAATAAAATACAAAATTAATCCCACAAGCCCGGCATTTGCCCACCCCTGACATAAGCTGTGGTAAATCCCCCCCACCCCCCGCAAAAGTATATGTGAACCAAAGACAAGATCTGCAGCTGGCCCAAAATGCGTAATTTTGTTTTCACTGCATGCAAGACAAAACTTTAGACTGAACTCCTTTTTGCTTACCAGACTGGCAACTTTCACATAACCTATTACCTCACACATGTTAGCTAACTTGATGTACGGTAACATTAATGAGAAATACATATCCACAGCTACGTAAGTCTGAATGCCTGCCTCTATCAGCTTGGTTAATTAAATAGACCACCACCGTCAAATCATACATACATTTTATCTCTTAAATAAATATTTCTATATTATAGTTACAGGAGCCCATTAACTTACTTTTATAATGATGAACTGGGGAAAGTAGTTGGTGTCAACTCTTTCTTTTCCTTCTGATCTTCTTCAAAAACCACCTTTTCTGAGACTTTTGACTTAACCCTTGATCTACATTTCCTCACATTGATCTCTTGGCATCCTTATATTGCTTTTCGCCACTACTAAGCTCCTTGGGAGGCAGGGGCAGAATCTACACTACTGCTTATAATGGTTTATAATGGTTATGACAACTGTTCAGGCCCAGGACACATTACATATACAGTTTTCATACAGTTTTAAAAGTGTTATATCCTGCTTGGTGTAGGTCGGCTCAGGGTTTTGTTTGGTTTTTTTTTCCATTTTGCTTTGTTTTGCTGTGCACCAAATGCAGTAAGGTGTCATGTAGACTGATGGCACTGAATAAATTATGGACCCAGGAAGATGCAGAGAGGAAGTCAATAGACACAGATGTGTCTTATGTAAAGAAGTCAAAAACTAACTGGAATGGTAAGACAAGTCCTATTGGAATCATCTGTTGCTTTCTGGTCCAGCCTGTGTCGAAGATTCCTCTGAAAAGCAACCCTGCAATCAAACTGGAATTCCAGCTCCCCAAGGTATAGCAGACATCACCAGGAAGCACGGAGTGGCATATCATTCTACCCCACATTCCTCCCCAGGTGAACGCTGAAGGGAAGGGGCAGGTGCAATAGAGGCACTAGAGAAAGCTAAGTGCAAACAGTACAAAAGCACAGAAGATAATAGACCGTTGACTATATATAGCCGTTGTCTTGCTTCCAGCATTGATTCAAATTAACAGCCCTTTAAAAAGTAGCTTGTACCCCACCCCTTTTCTGTCAGAGTAATGCATAGAGGCACAACAGCTGAGTATACAAGCAAAGTATGCTCAAAAGCACAACAGCTGAGTATACAAGGCCATGCTCATTTTCATTTATATGTCTGCTCCTTCAAGGCCACATTTTTCACTTGAGATGACTTAGTGGAGATTCATGATAAAGCTAGGGTGTGGACAGTAAACTTTACTTCAGCCTCGCAGTTTTTCACAAAACACTTTTTTTTAAAAGATGTACAGTATGTATCTGAGGGATACTTGATAAGTTAGAGATGTCTGTGAAGCAACTCTGGACAGGGTGCCAGAAGACATGATATGAGGCAAGAACAAGACAACAGTCTTTGAAAAACTAGTCCCCAATAAAACACTGGTAAGGTGCAATCCTATACATGTTTAGACAGGAAACTCCTGGGGAATGCTGCAGGTTTAGGCCTTTTTGCTGTCTACACATGTATAGGATTACACTCTTAATCTTTTAGTTTCTAGCCAGCAAGTGGGCTTCTTTAGATTAAAGAGAAATCACGTTTGCTTACTGGCTGTTTGCTTCTTGCTTCTCTTCTGCAATTGTAATGAACTGAATTACATGGGAGGAGAGGGGCGACCACGTGATTTGTAATTGAAAACTTCCCCTCCTCTCTGTTCTCATAGTATTGAATGGGACATTGCCCTCTAGTGGTTGATTTGTAGCACAATTTCAGCTGCACATGATAGGAGATCCCAAGGTATTTCAGAAGAATTGGGCTATCCAAGGTTGTGGGGTTTTTTAAGGAATAACTGGGGAAAGCAGCGGGACGCATGTAGCAAGTTCATAACGTCAGCAAAATGACCTGCAAACTTCCGTAAGTGTCCAGTCATGAGCGGCCACTCATGAGTGTGCTATAAATCATTCATTTAGAGAAGACCAGTATATTCCCCAATACTCGGGGCATATTCCACCATTCTTTTCATAACAAGCCCTCCATAATTTACCAAAAGTGCCCTTTTCAAAATCTACCACAAGCACTCCCACAATGGGATCATTCAGGTCAACTTTTGTATTAGAGAAAATAGAAGGCTGTGGTTGAAATAGCAAAAACACAATTGGGGTGCCGAGCACTCAACCACAGACTCACACGTGAAATATAAAATAGACGCAATATATTCTTACATATACAGTTTGTAAATAAGTATACAAAACACCTTCTCCTTGCTGTTGCACTGCCTTAAACCCCTCCAAAAAAAAATCCGACAGTGCAGAAGCCTCCAGACATAATGGTCCCAGTACCAGGTCCTCCTCTTATTCCTCTTTCATTATTCACAGGAATAGATCTCTTGTATAACCATTGGTCAGGATATTGTTTTGTTTTACCTGGTCAGTTCAATTATTAACGTGTTCTCCAAACCTTTCAGTTTATATTTTGGTAAATGAAATATTACAGAATAATCTGCTTCATAACTTATTTTAAGTAACCCCAGGATGGGGCAGAATAATTGTTAACAGATAACCTGACATAGCATGTTTATATTACTGTATTACTATGGTTTCTCCCCCCCCCTTTTTTTTTTTTTAAAAAAAAACACCTTATTTTTCAGACTGCCACATTCCCAATCCAAACTAGGCTACACGTGCTTACACTGAAGTAAAAGTTAGGTTTAGCCCTAAGGGAGAAGGTCAAAAGAGGAAAAGGAGTGAGAAAGAGACCAGCAGCCATCAAGGCAGCAGCAATAGCAATTAGCACAACTGTCCAGGTATGCTGATAATTTCTGCGGTAAATTTTTTCTAAGCCTGTTTTTCTGTGGCCAGCAAAATATTTCTTTTTCTTTCTTTTTTGAGAAAATGATCTGTCTGTGGCCAAAATAATTAATTTCCCCAAATGATTTGTATTGAGTGTGTGTGGAAAAGACTGGGTGTTTTAAATTGATTTGAGACTGGAGTATGTGTGCAATAGATTTTGTATATTTAAATTGATTTATGAGTTTGTGTAGAAAAGATTGTGTAGAAAGGAAAGTTTTTGAAGGTTTAATATGAGTTATAAGAGTCGGTCTCAGTCTTCAACTCCTTTCTCAGGTCTGTAGAAGATAAATTTCCAAGTGGGGTATTCAATGCATCTTGTCCCTATTGTAGGGTGACCATATGAAAAGGAGGACAGTGCTCCTGTCTCTTTAACAGTTGCATAGAAAAGGGAATTTCAGTGGGTGTCATTTGTATGCATGTCCACCTGGTGAAATTTCCTCTTCATCACAACAGTTAAAGCTGCAGGTGCCCTGCCCTCTTTTAAAACTGGTCACTCTATAGCTCCTGCAGCTTTAACTGTTGTGATGAAAAGGGAATTTCCCCAAGTTCTCCATATATACAAATGATACCTGCTGAAATTCTCTTTTCAATACAACTGTTAAAGATATAGGAGCCCTGTCCTCCTTTTCATATGGTCACCTTACCCTATTGCACACACATATAAATGAGTGAACACAGTAATGCCATGCATAAGTGAGCATTTTACATGCTTGAGAGATTTATTACAAATGTATTGTAAGACAATTCTGTTTTTCTAATATTGAACGATTTATTTTATTATATTTGTGTTTTTCCTTCCCCCCAGGAAATAAAGATCTCCCCATTGTTACCCTCACAGCAATCTTGTGAGGTAGGTTAGGCTGAGAAGTAGAGACTGGCCCAGATCTTCCAGTGAGAAATAGGAAGCATTTGCTGCTCTTCAGGAAACAAAATGTCCTAGGCCAGCATTGGCCATGAATGTTGTTGTTGTGTCTAAAGGAGTACGTCACTGGGTTCAGATGTCATGCTCAATCACCGTAAGTCACTTTTCAGAGTGATCCACAATGGCTTAGCATGTCGAGGGGGAGGTGTTCCCTCCCACAACAGGTCCACCCCCATTATCCACTTATTGCAGTAGGGATAAGAGGTCCCAGGATGGGTTACCGTGTCGTGTGGCAGGAGCAGCATTGTTAAATCTGGTCACTCTGTGGAAAAGAATGGAGCAACTATGAAGGCAGCCACCTAGATCATCTGGAACTTACAGCAATGAACTAGGCAATGTGGCCAAACTCTATGAGTGCCATTGCGTAGTGATGGATGGAGCCGGTGTGGCTGGATTCCCATTACTGTGGAAACTGGGATAAGCAGGAGGAGGGGGATTTACCTACAGAGCAGGGACGGATAAATCAGCCATGGTGTGCCACATGGTTCCCAGTGGTGTGAGGAGCACCCGCATTGTGCTTTCCCTACCCCTCCACCCCCCATGTTTGTATGAAAAGGGACAGTGAGTCAGTCCATGTCTCTTTCTTGAGTGTGTGTGAGAGGGAAAGCGGGCGAGGGGGGGGGAGAGAGAGAGCTTTGATGTATGCTTACATTTTCTGTGTGCTGTATGTTGTAAAAATAGGAGTTTGTGTGGAGTTCTCTACAATGGGATAGTTATTAGTCTTTTGCTTCCAGGAAAGCATGAAAGATAATTTCACTTAAACTATGTAATTGGAAACGTTTCCGTATTATTATTGACTCTGTGGCTGGTTCACATATAATGCTAACCCACCATGGGTTATGTTCGGAAGTGACCCATATGTAGTTAGTATGTCATGTGATGGGCAGTTCTAACCTCACAATTGGTAAAGTACTCAGCCTGGAATACCCCCCCCCCGCCGTGGGTGGCTTACCGTTTCCTCAGTGAGGCACTCCATGGATAAATCTCAGAACTCCACTGAAAAAAAGTGGTGACCATGGAGATGGCTGCCTAGAATGTCCAGAACTTCTGGCAATGCTCTAGCATGTGTGGCCAAACTCTATGGTCACTGTTGTATAGTGATGGCTGCAGGGATGGGTAAGGGAACCATGCTGCAGGGATGGGTAAGGGAACCATGCTGCTATACATGGTTCCATGGTTGTGTGAGAGGCACGCACATCATAATTTTCTTACCACTCCCTGCAGTATACTTCCCCTACTTCACCCATGATGGTGTGAATAGAGCATATGCACAAATGTCATTTATGAGTTCAATATTAGGGATAGCATAGGGAGTCACTGCAGACTCACCCCATCCCCACTATGCACGTATGATCTTAAAGTCAGTTGATTCTCCGTAGAATGGGAGTTGTTCCTGGAATGAGAGAATGTGGGTAAAGGAGCAATGTTGTGTGGCTATGTGACACACCCTCCTCTGCATGGTCATGTATTTCAGTTTTCCCTTTCTGTGGTATGGGTTGCTGGCTATTGGGGATTCAAAGTCAGCTCCACCTCAGCTGACTCCCTTGGTTCCACTTCAACTGACCCTCTTGGTTCCACCTCTTGTGATGCTTGCTCTACACCACCAGTCAGATTGGCCACTGGCAGTAATGACTAGTTTCTTCAGCTTGCCAGCTTGATAGACCTGGCTGATCCAGGGAGAAAGGTCTGTTTATTGTTTGGTTGCCAGCTGTTTCACAGGATCCTCCTCCTATGACTTTAACCACAGCTATATCTGAAGGAATGAGCAGGTGCTCATGCTTATCTTCATGATATGAAGATCTCCATGTTCTGATGTCTGTAGATCAAGCCTCTTTTTAAAGTCAGAGGAGGAGGCTAGGCATTTTTTTCTTCTGGCTAAATGATTACTCAGGTTGAATGAGAAGGAGGCGGGTTAAAGCAAGAACAGAAAACAGGAGAGCATCCTTTCTCCTCAACATTCTGCATCCTTCCACTAATTGACGTAGGGTTTCCAACTTGTTTGACGTTAAAGCACACATTTTAAATAGGTAAAAAAATGCCAAGCCAGCTTAGGAGGGAGGAGGACCTTCTTAGAAACAAAGTATCGTCATTGCAAAACCAAAGCCTCAAACAAGCTAAAGTGTTGCCCTTTCCTGCCCTGCTCTGTATAAATAAGCATTTCACATGGATATGTGCAACGTATGATTAAAATGAGGTCATTTTAAGAAAAAAGATGCTTTAGATTTGTAAATGCTGCCAGTGTTTTTCCTGACTGTTAATAAATGTCACCTGGTATTGCTGTATTCCCGACCTGAGTGCTTCTGTCTGAATTGCCTTCTAATAGGACAAAGGTTTTGGGTTTGTTGATTTTTTTTTCATATATATATATATATATATATATATATATATATATATATATATATATGGTAATGTATGTAGGTGAAAACAGCATCGGGGAATTTCTGTGTGACACATTTAATAGTTCAAATGAAAAATAATTGAATACTTTGCAGCTCAAAGTGGTTTATCACCACGGGTATTACAGTGTTTAGTGTTACTTAGTTTGACCATGTTAAAGTGTGAATGGATTGTTCAGTTGTGAAGCATATTATTTGCGGTCTATTTAGTCTTCTGTTTCTTCCTGTGAAAATTCCATTTCCCCCCCTTTTTTCCAGAATAGCACATGGCAACAGGAGGGGAAAAATGTAGGGAAGGTAAGTGCTTGCAATAATAAACCTTTACCTAAGGTGAAAAGCATTACTATTTTGAAGAACAAGATAATTCAGGAGTCTGACTATACCTACTGATTCCAAACAAGAGTGACACCTACTACTATCCTAGCTGCGTGAAACATTTTCTGGCTCTGTGTTCTCTCTGTTCACTTTACTTTCCCCTATCTTTTATAATCATCTCTACCAAATTGGGCCACATAGTTTACAGTGGCAGTACAATGATAATAGTCTGAAAGGTTATTAAATGTGTACCATCTTTTCCGTTGTATTGTGCAAAACTTTGCATTCTCAACATATGATGATCTGTATCACAAAGCAAATGTATATTTGGTGATGTGAGAAAGGGGAGCTGAAGGAAGGATACCAGAACAACAACAGCAAAATCTTATACATGTCTGCTCAGAAGTAACTCCCATTCAGTTCAATGGGGTTTGCTCCAAAATAAATGGGCATAGGATTGCAGCTAAGTTATTTATGCATTGTACTTTGCTAAAGTTTGTTTCAACCTCCCTGTGAGTCAAACAAACAACATCAAAGCATTTTTGCAGAATTTGGGTTGGTCTTAATAAAGTTATCACCCAACTGTGGATTTAGGATTTTTCTTTCTTTCTCATGAACCAGCACAGCTGCCTTTGCTTTTTTATGACTCCTTTTATTTTCTGCAGAGTTTCTCTTGCAAGAGAGTCCATGTCCTTTTGAAACATTACTGAATACTTCTGATACTTGTTCTGGTCTCATAACAATCAGATTTTAAAACATGAAAAGCTAACAAATAGTAGTTTCCCCAAACATCCATAGTTGCAAATAGTCCTTGAGAGGAAAGTAACAAACTGATTCGAAGCTGTATTTCATTTTATTACAAGTTTTGTTCAACCCTGAGATTCGCCTTAGAGAGTGTCTGTACACCGCCTTGCTTTTGTCTCAACCGGAGGGTTTAATAGCTAAAGTAACTGAAAAGGACTACCACCAGAAAGGCTTTCGTTACCAAAGTAACCGTAAAAACAGACCCCAGTCTCCATGGCAAAGAGAAAAGCTATTTGCTGCAGCCTTTTCAGACCTTGAACAGACACCGACAGTTTTCCTATAATCACTGCAGATTATTTGTAGCAACTAACTATATTATAATGTTAACTATAGGAGGGCTTTGAAATTGCACTTTGGCGTTGGGTGGGGAGGGAAGAGAAAGGAAATACATGCAAAGATTATTTTTTTTACCAGTTTAGCTAGGAGTGTGTTATCAATTTAAAAATCATAATGTAATTCATTCTACTATTCCAATTGAGTGAGGTCACCTTCATGTTTTTGTTCTTATATTTTGTACAGAAAATCTCACTCTATTGTGAATCCTATTCAGGCTATAAAATTAGCATTCACTAACTTCTATTGAACAATTTATCGTGAGAATGCATACACTGTGGGACCATTGTACATGGCGTTCTCAATACTTCCCCCTATATTTTACATTAGCAGTACTTTATATTACCTGAAGTATTTCAATGATGATTCTTCCTAGAGTTTTGTGTGAGATATGTCCAATTTACACAATATAGTTTTAATGTGTGTTTTTTAAAAAAGTGCATTGCTTATACACATCCTGCAATACAATCATGTAATTTACCAGTGCATCCTGTAAGTGCTCCTTGTAGCTCATCTTTCACCCTTATCAAAGTGCTCAACGTGCCTGAAGTTTATCCTGTGCAGCATTACTTGACACTTCCCCACTTTTATTTCAGCATTTAAACGCTTAAGGCTGAAATCCTGTATCCACTTACCTGGGAGTAAGCCCCACTGAACTCAATAGGGCTTATATATGAGTAGAACACATATAGGGTTGTATTAAAAAAATCTGCTGCATATAGCCACTTCATGTTCACTGAGACACTTTCACAGAGTTCTTATGCTACAGAAGTGATATGATTGCTTCTTCCTTGTAGATCCATCCCAAACTGCTGTAGTAACATAAGAAAGTAGGCACCATGGACATGATGGGAGTGGAGAAGGACTGCATGGGGACAAAGTCATTCATGGGAACAAAGCCAGTGTGGTGTGAGAGCCAATGTGGTATGGTGGCTAGAGTGTCAGACTGGGAGTCGGGAAGTCCCCACTTGGCCATGGAAACCCACTGGGTGACTTTGGGCCAGTCACAGACTCTCAGCCCAACCCACTTCACAGGGATGTTGTTGTGAGGATAAAGTGGAGAGGAGGAGGAGGATTATGTATGCTGCCTTGAGTTCCTTGGAGGAAAAAAGGTGGGATATAAATGCAATAATAAATAAAATAAAATGAAATGAAATGAAAAATAATATCAGAAGCCAGATTGGGAGGGGTTGCCTATTTGCTCCTCAAATGTGGACCATGTGGTTTCTCCATCTTTACATTTTTCAGTGTTCTTTCAGAGTTTATGAACCTTAAATTTATAGAACATAGCCCACTCAAAGGCAGCGGCTGCAGTGGGTATGCCATGGAGCAATGGAAAGTGTCAACCACATCACTCCCATAATGTAAGAGTCAGGCCATAGAACTGGGAGAGCATTTTTACTACCTGCAAACTTAAAAACCCTTTCAAGGCATTTTGTTAGGTATGATGGCGATGGCAGGATCTACACCCTTACACTCCGCCAATCCTATTCAAAACTTTGAGAATTTGTTTTAAAGTCTGCATGAAAATTCATAATAATTTTGGGTGCATATTTCTCCTAAAGCATGCATTTTTGTATGTTTTGCCTAATATACACATTTTTGCAAACATGTTTAAACTTAGAGCTTTGTCACACCAGCGTTATACTGTGCAATCACTGCGAATTGCATGCAAAGGAATCCAAAGTTTTCTACCTTATAATCTGCTTTGATTGTGAAGTACTCCCATGCATCCTGCATTAATTGTGCTATAAGCCAAAAGATTCACAGTATTTAGCCCCTACTTTTTGAGCGTATCTTCCGAGCCACCGCTGGGACGCAGGAGCAGGATTTTAAAGAAATGCTTACATCTGCATAAGCTTTAAAGATAAAGACACCAAAATTGACACAGTAATAGATATTAGGGAGAGCTTTAAGCACACCAAATTTTAATTGAATTGGGTCATCCATTGATTTTTAATGATTTTTTTTTTACATTTCCCCCTTAAACCAACTTCCTGGTATGCAAAGGCTCACTGTCGCCCGGTAGCAAAAACAACAACAACTGCAAAAGCTTAGCACTATGAGGATAATCCTAAGGAAGCAGGTATGTGGGATGAAGCCCTTATTGTCCCTAACATGTACATTATTATTATTATTATTATTTATTTATATAGCACCATCGATGTACATGGTGCTGCACAGACCACACAGTAAATAGCAAGACCCTGCCGCATAGGCTTACAATCTAATAAAGTTGTAGTAAACAATAAGGAGGGAAAGAGAATGCAAACAGGCACAACATTCCTTGATTGGGGAACTCTAGTGCAAAATTCAAAGCAGTGTGAATTTCGAAGGACAACTGAGTTTCCATTCATAGAGTGGTTTGGAAAAGCAAAATTACACAAATTTTCATTAAAATGCCAACTGAACAAATTTCTCCCCCACCTCTAATCCTCACTGTACACTGGCCATGCTAAGATGGATGGTTTGAACTCGAACATCAAGTTCATTGGAATCCACAGCATATAAAAGGTGTTTGAACTTTCAGTAATTCATAATATTCAAATTCTAAATAAAGCATTCACATGCAACTGTGTCCATACTGTTAAATGAATCACCATTAATGCTGAAAATCCTGTTGAATGAATTTCACTACAAGTAGTAAAATGTAGCATTTTTTCAGGACTAACTCTTAAGATTTTTAAAATATCTGTGACTTACACTCTGGATGAGATCAGAATTAAGCTCACACAATATATTGTGCTAACATTAGATAATTAATTGATGCCATTCATTACCGCCATTTGTTGAGGGAAAACATCCACCATGAAAAACTTTAAGTAATTAGAACTCTCATTATCTTAAATTTAATCTTAATAAGTGCTATTATATTTTTGATCATAGATAGATAGGCAAGCTGGCTGGTTATGTTAGGCCCTGTAGGAGAGAACCAATTTATCCTCAATTAAGCTGCTTCATGTCTTAGTTCTGAGGGCTGTCTACACGTGGAGCAAGCCCAGTAGTGGATGTGGATTGGCACCCCATCAGTTAAACGATGCAGGCGCAGGATTGCAGCCACTGCGGGGCTTCCCCACAATGGTGTGTTTTGAAAAAGTCAGGGATTTACCCTGCCTTTTCCAAGGGAGCGACATCAATGTAATATCATCTGCGTCTAATCCGGAGCCAACCTGATTGTGTAGCCTGGTGGAAGGTGACCAGGGATTGGTTGCCTTCCACTGGGAAGAAGGCAGGGAGGGGTCTGGGACCCAGATGGCTGCCCAGAAACCCCACACTCCCTCCTCAGCATCAGGATTTCCTGTTGCCGCCCAGGGAGAAGGGAAGTGCTGGGTTGAGGAAGGAGGCAGCGCTAACCATGAAGACAGCCCCCTGGAGTATGTCAGAGCTTCGAAGCTTGTTGCCAACCACTGTCCTCTGGACTTCCTCTTCCTGCCTTGTTAAGACCCCTGCCATATTTGTTACGATATATATGCAACCTCATGCAGCGCCATAGAAAGACCATTTGATCCTAGCTTAAGCTTTAGATGCTGTGGCTGCTATCACACACTTGACTAAAACCCTCCAGTATCTTTTCCCTGCCTCATTTGCTAGAGATTGTGGGGAACGTAATGTTGCACTGGTACCAGCAATGGTTCATTATTTCCTCAGAAAGTAACGAATTCTTTCATGTAATCTCAGACAAAAGTTCTCTTTTCATTCAAGATCCCGTTGTGCATATATGTGTTTTTGCTCATGTGCGTTATCGAACTGCAATCTTGGGAGCTATAGTTTGGAACCACTTAATGTATCCTGATGTGATGCAGTAACAAGTGATGTACCCTTTCCTGATTGGTTGTGGCCTTTCTACATAATGTTTACTCCCCATTGCCCATCAGTTCTGTATGGTGGTGAGAAGAATGGAGCCACCAAGGCCTCTTGCAGAGCTGTGGCAGCAAAGATGGAAGACAGCACCATGTACGTTGATGGTGCTATATAAATAAATAATAATAATAATAATTCAAGGCAGATGCCTCTCAGGAGGACTCAGGCCATGGCTAGACCAGGCCTAAATTCTGGGATTGTCCCGGGATTATCCCTGTGCATGCAAATGACACTCAGGGGATCCCAGGAGCAGGCAGGGACGACCCCTTCATTTGCCTGGGATAATCCTTAGGTCTAGCTAAGGCCTCAGACTGGGTTTAAGGGCATTCATCCAACAAACCCTGCACATATCATAATTTAGGTGTAAACTGTGTAATCTCCTACACTGGTAATCTATTCTGAAATTAATAATGAATTCATGAGGCAGTGATCCAAGCTTGCTACAAAGGTGAGCACTGCAAACGCACAAGTCACAACCAACAAGCTGACCAATTACAAAATTTGGTGGTATCTTAGAACTAGCTCTAAATGAAAAACCACCAATCACTGGTGGTTCTGTGGGCCTTTTCCCCAGAGTAGTCATTTTCAAACTGCATTCCAGGAACCCCTGGGCATGCTCCAAGATTTGTGAAAGGCTCTACCTTAGTGAGAAAATCACCAATGGTAGAGAGGGATGCTGGAGAAATTTGAGACAGACTAAAATGAGCCCAGCATCCCCAGGCCATGCAAAGTCTGTGGACTTCCACAGAGAGCCAGTATGGTGTAGTGGCTAGAGTGTCGGACTGGGAGTCAGGAGATCCAGGTTCTAGTCCCCACTTGGCCATGGAAACCCACTGGGTGACTTGGGGCCAGTCACAGACTCTCAGCCCAACCCACCTCACAGGGTTGTTGTTGTGAGGATAAAATGGAGATGAGGAGGAATATGTACGCTGTCTTGGATTTCTTGCAGGAAAGAAGGCAGGATATAAATGCAATAATAAATAGAATTTTATTTTTTACTTTACTGAAATTTACACAAATTGATTCACAGGAAAAGATGTAATTTTCTGCTGAGATATATGACATGATGGAAAGTATACACAGGGAAAAGTCAAATGGAATGGGGGACAATATGCTAAAAGTTATTTACTAATGTCAATTATGGAAATAGTTACAAACTTTCTTACAAAATTATTTGTGTATTTTTCTGCATAATGCGAAAAAACCACATTAGAATCTTTCTGTGAATGGACGCTGAATCGAATGACACTGCACAACCTACAAAACACACGTGGGATGGGTTTCAAAAACTTTGGACATCCCTAATGGTGGACAAGCTTTCCTGAAATCTAGCTTGCTTACTACCATGATCTCTCATGCACAGTCACTTCTCCAGGCTAGAGTCTCACATGTGGAAGGTTCCTGTGAATCAGGAGTTCTGCAGCAGATGCATCATGCTGCCTCAGCAGATGAGTCAATGTGTGTGTGTGTGGGGGGGAATTCCATGAAGCCTTCTGAAGGAAGCAAACTTGAAAGTCACTATCCTAGAGTGCTTGTGCAGTTGAAATAGACACCATGGGTGCTATCTCACCCATGGCTGAGGGCCAGGAGGAGGGCCTTCTCTGCTGTGGCACCCCGGCTGTGGTAAGAGCTCCCTAAGGAGGTTTGCTTGGCACCTACATTATATGCTTTTAGACGCCAGGTGAAGACCTTTTTATTCTCCCAGCATTTTAACAGTCTATAAATAAATTTTAACTCAGTGTTTTAAATTTGTAATTTTGCATTGCTGCTGTTTTTATCTGGTTGAGCTTTTATATTGTATTTTATATTATGGTTTTATACTGTTGTTTTATACTTTGAATGGTTTTAATTTTTGTGAACTGCCCAGAGAGCTCTGGCTATTGGGCGGTATAGAAATGTAATAAATAAATAAATAAATAAGTCCCTCAGCTGGGATGATAGAACGATAGGCCCACTTCTGCCAGCCAGCTCCCCAACAGTCTCTGGAACCTGTGCTATGCTGACTCTTAGAGCCGGCCTGAGACATTTTGCTAGCTGAAGAAGAAGAGCACGCATTGTTCTCAGATACCCAAGCAAGATGCCCCCCAAAAACACCACATTATTTTGGTAGGTGAGGCAGAAAATCCCACAAGCACCTCTCTCCAACCCTAGCAGCAAAACTAAATATCAGCACATTAAGTAACTAAGCATTTGCTGCCTTTTCATGACACCCAGAATCTGCTGCCTGAAGCAGCCGCCTCACTCTGCCTAATGGTAGGGCAGGCCCAGCTAACTCTGTATTGCAGAGTGTAGGACTGGACAGTCAGATTAGATCTCAGACATCCTCCAGAAACTGAAAGCATTAAAGACTCGCCTGCTGGATCACCTACTGGCTTAATTTCTTTTTCATTGTATTACATGTTCAAAGTAAAGCTCTTGAAGAGTGCACGAGAGAGAGAAAGCTGGAACAAGTCCATAACAGGCAAAGTATAACACTGGATCTATGTATAATGACTACTACTCAGATGCCCTTTCATATATTTAAAATTGCCATTCCATTGCATCAAATATAATTCATTCTATTTCCCCTTCTATCTCTACCCCTCCCCCACCCAAAAATATATAATCCCAGAAGGGTTTTGACCAAACAAAAATGCTCTAATGATTGAAAATGGTTCAAATATTCTGTCCAGTGAGTTTAAGTTAAGTGATAAAAGTTTCATGTTAAAAGAAATAATAAGTGGAATTTCACACATATTATAGTAATTGTGAAAGCATCCAATTTACATGGAAATAATGCAAAAGAATTCTGACCATGATGGTTTAAGTGAATCATTACATGCATCGCTGATACATTTAGAAACCTGCAGCATGCCAGGTATGTTTCTTTTAGCATAATAAGTCTTGTAATGGAGCCTTTAAAAGCCTTAAATGTATAGTTAGATTAACCTTTCCATTCGGATTTTGATATCAAAAAGATGAAACAGGAGATCATTAAAAAGCCAATTAAATCAATACTCATTTTCTCTTTATCAGTTTATATAGTTTCCCTCAAGGACCTATCATTCTATGAAACATTTTATTTACTTGAATTAGAATGAAAATTGTTTTATTACGCTAATCTTTTTTTTTATTTCTCAATAGCATTTGAGAAGCACTCTCAGTCTGTTGTAGAAATACTGATTCAGTATAGCTGCATATGTCAGGTACTAGGGTCTAAAAGAGTGCAGTCCATTACTTGGCTACTCAGAATTAATCCCCATTGAGTTCAATGGTGAATAATCCCGGGTATGTCTATATAGGTCAGGATTGCTCTACAAATGACTGGGAAAACTTTTGTTGACCTTAGTAAGCACAGTAAATTTGTTCCCATCGAATCTGTGTAGATTTGGTTCATATAACTCCCAAATGAGGCTTTACTTTTGTTCTCTACAACACAAAAGGACTTACCCATTTTAGAGATAGACATGATTAACAGACATGATTTTGATACTTTCAAAGGGAGCTTCTTGGTGGCTTCTTTGAGCTCCATCACACAAGGCTGATAGTGTGCTTTCACGGTGAATTTCATGCAAAAGACTCCCATGACCCCCACCTTTTAGTCTGCTATCGAGGCGAAGGACTCGGATGACGTTGACTATGTCCTGCTGTGATTGCAGTTCTTCCCCCCTCTTGGCGACGTATTTTGCCCCTCAGAAAATGTGATTCTCCTTGAACAAGCAGCCACTGGGAGCACGGAAGGATGACAAGGAACAGAGCCGCCTCCCTCGGCAGTCCCCAAGCGAGCGCTGCAGAGCCCAGCCCAGCCCTCACGGGGGATGTGCCAGAGCAGGGTAGAAGCATGGAGGCTGGTGTGATGGAGCGCAATAACAACAACAGCTTTCATATGCTATGTGATAATTCAAGGGAAAACCAGGACAAATGGGTAGGTGTGATGGAGCCTTTTTTTTCTCATCATGTGTTCTTTCAGCAGAACATCTAGCAATGTTCTACTGCAGTGTCTGTCTGTTACCATTTTAAGGCAGAAACAATGTACAGACAAGGACTGTGTCTCTCTGACCAACATCCATTAAAACACACACATCCACTTCAAGTACTGTAATTCAAAAGATCATGTGTTGTGAGAACATTGACTGATCTGAATAAAGTATCACTTCATTGACTCAAGTGGAAAAGTGAGACATTGTGATGGGGAAACAAGGCAACTGCTTTATTCCTTATGGGCCAATTCATATTACTGAGGATGTAGGTTAAGTAGATGTGTGTATGGGATTTTGCATGGGATAAAAGGCAAATATGATTTACTGGTCAGACCCCTACAATAATAAATGCTATGGAATAACAGGGAACTAAGTCAATCCATTTTTCCAATATGCCAATTTAATCCTTTCATTTTTGCTAACACAAAGAGCTCAATTTCTAACTTAAGAAGTGCCTATTAAAAGTCCCACCCTGGTGTTAGAACCTCCCATCCTGGGGCAGCTGCCAAGGCCCTGGGGCCAGCACCTGTCCTGGGTCCTCCACATTGGGCAGTTGGTCTGTTAGCCTCCATTTTAATTTCCCACAATGCCCCAGAGTGACAGTATATTGGGTGCTGCAGGATATTATAGGGAATTAAATAGCAGCTCCCAGCCACTCATGGAGTGCTGCAACTACAGCCAAGGTCAGTTAAGCCTGAGGAGGCCCATTCACATAAGAGGCCACCAGAGGGCATTTTGTTCAAAGCCCGCTTAGATCTGGAGCTGGAACTAGACCTAAAAGTTCTGCCTCCCATTCTCAGATGGGTGAGAAAGGCAGTGTTTACTTAGTGGTAAAGGAAGTACGTTCTGCCCATCCTAAGAAGCATTTACTTTACTTCACGTGACCTTGTCAGTTAAAATGGGTTCTGTTACTGAGCCTTAGTAAGGTCTGGATCAAATTAAGCCTTATGAATGGGCTTTCTAAATTCCCAACCACTTAATTCTCCTTTGATATTAGTTACATTTCACACCTTTGGAACAAGAAAAAAGTCCCTTTCATAACAATTCTGATGTGATCAATGCTGGCATAAATACTCTCTTTATCAATCACATAAATAATAGGAATGAATTTTAGATTATTTTTGCGATTTTCAATTACTTATGAGGAATCCTGGCCATTAGCTTGGGTCCCTGAAAAGCGAGCCACTCTGCTGTGCTCTTTTTCCCTTCTCTTCAGACGCTTCCTCTGTGTGCTGTGCAATTATCACTCCGTTTGTCTTTCCTGTTCTCCAGGGAATGCAAAATAATACATATCCTAGAAAAAGATTGAGATTAAATTTGGTTCTTTCCAATAGAGAGTTCAGATAGTTAAAGAGGGTCACAGAATCAATATGCTGAAGACACAGAGCCATTTCAGAGAGAACTTCAAGCGGAATGCATGCAGAGAGACAGATGCTCCCCATTTCACCTTCAACCTTGCAATGCTGCTGGAGGTTGACCCCTCATTTCCATTTGCCCCTCCCCTTTTGGTCCCTGTCAGGACACTTATGCAAGACAATTTAATGTGGATTAGTTACCCCATAGTGCTCTTTAGCTACCCTATCCAACTCACATGCATAGTTGCAAAAGGGTAGAGAAATTTGGCATCTTTTCAATCTATTGCATATAAACATTCTAATCTGTGTTTATGGCTGTGGGTAGAGAACTAGCAAGTAGAAATTATTTCAGATTGAATGAGTGAATGGGTGTGATCTTTCACATGTGGAATGACTGAACTTCTTTCAGGCTGCAGCAGCAAAAGGTAATCCAATGATACCAACATTTGATCTACACTGGGGCTAGGCAACTTGTGGCCCTCCAGATTAGGGTGACCAAATGTCAGGATTTCCCCAGATTTGTCCTGGTTTTTGTTCTTTCCATGGTGTCAGGGGGGATTTTCTATAATTTTCAATAATGTCCTGGAATGACACACCTTCCCCTTTAAGGCTGCCGTTAGCATGGCAGGAGGGAATGACATGCTTTCTTGAGGCACTTCATTCCCCCACCCCGAGCTCCAATTGAGGTCTTAACGGGGAAAGTGGGTCATTCGTGGACATTATAGAAAAGGCCCCAATTGGAGTGGATGGTGGTGGTGCAGAATGAAATCCTTTCCCCTCCTCCACTCCAATCGGGTTCTTTAAGGTGGCGGGGGAATAACGTACTTTCTGCAGGACTCAGAAAGCTGCTTCCCCACACACACACTAGGTGTCCTCTTTTTTGGTTTCCCAAATATGGTCACCCTACTCCAGATGTTTAGGCCTACAACTCCCATCATCCCTCACCACTGGCAGATAGGAGTTGTAGGCCAAAACATCTGGAATGTCATGAGTTTCCCACCCCTACACATTACACCAGCCAGGTAGAGGCTGGCTAAAACTATCTCTATGTGGTGGCTTCTCTGTGCCTTCAGTGAAACGTGTAGTTTGGCTCACCATATATATGAGTCTGGTCAGGTTTTAAACACATATCTCTGAGCACAAGCTCAGTCCAGGAATTTGTCAACAGTATCACAATAAAGCTCACAAGCCCATTCACACAAAATTCCACTCCTTATTTCCCCCTACACAATCTTTTTCCACAACCTAATTTAAGAGAAAACAATTTTTAAGTTTATTTATTACATTTCTATACCGCCCAATAGCCAAAGCACTAGTTGTTGATGTTGGACAGTACCCTATGTGGCAGCTGGACCCACTGCTAGTGCAATAGGTAGCCAGTGGCTCTTAAACCAACCAGATATTAGTGGAAATGCTCATTCTGGAATGGGACAGGTCACTAGAGTTTGCAAAAGGGAGCCCTTGTCCCAATCGAGAAATGAGGGTTTCCACCCATTTCTGGGTTTGCTTTAGGAAGTGCTAACCTCCCATTTTGCTTGCAGTGGTGCAATTGAATCAACAGGAGTACAGCAGCAGTACTGGATTCTGCTCATGGTTAGATAAGTGGCAGTCAGAAACCCTTGCACAGACATCTACTAGTAGATCACCATCTACATTCCACCCAACTCTGCTCCACATAATGGGTTGTATCGAAATGCTAGTCTCACTTAAGTGTCATTCATTTCACTGGGTCTACTCTAAATAGGACTAACATTTGATTCAACCCAGAGTAGCAAACACTACATGTTACAGCCAAATTGTAGAGAACATAGCATATAGAAGTGCTTTCAACCTACCTTCAGTTGCAGGTGTAATATGTAGTTTTAAGTCCTAAAAATAATAATGCTAAGTTATTAAACAAAGTTGGCTTCATTTCCCCATCAAATCTATTAGGCTAGGTTGAAAAGGAGGACAGGGCTCCTGTATTTTTAACAGTTGTATTGAAAAAGGAATTTCAGCAGGTGTCATTTGTATATATGGAAAACCTGGTGAAATTTCCTCTTGATCACAACAGTTAAAGCTGTGGGTGCCCTGCCCTCTTTTAAATCTGGTCACTCTGGTATAGCTCCTGCAGCTTTAACTGTTGTGATGAAGAGGGAATTTCACCAGTTTCTCCATATATACAAATGACACCTGTTGAAATTCCCTTGTCTATACAACTGTTAAAGATTACAGGAGGCCTGTCCTCCTTTTCATATGGTCACCCTACCTTAGCATGTAAACTAACCTTTCCCAACCTGGACTCACCCCCCAGAGGTGTTGGACTACAATTCCCACCCCTGGCTGGGGATGATGGCAGTTGCCAAGTTGGGGAAGGCTGGTGTAAACAATGCATCTCATTTCTCACTACATTCCTCTCATGGTGGTCTCCATTAAGATGCATCTGGTCATAATATGACCAGTGAAAAATGCAGTCAACTTGGCACGCATACTCATGCATGCCAAGTCAACTTTCTGGTTTTGCTGAAATTTGAGAAAGAATGTTCTAAGACAAGTGTTAAAAACCAGTGACATCAATTGTCATTAAAAAAAACAAAAAACAGAAATATCCTTAAGGCATGTGATTTTGTTGTTGTTATACAAGTTACATTTAGAGTCTTTTTGATGTAGCAGCCATTTCCTTATCTATAAAATTTGATTTTTTTTAAAAAAAAAATTTAATTGCTTCTAAAAATAAAAATAAAAATTGATAGCAATTTTTCATTAGTTACACTTGCATATCTGTACCAGTTCTCATTGATATTAATCAATACAAATCTGAATCTGTCAAGCCTAGGTGCATATAATTTTAAAACAGGGCATAACCACTTTGCATGGAAATGGCGGCAGGTAAGGCATATCGATAAAACATTTATGATGAGTTACCTACCTAAACATTCTTTGAAAAGGTGTTTCATGATAATAATTCATGTTTATATTTTGTGCCGCCTATGATGCGACTGTATAGATGCTCTTCTATGGTGCTTAGGAGACCCTACTTCTTACCATTAGAATTAATATCTAATTTAAATTCTGAACAAGGAATTTGAAATTCCAGAGAGTCTGAAGTGGCAACAGCATAGAAAAGATGCATATAAAGTAGCTATTAAATGTGTTTTAAAAAATCTGTGGGAAGAGATCGTACCACTGCCAGGTGACTTTCTAAATCTTGGCTAAAAAGAAAAAAGAAAAATGAGCAACCTGGGGAGAAAGAGAGATAAAATGTTAAGTTGCATTTCAAGAAGACCCCCCCCTTTTCCTTATCAGGTGTGTGTCTCACTCCCCTGTTTCAAGTTTCAGCTCCCAGAAACTTGAGCTGCCTTCAGAAAGATCATTTATGTGTAGACCTAAGAAGCCATTAAATCTGAAGAGAAAGAGCAACTGGACTGCAAGTGGCTTCCTGACAGCAAAGAAGACTTCCTCTGACCAGCTTTTAATTAGTACACGGACTACATCCATTCAGCCTCTAAAGAAAGAAGACCAACTGAACAGCTGCCTCATGACAACTCATTAGAACACTACAGCGATGGGAATCTATATGTTACCTAAGCAATCCATATTAATTCTTCCATAAAATATATTATCTTTGGCCATTTCTACACCTAAGGGTTATCCCAGGAAAATGGAGGGATCCTCCAGTATCCAAGGCAGTAAGGCTGTGTACCAGTTGCTGGGGAACATGGGTGCTGCTGTTGCACCATGTCCTGTTTGTTCATCCCTGGCTGATGGTTGGTTGGCCACTGTGTGAACAGAGTGCTGGACTAGATGGATACTCGGTCTGATCCAGCATCAGGGCACTTCTTATGTTCCTAAGTCATTATGCTTAACCACCATGGCTTAGCATGTCATCTGAACAGGGTCATGGTTAATGCAGTCTTCATAGGTTTCCAAGATCTCTTGATTTTATTGGTACTTAGGTTCATTCTACACACTGGGCAGGTTCAGGCATACTTCAGACATACCTTCAGAAAATGAGGGCAGAGCCTGACGATTCCCTTCCTTCACCAGTTTTGGAATTCTGATCCTGCTTAGTTTAAACTACAGTACACCATTATGTCTGAAGTGGAGAACTGTGGTTTAATGTCATTTTATTTACCAGGATCTCAAAGTGATTGTTACAGGAAACTGCAGTTTAAACTAGAGCTGTGGGGAAATGGCCCCTCAAAATTCCCCACCTTAAGTAGGCAGAAAAAATTGGGAGGACAACTTTGCGAAACCACTGAATTCACTGAAACCATGTGAATTTCTACAAAATGTTCTCTTCTTTTGAATTCCCTTTACAAAGCAATTTCTTTCTTTTTTTTATCCAATTGAATGAGAATGGTTGTGGAGGGAATGTAGATGATCTGTTACTAATTGGTTGATTCATTTGTTTGTTTTCTGGTTGACTACATTTATGTCATTTATTTTGTAATATTTGTGTTGTATTATATGGTATTGGTCATTTAATCACATTATGTACACTGGGATTCCTTGTGTCTGAAGGATGGTTTATAAATATTAAAAATAAATAAACAGCTGTTGATGGGCAACATCAGGGATCCTATTCTCCATTCTGATTGTTCTTTCTCTTAAAATTAGACTTGGACTAGACAGCCCTGCAAATAGAGGACTGTCCTCTGTAAAGTTGGTCATATGGCCACCCCCTTAAGGCAGATCAGGCCATAATACCATGTGTCTGACTACCTTTGAAAGAGCATTTTAATCTTTTCACAATTGTAACAATGGGAAAGAGTTCTGTTATTGAAGCTCAATGTCAAAGTCTGTATTACTCAAGCTCACCAGATCTTTGAATTAGATGTTCTGCCAAGAGGCAACTCTAGAATCAAAATACACATGTAGTTCCTATATAGTATAGTCAATTTTATGCTGTAGTGGGATGCGCATGGACAGGGTTGTCTATCTCAGCAGTATGTACCAAGAGCCCATTTCACATTAATGCCAAATATGCACCTAGAGGGGTCATGACATGAAGGTGCAGCTCCGTTCCCCCTTCATGTAGTGACTGAATGTGTATGGGAGTTGTTGCATATCTTCCTTGAATGAGGAACAGATGCTGACTAGCTTGTGATGGTGCAAGCAGTGGTTTCCAGGGGAGGAGCCATAGCTCAGTTGTAGAGCATTTGCTTTGCATGCAGAATGTCCCAGGTTCAATCCCTGATAAGAGTCCTGCCTGAATCCCTGGAGAGCCTCTTCCAGTCAAGGTCAACAATGCTGGACTAGATGGACCCAAAGATCTGAGTCAGTATTAGGTAGATACCTATGTTCCTATGTAAAACTATAGGATTGGCCGACATAGTTTGTATGTGTGCATGTGGATGTGTGAATAGACAGCTAGTCATATATATCATTTGGCTCCAGTGCCGATACAACTGTATACAGGACCAGGATTGAAAGAAACTTGAAGCTGCTTCTTCATACCACAGCAAGACTTATGTGCCTCCCTTTCCCCCTGCAGATTCCCATATTCCCTAAAAAAAAAAAAAAAAGTCATTCCTGAATGTTGCAGGAAGCTCTAATCAGCATCCAAAACAGGGTGTGTGCACAGAGAAGCACTTTAAGTTATGCACAAAACTCTCTGCATCGAAACTGCATACTTAAACAATTATATAATTAATAGGACACCATTGGTGTACATGGCAGTTTGCAGGATAATCTAAGCATAAAAACTAGGTTCCTATCTCAAGGAGCTTGTAATCTAACTTTCAACAGCAGGTGAGAAATCAGAGGGAGACTCAGTCAAAGCAAAGGATAAAAATTCTGAATTCTATATATGCAGAATCCTCAATGTTATTTAGCAAAACTGTCATTTCTCCTTTGAAAATTTGGGCCACTATTTCAATAAAAAGCTACAGCAGTGAAGTAGGCAAAACGTAGATCTGTTGACACTTGGGATAAAAAGTTCATATTTTCATTCCAACATTCTCCCCAAATTTCAATATATGACATTTTTAAAATACATGATTGTAGTCTTAGGTTTCCCACCACCACTAACCTATGTCTTGCTGTTTTATTTGTAATTTAGAACGTCCACTGGATTATGATTTGTCAAGTTAGTTGTACATGTGAAAATCTATATGCAAAGAGATGATACCGTACTGCTTCGATTCTAAGACGCCATCGATTCTAAGACGCAGTCCATTTTTAGAGCTGTTAATTTAGGGGGGAAAGTGCGTCTTAGAATCGAAGAAATACGGTATGTATGCAGCAGGGATATTCTTCTATCGCACTTTAGACGCTCACCTTTTTACCAGGAAGAAGCTGTTCTTATATACATGGAATAACTTTGAAGACTCCTCCATTCATCAGACTGGACAAAGATGAATCAGCATTTGACACATAATTGACCGGTCAAAATAATTGACAGGTCAAAAAATAATTGACAGGTCAAAAGTAGAAAATTGTCCTCATACTAGTAAAGTGCCCTACTGATGCCCTATAAGGGTAGAACTAACACTTGTTTTTCCTTTTAAAAAGAATTTGACTCAGTCTTTGCACTCTCACTTTTCAGTGCTGGTTGAGGTGTTATTTTTGGTTTTTTTTTTAGCATCCCCCTTTTTTTAATATATAAGGGCTTTATGACAAGTTACATTCAATATAAGAACACCTTGTTGGATCAGTCCAAATATAAGCACCTTGTTGGATCAGTCCAAAGGCCCATCTATTCTAGCATCTCGTTTCCCATAGTGGCCATGCCTAAGAGGTGTCCGCAAGCAGGACATGAGCACAGTAGCCCTCTCCCACTAATGCTCCCCAGCAACCGACATTCAGAGGCATATTGCCATCAGGACTCGTAGCCACTGATAGCCTTCTCCTGATAAATTCCTGGAGGAGAGGGCTATCAATGGCTACAAATCCTGATGGCTATATGCTACCTCCAGTACCAGAGGTAGCATGCCTATGTACACCAGTTGTTGGGGAACATGGGCAGGTTGGCCACTGTGTGAACAGAATGCTGGACTAGGTGGACCCTTGGTTTGACCCAGCATGATTCTTCTTATTCCTCTGATCCTGGGTATATGAAAATGAGATCTAATAATACTATTTTGGCTTTCGGAAGGAATATGGAATTGGCAAATAGGCAGTCCTCTTGCACTATGGCCATTGCTCAGCAATGGACACACATAAACATGAGCACACACTCATGCACACACATACGAAATTATATTGTTAACCTGTATCAAGCAAGTATTATTTTAGCACTAACCCGTTTTTTGCAATGCTCTGCCACATCTAGAAAGGCCCTTACAACCACACCAGCGCAGATAACCTCGTAACACCATATGGAACAAGACCAAGCAATATGCCATTGTACTTTCCTTTAGGCCCAGGGAAGTTTAGGGAATCATGCATTTGCTATGCCAATTGCAACTTAAAACAACTGAAATACAAGAACAGTAAAATTTTACAAATAACA
The DNA here is from genome assembly GCF_023053635.1 of Elgaria multicarinata webbii. Classification (NCBI taxonomy): domain Eukaryota; kingdom Metazoa; phylum Chordata; class Lepidosauria; order Squamata; family Anguidae; genus Elgaria; species Elgaria multicarinata. The sequence goes on along the minus strand of NC_086175.1, from coordinate 39,226,803 downwards.
GCACTATTAAAAGAGGACTTTCTTTCTTATATTTTCTTTCCTCCACTCCACCCCTGCACAGAGTGGGATACGGTTCTTTCATACACCCGCCCCTTCCCACTACCAACAAAAATGAATGTGAAATGTCTTTAGTGGTAATTTCATTTGCACTAATATCGTCCTGCTTTTAGAACAACAACAACAACATACCAATCAGTGTTATTTTTAATTTTAAAAGGTTTGCCCTTTAAAATAAGTAAAAATGGCTTCTGTTACCACTGTGCTTTTGAACTGTGGACCTGGGAGGATCTAACTGGGAGTGAAAGTCCTTCGCTGGTGAGCTCCCTGTTCCTCAGCCCTTGAACCCACTGTTCTAGCTATAAATACACTGTACTGACAAGAACACATGTACTGGATTTATAATGGTGCAGATCCCCTTTGTGACTGTGGGGCCAAGGGTCAAGCTTCCTCGGAAGGTAGTGCTTCAAAAGCAGAGGTAAGAAACCAAGTAAAGGTGGGACTGGTCCCCTGGCCATTCTATGACATTTCCAACCTCAGTACAAGGACATGTTCTTTTCTTTCTGTTTTCTATTTTCTCCAGTTAATCGGGTGACTTGAAAAGAAGCTAGATAAGGGTATTGTTTGCAGTGACAACATCCTGATGATACTGTCAGAGGAGATCACAGGAAAACCTTCTCTTTTTGAACCAATAGAGCCATTAGGGAGAGTACTCATCACTTGAGTGCATCTAGGTTAATTATTAACACAGAACATCTAAAACTACCTTTTGTTTGTTTTGTGGGTTTTGTTTTTCCTACCAAAGAACCGGCAGCTTTTTAAAAAAATAATAAAAAATAAAAGGTGCCATAAAATATTTGTTCAAGGACTTCACAAGATCATTTCTCCCTGTTCTGCATTCAGTGGTGCAGTAATTTTAGGGAAATGCCTTTCCAGATTACATTGGATAGGTGCAATCCACAAAATTGCTATGAAAAGTAGAAACTAGATATTATGCAGTAAAATTAATTGAACTGTTCAGTTCATTTTTGGACCCAAGTAAACTCATACATCGGGAAATAAGTGTCACTGAAATATATATAGTGTGTTTAGTTTGGATGCTAACAAGGGCTTTAGCCAGAGTAGGGCATATAGGTCCCATCTAAAAAGAATTCAGTCAAGTTTCTATATTTGTGAGAGGACAGCTTCCATTTGAAATATGGTGTCATCTTTTTTTTCTTTTCTTTTTTTTACATTTTTATACCACCCAATAGCCGAAGCTCTCTGGGCGGTTCACAAAAGTTAAAACCATAATAAAACAACCAACATGCTAAAAGCACAATTACAAAATACAGTATAAAAAGCAAAACCAGGAAGTACAAATCACTGTTCTTACTCAGCGTATATATTTGCCAGATTAGAAATCCATAGGACTTAAATATAGACAGGCATGTGGACTTGGCAATAGGTTTATAAAAGGTTTTGTTGACTATGAGATTTTTCACTCATTTCTTTGAAGTTGAACCAGGAAATGTGATTGCCCCCACCTAGCAAGGAAGGCCTCACCTAGAGTATGGGCCGTAAACTGAGCAAGTACTACAGTACCAATTGCTCAGACTAGGCATGGGAAAACCAGCAATTTCCAAAATCACTTTGAAGTTCATTTTAACTTGCTCCCATTTTTGATTTCAACCTGTTTTTCAACTTAATAAATGGGGAAAGTGCACATTTCCATGCATATTCTTCAAAAGTGTGCACTTCCCCCCATTAACCAAAGCATGGAAATGTGTGATCGTTGGGAAATGTGTAGTTCAAATTGCACATTTACAAAGAATACACATTTTTGGGAGGTGATTGCAAATTAGGGAATTCGTGTACTTTTTTTTAAAAAAAAGCTCTCCTACTTGAATTCACATTAGGGTTTGTGAAGGGGACATGTTTGCATACTTTGTGAATTGAAATGAAATTCTCACATATCAGGAGGAGATTCAAGTTAGGATAAGGGAATGATTTTCATCAGGATTTGAAATCACTGCAATGGTGCCCCCTTTTCAGCACTATTTTGTATCTCAACCCCGAAAGACATATTGGCTCTCTTTGCTTATTCATCCAAATGTTGGCTATTATTATTATTATTATTATTATTATTATTATTATTTATTTATTTATTTATTTATTAATAATAATAATTTACACCATCAGAGTGCATGGTGCTTTGCAGAGGACAAGAGAACAAGTTACTAGAGGCACAGCTGGCCTCAGTAACTCAGAGTGCCTTTTATCAGCTCAGGCTACATCCTTATCAGGACAAAGATAGCCTAGCTCTGAAAACCTCTTGTCTGTACTTTGACAATGTATTACACATGGGCTGCCTTTGAATCCAAAATAAGGCAGCTGATCCAAAATAAGGCAGCGAGAGTCTGTTAATAGGGGCTTCCCAGCGTGATCATATTATGCCAGTACTTTTCCATCTGCACAGGCTGCCAGTCAATTTCTGGGCCCAATCCAAAGTGCTGGTATTAACATTCAAAGCCCTAAATGGTTTGGGGCCAGGTTACCTGAAGGATTGTATCTTCCCATATACACCTGCCTGGACCCTAAGATTGTTTTCAGCGGTCCTTCTCCATGAGCCCCTCTCAAAGGAAGTGAGGTGGGTGGCTATTAATAAGAGGGCATTTTTTTGTGGCACCCCGATTGTGGAATAAGCTTCTGAGAGAGGTTCACTTGTGATCTTTTCAGCACCAGGTTGAAAACACTTTTTCCCCCTTGCATTTTAATCTTCTAGTTCCCATTTTAAATCTGGTACTGTATTTTAAATCTTTGCACTGCTGCTTGGTTCTATATGATTATTATTTTCTATTCTATACTGTGGTTTTAAATGTTTAAATTTCTATATTGTATTTTATTGTGTTGTATTTTATGTTTTACATTTTTGTAAACCACCCAGAGAACTTTGGGTATTGGGCAGTAAAGAAATGTAATAAATAAATAAATAAATAAATAAATAAATAAATAGGCACAATGCCTAGGGCCTACAAATTTCCAAGGGCTTACAAGAAAGTTTGGGGCATACAAAAAAAATCTATTCAATTAAAACAAATTATTATTTGAATCAGCAGTTTACTCATCCAGGTATAATATTGTCTAAGTGAAAATTATACAATAATGTTGCAGCTCTTTTTGTTAACAAAATCACTGATTGCATCTTCAAAGTGCAAGTACTGTTCATGGTTGACCTAAGAGAGTTCTTTATATGTTTCAACTTTGAAAAAATGTGCTCCCCTTTCCAAAGTGTTCTAAAAATGGCAAACTACATTCTAAAAGCAATGTTGACATTTGGCAAACTTGTCACCACCTTGTCTGTTATTTGTGCAATGATCATTTCTGCCATAGATTTCCTGTCTACATACATTCAGGAGAGCAATAAAATTTATCTGTGAGTGCATGTTCATGATCTTATGGATAGGTGTATATTAATGCCCTTGCACTACAGGCTACTTCATCATTGGATATAGACCTATTAACAAAAAACTTAACCTTTCATTGAGTATGGTGCATGCTGCTTGCCGTCTGCCCATCTGAATGATAAGTTTACCCAGTATAGGATAGAAGGACTGTGTGCAGAATTTGTCACCGGCACTCAAACCTGAGTCAGTATTATTCATGCCAACTTCATTCACTAACAAATAGGTTCTCAGTTTGCTGTGTAGTCTCCTTGTAGTTCTTTTGTAGAAGTTGTCTAAATGAAAATTAGCTAATGGCTATTCGAGGCTTTCTCGTTGGCTAATGGCTATTCGAGGCTTTCAGAGTTTAGGCTTGCCAAATTTTGTCAAACCTGGTATATATAGCCATAAGTCCTGTCAGTGTCCCAACCCTTTTGAAAACCAATAGGGGGGAAGAAGAAAAACTACGTGGCAATTTTCTCTCCTCCTGGAGACAAGGGATATAGCCTTGCAAAGGGATTCCCAGGGGCAGGGGGGGACAAGCGTGGGTTTTCCCAGGGATAAGTAATCCCTGGGAAAATCCATTTCTTCCCACAGTCTCAGGATCGTCCCAGCTTCTCACCTCCTCCCCGCAGGGAGCAGTAAAGGGAAGGAACCAGGCTGGGAGGAATCAGGGGTGGGTGGGGAGCAAGGCTGGGCTTTTTTAAAAAACAACAACTCAGGTTTCGTTGGAGTGCACGTGCACTCAGTTCCTTTTCTAAAAATGGCGGGCACGACACCCTCGTTCCTCCCGGGATGTTGTGCTCGCATGTGGACTAGGGGAAGGATCTCACGATCAGTAGGGTGACCATATGACCGGGTTTGCCCGGATTTTCCCGGGTTTTTGAGGGCAAATCCGGGAGGGGGGAAATCCGGATTTTTCCCCAAAGAGCAGCTCTAATGGGAATTAACAAAAATGCTTATAACTCCGTCATTTTTTAAGATAAAGACATGAAACTTGGCACAATGGTAGCTCTTAGGAAGGGCTTTAGTCATACCAAATTTGAAACAGATCCATTCATCCATTGATTTTTAGGATTTTTTTTAATTATTGAGGTTTTAAAATTATTATTTTTTAAATTGTCATTTCTAAAGATAAAGAGATGAAACTTTGTACCATGATAGGATTTAGGTAGAGCTTTAGCCACACCAAATTTGATACATATCCGTTCATTCATTGATTTTTTAGGATTTTTTTAAAAATTGAGGTTTTAAAAATATTATTTTTAAAATTGTCATTTTTAAAGCTAAAGAGATGAAACTTTGTACCATGATAGGATTTAGGTAGCGCTTTAGTCACACCAAATTTGAAACAGATCCATTCATCCGTTGATTTTTTAGGAATTTTTTAAAAAATGAGGTTTTAAAATTATTATTTTTTAAGCTGTCATTTTTAAAGATAAAGAGCTGAAAGTTGGCACCATGATAGCTTTTAGGTAGAGCTTTAGCCATACCAAATTTGAAACAGATCTGGGGCCAGTAGCAAACCCTGTTAACAACAACAGCAGCTTGCAATGAGTGAAGATACAGTCAGAAAAGATATTTGAGAGAAGGGGAGAATGTAACACACAGAGTATAGCAAAAGCTTCAAAGTACAGCAAAAGCTACAAAAGTAGGAGTGAGTGAAGTTAATTTCAGATACATTGAATCTCTCACTTGCTCTTTATTTCAGTGATTTTAACATTAAGATGTTATGTAGAACAGATTTGTCTTAAATGTGTGCTGTAAAATCAGACATGTGACCAAGGCTATGTTCGGGTGGGCACGCCCCCTTGGTACTGGACACGCCCCCTTGGGGGCGACCATGTTGTCCTCCTTTTTGGTTTCCAAAATATGGTCACCCTAACGATCAGGATATCATGAGATCCTCCCCCCTCCCTCCCTCTACACCAGGCTGGTGTAAAAATGGCCTCTGAGTCACATAGCTCTAAAATGAAAGACCAATTGGTGGCTACAGGACAGGTCAGGGAAAAGTAAGATAAGTCTTAAATGAAAAGACATGAATGTGGGAGAGTATCTGAGAACTCTAGACAATTGTTCTGGAGTTCCCTGTGGATATTCTGGAGGCTAGAATCTTCCCTGGGCTGTTCCCCATTAGATGAAGGTAACACATACACACTGTGTATATATATACACCTGTGTATATATGTATGATTGGCCCTATAATGTAAATATTTATCTATAGACCTATGTTGGGGGCCTATGATTATGAGAGTGCCTAGGACCCACAAAGACTTTAATCAGGCCCTGCAGCTGAGAGCCCATACCTCCAGCAGCAGCCTATTGACAAGATCCCCCTGGACTTCCTCTTCATCATTGCCACCCGCTTGTTTACCTGCTTCTCACTCTGGCCCAGACATTGGAGGTGGTGAGAAGGAAGAGGAGGAGGAAGAGATGCCACTACCTACTGGCTCACTGGTTCTCCACCAGTGAGCCAGTAGGCAGTAAGCCAGCAAATGGTAGGAGTGATGAGAAAGTAGATGAAGAGAAATAGCAGCTGTTGATACTGGCAGTGAGAAAAGTAGGCTCACTGAGGGAGGGGTCCCTCAAAAGCCTGGAGCCAGCACTGGGACAAGCACCCAGCATATGATTGGTTCACAGAAATGTAACTTAAATCAAAAGAAGAGGACAAGGAACTTAGTAAGTGCTGCAAAGGAGTGGGGACAAGAGCACATAATATAAGCCCGAGGTGTATCGGGTTATTGGTGAACCCCCTGCCAGTCGGTGAACCCCAGCTATGTGAACAATGGATGTCAGGCCTGCTTTGCTTTGTGGAAAGTTAGCAGAATTAGTACCATAATTGAAATAGCCATACAGCAATGCAGTATAGACAATATTTGGCAATGCCTATGGTCAAGGTGCAAATAATGGAAGACTGGAACTTGGTGACCT